>NC_071346.1:13870000-16270000 GCF_027744825.2 Synchiropus splendidus | reverse complement strand
CAGAGGAATTAAATCACTGGGTTTCAGACTTTGAGCCTTCATTTAAATTTTTCACACCTGCTTTATCCCCTATAAGCCAGTTGCTTCTTAGGCACGGGATATACTGTTGCGAGGAAATAGACTATGTCCGAAGTTTGCTGTAAAAATATTTTTAGAACAAAAGCAAACCGCTCTGATTTCCCATTCATCTTGATTTTTTTTATTTGTGTGTGTGTGTCTGTAAATTATAAATGCATACATTATACATAATGTTACAGACTGAAAAGCAAGTTCTTTAGTGAAGAGAATGATGCATGTATCTGCCATATTTCTCTTTGCACAGTAGGAGTCAGTGGAGAGCTTGACTTCATGAAGGATCAAGCTATTATTTTTGTATTGAAGCTGCAAACAGGCTGATTGATGTACAAAAGATTCTGATAGACCTGTTTGGTGGTGGCAGCAGAGAGTGATGTGAGGCTCCATGTACTGCGTCGGTAGAATGAGATTAGAGACTATGAACTGTACGAGTATGAAGGCAAAGGCCAAGATTAAATTGTGGAAACTGCTCTGTAGATTATTGTTGCTTTTACCTGAGTGACTCATTGAAATAAATGTGTGAAATATTATCCTCAGAGTTTATTGTAATGTGACTTTCTTGTAATGTGCTGCACAATCGATCTCAAAGTTGAAACGTTTTTTTGTTACAAAAATGCTCATACGTTGTTCAAAGTGTCTTTTAATAGTTTGTTGTCTCTGTGTAGCTGCTCCATGCAGTGGAGAACTTGGTTTCCTCAGAGCATCTCTGGAGTCCTGCTGATGATGATGTCACCGAACGCATCATGCTGCATGTTAACCGCAAAACTCGAAAGTATCCTTTGGATTCAGAGTGAAGCATCATGTGGTAAATCATGCACTTTTCGTTGCTGTTCTTTGACCCTTGATTGCAGAATTGTCTGCAAAACATTTGACGTCAAAGATCCAAAGGTTGGTGGATCGTTTTTGTCCGACATAAAAATCTGTGAAACATGACACATTCCAGTATTTCAACCTTCATATTGTTGTTTCAGAGTATGGCCAAGCCTGCTGACTGGAAGTATCAGTCAGGCGTTTGCTCCTCTTGGTCTATGGTATCTTGTTGTCTCCATGTGGATTTAACTGTTCCTCTACCAGACAACAGCTCTGACATTGAAGTCCTGGATACATGCCTGAAGGTCAATTTCATGTTTGCTTACACAATACAAAGCGACACTTGACTTTTTTTTGTGCAGTCAGACCTGAATTCAGATGAAAGCTTTTCATTTAGGATTATCACAATTATACGTTTATTTATTAATTATTTGTTTTATTTGTATTTTTTTTGTTCCATTCTTAAAAATTAAATGTGGACAGTGCAGTCTTCTTTATGAGTCCTGATGGGAATTGAAAACAATTGTGAACAGGTCTAGTTCATCCTTGGGTACAGCATCTAAATGTGAACTTCTACTTTCAACTGCATGTGTTAATGTTCTTTAAGTCTCTTTCTGGGTCATGAACTGCTCATTTGTGCTTCAGGGGAGTCTAAAAGCGTGGGCGCAGCAGATAGAGGCTGGAGTTGTTCTGTTTGATGGAGTCAAGCTGCTCGAGGATGCAGAATTCATGGCAGGACAGGTAGGTAGAACGTATGATGAGTGTTTTGAAAAATTTTAACTGTCTAGCAGTCCAACCTGGTATGGTGTGACTCCAAGTCCAGCAAACAAACTCAAAGGTTGTTCTGCTGGACTGTTGGCCAACAAAAGTTGCGTCATCTAGCTCAGTCTGTTATCTGTCTATCTTTAGTGTGCACTGGGTACCAGAGGTTTGCCGTCACTGCAGAACCAATTGTTGATCTTGAATCACACAATAGTTATTGTAACAGATATTTTCAATGTGAGAATATCAAACATTACATTCTCTCATTAATCTTTGGACGATGTGGATTACCATCCAACTGAATTGCTAGAAAAACAATCCGTGGAATGTTGGACAGGTTTGCTCTTTAGCAGCTAAGTATTATTGATCACAACCACATAACTTGAAAATGAACCTGAATGAAGCGACACATGGAATGTTCTAAGTCTATGTTTTCTTTGAATTTCCAGAAAAGAAATGCGAGGCAGAATTACTCAGCACAGCTGCTCATCAAGGTAAGAAAGATGGAACACAAACATTTACTGTAGAATAGACCTTTATTGAATAAGATTTTTGGTTGCTAATTAAGAAAATATGAAAAAGCTGTGAACATTGTATGTCAAAGTCAAGGCCAGTGGAAGAAATCCTCTGTGACAAATCAATGTATGGCTCATTTTGCTTGTTTTTGGAAGCAAATTGAGTGGGAAAGTCAGACTGTTGTATTAAGTGATGTGAATCGATTGATGAATTTTTACACAAAACCAACTGCTGCATACTTTTCCAGCTGCACTGTTCAATATATCACAATACACCGTTCAGCTAGGGACTTGGAGTTGTTTTGCCAATAATTGTTACTTGTTTATTGTAATATATATTAAAGTAAGTTGTGTCTAGTCTTGAACTACGGACTGCAGGAAGAACAACTAGATGATAGCCTTGTTATTCTCTTATTTGAAAATGACTTACTTACTTCACTACTTTACCAATGCTGTACATCTGGGGTCAAATCAGCACCAGGTGCTTGAACTTTTTCATTCATGCCGCAACATACTCGTCATTATAATGGAAGGTCCATTTCTGCTGCAGCCCGTGGATCAACGGAGCCTAGAAGATGTGACCCAGCCATGTGGCGGAAGTCTGTCCCTCAGTGGAACGATCCACAGCCGAGCCTATGTACACAACAACAAGCCAAAAGCCAAACTGGTGGAAAAGGTAACACTGAAAACAATGTTTTGGAGTTAAAGACAGTTTACTACTGTATCTTCATTTTGGCAGCTGCTGAAGAGGGACTTGGTGTCTACACTGGTTACCAGGGTTCGAATGCTGGTAGAGGAGCTGCTCGCATCAGAGGAGTTGAGCAGAGGAGACTCAGGTGCACACATTGAGCACATGAGCAAGTCATTCATCTGTACATATGCGCAATATGGGTTCAGTTTGAGTTAACCAATCACTACAGAGCTGGAGTTGAACATACTCAGAGGTCAAGGTCAGAGGTCAAACCTTGGTAATGGTTGAAATATTGTATGTCAGGCTGCATATTCTTGTTCTCTCAAGCCATTATCATGAAATGTGCGGTGTCACTCTTGCAGAGCGGCTCTGTCTTCCCCAGCGTGTGTTCACTCCCATTAACACCAGCGGGCCGTTGAGTGTGTGTGACTACCAGTTCAGTGGAGAGGACACAACTGAGCTGACTGAGCGGTTGAAGGAAATGCTGGACATCAACGTGACTGGCGAGGATTTCGACACCAGCCAAGAGATGGCTCAAGTTACACTGAGGACACACACGCAAGGTGTTTACTGTCATGGCTGATTCATAGACGATGCAGATTGATAATATAACAAAGTTCTCATTCCCACATTTTCTTGTAGTGTTTAACAACCACTACTCAGTTGGAACTAGATACCCAATATTTGGTTCAAAACAGAAGCCCACGTCGCAACATCACACAAAAAAATGATATACTACAATTATTATAAATAAACAATGTATAATACTGCTGACCTCATGTATAATAAACTGTGTTTTAGCAGTTCATAGTAGTAATAGTGCTTACAAAAGTCTTTATTATGAGTATTATAAATGCCATTTAATTAATTTTGGAATTTCACATTATATTTTACAGTGTTATGTACATTGTTTCTAAACATTTGGTTATGTTTCATATACTGTTTTAATGCCATGAACTCACAAAGACAATAGATTCTAACCGTAAATGTATCAAAACTTATGAATAAGTAGAATATTTTATCTAATCTTTTTTTCAAATATTTCATTCATTTTTGTGACTGGAATCGACCACTTCGTTTCTTAACCTTGTTTTCATATAATGTCATTTGAAGGAAACTCCATTTGACTTTTACAGCAAATCTAATACAATTTCTGCCACAACTCTTTGGGGCAGATTCACTAAGTTCTAGTCTATGGTTCATGGTTTTCAGCGTGGCGTTTTTGGAGGGATGCATGCAGCATTTAGACCAACAGGTTTCTCACTATCACTCTTGCATCACAGCAGCCACGTGCACCCATCCTGCAAAACTGCTCTGCGGTTTGATAATTAACTTTGGTGTGCTAAATAATGTACCAAGCATTTTCTTAAAATTGCATTTAAATGCCCCAAATTGCATATTTAATGCAGCAAACACTGTATTCTGTGGATGATGTTAACTTTTATATGCTGTGTTTAAGTACTCACAAAGCTTCAGGGAAAGCTTCAGGCTCATGTTTTCTTCAAAACATCCTTCAAAACCTTCACACCAAAATATGCATATATTGTGCCAGGATACTGTGTATAACCTGCACACTCAACATTGCCAATAATTTTACAAAATGTTTTCATTTAAATAAAATTGAGAACCGGTTTAAATCCCAATATTTAATATGTCAGTATTTCATTCCTATTTAAACACTGTTCGTGAGGAGTTGTTTTGGTAGATTTTTCTCAGAAAAGCTTGTCACGTAAGGGAAACATTTGCACTTTGTATGACAGTGGGTCCATTAATAACCTACAGCTATATTTGCTACTTCTTTGTTCAGAACTTGAAGAGGAAAGTGCTTCAGGACAGGAGCAGCAGAAAAGCAACTATTTTGGTGAGAACATAACCTGCAGTCCAGTTATGTAAAAATATAATATATATGTTTTTAAATACTGTTGTTTTATTTTTCCATGTTGCCCAGGTGTTGCAATGGCTTCAGTCGTAGCTCTTCTTGCCACCGCCATCTCCGTGCTTTATCTTAATGATGTCTGACACCCCAGAATAAAGTCACTTTATTTGAAACTCTGATTTCTTTTTTTGTCAGTATTATCTTCAATGGTTGCATCTCTGCTCCACTCCTCCCTCTTCACCTCAACATACTCTCATTTCCAGTTCATTCTTTCCTCCCAGGAAAAGCTACTTACAGTGGCGGTCAAAAGTTTACATACACTTGTAAAGAACATAATGTCATGGCTGTCTTGAGTTTCCAGTTATTTCTACAAGTCTGATTTTTCTCTGATAGAATGATTGGAACAGATACTTCTTTGTCACAAAAAACAATCATGAAGTTTGATTCTTTTATGACTTTATTATGGGTAAACTGAAAGTGTGACCAAAATCAGCTGGGTCAAAAATGTACATACAGCAACATGAATGAGCAATTTTGGAGACCAAAGTTGTGTCAATGACACAAGCTTCATAGCATGGCCTCTTAACTTCTTGTGAGTGATCATGAGTGGCTACAGCTGGTGACTTCTCTGAGGCCATTTAAAAAGGGCTCATTGGATAAAAACACCCACAAACGCTACAATGGAAAAGTCAAAGGAGCTCAGCACAGATCTGAAAAAGAGAATCATTGACTTGAACAAGTCAGGAAAGTCACTTGGAGCCATTTCAAAGCAGCTGCAGCTCCAAGATCAACAGTGCAAACAATTGTTTGTAAGTATGAAGTGCATGCCACTGTTTTGTCACTGCCACGATCAGGAAGAAAACGCAAGCTGTCACCTGCTGCTGAGAGAAAACTTGTCCATGGACTGAGAGGCTGACGTGCAAGAAGGAAGCCCTTGCTCCAAAAGCAGCACCTTAAGGCTCGACTAAAGTTTGCTGCTGATCACATGGACAAAGATGAGACCTTCTGGAGGAAAGTTCTGTGGTCAGATGAAACAAAAATTGAGCTGTTTGGCCATAATGCCCAGCAATGTGTTTGGAGGAGAAAAGGTGAGGCCTATAACCCCAAAAACACCATGCCTACCATCAAGCATGGTGGTGGTAGTATTATGCTGTGGGCCTGTTTTGCTGCCAATGGAACTGGTGCTTTACAGAGAGTCAACGGGACAATGAAGAAGGAGGATTACCTTGAAATTCTTCAAGAAAACTTAGTCATCAGCTCGAAGGTTGGGACTTGGGCGCAGTTGGGTGTTCCAACAGGACAATGACCCCAAACATGCATCAAAAGTAGTATTGGAACGGCTAAAGCAGGCTAGAATTAAGGTTTTAGAATGGCCTTCCCAAAGTCCTGACTTAAACCCCATTGAGAACATGTGGACAATGCTGAAGAAACTAGTCCATGTCAGAAAGGCAACAAATTTAACTGAACTGCACCAATTCTTTCAAGAGGAGTGGTCAAAGATTCAACCAGAAGCTTGTGGATGGCTACCAAAAGCGCCTAATTGAAGTAAAAATGGCCAAGGGACATGTAACCAAATATTAGCATTGCGGTATGTACATTTTTGAGCCAACTGATTTTGGTCACACTTTCAGTTTACCCATAATAAAGTCATAAAAGAATCAAACTTCATGATTGTTTTTTGTGACAAAGAAGTATCTGTTCCAATCATTCTATCAGAGAAAAATCAGATTTGTAGAAATAACTGGAAACTCAAGACAGCCATGACATTAATAAAATAATTAAAAAAAATAAATAAAAAAAAAACCACTGAAGTTTACATCTGGATAAGTGCCACTTTCTATCATTACGCTCTTTTACTGCTGCTACTTGTGTATATACTTTTTATTTAATTTTTAGTGCATGCTTGATTGTTTTTTTTTTATATATTTTGTACATTGTTTGCACCAAGGGAGTAGCGCTCAAATTTCGTTGTACACTGTACAAGGACAATAAAGGCTATTCTATTCTATTCTATTCCATGTTCTTTACAAGTGTATGTAAACTTTTGACCACCACTGTATATGCATCCTGTTATTGTTGGCAAGACACCCATAGTAACACTGTCAGGGACAGAATAGTCAAGCAAACAATAGTAAGAGCAATTGTGAAAGAGAAAGTGATCACAAACGGTTCACTCCCTTTTCTGGAGGAGGCGCATGTAGTTGTGTAGTACGGTCGTCGTTCAACAGCACATCTGGATTGAACTTTAATCTTTGGAATGCGCTAGCCCCTAAACTCCGGCTTGTCCTGTGGCGTATTCATCTTGTCACGCTACAGTGCCACACCTGAGCCAGCCTGAACTCCTGGGCTGGAACGGAAGTTCAGGTGCCAGTCGTCACGAGCGGAGCGGTGCCGAACAGTGCTTTGGAGCGCTCACCCAGAACCTCGCTGATATAAAGGAGCCTCTCCCTGGACTCGACTAGGACGAAACATGATGCTGAGTAGAGACCCTCCAGATATTGAGGTAACTTTTTTTGCTCGTGTTTCAGTCTGCTGCGTCACGTTGTTCCACAAAGTAGGATCAAATGAGATATCGATGTTGGTGCGTTTCGAAATGAGCCATATAAATATGCGCGGCATGGGAAAACGTACGAGCGTTAAATTGGCTCTATATTGATAGATTCTGTTTTTCCGGGTTAAGAAATGCTCCAGGCAATGATTAAAAAAAATGTTAAAAAAAAAAAAACGTCACAACATTCAACTCCACGTGACACCGGGCGGGAAGGTTTGACCAAATGCCTCACTGTTTATCGGAATGAGTACAAGTTTGCGTTTTTTACATATATTTGCCACTTTTATCTCTGATAGTTGATAGTTGTTTTTTTTTCCCATATATATTTGCAGACATGTTTTGTGTAGGTTCTTGATGCTTATGCAGACCTCAGTGTCGATCAGTTCTTGATAAACAACTGTACTGAAACGAAAATAAATGTATTTAATAAATAAGAGTTAAGGATGTGATTGATATGCATTTGAAATGTATTTACTGCACTGCCCACAGAAGAAAAAAAACATCATATATATATATATATATATATATATATATATATATATATATATATATATATATATATATATATATGCAATTGTTATATGCAATTGCAGTAGTCTTGGAGAAATTGAAAGTGGTGTTGATGCTAGAAATAGAAACAGTTGCAACAATTGCATTGATGGATAATATTATATGGATATGGATTATAGATTTTTTTCTCATAATCTGCATGAAGACTTATTTAAGACATTTTAACATCAGCCCGGGTGATATAACCAGAGTCAGATGTGGCTTGTGTGTGTTTTGTCTCTCTAGCTCTCCATTAAGCTTGTATGC
Organism: Synchiropus splendidus; assembly: GCF_027744825.2. Lineage (NCBI taxonomy): Eukaryota > Metazoa > Chordata > Actinopteri > Syngnathiformes > Callionymidae > Synchiropus > Synchiropus splendidus. The sequence goes on along the minus strand of NC_071346.1, from coordinate 16,261,904 downwards.
TTCAGATAGATTTGCATGGCAACAAACATAACCGGTCGATAACGTTACAGGACGTGAAACTCTTCTTGGTTTAGTAAACAACCTTTCCTTTCCTGAATTACGTTTGAAATTAATGAATTGAGAACACTCACTTGACTGTAGTGTTTCACCTTCAGACTAACATGTCGTTGACCCATCCCGGCTATCTTATCAACTTGACCCTGGACCCTGCGACCCCATGAAAACTTCTGAGAATACTCCCTGGTTTGACTGTATTTGTCAGGAAGACTGATAGCAGTGGTTGGTCATTACTGCTGTGTGGAGGTGGCCTTCAGGATAAACATGGAGCTTGGCCTTTTGCCTCCGCTCTTGTGAAAAAGATTCACATGCACTGAGTTTACTGTTTATCTTTCTTTTTTTTTTTGACAGAGCATCTTAGCTCTCAACCCCAGAGTGAAGACTCATGCCCAGATTCTGTCGACGGCCAACAAAAAGAAAGAGAAGAAGCACTGGAAGAGAAATCTGGACAGGACCTGCGATGTAACAAACTCATCCAGTCACTCACTCTTCAGACACACCTCTGAGTTTCCAATGTTTTCTTCCAGTCCTGTGTGAAGTTGGAGAACAACTTTGATGACATTAAACACACCACTCTGAGTGAGCGTGGAGCACTACGTGAAGCTCTCAGGTGAGAGAAGACGAAGCAAACCAAATCTAAAACACCTTTAACTGCACATCAATCCGGTGTCACGGGTGATATTATGAGCATTAATCAGTAAATTTATCCACGTTTAAAGGTGAACAACACTCTTTGTAGCTGAATACGTGTGACACTTAGCAAATCTAGTTTTATTATTCTAATAATGTTGTTATACAGGTGTTTAAAATGTGCTGATGCCCCCTGTCAGAAGAGCTGCCCAACCAACTTGGACATCAAGTCCTTCATCACCAGTATCTCCAACAAGGTTCTGTAACACAGACTTTTTCAAACTTCACTTAACCACTTAACTGTTCCCTTTGAAAAAAAAGCATGTGTCTGTTTTCATGCATCAGAACTACTATGGAGCAGCACGTGCCATCCTTTCCGACAACCCTCTGGGTCTAACCTGTGGGATGGTGTGCCCAACATCAGAGCTGTGTGTAGGGGGCTGCAATCTCTACGCTTCTGAGGAAGGGCCCATTAACATTGGGGGTTTGCAGCAGTTTGCTGTGGAGGTACAGCTTCCACTCATATGTGCTTTGTACCTGTTCATCCGGAAATCTGTGTCAATCAAATCTCTGTCATTTTAACACTTTATACACTTTATGAACTGGTGCTTATTCATTTTAGTATTTCAGCGAATTAGAAAATATGAGTTTATGCCGCTGCATGCAGTTGAATTATGTGTGAATGAGTTTTCAGGCTTGGAGTTTGACAGACAGGTGACAATGATTCAATGGGCTCTGTGTAACAATTTGACAATAGCATCTGTACTCAATAGCAAAAAACCTGTCCAATAGGTCTTCAGTAAAATGAACATACATCAGATAAGGAATCCTGAGCTCCCTCCAGCCAATGAGATGCCAGAATCCTACCATGCTCCGATTGCTCTGATTGGCTGTGGTCCTGCATCAATCAGTTGTGCGTCCTTCCTGGCCCGACTGGGATATGACAACATTACCATCTTTGAGAAGCAGGAGTACACCGGCGGACTGAGGTAGCGTGATGTTTCTTTGTGGAAATAATGGCTGTTCTTCTGAGTGAGAAGATGTTTAATCAGTGAAACTATTTTAAAATGGCACATGGGCTATAAAAAAAAACACATGATAGTCAAATATATTTAATTATTTATAATTTTATAAGGTTGGAAACAAAAACAAAATCTGTAGTTGGATGGTACATTCGACATGGTAAACATAACTTAGGTTGATCCATCTCATCTTTGTATTTATTTTGCTGAAACAAAATGCAGCTTCTAATTTTAGTGTTAAAATCCAAAACATTTCCATTTGTGTGTCCTTTGCAGCACATCTGAAATCCCTCAGTTCCGGCTTCCATTCGAGGTCGTCCAGTTTGAAATAGACTTGATGAAAGACCTTGGAGTAAAGGTATTATTTCTAAAGAACTTTGGTGGTTCCTCACTTTTTCGTGATCATGTCACTGCAGATTTCATATAAACACAGTGCCACATTACAATATCTTCTACTCATACGTTTGTTAAAATCGATGCTTTTATGTCCAAGGTGGTTTGTGGAAAGGGGCTTGGAATTGATGGTATGAGTCTGACATCACTGAAAGAAGAAGGATACAAGGCAGTCTTCATTGGTATTGGTAAGTTCCTTTCATTATTCTTAGAGAGGCCTGAAAACTACTGTAGTTCTGTAGTTCTTCGCTATTGGTTACCTCCACTCCGAGTCAGCCAATACCGCACATATTCATAGAACTGAAGTTACATTTATATATGGTGAGCAAAATGACAATAGAATATATTTGATCTAAGTCCATACGTGCTACTCTATTGAATGCATGTGTCCTACTCCAGGTCTCCCACAGGCCAACAGAGCTCCAGTCTTCCAGGGTTTGACCATGGATCAGGGTTTCTACACTTCTAAAGACTTCCTGCCCATGGTAGCTACAGCTAGCAAGAAAGGTAACCCAGTGAGACGGCTGCAACATTCTGGATTAGTTCATGAGCTGGTTTCAATGCAAATTCTCATGGGTTCAGGAATGTGCCAGTGTCGCTCCTCCCTGCCGGAATTGCGAGGAGTGGTGATTGTTTTAGGAGCTGGCGATACGGCCTTTGACTGTGCCACATCTGCCCTGCGATGTGGAGCCAAGAGAGTCTACGTCTGTTTCAGGAAGGGATTCACAAACATCCGGGCTGTTCCGGAGGAGGTAGGTTGGGCTGTTTGGTTGTTTGTCTGTGTTCAAAATAACATTTAAATCTTTGGAGAGATTTGGAATATGTATAATGGAACAAATAGATCCGGATCACCGTCTGCATACAAGAATTTTTATTGACAAAGATTTGTTAGATTTTGTTTTTTTCTGTTTCCAGCAGGTGGATACCACATATGTATATGTTTTCACACATCAGAACTTTTTCACTCGTAAAAGTGTTTTTTAATTGTGACATTTTCGTCCTATTTCTCCCCTGTGTTTTTTTTGTAATGGAATTTTACTCATATTTTCAAACAGATCATATGTATTTGTTCAATATAATTTAGTACCATAATTAAATTTTTCACGTACACCCACAAATCTTTTATTTTCTTAGGTCCTGCGTTATGTTATGTAAAATTGTTTTAAGCCCATAAACACAAAGAGTTTTAGGAGGAATTTTCTGACCATGCAGGTGGATAAAATGCGTTACTTGGTAATTACAAATAAAAATGATCGCTAATGTTAAGTTTTAAATAAAACATTTAGTACCACACATTTTGGGGGGCAGGTGCCGAAGTCCCCATTAGGAAAATGATTCATAAAAATTCTCGTTTGGATTTACAAATGTTCCGTAGAGGTTCCGGTTCATTTCTATAGCTTCCAGTCAAGTTGGAAAACTGAGCAAAACACAGCATACAATCAGATCATTGCAACAAACCCCACCACTGTCATTCCTGTGTGTGAAGGTGGTCGACTGAGTGTGTTTTTCCTGCTCAGATGGAGTTGGCCAAAGAAGAGCAGTGCGAGTTCCTGCCCTTTCTGTCTCCCCGTGAGGTCATCTTGAAGAATGGCCGTGTGGCTGGACTCCAGTTTTGTCGTACGGAGCTGAATGACGCTGGGGACTGGATCGAGGATGAAGACCAAGTGGTCAGGCTGAAGGCCGACTACATCATCAGTGCCTTTGGCTCCATGCTGAATGAGCCCACAGGTCACTGGAAACTTGTGAATTAGATCTGACTATTGACAATTTCACAAACTGATTCTTATTGATTTGTGGCTCAGTGACTGCTGCCATGGCGCCACTGAAGCTGACCCGCTGGGGGACCCCTGAGGTCAACACTGACACCATGCAGACCAGCGAGTCCTGGGTGTTCGCAGGTGGGGATATTGCTGGTTTGGCAAACACCACGGTGGAATCAGTCAACGATGGCAAACAAGCATCATGGCACATGCACAGATACATGCAGGTAAAATTCATTATACTTGGTTGATAGATACATGTTTCAGAAACTGAAATTTAGAAATAAAATATTTGCTAAAATATGCATAATAAATGATTTTTTTTATTTGATTTTGTACATTTCAATGATAAGGTGTTCAGGTTTACCTGACAAAAACTGCCCTAATATAATGTTAAGCATGTTCGGTCCATGATTGCTTTACATCTTTTTTTATTTCATGTATAGAAAACTCACTCTCTCTTCCTCCAGCGACTGTATGGACACACCGTGGACGGTGTCCCCAAGCTGCCGATGTTTTACACTGCCATTGACCAAGTGGACATCAGTGTGGATGTCTGTGGGATTAAGTTTCCTAATCCTTTCGGACTAGCCTCTGCTCCTCCCACCACCAGTACCGCAATGATCAGGAGAGCTTTTGAACAAGGATGGGGCTTTGCTTTGACCAAGACTTTTGGATTGGATAAGGTGATTAGACACTTGCTATAAAAGGTCACACAAAAAGTAGTAACTTGCTCTTTCCAATGAAAGTTGTCATACCTCATTTAATATGAGTCGTATTGACTTGCAGGATCTGGTGACCAATGTGTCTCCCCGCATAGTGCGTGGCACCACATCAGGTCATTTGTACGGACCTGGTCAGGGTTCGTTCCTGAATATTGAGCTCATCAGTGAGAAAACTGCCGCCTACTGGTGTCAGTCAGTGGAAGAGCTGAAGAAAGACTTCCCTAACAACGTGAGTATGTGGTCGAGCCTGATATTTGGAGGCAACAGCCCCATTGCTGTGATGTAGTAACAGTTTCCAGCATTTTCCAGGTCGTGATCGCCAGCATCATGTGTAGTTACAACAAAGAAGACTGGACAGTGTTGGCCAAAATGGCTGAGGTCAGAACAAGTAAACACCGATAGTCAAATAATTTAGTAGGTTTGTCACCGCACTTTCCTGTGTTTAGAAATCAGGAGCAGATGCACTGGAGCTGAACTTGTCCTGTCCTCATGGAATGGGAGAGAGAGGTATGGGACTCGCCTGTGGACAGGTAAGTTACCGTAGGCAACCTTTACTTAACTTTGCTGTACTTCACTTCACATGGTTTATTTTATTTTATTTTATTTTATTTTATTCCGAAGCACTTTCCTAGTTGGTGGGATCCCCACTAACCATGGCAATAAAGTTGATTCTGATTCTGATTCTGATCGACGATTTCATCTGGTAAACTGTCTTTCAGCTGATCTACTGGTCTGATTTAACACTATTTCCTCTCTGATATCAATCAATACCTTTCTTCATTATTCACACCCAAGTTGACTGTGACCAAAGTTGCACAACAGCTCTGAAAGCATGAAGATTCGACTTTTAACATTCACCTGAGTCCAACTATAGGAGAGTAGTTCAGATTTATGGAATAATACTCTTCCCTAGGTGGTGACCAAATGCATTGGAGTTACTTTTTATTTTTATATACTTTTTCCACAACAGGCATTAAAGAACAAAACTAAATCTGTCGTGTCATATATAGTATGTGTCTTCATAAATTACTGGTTCCATATACGTAATGTAATCTGTGGGACCTTTATAGTTCTTTATATTAAGTTACTTTTGGAAAAATAGAAAAAAAAATGTGGTGCTGTATATATAGTTTCTCTCAGCCTCTCACTTTACCCTGCTTAGGCTCCTCTATCGGCTTGTGTCCAGTGGAGAAATGAACAATAATGATGAATATGATAGCATTTTATTACCTATGAGCATGGTCACAACTTAACAACTGTCATGTTAATTTGATCAAGAATTGAATTGAATTGTACATGGACATGATCCATCTCTTTACGTCTTCTTCATGGCTGGTATGAGTCTTAAAAAAAAAACCCTGTAGTGCTTCTGCTATCCATTGTACCTGTTGTAGTCCAATACACTTGTAATATTTGGCATAAAATGCCTCATTAACATGGGTGTGGGAGTAGATCAATGCTTTTGATATTAAGTACTGAGTCAGGAAGTTTGTGAAATTTCATTGTGGAATAGAAAGGAAAACAGAAATACCTTGGCTACAGTATGATGTGGCTCAAGTGTTATACAGCATGTGGAACAACAGCAAAATCTATCTCTCAAATGTCCGATCAGGTTTTTATATGCAAGTCAAAAAACATTTGTCTGTCATCAGGACCCTGTGTTGGTGCGAAACATCTGTCGCTGGGTGCGTGCTGCCGTTTCCATCCCTTTCTTTGCCAAGCTCACGCCAAATGTGACCGAAATTGTTGACATCGCTAAAGCTGCCCATGAAGGTCAACAAACCTCAAATGAATTGTCCTACAAAACACATGTTTTACTGAAGTTACGTTAGTGTTTTCATGGTGTGCATGAATAATCTGTCATTGTTCTCATTGCACAGGTGGAGCAGATGGAGTGACAGCTACTAATACAGTCTCTGGCTTGATGGGACTGAAGGCAGACGGGTCTCCCTGGCCCAGTGTTGGAGTTGGCAAGCGTACCACCTATGGAGGAGTGTCAGGTACAAAAGATAAACTATACAAAATTAAAACTAAAGAGTAGTTTCACTCAGGAAGGTTTGCGCTAGTTAGGTGAAAATACATTTACATACCTTTAAATACATTAACATTCATCTGATTAATATAAATTCAAGTCTAAAAAGGCTTAAAAATTAGAATATATATATATGTGTGTGTGTGTGTGTATATATATATATGTATTTATATAACACACATATTTATATGTTTGTAATTATGTAATTATATATAATTACATAATATAAATTGCAAACAGAGAACTTTACTTATATTATACACACAGAGCTGTGACTCTCAAACTGATCCTTCAAACATGAGGCATGTTTTGTTTTTACAAATTGTGCCTTCCTCATGCTGTGTTTGCAGGAAATGCCATCAGACCTATTGCACTCAGAGCTGTTTCATCCATCGCTAGAGCAATTCCTGGTTTCCCTGTGCTGGCCACTGGGGGTATTGACTCAGCAGAAGCTGGACTCCAGTTTCTTCATGCCGGTGCCTCTGTGCTGCAGGTAATGCTACTACTGTGAACGTGTTTTAATCGAATTACAAAGAGTTGCTGTGAATTGTCGTACATTATTATTGCTACATTTGCATTCTGTCATGGGTACCGTACTAAATGCAAACTCTATTCACTCTTCACTTTTGAAGTGTTTCCAATCCTCACATTGTTTTTGTATTGACTATTTTGTCAATGTTTTCTTGTTTGGCAATAATCCCAGATCTGTAGCGCTGTTCAGAACCAGGACTTTACATTGATCGAGGATTACTGCGTGGGTATGTCCTGTGACTACATCGACTGTAGTTCCTTTGAGAGGTTCCAAATATCTGACTCATGCTTCTGTCTAGGTTTAAAAACCCTGCTCTACTTAAAAAGTCTAGAGCTGCAGGGCTGGGATGGGCAGTCTCCACCGACAGAGAAACATCAGAAGGGAAAACCGATCCCTCAGCTGAAGGATCTGGTTGGAGAGGTACACTGAGTTATGATGTAACACTGTTAATAAGCTGTATCTGCTTGAACATCAGAGCCACAAACAGGTCAAATAGAAGCTAAAATAACATTTTAGGCTCAACATTGATGTCAAAAAAATGTAAAAGATGGGGGAAGAATTGAGCCACACTGGTATGGTTGACATGGGGAGAAGACCTAGTAAACTTGATTGTTGCAGATGTGTTCAGTTGCTTTGTACTGTATATTATTCTGAATGTCAAATGCTAATTTTCATTTTTGATACATAGAGCCTCCCAAGCTTTGGTCCATACCTGCAAAAGAAGAGAGAAATTGTTGCTCATCACAAGAAAAACTTGAGAGTTAATGGTGGTGAGAATGAGGAAGAGGTCCAGGCATCTCAAGAAGAAACCAAAGTGCCTCAGAAAACACCTCCTGCTGTCAAGGTTCCAGAAACCAGAGTTTACTCAATGTTCTTTATTCAGGCATAAACGTATGGAGTGTGTGTGTTTTTTCAGGATGTAATAGCCAGAGCCTTGCGTCACATTGGAGCGTACCAAGAACTTGACAACATGGAGCAGGTACGTGTTTTCAAATCATAAACCATGATTGACCAAATAGCTCTGTTTGGTATCAATTTCCATCAATGATAATGTACCTCACTTCTCTGATAACTATGACTGAACTGGTTTGAGTGAATTAAACGCCAAAAAAAGAAAGGAAAACTGTATCAATTGAACATGTCACTAATCTGTGTCGCACGCAGGTCCAGGCCGTGATAGATGAGGAGATGTGTATCAACTGTGGCAAATGCTACATGACCTGCAATGACTCTGGTTACCAAGTATGTTTGTTTTCCATCCGTTCTATTTTCCAATTTTTATATAAAATGTTATCCAATTCAATTCAATTAATTGAATTGAACTGAATTGGGCCACTTTTGATATGAAATTAAGTGATGTAGTGGCATGAAAAATAGCGTCATGAACCTGTCTATATGAACATATTCATTTATTTGCATTTATTATAAAACTTGTTCTCATCTGTCTTTTCAGGCTATAACGTTTGATGCTGAGACCCACCTGCCCCAGGTCACTGACAACTGCACTGGCTGCACTCTGTGCCTCAGTGTCTGTCCCATCATAGACTGCATCCAGATGGTTAGCAGGACGACGCCATACAAACCCAAAAGAGGGGTACCCATCAGTCCTGTCTGCTGAAATCCAACGTGAAACTAAATTACTTCATTCTTAATTCATGTGGTGATTTTTTTGGTTTGTTTTGATAATTTGTAGTGATTTCATTAATAATTCTGAATGAATCATACATTGCCTGAGGTCTTAATTGAATTCTTGTAATTTGGGGGTGAAATTCATATCTGCAAAATTGTTTATTTTTCTGAAATAACCAGTCTGCTAATACATTTCAATGAAGCTGTTTCCAGTTTCATCATGAACTGACTTCCAATAAAAGCAACTGAATAAAGAACTGTGGCTGTTTCCTTGAATGTACTACACTATTTTCCTACTGCTTTCAAGAAGCTAAATAAAAACAGTAATGATTCCTTCTCCAAAGATTCAAGCATGGACGCCTGGTGAACTTTAGTCAATGTGTAGAGATTTGTGAACCCTCAGAAAAGGACCATGAATTGTTTGATTGGTCAAAGGGGGGGACCAGAGTAACATTTCAGGATGCGGTGTCATAAGGAAAACGCCTGACCAACTCGTGAACCCAGTTTGGAGGGGGCACACACAGCTCCCCCTTTTCCAAGTCCCAGATTAACAAAGACAGACTTGTATGGGAATGCGTCTTAATGTATATTTCTGAAAAGGGACCTTGTTTCTCAACTAACCCAGTGACCCCCAACAGGACATTCAAACAAGCCATATGCCCCGAACATGTGATGTGAACATTGACATGAATGGGTGACTGTTATATGAGTCATCACAGATATCCGTGCGCTACAATGGTCATGTTTAGTCTCGTTTGAATGCTTAAATAGAGATGGGAAGTTTTGACAGAATGTGAGCAGCTTTACACCTTGGAGAATGTTTTATTGTCGGCTGAAACTCTGATACTGAGGGATCAAAATCTGAGGAATTCACGACCTCGGCAGTAGAGGAGGAGGACAGGCTTGGGAACCCTCGTCCAATCAGCAATAGGTGATGGAACTCATTCAACCAACCAAAACTGGGCAATAGGACTGTTCAATAGAGTTTAAAAGACCCAGTTAAGAGAGGTTCGGTCTCTTCCCCTTCGCTCTCTTCTCGCTCTTCTCTTTGTTCTCTTTGGTTCCTTTGCCTCTTATCAACTAGCCTGCAACCCACACTTCTACAACCAACTTCCTCATGATGGCTCCTGCTCAAGCTTCCGGCAGAGACTCCTGCTTCTCCTCCAACTCTTGAAGCCGTGCCAGCTCTTCACTCTCTACACGTCCAAGTTTGAGAGTGACTGAGGAGCTCCTTTAAGGCTGCAGGTGGCCCTTGTCCACCAGCGGTCTGCCCGAGCCCTGCGTTCCCATAGGATCGGCCCTGCCACACTATGTGATTCAGAGCCGGCAACAGTCCAACTTCAAACAGCCTTCCTCTACTTAGAGTTTGTCATCTGTTTAGACCGATGAATCATCTGGCACGAGATAAAGTCACGCCTGCAACGAAAGATCCTCGACAGTCCAGAAGACGGTCCGACAGCGCCATCCAGACCTGGAAGCTGCGGGTCCTCATCGTCTCCAAGTCACCTCGCTGAAAACCAGGACACCTCCCTCCAAAACCACCTGCCTCCTCCCTCATCTCCTGACCTACTTCAGTGACCCATCACCCTTTCAGCAATCCATCCCATTCATCCCTCCATTCATCGCCAACGTAAGCCACTGTTTGTCATTTCTGCACAGATTGGTATGTTGGGGTTCATTGATATTATTACTTACCTGAGGTTGACAGTTTAGACTAGAACGTCTCAACTTTCCCATCAGTTTACACACGCGTCTGATACAGTTTTGACATCACCTCATAACTGGTTTACGTCTCCATCACGATATTGTCGGGATCATCTCATTCCATTATTGCGTCTTTCCTGCTTCTTTCTGTTCTGTTCTTCTTAAATAAATGTATAAAATTACGTTGGTTTTAATCACATTACTCTGAAGTGTATTATAATCAATCTAAGAGCTTCTGATCAGTAAATAACTTTAAATCAAAAGTAGTGACTTCAGATAAATTAATCATTTCAACTTCAAAAATTCACTGGATTCTCTTTGCTTTGCATCAACTGACTCCCTGCTGGAGTGGTCTGTTGGACTCTGACTTAACCTAGAACCCTGTCTCGATGCGGAAAGATTTTTTTTTCCACGTGCAGCAGTGCTTTGTTTCTTCTCTTATTTAAGTGAATGATGATAATTATACTACATATTTGTCGTCAATATTTTACAACGATAAAAGCATTCTCCTTTTACTCTTCAATAGTTAAATAAAGATGTGTATTTCATATCAATGTGGTCCTCTTCATAATCATAATATGTATCTACTTGAATGTATTCTAGTTTTTTTTGGCTGTAATTGAAGGCCAAATATAAATGAAAAATTTTGCTTACTTTAAAAAAAAAGCAGTGGCTTTTGTTAAATTGCAGGTTATTTAGTAAATATGTACTTTCTTTAAAAAATATGTCTAAATGTTGTTCTAAAGTATTTTTATGATGTTAAAAAATCATGAAAACATGACAGACAAATTTTCATTTTTGTTATTGTTAATTTACTACGGTTAATTAGTTAATTACTTAAAGTGTTCAATAGATCTTAATAGTCTACTGAGAACTATATTTCAGGTGGTGCCCCACATTTCGAGGTGATATTATTTTTTATAATATCCACGTCATAATGATAAAACAATTCACGACAAGAGGATGCAAGACTCTTAATGTTGGGTTAATGTTATGTTTGGTTGCAGGTTTTCTTGCAAAATCTTCAAAGTTAGTTGCAGCCAGAAGTGTTTTACATGTGTTTTGAAACACAAATAGGACGGGTTTTTTTCGTCGAACGCTTCACGAAGGTTGGTTGTTCCTCCGAGGCAGTAGGTGGCAGTAGTTCATAGAATAACGGCATTAGCGTCCCTGACGTCGGGAAGAAAAACGCCCATTTTGCTCGCAGTGGCCGGGCAACGCAGTGTGCAGAAATAGCCGAATTAAGAAGAGACAAAGAACTCGGCAATGGACGGGTAAATGTCTTCACATCTCTATTATGAACCGTCCGTCTGCTCAACGCTGTAAACAGTTAGCAATTAACCAGCCTTTTCCTCGTTTCAGCTTCAGCTAACAGTCGCAAGCCTTGTCATCGGCTAAACCTTGAAGTGCTACACTGTTGTGGTCATGTTTCTATAATTTATTCATTATGTTTTTCGCATCAGAACCTGGACGTATGCTCATCCTGGTATTTTAGCTGTTATTGTGTGGCTACGAGCTCGTTCTATGGCACTGTGGGGGAGCATTATTGGTGTGCAGTAGGTGCAGGCTAACTTCTCACACACGGCACGTTTGATAAATTGCACAAAGTCTAGCTGCCCAATAATTTTCTAGCTACTTTTCTATTGATAGTCTTGATCGCATTGTGACGGTACAAGTGTTATAAAGTCTTCAATGTTGTTTGGGCAACATAACAGTCCACCAAATGCTGTGTGACTCTTAATCCCCTTCTTTATTCTTTGTTTTCAGTGATGTCGCTGTTGGTGTGAAGGTAAGTTTCCTGTTTGTCATCTCAGATATAATTCACTCTTCAAATGTGTGTCCTTTCTTTTTTTCATATTCTGTAAAATGCGCTGCTGAATTGTCTTGTTAGTTTAACTCCTGTTTGTGATTATGTAGAGAGGCTCCGATGAGCTCAACATGTACGGAAGCAGCCCCAGTTCTATTGCTGGTAAGAATAACCCAATGTATTTGAAGTACCTGTTTGTAAAAATGGATTGTTTTCATTGTTGATATCTGACAAAAGATTTGCACTTTTTATGCATATGGTAGAACGACATGCATGATGATAGTATTCTCGATAGAAATACAGTGGTACCTCGGTTTTCGAACGTCCAGGAATTCGAACTACAATTTCGAGATTTTTTTTTGTTTCTGATTTCAAACGAAAATCCAGAATTCGAACGCCCCTGAAGAAAAAAGGCGGAAAAACATGCGTGGACCGATCAGCTGACCCAAGACGTTGTTATTGTGTATAACGCAGCCTCTGCATGCAGACGCGTCCCGTTAGCTACATTTACGGACTGTTTTTTCTTCATATTGAGGTGTACGACCTTTCCTGTCTCCGCTCTGGTCTGGGACAGAGCGTTACTTGGTTTATGACTTTGTCACAGCCAAACTGCACAGAAGCGCACATTCAGAGCTGGACACGCACCGGGCACCTCTTCACTTCTGGAAAGACGTCACTCACTTGGCAACCCGTCCCACATGCAGCAGACACTCTACATTCACTCCTACAAAAGCCTATTTTAAGGCTTGGAACGCATTATTTCTTTTTCCATTAATTGTAATGGGAAAAATCAATTCAGATTTCAAACAAATCGCTTCTCAAACGGCCTTCTGGAACGGATTGTGGTGGAGAACCGATGTACCACTGTAGCAAGAAATGTTTTTTCTCAACTTCAGTTAAATCTTGGATTTTTGTGCATTGAAGCAAATGGCAATGACAGTAAGAAGCAGCGTCTGGATGAATCCCCTCCCTCCAGAGTGCTCCACATCAGAAAACTCCCTAATGAAGTATCAGAGACTGAAGTGATTGCTCTCGGCCTTCCTTTTGGAAAAGTCACCAACATTCTGATGCTGAAGGGAAAAAACCAGGTGAATAAAATATAAACTTCAGAAGTTTCCAATTCATTTTATTAAATGTCTTGTATTTGTCATAAATTCAAGGCGTTTCTGGAGTTGGGCACAGAAGAAGCTGCGATCACAATGGTGAACTATTACACTGCTGTCACACCACAGGTCTGGAATACTCCAATACGTTTTTAGACTTCATTTGTTTGATGTTGCTTATTGTGCTTCATTCACCTGCATATCTTTTCAGGTTAGAAATGCTCCTGTCTATATCCAGTTTTCCAACCACAAGGAGCTTAAAACAGACTCTGCATTGAACCAGGTGACACACACTCATTTCTGAATCAGAGTTTGCTCCTATGATCCTGATGTATGTCCAATGACCATTACTTGTTGATTTAAAATAGAGGGCACAGGCAGTGCTTCAAGCAGTGTCAGCAGTTCAAGATGGAAGCTCTCCATCGTCAGACCCTGGAGTTCTGGATCTTGCGCCTCCCCCGAGCCCAGTTCTGCGAATCATTATTGACAACATGTTTTATCCAGTAACTCTGGATGTTTTACAACAGGTATAACATCATTTGGTCATGATTTTCTTTCCTGTCAAAAAGTAAATGCCATCTTTCTGGTGTATTTATCAGCACTTAATCTGTGTCTGTGTTTTCTATAGATCTTTAGCAAATTTGGAGCTGTGATGAAGATCATAACTTTCACAAAGAACAATCAATTCCAGGCCCTACTGCAGTTCAGTGATCCAGTCAATGCACAGCAAGCTAAACTGGTATGAACGCCACTGAAAAGGACAATATGAAGTGTTTTCTGCTTTCATTTTGTCATTTTTGAGTTTACGATTTGCACATATTGTGTCCCTCTTCTTAATCAGTCTTTAGATGGACAGAACATCTACAATTCCTGCTGTACGCTGCGCATCGATTTTAGTAAACTGGTCAACCTCAATGTCAAGTACAACAACGATAAGAGTAGAGATTACACCAGACCTGACCTCCCAGCTGGAGATGGAGAGTCTTCCAAAGATCATTCTTTGCTAGGTAAGAACCCAGGCATCTATTCTTTATTTTCTAGCTGACTAAGTCTCTATCTATTCTGGGGGTGGTCCATGTTTGTCTTTGACTGACTTCTTATTGATGTGTTCATATCATTGAATATTCATATCAATGTGTGCCTCTACTTGAAAGTATTCTAGTTTTGTGGATGTAATTGAAGGCCAGATATAAATGAAATTTTGCTTGGCTTTTTATAAATGTCAGATTATTCAATTAATATTTACTTCATTTCAAAAATATGTTCTTGAGCAAAAGATAAAAATCTTCATGTTGGGGACAAATTTTCATTTCAGTGCATCCCTACTTTTAACTGTTCCAATTCCAATAACAAGCTCATTTCATGAATGTCATTGTTTGATTTGCTCTGGTCTCTCAGGTACACCAACAGGGGCGCTGGCATCCTATTCCAGCGGAGGAGGTTACTCATCATCTCTCTCACTGTCACAGGGTGGAGGTACTTACTTCAGATGACATTAATGGTTATTCTTGGTTTTTGTCTTTATCCTGTGTCTGTACCAGACATACATGAAGTGCACAACATAGAAAACTGTTTCAGTCACTAATGCCTTGCCTCAAAATGAATAAAGTCAGTGTTCCCACAGCAGCATATTTTGTTAACCCATCAGAGAATCATGAATTGTATGTATATACAGTATTGTTATTGTATTTTTTTGACTAGTTGTATCATTTCCTCTCAGGAGCCATCAGTCCTCTCAGTGCCGCTGCTGCTGCTGCAGCCGCCGCTGGTCGTGTTGCTCTGTCTGGATCTGGAGTGTCAGGCGTTCTCTTGGCTTCCAACCTGAATGATGAGGTACACTGATAATGTGATATACTTGAATTTGAGCAGCACCCGCTGTGATGCTTATCTTTTTTAATTAGGCATGGTGCCACATTTATGTGTGTAAATTATAGCAATGCGTAGCTTCAGGCAAAAACGTAATAGATTCTGATTCATATAGAGTAATTTGTAACCTAAAGTCGACAGTCCAGTCAAAAATCTCTGTATGTTTCTATATGAAATCCTTCCGTTCATGAATATTTTTTATTGTGAGCAAAGAACTTCCCCCTAGTACTCTGCTTATAAACAGCAATGTTTAGATAATATCTGTTTCGGAGACTGTTTCTGTTTATTGTTCTAATGGTTCCTCTCCTTCTCTCTCTGAGTCTTCTCTGCTTCTCCTCTTTATTGTCTGGTTTTATGAGCGGCATGAGGGGTTGGTTTCTTTCTCCTGTCTTCCCTTTTGAGAAGTCTGTAACAGCAGTGTCCTCCCAAACAATCCAGAGCGCCACTTAGTTGTAAATCATGAATACATGTTTCTACAATTTAGGACAGCGACCGACAAAATTTTGTTGCCTGCGATTTATTATGCTTGATTCTTTGGCTCAATTATGATGCTATATATGTATACTGGGAATGTGCGATAACACATTATACCGCCAAAAACAATTTCCATGATGAGAATTCTGCATGTCACGATAAATTTGATAAACACACGACACACCTGCATACATGACATTATCGTGGTGATAATAATTGAATATTCGACTGACATTCGCTCCGGTGTTGGCGGCGCCGTGCACACGCTCTCACAGGTGGCGCCAATGCTACCACCCGGCATCTGTTAGGGACCATCAACAATTTCTAAAACAGTCAAAGTATTATTGAAATCTTCAATAAGGCAATGAAAAACAAGCATTTTAGGAGAGAGAATTGTGCAATGTTTTTTCATCACACTAAACAAAGGTTTATTTTGAGGATACAGTTTGACTAAAGGATAATTTATCCACATTAATCTAACATTTCTTCAATAGCGTCTTATTATTAGCATCTTATTATATTCATTACTGAACTAAAACTGCGTTCACAAGTAAAATCGCATTTTAGCTCACATTTTGGTCCTGAAACACAAGAGTGGTTTTGGCTTTTCTGGATAAAATCCACCAGAAAGACAAGAGGATGGTAGTGATGGTGTGTCTCATGATTTGTAGGGCTCTTGTCCATCCTTTCAGTTCAGCCATATTCCCCATCCATTATTTATTTGTTCAGCTTCTGCTCAATTAATTTCTTATCCTTAAGTCATCATTTAATACCTTCATCACAGGGATGTGCCTGGGAGTGTTTGTGAGTTTGCTGGGAACCAAACCAGCATCATTCAGACTCCGTTGATGTTCCACTGATGCTGTTACTGACCTCTGCTTTGGTTTTTTGTCCTCCTCTTCCCCCTCCCTGCCTCTTTCCCTTCCTGTGCTCCCTTCACTCATGTTCTTTTTTGTTGTTTCGTTCTTATTATTTTTTTTTTTTTCAATTTGCCTTTCATGACCCCTTATCCAATGCCATCTTCCTTTTCCCCCCTTCACTTTCCCAAATTCTGTCTGACCCCATGTTGGCTTCATTTGGAACCTCTTCCTTAAAAATCCCCCCCTTCTTTGCTCATCATCGTGGAAACCATCACCTCCCCCCTCGTCCAACGCTGGACGGTCTGATCTCTACCTCCGTCTCTCCTCTTCCTACTCCTCTGCTCCTCCTCTTCCTGTCCTCTGCTCTGCGGTCTCTCTCTGTAAAGATGGTCACGCCTCAAAGTCTCTTTACCCTCTTCGGTATGTTCAACCTCTTCTATGCTCTCTGTATATCTTTCTCTGATGATCAGTTATAACCCACACCTCTGATGGTGGGGCGCTCTGCTCTTCTGTATCTTTCTGCTGCCTCTCTCGTGCTGTATTGTAATTCGCCTACAGTAGGACTACAGTGAGTCTGAGAGTGGTTGATCAGCTCATTTATGATGGATGAAAATGTTCGCCAGGTGATAATAAAATGTTTCTCACTTTTGCAAACATAATTGCATTGTATTTTATGTACTAAATTTGTTTGAGAGGATTTTAAACTTCCAAATTTTTGCTATTATAAAGAGGTTTTGCCATTTCAACAAGGAGTGTCCCTCACTTCTCCAGTTGAGTATTTCAAATGAAGTGTTTCTGATGTGAGCCAGGGAGTGCCTTGTTAGAAATGTCCTCTGGTTGCTACCCTTAAATGCATTAAATACAGATAATATAAAGCAGCTTTTATTGAGAAGCAGTCAAGGGTTTGCACTGGAGATCACATGGTTGAGCCCAATATATTCTTTGCTGGCGTTTCATCCTCAAGAAGGGTGAACCTGGGGATTCCAATTTTTATAGCGACTGGCTGTTTCCATCATGACTAAACGAGCTGATCATGAAGATTCAGGTTAATTGGGATTTCCCTGGGACCTGTGTTGCATTTTGGCCAGTTATTTGCTGCTTCACCAGCAGATGGCGTACACTCCTCGCGCCCAAATAAACGGGCTATAGCGAGCAAGTATTTTGGCAAAGCTGCAACACTGTGGTCACGGTGGGATCCGACGCTGACTCTAGAAAATTAAAGCTGTCTCTCTTCTTGTCTTCTTCACGAAACCTAGTGACGTCACAGTTTAATATGTTTACAAACTGAATGAGTTCAGGATGAAATGTGTAGCTGAAACTAAACAATTAACCAGCTGATAAGTCGATGTACTGTCTGATAACATCCCTCTTCATGCAGCATGTTCACCCCAATGATAGTGTTTTGGTGCTGGATCGCAGGCTCCTGTTTATTCTGAAAGTTAAAATGAGATTTTTTTTTTTTTTTAAATGTAGTGGGAATGAAATGGCAAGTGTCCGTCTCTTCTTTTCATTTGTCTTTCTCGCACTAACTTGATTCCTTCGATCCTTTATCCTCTTTTGTCTGTGGGCTCCACCTCTCTTGCTCTGCCTGTGCTCTTACTGTCCACCTCCCTGCTCTACCTCGCTCTCCCTGTCTGTCTCTCTCTCTGTCTCTCCATATCTGTAGGGGTGTATGGGGATGTCCAGAGGGTGAAAATTCTCTACAACAAAAAAGACAGCGCCCTTATCCAGCTGTCAGACGGCAACCAGGCGCAGCTGGGTGAGTTTTTGTGCTTCACAGTGAGTTCACAGGAAGTTCACAGGACTTCCTTTGATGGAGGAAGTTTGAAAGAATGGTACAGATTGATCTGTTTTTTGTGTCGCTTCCTGTCATCTACCGCAGCAATGAGTCACCTGAATGGTCAGAAGGTTTTCGGTAAAGTCATGAGAGTGACGCTGTCGAAACATCAAACTGTGGCTCTGCCCAGGGAAGGACTGGACGATCAGCTGCTGACTAAAGGTAGAGCTCAACCTCCACCTCACTGGAGTCTGTGTCCTCTCGTGTCAAAACTGCCAACACTTGCACAACATCTACATTTCTATTCCCAACTAATGTTTAGTATTGAGCTGCAATGGCTGAGACCTGGGACAACATATACTCAAAACCACAAACCGTGCTTATAATGTAAAACAAGAGTGTGGTTTAGTTATTCGTCATGAACTTCCTCCAGTCAACATTGGCCATTGTTTTTATCTCATGGCCTTATAGAAGGTCAGCCTCCTCATTAATTTTCATTGACCTTTCACCGGGTGTAAAACCATAGAAGGTCATTGTGTAAAAAGTCTGCTGTCGAAACAGCGTTTTATCCAACACATTTCCTCCATCTGTTCCATTTTATTTTTCAACATGCTGACCTTTTTTGTGTCTGATCAGACTTCTCTGGCTCACCGCTTCACCGCTTCAAAAAACCGGGATCGAAAAACTTCCAGAACATCTTTCCCCCCTCTGCGACACTTCACCTCTCCAATATCAGGTAATGCACATGACCTTTTGTCTCCCCTCCCAGAGGCAGGTCCAGGGGTGTTTCAGCATGTGCCTAAATCAAGAAGGGAAGAAGTTCCATCTTAGCAGAATCATTTGTCAGGAATAAACTTGAAAATACTCATGTTGGCTGCAGGCGTGTGCAAAGTTTCCAATTTGGAATTTCCATTCATTCAGTTGGAAGATTTAGAATTTGAGCTGAAGTGGCTCGGCAGGACCTTGAACTGGAATTAAAGGAAGTGGAGTCAAACTCATTGCATTTCAGAGAAATCCCTCACAGCCGTGTAAGAACAAGCATTTGTCACATTTCGTGAAAGATTTTTGCTTGAAATACTCTTAAGAATGCCAAACTTGAACAAAGATTCCCTCCATTTTTAACACAAAAGAAGCAAAATATTCTGGGAAATGATGTAGTTTTCCACATTTTTTTGAAAGTCGTAATATAAGGCATCATTTTAAATTGTGTGTGTGTTGCAGTTGATGCTCTTCTTTTTAATTGTCGCTGAAAAGCGTTTGCTGTTATTCAAATACAGCGTGTGCATGAAGATCATAGTTGTAATATTTGTGTTCGTGCTTGTATGGAGTGCACTATCAAGAATGCACGGTTTCCGCTACATATGAACTAGCGGGGCGAGTCGCCACACAATCAGAAACACAATCTCTTTTAAAGATGAAATCTCTCATGATCAGACGCATTAAAACGAAGTGGAAACATTGAAACAAATGCACATTTTTTGGGCGGGGGTGCGGTGCACATGCGACTGTTGTGACAGTACAGTAGTGTGTGTTCTCAGCACTAGAGCTGCAACTAATGAGGCTTTTGATAGTCGACTAGTCACTGACTACCTTAGCGACTAGGCTGCACATGTGTGACGGTTGTTGGTGCGTGACAGAAGCGTGTCAAAATTGTGTATGTAACTTTTGTGCTTGATGGGAATATTGTGAAACGTTTCCCTGCTTTGGATGTTTTTGGGTCGCAACAGTCTTGGAGCATCCGCCATTTCTCCATGTTACGCTCATTTGCACACACACACACACGCACACACGAGCGATGATGCCATGACTCAACTCTTGAAACCTAATTTAATACTTTATTGTCGACTCGTCGTCACAGCCCTACAATGTTCCCAGTGCTCCATGGAGCAGCTGTGGCTGGGTGTGGACACTGGAGCGATTGTGGAAACGCCAGCTGTGATCACACGCTGGTGAAAACGGTGCATTGAGCCTTTTTATGTAAATTAAACACCTGTAATTTCTCGGTCTGATGTGAGAAGACTCAATATCCTGAATCACGTTTGCCCTTAAAACAACCATGAATGAAATGAAACTAGCGTTGTTTACAGTACAGTGACACAGACACCAAGTAGATTTTAAGAAATAGGAACGATATAACAGCAATCTTCCATCAATAAAAGGAAATTAAATTAATTTAAAAAATGCAAATTAAATGAATATGACAATGTAACGTAGTCCAACACTCTCCACTCAGACGGTCAGGTGGCAGGAACTGACGTAATGCCGTGTCGGAACCGATTAGCTTGGTGGCTAATGCTACGAACAGACTCCGCGACCCCCGGCGAAAGTTGCCAATAATACCAGCGACCTGTCTTGTAGGTTACTTCGATATATTTGTTTTCAGTCAGTCTATGAGAGCTATAACACTGCTACCTCTGGTGGTCATGGGAGGAGAGGCGTATCCAACTTGGCGACACAAAGACAGGAGCTGGGATCTAACAGGCCGCCTCAGGTCGACCCACTATTTGGTCTGTGCATAATCCTTCCACCCTGTGTGTCATTGAGTTTGCCAAACCTGTTCACCATGGTGCCCACTGTCCCACCAAACGTGGACCACAGCTCTGTTTGTGGTGTTTTCTGGCCCTCAACATCCATGTGTTGCTGCTGCAGGGAAGTCATCGGAGAGGAAGACCTGCGCACACTCTTCTCCAACAGTGGGGGAACTGTCAAGGCCTTCAAATTTTTCCAGTACGTTCTGCAGCTCTACGTAGCTTCCAGGTTCTCCTTGGAATTTGTCTAATGTCTGGGCTGTGTCTGAGCAGAGACCGCAGGATGGCTCTGATCCAGATGTCATCTGTGGAGGAAGCCATCCAGGCACTGATGGAGCTCCACAACTACGACATGGGAGGAAACCACCACCTGAAAGTTTCCTTCTCCAAGTCCACCATCTAACCATGGCTGACCAGACATGGCATCACATACTCCAGCGAGACTTCAAGCAACAATAAATCCAGGAAGAACAACACTGATGAATTTGTTTAGTTTGTGTCCACCTCACTCATGGCGAGGTTGGAGAAGTAAAAGACACAGTAGATCTTCTCTCTGCCACATCTTTTTGGGTACAATCACTTTAGTTGTTTTTTACAAAGTGCCAAGAAAAGCTGAAGTCGAGTTTTTTTTTTTTTGTTTTTTTTTTAAAAATGTATCTGCTGATAATGTCGCAGATGTTCTTCATGGTAGAATGTAAGGTGTTGAGAGCTGTGACCCACGGTGAGGAAGCCAGTGTAGAAGGTTTTCACATGTGATTCTGGTCTTGACCTCCGACTTCCTCTGAGATGGGAGGGACCAAAGTGTGCATGTGCCTTTAGTTTGAGTGGTTTGTGTCCGAGCTTCTTGCAAATCTGCAGAGAAGTTAGTCATTTGTTTCTCAGTCCTATTTGTTGTTGTTTTTTTTTTTACAGCTTCTTACTTGTGGCTGAGAAATGATTTTTGGATTGCTTCATTTCTTTCTTGTTCTTCTCAAATATTCCAGTGTTTCTTACTGGAGTCACTTTTGTGACTACAATGACTGATTTAGCACAAATGAAATCTCTTTTTTACCAATGAGCCAAAGTAAGAGTGTGTTTGTGTATGTTCATAGATCGTTTCTCTGGATGTCATCTCCCAATAAACTTGCTCTCCTCTGTTCAGCCGTCCTCAATTTGCGCTGTCTTTGTGGATCTGGAGAGACCCGGAGAGTTGTGTGAGGGAAACTCTGTAGAACTGAAGCAAGACCTGCGATGATGTACGCACATCATCGCAGGTCTTGCTTCAGAGAATTCAAACATTCAAGACAGTTGCTCTGACACAGACAGGAAGCAGAGTTGATCCAGTTCACGGATGTGATGGAAGACGATGTGCAGAGCTGTGAACGGAGTCGATCTGCTTGGTACGTGACTCGATTTGCTGATGGCAAAAGCCAAAAAAATGAATAAACGTCTGTGACATGGTTGTTACAACATGCTCCCAGCAGGGGGCGCCCTTTAACAGGATATCGTATGCTGAATCGCATTTACCGCGTATTCATAAAGACCCAATAAAAACGTATGGAAAAACATTGAAGAAACATTTTTGATACTATACTTCGACCTTGAAAACTTAACAACTTTAAGTCACCGAGAATATTTGTGTACTGACTGGCGCTACTAACTACGTTTTCTTTTTTTGTTTTATGACACTTATAAACGCTTCCCATAAAATGACTTCTATTTATTTATTATTTTTTTATTTATATTTATTATTCATTGAGCCTCGCGAACACTTGGCTGTAGCGCAACGGGTTTGTGACGTCACTAACGGCGTGGACTACAACATCCATTATTTGACACCAAGTATTATGATTTAGAAATGTGAGCTGAGAAAACGAGTTTCCTCCTCCTCCTTGTCTGTTGGATGTTTAGAATCACTTCCTATGAATGAGAACTGCGCTGTCTCGTGTCCAACTGTCTGGCAGACGGTATGAAATATTGATGATATTTCAGTCAATGCTGTGGATCTATTAATCACACACTCAGCTGAGGACCTCAGGAACATCAGGAATCAAATGGGATCATTTGAGTCCTGATGTTTGTTGTCTCTGTTCCTATGTATCATCAAATAAGGAGTCCATTTGAAGTTGACAGTCATGGGGTCACATACTCTTTTTGTCAGACCACATAAGTTCAAGCCTCAGCTTGAGGGTTGACACTTCAAAATAACCTTTATAATTGTCTTTAAGTTCTGGTGAATGTTGGCCATGTGTTTTGGATGGTGAGGTTTAGTGTGGGAGTCTGGAGAAAGGGTTATGGCAAGAGTGTCCTCACAAAATAGGACTACAAATGTGTGTGTGTGTGTGTGTGTGTTGGGGTCGAGTTTCCAAGTGAGATTGTATCCAGGGTGAGATGATCAGACAACTGTTGCCTGGTGCAGATGGTGGATGGAGCCACTGGTGTAACAGGAAGATGAGGGCAGCGTCGGGGGGCTGCAGCCTGCAGGAGCCTCCACTCACCTGCTCGCTCATGTGCTCACTCCTTTATGTTCACGTGTGAGAGTGGATTGTAGCCACCACAGTGGCCCTGGGACGCTGGGATGGGCTGAACAAAAGAGAGAGAACTAACAGTGTGTCACTGATGAAAATCTTAAATGAGAAGCAGTCACCAATGGCACGACAAGGAAACAGCCACCTTGTCTGGAAACTCTTTCCTTTCCTGTCCATTGTGTTTTGTAATTTGTGGCTCTATTTTTGTGGTTGTCTGACTAACTTGTTTATCTTACCTGTGCACCTATGTAGAGTTGTTCTGGTAATATGTGCTGGTAGAATTTTATCATGTTTTCTTTCTAGGTTTTTGAAATGTATTCCCATAGTTTTATTGTTCATCTGGTGGTGCGTTGTAAAGAGAATTATTTCATTTATTATTTTATATTTTAATATAAAACACATGTATGATTATGTCTTTTTGGGTGTTTATTTTAGACAACACACAAAATAGAATTCCAAAACACAACTTCAACAACAGTTGTTTGTAGTTTGGTTCTCACACGCTCGCTAGCAGTGGCCAGTAAAACCTGATCCAAACATCCCACAGTTCTGGAGGTTTTCTCAACTGTCTGGAAATAGAACCTCCCGCCCATGACTGAGTGCAAATGTCGTACCTGTGGTGCTTCACATTTCCCTGCCTCACAGTTCTACATCCTGCGACTTGAGCCAGGGAGGGTTGTTGGAGCTGCAGCAGGTCTGAGCAGCTTTGAATATCTGGCAAAGAAGAACCTATGAAGGGATTCGCATGGACTTGGATGACTGCTTGCCTCCGCTCCAGAGAGAGAACGAAAGAAAGGGACACTGTATGTGCTCCATGCTGCGAGGTCAACAGCAGGACAAGCTTACAGCACCCTGTTGCTCTACACTGATCTCACTGCGCATATTTGAGTCTCATTCCTTCCCATCACCTCCACATGAATAAGGACCAGAGGACGGAGTGTCCTTCTATGGGGACACAGGGTCTCAGGAGCTTTTGAGGAATGGAGTGTGTTTCCATCCAGTCAGCACAGCTGGTTGCCTCTCACAACCTTGTCACCAAGGGCCGCTAATGAGGTACGAGTCAATGACGGTGCTTTATGAGTAGGATCAGTATCAGAAGCCACCAGATGGCGCTCTCTACTTTATTTGAATAAGTATTTTAATGCCGGGCTATGAGGCTTCATGAAACAGTGTCCTCATTTTAGAAACTCTCTGCTCTAAACTCTTAAGGTTTTAGCAACCACTTCAATGAAACATCATACTATTTTTAAACCAACATCTAGTGCACTGAAAATGAGGACATGAGGTTTCACGATGCCTCATCAGCCCATCACTACATCATTCTTTAACTCATGTTAAAGAATGATGTTTAGAAGGCAAATGCAGATGGTACTTGTGGATGAAACTGTGCAACTATGAGTCATAGAGTGACGACAGGAGTCGTGACATACCATGAGGTTGACATAGAATTGGTCAGTCAAAAGTGAGTCATTTAATGTTCAGTCTTCTGTTGCATAGATCCATAGTTACATTAGGTTGTAACTATGGATTGAAGAGTGAAATAATAAATTACAAAGTAGACCATGACATTTGATATTTCATTTCATATTAACATCATATATGAGGAAAAAATGAGGAGCGACATTGCTAGGCCTCTTCTGCATGGCAAGCACAAACAAGAACACACAGATCATGTGACCAAAACAGACTCCAACTGTGTAAGTGAACTTCACAGTGTAAAATTGCCAAATGTGAGGAACTGACGGCAAATATTCCATCTGAAAAATGATGAAATTTTAGATCAGTCATTGATTTACTTGACTCATCTCGTGACTGATCTACGGTTGACCTTTTGCTTCATGGGACATAAAGGTCAAGAGGTGACCTTATGCACCGCAGCTCCCTGTGCACGGGATTCAACTTGGTGTGATGTGGCTGTACAGTTGTTGTACTTCAGAGGTAAAAATGAACAGGCGCAGACCTGTGCAGGTGTAAAAAAAATCCTGAAAAAGAAAGAAGGGTTTATTCAGAGTAACTAAAAACACATAAAAATCTGCCTCTTCTTCTGTGTGTGCTGCCTGACTTTCCTCCTTCGCACCTTGTCTTTTAATAACTTGCGGACGGCAGGTGGAGCGCACATGCTAATTTAATTTCTCCTGAGACCAGTTTTGACCTCCTTGACTTTCACCAGTGCATGCTGGGATTGGCTCGTGTGCAGAGAAGGGAAGAAAGAGTTTTGCTCAGGCAGATGTGGAACCTTTAACCTCTGGATCGACCAATAGCATGCAGTCTCCCCCGATGAGCTCAGAGCCTCACCCATGGCTTGTGTGTGCGTGTTTTCAGTCATGCAAATGACAGATCTGCAGTTGATCCTCCCCTTCCCCCTTCAGTCAGTCCAGGTCCTCCTCACACGTCTCCCGGATGAGGAGGGAGAGGGGGCAGGGCCGAGGCCTCGGCTCCAAGCAGGGTAGGAATAAGAGGAGACAAACACACACACGCGGCGCAACATGTCACCATGTGACTCACCTCTGCTTTCACGCGAAGATGGACGAGACTGAACCTGCACTCGACTTCCGTCATCTTCGGGAATCAATATGCTGCCATCAATAAAACATCAACCGTGGACAAGGACACACACACACACGCACACACACACACACAGCAGGTGGAAAAACTATGTAGTTTTTTTTCTCTGCCTTTGACGTCTCTCGTGCTCCCTGGTCACACCTTTCCTCTTCAGGGCCTCCTTCATCTCATCCATGAATCCCATTGGTCGCCTTCCTCTTCTCCTCTAACCTGCTACTTCCATTACTAACATTCCTTATCCAACGCGTTCCCTGTCTTGTTCTGAGGAGCAACATTCACAGGACAGTAGGGAAACATGCCTTCACCCAACTGAAGCTGTTGGACTTCTCATGTCTTTTTCTGACCGAGCCACAGCATCACTAGCTCTCAAAGTCCTGCTAGTTTCTAGAGTGCTGCTGCTCCTCCCGCCTGCAAACAAAACACTTCATCACATCATAAGACCTTTCCAGTATCCAGCTGCTTTGGAATTCAGAGACACTGTTCCCACCGTGGACACTCTTCGCAGGGTCTATTTCTGCTGACAGTGCATCACTCATGAGAGGAAACCAGAGAATTTAAGACGCTTTAAAACCGAATTAATGTAAGATTAAGCCAATGCTACATTTTCAAATGAAACATTTTCTCAGTCTGTCAGAGAAGTTGAACACGCCCACTTCACCTCACCAGGTATCTGGAGGAGCCGTCCTGCCATCATGCCTGAACCACCTCAGCTGACTCTATTGACGTCCTCTCCAGCCTGAAAGACAGTCGAGCCACCCGCTGAGAACTTGGTGTCCTTTCAGTTGGCGCCCAAAGCATGCGACTGTAGGTGCAGACCGACCAGTGACACCAGTGGTGAGACTGAGAGTCATGGTCTCCGACTTAGGGGATCTAAACATCATCTCAGCCATGTTACATTCAAACCATTCAGTGAAAGTCAAAAGTCCAGGCTGTGGTTAGATCATGAGGTCCCCAAAACAAGGACCCTCCCCAGACTGGCACCGCTGGGAAATCCTGAACGGAACAGAACCAGTCTAAACCTTAGAGAACACCTGTCATTTCATAACCAGTTGGACTCCATTTATGCTCCCTTTACGTATGAAATTGTTCCTGTCATTCTCAAATGGCTGATCACATACTTCCATTTGTTATTCACGTTGGTACTGCTGTATATTTCCACTATCCGTATCCAGTGGTACTGCGCACAGACAGAAGGCTCAGTACGTATCCAGATCCATATGTTAGGTTGAGCATAACTGGGCCTTTAGCAGGTTTTGTACTGCTC
Organism: Synchiropus splendidus; assembly: GCF_027744825.2. Lineage (NCBI taxonomy): Eukaryota > Metazoa > Chordata > Actinopteri > Syngnathiformes > Callionymidae > Synchiropus > Synchiropus splendidus. Next base: position 16,234,669 of record NC_071346.1, on the reverse strand, counting down.
CAGACAGCTCCTCCTAAAGGTTTCCTCTAAGACCAGAAAACACATATGAACTCAGCAATGTCACTCTGAGTCCAGATGAAGTATCCAACCAATGTGTCTACATGAGGGTGGATCCATGTTGATCCATTTTGTACAGCGACTATTTTCAAGCCAGACTTTTGGAGCCAATGTTTTGGCATGATGAGGCTTCATGAAACAGTGTCCTCATTTTCAGTGCTCAGCAGATGTTGGTTTAAAAATGATCTGAGATTAAATTGAAGCGGGTATTAAAATCCAAATATTTCTCTACAGGAATAGGCAGTGGTTACTGATGGTGTATGTATGTTTTACAGCAGAGTGCCATCTATTGGGCTCTGAAAATGAAGACACTGTTTCATGAAGCCTCCACATGACAGGTGATTATTCCAACAGAGAGGAGCGCCACCCCATGGCTTAACCCCACTCCATCTGTTTTTTACGCCCATTCAAAGCCCAAGGTGTCATCAGTATCACTCTGGGACGCAAAAGTCCACTTAAAAATAGTCTCAGTTTTAGAATTGAGGCTGCGTTGATGCAACCAAATCTTCATGCTTTTTACTATTTTGTGCCTCACTGTTTTGATACATCTCTATAATAGTAGCATCCGACTTACCACCGGGATGGGTTCTGACCAACCGTCGTAAGTACATGGTCGTAAGTGGAATGCCATTCAAAATAGCCGATGCGAGGGTTGTAGGTGCTACTGTAGTGGTAGATCACTGTGTGAGAGTGAGATGCTGGGATACTGTGCTGCTGTAACTGTTGCTGGGCTGCTACGTGCTGCGGTGCCAGACATTGAATAAAAAAATAAATAAGCATCTGCTGGCTGTGGTCGTATGTGCGGGTGGACGTAAGTTGAGCAGGTCATAAGTCGGATGTTACTAGGACTAAATCTGTGTTCCAAGGCATCCATTAAAGGAGGCATCTCACAGGGTTAACAGAGTATATCAAAGGCAGAGTGAGGCCTATAAGGATAACGCTGTCAAAAGCAAAACAGTGTAACTAAAGAGTGTCTTCTATCCAGTGTAGCTCAAACGCACCCCATGGAGTCACTTGACATAAGCACATTGTATTAATGAGATCATCCCCACCCTCATCTGTCCATCCGCCCCCCAGCCTCCCGTCCATCTGTCTGTCTGTCTGCCGGTCCATTCATCACACCTTCCCCCATCAGCCAATCGATCGCTGATGTCAGGATGAGGTAAGTGATGAGTTCAGAGTCGTAAAGCCGCGTGATAGGCTGACACGCTGCCTTCAGCCACCGCCGCTGCTGCCACTGGAAATGGATGGAGAGCAGAAATTCTGGCTCATATTTCACTTCGCTCTCTCGCTCTCTCTCACACAGACACACACACACACACACGCTCTCACGCACACACACAGATCCAGTGAGGATCTGGTGTCTCCTGTCATCGAAATGGATTTTCCCCCCGCCAGACCACCACAGGAGGATTCATATTTCCAATGATTTAGATCAGGAGATGAACTGGATGGGATGAAATGAGATCGGACCTGGAAATAAGTGAGATATTAATCAAATTAATCTATTTAAGATGCAGTTAGAGAAACATCCGTAACACATCTCTGGACAGGAGGTGCTAGGGACCACCGTCACAGATGAAGGTCGTCGGTGTCAAACTGGACCCCAAAAATTCCTGCCGCGGTCTTCACCTTAGCTGAAAGTCAGACAACAAACAGAATGGAGCACAGCAGCTGATGTATGTCTATTTCACCACAGCCCTCAAAATGAAAGATCCATACAACCTTCAGCGCATGGCCCTGGAAAAGTTACCACCAGAGACGCCAATCCACGGGAAAACAGTACATGTGTCTGGGAAGACACGAGGACTGAAACTGAACTGAACAGTCATTGCCAAACCAAAATAAAATCAAGGTCTCCACCATTTTCTTTTAGCAGTGACCGCTCTCTCTCTCACCAGCTGCATGTTTACTATTTGGTATTTTTATTGTACAGAAAGTTACAGTCACATTACATATATAGGTCTGTCGTACATATTTTTAAAAGCAAATGAAATCGCCCAAAGGCTTCATCCCATATATTATTAACCTGTTCTCCTACAGCATGATAATGACACTTAAGTCAGAATTTTAGATAACAGAATTAAAAATAAATAAATAGATAATGTTTTAATGTGTAAAAGATGGACATAAAGTAAGCAGTGGTAATGTGGAGGACTAGTACTTAAGTACATACAACAGAAAATGAACAAACAAAATGACCTTTGGCAAAAAAAGGGGCGATGTTTACCCCCCCAAACTGAGAGAGAAAAAGAGAGTGAGAGTGAAAAAACATGATAACAGAAGCAAAGAAAGGAATGTGTACTTCATACTTCAATTTCATTGAAGAAGGTGCAGTCAGACCAACCTGAGATGGTGGTGGACCTCCCTTTACCACTATTGAAGGAAGCCCTCATCGGCTCCATCACAGTCTGGTTTTCGGTTGCTGCCATCACAGAGCAGGAGAAACGATTCACTTCCATCCCTCCATGACCTGTACATCTCTGTCTCAAACATGTTGCAGCCGACCCATCTCGCCCTGGACACATCTGAAGTGCTCCCCCCAGGCAGGAGGCTGAGATCATTAAGGACCAAAACCTCCTGCTTTCATGAAGACTTTCTTCCATCTGCTCACCAACACTGCCTCAACCCCCCACAGACTCTGACTCTCTGACAGTTTAATAGCTTTTTAATGCATATTTTTTTCTCTTTGGAAAAACTTCTACTTTCGAAGATTCCATCCAGGCATCGCAGCAAAGCGGCATGTTGTTATTGTCGGTGCACGAGCGATGATGAAACCAGCATAGGCAGCCGTTTCTAAAAATGTGGCGCACAAGCGGGCCACACTCTGCTAGGCACAGGCATCTGTGAGCTTCTTCAGGCCCACAAGAGTCTGCGTGACTCCTCTCCGTGCTGCTTCACACTTCAGACCTCACTGCTCTCGCAGCTAAGGATCCTGGTCTGGATTCAGTCTGGTCCTTCATCTTTCTCTTTCTTTACCAAAGAAGTTCCAGATCATCTTTTGTATGGCACAGAGACCTACAAAGTGCTCTGATGTTCCTAGCACTTGAGAGGAGCTTCACCACAGCAGCCACCCAACTTCCCTCCTGCTCCACCTGGGTCTCCCCCATGACTCCATGCTCCTCTCATCCTCCAGTACAGTCCAGTTTCTGAGCCCATCTGAAGACTGTCAACATCCCTCCCTGAAGGCTTCCACCTATTGAGCTCTGCTAGCAGGTTTGTTTTACAATACTTGTGATTTATTTAGAGTCTAGGCTTGAATTTAGGAGCGTCATTCCCCACGTCTGTAGCTGAGTTGACCCTCCTGGGATCACATCCATCTACCCATGACGACTGTAGAAGACGGTCTCAGCACTACTTAGTTTGCTGACAAAAAATACTGAATTTAAAAAACCTCAGATTCGGAAAAACATGTCTCCATCTCTCCCCCCTTCTTTCTCTCCCTCCCTCCCTCCCTCTGGGGTCCATCAATCATGGACGCTGTGACGGCAGCCGGCCTGTAGGTGGTCATGTTGACGGCAGATGGCTCTTTATCGCCTGAGCCCTGGACTCTCCATGACAACCAGTGAGAGCAGGGGAAGTGACACATCCAGCCCAGTGGAGAAGGGCACACACACACACACACACACATGCAGGGTGGGTGGGGGTTGTTGACTCCTGTTGCTGCCCACTTATCTCAGCCACACAACTGGAGATGCAACATTGAGAGTGACTCACTCTGGGTTATGACGCTGCATCCTGCAAAGCATGTTTGGACCTCGGTTCTCTTTTGGACCGAAGAATTTACCTGTTTTTTGTTTCTTTCTTTGTTTTTAAATGAGAACATTTCTAGATGTTGTTCTTGCCAAATATTGAAATCCAACATGATCAATCCAGTGTGAAGAAGCAAAGCTGTACACATGAATGCTGAATTGATTTAAAGCTGTCATCGTATCATGTGAAAAACTCACCCACAATTGAGAAAAAAGTGTATGAATATGCACTGAACTGCAGCTAGTCAAGCAGAGCCGAAATGTATCGCCTGTAGCACATAGCATGTTTGAATATTTTCAAGATTAGTAACAACATTTTGCAAATTTTCAAATGAATAAATAAATGATAAATAGATAAATATAATTGCAAATATCAAATTGAGGGCGTTTTTATGGCAGAAGACGATGAATGTTTGAAGTAAATGTTTTCATTACGTCTCATATGGAGTACATCTTGTCCTTTGCAGGCTGGTATCTCTTAAAATGTTAGTAAACTTTTGGCTTTAAAATAAACTTGACATATGAATTCCACAACAGTCGTTTTCTCAGACTGTTTTTTCTTCATGCTGAAGTTACATGAGGGGACTTTGACATGCACCTGGACTCACATGCAATGAATGTATCCATATCCGTTTGTCTCCATATGAAAAGTGAGTAGTTCTTTACATCAGGCACTCAGATCTTCAATTATGATCATCCCTCCCACTTGGACATGAAAACATGGTTCATCTTCAACATCATGTTCAGCATGTTTTTGCTAAGCTGAGCTGCTTAGCTATGAGACCACTGGCAGCAGTCGTCCTGGCAAGCGTGCTCGACTGCCATTGTTTGACTCCGCTGCTTGCCGTTCAGCAGATACTCAGAGAGCCAACTTGGTTTTCTGCTGTTCACTGAGCAACATGTTTTCATCATATAGACACTGAATAGGGTCACAAAAGCGTATTGTTTCGGGGTATTAACATAAGTTCCAGTATTAGTATTAAAATACTGAAACTAATGTAGTATAAGAATAGTATAAAGAATAGTATAAAAGTAGTTTTTCATTGTCAACAGCTGCGCTCAAAATGTTTTCCAGGAAAATAACATTTAACCTGTTCCAGGCAGTTGATGCAACACAACATTATTTATATATTAATTTCACACCATCAAACTCCACCATCCTCATAACATTCTTCTTCACTAACATAGTCTGCAGGTCCCCTCTGTAGCCTTCCTCATGGACGTCTGCACGACTCATCCTCCAAAGACCATCCTGCTCAGAACGCTCCTTCAGGCCTAATGCATCTACTCATCTACTTCTCACACGGCTGGTGATGGAAGGAATAATACAAATGCAGACATCTGTAACCGATGAGAAACCTCACGACAGTGCAGTCACTCGTGCTTAGAAAATAAAGATACATGAGTGGTCTAAGTGGCTCTGAACAAGTCTTCATGCGCTAGATTCAGTATCTACAAAGTTTTTAAACTGCTGATATGAGCAGACATTTCATATTCTCACACACACACTCCAGAAAAAGAAGAGTGCGTCTGGCTGTCAGTTTGTGTTTTGTCAGAGGCCTCCGCTGGGGAAAGATGCTGTCCTCCGACTGGTGGGTGTGGTGAGTTCACACCATCGGAGGGATAAATATATTACCAGGGCTGTCTTTTTCAAAGTTGCTTTAAGTTTTCAGACAAGTGGGACGGTCAGCTGCAGTTAAATTTCCTAGGGAACACACTGGGTCCATTGTTAGGGACCGTCAAACCAAAAGACAGATCATATTAATATAATGCAAAATACAGGGGAACAAAAACATGAGAAAAAGTGAGTAAATATGTCAGTAAATAAGAACAAACAAGACAAATGCTGCAAATATATTTCAAATACTGTGATCATCCGTTATAAAAAGGGTTATGTGATTATATCACTGTAAATAAATGAATATCTAAAGATGATCTATTCAAGTAATAAATATTACAACAAAAAACTGAATCTTATTTTTCTCATTTATTTTGAGGGAAAATGCAGTTTAAGGCGATTGTCTTAACTACTACCATTAAAACTAAATTCATGAATGGAAGAGAAAATAAAGGAAAAAAAACAGATAAGTCCTAAAAAATAACCTTCATAAGTCATATTTAGAATTTAAGAAAAAGATTTCTAGATAACATTCTAGAAAACATTTCTAGATGTTCAGTTTCATGGTTTCTGGTTTTATGGGAACCACAAAAATACAGGCAAACAGCTGACTGTGGCCCCAGGGCTGCTCAAGAGGGCAGTTTGTTCTCCAAGAAAAACCAGCTGGAGCTTTCGTCCAGTGTTTAGACGGCCACAATGGAGCAGTAATCGGGCCTTTCTTTTCACTCTCTCAAGCAACAAGATATTGGATTGGCAGCTGTAGTTAAGCGTCTTCTCCAATTTCAGTTTAATACTTTATTTACCACCTCAAACCATGCTTCATTTGTACACGCAAAGCTGTTTTGATAACTAACTACATGGAATACACACCAGACAGTCAACTTCACAGTAACTGGGGAAATTTCTCCTCAGACTCAGGGGCAAAAGGAAGCCATGTAGTGGCACAAAAGAACCCAAACTTTAAAAACAGACGCAGACACGTTTTGGTTTCCTAGGCGAATATCTTGATTCACTTTTATTAAAAGCATCATCGCTACAATTCATCATACATGATGTCTCCAAACAACAAAAACAAAAAGACACACACCAAAGAAAAAAAAAGAAACAAAACAAGAGAAAAACATTTACATGGTATGTCTGTAAACTTCAAGGCTAGTTAAGAATTTTGAGGTAATGCTCTTCAGCTTGCTGGCTAAAAGTAACAAAAAGTCCATTTTTCTCAAGAAAAGTAGCTAAGTAATAAAGGTACCTGATTATTAACTCTTTTACACCAGTGCATCAACAGGAACAGAGTGAGACAAAATTGATTGCAGTACTTATTTCATCATTTACAGTTTTCTATTCATACGACACTTGTGGTTATTTATAAAGTGTGTGTGTGTGTGTGTGTGGGGATATTATGTTGGAACATTCAAAAGCTGCCTTGGTTATTGCTGTCTCAGCATTAAAAAGAACTGGGACCTGTGCTGATGGGGACAGTCCCTGGCCTCAGTAACTGTGGCTGGCTGGGAGAGCTAAGAAGACCTGGAAATAGTGTGTTTGACTTCACCAATAGTTCAACTAACAAGGGCTGTTTGGATCTTCAACAGAGGAAACGAAACAAATGTGTATTTCAAGCATTTCATCCAAAAAAAAAAAAAAAAAGGAGAATCAAGGGAGAAAAATCATATCGGCAACCAGTCAAACTTCATATAGGTTGAGTGAGTTAGTCAGTCCTGCGGAGGTCGGCCGGGCCGTGTCAGTGTGTGTGACTAGAGCAACAGTCTAAGAGGAGAGCAGCGTGACCTCTCAAAAGAAAAAAAAAAACAAAAAACGGGAAAACTTGAGGCAGCAACCGGGAAAAGAGATAACTAACACTCCTGAACAAAACAAACCTGAACAATGATGGATTTGGACTGCCGCCTTCAGTCCTATCAGAACGTATGGCGCTGGTTGGGCCCGACTGGCGGCAGACCCAGCCTGCCTGCCTGCCACGCCGACACCACAACCAGCTGCCACAGAGGACAGGACACAAGGACGGGCGGTGGAAAGTCTTCAACAGTGTCGGACTGGATCAACAGTAAAGGTTCACACACACGCCACCCGCCAGGGTTTCGTGAGTGTAGTGGTCGCTTTTAGAATGTGTGAGTGTGGTCAAGTGTGTGATGGAGTCGTCAGTGTGAGACTGAAGTTTCGGCCAGTCTGTTTCTTTCCTGGTCAGATTCCTGCAGCAGCTTTGTCAGACAGACAAGAGAACTTTTAAAATAAACTGGCGCCAGCAAGATGACACGCTGCTAACAGCAAACAGTCAGGACAAGATGAAGGAAGCCATGTTGAAAACAAAAAGAAATCCGAGTGCTGAAAGCAGCGACAATAAAAATAATAACAACAACAACAATAATAATAATAATAATAATGATAACAATAGTAGTTCTGGAGATTTGTGTTCTATTCAGAGGAAATGTGAACAGACCGGCCTGGAAAAAAAAAACAGTCCAGGTGAGTTTCCTGACTAATTTAACTTAACACACTATATTCCTTCCACACACAAATTAACGCAAAATAAATCATAAAAAAAGTCCTAATGTTTTGGATATTCATGGTGGAAGTGTGTAAACGTGAGGTCAGAGGTGAGAAATAATGTCCAAGGCCAACTTCAGTTCAGTCACTCATCTTTCTGCGGCGACTCGTCCTCTCCTGCCACTTCTGTGTCGTCCAGGGCTGAGTCCTCTGGATCATCTTGCGTCTCCTTCTCATCCGCCAAGTCGCTCTCTCCTCCTCCCTGCAGTTCATCTTCCTCAGCGTCGTCGTCATCCTCTCCGTCTTCTGACGCCTTGGGCCCTGTCTTCTCTTCGTCTCTCTGGGTCACTGAGGCCGTGGCTTTGCCTCCCAGCGCTCCTGCCATGGCGCTCTGGAGCTCGGCCAGGGAGGAAGTGGTGGGGAAGCCGGGCAGACTGAGCCCTGTGAGGCCTGGAGGAAGGAACATGGAGGGGTAGAGGAGGCCAGGGGCCATGGTGGAGAGCAGGAAAGGGTTAAATGCTAGAGAGTTGGCAGACATGCCCGCTGCAGCCAGCAGAGCGGCTGTGTCACTGTTGATGGATGAGTCAGCGGTCGAGTCAGAGCCTGGGATTTGAGGCGCCGCAGCTACATCGCTTGCAGATTTCTCCACTTTCTCTGTTGCTTCATCTTCCTTCTCCGCCTTTTTTCTTTTCTCCTCAGGCGCTTCTCGACTTTCGGAAGCCTCTTCACCATCATCCTCTGCATTTCCATCCTCTTTCTTCCCCTCTTCCTGTCTCTTTCTCTTGGCCGGAGCGGACTCCTCCCCTTCCACTGTTTCCGCTGAACCGTTTGTGGTCCCTGATGTGGTGGTGACTGTGGAGTTGGTGGCAGCAGAGGCAGCTGCTGAGGTGAGGTTTCCACCAAACAGCCCCCCCAGACTAAACATGTTGGGAAGTGCGGCAGCCATGTTGGACAGCCCGCCCATGCCGGGAATCATGAGTGGCAGCATGGAGGCGGCGGCAGCGTTGGCAGCGGCCTGCTTGGGGTCAGCGGCAGGAGGGAAGGCCATCAGATTAGCAGCCAGCTGGAGAGACTGGAGACTCTGGAGGGACGACAGGTCCATTCCTCCAAAAAGGCTGTTGAGCAGCAGAGGATTGATGCCACCTGCAGACACAAACACACACACACGTGTTATCTTTGCACACAGAAGGACTGTGAATCCACTTCCTCTGAGACCCACATACCAGCAGAAGATGCAGCGGACGCCAGGGTCGCTTGGGCAGCCTGAGCCGCCGCAGCAGCCTGAGCTGCCGCTGCGGCCTTGGCAATCTCAGATTTGGGACGCCGTCCACGACGACGGACTCCTTCTTCCCTGACCACCGGTCCGGTCAGTAGGCGGTCAAACATGGCCTCCGGGAGAAAACCCTGCAGTGACAGAAGTACACCTTTAGACAATGATCATTTGGGGCGGAGGACATTCTTGTGTCCTCTACATACCGACTGTTTGACGATGTCTGTCCAGTCCGGAGCAATAGAGAATTCTGGATTCTCTAGTAACCACCGGGGAAGCTCTTTCATTGGTGGAGCCATAGCTCCGCCCATCTGGAGGACAGAGGGATCAGTGAGTTTGTGCCGAGAGCAGTGATGCAGAAGGACTAAGAAGTGAGCTTCTGACCTTGCGTCCATTACGTCTATTGACCACAGGGACCCTTTCCTCTCCAGTGAGTGTATTTATGTCGATCTTGTTTGGGTTCCGGCAGCGATGGCGCTTCTGTTTGGGCTTTGAGAACTGGGATAGTAGCAAGTCCTCCGTCTTCTGCACCAGAGAGAAGGATGGTGTGAACAACAACCACAAACAACTGGAGTGTCAAGAGTCAGCGCAGTAGTCGTACTGGTGTAAATCCAGTCATGTCCATCGTGTAGGTCGGGTGTTGTCTCAGCCACTCATTCAGATCTTTGCTGGAGACTGCAGCTTCCTCGTCCTCCATGCTGCCAGACGCCAGAGACCGGGCACTGGGGCTCTGTTCCGGGCCGGGGAGGGGTCTCTGTGAGCGGGCAGCTTCCTGAATCGCCTCAATGACAGAGGCGTTGGATACCTCCCCATCGTCCTGAGGGTTCAAAGAGCAGCAGAATTGAAGAGAGATTTGCTAACCAGCTGGACTCATATTTTCACACACAACATACCCCTCCTGCTCGTTTGTTGCCCATGAAGAGCAGCTCAAGGCCCTCCACATTTTTCCTGCGACCTCGTCTCCTCTTCATGGTGGGCAGGTCGGCCTCTAGTGAACCATTGGCGCGGTGAGCTGGGGCCTGCTGTAGCAGCTCCATCTGAGCCTTGAGGGAGGGGCTCGAAACCTGGGCACTGGAGTAGGCGGCCAATGATGGAGAGGCCTTGTGGTGCAGGTGCCCACCCTGATAACAAGAACACTGGGATGACACATGCTGTGACGATAAAGAATAAAAGATACGGGTGACGCAACAGCACCTTGGTAAGATCGATTGCTTGATTCTCCAGGTTGGCATGGCTCTCTCTCAGTTGTGCCACCATCTCCATCAGGTTGCGCCTCTTGGCTGCTCTCTCTGCTTCGATCTCGATCTTCCTCCTTCTCCTCCTCCTCTGTCGCGGCATGGCCAGGCCCAGCGCATCATCCTGCCATCACACACCGTTATTGTGGGTCAAATGAAAAGATCACTCTCGAGAACAGAGGCCGGAAAGAGATCTACTCACATGCATCTGTGGCGATAGGGTTTTATCTTCACTCCCACTGTATGGTGTGTGGATGCCACTCATGGTCAACTCGGCCAAGCTTCTCCGCTGCAGTGGGCTGTCTGTTGCTGCAGGGTTGACCATGCCACCAGGCAGAAGGCTGCTTGGGAAGTCAAAGATGTGTCTTCTGTTCACGGGCCACTTGCCCTTCAGGACAGTATCGCAAATGTTGTCCATCCTGTTGATCATGACTCGGTCCTGAGCAGAGAACAGAGCAAAACTCTAAATACATGAAACAAGTAATTGCCCAAATGTTCCAGTTTACTGTGACCTGCACCAAAACCACAATGGTCAACTACCATCACAGCTAAAATGGAGTAAAATGGAGCATCGCTTAATCATTCATCTTTACTGATGGGAAAAAGCTAATATAGATGAACTAAACAATTAAACTCATAGCTGGTGCTCACCTTGGGCCAGAAGGAGAAGCCAAAGGTTCTGTCCTGCAGTGCCTGGAGCGCACTGGTCTCTGGAAGTTCATCAGGGCAGAAGCCATCTCGAGTTTCCTCTCGGGCTGATGTACTGAGAGAAGCAATGCTCTCTTCATCAAAATTCTTCTGCTCTGATGCAGCATTAGCTGGAGAGAAAGAGGCACAATCATGTTTCTTCATTACAAGGTTTGCTTTTTGCTACAGAGAAATTAAAGCTTATTCGATTGTCACTCCCCCGGAACTTCACCAAGTTAAATTCCAACTACGTCATGAGGAAAGCAGAAATGACTCGAAGTAGTACCTTCGGCCTGGGACGACTTCTCTGACTTGTCGTCTTCATCCATCCTCTCCTCCTCTTCCTCCTCCTCCTCCTCTTTATTCCTCTCTGCGTCGGCTGGTGCGGGAGACTTGAGAGACTTGCAGGTCTCCATCTCTTCTTCCTTGTGCTCAGTTTGTGCTTGGAGAGGCTGTAAGGCTTCAGTCTGACTGTCTTCTTCTTGTTTAGGAGAGGTTGAGGTATTTTTCTCTTCGGCAGAATCTTTGTCTTCTTCCTTTTGGGCCTTTTTCTCAACATTAGTGTTTATCTCGTCACTATTGTTGCTTTTTTCCAGTTTCACCTCTACTTTCACATTCTCAGCAGGAGAAGCAGATACCTCTTTCTCCTCAACTAAGTCTACCTCTGCTTTCTGTTCTTCTGGACTTTCAGCTTTTACAGCTACATCTGCTTCTGCGGTCTCAGTTTTAATCTCTGTCTCTTCTTCCTTCATCTTCACCTTTTTCTCAGCTCCTTCCACACTTACTGCTCCCACAGAGATTTTGGCAGCAGCTGGACCGCTTGCCAATTCTGCAGGGGTAACGTGGGGAGCTGAGGTTTCATCCGGAGCTGACATTTTGGTCGTCTCTCCCTGGGAGACGACACTAACACCTGACCCCCTCTGACTAGTGAAGCGCTGATGGGCATCCAGAAAGGCCAAACTAGGATCATTTAGTATGTGGTAATCTGTTCGACTAACTCCATGCTTAGATGCCCCAAGTAGGAGGTCCCGGTCATGACGACCACACTCCCACCACTCTGGGAGGTCTGGCGAGGGTTGACATAGTTTAAGGCGTTCAGAGAGCAAAGGATGGGGCAGGACCTGCTCTCTAATGCGGCGAAGAAGTTCAATGCGATAGAGTGTACGAGAAGCTCGCTCCTCAGTGATGGGGTCAATGATCAGGGTCGGGTCCGGCAGTTCTGAGGAAAAACACAGACAATAGGACCAGTCCATATGAAATTGATTTAACATCAGTGACAATGCAGCATGAAAGTAGTGGATACTCGTACCGGTCTCATTTTTGACCTGCATGCGGCACACTCGTTTGCACATGGCAATGAAGGCATAATAATAGTTCTCCAAGCTTTCGTCTGTCTTCTTGTCCAGTCGAGCAAAAGCTCGGAACTGCGTCCAGTCAAACTTTTGATGCTGTGTGTCGAAGATGACCCCGAAAGTGGACACCACACGGTAGAAATCTGCCTCTTCGCGCCGAGTCCATCTGAGAGAAATGCATGGAGTTAAGTGATCTTACTTTGAGAAGCTAGTACTTCATTTCAACATCTCGTAAACCTGACAACCCTCACCTTTGCCGTCTCTCCTTAAAGTACATGGCTCCATCAGCCAGGAGGGAGCTGGCTGTCATCACAGACGGGTCCTCAGTTAAAAACTGTCCCCCTTGGGCAAAGTATGTGCTCCCTTTAGCTAGATATGGGGACCCTTCAGCGAGGAACACAGCCCCAGCATCCTGGATATAAGTGGTCGCTCCTCCAGCTTCGGTAACCATGGAGATGGTCGGCAGGAAATCGCGGCGACGCCGTCTGCGTCCATCCGGTCGATTGAGAGCCTCTTGGCGCAGCAGTTCCCTGCGATTTGAGCGCTGGTAAGCCGTGATGAGACGACGCAAACGTGCCGTCAGAGCGGAGGCTGCTGGCCAATAAAGACGTCCTGTGGCCCCTTCAGCGGTTCCACCGTTTTCAGCTAGCTTGGCTGTAAATTTCGAGCAACAAAAGACTTTTAGTGAGATGAACATGGTCATGTGTCGGACATAAAGCCAAGACAATGTATGGTTGTTTACCATCAGCTTCACCATCAACGGTGTCATCTAGTGGAGAGTTGGTGAAGTCATCAATGTCGTCTTTAAAGGGCATTCGCTGTGGTTTGTACTCTGGATCTTCATCTTCACTAAAGGGTCAGATATCAAAATAGTTAAACAACAATAAACAAATACACTATTTTCAAGATGAGAATACATGAATGCCAAAATTTAATGGAACAGTCACAGATTTTTCAAACACAATTCTTGAGGGGGCTTAAAAAGCTGAGGATGCTTGAGTGTCAAATAAAAACAAGATATGCTGCCGCCTTACCCCTCGACACCATCTGTCATCAGGTCCGTGCCCCTCTGCTCAGCAGCGATGGCTTTGGCATCTGGCATGCCCACCCGCTCCAGGAAGCATAGGGTGGGGTCAGCTCGTATGGAGTTGTACTTCTCGTAGCCTGAAGAAGACAACAATGGCGTTAATGGACAAAGCAGTATATGAAAATGAAATGCATCATATGTGGCTTATATACTTTGAGACTTACGGTGATGAAAATCATGCTTATCAGATCTATTCAACAAAAACAGCAGCAGAAGGGCAAACCCCAGGAGCCAGCTGCTGACAACACAGACAGTGCGTGTGTGATTGTGTGTGTGTGCGTGCATGTGTGTGTGCATGCGCACACCAGCAGGTGCTCATTTGCGCCAGAAAAGGAGGAAAATGCGAGTCTCTGTTAGAAAGTCAGCGAGAAGCTGTGCGGAACCGTGTGTTTGTCCGTTAGGTGCATTGAGCCAGAACAGATTAGATGTGCAGATCCTACTGAGACACGTCAACCGGGGAGGGTGTGGGGATGGAGATGGACGGCGAGCGAAAAATTAGGAGCAGGTGAGGTGGTTAAAAAAAAAAAAAAAAAGAGGCGAGAAGCCACACAAGAAACGTCGCCACGACAGAGAACCGACACGTCTTTCCTCCCTTCCCTAAATCAATCCGTTCAATTAGGGAAGATGTGACTCATTGTTCCTGAGCGTCTCTGTCACACACAGCTTTGCGCCTACAGCCAAACGTTAATCATTAGGGCCTTTACAGGACATCATTCTTCAGTGTGTCTGATGTCTTGAGCGCCAGTCTTCCTACAACGCTGACACTGTGCATGTATAAGTGTGTACTTCAGGTTCTCCCAACTGAATAAGGATTATAATTAACTATGGGCGAGATTGTGCTTCGCTGTATTCCTCAGAGTCAGTGTGTGTTATGTGTGCTTTGTTTATCCTCCATTGTGGGGACCAATTCTTGACAGAACACTATCCTTGTGACAACCATAAGACTTGGTGGGGACATTTGGTTGGACCCCACAAGGTTAAGACCCAATCTGAGGATGAAGACTGGGTCATTAGAATTGGGTTTGAGTTTGGTTCACAGTCCTGGTTACAGTTAGCCATGTGTTTTGGATGGTCAGGTTTAGGATGAGAGGCTGAGGACAACATGTCAATGAATAACCTCACAATGTCCCCACAAGGATAGAAATACAAATTGTGTGTGTGTGTGTATGTGTGTGTAAAAAAAGGAGTGAGAAAAGGGGCGTGTCTAATTGAATCACCAAGTCACCGAGGGTGGCAATGATGGTAATTTATGACAATTAGAGCAAATTAAAAGACACATGACCACACAAACGCGTGCACGCACACACGCAGAAGTGAAGCGCAACGACACCGAGGGCCAGGTATGCACAACGCCACTTGTGGCACACAGTGCAGACGCGTTGCCGGCTATAAGAGGCAGCCATCAATCTCATTCCCCAGAGCAAACTGGGCCTGACAGCTGCATCCAATAGTTGCCATAGAGACGGCACGTCAAACTAGTGGCAGCAGCGGCAAGTTGCATGCATGTGAGCCAAACTGAGTTGGACAGTGTATGTGTGTGTACCCTCAAGTGCAGTGTGTTTTGGACGCCATATTAGAAGACAGAGTGCTGCACACGTGGAAGCTTATTTACCGTGCTTGAAGACACCAATGAGCAGGGATTTGTCAGCTTCCCCATCCCACCAATCAGTCGGAACTTCAGCGTGGAAAGGTTGGGGAATCCAGATGTCCAGCTCACTGAGGGGAAAAAATGGCACAAAAATATTACAGTCCCTGAAGTGTACGTTATCGCGAATGAACAGACTTGTTTTCAAGGACTTCAGGAGGTACACTTTATAGAAACTGACCATTTTCTCAGCAATACTGGCTTAATTTAGCATGGAAGGAGTCGCTAACAATACAGAGAAAAACACTGACAAGATCATACTGAAAACTTGAAGAAAAAGGCAGTATCATTTTAAGTCAGCAACTAGTGTTGTCCAAACAGCAAAACTTAAGTCAATTGAGAGCTGTGTAGCACCCAATGAGTGTTGTTCTGATAATGGCTCAACCAACTGTAGTTTTAAAGTTAAAAAAAAAGGATCATGCATCTAAGAACCATTTGCTCTGAACTGGTTCACTTGGGCATGAGGGAAAACTCCAGCAGCCTTAAGATGGTTGCAACCAAAATGACGACAGGAAACAATCACCTCCATGAAGGCCTCTTCGACCAACTTAACCAGATCAAGGCGCTACAACGACAGTAACTTGGCAACCAAAGGACGTTATTACCAACAGCCAACAAACTTACAGGGATTTGTCGTCTTAGAGAAAAGTTAATGGTCAAGAACATAACCCCTCAAGCAAATAAAAAATGGAATCATTTCTTACTGCAGGATACACTATGTATTGTTGTAACAACAAAACAGAAAATCTATTATGGAAAGAAGATGGTGGAAAACAGTGTTGCCAACTAGTTAGATTGATAGAGCGCACAATACACAATGGAGGCAGAGGGTGACGAGAGAAGAGAAAGACCTGGGGAAACACTCCCTTATCTCAGCAAACCACAGCACGCTCGGCCTGGCAACACACACGTACGTGCCAAGATTGACGTGCTAAATCCCCTGGCATATGTTGGCACTATGGCATCCCGTATGCTCCAGCCTGGCATGTGCATACACACAAGCAAATACACAGGTCTACCACAGTGGCTGCGAAGCAGGGGGGAGGGAGAGTTGATCGTGAAGTGCACGTGCTCCACATTATAAATGCATTCACATCTGGGTGAAAGGGTGATGGGGGGGAGGGGAGATGATTGAGACACAAGTGCACTGCAGAGAGAAAGGAGAGATAGACCGATAGGGAAAAAAGCTCAATGTGGCAAATGAACAGGACACTGAACACTGGTCAAGGCAAGATGAGGCCCTTCTCTTCAAACTTAACTCCCCAAAAAAAGGGAACAGTCGAGCATGTCGTGAGAACAAGAATGATGTGTGATGATGTTGATGGGAACTTCTTTCTGATCACTCAGAAGACATGTTTTGACAACGATTAATATTTGATGAAAGAGACCATGAGAGGCAGGGACAACGTCCCCAAACAATAGTTTATGGCACAGAAATATGAGTGAGCGTATGAGACCCTATGAGCCGTTTCAGAAACAAAAAAATCTCTTATTTTAGCATTTGTGGACTCAATGATACTGGCTCAAATATAATGTAAATGTATCACAGGTCTGAAAATGTACTCACCTTGAGTCTGTTCCATCCAGGATGCGATCTGCTTGGTCTCCAATAACTTCCTGATGTAGGTAGTAGAGCATCCTCACCCTTAGAAGGACCCTGGTAGAGCAGTGACATTGTTACCTCGGACTCAACATAACATGTTACCGCATCTCTTAAGTAATGTATAAGACTTGCTGCAGAAGAAAGTTAAAAAAAAACATTTGTCAAGTGAGCTAGAAGGATGTTATGTTCCCATATCCAATTAATCCTGATTCTGCCCCAACTCAGGATTCTGCATCCTCTCAGGATAAGTCAAAAACTGAAGCTTATTAACACTAAAATAAACCATTCTCAGCATTGCCAATAATTTCAATCTGGGTTTGACACAACATGGTTTTTAGTTTGGGCTCTAGTTTAAGGAAGAATCACTTCTGACTTTGTATGATCCAGCTCCAGATATGGGAATCTGATCAAGATTTGCTTTACTGTAAACATTCCATCCGTCACCAAGTTTTTTGGGCCTGGGGCAGAAAGTGAGTGTCGGATGTGTGTGAGAAGCCTTTGGGGGTAAAATTGAAGGGTCAGGGGGCTGAACTTAAAGGAGGGCTTGTAAAGTTTTGAGAGGCAGCAGTGAGAGGGAGGGTACAAAGGGAAGTCATTTGCAACTCAGTCTCTCCGTGTATATCAATGGCATCAGAAGTTTCTGTGTGTGTATGTGTGTGTTTGTTGGCAGGCTATGTGTGCTCATCCATCAATGTGCCAGGCCTGATTAGCCACACAACGCTGTGCTCCAGCCTAGCAGATGGCACCACATAATCACCCCCAAGTGTGTGTAAATGTGGGTGTGTTTGTGTGCGCCTTTCACCCACTTCCAACAGGTCTGCCTGCCTAGCACCTGGCCTGGCACATGGCCACACACATGAACACACAAACTTTCCACTTGCAGAGGAGGAAAAAAAATTCTGGAATGGAATCTGGAGGGCAAGGAAGCGTATCTCCCTGACAACAGCAAAAGCAGACACATGTGTGCGCTACAAACACACAAAGATTTAAAGCGACAGTTTATGAACTGATGCCACTTCAACGTCACTATGTGCAGGCTAAAAGTTAACACCCCCTAAACAAAATTCCCACAAATCACAAGTCCTTGCTTTCCAACTATTTAACAATAGAGAGTACAACATTGTGGCGGTGCGCTTCAGAGGGAGCTGGAACGTACTTGTTGCAGTGGTGCTTCAAGTGTCTCTTGTAGCTGTCCTCTTGCAGAAGGTGGTCTGGATTGCAGCTGGCCAACCAATCAGCTCTGGGGGTCTGTGGTGCTGGGGCTGCGGGCTTCCCCTTTTTGCCCTTTCTACCCCGAGGTACAGGAGTAGAGAGACCTGCAGAGAACAGTGTTTTTTTTAATTTTTTATTCTCATCTTGTCTGTCACCCAGGATCCCATGTCTTTACCTAACAGTTCAAAGGTCACGCATCATACCTGGTGCATTCAGACAAAATAGTTGGCTACATTTTAACATTTCAGACTGATGAATTAATTTACAAACTTTAGCTCCTGTTCAGCATGAGGTGCAGGAGACGTGTACGAGTTTCGTGGCATTTTCTAAAATTAATCTTGTCGGGCGAACAGTTGGGTGTAGGAATCACGACAAGAATGAGTAAAGTCATATCTCAACTCAAACCCACGGTGACATCAACAGTTACCAAGACTCTATAGTCATAATAATAGACGGAGCCTATTAGGACACTAGATAATCATTCATTGTATTTATTGTTGTAGTGGAGTTGTGGAGTTTATGGCCGGTGTGAACTTGATGAAGGTCAGGAAATATCAAAACAACCAGAAAATAAGCCATATTTTACATTGACAGCATGGGAAGACTGGGTTACCTGAGTGATTGGTCAGAGTTCTGGTTGTGCCATCTTCACTGGGTGTGATCAGATCCCAGATGAAGCTTTTAATGTTCTCATCACCACGGTAATGAAGCAGGCAGTAAGCCAGAAGTGCTCTGCAGATGGTTTCCACATCAACCTCCTTCAGTGGGCGCTTGAAGCGGCCATGGGCCAGGATGTCATTCCACCTGCCCCACCTGGGCAGAAATACCTGAATTAAGCACTTGTGAAAACATTTTTGGACATATTACAAAAATATGTCCAAAAAACATCCATGTCCCTCGAGATGGACCTTTTCTTAAACATACATGCACTACTATGACCTATATAGTTGAAACTACAGTACTACATTAAATACACCAGAAAATATTAATTAAAAATATAAAAATCTCAACTAAATTTACAATCATAACCAAGCTCATATATTTCCTATTATATCATACGTCTGGGATTAAACCAGGATTATATCCATTTTTTAGGATCTGGAATGAAAGCGTGAGGGGGCAATGCAACCCTGATCGCTAAGGGACCAACAAATATTGTACTGGAGAGACCAAACACATGCAATGACAAAAATTATAGACTGTATAGATATTTGTGTGACTTACTTACAAAATAAACATTTCACAGTCCGTTGGGTTACCAGCTCATGCTGCTAAAGGTGTGTGTGTGTGTGTATGTGCACACACGTGTGTGTCTGCGTGTTGTATTATTTATGGATCACAGCATGGTATCCCAGTGCCACCAGAGTGCAAGTGACCCTACAGGCTGACTGGGTGGACACTCATCTCTCAGACTGATCTGACACTAGACTAAAATTCTCGGCTGTCACTTCTGAATATTCACTCAACCATGAGAGTCAGTTGCGTTCGAGATGATTTTTTTGAAGGGGCAAAATGGTGGACGAGGGGGGGTGAGTAGAGGGAGAGAGTGAGAGACAGATAGGCGGAAAAGCCAAGTGAGTGGTGAGCAGGGAGGACAGCCCAGTCAGACAGTGTGTTTTTGTGTCCTACAGCCTCAGGCCCCTAGACTAGACTGTAACAATAACAATGCTGACATTTCAGTACTACCACTGTTCTTCAGTCACACCAAGTCATCCGTGAAAATGGACGTCCTCACTCAGTAATAAAGATCTGCACCAACTGATGATGGCTTATTTGTGTGAGCTGCTCTCCACTTATGACTGTTTTTAGAGCGCAGTTATTAATAAACCATATCTAAAGTGAGGAATCACAATAATACGCCACGATTTTATATAAAACAACATTTTTTTTCTGGTGGTCTCACCCGTAGACCAGCAGGTTTTTCTCCACCCTGAAGCACTCAGAGCGTGGGTAGCCTTGGGTTTTGTCTTGAGGCCTGCGGGGCTTGGACGTGGGTTTGCTTGGTTCATCGTCGTCACTCTCCAGCTCAGAAAACTCCAGCATCTCATCCTCTTTGACGCTACTGTAGTGTCGTGTCTGCTTTCTCACTCTTGGCGTGTCGATCACCAGTGTATTCTGCTTAGATGAAGAAAAGTTAATTTGTACTGAGAAGACACCATTGATGAAAACTGAGATTGATATAAAACAATACGTTAAAGTTAAGTTACAATGAGTGTGTCATTTACATTCCTAATTGTATTGTTATCCTGTTTTTTATTTTGATGGAACTTAATGATTATATTTCTTCAACAACTCTACTGCAGATCTTTTGAGTTTAGTTGAACAGTCCAGGTGAACTGGTTTTAGAGTGTCAAGTGCCAGAGTTAAGCAGCAGGGGCAGCAAAAGCCTAACACTTAGGGCACCTAAGTATTTTTTTTTCCCAATTACACATTCAAATATTTCAAAAGGATTAAAATATAGTTTGAGATAAAAGCGTACAGTAAATGAGAAATAAGTTTGGTATGGGAGTAAATTCACTCATCTGATTCGTATGTAACATGAAGGACCATGAACACCACTGAACAGACTCGCTTTTCACTACATGCGTCACTTCCTGTTTCACTGCACGATCTTCATCAGTGAGTGAATATTCCAGTAAAATCCACACTCGTAGTCTCTGTTATGACTGCTTTCGTCGTCTCGACCAGGGAGAAGTATTCAATCGTTAGACACCAAAACACACATATGAAAACGTCCACAAATATTACTCAGATTGAAGTGACAGGTGTCCACCATCAGCTAGTGTAAAGTAGTAACTACATCAGGATCCATATTTGTAGCTTATCTTGTTTAAATGCAGTGATGCTGCTTGTTGCTACCGTGAATGACCAAGAGTACCATTTGTTGAACATGTAAAAAAAACAACAAACAAGCGGTTTCAAATATAATTTTAAACACTGCCATTTATGCCTTAATGAAATGCATTTCAGATCAATTAATAGAAGACTTCCGAGCCTAACAATCCAATCACTGCACACAAACAAGTCAGCAGTTAGAGCTACAATTATCACAGTCGCAGTCATTTCCATTTAAGCATCACACAATCAGAAATCCCGGGGGAGCAACCCAAGTGGAGCATATTCACTCATCGAGCTGGATTAAGTGATCCAGTCGAGGGCTCTTTACCAGAGCGGCATTGAGAAACGATGGAGTGGTGGGGTGGGGGGAATCTGGAGGGGAAAAATACACTAATAACAGAAAATAAGTGACAATATACTGACAGAAGGAAAAGGGCTGCGTGCAGAGAGCTCACTGTGTAATACACCAATGAGAGCGTGTGTTTCTCTTGACTCAAACTGATATCTCCGCAGCCTACTGGCATTAAGTGGAGCTAAGCAGCTTATGCCTGCGCTCACACATCCAGACACATGAGCAAGGAAACATTGGTAATTAAGGAGGTGTATAGATTCCCTTCTGTCAATATTCATTTTTAGCATTTGTAGTTAATAACAAAATAACTCAAATTCGTATAATTCATATATATAAACTAACAAAACATTTTAGAGAAAATGTCTGGACAGACAAAGGTTTTTTTTCATTCGCTAGTTCACTATGTTTGCAAACCAGTGATGATCCAGGTTAAGGATCTAATGATGGCGTAATTTGGTGGACAATTAAAGCACCAACGGCGAATGTTTCCCCACTTTGATCAAATGCTTTTCCTCAATTTTATTGTTGGAGACTTTCTCTGGACACTTAGATTGCAGTTTGACAAGTCTGCTTGATCTGTGAAATAGCTGACATTCTGCTCAGCATTTTATGTGCTTAACAAACTTTGTCAACGTGTGTGCCTGACATACCCGTCCGTTGATGGCATCCATGTCCAGTTCAGCCTTCTTTGCCCATTTCTGCCAGAAGTCAGGATCCTCAAGAGAAATGTCTGTCCGGTTGCCTGCTGCAACAAAACTGGCCTGCAAAATCCAAACCACATGTAATTACAAACAAGAACCAAAGACAACAAAAAAATAGCAGTTTGAAAGCCCTCGGACCTTGGCAAAGGTAGAGCCTTTGCCCTCAGACTCAATGGTAATGGTGTGCGTGCGTCTCTGAAGGATCTGGTCAATATCCTCTTCGCAGAATTTGGAACCTTCGTCCTCTTCATCCATCAGTGCTCCATATGCTCCCTTTCTCAGGAGGTCCTCAATCTCCTTCTTGGACAACTGCTGGACCTAGAGCAGAAACATTTTCCCCCATTTTGTTGAACACCAAATAAGACCATACACATGCAAACTACTGAACCGTTTTGCAGACACTTAATGTGCAATGCTCACCCCACTGTTGGCATTCTCACGTCCACTCATACTCTGGAGAACAGCCTTGTCCAGTCCAAGTTTCAGACTCGCTTTATCAAACATCTCCCTCTCGTAACTGTTGCGAGTGATCAGACGGTAGATTTTGACAGCCTTGGACTGGCCAATCCTGTGACATCGTGCCTGGGCCTGTCAGAGATAAGTTACACCATCTTATTATTTTTCCCCCTTCACAGTACAGATGAAGGTTAGAAACGTTTTAAAAAATACAGCAAACTACAGCAGCACATGAAGCATACCTGCAGGTCATTCTGAGGGTTCCAGTCAGAGTCAAAGATGATACACGTATCGGCTGCAGTTAAATTAATGCCAAGGCCTCCAGCTCGTGTACACAGTAGGAAGACGAAGCGATCGGAGTCTGGCCTGGAAAAACGGTCTATGGCTGCTTGCCGCAGGTTTCCACGAACTCTCCCATCAATTCTCTCATACGGATAGCTAAAGTTCAATGGAGATGAGAAACAATGTTAAAGAAAAAAAAACCCTCAGTACCCACGCAAACAATAAATACCAAAACTTTGCTCTGAATTATCCTCAAATGAAAGCACATGTTGGCGAACCAATCACTACTGCCTATTTCATGTAATTCTACGCAGCTCGACCATTAAAGTTTTGCATTTACTGGCCATCTTACCGTTTCTGAATGAGATAATCCTCCAGAATGTCAAGGCAACGAACCATCTGACTAAACACAAGCACTCTGTGTCCACCGGCTTTAAGTTTGGGCAGCAGCTTGTCAATGAGCACCAACTTGCCAGCAGCCTGGATCATGGCTTGGAGTGGCATGTCCGGCATGTCCGACCCACCACCGTGGGTGTCCCTGAACTCTTCAATGATTTTCTCTTCAGCTCCTGTGAGGAGATGAGAAAGCAAAAGTAGGTTTAAGAAAATGTCATCACAGTTCACACATTTTCCATGTTGTTAAACACACCGTTAATGAGGTAGGGATGGTTACAGCACTTTCTCAGTTCCATCATGGTGTTGAGGAGGTTGGGGACACTAGAGCCTCCAGCACCCCCTGAACCTCCGCCTGCACTGCCTTTGGATAAGAAGGAGAAGTTCTTCTCCAGAATGGCACGATAGTATTTCTTCTGGATGTTTGTAAGCTCCACCTACAAGTGACATATGCAGACTCATTAAACACCAACAGCATCTGAAACATTACGAAACAAGATGAGGTTGAGACCTACCTCAATAATGGTCTCCTCCTTGGGTGCCAGATTCTTCTCTACATCCTCCTTAAGTCTTCTTAACATCATGGGTTTCAAGATACCCTGCAGCTTTTGAACCTGTGGAAAAAAACAATAAAATCAAGTTCAGGAAAAACAGATATGCCTCAAGACCATTTATTCAGATGAAACCACACCTGTTCTTCAGTTTTAAGATCTCCAAATTCAGTCATAAATGTCTGTTCAGATGGAAATCGCTCTGGCTCTAGGAAGTTGAGTAAGCTGAACAGCTCCTCCACTGTGTTCTGAAGAGGAGTTCCAGTCAAAAGAACTTTGTGCTCCTGGACAAGAATGGAAATTTAAAAATGTGTTAAAAGAGTCTTGAATCTTGATAAATTTAATCCAAGCACCAATAGACATTAGACCAAACATACCATGTCCATCATTTTCAGTCCTTCCAGGAGCTTGCAGTTTCGGTTTTTCAGTCGGTGGGCTTCGTCTATCACCACGCACCGCCATGGGATGCTACGTAGCTCCGGACAGTCGGCCAAAATCATCTCAAAGGTGGTAATCACGGCATGGAATCGATATGCTCCCTTTATAATCTTACCCTAGGACATCAAGGAGGACGGAAATGATTGTCAAACACAAACCCTTGTGACAATAACTGTGGATCTCACTCCACTTTTCATTTGTAAAACACATCAATCTTTTGATTTTCAACATTACTAAATCCTCAAAAGACAAAAAAGATGAAATTTCTGTCCTGTGTGAGCAGTAGCTTGAAGGTGTGGCAGAGGCACTGTCGTTTAACACTACTTCCCCCGCCACCATAACCTTGAGGATTACCTTCGCCTGGATTAGGGACAAGATGCTACCGAGGACACTGACAAGAGCTTATTTTCTTCACGCTCGGTGTGGCTGAGGTTATAGAGATGCTTGATGCATTGTAGAATAAGAGCTTTACAGTATGTGGATTACAGCCTAAAGATTTTAAACAGCTTATGGTTGGACTGTCCTGATTAGAACTGGGTTTCCACAATGTTCCAGTTACTTCCCTTAAGTCACATCAAAAAGTTACCAAATGTAAGTGTGCAATCCTTATTCAAAAACATAAATATAGAAAATGTGTTGATGAATGAAATGAGGCCCTGAAACCTGTTTTTTTTTTTTTTAAAAAAAGGGTAAAACCCGAAAACATAACCATGACTTGAGGTTTTAGTAAGTCAGATGTTCATTTAGGTCTGAAGTCAAGGTCTTTTGACTTAAAACCATCCAAAGACAACATGTTCTCGACCTTACCTTCAGAGATACTGAACACAACTGGCTCACACAACATATATCTTCAGCTTCAAAGTATGAACAGAAGTCATTTAAAAGCATAACCTCTTAATTCACTACCATGTTGTGTACAGTGTCAATGTTGCATGTTGGTTAAGTAATGGTGCTTTTAGCCTTTTCTATTCATAGACGTTCTTGAAACAATTTGTTGATTCATATCATGGCGATTGCCATGCACATATAAAGCATATATTCATACCTGTGCATCTCTGAAGTACATCTCATATGCCTGGATAGTCTTGCGACTAGCCTGGCTGCCGTGATAGACAACAGCATTCAGTTCAGTCCAGGTCCTGAACTCCCTCTCCCAGTTAGGGATTGTGGAAAGCGGAGCAATCACCAGGAAAGGCCCCTCAATGCCCTTCATAAAAATCTCATAGAGGAATGTTATCGACTGGATGGTCTTTCCAAGACCCATTTCATCGGCCAAGATACAGTTACGTCTGTAGAGAAGAAGGAATGAGTCATTACAGCTTCCTTGACACAACAGAACATAAGGAAAAGGTTGTGTTGCACCTCATCATTGAGTACACAAAACAGTGAATGAGCCATTACAAAGCATTAGTCACAGCTTACTTGAACAAAAGTGCAAATGTTGACTTACGAGTTGTACCAGTTGAATGTGAGCCAGTTAAGGCCTTCAAGCTGGTATTCCCTGAGTGCGTTGCCGTTCCTGTAATCTCTGGAGCCCTCCTGCTTTTTCCAGGCATCTGCATGGGGTCGATCCTACGCAGGGAAGAGCAAAAAAGTTGACACATAAGTGTCTAGGGAATTAATTTAAGGTCCACTTCCAAGTGAGTTATATTTTTTTTAAATTAAGTTTACACCCTTGAAAATTAATGTCAAGTAAGGTTTTTCGTTGTTTTACACTATGTAGAGCAGCTAAAAAGGAAGACCATGGGAAGACCACAGTCAGTGAACTGCTTCTGTTCAGCATTAAACACACTGTTAGTGGTTAGGCCTGGCCACAAGAGCAGGGCGTGTGTGCGTGCAAAGACCACAAGAACGTGGCCATGTGGAGTGTAGTTAAGGGGGCTGTAAATCTGATGGAGGAAGAAGCCGGCAGCAAGCCAACGCACACAAAATACCCACATGTGCAGAGCACACTGTGGTGGATGGGCGAGACACGACCCCCTAGGCTTCTATAGAAATGGTACAAGGCCTCACAAAACTCTACTCCTCCTCATTCACAGGCTGCTTTTATTCTCAAAAATGAAATTACTACTTACAACTCTTGTAGTGTTAGCTGTGCGTGCTGCGATGCGCTCATATTCATCTATCTTGGACTGGTCAATGTCTGCCTTCAGCTCCCAGGTGGAGTCCTCGTAAGGCAGACTGCACCATTTTACCAAATACAAGGTCACCGTCTGCATGAACATAATGGAAAACAGAGATCAGAAGTGTGTGTTAATGTGGAACGGTAAAGTCAGGGAGTGCTTCAAACTACAACAAAATATGACAAGGACCTCGCCGTTCTCATCCACACTCTCGGAAACATCCAGGACACGGTCCACCTCCACATAGTCGGGATTAAAAGGCTCATCGTCCATCTGAGGAATAGCAAAACATTTTTTTCACTGAAAAGACAATGGGAAGTTTATGAACCAGGACATTTGAAGGCATTGCAGAGTGATTTACAAATCATATTTGTTAGCGCATTACACAACACAACAAGAATAGGCAAACCATAGCAAACAGACAGTATAATAGGGAAAGTGTGAGAAATTACAAGGAAGAATAATGATTTTGGCTTGAATCGATGATACTGAATTATTCAGGTCAGAGGGCAGAAAACTCCATATTTGGGGAACAAAGCGACTGAAAGCCCTGCAAGTGCGGGCAAAGGGGGCAGTGGGTATGACAGAGGATACAGAGTGTGGGAACGCCTGGAGGTTGTGCACTGACACTTTGTATTAAATATGATGTGGGAGGGAGAGATGGTAAACTTGCTGCTGGACAGGTGAGAATATTTCAGTGATGATCTGAGCTCTGAACTAGATGAGGATTATGTAGAGATAAAAGGAAGGTCTCAAGTGTTTATGGCACGATAACATGAAACATAAGGATGAGCAAAAATGCTCAGAAAAAAACAAACAAACCTCAGTAATGAAGTTGTTGAGAAGTTGTTTGGCCTTGAACCTTTTAATTTTTTGGTGAATGCGCTTATCCTTCTCAAGCTCCTGCAGGTCTGCCCATCGACAGTGGAGGTATGAACTGAAATAGGAAATATGTTTGTCAATACTTTCATTTAGGGCTGTCTTCCATTATGAAATACATTACCCCTAAATAAAATACCATCAATGCAAAGTTGAACAAACATGGAAACAGGGAAACATAGCAGTTGTGTGGTGCTGTTAACAAAAAAAGGTACAGGGGTTGGACAAATTAATGGAAACACCTTAAAGCTAAAACTCGAAGGCCCGTAGGTTGGAAACTATACTTCAGTTTGCATGACACTTTTGTATGATGTGCAAATTATCTGCTGCCCGGTCATGTGTACTTGCAGACTTGCATGGCTAAGTTGTTGAGACAAAAGTTACCCCACTTATTTTCAAAACCCTGCTGTTGTGAACCAAGTCAGGCCACAAGGAGAGCCAGGAGAGGACCTCCATTGCATAGCTAATGCAAGGTTCATTGAAAGGCATTAAGGTAGTGGGATGACATGTTTGAAATGTGCTAAGAGTTAATGATACAAGACAATATTTATTCTAGCGGTTAACATAAGTGTAACACATTGGCCTAGATCGTGTCTCCACTTTCACTTTTTTTAGAAACATAACCCTGTTATACTTGCAGGAGCACTATCTGACACTAGCAACATGCTTGAGATAAAATGGATGGTACAAAGTGGCAATGTCCTGGTAATTAGATTATAGTTATTTTGTGTTTGATATACATTCCACTGATGACACGACGTAAACGAAACATGCAAAGTTAAACCAACTGACAAATGAGAAACTAACTCAGTAAACAAATTTACACCAGTTCTCCACTCAGGACAGATGACCAATACATACTTGAATAATGAAGAGGGAACGGATTAGATTTGAGCAAACTTGAACAATATGTTTAAAATAAAATGATGGACTTCAGGATGTACAATACTCACAAGCCTTTAAACTTGACATAGAACTCCTCCACCTCCACCTCTGGCTCTGCTGCTTCCACCTGCACGGAACAAATGAATGTCTCTGTATGTCCACTTAAAGGTAATAGATTTACACAAATGGATTGTACAAAATAAGAGTGCTTCATAGGAAACAACAATCCTAACAAAGTCATTCACAAAGTGTCTACAAAAAGGAAGTGAGGAAACATTAGCCCTTTTTGGTGTAGATGTCTGCTTTCATTCACTATTACTGCTACCACACACAAACGTGTGCACACACACTGCTACTACTGTAATGCCATGAATCATCAATCACACACACAGCCTGAGGAAATGCTAGCTTGGCGTCTGGCGCAGCTAGCGTTGTGGTTTTGGCTAGGCGCCAGGCCTGGGGTCAACGCACACGCACTCTTGCGTGCGTGCAGGCGCGCACGTGGAGGCAGCTGGCAACAGAGAAAAGTTGGCTGCAGACTATTTGTGTGTGCATGTGTTGGCTACAGGATGAGCTTTCTTTAGAACAAGGGCTTCTAAAGCAGCAGACACACACTTTGAGCTTTCACAGACACACAATGGCAAGCTCTTGTATTAGGTTGCGAATAAAATACAGCGATAGATGTGGGTAATCCACTTAGCGCAGGTGCAGAGCTGCCACTCAGTCGATGCAAACTACGAGATGCTATGTATCATACAGATTCTTTTAATGTTTTCATCTTACCTGTTTCTTTTTATTGCGTACACCCATGATCTTCTCGACTACTGGTCCTTCAGCTTCCGCCAAATCCTGGTCAGAACAAATGCAGATTGCATTGAAACAAATACAGTGTGATTTAACACGGTTTTGGGCAGGTTTTAAGAAATCTAATATTTGATATAAATAAGTCTTTGTGACTTAAAGTTTCTATAAAGGAAAATGAACACTAACCAACCACAACTGAGTCATTAAATCAATATTCAGGTCCAAAAAACTAGTTAAATTGATGATGTAAGAATAATAATTTTATTGCATATTTTTGGACTTTGACATACGTTTTTTTCATTGTTAAGAAACATTATGAACACCCTGTATATGGATTTTTAACATTGGATTTTTTTCTGAAGTTGGTCGCTTTCAGGTGTATGTACTTTACTTCCAGGCATGTCACACTGAAGGAGGATATCTGCTGACAATAAATAACTGTTGAACAGCCACATGATCATTGTTGTCACTCAACAGCAAAAAGGTGCCACAGCAATGTTTTCTCCGACTGTGTTCTAATATGAGCAGCAAGTGCTTTAACCTGTTGGATCCCAAACGGACTCTGTAAACATCTACTTAAATAGGTGATATTTTCTTTCCTTTTGTGTTTTGTTTCTCTTCAATATTACTTCAATATATCATAGCTCTGATGCTGTCCAGTCAATGTAATTAACATCTCTACGTTAAAAACACAGAAGATCTTGACCTCATTGTACAACTACTTCAAAAGGCCAAAGATTTAAAAAAATGCTGTCCTGTAGGAACTCCTTGTTCATATCAAGAAGTATACCTGCTGCTGAGACGAGGTTGATGGGGACTTTGGTGTTGGTGAGTCCGCGCCACTGTCGTCGTCATCTGAGATTCTGAATTCCAGGTCCTCTGTGTACCTCTTCCTCTTCACTTGACGGCTGGAGCGACGCTTCTGTTAAAGGGGGCAAAATCACCATTATCACCATTACACCATTTTTACACAAATTTAAAATTCAGCAATCATAGTAGCTGGCGGTGATGTTCAAGCTCAGGGTGGAACCGATCACATGGTCAATTTACAGAGAGTTTGCCATTGTAATACATTCACAAACAAAACCAAGTATTTTATTAGTTTCATGCTATTGCTATGTTTGAGCGTATTGCTATTTTCGAACACCCCAAGTTGGCACTCAAATAATTTTTATCGTTTATAATAGGAAGTCAATGTAATTATTCACTCTTAACAAGTTTTAAAACAAAAATATTATCAAGCAACAGAAGAATTGTTGATGGTGCACCACATGAATTTGGCCATGACGCCTGGCTGCTTGGTCTGTCAACAAAACCAGTTTGCAACCCAAACACAAGACGCCGGCTGCCTTAGCACCATTTTAGCTCTCCAGCCCAGAACATACTTTGCCAATGTTTTTGCAGAGGGTATTTGTTGATACGATTCCTCGACTAGTGTAAGACTGGAAGAAAATCTGAAAAGATTTCTGGATGCCCCGTGATCTATTTGTTCTTACCTGCAAGCCATCATCGTCTTCCTCCTCAGGAGCTGAGGGAGGTGGAGACTTCACTTCCACATCTTCACTGACGGACGACTGTCTTTTCCTCTTCGAATCCTTCTTAGCAGCTGTAGCCTCACCCTCTGGATCCTTTTTGACACTGAAAGAACAGAAAAAGATTTTAAATTCTTCTTATTTTTTATTACTTCTTTAAAGTTTCCTTGTAAGCATAAACTTCAACCGGGTACGTGTGTGTGTGTGTGTGTGAGTAGGAGGGTGGGTGTGTGCATGTCAGTCCCAGGGCAGCCGCCATGTTTGATTTACCCATTTAGAAATCATTAGTGTGCCTCAGGCTCTGGAACACAGGGGGTTAATATGATGAAAGCCTGGAAGGCTGCAGAGGGAGCAAGATAGAGAGATACAAGCAGACAGACAGAGAGAGAGGGAGGGAGGGAGGGAGAGAGAGCTGGGGGAGGGGTTGCGAGGCCCCCACACTTCCTCTAATCTTTGGCTTGGAAAAAAAGAGGCACAGGTTTTGTGTGTGTGCGCGTGTGTGTGCGAGCAGGCAACAGAGGAAGTCAAGAGGACATTCTTGGTCTCCCACACACAGACCCTCACCAGTCAGCCTTGGTTCTTTGCTTCTGCTCAAACAAGGGGAGACTATAAGATCATATCAACTGGGATCCATGGGAAAAAAAAAAAAAACAGTCAAAGGTAACATTTTTTGTCCATGTGTCTGATCCAAATTAACCTTCAAAACACATTGGAGGTGTTCATGGTTTTATGTGGTCAGCAGCCACCAGAAAAGGTCAGAGGGAAGAAAATAGACAAGAGATTTTTTTCAATATTTCTGGTCAGGAATCGGTAATAGATTTGAATATTGAAATGGTGTTCTTAAACTTTCTAAAAAATATTGCTGCTTCGCCCTCCTGCTATCTGCAGTACAGTAGGTCCTCTCTCTTGCTCAGTGCATGTGTCGCTCTCCCTTACATCCCTCCCTCCCTCGCTCGCTCCATCCCTCCTGCCCTCCCCCTCTCTGTCCCTAGGGCCCTTCTCCTTTCATCCTCACGCCAAGAGCAATCACCATCTCCCTGGTAACGGCTGGTCATGTGACCTGCACCTGTTCCTCTGGCTGGTCGCCACACGTTGGAGCCATCTGGCCACTCACGCACACATGCACTCCTTGACTGCCGTCTCCCTTCTCTTTCCCTGTACTTGATTGTTTCTTTCGACAGTTGCGTCACCTCTCTGCCCAGATATCTTCTCCCAGTCTCTCACAGATGTCTCACACAACCCACCATAAAACTCAAACTTCAAACTAATGTGCTAATTTGGCAGTCGGAGGGGTCAATCAACTATTCGATCGAGCAACTATTCGTGGCACTGGGTTTTACTCAACCTAAACTCGTCCACGACTCGAGTGATGGGTGTCTGGGAAAAATGATCTGAATACAAAAAGTTTTCATATTTGAGAAAAGACATGAAAATAAGATCAAAACACTCTCAGGCTGCATAACTAAAAACACCAGGTAACGCTAATAACATGTTTGTCATACTGCACTTGTTTAGAAATGTAGAGATGATGCATATGGATGCAAATCTATATTATTAGTCCCTGTGCTTTCTAGATGTTTTAGAAGAATTGGCTGGATTGTGAATGTAGTCCAGGTGTATAGGGCAGTCAGCTGATTTCTTCAGTTATCATTCTCTCTGTTGTGTACCCATGGGCCTGGCATTCACGCATGCAGGCCAGCTGTGGAGAAGAGTGTTGCTCTTTTTAGAATCAGGAGAAAGGGCAACAGACACAAGCAGAGGAGGTAAAATGTGTGGCCACAGCTTAAGGGACACCTGCTGCCATGATGAGTCATAGTACTGAACACCCACTCGCCCCTCACCACAAGCGCAGAAAAAGGGAAAAAAAAAACAAAAGCCACCAGCTGTGTCCAGGGGGCAGCGTGTGCGCACATTCACACGTGCAAACTCACACAAATAAAAGGTGTCTGAGTGCAAGTCTGACTTCTGTGGGTGCAGCAAACAAATCGACCTCACATGCACACACACCCAGGGAGAAGGGCGTGGCAGCTGAGCAGGGTTATTTATAGCTCTGCTTCCTCAGAGAGAAAGCAGGAGTGAGAGGATGGAGAGAGACAGCAAGGTCAAAGGAGAGAAGTGAACTGACGGGGCAAGTAAACCACCCAGCTCTCTCAGTCGCAGCTATGACTAAATGCCGACACATCCAGAGCTCAGTGACAGTAGTGATGTGGTGATTTAAGGTTTGCACCGGCTATAATGCAGATCATTTTAGCTGCAATTGAGTGTTGAGGAAGAACATTGAGGAGAATGACCCCTGTAGTTAACGGAAAAGACAGGTGAAAGGACCATTTCTAACATTTGTAATGAATGACTTTACTTAATTGCATATTTGGCGCTACAACAAATTGTATGCCAGTACCTTGTTTCGGTGCATGTGGAATTATAGAACATTGTGGTTCCCTTTATTCATTTCTATGATTTCATGGATGCAATATATGAAAATAGTCCTGGAAAATCTGGAGCATTGTTTTGCCAAAACAGTCTCACTTCATCATCATCATCATCATCATCATCAACAACTAGGGATGCACTGATCAATCAGCCTCCCGATATCCTTCATTTTGCAGGACTGGTGATGAGTCCATTCCTTTTTTGGAAACTAACAATCTCATCGACCACAGCCATCTACTGCACACCCCAACAAACATATTGTAGCAAAGCAGGAATAAGATTTTACAGTTCACACCAGTCCTACATTAAAGCGCAGAGAGACGTGCACACAACCAAACATCATTGCGCGAAACCCCGTCACACCACTCCCCCGGGAACATGTTTGTGGATCGCAACAAACGCACATCAGTGTGGAGATGGAACACATTTGCAAAGGATCGCTATATGTAATTCACGCATGAGATGTGGAGGGACCACCTTCAACTCTGTCTACACAATAAATTTCATTTGTCACTTCAAACTCGCCACCTGCTCTCCACGTAGCACTTAAAGCTGGTCAAGCTAAAGCTAGCAGGAGAAAAGTATTGCAGCACCTGAACCCCCGACAGAATACACAGAGCTGGAGATACTTGTCAGACACATCCGCAGAATGATGGAAACTCAGGACTCCGTTTTTTTGTTTGTTGGCTAAATTCTTTTTATTAACTGCCTCACTCACTTTATTTTTTAAACACAAAGTACAGCTGTAAGCACAGACACTGTTTTTCCAAATAAATTATCAAATATGGTGTAATATGTCAGTTATTAAATGAATTTAAAAAATGGTATCAGCCAAATTGGCACGTCAGGCTTTTTGAAAAATGCTGATGTTGAATACAGGACCATATAGGATGATTTCGTCACCGCAAGATCCTTGTTGTTATCACTTAGAACTAGTATTCGCCTGAACAGACTGACGGGCCGATGTTATGCTTTTCCATGTGAGCAAGATTGAGTCACCTTAAAATACACTGACCTGTGAAACAATATTCATTCAATGAGGAGTACTCTATCTCAAAAATAGGCCTATTCGAGGTTTCACTTCAATTCATTAGACTACATATTTTCATTACGTCAACAGTATTAAGTGCATTCATCTAAACTAGTCCGCCTGCCAGCCTTGATGGACACACTTTCCCATTTTTTTGTCACTGAAAGATGACAGAGTGGTTTAGAATTTCCTAAAGACCTTGCTACAAAGGGACAGCGGGCTTGTTTTTCACACCGACATCTGCATCCAGGTTCGACCCTACACTCCCTATGCAGCATAAATAAAGGGAAAGGGAACTTTCACGGTCATGACCAAGATGGCAGGTTTGGCAGAAAACCCACTCTGAACCACTCTCAGAAGAGCTAGCACTACAAAGTGAATGAGATTTATTTTGTAGATTTTTAGGGTAGATTGTCTTTATTCCCCCCACAATGTGCAAATTTGGGTTGTACCAAAAGACCTTATCTTATAAATAAAACCGTGACCTTCACATTTCCCACACTAGGGATGAGGACAAATATTAACTGACCAACACCTTAAAAAGGATCTCACTCAGCAGTTAGTGTAATGTCACATGGTCTCAAGTTCATGAGAATGCGAGATTTGGTTAAAACACGACACTAACAGGGTCCCTTAGACCAGATCTCCTCTGTAACACTGAAGAACATGCATTATTCTGATTCTGATGGCAAATACAATTTAATATTGTTATTTGGTTGTCAATTTGCCAGTCCCATACAGACATCCAAACAAACCATGGAAGAGACAGGTATGGTCAAAGTTAAAATGTTACTGCTGAATAGGAGCATGGCTACCTGAAACTCCCAAATTGATAATGTCAAGACTACATTCCAAGTAAAGGGTGACTGCAGAGGACCACCATTTTAGAGTAGCAATGACTAGCCAGCGGCCATTATTATGCTAAATTAACCTGCAAGCTACAGGGCGCCACTCAAGATGGAGGAACCCTGACAACAGATAAGAGCTAGTTTACCAACACACACGCATGCATGCATATGGCCTCCTCCACCCCCACGCTTCCCCTGCCATCACACCGTCCTGTCGGCAGAGTGGTCAACACAGCCTTCATTATCATTAGACAACACAATGACACGAGTGACCCCTCCCCCTTAAAAAAAAAAAAGCCTGACCCCACAACCCCCCCATCCAGTCGCCCTTGCAGTGGCTGCTGCATGCACGCACACAAACACACCTCCCCCAACGCTGACCTCTGCCTGCTGCTTCAGCCCTCCCTCTTCCTTGGGATAAAAAGGGGCTGTGAAAGCAAATGATGGGGAAGAGAGAGAAAAAGGCTGGGAAAGAGGGAGAGCAAAAGAGA
The DNA here is from genome assembly GCF_027744825.2 of Synchiropus splendidus. Lineage (NCBI taxonomy): Eukaryota > Metazoa > Chordata > Actinopteri > Syngnathiformes > Callionymidae > Synchiropus > Synchiropus splendidus. The sequence goes on along the minus strand of NC_071346.1, from coordinate 16,199,619 downwards.
GACAGAGAGCTGGGAGCTGCCCTCAATACATTCCTCTGTCCGATCAAGTTTCTCCTTTTTACAATGAAACCACCTCTGACTCTCCAGTACAAACGTTTTTTTTTGCCTTAGCAGGGATGTGTGATGGCAGCGTAGAAGAGGAATCACTTTAAATTCAACTCAGGAACATTGTTCACTATCACCACTATAGCAATGATAAACTGGACAGTAAACAAGGAACAACATGCGAGCTCAAGCTTACTCAAATATTTATCTGAAGAAACATGTTCAGGTATAAAAGAAGACTGATGCAATCACACCATGTGAATTCTTCTGAGCTTCATCAGAAGTGCAACAAGTATGCAGCAACGGCACTCTACCTGGTCTTCTTGGGAGTCTTTGTCTTGGGTGTAGAAATCTTAACTTTCTTTTCCTTGGGCTCTTTGGGAGTCTTGGGGGTTTTAGGGGCCTTCGGGGCCTTGGGCTCTTTGGGGTCTTTGCCCTCAGTCTTCTCCTTTGGTTTCTTCTTACGCTTCTTCTTCTCCTCCTCCACCGGTGGCGAGCTTCCTTCTGTATTTCCTGTGCTTGTGGACTGCTTGCCGACATCACTTCCTGTTCCAGGAAACTCATATGTGTCCTCTTCCTGTGCTCCTCCCTTTATCTCTGTGCCCTTTTCCTCGCCTTCGCCATCAATGGCTGAAACCTTCTTCTTCTTCTTCTTTTTTGGTTTGGTTTCCTGGTCGCTGGGCTGCTCTGAGCTACTGATGGGCTCTCCAGGGTTGCCAGCATCTCCAGTCGGCCTGTCAGGAAGCATCATAGAAGCATCGCCTGACGAGTCCATGGGGGAATGCTGGGGGATACGGAGAGAAGATGTTAACTTTTGCAATTCCTCGAATAACCCCTTCTTCTGAAGACAAATGTTACTTCATAAAAACACACAAATTTATGCACAACATCTTTGATGAACAAACACCAATTCATTACATACATTTAATTACAATTTCAAGCTGCCCAATACAGCACCTCAAAATCTCCAACTTTGTTTTTCAAACTTATTCACGTATTAAAATTTCACACTCATGTTCTATATGATGTGTAAGAGCCACATAATGAGGTTGATGAGTTTTAAGGTGATGCCAGTTTGATTTTTTTAGGCCACTCCGATATCCCTTCAGTCATCAGGTGGATGAACACTTGGAAGACATCCACAGACCTTGACAATACGAAGTAACTTTGGTCATAAGGTTCTTTATGAGCATTTGTTTTATTAGGCCACACAACTATCTGCAGATAGATAAGTTGGTATGGTATGTTGACTGTCTCCTGTCACAACTTCTGCAGTTTCTAACCCTGCCAGAAGTGATCAATAAATTCAAGAGTTTTGTTGTTGAAATTAAGAAAATTTATTTAACCAAGATTACCTGGGTGTCATTCACTTCACCAGTCCACTTCAATATACTTGGAAAAAAAACAAAAACCTTCTTTTATGCCCCAAAAATACAAAACCATATCCTTGTTTGTCAGTGTTCTTCGATCAGCATACGCATACACACCGTTCTTTGTTTCTATTGATTAGGAATGTGTGCATGAGGGTGTGGCCGTGCACAAGCCCGGACCAATCAGGGGTTTCATCGATGTCTAACTGTCACAGCTATGAATACACGGTACTTGGATGGCCATATACCGATCACATACTTTTTCCATGGAAACTGGCCGATCCTGAGGGGTGGCTGGTCAATCTGAGCATCACGGCAGAAAAGTGGGATGACCTTTGTATTTTGATCATAAGGACCATCACGTACCGTCTTGTTTGGGTGCTTCATGCTACTGCCACATCTGATATAACAGTCTTTGCGGAACTTTAATCCTTAACAACAGACCAGCCAACACCTAACTTCCTGACCATAAACTAAATCTCCCTCTGTCTTGCACCTTGTCCCAATTCCCAAGTAAGCTTTCTGTGACAGGAAACTGGTAACCAGCTGTTTGGAGCATCTCCAGCTGCCTCTCCTCCCTCTCTTCCATCGCCCCCACTACAGCTTTCTACCTCTTTCTCTCTCCAGCTGCTCAGGGTCCCAGTAGCAGATGGGAAATCAGGCTTGATGACACGAATAAATTATCTCCATACTTCAAAAAGGCGCAGTGAGGGAGCAAGCACATATGTGTGTGTGCATCACTTCAGAGTGGGAGAGTTTGCCTCAGTGCGTGGATGGGCACTTCGGTGTGTCAAAATGTGTCAACAAGAGGTGTATGAGCATGCATCAGCAGGTTTATGTGCACACACAAGTGCATTTAATACACAATTTTAGTAACGCTGGTATGGACAGGGGGAAACTACATTTGCATCAGGAGAATGGCAATGTCCACATAAACCACTGCAAGGTCACACATAACACAACCTCAGCCTAGCATAGTGTGAGTGGGAGAGAGAGTGTGTGTGAGAGAGAGAGAGAGAGGAGATAAATCTGTCCTCCTGCCAAGCTTCCAGATAATCAATCACACAAATGACAATGTAGAAAACGCATTCTAAACTCATGGATGCACACACAGTCCTGCAGTAGACCGCCTGCTCCTCAGAGAAAATTACAGCTCTCCAAGGATGGAAAATATTCCTGAGCTGAAATGATCTCACCAATAACAGAATTTAATAAGAAACGATCCATTAGGATGAGAATGTATCATGATGGCTGGTGGCTCTGTGCTAGGGCAACATGACAGTGAACCTGGGGATTGGCGGAGGAGGGGGTTTGATGGTGTTGAGTTTCATCACCAGTATGGAGGAGAGAGAAATAAATAGCGATGCAAAATGGCCCATTTCTGATGGACACTATGCCCCCCTTGACTCATGGTGACTTCAAAGTATTTTCTAATACTGGACTGACCTCTGTGACCACAAATATCGAGACACCAATTGTGTTCAACATACGTCTTGTCTTAAAGGTAAGCATGAGTGCTCTACCGGGTTAAACCGAAAACTGAGCTTAATGCAATACACAGATTGCCGTTTAAGCACTATAATGTGAATTTTTAGTGTAGTAGGAAACGCAAACATTGCCAGCAACCCCCAACCAACCATCAAGTTGCGGTTGATTGAAAGTAGAAATCAGCCAATGACAACCACCAGTAAAGGAGCGGAGGGGAGCGGAACTGACACACATACAGAACAGAGAGTAAGTACATGAGTGCGGAGCGTACGGTTTGTGTGGAGTCTGTATGTTCGACTGATTTAGTGGTCAAAAAAAAAAAAGTCCTGGTCCATAATATGGAGATTTTTTTAAATTAAAAAACAAGGACACACAGCAGGTGCGAAGTGTTGTGCAGGTCACACACCATGAAAATGCCAGTGAAGCAAAGCTGCACAACAAACTATCATCACCATCACCTGAATTAAAGAGGACTGCATAAAGAGAAACTGCAGCCATGCAGGAGGTTTGTAGTCAAGTTAGAGGAACATCAGCTTCATTCAAAGCTGCACTGTTGGCCGGACTTGATCACTACAACTGTGACTGTCCTGACATAGTGACAGGGACCATCCTCCATCTGCAGGGGTTGGACAAAATAATGGAAAGACCTTAAAGCTTTTAGCTTTAAGGTGCTTCGATTATTTTATCCAACCCCTGTATGTCTGTGTAAACTGTGGGGAGAATGGTTCGTAATGGTTCCTGCAAATCCTAGAACGATTCCTGTGCACCTAGAACGAAAAAGGTTACTGCAGTCCCATAGCCGCTTATGGTTAGTGTGCTGGGGTATCAGGCTAGTTTTTCAGAGACCAAAACGGAAAAAGACAGAACAAAAATGACGGTCAACAAAGGAAGGTGACGCCTAGCTAACCGATGTGTAAAAATGCTACAAATATATAGAAGATGGTACGACTACCAAGAAGTCCAAGCTTCAAGTGACGTAAGTTTACAACAAATACGACCAAAGCGAAATAGAAGGGTGAAAACATTCTGGAAAAAAAAAAACCCCACATGGAGATGTGATTATAAGCACATCAGTTACCTATTAAAAGCTTTGTAATATGAGAGTAATTTCCTAGAAGCTGCAGAGAGATGGCAAGTGGATGGTCTAGCAGTTTGCTGACGGTGTGTCTCAATGGGGGAGGGGTGAGACAGGCATGTTATATGTCAACTGGAGTGCTGCACGCAACAGTGTGTGTGCATGTGTGTGTAAGATGTGGAATAAAGGTCGCAGCACAGCAGAGGCAGAGCTGTGACCTTGAGCTCTGACGGAGATGCATGTGTGCCTGTGTGTATCTGTCTGTGTGTAATAACCATGCTTAGTGAACAGATGGGGCTTAGACTACCAGACATACAGTCATCACGACTGACTGACCATCGTGTGTGTCTATCTAACAAGTGCATCAAGAGGAACAGAAAGATCTCTCGCTGTGCAACAAACAACCCACTCCTAGAACTCCACCTGCTAGACTATCCTCAGGCTCATTTGCCATCTCATTCGAGACCACACTCAACTTCTGAGTCTCAGTATGTGCACCACTGGGGCCAGTAGCCAAGAGCAGGATGGCACATGCAGTGCACCCAGGCGAGGAACTGGGCTCACCAGTCAACCTGGCATCTAGGTCAGGAGGGCTGGATAAATTAAGTGTGACAGCTGAAATGTCAACCACAAAACGAGGCCGCGCAAGCTTGAAGGTGGAGTTGAAGGGAGGGGGGGGTCGCTGTCGCTGGTGAGGAGTGTCAACAAGAAAGGAGGAGAAGAGGGGGACTGGATCTGTGTGTGACCACAGGGCTACTATTGTGTGTGAATGGGTCAGTGGAGAATGAGGGCTTTGAGCAACAATATAAGCTAATGGAAGCCAGGGGCACGTGACATGAGCAACAGCAGAGGAGCACATTCAAACAAGCACAAAGGAGGACAGATGTTTCCAAACTAGTTTCCCAATAAGATACCATACAGCTCGTCATATTTTCCTGCTCCATGAGCCCCCTTTCCTGAGCCCTCCCCTCCAACTTATTCATTCACTACCTCAATCAAGTCACCTCTTCGAAAATCCACAAGCATAGCAACTGAGCAATGACACCAAATGGATAAGGCAAACAGACAGGGAGACAGTCAAAGTGACAGCGGAAGGAGAGGAGACTGGAGGGGGGAGGACAGGAAGGGAGGTTTCCTCTAAAGAGGAGGGGTTGCTGTGGGAGCTCGGGGGAGGAGAGATTATACTAGTGGCGCCTCTGTGTGTGCTCTCTTTAGTTTGTATGTGTATTGCACACGCTCTCTCTGGAAGCAAACAGCTGCAAAAATACGCACACACAGTCACACACGAATCTGTGCCTGATGTACCGCTGCGTTCTCAAATGTCACGAGCACACAGATGCAGCACACACTCCCCAAATACACACATTACCCCACCCATATGAAAAATAAACAGTCACATGAAGCATCCACACATATTTATAACAAAATGCACCATCCAGTGCACCTTTTGAGCAAAAACTCACCGGTACATGAGGCACTTTTTGTGGTGTGACAGGAGGGGATGACAGAGGTTGTGGGGCCGCAGGGCCAGGAGGCCAAGGGTGGGAGCCCTGGTTGGGATGAGGAGGTGTGCTCTGGAGGTGGTGGTGGTGGGCCAGGTGACTGTGATTAGTAGTACTCAGTGCTGCCTGCTGACCCTGGAAACCCATAGGAGAAGACTGTAGGGGCTGCCCATTCCTGGAGGCCTGCTGCTGGTTCTGAAGCAGATGTTGCTCTCCACCCTGGTTTACTGGTGCTTCATGTGGCCCTGGACACAAGACAGGACAGTTATACAATCAATGCTGCGTCTTCACTGTGTCTTCACAGTTTTAGATGAAAATTATTAAAATAATTCTCCCTGCTGTGAGCAAAAACTTCAGTAACTGACAATATCCTTAATAAGTTTTGGAGTTCTGAACTTCAGACCTTCTTGGCTAAACTCTAAAGCGGGCATGGCATAGTAGTAAGATAGCGTTTCGGTTAAAAGCATCTGCAATATACATGCGACAAGACACAAGACTTGCATGTTGAGGTGTTACAGTTTGTAGTACACAAATATCTAAAAGTCAAACCAGCATTAGTGATTACCTTGCTGTGGAGGGAACGGAGGCCGGTTTGGCCCAATCTGCTGAGCACGCTGTGGGCCCATGCCTGCATACATCTGCCCACCATTTGGGGGCATACTGTGCTGCTGGTGTGGAGCTGACAGAGGGGCTTGAGGGGTTCTCTGAGGATGGACAATAGCATTGGGTGTGTATCCAGCACCATCTGTTGGACCAGCCAGTCCTGCACTTGGGGGACGGACCTGTTGTGGGGGTGGTGTAGGGGTTCCCAAAACCCGCATAGGGGATACAGATGGGGTGGAGGGGTAGGATCCCTGAGCTGGGGGAACAAGGTGAGATTGGGGCTGATTTTGGGACTGGGGAAGATTCGGAGGGTGACCAAGGGGATGCATTGGCTGGCCTTGTTGGCCAGCTGGCTGTTGGTGCAAAGCTGTTGAATGAGTTTGATGTGGTGGCCCTGGGGGGTATCTTTGCCCTGGTGCTGGACCAGATGCTTGATTGAACCTCTGGGCTAATTGCCCTGATCCCATTGATGAACTGGTGTTAGCAGCAACCGTAGTGTTGGAACTCTGTCCAATCCCAGAACCCATTGCTCCATACTGGGCCTGATATCCAGGGTACTGTGCAGCCCCAAAGCCGGTCATGCCCTGTTGATGCGGAAGAGGATGAGGGGGCTGTCTGGAAGGGGAGTGTGGGTATCTAGGGGTGTGACCCATGTTAGGGTAGCCTTGGGTTTGAGGCTGTGGGTGCCTTATCTGTCCAGGCCCCATTCCAACATGTCCCATGTAATGAGATGGATCCTGAGCAGGGGGGTGGGTCATGTTTTGTGGAGGGTAGTGTTGGTTCATGCGTGCTGCGTTGGATGTAGGTGTGCCTTGCATTCCGCCGTAATTTCCTTGAGACATCTGGTATGTGCCCATCTGGTTGGGAGCACCACTAGCCTGGTTTGGAGCTGGCGGGTAACCTGACCTTTGCGGCTGCTGTGGCCCCCAAACACCACTACCACCACCACCACTGTCACCAGGGTAACCATGGTGGGTACTGCTAGAGTTAGCTGGGTTATTATGGTAGTGGGCGCCCATACCATTCATAGAAGTGTTCACAACTGGTGGGCCTTGGCTTGGACCATTCTGGGTCATCATCCTTCCAGCAGGAGGACCCGGTTGATCATAGCCTGCATAGGGACCGTGTTCATACATTTGACCCAATTTAGGCTGGGCTGGGCCAGGTCCAGCACCATGGAGCATGCCTTGGTGGTAAACTCTGTTCCCTTGATGCTCATGGTTGAGTGAGGCATTTGTCTGCTGGGCCAGGGAATTTGACTGGCTCGGGGCAGGCTGCTGAGGATAACAGTCTCCTAAACCATCCAGTCCATCTGAGAACAAGCCTGTATCGTCCCCAAATAAACTCAGCATCCCTGGGTCTGCCATGGCTGGCTGGCCGGCCCACAGATGGAGGGGACGTGATGGAAGGAGGTGGGTGGTGCAATGAGGAGCTAATTAGCTAGCTGCTGATCTGATGTCTGCTACTCCATGGTCGTCATTGGGGTTTCTAGAGGAGAGAAAACAAAAAAGGAAGGGAAGGCAGAGGGTGGCATTAGCATATGTCAATAAATGACACCATAACACGGTCGGATTTCAATTACGAAAATAAAGAGAAAGACAAATGGAGTGAAATACAGAAAAATAACTAACATTTCCTTCATGGCAAAAAGCATAAGAATTACAGCGTTGAGGTTGCATGTAGTGTGTGACTAAAACCTGTCACTCAGATGGGTGTTGTCCCTCCCCCAGAAGATGGAGAGAGGCTGCCATGTCAATGAACGTTGGCAAGAATAAATATATGTCGATATATACACCAAATCAGTCATTATCAGGTTATTGATACATGAGTAGTTTCTCCATAAACTGCCACCTTACCAGGACAGAATTGTGGAAGATTGGGGATGGCACAGGCCAGTGATCTATCTAGGACAAGATTAGTAACTATGAAGAGGAGGTCAGAGAATAAATGGATCTAAATGAGGCAAGCAGAATGTTCAGAATTCAGGGAGAAGTAAACACAATGTATATGGATAGACAGGCAGAATGTGGAAGTACAGTAAAAGTGACGGTGGAAACTGCATAGGTGTTGTATATGTATATTCAGCTGAAAAAGGATTTGAGGTGAATTATGGAAGTCAGGCAAGTATGTCATATGTAAATTATACTTATAATAAATTGTTTATTAACCTGTAACTCAAATAAATCTAAAAGTTGGGGTAAGGCTTCAGAGTAGGGATGCTCCGATCGATCACGGTTGTAGCGGGACTCCGTGACAGAGTGACTACATTCTTGAAAGTTTCCAAAACTGTCAGATTCAGGTGGCTAACAAATGCTGCACCCGACTCCAAACGGCAACGTAAACAACACCTGAGAAAGGCTCGTCATCTAGCACACTGTGACCAGCGGGTGTTGCTAAGCGTTCACTGCGCTAACTGCTGCTGAGGAACCAGTGGTCTCATTTTAATGAAACTTAAAAACTCCAGTTCTCTGAAAACGTAGAGCACTGAACTAGTTAGCTGTCATAACATCTAGAGGATGGAGAGGTCATGGGGATGAGGAATGTCAGAAATGATGGCACCAGGTAAAACGAAATGAGGACAACCGAAGTCCAAATACAGTAAAGGAGGAAAGACATGCCGGATGTACAACTAACACAATTGTAAAACTAAATAATGTGAGCTAGTCATCCCTTTAGCATGCGTTACAGGCATTCTATCGGGGGTACGCAGAAAATGATTTTCAAAAGGCAGGTACGAACATATAGGTTACTTCCATAAATAAAATGTATTTACTGTGTAGTAGTTATTTTAACAAAGTAAACAGATTTCAATGAGTTCTGTTTCAATGTTTATTCTCATGTTTGCTTGTGTATTTACTATGATGAATCCTGAGTCGTTGTTTTTTGTTCTTACAAACAAACAGTATTATTTCAGTGCTACGCTTACTCTGTACATGTGTCTGTGTCCATTAAAACATGGTGGTCAGGGTGACTTCCAACAGTTTGGTAAAGCTCTGCTCGTCCATACTGTCTAAAACAGATAAAAGATGTTTGTCCAGTGGCCCAGGAATGATGCTGGTTGTTCTGTTATCAGCTGTGGCTAGCATTACTGTTGACCACGCTAGCCGCGTTCAGCTACCTGCTCAGTGAAGGTTTGTTCATTTTTTTGAATAGTTATAAGCAGCAGCTGGATTCTTTCAGCTCGCAAACGTTACTCAAATTTGTTTTCTTATATTTAAGATGCAGAGTGAGAAGCTCATGATAGTAGACATAGTGGCAGGGCACTTCCTTCGACATGTTTTAAGTGAATTGGCAAGTTTTGGAATAAAATCAAAAACGCTGCAAACACGGTGTCAGCACGTTTTCTGTCTGCTTTGTTTGTGTGCCATGAATGACACAATGCATGTAAATATAATTACCTCAACACAGAACTAATGGCTTCACGTTGTGTCAGATCAATGCATGACTGAGGAACAAAAATCAACAGTATGGGAACTAAAAATGTTGAAGTGTTGGGTTACTTGGTTGAAGCCAATAAACATTTCAGAAGAGAGAATCATTATGTACTGTAAAACCTCAACATCAAACTTAAGAAAGCATATTAATTTAGGGATAAGACAAACATGCTACAAGCTGTCTTGCTCTGTGTGGTTCTTTTCTTAGCGTGTCCACTGCAGAATACCACCAGAAGCGAGTATCAGAAGCCAGAATTGTATAATTTTTAGTTAACTAAAAATTCCAGGTGAACTTTTGCACCCAAATTGAGATTGAAAGCAAGTCCACAATCTGTGAGTAAATATGCCAATATGAAAATGATGAAAAAATGAAAATATACATGTCTATGACTGACCAACACTGTGGAAACAACTGAGCAAAAACACAGAATCTAAGCATTTACACTCAGAGGTTGGACAACTCTAAAATCAAGAGGTGTAACTGTACTGCATTTCAGGCATAGTTTACACACCTTCATCTCAGTGAGGTCACCACTCATCCCCAAATCAAGGGATTTGTCCTGAATCTTGAATATTTGACCAATTAAACAAATGTGTCAACTCATACAACCTTCTATTTCGCAGCCAAATATACAGCGAACACTAATGCCACTTACCACCTCAAACAAAAAAAAACAAGTGAACATCTAGCTTTTGAAGCACTTGTGCACAGAGCATATTTCAATCCATAAACTGGATTGTTGCACACAGAACTGTTGTTGGTGTTCCAGTAGTTACAGTGTAATAAAAAATTAAGTGGAAAGCTAGGACTTAACAATTCTATTTTTTTGATGAAAATTTGACATATACCAGGACTTACATTACAGTGACTTCTCAAAATGTGCATCAGTTGCTCCCGATGATATAAGACGTATGGTGTGGGGCAAATGCCAGTTCTCTAAGTGGGAATACAGAAGAAGGCACGATGACTGTCGAGTGCCGCTGTGCAGAACAGAGAGTTCTGTCAGATTTATTTTTGGGTCAAATTTTGGTTGTGCAAGACCAGTCAGTGAGTGCAACCAGGACAAAGTTTCCAAAACAAATGGAATCATTCACATTTTTCAATTTCAATTTTTAGTTCAACTCCCAGACGGCCAGATCTTGCCTTTGCATACATTAGTGAAGGTTCCTGTACACCAAGTGAACATGTTCATGCAACTGAGGGAGAAAAAGAGGCAGCATTATGTTATTTATTATGTTATATATTGTGAGTTACAGATGAGACACAAAAACAATTTGTTCATGAGCATTTCCAGATTATGGGGCATCTAAAAAGTGCCAACAGTTATGATAGATCCCTCAAAGAAAAATGTTTATCATTTTATACAGAATAAGCCGTTCCTTATTGCTTGTTTGACATTCTGAATTCTCTCACAGAAGCATGTGAAACTACCCGCATCATCTGGCAGCCAGCAAGTAAAAACGTTGGTAGAATGGAAATTCAGTGAGAAGTCTGGACAGAAAGACATAGGTAGCTCAGTTGAAGCGTGAACTTTTTTGTCCCTACCTTGAGTTTGAAGGAATTGGAACTCAAGAAACAGGAATTAAACTATGGAAGGAATTTTTTCAATGATGCTCATATACCTATATTGCTATCAATTATCGTTGCTGCTCATTAAAACTTAAGAGGTGCCAAAGAGGCGTCACAATAACAAAAACGAACTTGATCTTATCAACACCCATGACAAACTGCCACAACGAAAGATTACATGGAAACAGAAGAAGAAAATACTGACTAAACAACTGAATGCAACAGCACTGGCGTGGGAACATTGCCGCTTCAAAAATAAAAAAAAGTAATAAACACATTAGTGGTTAACTTGGTAATTTTGGTAAGTACATGAAGTTAATTGCTCTAGTTTGACAGTGAAAATTCGCGAAAGTGAAATCAGAAATTTTAAGGCATTGTATATTAAAGAACTTGAAGCAACATTTATAAATATGCATCCTTACTCAAACTGACCGATAAAAGTCATGAATTCATCATACTCATATAATGTAGTCTGAGGTCGCAGGTCAAAGCTGCATGTCCTACCTGCTTTTCAAAGCCAGATAAAATAAACATGAGCTCCTAAACATGAGCGGCCTCCGGTAGTCGATCGCTAAATGTCAAGTTGCATTTATAGTGCAGTGTCACTCAGTGAATGGCAAGTCCCATGAGTGTGGAGACGCAAGAGTTATCCTTCAGTGTACAGTAAAAAAGAAAAATTATAGTAAGTGAAAATCCAGCAAAAAAGACTTAAAATATAGAAAAAAGAATTTTCTTCTAACACCATTCAAAACAGAACACAACGAGGCTAAGGTCATATCACTGTCATCAGCAAAGTCAACCTCCTGAGAATGATCACCCCAATGAGGAGTACTGTGGATTCACCTTCCTTCTCTAAACAGCAGGGGGAGAGACACCGTACCAGGAATTAGGTGAATGGTCAGTGTGCTGACAAATCTCATTACAGGCTCATTTGTTTAGCTCTTGTGAGGACCCAGATAAAAACGGATCTCCACTTTTGACAACCTTGACTTTTCAACCAAAGAACACCCAAGATCATGACTCACATACCAAGGAACATACCAATGCAATACAAGAACTGCTGAGGCGTCATCAAATGTGTGCAACACGTGACAAGAGTCTATGTGTGGCATGTTGCGGCACAACTTCACACAGTATTCTGATTGTCATTTTCGCTGATACACCACCACATTACAAAAAGAACTGTGGGAAACCAACGATGACTTCTGGGTTTATTTCCAAACATCATTACGTTTACATCAGTTGGGGGGTGTCAAATATTAACTCCAAGGTGGGTTGCCATTACTGCTGTTCAAATATCAAAGCTATCTTATCAGCAACAACACCAGAGCAAATAGGAGACATCGACAACAGAACAGAATCTCTGATTACCTTGATGCACATCAGCTTTGTTTAGGAAACAACCAGCAACATGGATTGAATGTTAAATATTCCAGCACTGGTCTTCTAGTCAAAAAGGGATGTAGCATTCACAACTTTTCTTACCAATATATATATATATATATATATATATATATATATATATATATATATACACACACACACCAATATATCATGGAGAACTCTTTCGCTACACGTGTAAGTGTCTTATGAGGTTGCTGCATTAGAATTCATTTGATTCAAGTGGAAGAACTGCAGTGTAACAATTTCAACTGAGCAAGCGGATCAACTCACCAATCCGAATAGTAGTTAAAATTAAAGGCAACTTTAAAATCCCTCCAAATCAAAACCATGATGTCATTTTTTTCCTAAACAATGTGTGGAGTATTTTGAAAAAATAAAATAAAACTACTCCAGAGGTCCAATAATGACCAAAATGTCCCTGAAATGGGCAAAACAACTGGGTGTAATCTACAGTACAGTGTGTTCGTGAAAAAGACTTAACCAGTTATGGGTTGACAAGAAGCTTACTTCAGGTATTTGTATCGCATGAATCCACTGGTACACAGTCACATCTTTATTAGGGCTGGGCAGTATACATGAAATACCTTCACAGTGACTGCATCCAGTATGGAATGAACATAATACCCTTTTCACTCGAAAGCAGCCAAAAATGCAGCCTGTCATCTCCGCTGAGACAGTGTCCCACCCCACTCTCATCACTTCAGTGCAATGATGTACAGCAAAAGACCATACCAAAGCGATAAAAAGCATTCCATATGGAACAAGAAGCACGCTGTGTTTGTACACATCAAATCAAATGAGATGATCAGTAATTACACACGCTAATGAAATGACAATTGCGAGTGATCGTCCAAGGGTTGTAGCACAGAAGGCTACTGCAGACGTCGTTTCAACATTTATTTGACCAATTAAATGACACAAATACTGCTTTTGAAAAGCTAAACCTCTGATATATCTCATGCCTCTGCACAATGCATGCGATGCCAGTGGACAGCACTCCACTCAACATGTATAGGTATTTCTTCACAGATTTGTCAGTCAGTCCGCATCAAGCAATCCAGCGTGACTAAATGAATATGAAGTCCAAAATATGATTGTGAGGTAAAACCATAAAAAAGGTGAGCAAATAAGACAAATCCTGACCATAACTGAGCCCATGAATTCTCATCTCATTGGCCATTGAGTAATAAACTACGACTTATCAATTTGTGAATAGACCACTAATAACAGTCAGGTATAGGGAGACACAGGGTCTAGCCAACAAAAAAAAAAGATAAAAAGTTTTCGTAGCACCCTCATCAAGAATGCAAAAACAAATAAAAATCAGATGTTCATCGATACACTTGAGTGAAAAAAGTCTGTGTGGAAAAAAGTCTCAGGTCTCAAAAGCGATTGACGAATTTCTTGAATTTATTGAAAGTAACTAAAAGAGTGCAACAAATCAAAGTGAACAACGCTTCTCTGAACTGCCGAGTACATTCAGTCAGTGTTCGTCTGCAGTCAAGGAAGGAAGAAAGATTAGCCAACAACAGCTCAGTGCAGGCTTGTCTGTGCTGTCGACAGTTTGGCAGCTAAACTGTATGCAGCCTCCAGGCTCTACGACAGGAAATCTCTGCCATGTCAACAACACCACGCTTCCTCTGAGACACAGACAGAAACAGACAAACAAAACCAAGTGAGGGGAGCAAACGACACCAAACGTTGAGCTTACAGAACCTAACTAGACACCTGAAGTAGTGAGTGATCTCTCTCTTCCTCTGGAGAACACGTGCACACCCACCCACCCCTTATTACCATGAGATCTAAGCTGCTATAATTTATACCTTTGTTCCCAAATGGAAGACAGCATGCAGAAGCTGGCTGGCTGTGTGTGTAATTACGCTCAAGTGAGGGGATGCTGGGCGGTGTGTTTGGGGCTGGGATTTGAGGCCCGGAAGGAAGGAAGAGAGCAAAAGGGGGGGTGCTGGTGGAGTGGGGGATCAAGAGAGTGAGAGAAGAAAGAGAGAAGCGGTGAAGCAAGAGAAAATCTGGTTATTTTACGCACGGCTGCCTCGTTAATGGAGAGTGTGTGTGTGGTGTGCATGTCAGCCGGCTGTGTGTGGGGGGGGGAGAGAGGGGCAGTGGCGGTGGGGTTGGGATGGCAAGGGCGGGTCAGCAGGAAAGGGCTGTGTTTATCCAATCTGTTCCCTTACCATGTGGTCGGAAAAACCACTGGCCGGCTCTCAGTCTGATCCCAGACGCCACAGAGGCAGGGAGACTGGTCCTATTTGGCGGGGATGTGGGGGGGAAGTAGGCCATGCTGGGAGGTTGAGAGAACCTGCTGGATAACCACACGCACTCTCTGAGAGCTTAAGAACTTGCAATTCGTGCTAACCTGTTAGAAAGTCTTTCACAACGTCTTCCAGTAGGATAACGGTGCTGTTAGTGAGTGATACGATAGCAAAAAATAAAAGTGCTTTTACTTATGCAATGGAAAATCAGTGGCTTCATTTCAAAGTCCAAAACAAAGTCATCGTGTACCAGATGCCACAAGTGTCCATCAGCAAGTCATGGATTGTTGACCTTTCACTTTGCGATACTTCATAAGCTTATTTGTTTGACTTTTTTTTCTTTTTACAGAAGTCTCATGGCAAAAATTCAGACGTGAGAGACCAGGTTACAAGGCATAAAATTCACGGAGTCATTTTGCTGATATTAATGAAATGAAACACGAGTATAGATAATTACATACATTGGCGTACACATCTAATAATACGGCACAAAGCTCTGGTGTGCATCACTGAACAAAACAGACAAGCACTCTTAGACCAATAGAACAGGGAGGTTGAGATCATGTCCCCCGGGATTGGCTTGTTTCCCTTATTGCCCCGCCTGCTTGCCTAACACCCAATTAACTTGCAGAGCCAACCAATTGAGATCTGGGGTCACACATCCCCTAGAGAACAAGAACCCCTTCTTCCGAACCGGTCAGTTCTGATGAGTTCATCATGCTTTCACAAGAGAATCACTAAAGCCAATTCTCTAATTTAAAAAATAACTTTATGGAGCCAAAGCAAGGGTACTCCACAAGTCAAACTCATCCGAAAATAATAATTTCAGTAAGATTCAATTCATTTTTACCCTTTCGGTCTTCCATCTTTTCTTGATTTAATTTTCATGAAACACTTAACATTTCGTGATTTGGAGAGAAACACTAAAATTTTAGCGAGAGGAAGTCGGTGAAGATTGAAGGATGACTTCACAGCTGTTGTTAGGGAGACAGAGAGATTCATTGATGTTGACAAACCTATTAACGTCCAGGTGGGTGCATTAGGGGCAGGATTTGAAGAAGACATCAATAGATAAAAGGAATTTATGTATAGATCAATAAAGTTTGTTAGGCCAATTCATCCTTTTCATACAAGTGTAAAAGAAAATCATGCAAAAACTCGACTTGAATTAAAGCCAGACTCTTCTAGGCACAGCACTCTGTCCAGAAGGCCTTCACTGCAGGAGGAGGATGGGGGGACCGTGGGGGATGGTGGAGGAGAGATGAACGCAAGGGGAGGAAGGACGGCAGTGACACTCGGTTCTGAATGTCAGCGCAGTGCTAAGGACCCCTGCTAACCTTTTGGCTGGAAATGAGGACTGGAAGGGAGGGAACAACACCGACATGGAGGCAAAGATGGAGCGGTGAAGAAGAGGAGTGAGCTCATGCATGGGCAGCGATGGAGTGAGTGAGTGAGTGAGTGAGTGGGTGGGTGGGTGGGTGGGTGGGTGTGGAGGTGGGGGACAGATGACAAGATGAAAGAGATGGAGGCAAACAACAGCACCACTTCTCATCTCTCCTAACAGGGCTGCCATCCATGACACATGATAAGAGACAAAATGGCTTCTCTGACAAACAAGTCTACTGTACTACAGAGTGGCGCGACTTGTTGCCGTCAACTCAACAGAAAAACTCACCCACGGTATGACGTCTGTATATAAATGACACTACACGCCAAGTAGTGCAACTTTCCAAGTCACATATGTATGTGGCAATGTCTTTATTCTAATAAATGACATAAAATGATTCAAGACAAATCATGTCTCTCTATGAAGAATATGAAAAAAAGAGCAAGCCATGGGACGTTACATATAAGAGTTAATTGTTCAACAAATGTTGCAGGCAAAAAAAGTGAGGCAGCGTTATTGACAAAATATTGCCATCAATAAATCATCATCATGCAAGGAAAAGCAGACAAGATGCAGTGAACATTCTGGTCATGTGACAACTATATATATATATATGTATATATATCAATATTGATGGTGCATAAAAGGCAAAACATGGTTTACCAAATAAAAACAAATGTCACGTTGCCTAAAAACGAGGAGGTCTTCCTTCCAGGACGGCAGACAGAGGCGTGTGATCGAGCACCACAACCTTATAAAACAAGTTCAGCCAACTGACGCAGAAAATGACTATGATCCCACTGTTATACCATCCGGCACCCTTCTCAAGAAATGTGCCTCCCTATGGGAGCACCAAAGGCTAGGGAAGAAATAAATAGTGGCTCCACCGCGGTGTTTCAAATGGAAAAGCGAAATTTGTTTAAAATAGAAAGAGCATAATTATGATGGTGATAATAGAACTGGATGTAGAGGCGTAAATTAATTGAGCGGATTAATTTGACTTTCAGTTGAGCAAAACTGATCAAGAAAAAAATATGGAAGTGGCTAAGGCGAACAAAAACTAAAATGACAGCTTGATGCAAAGACTAGACTAAAACTGAACAGGCGTCAAAAACAATACTTTGGGGAGCACAGGTATGGCCCTGAGCAACACATTTGTCATGGTTTAAGTCCAATTCAAAATGGCCTTCATCATCATGTACAACGTAGCATGTGCATCAAGTGACAAAGTCACTCTCTACAGGCAGTAACAACGTTGACAGCACAACTTTAAATTTGAACTATACCTGCTACTACAAAGTCCAAGGGTTTACATAATATCAATGGTATTAATGGACCAATTTAATATTATATGCATCCAATTGAGCTCATCTCTGATAATCAGAAATACAGCAAAGTGGATAATCCCAGCAATGCACAGGGGAAATCTTCAGGAATCAGGAAACACGGTCCTGGACAACCATTCAAACTTAACCAAACAAACGTTCATACAATTTAGTAGGGCAGACACAAAGACATGCCAAACTGATGAAAATTTGCAATTACTTACTTCATGCAAAAATGAAAAAATACGTTGGGGCAATATGGCTTAAGATACTCATCATTATGGACTTTATAATGTATCTACATTACAGGTTTGATTCTCAAGTGTATGTTAATATATTTGTTATTATTGCAGTCATGATCTGGACTGGGATTGACTGGGATTCATTGCTGAATGACTGTGAACTTAACCGCTTGGCAAACGTACTTGCTCATAGAAGAATAAAACAAAAGTGAGTTAATTTTTAATTGTCTCAGAAGGCACCCAAAATGTCAGTTTGGAAGTGAAACATGAACCGAAGACACAAGCTAGCTTTAGGGTTAACACTATATTGACAATACCCATCTCAAACATGTTGTCAGCAGACGCACCATAAAGATGTTCTGTTTTTCCCAACGAGTTCTCTCTGACAGCTGAAAAAAAATAGGTCCCAGGGGAATTCCGAAACCGTCTGGGATTGTGACTTTTTCCAGTCTTAAACAGGTTAACATAGGATACAAGCCTGTTACTTTACGCTCTCTTTTTTTTATAAAAATGCATTTAATTACTGATCAACAAGTCAAGAATAAAACTTCTAGCAATGAGATAGAAGCAATTATGGCTGCTGTAATTTCCCCATATTCTGTAAAGTCACGGTCCATGGCAAACATTTTGTAACTCACAAAACGTTTGTAAACAATATTAAGCTACACACCTGCTTCACGTGCATGCTGGTATGTATACGTTTTTATACAAATAATGCCCTACATCCCCAACACACACCCTTCTCCCTATGATGTGCCTTGCTCATGGGTCATATGAATTTAATTTGTGTTCTCATTAGTGGCAATTGCTTAACTTTACATGTGCCATCAGTCCCGCCCTGGGATATTATTAATACATCTAACTTCTATATTAGGGTTGTGTGATATGATATTAAACAGTGAATGGTTTCAACATTCAAAAGTGAGGAGATTACAATTCTCAGATGGAATATTCCTTACATGATCCGTGACTGTTTGCAGCTAACGGCTAATATGACATTACAAACCTTTATTTACACTTGTAAAGCATCAAGGACAACATACTTTGTTGTATGTGGCTGTTGGTGAAAATGTTAACACTCCAAAAATGATGTTATGATGAAAGTGGAGAGATCTGACTGGAAATGCCCCAAAACTATCATAAAATGGCACAAAAGAAGGTACATTGGAAACTGCATTCCAACCTTAATACAGCCAGCTAAGTAAAGTAAAGTTGACAGCCAACAATGTATGGTGTCATGGCATCTACTCAATAGGAGATGAAAACTCTCAGAAAACACTAAAATGTTCTAAAGCTGCTGGATCTTCAATAACCAGGTTCAGTTGTCAGAATTGCAGTTTGTTTTGATAAAATTGTTCCACGAGAAGAGAGGACATCAGTTACTTAAGTTGGCATTTTTATTTGACCCTTTTTCAATAAGCAATTCAGTGTCTTGGTGCACCTAAATAATTAAAAAATCACTGTGTAGATGAAGACAGTCATGTCTTCAGTAATATATCAAGTTTCAAGATCATTGAAAGCAACATTTCATGTTGCAAAAATGCTAGTGTTGGTGTTGTTTCCCTTGATAAGTATACATTCTTTGCACATGTTGGCAAAAATATTTTCTTTGGCCAAAATCAAGTATTTTCTTTGGCACTGTTTGACATACAGACATTCATTATTAGATTGTCATTCATTATTATCAATCAGTCCTGTTTTTAAACCAGAGATGGGCAGTTAAATTTCCTTAAGGGGCCAGGTATATATTGTGACCGTTGAGAGGGGCCGACAGACAAGAGAAAATTGGTAATAAACAAGTGATGACAATGTGTGAGATTATGAAATTACACTTTAAAATGCACAGAAAATGTTGGCTTGTTGTGTTTTACTTAATTTAAACCACACTCCTTTGAAAGATTCTCGATATGCCTCACATTTCAAAATCTACTTACTACTCTAAAACAATGCACAAGACAAAAATCTCAGAGACAATGTCAGTTTTATAGTTTTACTCTGACTCCTGGAGGGCCATATAAATACAGTCAAAGGGCCAGATTTGGCCCACAGGCCGCACCCAGTTCTGTTTTAGACCATTGGAGGAGTCATTGATCACATGCAACTGGAATATGGGTACGAGGGGGATAAAAAGTCTAACTCTGATGCACTTATTGCCAGCAGTGCAGCAGAGAAGAAGGAGAAAATGTTGGGAATAAACTCATACAATTTCATGTATGAAATCTTTTATATAAACTGCAAGTCAGTGCTTCTGATAACATTTAGGTCATCACCAGATGATCAAGGTCTCCATGCAGAAAGACCAAGTATGAGTAAAACAACAAGAGATATCAGTAGTAAATTACAAACAACTTCACCTACTGACAAGTCGCTTGGTCAAATGTGTAAAGGGATGAGAGAATTCTAACATTCTTCCCTCAGTACTGACCACAGTATCCCCATTTTTTCAATGTTGAATGGGCTCCATCTTTATGGGTGATTGAAATGACCTCCACTGATTTGTTACTCTGAAAAAGCAGCTTGTAGACTGATGGATCTTTAACAGAGATGGCAGCACCAAGAGCTGGCAATTAGCTATCTAAATTTACAAATACTACCCTGAGACTCACATGTTCAGAAATGGTCTATGTGGCAAAAGACAAAGAGCATGCAAACATGGGTGGGCTTGGTATTCAAGTTTCAGTTCAGTCTACAACAACCCCCCAAACAAACCAGAGCAGCCTTTGGTATATGGGGGGAGAACGACTCAAAAAAAAAAACCACAAGAAAAGACGGGGATCAACAAGAAGCCAAGAGTGCTGAACATCTGGTCTGTGTGTGTGTGCGCGCGCATGTGTGTGTGGTCGGGGCCTCTTATCGCTACCTCTGTGGCCCACTACATGACTAGCTGCCATCTTGGCTCAGAGACGCAAGGTGGTGGTGTGGGGGTAGCAGTTCTTGGCTCGATGGCCGTCAGGAGCGGGAGGAAAAACAGCACATCCACACTCAACTGTTTCAGACCGTGTGAATTATGCATTAGCGATGGACTAAGTGGCGAAACGAACGAATGATCGTGCAGTTGAATCGCCTTTTTGTGTCGTTTTCTAACGCATTTGAGCAACTCTAAGACGCGTGAGCGCAAACCACCAGGGTTACAATTACGCAAGTTGACCCGACTACAGAAATGTAATGAAAAGAGAGAAGCACTACGTGAAATAGATTTGGCTTCGTGTCTAGTTGCTTCTGTGACGTGTAGTGTCTGTCTATCGGCAGGTGTTTATGGCAGTGTTTTCTCCTGGTTGGCGTCGTGTAACAAGTGTAACTAACTCTTAAATCAACTTCAATGAAATCCACGCAATAGAACAAATCGAACGACGCAGGAAACCCGAGTTAAATCAAGACACTTGGCGACGATTAAACTATACTCCATGTCGATTCTTTATAGTTGGAATGCGCACACAAAAAGTGGCGAACTCGTGTTGTGAAGCGCAGTTGATAGTGTATGGAAACAGCGAGTGAAATCGACGGAAAAGTGGTCGAGGAGTTGGGTTTGTAGATGTCAAGCCGCGGATGTTGGGTGGACGGTTCGCTTCTGCGCTGCTAAAAGGTCTTAACAACGCACAATGAGGAAGATAGCCGGCTAACGTCCGGTGGCTAGCACTGCTAATTAGCCTATCAGCAGCGCTTCGCTCGTCGTTACGCATCAATTTCTTCAACAATCCCCACACTTTGAACCAAACTCGAATGGCATCGATAGCCGGTGTTTTGCCATATTAAAAGTCTACATGCCGGAGAGGCATTGAGGGGAATGGTAACCGATAAACCTCGGCTGAGTGGCATGACCGCCCCCTCCTCCTCTCCGTCCCTTCCGTCCGATAAAACTAGATACTTCACCCAACTACCCCGTCCAAAAACTACGCGCCGTTACTGCGAACTGAACCAAGCGGTGACTTTAAAACCACTCCGAGTCGGTCAGAAGTTATTTCCCGGCCAGTATCAGAGGGTTAAAATCCGTTGGGAATCTCCGGGAGCTTGGCTCAACGAGTCGGCCAGTGACTCACCTCTACACTCGAGCCACCTCGTGTCTCCTGAAGGTTCAACACAATCAGCTAACAATGCTAACACTAACTCAATAAACGGGGCATTTAGGTGCGGGTAATTGAGTAAGTCAGGTGGCGAAAACTGAGAGAATAGTGGCTCGGACTACAGTTTCTGGATTCATCCCCGTTCCACTTTTCAACTTAACTAGTGGGACAGTTGTGTGCCTGTGTGTGTGTGTCTATGTAGCGGGTCCCAGAGCTAAACTTGCTATTGTTAGCATGTCGGCATGGCAGCTACACGGCTCCTCAATGACTTTATGAATTAAATACAAGTCATAAACCCTTCTCGGAAGCCTTTAAAACGAGTTAGTTATCAGTGAAAAACCACCCGACTCGAAGCACAACTCCCTCTGCGGCTCCGGGCGCATTAGAAAAGTACCGAAAACTTGCCATTCAAATAAAAGGTGGACGGTTGTAATTCAGGCTTCGAGGACTCGATTGGATAACACGCACTTTGGTACCTTTTCTGCTGAAATAGACTCGAAAATCGAGCCTTTGCTGAAGGAAACGCTTACCCAGCAAGGTCGGTCACTCGGGCTTTTCTCAGATCAACTCCTTGTTAGTATGTCCGCTTGAAAAAAATCGCCGTTGTCCTCTTTCGGTTGATGTATAAATAAACAGAAGGAAAAGTTCCAATTTCGGTGTTTTCCTCCGAGAAATACGTCTCCGGTGTGTATCGCATCCGCGACCTCGCCAACGAGTGTGCGATGCTCTTCTCTCCTTTGTGTTAATTTCACTCCAATCGAGTTTAATCGGATCGATCCCTCGGCTGGTCGCGCTCCCGAGTCCTCCCCTCCAGACACTAGCTCACCTTCCTCGGCCAGGGGGGGCGCGCTCCCGAGGACCTCCTCATACGCATAAACAGGCAGCGTGCGCGGTCACTGACCCTGCCGTGCCCGCGCTTCGCTCTCTTTAGTGAGCAAAATAAGGGCGAAAACACACGAATGTACAATTACCTTTAGGGTACGGGGAAGGGAATCAATGCCGATGTAAAATGATGGATGTTCAGAACTTATGTCATCATTTTGACGGGGAAAAGGTTCAGTATGGAGTGTTTAGTCATTTTTAGTCAATATTTTTTTTAACTTATACTTATGTTTTGATGCGTCACTTATTTTTCATTTCATTTTTTTTCTATTTCTTTTTTTTCCCCATCCAGTTCCCCTCTTTAAGCAGAGCGCAAAAATGAATATGAAAAACACAAACAACTCATAATGAGCAATATGGGTATTGTTAATATTGGGTTCGATATCACAATTTTGCATAGCTAGTTCACTTACATCAAAAAAGTTTTACATTTCCTTATCCTATGCGGGAATGTCAGTTTATTTGCTTAATTTATTCCTCTGTAGTATTGTTTTGTATTGGTTTTGAATGCAATAATATTAAAACTCACTTTTCTATCTATTTGTGTGGGGAGTACTTTTTTGTAACTTAATTTCAACATCTTCACACCTTAGCACATTATGTTCTATTTAAAAAAGTTTAAGTCACTTAAGTGTGTTGAAATTCTTCCTGTGACACAAGATTATGTTCTTCTGTATTTGAAAACATCCTTGGATCTTGAAAACTTCCTAGAGAGTTTATGTGGTTAAAGTAACAGTGTTAAAAAAATGTTGAAAACCTGGTTAACTGATGTAATTCATGCTCAAAGAAATATAAAAATACAATATTATCGTGTTAAAATGTGAATTTGCTGATTGGTTTAGAACATACAAATATTTTCTCAACAGAATTGAAGCATCTTGTTCTGTTGTCAGCCTCCAATGGTGGTCTGGAAGTTTTCGTAAAAGATGTCTAAATAATTGTACGGATCCAATGCATTCTTCACATTTTCAGAATTGTTTATATTTCACTTCATCATATATTTTATCCTCCCTCTGATTCCCACCACTTTTATTTAGCCACATCACATGTTCATAAACAGAACAGAAAACACACTTATCCTGCTCAGCTCTATAACAATTCCTACATCAAGGTAGCTTTGACTTCTTTTACGTCACTTTTTTGTTTTCATGATCAACATGCAGGAACCTGCTGAGTTCATAATCTGTCACATTGTGTCCGCTCTACCAAAGATAAAATCGTGTTTCCTGTAATGCTTTGAATGTTTTACACCAATGCATGTGCAACCAATCTGTGGGTGTGACCGACTCCAACCTTTTCTGGGGAAGAGACTGTTGAGGATTTGTAATGTTGACCAAGAGACTTTTCATGCAGAGAAATACATTTCCAGGTTTTACCATTGCTCCCGTGAACAGGGAAATCACAAAAGTTCACACCTAACTTCGGAACACTCTTTTACTTAGATTAGTGGTACTCAGGGAAGCCTATACATCTGAAACCATCTTAACTTCTGACACAGAAACCAAGCTGGTGACTGCTGGACTCACAGTCAGGATGCCTCACTTGACGCTGTCTTTAAGGACACGGTTGTAACTGTAGAGAGCACCAGGACGAATAAGCTGATGAAGAATGCTGAGGAGGTCCAGGGACGTCATGAATAAACTCCACGATGAACTGTGGCAGATGGAGAGCACCTTCAGTCACACCGGATCAGAACTGAACACTTGTGATGCTCCTTTGTGCAAACACCTGGAAGACTGCATAACCTTCAGAAAATCAAGGTTTATTAATGAACAGAATGTTCACATTCGTTGCTCTTTTGTACTCAACTACTTCCTTGTGAAAAACATCTCAGTGCGTCGGTAACTTGTATATCTGACTTATTATCAAACTGCTGCGTGACGTCCTTTCTATCAACGCAACACTCTTCGACAAGAGAAGACAAGAGGATTAAGAAAATGTTCTAGTTAGTAGACAAAATCGATTCTGGACTCCTGTACTGGTCCTGGTCGAGGTTGCACTCTCACTGCTAGTAATATTGGGTTTGATAATGCCAAAACATCATAACTTCATCAACAGACATTTGCCATTATCGGGGTCTTCACGCTTGTGACAGAGGAAACTACGCAGGTTAAGATTCTAGATGCAGCTCTCTGGTGGAGGCATGTTCACACTCCCCTTTCAGTGTATTTTCCCATCAGCAGATAACCATCAGAATGACATTTTGATGTGTTTATAATGTTTTATTATACTTTAATGTGATAGCATTTTCCTTTTTCTCTTTTTTCAAATCTTATTTTTTCCAAAGAACAAACACAGCAAATATCGTTGAGGAGAGAAAGGAAGGAAGGAAGGAAGGAAGGAAGGAAGGAAGGAAGGAAGGAAGAAGAGAGGGACACGCACACAAAACATCAATCAATCCATAGAGATAAATAGATGGATGGATGCATCAGGTTTGGCTTGATCCTCCCCGTCACTCCTCTGAGTCCACACACACTGTCACAAGCACACAGACACACCTTCAAACACTACATGTTGCTCCACAAATAATCATATTTAATGGTCAGAAATTAAACGGGAATTGAAAAATACTGACACAAAAGTAAACATCTTTAATACGGGGGGGGGGGCAGGAACAGTGTGTGTTGCTGAAGCATGTGTGTACAAAGAAAAGGGGTGAGGAACTAAAACACTGGCTTGACTGAAATGCCCAAAGTTAAACTCCATCTCAGCATGTCTACAACATGAATCCATACTGTGGTGCATTCTGTACAACTAGTGGTAAAATGTCAGGTTTATTTTAGCAGCTGTCCAGAGATGTCTGAGGAGTGAAATTAAGGCAGACAGCCGATCCTGATCTCAGGTCAGATCGAAGCAGAAATGGGGCATTTTTTTTCTTCAGCTCCACCTCTTCCATGACAGATGCAATTGTTTGGCAATAAAAATTTTAAAAAGCTAATGGCGAAAATTGGAGATGAAGCTGGATTACGTATAATAATAAAATGGGGCAGCTACATCAAACATCTCAAGCCAAAAAGCAGAAGGGAAAGATGGGAGATGCCATCAATCAAGCGCTAAACAGTACATATTAAATATCTGCCAGCTAATTCATGGAGGAAATCAAGCCTCGCTTTAGCAAGGAGACACGGTGACATTTACAGTTGGAGTCTATCCTCCATCAGGGACGTTCAATGCTTCTTCACAACCTCGCTAACAGCCTGTTATCATTCACGCGTGTCATTTAAACAAAAGGGCACTAGCTACCCTCATAGCTTGGGCCGTTGGGTTTAAATGAAGGTAGTTGGGAATGCTAAAAAGCGTCTGCAAGTTCCAAGATAAGGAATGCAGGAAACAACATGCCAAGCTTTTCTTTAAACAGCCCCAAGTCACAGAAGCTAAAGAACCATATGTACACAGAGCATCGCCTGATACTACAGTCAACAAAAAAAAAAAAAAAATCAACTTTGCATCTTAACTTCATTATGGCTGCCTCCACTCTCACCATCCCATTACGTCTCAGAAAAGACCTCCCCTCCCTTCTCTAGAAAGGACCCATGTTGACGCTGTACATTTTGGTCTTTTATTCTCTCCCCAAGACAATTAAAACACGTTTAAGCCACAATTTGTAGTGTCCATTAAATACATTTCATCTGCAAGTCAACAAAAAGAACATAACATGAAGGGAAAATAAAGAGAAGCACAAAAACATCGTCAGCACACACGAAGAGCAGGCACAGGGGGACCTCACAGGAATACCTACATCTCTTCCACACACATGCAAGAAAAATGACTTCATGTAGGAACATGTCTGCTGCCAACATGACGCGTCATTTTCCCTGAACACACACTGTGTGTGTGTGCACGAGTAGCAAGTGTGTGGTTCATTTGAAACAGCCACTTGATAGGGTGTTAGGTTTCCACCCACATCATGTCTGTCTGGACAAAGCGACAGTCTCACTGACTCACCCCTAACAACAGCCTTATGACTTCAACAAAGGTGTGTCCTAAGAAATGATCGATTTTTGCAAAACTCAACAGTGAGCCGCGATGATTTCAGCGGTTACTGTGCGTGTGAAGCTGAAACTGCCCGAGTAAAAGCGCCAACTCATGAAGCTGAAACCTTCACTGGTGTTCAGCCGGAAGAAGATAGGAACAACACAGACAGGATAGATGGATGGATGAGGGAGAAGAGAGGTTAACTGTTACGCCGCATGGACAGTTCTGTAGAAACGTAAAGTGTGGTTGGAGAGGGCACGGGGCAGATAGAGGGAGGGAGAAGTGTGGGAGCAGTTGAAAGGACAAAGAGGTTTGGAGTGTTTTCAGCAGCAGCCTCCTCCGGCCTGTTGTCCTCCCTGACTTCCAGGCAGTGTTGAGTTGGTGGTTGGGTGCTGGGGACCGATCTTAATGCCGTTAGCCTGAGAGGGGACAAACACAGATATCATGAATCATTCTTCTCGCGAATTATCAGAGGAACTAAACGTCATTTTGTGTGTGACTACAAAGCTATCGACTCAAACCGGGGTCAGAGTTGAAGCAAGGTCACTTGGAAGCTGTTCCAAGTGACCTTCGGAGTTCGGTTTAGAGTCCTAAATGTAGCTGAATACATTTTATATGAATTTACTTTAATCCAAAAGAACACAAAAACATCTCATAGTATACAACGGGACACACTGACAGAAGCATTTCTGTACTGAACAAAAACTAGTAAAGTTAGATCATACTCACAATGTGACTGGGCAAAGTGCATTAAAATAACACAGTGAGTACACCATTGATTTGCACTTAAAAAATAAATAGGCGTGCCTCAAGCCATTTCTGAGCCGTTGGTGTTGAGCAGAAAGTGCTCGTAATCGCTGCAGCCGAGGCCGTCCCCAGTGCTGAGGCATAAAAGTCGCCTGCAGAATGGGAGTGTGGCAGCTTTCATGGTGAGATTAACACTACACAGCGCCTGCAGGGGCTCCTATTAGATCACATCAGTGACACGGCAACAGGTGCTGCTGCGCTGCACAAAGGCAAAGGAAACACCAGCAGCATTCAAGGATAGCAGAGAAAAGAAATGAAGAAACACAGCGAAGGAAGCAGGTGGGAGGTGGAGAGATCCGGCTTTCATCTCTCAGCCCGACTATCTCTGCTATAATGTATTTATCTCTGTGTTTCTCCACGGAACTCCCCCTCCTACTCTCAGTAGCACTGGTGCCTTTGGGAAACACTGTATGCCCTTAAATCACATTTATTGAGCTAAGGCGGTGCGTGCATGAGTGTTTTCTCATTTTGGCTGCCAACATTTCTGCTGGGGCTTCCCCGACTCCCTCACTTGCTCTCCCAGCCAGTCAGCTGATGCGGTTTGGCCGTCGAGCCAGCTTTCACTCCTCCTTACATTTCCTCATATCAAAACACACTGCTTCGCAAAGGAGGGAGAGCACTTGTTGATACACATATGGATCTGAGCGCACTTGAGTGTTGCGCTCGGGTCCAGACTTAAGGAAGAGCAGTGGGGCTGAATGCAGACCATGATGTGAGTAAAGTATGAAGGTTTCATGCAGAGGAACGAGTGTGCGCTTTCTTTCAGGAGATAACGTTCTGGATGACTGGAGACAGTCCAAGCTTGTAATGGTGAGTAAGTATGGACTTGTGGAACAAACAGTTGTGAATGGTACAATAATCTTCACACAGAAAATCATTGATGCCACATATCACTAAGCGGTCATTTCTTCTGTTTTGAGAAGTTTCTTTTTTTTTTTTTAACTTCTATTTGGATTGTTGTTTTGGTTCTTGGGTGCCTCAGCATGCATGTGTAACATGAACTAAAACCACCAATGCACTGTTTGAGTTAGAAACGGATTTCTGAAAGCACGCTGCTAAACCAACCAAATCAATATCTGAGAAGGACAACAGTGACGATGAGATCAACTTGAGTTTTCTTTATGTTCCAACTACATCACAGTTGCATTAATTGTGGTATTTAGTCACCTACATTATGAGCGGAGCTGTGCCGAGAGCTGAGCACCAGCTGAAAGAGAAGTCTTCTGGGATCTAATATTTAATATACAGCTTTAAATGAAAACATACAAACCTGCTTTCATGAGGACTACAGATGGAAGCGTGAAACCATAGATAAATAGCTAAGGATTTGAAAAAAAAAGCTTTTCTTGGGTGAGAGATGGGGTCCACTGTCTGCCTCCTAATGTGCTATCAGCTTGAAGGAGACCATTGAAGACTTTTCCACAGGGCCTTTCCAGGGCAGTGTCAAGTACAGTGGTTCTTTACAACAGGCTGAAGAGTTCTTTGACGCCGCAGCAACCTGATTGGCCAACGGAGTGGCAAGTCAGCAGAGCATCTGCACCACTGATCAGAGCCTGATAGCCGAACCGCCATATGAGGAAACTTAAACCAGCGAACAAACATATTATATGTGCTCGGTTTTAAGCAGTAAGATCAACAACAAAGTCCAGTGACCTAATTGGAATTGCACTTATTTTCAAGTTAACTATCATGAGGACTTGTAATGGGGAAAAAAACCATAAAAGAGTCCCACTGGCAGGGACAAGGAAATAAACAAGTAGCAATTTTAACGTCCAAAGAACGGAGCATACTTAATATGAATCAAACTTTGCATGTATACATGTCTGAAGGCACCAGCATTAATGGTGAATCAGGACCCAATATGTATAGTTTGCTTTCAGCCTGCTCTTTAAAGTCTCAACAGAATGAGTCCCTCTAACACAGACATGGTTGGCATTCCAGAGCTCGACGGCTAAAACAGAGAAAGCAGCCATCGGCTCTCATACAGCTACATATGAATTATCAGATGGGTTTACAACACATCTTCATGTGCCACACCTTAATGTAGCAGCTATTCAGAGATTACACTGTACTTAGACTCAGAAATGGCACCTTGTATAAAAAGAACAGGGAAAAAGTGAGAGGGAAGAGGACTATTTGTCATTCCCGACTGGTTGCCTGCATGAAATTCCTGCCTGGATAACTGTTGGACTAATCAGATAACCTTCTGGATGACTTGATGGCAAAGTGACTGGCTGGCTGGATGAATGTTTGTTTTCTTGCTGAATGACTGAGACCTTGTGGGATGTGAGGAATTTATGAGCTGGCAAGCTGTAGAGAGAGAGAAAGACAGCAAGGGAGAGAAAGCTGAGGAATGAGAGTGGAAAACTGCAGGATCGTGGAGTTTCGCTTGGTTGGAGTAAGACGGTGCAAAGAGTTAGAGGTGTTTCTCTCCTGCCTTCAGAGAGGAAGGAGGGGGTGACAAACCAGACACTGTGCACGAAAGGGTGAGGAAGAAAGGACTATCAGCAGTGGAGAGGGGGGGGGAAAGGTAGAAGGGGGTCTTACCTCATTATTGATATCAAACACTCCTTCCTGGATCTTCTCGTAGATCTCCTTGGCTGTGTTGATGAAGGCCTGATTAGAACACAACAAGAATTACTTTTACGTGTAGCTATGGGGCAAAAATGGAATGTTTGGCCAAGCATTAGTGCGTACCACATTAGATTTGTTTGAATGTAGCTGTATATTACAGCTCACTGTAAATAAATAAATCACTGGATGATAATTACGGAAGATTTTGATCATCTTTTTAATGTTCATTCTCAATTACAAAGACTACTTCAAGCACACAAGCACGCATGTAAGCAGAAAGGCAGAAGGAAGATAACTTAAAAGTAATCTGGTCCCTGTACTGCTCTTGCTGAAGTTAAATATCACATTTAAAACAACACAAGGATGTGATGTACAAGCCTTTTTACTTCATCATAATGACTGAAGTCTGTTGCTCAAGTTGAACATTCCGGCAGGACATACGATGAGACGGACCGTGTGAGGAGGGCTTGGATTAGAGACAGATTTGCTTCTTATGATTAAAAACTGCAATCCAACCTTATCGTAATTATAAGTTATTGTAATATCCCCAGTGTTTTTCTGTATTTTTTTTATTTTATTTTTATTTTATTGTTCTCTAAGTCTTTTCTTACATGTTATAAACCATTGTATGTATAATTTTCAATCATAATGCCTGAACTTGGTGGATGGAGATAGTTGTATCCGTAAAATTTGAAATTTGAAAAATAAACAGTAAAAAAAACATAAAAAAACTGCAGTTTATATTGTCACCAAATCAGTAACTGACATCCTCTATTATAGTAAGTTCCACTCATTCGCAAGTTCAGTTGTCTCATTCCCTGGCCCAGGTTGTTACAATATACTATATTTTGTGCTCATATAGAGTTATTACAGTTATAGGTGAGATAAAACACCAACAAAAATAACTGTAATCCCACAACCTAGTGAAATAATGCAGTATTTCACAGGATAAATATTTTTTTCAAAATCGTACTCTCAGAAAATTGCTTTAGACAAAAAAACAAGTGGTCTCAACTGCTTGATCTATTTTACATGCTCAAAAACGGATTATTTACATCGACAGCGCCTTAAATCCTCAGCTGACACTGCTTTTTGTAAAGACAGAGAGGGATCTAACAAAAAGTTATTTTTTCTAGTGACTCCATCACCAACTCCAACTACCCCTCTGCAAAGCTTGTTGGTTGTCTTTAGGCTACAGGTTGACATTAACCATCACTTCAGTAAAGTAAGTGAGAATCAGAGGTTCAAATTTGAGAGAAAAAAAAGTCAGATCTGCAAAATGAAGGACTGGATGTCCAGAATCAAAGGATGCAAGGAAAGACGGCGTGCAACGCTGATGAGAGGATCCTTTCAGAAATCTCTCTCCAAGGACCATCCCAGTGTCCACGCACAGAGCCTGACGACAAACCCTGCACACTGATTGGCTGCCGGGTGTCACTCAGGCGAGGCAGGGTGCAGCTTATGAATATGTATGAACCACAACTGGTTGATATACTGCTGGAGGAGTGGAAAGGGAGATGATGGTGTGCAGGGAGAGAAATGAAGGGGGAGGAAGGAAAGGTGGAGGGAAAGGAAGGGGGAGGGGGTAAAGAGCAAATGATAGACGTCGAGGGATGAAGTGAGCGAGGATGAAGGTAACATAGAAGAGGAGTGGTATCGAGAGGATTCAGAGGACACTAATGAGACAAATTAATCATACCACACACACGCACGCCCCTCCCCCATCATCTTAACCCTTGAGAGCACCACTCCACAATGTTGTGGGTGTGTGTGTGCGATCCTGCATGATATAGGCCAGGCAATGAAGGGCGGAAAAAAAAAAAAATCAATGGTTCAAACACGGAACCTGCCATCTTAGATATTATTTCCCAGAGACAAAACTTAAAAGGCACAACTCTTATCTGAATTGACATTTCACCACACTTTATAATTAAATACTGACACGATGAGACGGCCACACTCCGGTCAGACCGTGAAAAGCTGACCCTACAGTAGGCATGTACTGTACATGCACAACAGCACTATGCTGAGGTCCCGGGCTGGCACACAGTGCCCTGTAGCATGGGAATATTTATGTGAGTGGATAAGTGAGAGAGGAGTCCCTGAGGACAACAATCTGCATTCATTGCTCTCAACAACATGAGGGGTGTGTCCCCGCACGAGAGTGGCATTGCGTGTGGCTCACTGTGCTGCTGATGTGAAGCGGACTGCTCATCAATACTATTCTCAGAAGAGGACAGAAAAGCGTTTTGCTGTCCCTGTTACAATAAGAAAATGACTATGAATTATATAAACGCTAGAAATGCCTGCTGGTTACTGAACAGATCAGTGGCAGCTAATTTAAACAGAGAAAGAGCTGATAATAGAAATGACAGATTGATGAATCGATAATTTAACAGCTGTAGCAGAGGTGAGGCTCTCCTCATTCAACATGGCCCTCTTGTCACCTGCTCCTCTTTAGGTCAATCGGCCAGAGTTTAATGAAACACATCTCCAGTTCTTTTAATAAAAACACTCCAGATTTTTAATGCTGTTGTTTGATCACAATGTTCCATTATTTCAGATGTTTTCTTTTCTTCAGAGATATAATCCTGATTATATTTCGTCGTGGGAAAAAGTGTGACGCACAATTTACTAGCATGGTATTAGTATTGGCATTTCAATACAATGACAGTTGAATATATTTTTCAAACGTATTAGGATCACAATAAGTAATTATTTGGAACCTAGAGAATTCAACAAACACCGGGGAATGATTCTCTCTGATAGAATGAGTTGTCAGTAAACACGCACCAACAAAAAATAGAATGAAAATGATGAGTAATAGTCAGATTATAATCCGAAGACCATTATTTAATTAGTTCTGAAAAGTGACCTTTGTAGCAGCCACTGAATGGCTGTTTTCATAGTACATACGGTATCTACCACTTATATGAGGCACAGTAGGCTCCTACTGTGCCTCCAAGTGCAGCAGGCTGTGATCACCACATTCTATGGCACATACCAGTCAGTCAGTTTAGACATCCAATGCCAGTAGGAAACATAAATACGCAACATGTTTCAATTGCTGACACTTTTCACTCTGAATCTTCATACACATTGTTTTCATCACCTGACATGGCAGCTGATGGAAAAAAGTTTTACATCGTATTCCCACTGTGATAGATTAACCTAACTTGGATGGGAGAGAAGTCGCAGGGAGAGTGTAGGTTAACATGTAGAAATGCTTTCAACAATGAGAGTCCTGATTCCAGATTAATGCAAATCAAGATTAATGTGCAACACAGATATTTTACAGAGAAATTTACCATTAACAAAAACACTACAGAGTGCCGGTACAGAAATCTGTCTGGGTGCATGCTTACTTACCTCCTCTACATTAGAGGCAGTCTTGGCTGATGTCTCCATGAATATGAGCCCATGTTCTCTGGCAAATGCTTCTCCTTCCTCTTTCTTCACCTCTCTCCGGGACTCTAGGTCACTGAAACACACAAAGTTACAGCGATGACATTTGAGGAAGTAAGTGTGTTACATTACAACATGAAAACTGCACCCAATATATAGATGTAAAACTTAAAAACAATCTATATATATGTATAATATAGATCGATCGAACTTCGAATGCATGCAATGTAAATGATTCTTCAATAAGTGGATCACGCAGGTTTATAAATCTGTCAAATTGCTGAAGTACACCACACGTTTTTTGCAACGTTGACAGAGGCCACGAGTTTGCAGCAAACCATCACTTCCTCATCAACAGTAACTTACTGTAAGTGCCAAGGCCAACACACACCTGCTATTCCCTGGTATTTCACTAATGTGATATCAGGGAGAAGTTTGGGTTTCAGTGGAGATTAGCTGCGGATCAAAGTTTTCTAATCTGAGTCCATATTGTTTATTCAAACAGGGGTTGATATACCTTTTGTTGCCAATGAGCATGATGACCATGTTAGAGTTGGAATGTTGGCGGGCATCCTCTAGCCAAGTCGTCAAGTGGTTGAAGGTGTCTCGTCTGTAAAAAGGGGAAATCAAATAGGTAATGTTTGAATAGAAGAGTGTTAATGTGACATCACTAGTCGAGTTCATCCTCATAAACTCTGCTTGTCAGAGCACTCATGTTAGCTCAATGTAATAGCACCACATTGTAGCCACACAAATGATCTGTCATTTTTCAATTTAACTCCAGACAATATTCATTGTTTATATGTTGTTTTAAAGAACTGATGACTGTTTCAGCCACAAATCATCATTTATTTTCCAGTTTGTACATCTGTGATACAAAACTGAGAAAACCCATATGCAGACAGTGTGACAAACCTCTACAGTACTAAAATGTTGCACAACGAAATTTAACCAAAAACAGTACTCTATCGTTGTACATGTTTTAGTTCAGACAAAGTAATGACACGTCTAACTAGCAAAGCTATATAAAAGTATCTACAGAAACCATAGAAGACTGAAGAGGCCATAGCCACAAGTGTCAGTGTGCCACCGTCATCAGTGCCAAATTCTGAATGAATTTCTATCCTACAAGTCCTTGTTTGATTGCACTTTGAGAAAATAAATCATTATTAAACCATTATAATCAAAGAGTTGCTGAGCATTTTGAGTTAATATTTACAACAAGCTGAAAGGCTATGGCCAAATGAACAGTATGATGACTTTCAGTGAATGAGGCAGGGCAGTGACATGATCGTCTTAAAAATATGCAGATCACCAGCACACACAGAGATGGAGATAGTTGTATCCATTGGTTTGGTCTTTTGTCCACCAAGAGCTTGCAGAGAAAACTGTCTTCATCTCTGCGCAATAAAACAATTTTGCGCAAATGGTAGAACTTCAAAGCATAAGCACAGTGCACAGTTAAGATTTTAAGTGAAGACAATCTGGAGCAAACATTATTTAAGTCACTGAAGGACGCACATTCACATTAAAGATAAGGTCACAAGGTCTTTAAACTCATTATGCATGAATCTCCTGAGACCAGGCAGATCAATAATAAATTCCTGGTCGATCTGATCGTTGGTCATTACGTTCAGTTGTGGACCAGGACATGTATTGAGTGAAGACTGAGTCTCTCTGCTACAGTGCTCCTGAGCAACAAGAGTATTCACAAGGAAGTGCCACATTTCACAGAGGTGTCTCACACCAACGGAGATGACAGTGTAGAAGAGTTCCAGTGTGCAGCCTAAGGCATACATGAGCGGTTACTACCTTGTGATGTCATAGACTAGCAGTGCCCCAGCGGCTCCTCTGTAGTAAGACCTGGTGATGGAACGGAAGGACTCCTGACCAGCCTGCAGACAAACATTTAAGGAGAGGAAATGATTTAATACTTCAGAGACTACACAGAAATGGAGCACCATTTTAGTCCTCAGAGAACAAAACTGACAACAGTTATTACTTTTTGATGAGCCTGTTGATGTTCTCTCCCTGTGTGTCTTACACCAGCTCTCCATGAAAAAAAGAAGTTACATGACTGTGTGGCTGAAAAGTGTGACTCTTATTGTATAGGTCATCGAGCTGCACCCCACCTCTTGTATGATCCCACACTCATTGTCTCACATTCACAGTCTGCTCCTAGGACTTCCCTCCGCCCCCCCTCCCCATCACAGGGCCTCCACTCGTCCTCCATAGAGCAATTGTATTCGTCCCAACCCCCAGCTATGACTATTCATGCAGCGTTTCAGTCAGAAGTACAGTTACAATGTTTTCTGTGTCTCATTAGGGCTGGAGTGAAAAAAAAAAAAAAACTAAACGTTTCTGTGCCTGCAGCTGCAGCCTCACACGGCTCTGACCTCATGTGTCAGACAGACAGTCGGTGAATCATTCAGCAAGTCAGAGAAACTGGTTGCACATTTCGTCTCCCAGGAACAGAGTTTCAGTCGATGAAACAATTGGTCACCAAGTTTGAGAAGCAACCGGTCACCCAATCGACATGAAGCCGCTCCTCTGAACAGTCACTCATTCATAGAGCAACCACTCGGCTAATGATGCTGTTAGTGAATTAATGATAAATTAGGGTGAAAGCGAGGGCGCTCAACGTGTCTGGCTGCCATCTGGCCTACAGGCGTGTGTAGAGAGACACACGCACTTTATTCACAATGTGTGGCTCCTACAGCGTTTCTCTCCGCTCTGTCCTCCAAGTATCAAGTGTCATGCTTAAAAGTCACACTCACAACTCTGATAGTTTTCATTACAATTACACACACGCACACACACACACACACCAGACCGAACAGCCGTGAAGTGGAACTCTGAAATGAAGCACGTTTTAAAGTGTATTAATGATACTTTGGCGCCACCTGCCGGCGACAATATGGAACTTCAAGTGACCACGTACGTAATCAATATCTTGACATTCACTTAAAAGGTTATGACATTCTGATGATGATGTCAATCTAATTTAATGAGATGTACCCACAAGCTTATTTTTCCTCCATTGTTC
Organism: Synchiropus splendidus; assembly: GCF_027744825.2. Taxonomy (NCBI): domain Eukaryota; kingdom Metazoa; phylum Chordata; class Actinopteri; order Syngnathiformes; family Callionymidae; genus Synchiropus; species Synchiropus splendidus. Next base: position 16,163,154 of record NC_071346.1, on the reverse strand, counting down.
TACTTTCATGGGATTGTGGTTAGGCAATAAAGCGTTTGGATATTAAAACATAGTGAACACAGTTACATAAACCTATGCTATGCAAAATGATGACAAACAAAGTCACTTATTACCGTGTCCCAGATCTGCAGTTTGATCTGTTTGCCATCTATAGTGATCATCCGTGCTCCAAACTCCACACCTAGATGAAGAACCCAAAAACAAAGACGTCAGTGGAATAGTACACCAACATATTGAAACAAGTGTGAGCAACACATGATAAAAATAAACGCAGGATAATGATCATTGGATGCCTGATGAACTGCAGAGATGAATAAGAAAGAAAAAAAAACGAAAAATAAAAACTCCTTGCGGATGCTTTGCACTGAGAACAGTAGCACTCCCTTTTCCTGTCATTTTAAAACTTGATAAACTCAGAGCCAACCAGCCACATCCTGTGAGGTATTTGTAACCAGGCACAAGGAGATGGCTCACGTGCAACAGGCATTGTTTACTTCTCTACTTAGCTTTCACTTGATGATCACTGTTAGAAGCCGTTGGAATCAGAGGTCCACCCACCGATTCTTCAGAGCTTATCTGAGACTCCAAAGACAAGAGACCCAAACCTGAGCCTCAACCTGGATAACTGAGCTCCTCACCCTAAAGCTAGCGCTCTACCAATCCGCTGAGCATCATTTATGAGGACATTGTGGTGACCATCTACTACTACAACTACAACTTGAACCCTCCACCTAGGCAGGGATCAATCCTTCATGTACAAGCTATTCCACCCCATGCCAACTGATGATCTTGGAGTCACAAGATCTCGGCTTAAACACTCGTCACCATCAGCAAGCAGGAGTGATGAGATCCTGAGGCCATATAACCGAAGACCCTAGCAACCAGCTTGATCCTGGATGCACAAAAAAGTAAGATAATTGTACAGAACCATTGACAAAGGTTAGCATGGTTGAGATAAACTCAGTGGATGCAAAGAACAATGACGAATTTGATCACTGAGAACTGTGGCAGTCCTGGCGTCACATGCAACTTAAGGCTCAAATACGGAGTTTGCTGTGGACAAACTGAAGTTTGAGCACTGAAGTCCGAAAACAAACAAGCATTTGGATTAAGCCCCGTGAGGCGCGTCCTCAGACAATTCTGAAAGAATGCAGTAGCAATCAGAGGCCAACTGAAAGACATAATCTCTCCACAGTATCCTGGGTGGGCCTGGGACCTCCTTCCAGCAGGACTTGTCTGTAACATCTTACACAAGAAGCATCCCTACATGTGCCCTAAGGTGCCCCAGTTACCATAGCCATCTCCAAAATGATTTTAATTTGTAATGAAACTGTTGAACAGTCCTTCAAAAACACAATAACAGCAACAAACAGCAAAATCAGAAAAATAAAAAAATCACAGGATTGAACAGCTGGCTGTACTTTCAAATATAGGAACTCAATAGAAATGTGAAACAAACTTTAGTGTATGTTACGAATTTAAAGAAAAGTAGCCCTTACCAATGGTGAGATCGTGAACAGGTTGAAACCGCTTGTCTGTGAACTGTAGTAATAGACATGATTTACCAACACCTGAAAAATGAAGCAGAGAGAGAAAGCATTCATTAACTTCAATAGTAGGAGCACATAAGGAAACACTTTTTGACTGAAGCGCTTGTAAAACCAATATTTTGACAGTGGAAAGCAGAAAAACAGACGCAACAGGTTTGACTAAGCTAATGTGCAACACGACTTAAAACAAACATGATTGTTCGATCCCAGCTGGGGAGAAATAATGCTTTGTGAATGTCACACAAGTTTAACGCATGAGCTTGAGTACAATTTTCCATTTTAAAAATTCTGCTTGAAAAAGTTCAGATAAAATATGCAGAGCTCAGCAAAAGGAAAATAAGTGGTATGACGGTTCTGTTGGTTGTAGTAAGAACAGTAATATCAGAAGGGCAAGAGGATCTCTCCACAAGAGGGGCAAAAATAAACAGCCAAATATTACAGTTAGATTTAAATTGCATTGTTTATAAATGCTGGGTCTCCGAGCGTCTCTGGGGATAATCGACTTTTTACTGACCGCTAGTTGGAAACCAACTTAGACACAAAAGGATCTTGCTCATTCAGTGCTTGCATAGCTAAATGACTCATTTCATTTACACACTATAAAAAAACAAACACTTTTTACTAACACAGTTCACACTTCCCCGTAAATATCAATTATCACCAGAGAATACGCCTTGCTAAACAAGAGTGTGTCTCATCGGTGACCCAAGCTGTTAGCAGTCCATGAAAATTATATTGAATACAGATTATATTGATAAGAACTATTGAAAAAATGTGTGGGGCAGTATTTCATTGAAGTCCACACCAGTAAACGGTTGACTATGAATTTGATTAAATAGAAATATGATAGAACTATAAAACAGATGCATTGATTCTACATGAAAGTTAGGTGTGGGAATAAATCTGTCTAAATATTCAGGCTAAGGAGTTAAGGGGTTGGACTTGCACTGACTGTATCTGACACACGGTGTGGAATGCACATGCGGAAAAGCCAAGTGTGCAGAAATCAAGACTGACTGGAGCCACCCAAACCCATGTGTTCAATTCAAACGCAACTTGCTTTAGCTTGCAACTTACTTAACAAAGACAATTTCCAGTGGGATCAGTAGTAAAAGCAGAAAACACTACTACTAGTAACAACAGTACTGATCAATTCAGTGCTCTCTTCACAAAGAAAACCTGAATTCAGACACGCAAACAGAGAAGAGAGGGACAGTGGCTAGGTCATGGTGAGAAAATGGTGGAGGTGACATACTGGTGCTGGCCTCCATTTTAATGGTTTCCACGGGATACCATTGCCAGGCAATGATGTTGCTAGATGCAAATTGTGTGAGGATGATAACAAGACGGAGGGAAGGAGTCAGGGCAATCCTCATGAGGGGGTATGGCTCAAACCACATTATAAACAATGTTGTGATGCATCAGTAATACAGCCAGCCAACCATCTGTATGTCAAATGCATCAGCTAAGGGACACAACACCAGATGTAACTGGCCCAGGTCATATTTCAGCTAACCTTTCAGCTTTCCCCTCTGAACTGATCTGGACTCCAAGTTCTAGTGAAGGCAGATGCTAGTGAACTGTGAAATTTAAATATCACACCTATGAACAGTTCCACTCAAGAGACTCCTGAGGAGTAATATGATAAGTGGAAATGACAAAATTATTTTGGAGTCATGCAACCACTGCACGTCATCATCCTCGTGATGCTTCCGTTTACAGAGAGTGGAGGAGAAGTGATGGTCACAAACAGCTTTTCACCAAAGAAAATAGAAACAGGTTTCATGGGAAGAGAATGCTCAAGCAGCTGGTTAGAAACATTTGTCAGGTCGCATGACAATCAATGAAGATGTGAAGCTGCTAATACAGCATGAGAATGGATCCTGGGGGGCATTTGATTAAACACACAAAGCCTGTAGCAATGTATCTTCATTTAAATATCGGGCCAGTTTGTACACTATGAGAGACAGTTTGAAGAGCTTGAAGTGACGTTCTGAATCCTGGCAAACAATGAGGATATACAATAGCAGATCAAGTGGAAAGAAGCTTGAGGATAAAACAGCTCATATCTAGCCAAACCATCGCAACCACTGAAGGAATTAAACACAACAGTGAGAACCTTAAAACTACCAAACCATGATGCTGCTGATACTGTGGACAGACAGTTTCAAGTAGTAGCAGCAGAATTTCAACCTGTGCTGCATTATTATATATTCGTTATACTCGTAGCTGGTTAGGTCATGGAAAAAAAATCCAAATACTAAGCAACATCAATGAGTGAGGGACGGATATATGATAATAATGAAACCACTGATTCAGCAATGTGAAGTGGAAAGATATTTTTGGTCATTATTTATTATGACTATTACAAGAAATTTGTGACAAAAAGAAAAAAAGAAGAAGAGATGCATAGGCGAAAGCTTCTCACGATGTAAGTAAACAAGTAAAAACAACCTAAAAAATTCAACAAGTAACTCATTCAAACATTTTAAATCCTGTTTTGTATCATTTTATATCATTCAAAGTCCCTAATGTAGGCTAACTTCACTGTTATTTTACAAATAAACCAATTATCTCAACAGCAAATGGACACAAACTGTTCCTGCAGTCCATAAAATCTATGAAACATTTACCCCCATAGGGAATGGGGTGTTAATGATGGCTTTTAAAGAGGATTACATTAATAACAAATAAGAGGCATGTGCAGTTTTTAATCTGGGTGATCTGAGAAATACAAGATGAACTACAACTGGGACAGAATCTCTGAACTTATAAAAGAAAGACGCAACTAGGGTTGTGCAATATGACAATATTTGATTGAGATCAATTTAAATGTGTTTGAACATGTATGCAAAAGTTAGAATGTATGGGCCATCGATACGCTAGGAAGAGATGAACTGACCCGCCGCTGCCAACTCCCAGGGTAACACTGCACCGTCATCACAAGACCACATCGTCCTGCCACACACTCACCGCCACAGCTAACAAGCGGGTCACAGCGCAACATCAAGTTCTTCTTAAACCTGACCACACACTGTCATGGCAGAATTATGGGAGTGTACCTTGTCTGACCCATGACGTCAAAGACTGTCTCCAATGTGGAGCTAACAGTGAACATGACGTCTCGCTTCAAACTTTTCATTACACTCGTCGAGGTTTAGCTCATTGTTTAATAGTTAGCTTAAACTAAATGCAGTACTCAAAAGATGGGCCACAACATGAAAAGACTCAAGAGTTATTAGTGCTATGAATTAAACTGAATGAATGAATGTTCAAGATTGATCTGCAAAACTCTCCAAAACTAGAAAAAAAATGGTGCAGAGGAAAGTGAATAAGGAACTGTATGCCAACCTTCATGCAGAGAAAGCCAGATAAAGTAGACATAATGGCTTTCTTCGCTACTAATCTGTCATCATGTCTAATTTGTATACGATGCAAACAGATGAACTGGTAATATGTTCCAAAGCTTCAGGTTCAGTAACCAGACACTGCAGTTTGAGCTTTTATTGTTCAAAATTGTTCCAAGTTTACACCTTTAATTGACCCGTTCAAAAAAGCTATTCAGTATTTTCGTACACTTACATCCTGTTAAAATGTCAATTAGCTTTCATCATACAATGATGAAAGCTAATAGACATGTCTTTACTGATATAGTAAGTGCCATTTTTATTAAAAGACATCTTTTATGTTGCAAGAGTGCTGTTTATGAGAGCGTTGTTGTTTACCTTTTGTGTATGTTTATGATATTCGCACAAAAATCTGTTCTTTCTTTTGAGGACTGTTTTACACACCGAATCAGTTTGGTTACACTGAGCAATCACTTGAAAACTAGTCTCAAAAACACATCTTATCGCAATCACGATAAAATGGAAAATGTGATCTCATGATAAAAAACATTGCTATATTTTTTCCATATTTCCCCATCTCTAGACATAATTTCAGAATTGTGTAGGAAAATGTATTCATGTAAATGTTTTAGCCAATAAATGTGCATACTCTGACAACAAGACCATTAACTGTAATTCTGAATACACATACTCTTTTTCATTAAATGTACAAAAGCTGGCAGTAATATGAAGCGTCACCACAATGAAGCAGAGAATGCTGATTCAGTCAAAGGAATGTTGTTTTACTTTTTTCATGCAGCCTTTAAAGGCTGCAGATAGAATCACAGACGTCAAGGTACTAAGTTTTGTCAGTAACCTGAGCAAAAGAAATATAAATTGACAGCGTCATTTAGCTACGTTTTTTATCTACCACTTGCCTGTAGCGATAATTGACGTGAAGGTAAGATAAATAGTTTGTCATAGGACCAGACTGTCTGATTGTTTAGGATTATAATACACTCAACCAACAATGCCATATAAATAGGCATGCGTATTCTTCACAAGAACTCGTAAAGCAACTCGCAAGAGAAGAAAGCCCCATATTCAATGTGTTACCATGCTTTCTGAATACAGAATCAATGTTATTGATCAACTATTATGGTAGGCTTATAAAAAAAAAAACACAGGCATTGAGACATGGTAACTTAACTCTCGCTGGATGTAGCACGAACTGCTACAATTTCCATGACTTGCATATTTCCAGGGAACAATAAATCTTCAGGAGGAGGTATTTTTAAATGAGCATTCCCTCTTAACACAGTGAAAGCAGCTTTTGCGTTTGATACTTTCAGAATTTCAAACATTGTAGCATTGAAGCATTACATGAACTTGTCCATAAAATTGAGAGTCATACTTTTGGGACACAAAAAAATATTTGAGTGGAATATGCCACGCATCAATGAGTAAATTGGACAGCAAACGATTATTAGAGAATTAGTTCTGACAGTTTGAGGACAGGTCTGACATGACAAAACAAAAAAATGAACTCGCAATTCTGGTACATTCATTTTTCACCAATCCACTTGGTTGTAAATGCATGCAAATGTAGCACGGAGAGCAAATCTCAAAGTAGTACTCCACTTGATAAACAAGGATGTAATGTTGCAAGTCAGTGTCAAACGGTTATAAATAGTTATAATACAGTTCTCATTACCATCGGTGCAACTTAATATCGGGTAAAAGACTTTTGATACTGAAACTAACTTAACTTAAAACAAATAACTCACAAACAAACACATTACCTCTTTTAAACAACACGAAAGTTTCTTTTGTAATGTTAAATTGTTACTGCGGATGCATCTGGAAGCCACCGACAGTGACTGCCTCGGTCAGAGGGATAGACAGCTAGACGCTAATATACATATATTTTTAATAGCCAAATGAACACAGGGCCGAACCGTTACATGACGTAAATATCGCGAATGGAGTGTGACAGGCCTGCGCATTTCACGCACTATTGACAGGCGTTATGTTGAACGTTGTGGCCTTTCCTGGGAGGATCACACCTCAAACAAACGGTGTTTGTGAAAGCAAAAGCTGAACAATTTATATTGAAGCCGACGGTTGCGATAAATGCCTAAATTGGTCGCCTTTAAGTTGTCGTGACAGAGGTTAACTGGATCCTTATTTTCGAAATGTTCAGGCTAGCTAGCGAGATGCTAACACCCCGCACCCAAGAGGAACAAAGGGCCCTGTTTTAAAATGCAAGGCGTTTGCAAATTAGGTGCATACGGTATATTAGAGGTAATAAATGCTTTAACAACAAGCGTTGCGTTGAAATAAGTGGTGAAATGGACAGAAGGCGATCTGTCATCTCGCCGCTGGAGCCTCTGTTTGTACCACGTCATTGGACTATCCAACACTGCGGAAATGGCCCACTAGCCGAAAGCTAGCTACTAGTTCATGTAGGCGTTCGCTGCTGCTCACCCGTGTCCCCGATGATGATGTATTTGAAGAGGTACGCGTACGCCATGGTCTTTGTTTACGCAGTCAGCTGTCTGGAGCGTAACACCTTCGTTTAAGTGTGTTGAGCGGTGTAGCTGTCAGCCCGTTAGCCTGTTTTTTCTCTGTCGCTGCTGAGAAGGAACAATAAACAGCCAGACCCAGGAGTGACGTCAGACTCCCCGCCCTCGCCACGCTACAGTGTGATAGCTTCAAGGATCCTCGTAAAATTGATGGTGTGTTCGCGTACGCTGCTTCTCTTTTTGTATGATTAATTGACTTTTTGGTATCTACAAAAAAGGTCAGCTTTAAATTGTTGCATTGTAACCACAATGAAGCTTAAATGAATGAGTTTAAAACTGCGAATGGCAATAATAGCTTTATAAAGATGAAGAGTAAAGCGGACCCCACTTGTTTCGCAGATGTCACGCGGGTCGTGGTGTTTGCCAACACTCTGGGTTCCCGTACTGACTCCCTGGCTTCAAGCGTAACGTGAGCCCTTGGCCAATGCTGGCACAGATTCAGGATATAGCGGCACCCTTTCTCACAAAGCAAGTCTGAGATTGATTCATCATCTTGCTCAAATATTAAATACGGATCAAATATCCAGCATTTTCAAATGTGTAATTGACTTCATTACCAAGTCACATCAGTGTCAGTTTACTTCATATATGTGGAGATGACCCAAATCTTCTATATATACATTACATTCAATATAAATTACCTAATTATTCTGTTAAACATGCATTTAATAACAAAACTGTAAAGGGCAACAACCCTTTGTATTTATTTATTTGTTTGTCTATTTTTACGAAATTCACAAATTCTTATCTTCTCAGTTAGAGCCGACCATCAGGTCCCTCATCAGAAAGGCCCAGCAGAGAATGTTCTTCTTGAGGCAGTTGCGGCAACTACGACTGCTGACAAAGATGCTGGTGGAGTTCTACACAGCCATCATGGAGTCCATCCTTACTTTCTCTATCACCATGTGGTACCGCAGCACCACCTCTAGGGACAAGGACAGACTACAATGCGTTCTGCAGGGAAGGTGATGGGTTGCAGACTGCCACCTCTTCAGGACCTGTATGTCTCCAGGACCCAGGGACATGCAGGTTGGATCAGAGCCGACCCTTCTCACCCTAGTCATGGACTGTTTGTTCCTCTTCCCTCTGGCAGGAGGCTACGGTCGATTCAGACCAGAACCTCCCGTCACAGTAACAGTCTTTTCCCTGTGATGTCAGACTGTTAAATTTGTGATCAGCCCTTGTTATTTGAGGTTTATTTATTTATTTATTATGTTTTGTTCTAGATTGCACGTTGTTCCAAAGCACTTTCCAAGTTGGCAGGATCCTCATTTACCTTGGAAATAAAGTTGATTCTGATATTGTATTGATATTTTTTTTTTGGTCTTGCAAAGAGTACGAGCTTGTTCTTTCCAGTCAAGCCTCAGAGGACGACCAATTCTGGGACCCCCATGCTCTCTGCACTGCTCACATGTGTTCTTACAGGATGGGGGGAGACTTGGTAAAAACACAGTGGGCAGTGTGGCATTAAAAACAATGTCTAAGATCGTACAATTACAACTTTGATATATTGACACTATTAGTCTCTGTTGTCAAATGTGGATCACAGGAACTGCTTCATCCTGATTATCCAATTTTACCTCAACTGAGTAGAATCTAGAGACTTTGGCCTCCAAGGACTTTCCTATTACAGAATTAGGGCAATTTAGAGATCACCCTGCAGGACAGACACACACAGAGAAATGAAGACTCCTGTCAAGAATAGCCTCTTTCTCTGTCACATCTGGTCTTCTGACATATGAGCTCTCTATGGGGAATTTTAATCTTTGTACAGTTACAGTGGAAGTTTTGCCTGATTTCTTTTGGTCTATGAAGACCAGAACACAGCCGGCATCTTGTGACCTATCCGGAGGAACCAACTCTGTAAACAAGCATGGCTGAAGTATGGAAGCAGAGAAAGTCACGAGCAATATCAGTGAGGATTTGAGCGATTTTGTCTTATAAAAGTAAAGATGAACAAGGTGTTATACTCTCTCAAGTGGGGCCGGACAATTCAGAATATACAATACTTAATCAGGTGGATTAGGTGGTCACACTGCTGCTTCTCTTAACTACTGTGACATGTTCCTGTTTGCTTAGGTGTATCGGTTTCAGAACCCGTTTCCTTTCCGGCCAAAAAGTTCCTGCACAGCAGCCAAATGATGGCTGCAGAGTAGCGTACTAGAAGTAGTAGTTCCGATATCCACCTGTTCTTACAAATTGCTTCCCAATTTCTTATAATGATGATGAACTGAAGAGCTTGTTTACCTGCACCTAATGGATGCGTCAACAGGATATGACTCTTGTGACATCATTGTGGCACGTTTACGGGTCTTGCTTAGTGCAACCTTGAGCTGAATTTGAATTCAGTTTTACCCTTATTTAACGTACTCATACAACAAAACCAACTTTGTAGACAATATAAAATAATTTCTTTGTGTACATTTAAGCATAGTGCCTTGCCTTGTATGTGACCCTTGTCCTAATGTGCATTAGCTTATGCAATGTGCATGTTACTTTATATAGAGTCAACTATGAGTAGGTGCTGGGTTTGTGATAGTGTTATGTTTGTGTATGGAGTGTTTCCTGCAGAAAGCCAGGGTGGTGACTGGCTGTGGGGGACATAACTTCAGAAAAGTTTTAAAATGGTGTAGTACACATGCCAGGCCTGTAAGTGGCACTGTAGCTCTCTGAATCTTCTCACAAACAACAAAGAAGGACACACACTGATTGTGAGCTTGGATTGTTTGAATATTTTTGTGTTTATAACATCACAAACGTTCTTTTATTTTGGGGTTCAACATCTTCTTTTCAGCATCCCCACAATTAGAAGAAAATGCTAACACTGTGAGCAGCTACAAGGATGAACTGGATGCCTTCACCAATTGGTATATGATTGAATTCAAGTCTTTGTTTTGTTTTTCAGCGCATGTGGTCAAGACTGAAACCCATAGTTAAGGCAGTTGCCTGAACCACTGTCCACTGCCAGAAATCCTGATATGTTTTGTTTTCAAATGAAAGTCCTGCACTATCACTATGTTTAATTCAAGATACTTAATATCGTAAAAAAGTGCCAATCAAATTACTGTTATAATAAGACAGATAATTTCTTTAGAGACTCAATATGTTTACGGACAGTTCTCCTTGGAAACATAATTTTGCAGTGGATGAGTATGCACAAAGAAATGTCCATGTCCATCTTGAAGTCATCAAAGTTGGTCTTTGGTTTCTCCCTTGTGGCTTTTCTCCTTTGGGCATGTTGTGTGTGACTGTTTAGTCAGCTAAAGGGTGTAACTGTGGCTTCCACTGGAAACACCCGCATTACCTTCCTGCCACACACACAAAAAGTGATCAGTTTAGGGACAAACAAAGGAGCAGAAGTTTCTTCAGTCCAGCAGTGAGATGAACTGGAGCAGAGGGTGAGAAATGCTTAGCTTTTGAGGACACGTGAGCGAGGGCACCTGCAGGGAGAAAGAGAGAGGGGGTGGATGACAGTGAAGAGAGAAAGAGGAGGAGGAGCAAAGAGAGTCAAGGGAAACTGGAGAATTGTAGTAGTCCTGCCACTATCTGCAGGAGAAGAGAGAAGAGAAGGCACTGAGAGAGAAGTAGAAAAAGGCGAAGTTGGAGTCTTTCCAACACAGAGTGAAGCGAGAGTTAACAGTCAATTCCAGTGAGACTGGGAGTGAACTGGGGCCAGACTGGTTTGCACACACGGTGAGCAGACTGACAAACACCATGGCTGACAACGTGAACGACAGGCCGGATTATAATCCCGGGAAAGATGAGCTGGACTGGGGATACGAGGAAGGTAGGGTGGTCTGACTGGAGTCCCAGGAAGTGGGTGACTGGAGATTGAGCATCAAACTTCTCCAAAGTTTTGCAAACATTGTTTTATATCTTCAGAACAAGGTCTGGTTTCAGGGTCAGTAATGCAGATTGCATTTATAACTCTGGCAGTCGTGCTTGCCTTTTAGAAGATTAGGGTGTAGAACATCATAATGCAGCCAAAAAACAGCTTTTGTTGGGAGTTCCTGGTCAACACTTCATAGCATATGTGGTCCATGTGATTAACTATGTGAGGTACTTGGGTTATACATTATTTATGCATACATTTCTAAATCCTATTACAAAGCATGTTTGTTCTATATTTTGTGAACGTAATACTTTGTTTTATGTAACCAGGGTGGTTTGAGTTCACAGTATGTTGTGCATGGCCAAAGCCTGGATATAAAGATAGTAGCAGTTTAACATTTTTTTGTTGTTCCTCGGTTTTTTAAGGTCAACATCTTCAGGGGATTCTTGTGTTAGCTAAAAAGATTAGATAAAAAATACAGCAAACCAAGCCTTTTTTTTAGAATTCCCCATTAAATAGGTGCTGAATAATGAAGCACATATTAGACCATTCATCTGTTTGCCAATATGGTGTCCCACTATTACCACACTTATCTGCTTATTGGCAGACACTCGTCTGTTCACTGAAACTACTTACCAACGTCTGTAAAAAAACTTTAAAAAATACAGTAAAACTGGTTCAGTCTCTCTAGATAGATTCTAGATTCATATTGTGAGCCTGATGTCAGTGGTTTTACTATATTAAAAACAACTGCAATGTTGTGAGTTTGTTCTCAGGGAGGTCGACATTGTGGGTTTGTATCACTTCACTTTCAGTAATTTCTAATGTGGCTCATGATAGACTTGTGTGGAGAAAGGATAAATATATTTTTTTCTGCCTTGTCTTTTTTTACTGCCACCATTGTTGACCTGACTGGTAAAAATGCGTACACTCCAAATGTAAGTATCACAAGTCACCGTTATTTACTGATCAAAAAGCAGATTATCACTGTCATGATTCTTCACATTTAACTAGTGAGTAAGTGAAGTACACGTTGTTGCTGCATGTTTTCATAACCATTTTGTATACAATACTCCATAAAGGTGTGTCTTTTGCTGTAGGTATATTGAGGGGAGTGGTTCAGGCGTGTGTTCTAGCCATAGACATGCGTACATGCGTTATTGATTTATCGGTGCCGATTTTGCCGTCATTGCTTGCTTTTCTGTTGGTGTGTGTGTGTGTATGATTTAAGTATTTTAGCGGGTTGTGTTTGTTTAGGTTCAGTTGTTTTTGGCCAAGGTGCAAGAAGCTGTGTCTGTCGCTGTGTGTTTTTGCTTTAGGAGATTGAGTGTTTAGGTGTGTGTTTTTCTGTGTGTGTGACAGGTCTTTAGAAACAAACATGTTGGTGCTTGTGATTGTTTATCTCATTGAGTTGCATGCACGTATATACTGTATATTATTTTAGAATGACCTTGTGTATATGTGTGTAGGTGCATGATGTGCCTTGTGTTACAGTGTGCTGTTGTTCCTTGGTGTGAAACCATGGTCCATGTATGTGGAGCTTTGTTGTTGTGTTGTCAGTAAATTTGAGTTCTTGGTGAGGCTGTTTGTGTTTTTTGTCTTGTGGAGGTAAGATTTATGTTCTTGGTGAGTGTGTGAGCTTGCAGAGGGAAGTGTGGCTGTAGTGAAAGGTATGTTTTTCTTGTATCGATTCATTCACATGTATCTCTGTGTTCGTCATGTTCAGTGACATTTTCAGCGCAAGACAAAATAGATTCAGCGTGAATTGTTTTGCTTCCAAGTCAGGAGTTAGTTTGCCTTTCCTGCCAAAGCAGCACAAAAGTCTTGGTGCCTCCAGTCGTTGTTGTCAAGGTTTTAGTTGCAGAGAAAAGGCTGAATTTGCACCCCCAATCACAGTCATGGTTGGAGTGAGCTCTGCTGAACTCGATGAACCTCAGCATTTGCATTTCCCTAAATATGTTATGATTGTTTTATTTTTAATGTAATGTCTCTATTTATCTTTATGAACTTATGTAAGTGACATAAATACATGGAAAAGATGTAAAAAGTTTATATTTACTCAGTTGTACTTGTAAAAAAAATAGCAAAAAATGATAATATATAGAAAATATTGGGTCAAAATATGGAAACCAAATATATTTTACATTCATTACTTGTTTCATTTTTTGCTTTAAAAAAAAACCTTTTTATTAATACATAACCTACATCTGAGATAATAGGGTAACGTAAATTTGATGCTGTGTGTAACCTGTAGCACAGGTATAATATAAATAATATATATGCTAATGTTATTGGGGAAATGTGTAGATGGTAAAAAACAAAAATATTTACAAAAAAAGATGGAATAATAATGAATACAAAATACAAAAAGAACGTTTGTGTGTGTGCGCATTTGTTCTTGTACTTGAACTTGTATGAGTTTTTAATCAATGAAGTGAGGACATTTTGTTAAACCTCATTTTGAAGGTTAAAACGGCAAAATAGCCAGGTTATCATAATTTGGTTTTAGTTTGGTTAAGAGTAAAGGTTAAGTTTTGCCATTAGGTTTAGGGTGAGAGGCTGGGGAAAGCATTATGTCAATGATGATTCTCACTAAGATAGTGTGTATCGCTATACTTGTGCTGAAAGTAAAAAAATGAATAATCATGAATATCATATATATATATATATATATATATATATATATATATATATATATATATATATATATATATATATATATATATATATATATATATATAATTTTAATTTATTTATTTTATTTTATTTTTTCTGTTTTGATATTTTTAAAATTAGTTATATTCAGTATTATTCTGTCTTTTTGTTTTTGTTTTTACTTTTAACACATTACTATAAACTGATTCATGAGATTTTTACAAGCCTCAATATCCAACCACACGCATGCTATATTGACATATTGATAAAATGGTAGATGCATGGATAAATACATTTTATTTTCACATGAGAGAAAAGAGAGTATGTACATATGACATGTAAAGACACCCATAGAAGAGTCACCTGGTGAAGTCTGGACCCTAACCCTTCCTTCACAGGTGTAGAGTGGGGGCTGCATTTCCCTGCAGCCAACGGAGAGTATCAGTCCCCCATCAACCTGAACTCCAGAGAGGCCCAATACGACCCGTCGCTGTTGGATGTTCGCCTCTCTCCTAACTATGTGGTGTGTCGAGACTGTGAGGTCATCAATGATGGACACACGGTTCGCATCATACTCAAGTCCAAGTCAGGTAATTTGTTCAAATTCTGGTTTGCTTCATCAAATTATTGAAGGGAACCTAACACATTTTCAGAAATGAAAATAACTTCTTTTATAACATTTCTTCACTTAAAATTGACACAACAGATATTTTAACTCACACATAGCATTAGGGGTTACTGAATCATGGCTTCGCTCATGGGACCATGTAAAATGGAATATGCTGAATCTGAAATAGCCTTCAGATTGAGCAGCCAAAAAATGTATTTCTGAAGGTGGTCATCGGTATTCATCTTAAGTGCCGGAGTGAAAAAAAAGCTGTGCTAATAACCCTAAAGCCTTGTGTCTCTTGTGCTGTTGCCAGTGGTTACCGGGGGTCCACTGCCAAGTGATCACGAGTTTGAACTCCATGAAGTCCGATTCCACTGGGGGAAAGAAAACCAGAGAGGATCAGAACACACTGTCAACTTCAAGGCTTTTCCAATGGAGGTAGACACACTGGCACGTACACACACGGTAACAAGAGTGTCCATGAAGCTGAGTTCACCATGGTGCTGCATCAACAACCTTCACAAAATTAAAACAGAGATTAGATATCAGATGGAATGTGTCCTTCAGAGAAGAACATTACACCATCCAGCACAGTTCCATGGCAGATTTGGATAGAGAAGTAACCACTTGCTTTATAGCATTCATTGTTTCATATTCCTTTTGTTCCTGTTATTTGTTGTTAGATGAATCTGATTTTCAAGGAAAAAAAGGCTGATTCACCAAAAGGTCAATATTTTCAGGAGAGGTCAGAGGCCAGAATTCTCATAGAATGAAAAAAAATCTGGCCTTTACTTGACATTTACAAAGAAGATTGTCTTGTCACGTACCCAGAGCTCATGCTCTTTTTCTTGTTTCAATCTGTTTAGGTTTGTAGTAACCAATGCAGCAGCTAGGAACACAATTGTAATGCAACAAACATGTTCCATGCACATTGAGATTTTTTTCTTTTTTAATCCAGTATTTTTTGGGAGAATCGGTTCAATTAATAACAATATACTCAAATCTTAGGTTGCCTAACCAGACAGCAGGTGGCAGTAGCCTTCAAGAACTTGCTCAAACATGCACCACAGATAGAGAAGAAGAAAGCTGTTGGATCGCTAAAAATGCCATAAATTATGACAGAAACACTGCACTAACTTCAAATCAACACTGTGATATTTTCCCTGCTCCGGCTTGATGATTCAGGATGTGGTTGACATAAGAGTCTTCAGTCAGCACCAGCTGATCTCTCCTTGCTGTTGTACACACCTGTTCATCACAATGGCCTTTCAAACCCAGACTGTTTCATGTCTGTGCAGCTCCATCTGATTCACTGGAACAGCACCTTGTTCAACTCTCTTGAGGACGCACAAGGGAAGAAGAACGGGGTCCTCAACATAGCTCTGTTTGTGCAGGTGAGACTCAAGGTCAGGTGATTCCCACAAGATCTGTTGTCTCCATAGCTACCACAGTGTTTCAAGCAGAAATCTCTTCAGTCATGCCCCTCGCTGTCTCCCTCTGAAAATATTGACGCATCAGCGTGACGCTTTTCCTTCCAGGGATTGTAGACAGGCGTGTTGGTCTGTTTTCCTACAGCACGCAGCAGTTTTCTCTTCAGATTAGCTGGAATTACCAGTATAAAGACAATATTGCCATAAGAAGCTTTGGTGGCCCTGAACACACACGTGCTGTTGTCTTATGTGTTTGTCAGATTGGAAAAGAGCACCTGGGTTTGAAAGCCATCACAGAAGTTCTCCAGGACCTGCAGTACAAGGTGACAGTGCTTAGCAAAGATGCAATGGGAAAACAGTGAAAGTAACAGAGTTTCTTCCAGGGAAAGAGCAAGATCATCCCATGCTTCAACCCAAACACTCTATTACCAGGTGAGTTGTTAGTTTTGCATATTTATAATCAACTCATTTTGTTCTAGAAGGACTGTATTTATGGACAACCTCAACTTAAACAACCAATTTTCACTTCCAAAATAGCAACTTTTTAAGTGGACTTTTGTGTCCTGTGTTGAAGTCAGCCTTCCATGTTGCGTGTTGATGCATAGGCAGTGGTCCAGGAGCAAAACAAATGTTCAGGAATGATACCTTAAAAGTGGTGATCGAGCCCTTTTCCCTGCGTGATACAAGTGCCCCATCTTTTTCTTAATTCTTAGATTCTTGAGAAAAAAAGCTCTCTCTCAGAACCGAACTGAGAACACATACAGGACAGCACAACAAGAAATAGAGGACAACAGAATGTGAGTCAAAACAAGTCAAGGTGAGATACTAAGATAGCTCAAGTTCCAGGAGTAGATAGAACAAGCAACAATTGAGAAGAGGATGAAGATTTGCGCAGTGGACCGGAACCATATAGCTTAAGTTCTGCTGACTGGTGGATTGATTCCTTCCAACAGTATACTTAACAAAACCAAAAACTAGATTGAAAATAAAAATTATCCTATCACTATTTACTGAATTACTGCCTGACATTAGAAACCTGTTGGTCTAGGATTAAAAAAAGGGAAGATTCGGTTTATGGATGAGGTGAAAAAAGACATCACAAATTCTACAAATAGCTTCATCATTCACTCTGTTTTATTTTATTGAACCAAAATACAGTAGGAAGGATTGAATATTGAAATCTGAACTTGACCACAACTCTTGAAATGTTGTTCCTCTCATGTGTATGACCTCATCATTCCGACTTCTCAGACCCACTGCTGAGAGACTACTGGGTGTACGAAGGCTCCCTGACCACGCCGCCCTGCAGCGAGAAGGTCACTTGGATTCTCTTCCGCTACCCTCTGACCATCTCCCAGTTACAGGTGATGACTTCACCTTGCATTGACCAATTCAGTGCACTGCAATGCAAAGACAAAGAGCAGGCTCAGTCAATAGATAGAGTATAGAGTTGGTGGACATATGGCTCAGTACTGATACATAGATTGAATGGATCCATCTCCTTACTACTTTATCAGATGCTTGTACTGTGTCTGGTTTCGATCTGTGAGCCGCTGGCCATTTAAACATGAAGACAGAACTCACGTCGGCCTGGCGCAGGCCAAGCCTGTCCTCGTGTCTCTGAGCAAACATGGACCGCCAAACAGCCAATTCTTTGTGGACCGGCTGAAGTTGTTCAATGAAATTATTAACAGAAATTAAATCAATCTGATTGGTTGAAATACATATACAAAAGAATAGTAACACTAAGAAAAAATAATATTTAAAATACATATTTTATTAAGGTGCTCTGCATTGTCCCTGTTTCCTCAATCCCTTAAAAGGTAGTTTGAATATTGAGATGATGTTTGCAGAAGTGCCACTTGGAACGTTCTGAAATGATCTAAGTATTTCAAAACCTCGACAAGTGACAGACTGCTAGTCCTTGACTGAGACCCACATCATGTTTTTAAACAAAGCTGACTGATGTGGAAGTAAACCTGACACAATCTGCTTCCTACATCTATCCCACTATCATCACCTGCTGCCTCATTTAATGGAGGTAGAAAGTAATCGGACAGACTAAAGTGAAATTTTGATATAGCAAACCAACATGGATGCTGAAAGCATTGGTGAAAATAAGGTGAGTTAGTGGAGGATCCTGGGGAACAACTCGAACCATGCAGCTGAGAGAAGGTAAAAAGGAGAGAAGCTCCATAACTCAAGACCAGCAGGTTGATTTCTGGGCCCAGAGGAATCGGTCAAGAGGCCAGGCTAGATCTCACACAACTAACTACGGGTTGGCATGATGAAGCCTCGGCCTCTCCCAATACAACACGACGATAGGATCATAGCCACCAAGCCGCGGCAGTAGAAAAACAGAAAATGTTTGCCTGTTAATGTTAGGTCACCCGATCAATGGGCTTTCTTTCGGCACTGATGCCTGACTCCACCTTGACTAGCACTCACCCGCAGCTGTGTTCTGTTGCACTGTACCGTATTGTCTAACATCTGTCTCCTCAAAACCCTTTCTTCTGGTGACCCCTGGCCTTGCAGGGTGTCCTACTTTCTGATGTTTTAATGCCAATGGCCACTATCCAGGTTGTTAGAATGTAATGGATAATTGCTTTAGTTGGTTCCTGGCATTGCTATAAACTGCATTGGCAGACTGGACATGGCTGATTCAAGCCTTCAGTATCAACAACAGCAGAAAGAACTTACACAGACAGGAGGTGAAAACCCTGTTAATAGGTCAGATCAGTCAACAGATATGTCAAATGCAAGTAGAAATCAAGTTAAACATCTACACAGACAGAAAAGCAAACAGTCCTTCGGGTGAAACAAAAAGTAGAAAATTTCCATTTAAACTCCTGACATACAAATGTAGTGTCCTTCCTCAATGATTCTCCCTGCCACACTCTTTTATATCAGAAAAAAAGAATGTGAAATAAAGTCTATAATCTAGCAGACACTGAAAGAGTCAACAGTTTAACGCTGCACAGCGGAATTCTAATCAACGCCTCCACCATCTGGTTTGACAAGACAGCCTGCTGCAACAAGACAAACAAAAAAATATGTCAGCTTTATCAGTGTTATATTTCTGACGTATTGTTTTGTGGCCAATCTTCGCACGCACCACCATGCATTTCAATTTGGTCAAAGAATTAAAAATCCAACATGATACATGCCATCTGACACAGAAATGTCACTTGTGTCAATCCTTAGGTCGCTTCATTTAATTTTGGTGCATCAAAACTGTTCAGAAATAAAGACACATGTACAGAAAATGACAAGACAAGAAACTACAAAATATTTTTAAGTAGAGTTTTTCTGCAGTTCTGGCTTAAAGGAAGACCTGACTTCACTTAGCCGCTGTTTGATTTCCCTTTCTTTGGACTGTATGAGTTGAGATGGAACATTATTTGTAGTTTAATCTTACATATATTCACATCTAATCTTAGACCATTGATGGTCATAATACTCACATATTTAATAATCAAATCACCATCAGGTAATAATCCCTATTAAGTATAAAAGTTTGGTATAGATGCATAGATAAATACTACTATTACTATACACTAGGCACTAAAAATGTCTGGATACACCTTACCTTACACTCTATAATGCATTATTAGTACAGTCATAAGTCACCAGAGTGGATTTTTAAGACTTCAGAGAAGATGTTATAATCATGTATGACAACTAATAACAAGGTTTTTAAAGATTATAAGGTGCAGAATTTGAAAGCATAGTCTGCATTTTCAATCATATTATTTTGTGTGGTTAGTTTGAGAGTGACTATTCGGATCTTTACAACTAGTTTAAGTAAAATCTACAACTAATGATATTTTATACACCTTGTCATAAGTTAGCATACATGATTATGAGTATTCATAATCTATAAAAAATCTATATAAAACATTACTAATGCACTGAAATGTCTTCACTACTAATGCATTGAGACATGTAAGTAAGCTGTTATTCTGTTTCACACTTCACTTCACTTTACCCTTACTTTGCACTCAGTAGTATATCAGTTTTGCACATATTAGTGTTATATTGTATAGGTATTATTGGAACCAGAAGCCAAGTGTGTGTGTGTTTCCGTGTGCAGTGACAATAAAGGAAGCTTAAGTCTCAGACAGTCTCTCATCTCTGCCAGTGATCAGTGTGTTGGCGCATGACTTTACTGATTTAAATGACGAATATATTTCAGTCAGGAGTTTGTGTAACCCATGACCTATGAGGTTTGTTTGTCGATAGTGCTTCCTCATCTTTTATCGCTCAAGTGTTATCTTTCCGTCTCCAAACAATAAACTTAACTAACTCACGTCAGACAGACAGCTGTTGGCGAGTTCTGCGTTTTATGACACATTAAACATCCTGCTGTTGATGAAGTGTGTCAGACGTGTTAGTGCCAAGATACGGTGGAGTGTCTGTGTTTGCCAGTCAGGATGGCAATTACCATGACAACTTATTTGCCTGGTAGAATCCTTAAAATCCCTTTATGGATGTCTGGGACGATTATGTACACAGAAGTGGGTCTAGCCCAGAGATGAGACTTGGCTCGCCAAGTTAAGATGATCATGTGTTACAATACACAAAAAGATTCTGATACTGAAGGCAGTAAACAGCAGAGTCATTTTTAAGATTAAGTTGAAACAGAACATTAGTATTCTATATAATAATATCCATTCATCTTCCTACAGATTGAAGAATTTCGGCGACTGCGGTCACATGTCAAAGGGGCAGAGCTGCCTGAGGGGAACGATGGGATGTTGGGGGACAACTTCCGTCCCACCCAGCCACTGAGTGACCGGACGGTTTTCGCTGCCTTCCAGTGACTCTCACCCGGCCAACAAAGAAACACTGCTCACCTGCAGCCACGCCAAGTGACGGTACTAGAGTTTTTCTCACTTGACACTGGAAATAAAACCTCACTCTTGCTGCTCTCACACTTCTGGACTAAATAAAGTCCTTTAAAAGAACCCCTGTGGGATTGAGGCCCTCAGAAACTACAGCATAATGGATCAAGTCCTAAAAGAACTAGCCTAGTTTAAAGACAAATCTGGGACGTGGCCGTGTACAAAGATATCCTTGTTTTAGTTCAGACATGCTGCTATAGGAAGATGTGACCTGGAGATGGGAACAGGGAAAGTTTGATGACCCCTATAGAAATAGTAGTTACCTGAATGTAACTTCAGTTCTATGAATAAATGAAGATTTGTTTATTGTTCCAGACAGAACATATTCCTCATCTAGACTTGTGATGTTTTACATGCATGACAATGACAATAACAACAACAGCAATCCCAATAATAATACCCAATACCCCCGATATTTTTATTCACACAACACCTTTTCCACCTTTTGACATGGGTCACAAAGTACTCTACATAAACACAACCTTCACACCAACAACTGACTCATGAATCCGCAGCTCAAAACAGCAGCACAGCTATGGTACAAACAACAACAGTAGACATGCTGTTACGTAATTTAATAGTGGAGAACGTGATACTGTACAGCAATAACAACAACAACAATAATTCCTCTTGGTTAGCGTATGTCGCCAACAGTCAATCTGTGACACCTAGAATGCACTGCATGAAATGCAATGCAATGCATTGAAACAATTTAACTCATGGCATCAACAGAAACAGTTCATGTGGCAACTCTCAACAATAGCACCTGTAACGCAACTGACACTTGATGTGTACAAAGGTTATAATTGTCGCATCGCAAAAATAGACAGTAATAAAAATTCAACAAATGACACCATATATATGTATATATATATTTCCCAAATGCGTATATATATATATATATATATATATATATATATATATATATATGGAGTGGTACCTCGGTTCTCGACCACAGTCCGTTCCAGACGGCGTTCGAGAAGCGATTTGTTCAAAATCTGAATCGATTTTTCCCATTACAACAAATGGAAAAAGAAATAATGCGTTCCAGGCCTTAAAATAGGCTTCTGTAGGAGTGAATGTAGAGTGTCTGCTGCAGGTGCGCTGTTCCTCTATGTGTGTGGCCGCTGCATGTGGGAGGGGTTGCCGAGTGAGTGACGTCTCTCCAGAAGTGAAGAGGTGCCCGGTGCGTGTCCAGCTCTGAATGCGCGCTTCTGTGCAGTTTGGCTGTGACAAAGTCATAAACCAAGTCACGCTCTGTCCCAGACTCGCCTCATCCCTGTCCCAGCTCCAGGACAACAGGACATCAAACCCTGGAGTGCGCTCCAGCCTCGGAGGTGTGGAGAGCGAGCACCTCCCCTGTGACACTCTACCACGGTCCAGTGCTGAGACAGGAAAGGTTTTACACCTCAATATGAAGAAAAAACAGTCAGTAAATGTAGCTAACTGGACACGTCTGCATACAGAGGCTTTTTGCGGCTTTTTTCGGGGGCGTTCGAGTTCTGGATTTTCATTCGAAATCCGAAGCAAAAAAAATCTCAAAATTTTTGTTTGAAAACCGAGGTACCACTGTATTTGTATTTATATATATATATATATATATATATGAAGAAAAATGAAGGCGAAAACGAAGGACAATTATTGTTTTACTAAAAACTTTATTTTTTTTTCAGCTAACGAAATGATTTACAATTCTAGTTTTCATTGTTTTCGTTAGTTTTCGTTAACTATATTAACCTTGAACTGTACAAATATTTAAAGCTCCTTGATATTTGCTGTGATATTTATTAGTCGGTCACAGCAAGCATCGATATATATTTTCTAACTCAAGTCTTCTTGAGTTTGCTTCACATGGCTCAAACCCTGAAGGTTTTGAGTAGTAGCCTAGGAATGGCCTACAAAACTTGCCCCAAACTTCACTTGTCAGATATGAGGAAGGGGCTTTGTTAGCAGTGAAAATACCAGAGGGGAGAGGAACAAGGGACCAGTATATGTGGTGTAAACGGACACTAATCTGATCCCACCTACTCAAACAGAGCGGCACAAGGGACGTTGCATTTATGCTGAACATTAAAAGCTTAAAAATGGAGGTGAATATTGTTTTAGTTGGGTTTTCTTTGGAGTATGCTGGATTCATAATTCCTAGGACAAGTAACAATTTTACAAATACATGAGTGCAGTGAAGCTCTCTGTGCGATACAAAGCATTCATGCAACATTAAATGTAACATTTAACAGTATTTACATATGCAGACAGAATGGGGTTTGTCGTGTACACTCAGCTTATGAGAGTATAGTCCTAACTAATACACATTTCAAATGCAAGTACATTTTGAGATCTGTCTGTAGCCTTCGATGATCTGCTGCAATATTAGATGCCAATGTCTAGATCCTGCCCCATAATCCCTGCAGGATGACGTAGCCCCGCCCTCCTGTGGACACGTGACATTACCATGATCATAGTTGCTGACGTTCCAAAATGTAGCTGCTACTTGAAACCTGAGTTGCATCTAGGTGACGCGCATAGCTGACCTTAAGATTGAGAGGAAGGTTATGTGGCCGCTACTGACATGTATCAATATGTACTTCATGCTGGCTCATTTTCCACTGAGGAGCGCATGTCATGTGATCAATGGAAGGGCAGACGCAGACTAACTAACTATAACTAACTATAATACCTTCTTGTTCTTTTTTACCTCCAGCAGTCGTAAAGTATCTGCTGCTAAAATGGGATTCTGGGCTCCATCAAAGGGGTTTCCAACTTTTTTGAATGGCCTTGGCGTTCCTCAAGAATCTGAGCAGATCCATGATTCAGTGTATTTAAATAAATCTGAATCAGTGTCACTACTTGTATTATTGTATTATTATTAAGATATTCTTTTACTAAGAGTTTCTTGTGGCACCACAGATGTGGGGTGGGTGGAGTTGCACATAAGTGTTTGGGAAGAGTCCATACATGGACGTTCATAAGTTGAGAATTTGTGGCTCTCTTGAAAGTCTTGTGTCTTGTTTCACAAGATCCTTCTTTCAGAGTGACATCAAAATTTCAACTTTTTAAGTCATATAAGTTGGAGCTGCTTTATTGGGCCTCTAACACAAGTTTCATGTTCCTACAAAGTCAACTAACTTTCATCTAATTTGTGAGATTCTGGCACGTTTTCTGTATGTTTTTAATTGTTTTATGGACATATATATATATATATATATATATATATATATATTCTTTTGTTACAGGGGGAACACAGAAGGTCTGAAAAGATTCCTGCGGACATGGAGAGAAGACCTTTGCTGGGATGATGACAGCACCACCACTCATAACTCTTCATCGTGGACATTATTTAACATAGTGAAGAAAGCTGTGACGTGAAGCTAGTGATTTCTGAAGTTCACTGGAGCTGAATCAATGCAGCAGGATGACTGAATGATCTCTGAAGTGTTATTTCCTCCTTTGTCTCCTCTGTCCATGAATAAAGAACAGTATTTACTCAATATTACAATACTAAGTGAATGATGATATAATGACAAGAGGAAGAAGGGCCTTCCAAGAGACTCGGCACTAATACAAAGAAAATATTAAATTAGTTGCAGAGCTAACATGCATTTTTGTTCCATTTTTAATGATGTGCTGAAGGAGTAGTTTTTGTTGTCTCCTGTTTTGTGAGAAGAGTGACGCTGATGGAACTTTCCGCTTGAGTTAGAAATGTTCAAATGTGTTAATAGCAACAGTCTTTGAGCTTATATAAATAATTTAAATAAACACAGGTTTCAGGAAAGAGACTGGTGGCTTATTATGATATACAGCACATACAGTATGAACATAAAATGGACTTTATTAAGGTGAGAAAAGGCTTTCTTCGTTGCGAAGGTTCTTCCATGTGGCTAAAAGGTGTTGTTCATTTCATGTTATTGCTCAACACTCGCAAACCCTTGATCCCAGATGCTGCTCATGCTCATGATCTCATCGGCGTATCGAAAATCAGCCTTATATCAACGATGACAGCACTGACTGAAATTCATTTCGGCTGGTAATGAGCTGATTGGTGTTGATCTGAACATGCAAACTAAACTCAGAGAACACAGGCCTTTCTGAAGCCACTTACCCACAGTTGTTTTGTTTTATTTTTAATCAAAAATCCAATATCTCTGTCCTTCACTGATTTTTAATAAATATATTTCATGTTGAACATTCTAAGTGTAATGAGCTGAACTAGACAGCAGGTGACAGTAGCGTTGCGGAATGGCGATAAGCTCATTACGGACGTGAAGAAGAAATGAATGATAAGAAAACCTTCTAAACAAAGCCAGAACGGACGTTTGGGGTGTCTGGTGCTCAACCTGGAGCAAAGGCAACCATTAAAAAAACGATTCTCAGTAGAACTCAAAAAAAAAAAAAAAAAAAAAAAAAAAAAAAAAAAATACAATTGTGCAGAACTAATGAAAGAAATGAAACTTTTTTTTTTTTTAATTTAATAAAAAGGGTCCAGAAGGAGTAACTTTTCTTTCCACTAGGGTCTATCTGTGCACGTCCCCGTGTCAAAAGGTTGGTAAATCCACATTTTGTCACATGAAAGTAGATCTAATCGAGTGATTCTATTGTGTGTTGCACTTAACAAAAACAGAGTCTGTTTTCTCCTAGTTTTAGCCAGAGCAGGTCATGTGACCGGATGTGTTGAAAGTGAATGCGGAAACTGAAGAGCATTTGTAATTCCTAACAAACTAATGGAACACCACCAAAATGAAATCACTTTTAAGCTTTACAGCCATGATTCAAAGACCTAGTCCAGTACTAAAATAACAAGTCATTTGTGATCGGGAAACAAACAGTTCCAGTGGCAAGAAGTGAAAGATGACAAGTTAAAACAACATGCGGAAAACCTCGAGGTGCTGTGGCAAAGGGTGAAAAAAAAAAGACCAATATACAGGGATTTTTATTTGGTGACCATACAAAACAAAAGATTAAGGAAGTGGGTCATGATTTTTAATACACTCAAGATTCTTGATTATCAAAATATCTTCTTGTGAACGCATATTGGCAGATAGGTTTGACAGAAAATATCTTCTGAGAAGAAGAGCAAGAAAACATGTTGTGTGTGAATGATACCCAAACCACATTACTTAGACGGATCTGAACAAGAACAACTGCAAAATGAGTGCTTTTGTCAGGAATGTAGAAATGTCCTTGATAATGTCTGCAGAAACAGACGTGTGCCCAAACATACTGCATACTGTAGGAGGAGCTGCTTTGGTAGTAAATTCACAAGGCGCTGCTTACAAACCAGTGAAATGTCTTCAAGATGGCCGTGTGATGGGACCTTTACGGTGTAAAATAAATACCCTCTTCTCACTGGGTCAATTTTTAAAGAAAGTAGCAACAAAAATGGTCTGCAATTGGAACATTTCACCAAATGACCAGCACGTGTCGCTGTAATCCACTGTAAAATTTGATTTTATTTTTTTGTAAATACAATTTTTAGGCACAGGATTCTCATGTTCCCGAATGTGGTCAAGTTTTATTGACAGTTGAAGACACCTGCTCATTCTTTTTCAGGTGCCCGGAACCCTTACTAGTTTAAACTCCACAGTTTAAACTCGTATAAGCAGCTAAAATCAGAACGGATGAAATTAGCTACGTGGGTGAAAGTGTGTGTTTTTGTCAACTTCAGATTTCCATAGTAACTGGCTGGTTAATGAGCAGATGGGTTGATGGATGGTGATGAGAGGATGAGAGGGCTGAGGGGGGAGAATGCTTAAAAAAAAACCCCAAAAAAAGCTCTCAAAGTCACATTGTTAAATCAACGTTGGAGTATCAGAATAAAGAGAGAAGGTCCAGATTCTGAATTACTGCTGCATGAATGTTAAAAGCTGAAATGCAATCATGTCAGATATAATCAGAGTAGAATTTCTGATCTTATTCTGCGTGCTCGTGCGCGCGCGAGTGTGTGTGTGTGTGTGTGTGTGTGGTGCCCTCGGCCTCGATCACATTAGCACAGACATCATCAACCTCTGATTTACAGAGGGCATAATAGTCCAAGGAACGAGAAGGAGAATGAAGAAGAAGGCAGCACCCCGTTCTCCTCCCTTAAAAATGTGTAAGTGTGTTTACATTGTAGCTATGTATTGTCTTTACACATCATATTTGTACTTTTGTGATGTGGAAACATTGTTGCATTTCACAAGTGCTGTCAAAAGTAAAAAAAAAAATAAAAGTCTTAAGCTGAGTTAACTTGCAATGAATGGCAAATTAATCATTTTGCATGTTTTTGATCCTCCTCAGTGCCTCTGAGGTTATTCTAGCAAATGTTCTTGACAGTAGCTGCTTGTTGTAGTAATGTTCACGTCAGTTCTTGAAATAAAAAGACAGTTCATACTTGTTTTGTTTGTCTTAAGTCAGCTCACTCAGCACCAACGTTAGCGCCACCACCCTATATATATTTTCTAACATTTTGACTTTCATGGCAAACTTCAACAGATTTATTCTGAAATGGAATTGGAAATGTTGAGGTAACTACCTTTCACAATTCAATTCAATTCTGATCTCATTTCTGATCATGATCTAATCTGTTTTACGAGACAAACATTAAAGCGCCTTATACACATCTATGAAGTTTTATACATTCTTAGAAGGAATTGTTGCGACTATACATAAAAACAATGTCATATACTGCCCAAGTTACAAAAATGAAAGTGCCTCTTAATTACAAAGCATGTTGCCTTTAAAATTGTGAGGAATGTCCCTTGACCAGCGACTGTTCTTTTAGTCTCTTGGCAAAGCTGTGGCACAGCCGTCTGAGTGAAAAACCTACAGGCTCTGTGTGTCTGTGATGTCTTGCCCACATATCCATTGTGTCGCCAAAGTGCTTCTTCATAGTCTTGCAAACCCAAAATGGCACCAAACTCTAGCCTTTAGCTAAAACAGAGGTGCTAGGATCTACCTCCCCTATATCTTTGTTTTGGTATTTTCCACGCATGCCTGCGTCCAGAACACACTGTGTGGTGATATCATGACAGAATCAGAATCAGAATACAATTTATTGCCATGGTCAGTGGGGATCCCACCAACTAGGAAAGTTCTTCGGAATAA
This sequence comes from Synchiropus splendidus, assembly GCF_027744825.2. Classification (NCBI taxonomy): domain Eukaryota; kingdom Metazoa; phylum Chordata; class Actinopteri; order Syngnathiformes; family Callionymidae; genus Synchiropus; species Synchiropus splendidus. The sequence continues at coordinate 16,135,182 of NC_071346.1, read as the reverse complement.
AGTGCTGTAAAATAAAAATAAAAGTAAAAATTAAAATTAAAATTAAAAAAAAATAAATAAATAAATAAAAAAAAATAAAAATAAAAATGGCGGACAACCAGCATCTTTTTCTTTTTCGTGTTTTACTCATCAATTTTGGGTTTTATATGGATCATGAATAATATCAAATGAGAATCTTGATTCTTAAGGGAACTTAGGTGGATTTAGGTGCCATCATTCCACCATCCTGAAACTTGTCAATGGGCGCCATCACACGTTGCCAACATCAAGACATTGTTCTGCGCCATATTCATTGCTGACTGCTAGAGCTGTTTGACTTTTGATCAGTGCTTCTACTGTCTGCCGCCACCTCCACGCTGCTTTGTCGACACCCTTGAGTTGGACCCATCCTGATGGATAAACATCACCATTAACAACAGTGACTGGCTGAACGTCATCATGTGTGGTTGTTAGTTGGCCAAGTGCTTGGTTCTCCGACAGGTTGGGTTTTCCCTGCTGACGAACATCGAAGGGTGCAGGGTGAACGTCACGATGAAGACAGTCTTCAGTCAAGCCCGGGGATCTGTTACATCACAGACCCTTCACTGAGAACATGATGCACAGCTTGTGTTGCTGCAGATGGTTGTCTAACATGCTTCTGACATAAAGAATATTTTTTGGTGGTTTATGTTGTGCTTTTGGTAAGCCACACTTTTACTGTACATGTGTTGCATTGTAAAGGTTTTTCAAAATAGTTATTCTCCAACACCGTTGCACAAGCTACTGTAATTGAACAAACTGGAAGATCGATTATAATGTGATTAATATTAACATGATCCATCAGTGAAACTGGATAGTTAATGGACATGGTGGTGATACACCGGTGGGAGGGAGGTGAGTCAAATGAAACCATTCTGACTCCAATGAAATGGAAAACAATAAAAATATGTGGATTGGTGACGGAAAGAACTGTGCCCTCTCTCTCGTCCCGTCTCTATCCATCTATCTATCTAACTGTCTCTCTGTGTTTTCTGGCTCTTTGCTCTGACACAATTACACTTCAGCTCTGATCACCCGCCTGGATGCTCCAGTGCACTGCTGGAATGGATGCAGACACACACACACACACGCTCACACGTGAACATGTACGCATGGTCAGTGCAGCTCTCAAAAGTTCACAAAGATGCACGAGTATGACCTCATAGGATTAGATATAAATAAGCAATATACCACACTTGGTGCCTGGCCAACCTCTTCATACTTCCACTGTCACATCACAATTATTGACAGGCATCATCACAAGGCGTGGTGTCAGAGAGAGAGGGAGAGAGAGATTTCACTTATACTGAACAAAATTATAAACACAACCTGCAATTCCTGTTTAGAAATGCTTGTTCTAGTATAAGAATATACCAAGCAAAATGGCGTCCGATTGCACCAGGGGTCAACCACAACATTCACACTAGTCAGTATCTGGTCGGTATCTGGCTGCCCATGTGGAAATTCTCCTCTTGTGCTATCATCTTCATTGATATGAGTGTGGCAGACATTCGCGCAGATGCAGGATCTGGATGTGAAGGTCTTCAGCCCTGGTTGGAACACAGGGTGGAAGTGCGTACGGCCACTCTGCCATCCTTGAGATCAAAAATGAAAATGACTCATTCTGACCTTAAAAAGTGTCTTCATCAATCATTAGATGCTGCCTTCAAAATGTGGTTCAGTATTTTATATACAGTACTATTTTATGAACACAAGGTTTGCTTCAGAGCTAACTACTTTCTCGTGACATTGTCCAGCTGTTTTGCAAAGGTTCTCTTCGAAAATGGGCTACTGAGAAAGTATGACAGAAAGTCAATTTCCACTTCTTCTTCTGACATTAATGAATTGCTATTAATGTTTGCAGATGCAACGCAGAGTTTCCTTGTTGATCTTGTCTAGGTTTACACTGAACAACCAGTCAGAGAATACTGCAATGATGCCATCCTACACCTGTGTGATGAGGTCAGTCGGAACGTCTGCTGAAACAGCAACATACTATTTTATTGGTGACTTACATAGTCATGTATTTTAATTAAAAAAAAGTTTGTCTTTTGATCTGTCATGTGTTGCCACGGCAGATAGCATCCTCCGCATTCATCTGTCTTAATCATCCTTCCTTCTCTCAGCTGTCCTCTTCCTTGTCCAAATCCTCCGTCACATCCATAAACCTCCTCTTGCCTCTTCCTGCTACTTCCATTTGTAATATTTTTTCTTTTTTTTTTTTTTTTTTCCGATAAGGTCCCTACTACTTTCCTTTCAGTAGTATAGTATTATCACTATAATGTATTGGCAAAATGAAGTGTATTTTCCTTTTCAGTATGATCATCTCAGTCATGTAGTATTCTGTGTTTACTCCATGTCTCTTTAAATATAAATAACGTTTATCGAAATTATATTGTATTTTTTGTAATCACAGTATATTGTTTGTATAATATTACATTGCTTGTCCATTTTAATGTTTTCCGTGTATGAAATAATGATCATTTTCTTTGCATGCATTGACTTTTTTTTGGATATTAATTAAAAAGCAGCATCACAAACACATCACATGACAATTGTATTGTTGATGTTTTAAAGATTATTATAAAGTACCACTCGTGCCACATAAGATTTTCAAAGGCATTCACAGAAACTATTGTTGCAAAGTAAAATATGATGCTTGACGCATAAAGATATTTTTGCTCCAATATCATGTTGCCTAATTCTAACATTGTTATTTATTGCCCATATACTTTAATATATTGTTCATAGAACAAAACATTTAAAAAATGTATTTAGTTTGATGAAAATGTTATTGATGCAAAATAATCTTTTATCTCAATGGCAAAATGATTGTTAAAGGATCTTTATTATGTGCGCAAATGAAATTGCTCTTGGCAAAAAGTGAAACCGTAGACTGGATCTACATCATCGTGTAGTGGAGAGCGTTACTCAGCAATATTTGTGATGTTGGTTGTGGCTCAACACCTAACCATGTGCTTCTGTTCTCCAAATCCCAACAAAAGAACAGATTCATTTCAAAGATTATTGAAGCCAAATAGCTTGTCTCAAATGTGCATGTGGTTGTGTAACTGGGAATACATGGCTATAGAAAGTGTCTTGAGAAGGACATGCAGCAGCATTGAAAGCTTGCTCCAGTCTCCTAATGGCATTAACCTTTGGGGGATTCATTTGGCCACAGAGCATCCTTGGAGCAAATACCAAAGCGATGACAGATAAAATGCTTTATTATTCAGATGGATTTTTTCATTCTTCTTTCTTATGATAAAAAAACATGTTAAAATATTTAATTTATTTTAATTTAGCCTCTAGGGTGATAACAACAACAACAAACATGGAGGAATCCCTGAACAAAAGCAAACAAAAGCATCTGTTTGCTTCTGTTCAGGGAGGTTTTTCACTACACAATGGCCAGGGTTTCCACTACTCTGAATGTATTTGAAATTCTCATACGAATATTTTCAAGACATTAAAAGAGCTTTAGTTTAAATAAGGAGATATAAAAACTTGAATATAGCCACCATCGTCATTTATTGTGCCATTGTCAAACAAACAAAGATGTAAAAGAAGAAGTAAACAATATTGTGTTGTTTAATGGGTCCATCATTGGATTCAGTAATATACCAAATTCATTGAAATGTGGATTCTTGTGGCAAATATTTTTATACCATTAAACTGCAATTAATTGAGATGAATTAATCACACATTCTTCAATTAATTAGATTTTTTTTTTTAATCGAATCCCACCCCTAATTTTAACCTATCAGACAGAGTTTTACTCGTCGTGCTAGTGAACCAACAACTGTCAATGCCCTACTATCACTACTACATTTTTGTTGCACTAAACTAGTAGTGAATAGGAATAGGGAAAAATAGGAAAAATACTAGCTGACGGTTTTGTGTTACTAGTATTACTAGTAAAGTCTAATAGTCACCCAAAATTATGCTTCACTTCTATTATAAAGTCTCATTCTAGTGCACAAGTGGCTAATATGAGACTAGTGTGTGTAACGAGTATAGTGGTACCTCGGTTCATCACAATCCGTTCCAGAAGGCTGTTGGAGAAGCAATTTGTTCTGTTCCTGTTACAATGAAAGATTGAAAAAAAGAAAAGAAAGAATGCGTTCCAAGCTTTAAAATAGTCTTTTGTAGGAGTGAATGTAGAGTGTCTGCTGCAGGTGCGCTGTTCCTCTATGTGTGTGGCCGCTGCATGTGGGAGGGGTTGCCGAGTGAGTGACGCCTCTCCAGAAGTGAAGAGGTGCCCGGTGCGTGTCCAGCTCTGAATGTGCGCTTCTGTGCAGTTTGGCTGTGACAAAGTCATAAACCAAGTCACGCTCTGTCCCAGACTCGCCTCATCCCTGTCCCAGCTCCAGCCCACAACAGGACATCAAACCCTGGAGTGAGCGCTCCAGCCTCGGAGGTGTGGAGAGCGAGCACCTCCCCTGTGACACTCTACCACGGTCCAGTGTGGAGACAGGAAAAGTTTTACACCACAATATGAAGAAAAAACAGTCAGTAAATGTAGCTAACGGGACACGTCTGCATACAGAGGCTGCGTTATACACAATAACAAAGCGCGTCGTGGGTCAGCTGATCGGTCCGCGCACATTATGTTTTTTCCGGCTTTTTTCGGGGGCGTTCGAGTTCTGGATTTTCGTTCGAAATCCGAAGCAAAAAAATCTCAAAATTTTTCTTCAAACTCTGATTTGTTCGAAGTCCGAGACGTTCGAAAACTGAGGTACCACTGTACTTTACAAGCAGCAGAAGAAAATGTTCTCAAGTAGCATGAGCAGACACTCTAACCAATAGGAAGCCATAATTCACTTTTCCCTGCCCATTTATTAGCATGCAAGGGTCACCAGTATGAGTTTTTGAGTTCACTACCTGAGCATATTTTAGGTCTACGAGTAGTGGTCTTTTTGCTTCATTAGTAAATTGTACTTGTGCACCAGTCAACCAAAACTGACTACTAGTACTCAAAAATGTAGTACTCACAGGGCAAAGCAAGATTGATATCACTCCATCCATGTCGAATTTATAACGACTTTCCAGAGCTGTCAGTGTGTGAACATGTGTGTAGTGGAAAGTGCTTTGGTTGCTGGAAAGCACTACGGAGCCATTTACCCTTTTACCATATATTTGAGCTTCATCTGAGACGTGACACTGGCTGTTGGGTATGCCATACCCATGCACGCGTTTGTGCCATCTGCTGGGTCCCTCCACTGCACGAACATCATTCAAGTCTGTCTTCAGAGATGCTGTCCTAGGTTCTAAATGTCGTCTTGTGCGCAGTTGGAAAGTGTATTAACATGGCCCCAGGAACGGAAAACCTCCTATCTCTCAGATCAATTTCCTTTAATGCTCCTCATTTTGTGAAACGTGAAAACATATAATGTTATTATAATCGTTTTGAAATCATAGTGAATCTAAATAGAATTTCTGGTTAAATTCGTAACCACTTAGTTCTTTTTGTGACTTAATAAATCCATGTGCAGGATTGCAGTGAGAACAGCAGTGTCACATGTTTCTGCAGTACACTTTGCTGTAGATAAGACTAGTTTATAAAATGATGTTTTTAAAGAGCTCACTCTGATCAGCCTGTTCATGTGATTCCTTCTGGTTTCTTTGTTCTCTATATCAGTTTTCACTTTGCACAATCTTTACCATTCTGACCGTGGCATTTAAGTGCATTTGAATTGATTTGAGAAGGAAAGAGAAACAGAAAAGAGAAGAGAGGAGGAGAGGGGGATGGGAGGAGGTTGCCATGCCAACTGCCATAATAATCATCCTAATGATTGATGTGCTGCGCTCCATTTCTCCCCATTTGGACACTGTTCTTTCTCCTCCTTTATTTCTCCGTCTATCTTCTTCTGACTCTCCGTCTCGCATCTAAAACGGCATTTCCACCAAAAGTTAAAAAGGAATCAACATGAGGAAGATATATATTTTTGAACTAAACCTTAAAAGTCACTTTGACTTGAGAATCACTGAGAAGATTATTTGACCTCAGATCTGTTTTAGAGCTCCAATCAATCTCGTTGTCATTGCAGTTGACCTTTCTGATGTGCATTTGTGCATCAGTGTGTGGAGATAATAGATAGCTCTGCAATCTACCATAAACAAATTGCTCTATAAAGTGGATTACTCTAATGCTTTACTGGAAAATTGTGGTCGGCAAGCACACAAATCCATTAGAATGGCAACTGACCGCCTTAATAAAAGACTGCACTATTGTATAGGGTTTTTGTGTGAATCATTTTACTCAGATTTACACTTCCTGTTTGGGACAATTGTGCTGTTTAACAAAAGGCATCCTAAAATATAGACACAAAAGGTTCATGATGGTGTTTCTGGGTTTTTCATTTCTCATTCAAAGGTGTTTTAGAAACACTTTGTAGTACACCTGTACTACTCTTTCTCACACTATTGAAACCGTAGCTTTGGAGAGGCGTTGGAGAGAGAGATTAAACTTCCAGCTCTATGAGTGCTGTCATTTACCCTGCATGTCGAATCAAACAAAACAATTGAATGCAATATTCAAACCAAATAAATCTGGAGATGGTGATCAATTATGTCTCCAAAATATTGAGTTTGTTACTTTTCAAAGGTGAGTTGTTTTTAAAATAACATATTTTTGTCCATCACCTTTCACATCCACTCACAGGGACAAGTGGCATAAAAATAGCCGGGCAGCCTTCTTTCTTTCAGTGCTTGAACTCTATTCTCATCATGTGCCTGAAACAATAACACTTCTGATTTGTCTCAGATGTTCAGAGACAGAGCCATCTCTATTAATGTAAATGCCGAATTTAAACACTGAAATACAGAATTAAACGCTCAAAGTGCTTTTACATGAACATAATTTTGGAGAACACTGACAAAACACTGATTGTTCTATACCAAATAAAAGAAGCTGCATAAGTTAGCTGTGAAAACAAACAGAACAGCTCTTCATAGAACTGTAGAAAATGGCTTGCTAACCTATCAGGAAAGACTTCTGTTTGCAGCAGAAATAAATGAACACATTTCCTTTTGCAGCCCTGACAACTCTTCGGGCGCAGTTTTGACCAGGCTCGTAGCTCTTATGTATCTAGGCACATACTGTACATTGTGCTTACACATCCTGTAAAGTTAGATCACCTGAGATCTGTTCACATTTCTGCCCAAAGCAGTTATTGTTTTATTGACGCAAAGATGTGTTTGTGTTAAATAAATAATAAATTAATGAATATATCAAAGTGCAAAATATGTCCATTTCTTTTTCCAGGTGGTACATTGAAAAAAAAAATCAAGTCCACATGTGTTGTTAAGACATTGAATTTAAAATGTATTACTATTGCTTCACTTAGGGCATTTGTACTGAAAGATAGATTTTTATTTTATTTTATTTATCTATTTTTGTCAGGGTCAGGGTTAGGGTTAGGGTCGCTCAGTTGTCAGTAACCATTGCTTGTTCTGCCATTATTTCCTCTTCTGGGGTTTAATATTTAAGTGACAGTCTCATTCGAGAGCTATATATGGATTTTAATATCTCAAGTGTCACATTGCAAAACAATCACCAGTAAATGTGTATACAATAAATTGTTTCAAAATCAGTGTTAAATATATATATATATATATATATATATATATATATATATATATATATATATATATATATATATATATATATATATATATATAGTATTGCCAAATACTGTGGACCAATTTGAGAATTAATGATTTTTACTATAACTACACTATAACTACACTATAACTAGTGAAATAAAATAAAATTGGACGTATTAAACATTTACTACTTTGAATATATTCTAATTAATTCATATCATGGTTTGTTTGAAAAAGGTGTTTGTGAACACATACATAAAAATGAATGAATGTATGAATAAAGATGAATATCAACCAGAGGCAACAGATGAATTGGCAGCCTGTCCAGGGTGTCCACAAGCAGAAAGAAAACAGAAAAAAAAGCTAATAAATAGTAATGAAACAAATCATAATAGTGACTGTTTTTGTGACAATTATGATGTGTTTTGTTACCTGAGCTCCACTGGACAATGAATACGTCGGATCAATGGCAGCTTTTTCAGAGTGTCTCCTCAAATCCAGACACTGAGTACAATGCAGCACAGCAGGAATTCAGCTCCAAACCAGACTAACCTTAAAACACACACCTGAACAAGTAGACCTGTGTCATCCAATTAAGTTCATAATGCCTCTCTGTCATTTGTGTGCTCTTGTGTGGGTGCATATGTAGCAGCCTGTCAAAACAGGGGAGACCTCATTGTCAAACTCTTGTCTATGCAAAGTGACAAGCTGTCAGAATTGCTATCCCTTCTCTGGCCAACTTTATCTCTCTGTGAAACACACAAACAGAGACACACACTCGAGCACTCCGACATGTTTTAACATTTGCTTGGCGACTCCGGTAATGTCTGAACATCAACATTAGCTGAAAAACACTGACACATACGTTCAGCATTGCGGTTGCGAGCGGAATCCACGTCTGCTGAGGGCCGAGCAGAATGTTATCATTCACTGGAAATTATAAAACATTTTAGCGTGGCGCAGCTCAGAGCTGCTTCATGTCATTTTCCATTCAGTTCACCCTGAAACCTTCACCCTAATATCACTTCTGTCAAGTAAATATTACAGCGCAGGCAGGAGGATGCTTGACAGACTGTAGATGATGTTGTGGTGACAATATCGGAGTTGCATATATATATATATATATATATATATATATATATATATATATATATATATATATAAAGCAACATAAAAAGAACCATATATATGGTTCTTTTTATGTTGCTTTGTACTTCATTATTTAATACCAATTCTTTGTCTGTGATTTGTGTGTGTTGTGTGTGTGTGTGTGTGTATGTCCTGTACAGTAGCATAACAAAGGACAGAGACATAAAATAATGATGAGACTGGGTGAAAAACCAGTGACAGCATGGAGCAGTAGCCCAGAATGATGCATCCAGTTGGACTAAAAATGTGCAAATTAATTCAGTGGACTCGATATTCATCAAATATGAGGCTGTCGGATCAGTGGGTGTGTGTGTGTGCGTGTGTGTGTGTGTGCGCACAGGCATGATTGATATGCTGGTCTGTATGCAGGTCAAACAAGTTAATAATAAATTTGCTCCTGATATGTTTTTGTCTATTTTACATTTTTCTCTTTTGAATGTTCTGCTTGCAATCTAGCCTGGTCTGATGAGTCATCACATACGAACTGACGTATGAAGTATATATTTTTAGACTGAAAAGCAATTAAGTGATGCTGTGATGTACATATGAGAATAGGTTCTTTTTTTCAGAGCATGAAGGAAAGGTTACTCACAACGCAAAGACTATTCTACTGCAATTCCAATGTTTTTTCTAAACAAAGCCCCAGTAAACAATACAACAAACCGCTATATATATATATTTTATCAGATGATTTGGATCAAACCATTTGTTCTACACGTAATCCAATGTTTCTCTTGCATCAGCCTTTCCCCCCCATATAAGTTGTTGTTTTTCTTTGCATTCAAATAAAGCATAATGACCTAATTCTTGACTGTAGTGCTTCAGAGACACTCTTTTTCTGGTCCAATGCAGTTTTCCAAGGAATAATACAACAACCAGAAAGGCCTTGTTACAGCACATACCTTTGCCTAACCTTTCAGGAGCATCTACAATGTCATTTCTTGTGACCCAAAATCAATGTCCAAATGCTTATTTTATCTATGTATCTCGAGGGTTATAAGCTTAAACCGACAGCAGATGGCAGTAGCACTACTGAGTTCCTATAACACAGACATTGGAGACAGGTCTGTCACATGAAAGTTGATTTATTAGAGCTCATTGATTCATTTTATTCATAATTAAAAATACATTTTGACCCGCAGTATTTTAACAATGATCTCATGGCTGGAAATGCCTTTCGTTTCAACGAGAATCTTTACCTCCATGGTTAGGTAGTAAAAATAAAACAAAATCTTCTATATTATAATTGAAGGTGGCAGAACCCTGAACAACTGATGAGAAATATTGTTCATCCACACAATGATATTTAGCACTCTGGTGGGGACACACCTCTCTATTGTGTCCCTTCTTTTGGTAAAGGATTTGTGTCAATACAAGGCAGTATTCCGTTGACCAAATAAAGCAGAAGCACCTTCAGCGGATACCGTGAGCGCAGTCCACCGCCTTTTCAAAGTCCATCATGACTTCTGCAGCATAGTCCTCAATAATAGCTCTTTTTCCTCCACCCATTCTTCCCCTTCTAAGTTGCATCATTGTAGCTCATGAGTGCACAATTCTACGAGAGGAACTTGGAGGATCAGATGGGACACTGGGACACAGTATAGGCTACCATCAGGGCCTCTCCCCAAGGTGTAGAGGTGCTACCCTTTCGTCTGCAATGTTCACGATTCAGTTGCCCACCAGTTTGTCACCGTGGGCGACCAATAGGGATGGGCATTGGAAATTCAAATTTGGAATGGTAAAGAAATCTTTATTTTGGTTTCTCTTATCGGTTCCTGACTGTGATGTCCTATTCTACTCGCCGCCGTCGCTGCGTGTTCACGCAGCCGCGTCACCATCGCCGGCTGCAGCTAATCACTGTACTGGAATTCGAGCGGCGACGGATGATAAAGCATTCATAAGGCTTTGTTTCATTTGCAGAGACGAAGCAGCTTTAGGACGGCCAAACCCATATGACATCCTGGTATAATGAATGAAAGAGTGTTCCCTGGTTGATCAGTGACAGCGGACAACCCTGAGCTAACAGCTACCTTGACGGTTAGCCTGGCGCTAACATTTGTCAGACGAAACTAAACTGACCCGGGGAAGACTCAGGACTCGCTGGAGAGATTATGTCTCTGGTCTGGCCTGGGAACGCCTCGGGATCCCCCGGGAGGAGCTGGAGGAGGTTTGTGCGGACCGGGGAGTTTGGGCTTCCCTGCTCCGAATGCTGCCTCCGCGACCCGACCCCGGATAAGCGGTAGAAGAAGGTCCAAGGTCAACTAAACTGGGCCCCATGTATTACCACCTGGCTCCAAGCCTGACTCCAAAGTCGGTTTGTGGACACCCATTTCCTGTTGAATTGATTCTTGTCAAGTACTGCATAAACACCTGCCTCGGTATGTTGCAGGAAGACCCACTAAGAAGCAACCCCCCCTGGGCACTAAGGATTTTGGCAAGATGCAAGATGAGCTTGGCCTGGAGTCTCACCATAGAGCCCAGAACCTGAGTGCTTAATACCCTTCATACAAGACTGGCAACCACCTCAGTGAGCTAATTCAGAAACGTCAAACCCAATGAAAGGTGGACCCTGGTTCAACACCAAGTGAGGGTTGGGATGGCCAAGCACCATACAAGTTAGGTTTGGGACTACAGGCTCAGGGTGCTTGGAGCAGATGGGAAGAAGCAATGGGCGGGAAGATCTCATGGCTTGATCTTGGTAGCTCTAAAAGCTCTAAAAAATTCCTCATTGTGTTTATTGTGTCCTACCAGCCTTTGGAAGGGACATATTTTGGAGCATGTCCCTTGTGGGACAGATGCGCCCAGCACTGCCCAACAGTGCTTTTCGGATACCATTACCGGAACAGCAGATTGTTTTGAAATTTTTGAAATTGATTTGTAGTGTGTGATTCCCTCTCACCATTTCAGGGATGTAACCACAGCAATGAGATTTCCAAATTTCTCCAGCAGCATTTCTGTAGTCTGGCCTGCACAAGTGCATCGATATCCGGTCATGTGTGAGCACAGTTTTGTTCAACGGACTCATTCAGTGTGTTAAGAGAGTTAATCCCACAATGGGTTTTTCAGCAGGGCTGGCACCACTTGCCTCAACCTGAACTTATACTGTCATAATGCTGTGTGCTGGTTATAACATTACTGGTTATAATTTAAAATATTTTTTGTTTGAGTGTTCAAGTAAAATGCCATATACCGTACATCAAAAACAGTGATCACTGTCATCACTGGCTTTCGTTTTGTACCTTACTTAGATGAATGTTTCGGCTCAGCTCCTTGACTCCACCACCTTCATTCACTGTGGTGTGATGTCAGGCCAAGGTTAATGTCATTGTCACAGTGAAAGCAGTTAAACAGAAAATGCAGCCCTCGAGATGGGATGAACAACACTTGAACAACATGCACCATCTGTGCTGCATGCTGACAACAGAGTGGCCGTCTGAAAGTGTGCTCTGCTGTGCTGTTGCTTGTCATGGACACCAGTCATAGAAAGAAAACGCTGCATACTGCGTCCACTCATATGTGAATTCATTTGTGGGAAACCTTAGTCTTATAAAGCAACGGATTGTGCTCAGATTCACTCTGCTGGCCAGTTTTAACTCCTTGACTGGCCTCTTTGAGCCACAGGCCGTACGTTTGAAACCCATGGCATAGACGATGAAAAGGAAATGACACCTCGCAGTGAAATCCTCCATGGAGTTCAAACAAGATTAAACTGAGCCGTTTCCTCGGGCCCCCTAGGTTGTTACAAATATCTATTGACCTGAGCTTGACCGGTCCTGACAGCTCCTCATCTTCTCTGATTTGCTAAGGTGGAACAAGAGCATAAACTCATAAATAAAACCGAGACACTAACACAAACCCATTGACCATCTCTTCAGCCTGTATTGTGCTGAAAATGTGGGGACGGTTTCAAATATTTTCTTAAAGTCTGTGAAGCATCTCATGCTTGTTTGCATCTTTGTTTCTCATCTGGTGCATCAATATCACAGTTCAGACCTATTTATGCTCTCTTTATGAACAAAATTGTACCCCTGCTTTTAAATGTCACCTTTGATGATCACATGCTTCCATGCGCATTGTTATTGTTGTTCACCAATATATCCAACAGGAGGCGCAGCCTAGACTCAATAATTTATGACAACAACAAACTCCAAAACCAACATGGCAACTCATTGTTAATGTACTTCGTGCACAAAAGATGAGACGGAGGCAGCGTTGTAGGAGGCAGTGCTCGGTGAGGCTGTTAAATATATTGCGACTGGAGGACGGAGAATTTCCGTCATTGTGTGTCTTCTTCGAGTCTCATTAGAGCCATTTATTGGGTAGTAAGAGCAGCACTGCCCCCAAGGTCTCCAGAGGTACTGCGCTGTTTTGTCTGAATCCATAAGCTTTGTGGAAACGTGCAGAAATACAGATGAGCACAGACAGAAGACTCTGTCCATATCTGGATCCCTAAGTAGCATAAATGGGCTTTTAAGGAGACTCTTCTCATTATCATGATGTTGTGTGTCTTAACTGCCACGCTCCCTGTACGTATTCCTGTTAAGAAGATCCAACACATTGTCACACCTAGGGTGTAATGTGGTGATGATGGTCAAATGAACTGTAGTCAGCCTTTCCTGCTGACACACAGACATTCTAGCTGAATCAGATGCTTCCCCTCCTGCCGACTAAAGTATGCTGCATGGCACTTGACTGTCCAGCATGTAAAAGGTATATTGGAATGATACCACTTGGTATACATAGTCTCTTAAATGATGGACATACTCTGTGCTATATATACCAAGTAACACGTCAAAGAAGGCAACAGTCAGAGCTTGTGATCGTCTGCATCAACGTGCATCTCCTTCACTAGAATGTTGATATCGTTCAGCCTTGTTTCACTGTCTCTTATTGTCATCGCGCCATCATTTTGTGCCATGCCAACTTTTCACTGTGTTTCCAAACCTAAGCTGGTCTGGTGTTTTTCGTAGTTTCGAGCTGTGCCTTTTCCCGGTTCACACAGCACCTTCAGTTCCACTTCTTTTTGGACAATATTTTTATTGACACCTGACAGCAAAAATACACATCTCAATGATCAATATCTTCTTTTCTCTATTTTTCCAGTTCCACTTTTGATCCGCATATTTTGTTATCTTTTCCATTGTTTGCCTGTTGCTGAATCCCTGATGTCTTCTCCGTTCATCTCATCCAGCTTTCTTCGGAGCTTGCGGCTGTTATGTGTTAAAACTCGATGAACTCTGCCATTAGATTACCTGGTTAATATTGTTTGGGCTTATAGTTGCTTGTGATCAGTACTTGGTGTGTACCTTATTAACGTGACAATTATTTTCATAAACCTTTATAGGGGGAAAAAACAGACTTATTTTTGTATATAACGTTTTTTTTCTGCATCACAAAACGTCAAGAACTCAAGAAGTGACTGCCTAATAAATGGCTCAGCCTGTGTCCCTGTCTATTTTTAAAGCCCTATGATGGAGAAAGACGGTGGGTTAGCAATAAAATAATATGGTGAAACTTTATCTGGACTGTTCTATATAAAGAGAAACTGAGCTCACAAAGAGCTCAGAACTTCATTTCTCCTTTCTCATTTCTCACGTCGAGTCAACATCATTTATTCACTTATATTCTGTAGAATTGAAAAAGAAAAATAGCCTTGTGAACCATCAAGTCTGTTCTTATTAAGAAACATATTGTACTCTCCTGGCTCACACCCAAAAGAAGGTGTATTTTTAACCACTTCCTTATTATGAAAAATATCTTCCTTCTTTTTTGAACAAACACATTTGTGTTGCATCTGTGTGAAAATTGTTTGAGTGACTGAGGAAAGAACAGATGCTTTTCCTTGCAGCAAAGGATCAGAAAACTTTCATTTCACTTGTACTGACGGACATGGTTATTGATAAAATGATGATGGCTTGTAAAGAGCAATCGTTACATACATAACATAAAGCTTTCTATCATATAGAAACTGGCAGTAATGATAGGTGTGATGAAGTTTAAATAAATGATATGTTAATTTGGTATATTCTTGTAAATAAATACTGCTCTAATTCTTCATCACAGTGCACGCATGGATTTTCTTCTCCGTACAAGTTGATAGAAGCTATTATTCGAGCCCATTTATTGATACTTTTTTAATATCCCCAGTCACACAGTAGATAGCACTTGAGCAGTTTCAGAAGACGCACTGCTGTTTCCCCGGAGTGGATTTCTCTGCCATGAATCTATAATGTAATCCCCGACATGGAGAGACACACATCATTCAAATGTTACACTACATTACAATTTCAACTCATCAGATATTTGGAAAGCTCATGCATGGAAATCTGAGAAGCATATGAGCTGGAGAGAGAAGCAGGGTGTGTTCTGTAATTGTGTGTGTGTGTGTGTGTATGTGTGTAGTTTCGCTTGTGACTGTGTGTGTGTGTGTGTGTGCGCTTTGACATGCATTAGCATATATGGTGCAGCAGGAGTATGGAGTGTGTACGTTTCGTGCACGAGAGTTTATAGCTGGTGTGTGCATGTGTGGGTGAAGGCAAGAACTGCAGTGTGTATCTGACTTGTGTGTGTGGAGTTTTATGGAGAGGAACTGTGTGTGGGGGTGGAGAATGTGGAAGTGAATTATGCCTTTTGCAAAGGGGAGGGGTGCATATATATACATCTAGGAGTATGTGTGGGGGATGGGCAAACTGTATGTATGTGCATTAACTATGTGTGGGTTGCCTTGTGCTGTGTGAGTGTGTCATTTTTTGTGAAATACAAGAACATGCATTTCAAGTGCATGTGGTCATAAACTGGAGTGTAAATGAGATCCCTGTCTGCCGCTCCAAGATTTTTGTTTTCAAGATTTTGACTGAAGTACGTTTCGAATGCGACCATGTTGATATGTTTGCGTGCAGGGTTGTTTCAGCATCCGCTTAACAACATATATGTTCCCATCTGTGCCGGGTCCAGACAATCTATTCTCTCTTCTCTCACACAGCCGTTGACATTGTGCAATTTCAAAGGCGTTTCAGAAATATCTGCGCATGCATACCTTGTTTAAAAGTATTTGTTGGGCTATGTATGAACAAATGAGGCGAAGTATAATGAAAGATTTGTAGCTAGTTGTCAGTGTACAGGCCATCAGTACAGCCAAAGCATTTAATGCGCAGATGCTTAATATGTTTTTGTTTAATTTCTGCTACATATATATCAATTAAATAATTAATATTGAAATAATAGTACACATTATTTCTACTGACAACAGAATTTGGGAGCAGAGCACCACTGTGGAATGTGGTTTTGTCTCCAGTATGGTTTGGGAATGTCTATAACTTCTTTTTTTTTTGGTTTGACAATGGGAGGAAGGTTGAGGAAGATTCTGACCATTACCAAACAAGATATTTTCAAAAGCAGGTATATTATTTCTGGATTTAAAAAATAGAGAACTAACAACATATGAGTTTCTATGACTGAAATTCTGGTTTATTATTCTGAGAAAACTGCTCAACCAATAAGCTTTCTCTGGAACCACAAGAAAAGCGTTTTCATGATATGTTTAAAAAATAAGGTGAACAAATCAGTGTGTGATTTAATGCAATGAGCTAACACAGTCTTTACGGGTTTTCAAAAGATGAAAATAACGACTATCTTCTTTTAAAATGCATAAATTGTATGGGTGAGACTCCAGTGAAAAGGTTGAATCTGTTCACATGAGCGTAAACATCTCAGTGGAAGTGCTCCAGTGATGAGTGGACTTTTGTTGTGCTTCTAACCTGAAGTTTATTGAACTAAAATTTACCATCCATTGGCACAATCTATTTTGCTCTCCTTCATCATGGATGTTTTGTTTCGTCACACCATGTTGCACCTGGAATTGGTGCATTGAAAGAACCTTTTCCATTATTTTCGGTCATAAATTAATCCAAAAACATCTGTTAAGGTCCCAGCCTTAATACATGGATCTAAGTTGTTTTTTCAAGTTCTATATGATGCTATCTTCGAGAGTATTCATTGAGTTTGGAGGATTCATGGCTCTGTGATGCACGAGCTCCCCCAACTTCCTCCTTGTTGTGAGTTTTAGAACGCAATGCTGTCACATTGAACTCACGTCAGTGGCATTCTGAGACAGGTTGTTTCGACAGGCTGCATTAGCACGGAGAACTAAAGAAACCAGGTGGGAAGTTAGTGGTCTTGAATGAAGGATCAGCGATTCAGACTGAGGATTCTATTTCTAATCTGTCAACAGTAACCGTGCTGGAGGTCAGAAAAGGCTGTGTATAAAGAAGTCAGTCCCACTGCTTCATATGTATTTTGACACACCACCTGACAGCTCTGTGACAAAAATAGTTCATATTGATGGAGAAAATAAACAATAAATGGTAGAAGGATGTGGAGTAAACAATATTAATTATATTGATTGTAATGTATATTACAGATGCTGGCTGTTGTAATGTAACAATTAAAGGGGTGGCAGTATATGTGAAATGGATACTGTAGAATAAAAAATTCCTAAATGATGCCATTCTTGCCCCAAAACTGACACTGGCAGTGGTGTGCAGAGGACACATCACATCATCCTGGTCAACTCTGGTTGAAGTGCTCAACTGATGCAGGTGTGGAAAGGTGTGAGATTATACTGGGCCGACTGGATTCTCGGAATATGCACATGAGGCACAAAAACATGTAAATGAAAGTTGTTGAGCAGCATTGTCAGAGGATGAACATAAATGTAGATGTAGGAGGAAACATACCAAAAAAATTCTGCATATTGTCTGTGACCAGATCAACCTGTTTAACCTGCTGAGGCAAAATGTCACCTTCCATGTGTCGAACTTCATTGTCACGTTATCAACAGGACTTTTTTGAATCCAAATTTCTTACAAATTAAAATATAGACATTTTCGATCTCTAAAACCCTCTCCGCCCATCATAACCAGCCAACATAAATCTCAGTCCTCACTTTGACAAGACTGCATTGAAAAATACTGATCATTCCCACGACCTCGAAATCCTCTAAAAAGAACAGCCCACTGAAGCCCACCAGGAAAAACACACACTAAATGAAAATGCTTGGAGTCCTTCTCCCTTTTCTCAGTTCAAAGTTGATGTCCAAATCACTATTAAAAAACCCTTTTTATTATTTGTGATTGTCTATTCTAGAGTCAGGTTAGTGCATTGTCTCTCAGTAATTGTATTCTATTATTACATTCAAACTGTTAAAGGTGAATTAGGGAGGTGTGCTGTGTTTTAGTGTTGGTCATGCTTTTATTTTGATACATACTACCGTCTATCAAGCTGAACATAACTATGACTATTATATTATCTATATCACATCAGCAGAGCACAGAAACACGTTTATTCACAATTTTACCTACAAAAAGGCTGTAGTGACAACGAATCTGTAGAATCTGCGAGCATTTTTATTGCCCAATGTAAGACTAAAAGTGTATATCTCAAATTATATTAAAATACACTATTGAGAAAGAAAAAACCACGCATACTTGTTCTCTGACAAATACGGAGAGAATGAGAGAAATGTAATGCAGTGTGTTTTATTTTAGTTTGAAATGTATTGTAACTTCCGGTTGGGAGAAGCACGCATGCTAGCTTCATGACGGTGCTCTTTGTACCGGAGCAGGCAGCTCAGCGAGGCAGCGACCACAGAAGCAGAGTCCCAGGCAGGGACACACCGCGCGGGCGTCCTGTCAGCAGAGCATACCGTCGTCAAACCGAGAGAAAGTGTCATTTCCGAAGCCGCGCGTTACTTTATTCCGCTTATTTCGAACAGAAAGTATCCGAAGAAGAGCGGGAAGTTTTGAGTTGAACGCCGCAGCCGGTGTGGAGAGCAAAGCATCCAGCTAAACTTCACCGACTCCGGGATACGTTCGCTCCCGCGTTCGTCGCGTTGACTCCCCCTTTTCTACCGCGAAGTCGCCCGGTCTCAAAGTTTCAGACTCCAGTTTTACTCAGAGAGCAAAGGAGGCATAGCAGCAGAACCGGAAAGGTGGTTGTTCTTGCAGCCATGGATGTAACAGTTTACCCGCCTCCCCCGCAGCCTCTGGCCGCGCCAGACCACAGCAGGCTCGGGCAGATCTCGTACACTGACCCGGCCTTCGGAGGAGCCAACAAGGTGAGTTCTTGTGTTTCACATTGGGCCGAGATGAAAGTCACCTTTGTGTGCGGTGCACTCGGGTTGACTCCACATGTCCTCTTCTCTCCTGCCTGCCAATTAAGTGGTAATTAAAAGCTTGACTAGTCTGGGGTGAATTAACGTTGCTGATGAGAGTAACTACACAGTACCTCATCCTCATCAGTCATTCACTGCGTTCCATAAAAAAAAAACGACTAAAATGACAGAAGAATCTCAGGAACTGAGATTCTTTAAAGTCGTTTCTGGCCTCAACATCGCTGCTGTTCAGTCGTATTTTGCTGTGAGAGCTAATTGGAGTCTGGGACGCTCTTTCCTTCTTCCCAGGGGTCAGAGGTCATGGTCGGAATATGAACCTGGGACAGAGATGCTCTGTTATGCCGTGAGACCTGGAAAATCCATCCACCCATCCGTTGGCTCATTTGACAGTGATGAATAGCATCATTAAATAATTAGCTCTTGTTGATGAGTAGAGCCAACAACACATCATTAACCTTCGATCTGATGCCCGGTGAAACAGAACATTTATTGAACATTGAAAATAGAATTACAGACATTTTTAATTGTCCTGCTGGGCCACAATTAATGGTCAGGCCATTGTGGAGACTTGAGTCATCGTCCAAATCGGGTCCCTTTTCTGTGTGACATGAACAGTATTTCGTCAGAATTGAATTCATCTGAAATGTGGATTAAGTTGTAATGGATTTTCATTTGTGTCTCTGTTAGCACCGGGGGAAAGCATTCAGTCACCTGTCCAATATTCAGAGTCGAGCACAGAAAAAGACTGTTAAGGTCTGGGGAACTCTAGAGAGTTTGGCATAGTTCTATTCTTTGATGGAAAATATGAGGAAAATAAGGGAGTACTTTCAAGAGGAATTGCAGTTCTTTCAAATGGTTTAGTGAGCTAGAGTCATGGAAGGGATTTTTCAGAGTAGCCCAATGAAACTTCAAAGCGAGTCATGGGAGAATATGTTGCACCACTTGCTTTGAAGGTGCTTAACTTCACCTTGTCATCGGGGTTGGTTTTAGGGACCGTAACTGTTTATTTGATTCCTCTTTCCATTGACAAATACTAGATTTTGAAAAAATCTAGTTTTTATATTCTTGTTAGACAAAGCAATAATTTTAGATTAAAATCTTTTTTTACTGAATATACATTTTTTTCCTCTTATACATGGAACTTTAGTAGTGTAGCACCATCCCACAGAACGAAGCTACTAGAAATAAAAGGCTGTTATTGTTTTGGTTGTTTAATGTGACCTACCTGAGCCACTTCCATTGGTACCTCCTGGGCACCGCTGCAGAGAGGCATTTTGATGATCGACTTGAAGCAGAAGTGACACAAAAGAAAGAAGCAGAAAACAGAGTTAACCCTGCAGCTATTTTGGTTTTTATGTTTGATTGATTTAAACAGGATTATGCAAACAGAGGTCAAAGAGTCACCGCACCCCCACTTACGATGACCTCAATACTCCTGATAGTGATTACTATAAAATAGGAAATTTTAGTGTATTATGATGATGTTGGTTGCTTTCCAGAGCCGTTTTTAGTGATTCATTAGTAAAATATAATGATTAAATGGGGTTTACTGGGATGGGATCAGTGTCAAAGTCAATTCCATGTTTTTGTTTATGTTGAACTATTTTTTAACATCACTGTTAGATATCTGTACTAAGTGGCACTTGACAAAGATGGAATATGCATGATAAAGCAAAGTGGTTAATCATGTCGGCCTATATTTCCCAGTGCGAGGCGTATGCCCCCAAAAGATACCAGAAATATCCAACATTGTAGGTTACATTTATTTGATTTTAAATGGCAAACCTTCTACCTTTTCTTAAAATAACATTTAAACTGTAATTGACCACAACAGAACATATTACCTAACTGGGCAATACAAAATTACTTATACTGGAAAATCAATACAGATGAAATATTTCTAGAAGTTTAACTACTCCACTTTGATGTGTGTTCAAAGTTTAAATGTAAATACTTTTTGTAATTCTGCTCATAGGAAAATGTGTTATACACACGCATCCTCTCTTGTCTTACATTCCCACTACTGTATACCGAGTGTAAATGTTGAAAATGTTGAGTTGAATATTAAGTTAAATAAGCACATTAAATAATTATGCTCATTGAATGTGAAGGGTAATTTACATGTTGGATCAACATTTCCAAAAGAGAGCAAAAGATAAGTCAGTCACAATTAAAAAACCAACTACAGTCCATGATTTTGTCACGAAACAATGGGCGACTGAGGGGTGTCAGCACCTGTGCCACCAGAGGTTCTTGACTTAAGTCAAAAGTCAGCAGCGTTGAGATTCATCTGCAGCAAAACTTCAATTTCAGTTGCAGAAGCAAACTTGAACTCAGTCAATTGATTTTCCTCACTCTCAGACTAAGGGATGTTAACTGGGTCCTACATACCTTTAATTAACCCTAAGTTATTGACTTTCTTACGACTGCTATGTGACAGACATGCATTTTATCCTCCACAGGGCAACGCTGCACACACCACATGCTGTCTAAAATGATAGGAAAAGCCACAAGCACACAGTCGCAAAGAGAATTGTTTTCATCAAGTGTTTGTTTCAGAAGGAGCAAGATGTGGTAGATAGAGGCTGTGGATGTAGAGAGCTGGTTGGGGGTAGGGACTAGAGAGAGAGGGAGCGAGAGAGAAGGTTGTTGGGGGTAGGGATGTTGTAGTTGTGCGTGTGTGTGCGTAGTGGGGGTGGGGCCACTAAGGTTTATACTATATTTCTCTGTCTTTTGATTCATGGCTGTGTCGGCCTGATAGACGAGATCATATTACTTGTGTGGGGGAATGGAGAAAACCAGGAGAGGGAGGAATGGGAAGTGGAAGGAGAAAATGACATGAGGCTGTAGAAAGAGGGCACAAAGAATAGGGCAGAGTGAGGCGCAGACGTGTAGGGCACAGCTGTAAAAATACCTATAGATATTTGTTTGAGTGGATGTACAGAACATTACCCACCACCGCTCTGATGTAGATGTGAAAAGAACCGATGTAAAAAGTGTTCCACTGATTGCTATAAATAGCCAGGCGCTGAAGGGAATGAAAAAGTCAAGTTTATTCAAACTGGCTTTTAAACTATTACCTGCTGATTTTGTAGTAAATGCCTTGCTTTATGTATTAGGATGCTTCAAAAATATGAGGACGAGGCCATAGTAGACTGCTGTTGTGCCATTTTATTTTGCAAATAATAGTCATTGAGAACATTTTCTGTTATTTTTCAACAAAAATCTTAGCTAGCTTCTTGTAGTCATAAAATTGTCAAAAAACGTAAAGTGAAGCCATGTATCTTTTTAAATTTTGAAGTACTGTGAAATAGTAGTAGTTGGGTGCAGGACTGTGTATATCTAGGACAGCTAAATTGTTTGTAATACACAGCATTCTGAGAGGTTCCTTTCCGCACTTCACTCAACGTTGCTCCCAGAAAGCCTTCGTAGCTGTAACCCGAACTCAATGTTTAACTACAGTCTTTCACAGGGACCCTATAGAGTCTGTTTAAGACTGCAGCGATGTTGACTCCTTGCCCTGCATTCAAACTGTAAGTGGAGCGAAACCCTGAGGTTAGCATGGCCTCAAGTCCAAATGCTAGTTGTGAGAGAAAAGTCAAGGGACACAGTTGGTTTGTGACCTCATCGATCAAGTGACCGTAGACCATTTCTGCTCACTTCATCTAGACGCCACCCAGAACCCCGGGCCAGAGTAACTTCAAAGGAAGAGGCGTAATCATTAGCCTAATCCCTTGAGAGCTTTTGCAGCATCAGAATCTCTCACTACCTGTAACAGTGTGCTCATAAAGGCAGGCATCCAAGTAAACCACATTACGGATATGCTTATTTTTTTTCAACCAAACTGAAAATGTATTCTCACTGCAGCTCTGTAATTGTCTGAACTGGCGAACTGGCTTGTACACATCCCTGCCACTCAGGTGGTGAAGAGAAAAATCAAGATGGAAATGCATCAGAACATCAGCATGGCCGGCAGCCAGAGCGCCGTAATAGATGGATGAACAAAATCAGACTCTGACATGAATAAACTGAATAATTGCAGCGTTGGGAAAGCCCATTCACACTTTTTAAGATGTGCTTTGTTGCTCAAGTAACAAATGAAAGCTTTGTGATGAATGTACAAATGAATTTGACAAGAGTAGAGGAACCTATCTGACGCATTGTTGGACACTTACATTTTTTCTTTATGTCTTAGAAGAGAGAATGGGACAGCAACTGATCAAGGAGTGCAGATGGACGGAGGGCAAATCAAGATGCACTTGTTAATTTTACCACCAACTGAGAGTTAGATATGACTGAGTCCCAAAACCACAGTAATATGATGTCGTGCTTGCTTCCTTGTGTTGTAGCATGATGCATTAATTCATCATGTCATCTGTAGTACAGGGTGCTTCCTCAGGTCTTGAAATTCTTTAAATATCATGGAAACAGAAGTGTTACTTTCAGCATAATCGTGTCCACCTCCATGATGCGTCGCATGTTTTCCGTTAGTGTCAATGTTTCCACTTCTTTTAAATACTTTTGATGACGGTTTCATCTTTAAAAAGGAGGTCATTATTCTGAAGGCATGGCGGTTTGAGTTTGAGCCGTGGCAGTGTGCCACATTCGTTTACATGTAGAAAAAGCCTGGGCTGAGAAAGAATTACAGTGGATGATGCCGGCTGCATCCAACAGTGGCACCCTTATTATAAAACTACACACGGGGAAAAATGCCTGTTTTGAAAAGTCTGTAAACTTAAAAAAAATCCTTGAAGGTAACCTTCTTTCAGGTAAAGAGGTCAGACCCTCATTGGTAATTGTCTCATCAAAAAAATATTAAAAGTTCATATTTTAAGCCTTTCTAGACAGTTTGGTCGCGTTTCAAGATAAGCACTGTTGAGGCTCATTATTTAGCATCAAGATTTAGATTGGATTGAATACGACTGCCTTTATTCTTCCCTCAATGGGGACATGTTCTTTTACAGCAGATCATTTATTTTGTAAATTTTGTAACATTTTGTGAGGTCCAAGTGGCGTACACTATTCTCTAGGGCTGTGTATCGGGAGGTATGATGCGTATCCCGATACAGGAGTGGTGCTACGATACATTACAATGTATTGCCATACTATCAGTTCTGCAATAAATTGTAATATTTGTCAACAAGAGACGTCGTTTTTAGGGGAAAAAAACAGATAATGCAGTTAAGTATTATGTGTATAAAACATGTTTATTGTTATGAAGTCAGTCCAGTCAGACTTTCAGTTAAATTTCGCAATCCAACAGTGGAATGAACAGCTTCCAACAAATCAATAAATAAATAAACTTCACTGCATTATTCGTAAAAAAATATGTCATAAATGCAGCAGCATATCCCAAGTATGTCTGTATTAAATATCGATATAGCTGACGTAAAATGTGAAGACAATGTCACATGGTCAAGTATTGCGATATTTCAGCAAAAACATTGATGCAATATCGTGGAATCAAGTATTGTGATGTTTGAGCCTATTTTTTCTTCCGCCCCTACTATTTTCCATTCATTTTGTTGAGTGGAAGATGACGTTGTCTAGATATCCTTTCAAATTTGTGTTTTTTTCCTTCTTCTACTTGGTTATTATGAATGCTGATGGTAGAACTTAAAAAGTGTGCTGCATAAAGTCACATTTTCCTCCGTGACGACAGCCAGGAAACATGTTAAATAAAGGTATTGAATCCCATAGAGCCTCTTAATGTTTTCATTTATAAGCAGTCGACTCTGTCAGCCACCAGAAAGCTAATGAATATTCACATTCCGCTGCTAAAGTACTGCATAATGTTTACCTGGTAGCCTTAATATTTTGCAGCACAGCTGTGTTGAAGAGCAGCTTCCTGCTGTGTTCAAAACACCCACGAGAGCCAGTGGAAATGCTTCATTTATGAAATTGAAAGAGTTCGGAAGAAGTTCAGGAGGTTCGGTTGATAATTCTCCCGTGGTTTGTCTCCATGAATAATTGATTTCTTTTTATGCTTAAAATTTGACAAATTGTTTTTATGATTGTGTTTAACTTGCACAGCTTGTAGCAGGTTTGAGTCCACCTTATCTTGCATCCCACTTGGGCAGTTTTTGACTGCATCACTGTCAGGAGAAAGGCTAGCAGTTTTATTGCTTTAGTCAAACCAATGTATTTTTTTTTTTCATTTTCCATATTTTTATTCATTTTATTGACCTAGTTAAAATGAATAGCCTCTGTTTTTTGCACACAACGCATGAAAACAGTTGATATATAAAATATTGATTTCATTCCTTATGTCATCACCTCATTTATTGATCCATGCTACCTTGCTTTTTTTTACAGACAACTAGGTCCTCACTAAACCTCCTATGGGCAATACTGTTGTGGCGTGCAATGGAGTTATACTTTATTTTAATACTTCTGTGTGAGAAAACGATCAGCACATCTGTCTGTCCATCTGTCCACGCTGGCTGTGAATGGCACTTGAGAACAATTCCTCTCTGAGTGACTCAGTAATTTAGCTTGTATATGTGCGATGCTGCAAGTGTTTCAGCTTCTCAAAACTCGTGGACGTAGCAAGGAGTGGCTTCTTATTGATGGAGGGATGCCAAAGAGAACAGATGGGTGGATATTGAAAGCTGCCAGAAGAGACTAATTATCAGGTATTCATTTCCAAAACAAACATATTGCAATCAAATCACCCACTGAAACCATCTCTACATTGTGTTTGTGTGTGAGTTGTCGACAATGGCTTAGTTCAATGAAATTCCATTCGGGAGGCTTGGACGTGTTCCTGGTGAACTATTTAAAAGTTTTAGTGTTTCGTTGCTTTAGTGCCTTTTTGTTCGTGATCATAGAATCCTAACTGTCATGGCAGCACGCTAATTACTTCTGCAAGATGGAAATACACTTGAGAAAGGGTGGTCTGTCTTGACCCCGTCCTTATGTTCTCAAACACAAGTTTTCTCTTTGTCTGCCCGCCACTTTTCTCATAGTTGGGCTGACTATGGATTATAAAGAAAATGGATTGCATAAATTAAAACGCAAACAAACCGATGCTTATCAATGAAGTCACTTTTATTCAGCCTCACAATTTTAGCTATTATTGAATGTTCTCTCATTTTGGTGAGAGAGCAGCTGCACAATGTGATGCTGACCTATGTCAGATCCCCACTTCTTATGTTAGCTGGCTTTACATGAATATTTGAATGTATAACTGCTTTGTTGATGCTGATGCTCGGTTTTTAAATTAAAATTCAATTAGAACATAAAGAAAAAGGAATTTGTTCCACTGTATCTACGTTTACATGATTTTATTAGAGTCGCTGTTGAAAACCTCGTAGCTGTCAGTGTGGTGTGTTGAAGTGTGCAGAGATCCAAAGATGATCGTTGACTGTGGTTATATGCAGAGAGTAGCAGCTCGATTAAGCCACGGAGTCAGAGACGATCCGGCTATGAGTAGTTCACCTCTGTGATGCGGGGTGGCGCTGTGAGCTCTTCAGTTCTTCCCGTTCCAATGACCGTAGGGGAAGCGCATTCAAAGTTGACAGGTAGTGAGGTGCTGTTTCAGACTTTTCAGACTCTGTTGACAGCGATTGTGCTGACTTGTTAGATAGTTTAACTTCAGAGGTTCAGAATCAGCGCTTTGAAGCGAAGGTTGGACACCATCCCCATCATGGAGCTGTCCAACTCTGTTTTCCTTGTATCACAAGAATGATAGATGTCGAGTAACTAAAGCACAGAGCTGTTGATCACTTAGCAACCATGCTAACGGTTGCTAACATGATGGTAATGTTGTCTTCTAAAACCAACAAATCACATCTTCAAATCTTCCTCTGAGAACAAACAAAACACCCCAGGCTGAAGACAAATCTCCACATCTGCAGATTGTCGTTGCAAGTTACAAAAAAAGGTTGATATCAGGTTTGTTATGAGTTCACCGCAGACATCAGCTAAGCCTGAGGAACACACATACTGCACATGTGGTTACTTGCACGACTTCTCGATTGTATTATATAAGGTTATTCGACATCATGAGACTGTGATTAATCTATTAGTTTGTTCACTACCGCTGCGTAGCTCACGCAGCCACACATCACCCAGTCCCATCATAGTCCAGCTACTTGGCTACATGCTAGCTTAGTCAAGCTATTAATACCATTATCCAGGTGGCATAGTCCGACTGAGAGAAATTCCAATTTCTCCCCAGTAGTGGGACTAAGCTGTTTACAAGCGAGTCCGAACTTAGCCGGACTCATGCAATAATTTGTTTTTCCTGAGTTGTCATGCAACCATGCTGATGGTGGAGAATTTAGATGTTGTGAGTGATTAAGTTGAGATTTCCTGCCTGAAAGTTTTAGTAACGCTTGTGGAATATTTTGGTTCAATACACGCTCAAAAGTTATGTCTTTGGCTCAAACAGTCATCAACGTAACACTTGTACATATTAATACAGCAAACATGGCCGTGTGTACGTTGTCACCATGGCGATATGAAAAAACATTCATCAGATTTGCCACTGCTGTGTGTTATTCAGAAGTGCTATTTTTCTCCCGATCAAAAAATAACATTTATCTTTATAATTTAAATCTAAAACTCCAAAGATTTCTCATGATAATTATATTTTGTATTTTTTATTTTACCGCAGTACACTAGTCTCTAGACTCTCCTCTCATCCTCATCTTTTCTATCCACTGTTCAGTAAAATTTAATTCCAGCAAATCTGTCCCTCTTTTTCTCCCAACTACTGTATATTTCTCTATTCCTTTGTCCTTGTCTGTCATCCTAATAGTCTCTCTCCCCTCTCTCTCCCCCTTCCTCCGACCCTGACCCACTTAGCAGACTGCTTGTTATTCAAACCTTTGCTTTCCCACACAAACACATACACACATGTGCGTACAGAAAGAGGGTAATTTGGTCTGACTACATACCTCGCTATCTTTTTATTTCCCTCTCTGGGTTTGAGATGGTTTTCACAAACTGCAAATGTGCCGTTCTACACTTAAAGTACCTGAAACACAATTGGATATATTTTCTGTTGAAGTGATTACCACCCTCTGATGTTTAGGTTTACTGTGGCAAGTGATGATGAGCTTCTTTCTCTTAAATGCAATTGCGTGTCTTATATATTTTTACAGAGAGAATTTCAGTGTAGTGTTGTCTTGTCTGTACGGGGCGTAACTCAAATAGGCTGTGTTACCAACGTCTGTCGTAAATTGCAAGTACCGGTAGTAAGAGAAGTTTGTGTGGAGGCTTCAGTTTAAAAGCAAAGTGCTGGAGAGAGAAGGCAGAGATTTTGTGTAGAATGGTGAGTTCGATCTCAGCCCTAACGTGTCACATATTAGCGGTTGTCATTTTTTCATCCAAGTGAGTTTTCTTTTACTCTCCTGAAAGCCTAATGCATAAGTGTATCAACATCGGATGAAAAAGTCCTCTTGATAACCGTCAGTATGTTTTGCTTGAATGAGAGTCTGTTGGTGAGTTTGGAGAGACACAAGCAGAAGTCGACGTCATGAGATGTCTCGCCTGGCATGTCATAGTTAGTCTTGAAAACAAACACAAGAAAGAACCATCTATGTAAATGTTTCCCTGCTTTTACTCCAGACTCTTTGCTTTTATAGCTGGACAGGGCTGGATTCTGTTCTGGACCTATATTACTATGACAGCAAAAATGGACTATCATCTATCCTCTCTGGACTCAGTGGCACAGAGTCACTCAGACAGTTCAGCGCTCATCGTTTGCACTTGCTTCCACGATACGCTAAATGAAGACTATTTCTGTGGACATTTTTGATAAATGTCAAATCACTGTAAATCATATGAGTGTAAATCAATACACATATAGCAAGAATATTAACCTTCACAGAGTAAATTGTTCAAATTCTAATAACAAAAATTTATAAATTAGACTGATAAATTTGACTTTTCACTCTCATGTAAATGCTGTGGGGAAAAATGAAAATAACTGAATTCACCAAAGTCATGAAGAACATAAAAATCAATTCAGCAAATTATCATATCACTTTAATGAGAACTAAAACTTTATTTAATTTAATTTAATGATTGTTGGCTTCAGAACGTACTTAAGGGTCGGGAATAAATATGCTGAAACAAAGTAATGGGATGAAATGAACCATAATTTTCTGGCTTGGTTTATTCAGAGCGCTCTACATTTCTTTCTCTGTCTGAAAACAAACGTTCTGCCGATTGTTTTATGTGAGTGATGTGTTCCGAATGACTGGCATTAAACGGATGTAGTAGTCCTCTTTCATTTTGAGTCCTCATGATATTTCATCTGCTTCTTTCGCTTTGTAAGCTTTGTCTTGAAAAACTTTAGTACTTGCTCTGTGTGTGTGCGTATGTGTGAGAGAGAGTGCTTACGCTGAAGATATCACCCGCCTTTAGAAGTTCATGAGAGAGCAATTTTGACAGGAAGGTCAACGTGTCCGCTCCTCTATCCTTCATCCTTGTTTAGTCTAAATATTCACTTTCCAGAGAGCAGAGACGAGGATTAGAAAGGTTGATGCGGATTGGTCGGAGATATTTTTCTCCCCAAGCCTTTTTATTTTTTTCCCCCCCAAGTTTTTTGATGTCATTAAAATTTAACTGTCATTCATAGAAAGCCTGGAGAACTTGTCAGTGGACTGTTTCAGCTTTCTGTTGACTCTGTAAACATACACCTCATTTGCATAATACCCAACAGCTGGCAGATGGTTGGGCAGTTACACCTCTCTGTCCACCTGTGTCTGTGTGTGTGCCTGTCACCTCTGCCCACCTGCCTAAACCATCCCCTAAATATGTGTTTGACGACCAAGACTGCAATTATATCCTCATAAAACCCGCTGTTAAAGAGACATGTTTTTATGCACTGTTTATTCCGAGTGCAACTCATATAGCGCAGTTGTGCAACAATCAAGTATGGACTTTTTTTTAAGAACTTGAAAGCTGAAATTATTTTGGCATAATTTACAGAGGAAACATATTCGATTTAAAATATTACTTTTTAACTTTAATAAGTACTTTAGTGCCATTAAATAGCAGATGTATAGTCTTGTTTAAAAGCTTGAGCTCCCTTTGGAAGTTGACATTTTAATATTCAGATTTAGTTGAGTTTACTTATGTTACTGTAGCAAAGTCACTTATTTCTAAAATCCATCTATGAAGTACTTAAATGGGACCGTGCACTGCTGATATTACCGTTCAATGGCAGATTTTATGGCTAGATTTTTCTGTATATTTTTAGATCTTTCCTTCCTGTTCCAACTTAGTAACACTCTTACTTGTCGAGGTATTTTGCTCAATATTGACTATCCATTTTATTGAAGATTAACATCAACAAAAACAACACATTTTCATCCCTTTTATCACACAGTGAAATTGTCTGCAGTGCCTGTAATGATTTGCTTACGGACACTCATACTTTTAACCAGGTGTGTAGGTTACTTCTGTTCTTTTCTTGATATCTCGGCCGATTTTCTTTTGACACCAAGAGAAGCAGTGCCTTTCAGGTGTGACTGAGGTGATTAACTGAAATATCAATACCAATCGGAAGCTTCCGAAGACGTCATTGTCACCAGGGCTTCAACAAGCCCAAAGCCTAATGTGCCACGCTTCAATAATCAATGTTTGAGTCCTGCTAGATGTTAGATTTGTGTTTCCTTTGTTTTAGAAATATTTGACCAGGACTTACACAATGATATATGTATTCTGTTACTACTTTACTGTCACTTATTTGTTCAGTCAGTTTGAATTGTACCTCTTTGGTTCAACTTTAATGTTTTGATAAGAAATATTCACCGCCTTTTATTAACCCTATTTCTGAATGAACTGAATGATTTTTATTCGTAAATACTGCAGATCAATTGGTACTACTCCAAAGCAATGCATTCTCATGAATGCTAGTTAAGTCAGTCTGTTGACACCTGATGTGGAGACTTTGCTCCCCTGTAAATTAGATGCTAACTTCCTGCATTCTCTTATTGTTACAGCTGCTGTTCTTTCTTGTAAATATGGCGTGAGGGTTGCAGTTTCTTTTTTTACCTCCACCGTCTATTGCCTGTCTGCATGGCAGCGACTGTTTGATCGTTGACTCTGTTGCTCTCTCTTCTCTTCTCAAGTTGGAAGGAGACACAATGTTTCTGGGTATGCAGGAAGCAAGCCTCGACTACGTCTCAGCCAGTCAGGTGAGTTTTTGTTTTGTGTACGTTGTTATTTTGCTGCTTCCTTTACTCTTGCATTGTATGCCTACATTCAAAAGCCCTAGATTCCCCATGAGAAATGCTATTTTACCTCAGTTGTTGAGCACTTGCTGAACTTAATTTCACTGTTTTAAACAACATGAATCTGTTGGATCCAGTTTAGGTTTGGACAGGCGAGTCCTCAAACTTTTTGGGACCATAGACCTCTTTTAAGAGAGAATCTTTTTCCAAGTGCCGCTTGCAATTGTGATCAAAAACAAGTTCAACTGTAATATTATGATAGCAGTGTTGTTATGATTGACTGCCTCTTATTTAATTAGTGGCAGAAACTGAACATTGTAGCAGTGTTAATTAAGTTGTCTTCATCACCGTATTATCTCGCTCCGATTACTTCACCATCACTCACATCGACTGCTGGCTGAATTAGTGGGCAGTAAGAGCCTGTCTGTTACTGCACTGCTCTCGTGTAGCTCAGCGGCTTTGCCCTTCATCTCTCGATGAAGTGGACAGATTTTAGTCCGTCGTGCTGTTTAGATCAGCATCAGCAGTTGAGCACTTACTGAGTCCCCAGCGAGTTTTTAAAACCACGATCACTAATATAAGTGAGTCATTGGATTTTTGCATTTATTGGCCTGGTGGTTCCTATTCACAGTGGTACACTTTGGTACACCGTGGCTTGATCAATTTACTCCTAATTCAACATTTGTGAACACCCATTAATTGCTGGTGGAACCCTTGGACATCCAGGCACCCAAGGTTTGGGATCACTGAAATGGTAACATCCTCTTATTTCAACGTAGGGAAAATGTTATGTATGTGTTCAGAGAAAATACTGCTTTCTTTGTGTGAGACATGTGCGGAACCATTTGAAACTATAACAGCATACAACATTAAGTTTGACTCCGTACTGTGTCAGACTCGCAAAAGAACCACAAAAATGTTAACAATGGTAACAGTATAACATGGGTTTTTCATAACATGCAGAGGACAACATCATAGAACACAAGTGAGAGAAAGGAAGACTCAAACATTTTCAAACTCTTGATCTACTGTGGAAGAATAATCCACTGGGAAAGTTTCAGAAGTTTCTCTCACTTCCTCATCATCTTTACTGACAACTGTTTTTGGTACTGAAATCATGACAGAAGATGTAAAACCTCAGTGATGTGAATGACTCATTTTCTGTTTTATAGATGAGCATCATTTAATTGTCAAGGAACACCACTTCATTGAAGCATTGTTAAGCAAAATTAAAGACAGGCCACTTATATCTTATTAGTCCTGTTCTTTTTAATGAACAATCAAGCGGACTATTAACACAGTTAGTTTGTGGCTTGTTAAAATTATGTTCCCTCGACTTGTTAGCTAGCTTAACAATTAGCTTAAGCCTAATGAAATGAAAGAAAAAAAGTCTGTTAATGTCTTGTCTAACTGCTTTGAAACTAAGCCCCTGAGGTCTTTGTGTGTGACGTCACAGCTGCAGTTAATAAGATGCCTCTCTATAAATCCAATATTCATAGTGTACAATGGAGAATATTGTTCAGTGGTGTCTGTGATTTAATGTTTTATATATAAAAAAAAGAATAAATGGCGTCAATATCGAGGAGTATTGCCTCTATCAAGTTGTAGGTTTTTGTCCTGAAATACTTTAGCGGTTAAACCGTTTTCTTTAATTTGTGTCATTTTGCTGCTTTGCTACCTGCTGTGAGGTACGATAGAGGTGCTTTTACTAACACATCATTAATATGAACCTGAGTGAAATGTAAGTGTAGGACAAGTCTTAATGGACACATTCAACCGATTCCTAAATATTTGTTATAGTTTTGAACTATGTAATCTAATGAAACACTGATGATGAATAAGAAAATACTTGTTTATGATGGAAAAAACCCCACTGTGCTTATCCTGTTTATGGAAAAGTAAACCAAGTTGACCTTGAGATGATTTTGTGCAGTAGTCTTCACGAGATATATATTTTTTATTTTTTCTAATTTTTCCACTTCAACTAGATTCAATTCGCACCAATGCTAAGGCAAAAGTATAT
This sequence comes from Synchiropus splendidus, assembly GCF_027744825.2. Taxonomy (NCBI): domain Eukaryota; kingdom Metazoa; phylum Chordata; class Actinopteri; order Syngnathiformes; family Callionymidae; genus Synchiropus; species Synchiropus splendidus. The sequence continues at coordinate 16,102,022 of NC_071346.1, read as the reverse complement.
GTGGTTGAAGCTTCGCCTTTACCCTTGCTCCTCTTCATGACCCCCCTATATGACCCTTGACCTTGTTATGGCCCTTGGGTCCATCTCAATCTATTGTCTGCTACTTTGATTCCTCCCACAGTTTCGTGTGCCACAGCCCCCACCGCCTCACAGCAAGGGAACACCCCTAAACTCAAGCTCACAGCACTGGAGGAGAGAAGGGCACATGGCTGATGCGCACCGTCTTCCTTGGGTGACTATCCACACACACATCAGACACGCATGCACACACATTTTTAAGCATTACAGCTCTAAAGAAAGTCTTCAGCATCACATGATGTGATAGAATTATGACAGTTATCGTATGTTCTGTTCACGAGAAGAGCAAAATTACTGTTGTGTCATTGTTCCCCTTTGAGCGTGTCCTGTGGCCAAACGCTCCAATTTTAGTCTTGAGAAATTGAGCTATTGGTTGATTCACAAATTTAAATTTACATTTTCTGTTATGTTGCTTTGGTTAGTGCTGTCTTCCTGGCTGAGTGGTGGGCAGTGTAGCTAGTTCAACTTCTGATGACTGAACTTTAAATCCTGCAATCAATATGTATTGTACAGTGACTATATTTATTTATTTATTTCCTTATTTTGTTATTTCATTGTCTGCTATCTTATATAATTAATAATAGATGTTGATATATGAAAGTTGGAGTGGGTAAACTGAAAGTGAATAAAATAAAGAATAGATCAAGCAAAAACACACATCATTAAAGGTGTATGTTGAAATTAATGAGCTGAAAAAGTGTTAATAACTTAAAGTAAACAAAGTAAACATTAAAATTTCATGTTACCTGTCTCAGTTAATTACACCTGAATTAGAGAGATTCTTGTAAACATGGCAATGGTCAATGTTCGATCGATTTATGCTGCTAGTGAGAGTGTGTGGACCAAAATCGAAGCCCAAACTGTCCATGTCGACCACGTCTGGTTTTGAAGAAAGAGAAGGCTGCGCTGGTGGATAAACATGAAGCGTCTGACTGCCTACCTGGACATTCATTGATTTGGTTTTTTAAGTGGACTGAATGTTTGAATCCAGCAATGAGGCCATGGTTTCATCTACAGATTTACATTTTAATGCAGTCGGATGGTGAATTTCCACATCATGAGATCCACAGCACTGAAGTGCAAACTCTGCAGTATTGTGCGGTATCAGAGTGTAGCAAGACTGACCCAGATATTGCAGCTCAGTGAGAACAGTGCAGGTAGATCTTATGCCGACTTCACAAATCACATACAGATTCATGTTTTCTTTTGAAGTTAGAGATAAGATGTTATATTGCTTTATCCGGCCACAAGTTTGACTTTTTGTTTTGACTCGCTGATGACGGGCAAACACATTAGCACATGTGTGCTTCAAAATGATCATGAAGCTGTGAAAAGTGTGCTTCTAATGTGAACACAACATGCTTGAATGGAATTAATCCTGACTACATTAGGCTTTCTCTCCCGGCTCCCTGTACTCGAGGAGCAAGCCTTTGTGCCAACGTGAATGAAAGAGAATTGAGGGACAAGGGGGGGAGTAATTTATGCATAACATGAAGAAATGATTGAGTGAACAGGAGAGGAAGGCAGACAGACAACAGACAAGAGGTGTAATTTATGCAGAGTCCCAACAGGCTTCTCTGCCCAGACCCAGTACACCCACACTAGTTAGAACATTGATAAAAGTAAAAATTTCTCCTTAAGGTGACATTTGAAATTTTAGATTTGAGGAATAATGATGCAGTTTTGCCTCCTAGTCTGATTTGTACATGGACAATATGGGCCTTGGCAAGAGGAACAAGACTCCTGCTGATGGTAGTTTGGTGTTATTTGTGTGGAGGGGCAAACCATCTCCTGGGAGCCACCAGTGCTGGTTCTAGGAATAGGTGTTTTGAATTAAAGTAAATTGGTTTGATATCTAATTGGTGCCTTTCTGGTTTGAGTGATTTCATTTAGAAATCCCCGGAGAACATGGTGTTTTTAAACTAATCTCTGACTCTGCCACATAGTGTTGAATGAAGTGTTGAATACATAGATTAGTATTTCAGTTCTGAAATTATATAGTTTGCGGACAGAAATTTAAGTAGATAAAATGTAAACTTCACAGTCTGATGCTTGTAGGGTCCAGTTTCTGCTTATCATTGGAAAAATGTTCACTCATCAAAAACATTTATGCACAATGGAAGCTAGATTTCTATAAGCAACAACAAACATTTCCCCAGTGAATGGGATTTCTCAGCTTGGGACACTTCCTGTTTGGGTGACGCCGCCATGTGTCTCAGCTAATCAAAATCTCATTCACAAATTCAAAATCATTTCCCAGCCGTCGAAGTGTATTTTTGGAAATGTTGAAGAAAAAGTGAGTCGTTTCTGAAGGAATGGAAAAGAAACGTGGTCCTATATTTTAAAGGGATTTTGGACTAGCCATTCACATTAGATAAGCAGCGCAGGCGCCATGTGATTTACAGAAAATGATTCTATAACGTGTGCTGTGAACTGTGTTGTGAGATAAGACAAACGTGTAATATTGAGATGAGATTCTAGCGAAGAAAGGAAAGAACACACTGGGTGTAACACTCTTTTGTGTGTGCTGATGCAGACCAGTGGAAGATCCTCACGACTGCCAAAAGCACCATGAGAATGCACGCATCAGAAGTGGTCTCTTTTATTCACGCTTTGTTTAACATCACATGATTCTGTTGTCGGTTCACTGCTTTTTTTTTCCCCCCATGGTCCACTTTTAATGGCTACTGTCCACTGCTGACCAGGGAGTGTACACAGCACTTGTCAGATGTTCAGACACGAGAGTAGTCAGAAATTAGAAAAAATGTTTCATAACTTAATGGATCAATCACACTCAACGTGCAAAAATGTGGTTTCGGCACTTAAACTCTAGCCTGTTTTCCTGCAGTTGGTGTTGTCATGTGGAGCTGATGCGCACTCTCTATTGTCTTGTGTTTATTCAAATAACTGCAGCTGTCCACCCAAATCGCACTGTGACAAATAGACTGCTGACGAGTGAGATCAGGCCTCATGCAAATCACTGCACCGCTCCGTCATGCAACTGTAACTCGACATTGCTTGTGCGTTTGAGGAAAAAGGAATCAAATTGCAGAAAAGATTAAAAGAAGGAGAGCCAGAGAAGACTGGAAGGAGGATGGTGAGAGATGTGGAGCAAGAAAGTGGAAGAGAGAGAGAGACTGGTGTGGCCAGCCAAGCAGAAAAGCTGTCAGTCTCTATAAAAGATCTTCTCTGTCAGATTAGTATGAGAGGGCTTCACTACCACTGCCTCTCGCTTTCCTTTAACCCCCGTGTCTCTCACTCTTCTTTCGCATGATTCTCTCACTCCATTTCCCTCCTCGTGTCTCGCTCTTTTGTCTTGGCACTCGCATTAACTCGTCATATCAGGGGTTGCTGGATGATCATGCACCTGAGTGCTGAATTCTAAGCCCAGTAAAAGATGTTTGCCTCGCTAAAAATTCTTAAGTGACTGGTCACAACCAAGCTGAAGGAGATGATGAAACTACTCTTTCATTTTGGTCTAAACTAGGGATGTAATATCGCAGATCGCAATACTTGATTGTGCGATATTGTATTGCGATTTTCATATCTCAATATTGTCTTGATTTTTTTTTAAGTTTGCTCCATTATATTTAATATTTAATACATACCTTGATTATCTGCTGCATTTGTGACGTGGACTAACTGGACTTAAGTCATAGCAATACATTTGCTTTCATGCACATCATATTGTACTACATTATGTGATTTTCCCCTTTATAGTAATGGCTCTACTTACAATATATTGTTGCATCACTGTCGCAATATATCACAATGTATCGTATCACCACTCCTTATTGTATGGCAAAAAACCTGCCAATGCACAGCTCTACCGAACCAGGTACAGAAGTGCCTTGTAGGAGTAGACTAAAGAGACCCATGTCAACTGTCTCCCCATAATTGATGGCCTAGTTCCATTTGGTGAGTGTCCTGTTCTTCTGTGTCCCCAGTCTTATTCAATGGGTGGTTTGGGGGACGATGACTTCAACATCCCACCCATCACCCCTCCTACCTTGCCAGAGCACATGCTGCCCCCACATCTTCCTCACGATTCCTCCTCGGGACCCTACCCACCTCTGGAGACCTCGTCCAGCTCAGCTCCTCACCACCCTTACCAAATGCAGAGGATGGATCTTCCCAACATGACCAACAACCCTGATGGGCCAATGCTTAACCAAGATCGCCGGACTTTCAGCCCAGATGGAGGTCCAATGACCAGCACCTTGTCTGTGGTAAGTCCTCATTGGAGCAGGAAAGTCAATAGTAAATTCTCCCTGCACAATACCGAACTCAAATGAGTGCTGTGGTTCTGAAGAGACCACTTGCTCGTATATTTCCCTTTTGCTTTAGGTTTGTTTTCATGATATGACTTGGGTCAGTGAAACTGAAAGTCAATCACTGTCTTACCAAAGTGACATTTCCTTGATATTTCGAATGTTCATTTCATAGCAAAGAGACAGGAGGGGGAAAAAAGGTGACATTCAGATGTGGCTGCATGTGTCAAACAGTACAAAGCGAAAAGCGGCGCCTGTTATGGAAAAGGAGAATCCTCGTTGATGACAAAGGTTTTTCACATTCATTCAGAATGAAACTCGCCTCCTACTCAAGATCTTTCTCTGTCTCCAGATTAAAGTGTTTTCAGTAAATGAAAGTGTCAGTTAAAAAAAATATCTGACCTCAAAGGCCAGAATACATGAGCGTTATTATTTTTTCCCCAGACGTTTTAATTGAATGGGTCAATTTATATTCTTTATCCGTTGTGCTGGGGCTTGCATCTCCAATTGCCTCTGTAGCTACCTTTTTCTGTCTCTGCCTCACTTTTTTTATTCTCATACCAACATACATTACTGCCAGTCAGTGAATTATGGTTGCCTAGCAACCTTCCCTGGCTTTGCCTAATCGGGGTGTGTTGGGGGTTGAGGCGCGTATGCGATTACTTTTCCTTGCAGGACCATTACCACAGCCAAGACTGATGGTGGATCAGAATAAATTGTTGCTTAAGAGAAGAAGTGACTTCCCTCACTGATAATCACGAGCCTAATAGTGTTTAATTCTGAACATGCATCAGAGCTTAGCTCAGAATCAGAAAAGACACATTAGCTCAAATAAAGGTGTTGACTAGAAAAGATGTTGACTACATTTGAAAAAATTAAACACTAACTAAGTTGCATATTAGTTAGTCCTCTGAAAATCCAAGATAAAATTTAAGTTAGTTTCAGTTCTACAGTTTTACATCAAGTAAAAATATCCATTACACAAGTGTGCCTACACTACCCTGTGAGACATCTCATACTCATGTCGAGTAGGGGGCCTGAAAACATTCTTTGTTTGACTCATGGCTTTGAAACCAATGTGAAATGGTGGAGCAATTCCATGTAGTACTTTTACTCCCATTTAATTTGGCAAGTTGCACACAATCATTTAAAAATATTAGACCCCTTTCGAACGCACCAGTGTGTGTCTATTTGCGCAAAACTCTCTGTGATTTGAAATATTACCAAAAAAAGGATTAGTTTCCTGAAGTCTTGTTCTCCCGGCCACGCCCACTGTACAGTGATTGGTCAGGAGGCACCCTTCAGGAGCATCAGTGTGTCACTGAACTCTTAAACACTATTTAAGGTCCTCATGTTGAAGTTAAAATCTCCCGCCGCCAAAGCCCCACTTTCTTGTCAGTCCAAACTGAGCTGACGTGCATCGTCCTGACCGTGGACTTTCATAGAGCTCCTTCATTCGTGGACTGGAGGACGGTGACGTCACTGGAGCGCCTCAGACTCAAACTTACAGTCGTGAGAGAGGGAGTTCATCGATATGACAATGTGAAACGGTGAACTAATAACTTGAATCAAGCATCACAGCAAAGCAGACACGTCTCAGCCATGGGCGCATTCAGAGCTGCGCTGGAGGTTTAGCAAAGCCCACTGTGATGTAAGAGTGGGCCTTGTTCTTGTAAACTCTCGTTCATCAAGATTTCAGATGGAGGAGAACATTGTAAAGGACACGAGCATGAAGGAGAGGAGGACTTTTGAACCATATGCATGAGTCAGCAAAGTTGAATTTGGACTTTAGTTTCAATGTAAATGTATAATCGTATTCAAAAAGCTTGCCAAACAACTACCAACAAAACAACTCTGTCGTGCAAGTCAATGATTTGCTTCATATTACGAGCATAAGCTAAACTCACATGGGCTATCCTTACTAGCTACAATGGTTTTGCATGATGAATTCAAATGGGGGTTCATTTGACTGCCTAATGCACACAACTATGCGCAGTGTGTCCAAATATACAAAACAGGAATTTAGCATGCTTCTTAGCCTAATGGATTGTTTAGGTACTCATCATGGAAACTGTTTTTGTTGTCTGTGCAAGGTTCTTTCTCTTTTTACCGTCATCCTTTATGAGTTCCTGGCTCTAGATTCCACTCTGCCGGAGTGTACATTTAAAACTGTTTAGTTCTCCAGACCAAGAAGCACTTTCCTTTATCTGTCATATATTTCTTTTGATCTGTACAGTATTTGGCATCATTGCAATGATAACGCTGGCATAGCAAGTATGGGGATCACACTTGGTCACAGGGGAAATAGAAACGTCAGAAAGTGTTTTGCAGGGGTTGGTTTTGTGCGGAGTAATATGTATAAAATTATAATTAAATGAGATGCAAAATGTTGTTGCAATTTCTACAATTCCTATTATGAATTTATTTTTGTTACCGAAAGACTCCTGGAATACAGATGGATGTATTTCTAGTTTTCTGGGGTCGTTTTCTTATTAGAATGAATTTTTTAAATTTAAAATGTTTTTTTGGTTTTTTTTGTCACAGTAAATGCCAAACCACAACTATTAGTTTTCAGTTATTTCACAGGCAAATGTACTTATGTAATGACACTTGGTCTTCTGAGTCAATACCGCAGGGAGCTATTGGCGACCACATCCGCAGTTACGCCCGAATGTCACTCCGCTCTGAATATTCCTGCTAATTACGTCAAAGTTTCTGCACAATCACCTAACTTTCGTGTTCCAAAGAAATGAAAACGGTCGTCTGCGTCACCAGATATCAATTTATTGAACTGCGTATGAGGAAATTCTGTTCGTCAGATATAAGGGTTTTTGCACAAAAATGCTTATCGAAGACCACAAATGCAGAAGGTCTTTTCTGTGGAGGTAGCATTTAAATAGAAATAGATAAATAGAATGTGACATTAAAATAATGGTATTACTGTGCTGAAAATGCATGAAATGCCCTTTACTGTGTCTGAATAGTAAAACCAGTACAATACATAAATCACTTCCGTCATGCTGACATTTTAGTCCACTGTAAATAAGAGTTGGTGAAGATTGAAAGTGTCAAGGGAGGGATTTGTTTTCAAAGAATACACTGCACAATAAACATGGCCGTCATGTATGCGTGGCGCAGGTGGGCCTGTAAAACAGGACACTCTGCAGCCAGTATTTATCTTAAGTCAAATTATTAAACATCCAGGAAGTAAGAGACTCAAGCTTCATCTGACGTGTAGCCACTCAGGAGCAGAAGAAAGAGAATCTGGACAAATGTATTTGCACAGCTGAGTGCTCTAGATGACTTCTGATCCTTTCCATTGTCTGACCTTTATTGCCAGTTGCCAAGGTAACTATCAGATTTCATTACGGCTGCACGTCGTACAAATCCTGTCCATCAAAGACATGTTTAATAGACCCTCTTTCGGTTAGACCCGAGTCAAACACGGAAGACAAACAGCGGAGGGTTGCAGAGCTGCGTACAGATGTATTTTGACTCAATTTGATATTTGAAACTCACATTTAAGCGCAATATGATGAATTACTGCGGAAGTGAATACCGTACACCAAAGTGGATGTTTGCTCACCATGTTCATGTGCTGTGTTTGCACAGATGCAGCAGATGGTGAACTCCGATTCCCGGTTTAACAGCAGCCAACAGCCAATCGAGGCAGCGCTCGGGCCACGGAGCCAGTCGGGTTTAACCCAGCAAGGCCAGCTATCAACGATCAATCAGTCCCAGCTCAGCCTTGCCGGGAACTCGGTCACCCACAATTCCCCTTCACCCCCTGGAAGCAAGTCTGCTACACCGTCTCCCTCCAGTTCTGCGCATGAAGACGACAATGAGGATGCACTCCGGGTAACTTGCACAATATACTTGTTAAGGGTCTTGATAAACTAAGTCTGAATTACTGCACTTATTGACTGATGGTGCTTGTGGAACATCGACATGTGCTGGCAAAATGAAAATTACATTTCAGATTTAGACAATTTGAAGTGAGACTTAACGCGGTAATATGGAGGTTTGCAAGTGCTGAGCTCAAGCAAACACTACATCCAAACTCACCCTATTACCAGTCCAGTTACATACCATCAACGGGGTCATGTATAGTTCTATTTAAATGAGCTGATATGGGCAGCAGGTGGCAGTAGCATTACGGAACCCATTTAGACAACACTGACTCGATAAATGCTTCAAAAGCTTCAACCACCAAATGGTAATTTTGACCAACACCACAATGTAATCGCCTGTTCTTCATCCCATAGTATATTTATACATTTATTTCATTATTAAACATATAGACAGATAGCCACATGCACTCGTATCACAATGGTGGTCTCCATTTCCAATATTGTCCAACATGTACTGACATGTGCTCCTCTTTTTCTTAGTCTTCTATGTCAAAAAATAAATCAATAATATCATCTCAAAATATTTTTAGCAAAACAGAAATGATATAGAAAGAAATTGTCACCATTATTTCACATTAGATTTTTACATTTTTCATACTAAATAATAAAAGTGGTGAATGTGTATTTCTGTAGATTTTGTCACTAGGAACAACACTGATATTGATGTCAGACATTCCTAATATTCATATCGCATCTGTTTTCTCCGTTACCAATAGGTCAGTGTAGCAGAGAAACGACCTTTATCTCTGGACATCTCCAAGAAACCCAAAACACCAAAGAAGAAGAAGCGGAAGGACCCCAACGAGCCTGTCAAGCCAGTATCCGCTTACGCCCTCTTCTTTAGAGACACCCAGGCCAACATTAAAGCCCAGAATCCGAATGCTACTTTTGGAGAGGTGTCCAAGATAGTTGCCTCCATGTGGGACGGCCTTGGTGAGGAGCAGAAGCAGGTGAGTGAATAAAATAAAGTATGAGAATATATCAGGGGTTGTTGTCCCTGCCTCTTCAGTGAAAACTGATTTTGTGTCTCAGGTGTATAAGAAGAAGACTGAGACGGCAAAGAAGGAATATCTGAAACAGCTGGCAGCCTATAGGGCCAGTCTGGTTTCACAGGTAGGACACCGAAATGTTGCATCAATTGAGGTGTGAGTGTTTTTAATCATGTGCATAATAAATACAGGTTTAGGTTCTTAATGCTGCTCTTGAATAATGCTGCTCTTGTTTGTGCAACAACATGTGTTATTTTGTGGTCAGCTGTCACTGGTTGACAAAATGACATAGATGTTGAGATACAGGGAGTTATTATTTGCAATAGACTTGTGTTATTACTGAATCAATTGAATCATCATTCTGAGGTGAACAATCAAAAATCCAACATATCTTTATTGACATTACATTCGTTGCTCAGTCATAACAAACTAAAGTGGTTCATTCGCTGGAGTTACTTATGAAGCGACTCAAGGTCTTAACTGTGTCCGTCTTCTGTTTCCCGCAGACTTACACTGACCCCTCTGACATGAAGCCCCCTCACTCCTCCTCATCGTCCTCCTCTTCTACCTCCATGTTCACGTCTAAACCACCAGTCTACTCTGGACACCAAGGCCAGCACCCTCACCACCTGCCCCCCCACCAGCACCCAGGCATGTACATGCAGTATCCTCACCCGTCCAACCTCAGCCACGCCACCAACCCCGCCCTCGGACCCCACCACCTGCCTCCGCCTCACGCCCAGATGCACCCTCAGCTCCAGGCCTTGTCGTCCAGAGGGACAGCACCAAGGCCAAGCGTGCCGCACCAGGGAGGTCTGTCTCTGGGCAGTGTGGTGGCGGCGTCAACCCCCCCTCACCAGGTCAGCCCCCCTCTTCACAGCCAGGCGCACCTGGGTGGGCTTCACAGTCCCCATCATCAGCATCAGCAGATCAGTGGGCACACGCTGGGGATGACACACTCTCCTGCCATCACACAGGTGAGATTACTGATACACTGCAAACACACAGACTGCTATAAACTACTTTTCTTGTCACTAGTATATAAAGAAAACAACTGAAATCAAGTGAAGAATGAAGTAGGAGTGGCAGTACCACAATTTACGCAGACAAAGGTCTGGAGTCATCCTGACCACCTAAGTACAAAGGTCATTTAGGTCAAGTAAAATATGGGCTTACTACCTACAGAGGCCCCTAACCTGCCAGTAAACCGCCTTTCAGTCTTCCTCCGGTCGAGCATTTGATTCGTTCAGTTGTTTCTTCCCCCCATTAGCAACAGATCCAACTGTTTCTTTTGTTTTAATCTTATTCTGGCTGTCTTCAATAAGTAATATGAATGTCATCTCTGATTTCATAAACACCAGTACAGTCTTTCATTATTGGCTGCTAGTGTCGAGTTGACTCACTTGGATGTGGTCAGGAGGATTGCTTATCTGCACTTTTCCGTTATTGACTGCTGGTCACCAAGAATCAAAATTCTTATTGAGAGGTGTGATGATAGAGCCGAGTCTTCCAGCCTTTGCATGATGCATTCTCCTATATTTAGTATGAAGGAGGGAGGGAGCAAAGTACCAGCGTAGGAAAAAGGACAGAACACAGAAAAGTTTTTTTTTTTTTCCTGAGAAATAATGGGGGATGGGAGAGCGAGGAGAGACAAAAGAGGCAGATGGAGTCTTTGTGAGGAGTGGAGGAGAAGAATTTACTCAACAATGGATGAATAGGTGAGGTAGAGGAGGAGAGGGGGAGAACCCAACCACCTGCTGTCCTCCTCTTTCTCCTCTTTCATACACAACACTCAGATTAACTTCCCTTTCAGCCCCACACACAAACACACAATCCTGCACTGACGCAGCAGTGGCTGAATTTCTCCTTGGGAGATATTAAACTTGCTCCTCTTACCTTTTCATCCTCCTCCTGCTCCTCTTCATCCCCCTGAGTGATGATACAATCTGCATGACACTTAAAACTCCATAATTACTGTTGATGAACCGTCAACTCATCTCGGCTACATTTCATTCCGCTGGCTTTTATCACTGGATTCATGTGACAGGCAATCAGCCCGCCGCTTGTCACAGAATAAAAGGTTGAGTCTCCATGATTCAGCGTTTAAGTGGCAACTAAAAAAGATGCCCTCCTTTCATCAGTATTTCGTCTCTGAAATAGTTGGTTCTACTTGTGAACATGTGTCAGACAGATCACAACAATAATAGATACGTTGAGTTTATGGAGTGCGAGGAACGAGTTGTTGGACTGTACAGGCTTCACTTTAGAAGTATGTAAAAGTACGTGGGGCCCCAGGGAAAGATAGTGAGTGACAGAGCAGATTTGGCCAGGTAGCTACTATTAGCTCTTACCTGATGATGGAAACACAAATAACTGGGTTCTTTACTGAAACAGAGAATCTTTGTGAAGCAAACTACTTTAACATAAATGTACATCTAGCAAAGCACTCCACGTCTGCTAAGCTCTTTTATACAAGTCTTTTTCCCAGAGCTGTGCACGATACATTGTTCTTGTAGAGATATTTTTACCTGGTTGGTTATAGAGTTCATACATGGAAATCACTTGGACTGAATGTCCACAAACTGAGACCATAAACTGAGGTGTGCTTGTGTCTGTGTTCCAGGGCTACCCTCTGTCTCTCCAGTCTGATTATCAAACAATAGGAGGTGCTATGCTCAACAATGGGCCTATGATGTCCTCCTCAGTGGACTACCATCAGCTGGGCCGACACACACCCAACCAGCACCTGTCTTTGGACTGGAGCAACGATTACCATGGTAGCGGGTAAGTTGTCCAAAACCATAACTGTTATGTGATCGCCACACACAGCAGCAGGTATTATTATTGTGTCCAGGGAGGTCAGTGACGCCGCGAACATGCGCTCCATAGGTTATATTGCAGTGAAGCTGGTAGTAAAATGCTGAAAGGCCCGGCCCCCACACCATAGTTGGGCACAGAAGTCACACCTACACTTACAGTTACTGTTTGAGTTCGGTGTGGCTTCCCCTTCGTAGGGAGTGATTGAAATTCAAGCGAAGGGCCAGATCAAGAGTGATCTAACTCACTACCACTACCACGTTTTTTACATCAAAACAAGCCGGCCAGGCTCTTGAAGTTATGGATGTTAAAGCTGGCTTAGTTTAGGTTTTGGGCTACTATCTCTAACGCAAGGTGTACATCCTGACCTTTGGATGTACATTACAGCTCTATGTGACTTTTACAGTCCAGAGATTTTCTCTGACTGGACACGTAGTTCGTCATAAAGGTGTTAGTTTGGACCATAGTCAGTCAGCCTGCTTTCCATGGCTTAGAATGGGGCCCAATGGAGAACAGTAGAAATGTGATTTACCCCCTTCTTTTTGTGGAGCCCAAGCCTTTTGCCCCCCAGCAATTGTGTTTTATATTTAGATGGGTCATTTTCTATTGTTCTAAAGTAAACATGAACTTGTTGTCCTTTTAAAAATACAAAAAACATGATACCTAAATATAAAAAATAAAGTAGTTTCAAAGTTACTTGAGTTCAAACCACATCCTCAAAGGTGTGTCACATGACCAGCACAACTGACCAGGCTGAGGTGAAGGATTAGTAGCTAGAATTCCTTTTTAAAAATCCTGTCTCTCATCGAGAATAGATGGTTGAAATTATGATTTAAAAGACAAAGTATTGCGTTTTGCTAATGTGTGTGTTAATGTCCTTCTATTCCAGGGGTCTTCAGAGGGACAAACCCCTGTACCTCAGCTAGAGACGCTGGTCTTTAATTCACGTCCTCTTGGACCACCAAACCTCTCTCCTCAAACTGCACTTCAGGACTTCATCCTACACTGATTCTGAGGGTCCAGCAGGGTTGCAAAACTGTATCCACGAGGGAGTTTGAAGTCATAATCCTGCAGCTCCTGTGTGTGGATTGGTTGGACTTCTTATTCTGTTTTTCTACTGGTTGCTGTATAATTCATGCAAAAGGTAATTCATGTAAATATGACAGGAGTTGGTCAAGAAGACCCACTTTCTCCCAACTTATGTCCCCTGAGGTGATCGAAGGTTTTTGTAAAGCTTCAGCTCCTGTGTCAAATGTGTAAAATAATGTGATCTTTGTCAGTTAAAAATCCAGGTGACTTTTCTTTTGTGTACAGAGTCAGAGGATTAATGACCAAATACTCCAACATTGACAAACTGTGCTTCTGTAAATAGGCGGTTTTACAAGTGATCTCAGGCGAGAGATCTGAAGCTGGCTGTTACCGCGCGAATGGTAGCCGCTCGTTCCTTTGCTCCCACCCTCTGTGTTTTAGTCTGTGAAATGATGAAGTCTCCATTTCTTTGTTGGAAAATGTTCCTTTAATAGATGACAGCTCCCCCCTGGCACATGTCAGTGGCTAATTTTGATTTGGATCCAAACCACGTGCGAGTGCGTGAGGTGTCATTGACCTCGGCTGCATGGTCGATATTGTCATCATATTTAAGAAGCTGTAACTGTTGCTTGATTTACTGTATTTTAATGGGTTTTTTTTTGTTTGGTCTTATTGATAATGGGAGGCTCGATCCGTCTCACTCTGTATCTCTATATTTTGTGTTTTCTGACAGGACTCTGGAACAAAACCATGCAGATATTCTTATTTTTAGAATCTTATAATGTGTTTGAGAATAAAGTCAGCGCTGCTTTGTCCAGCCGTCACTCCAAGCCCCGCCTCCTCGCTGAGCCTTATTTCTTTATGTTGTGCGTTTCATCTAAATATAGAATCAATGTTCTTGGGGAGGAAATGGTTGATGATTCCTCCGTGATTAAATGTGGTAATTGTCAAAGTCTCTCGTGTGCACACAGACAAATGCAATTGCACTTCACAGAATTCAAATGAGATGATTGAATTGGAACGCGTGCGCTTGTTAAAGATGAAGATGAAGTGCAACCAGCAACCCTGGACAATAAGCGGCACACATTGGCGACAACTCTATGTTTTTTATTTATTTTTTTTTAGGATGTAAAGGCGCAGCGACTTCCCGCCAAACTGTGAAATCACGTCACAAATGGACGCCTTTTAATTTATTCAAGCAATATTCAGAACCTTTATTTAACTCCATTAAACTGAGAACAGTTTAATCCTCAGAGGTCAATAAGCACACATCCATTTATACCACAATAGTAGAACGTGTTTCCCCACGACGGTCAAAATGGCTGAAGATGAATACTGCCCTCTAGTGCATAGTGGTTTATATTTTCATAAAAATAAAAAAAAAATCAAAGTGATCATTAGTACAATGACTTTATAGAATAAACCTCTAGTTAAAAAAAAGAAAAATAAGTAGCCTACGAGTAAACAATTATCAGGTTGTTTAGGAAGGATGTAAAAATAACCATATTTGTGTTTTAAATTCTTTCATTTTAATGTCATTTTCATTTTAAAAGCCTTATTTGGAAGTTCAGGCGCTGGACTTTGTAACATAGACGTCCATGTATCCCCTGAATTCCTGGTTCGGCTGAGATTGGGAATATTCCCAAATCTTTAAAGGTTCCATCAAACTACTGTGTCAGTGACAGTGAATTGAGCAAGTCCAAGTTCCATTAGGATAAATGTAAAGGGAAAAGGTGTATATTTAATCCATACCCAGACGGATTATAGGGGAAAACTTGTATTGTATTGTTGATCAAGGTTCACCAAACTTAGTCATCTGTGTTGAAACTACAGCTGGCCAGAGTGGAGGTGCCACACCTGCCGTGGTGAGCAGGGGTTGAGAAGCTGCAGCTTTCATCTGTAGTAACCCAATTCCCTGTAGTGTGTGTTTAGAGGTCAGTCGTGTGACACCAAACACACCAGTAACAGCTGTGCATCAGCCGAACTGGAAACTCAATCCCACGGAGACACTGAAGCTTCAAGTGGTGGCCGACTCCCTCTGATGCTTCAGTTTGAGCCCTTATTTCGATACAAGTGGAGATAGTCAACTACAAGGGTTTTAGATGAGCAGCACAGGTTATGTGAACAATAGACAGCAGCAACAATACCATGAGACAGCGCGTACAAAATACGCTAAAGTTGAAAAAGGTCTCCGGGAAGAGCTAGCGAATCTTCCTTTCCAGGGCGGTGGGAGGACGAGCGGACGTCTTCTCTGGCAGAACCAGTCTGAGTTTTCTCCTGGGAGATGAGCCTCCGTCTTCCGAGAGATACTCTTGCTGTAGCAGGGCCGGATCCACAGCCTTGCCCTGTGGTCTTATGTCCACCTCAGACACCCCAGTGGTGGAAACATCAGTTCCCACGACCCCACCTGTTACCGCAGTCACCATCAAAGCTGTGTTGCCGTCTTGATCGATTGACTCTTGGACAGCAGGAGCACCTGAAAGTTCCTGCTCCTGTGAGGCTGGTGGCTCAACACTACCTTCATGAGGTCCCACCTCAGCTGGAAGACCTTGTCCGTGGGTCTGTTCATGCTTTAGAACGAGAGCAGAACCGTCCGGCGACAGAGGGCTTTGGGACACAGTTTGTATTTGTGTGGCAGGTGTTTTTGCTGCTGAGTTTGGGGAGCTCCCTGCCGTCTGAGAAGTAGACACAATGTTGGCTTGACTTCCTGGAACACTTGTTGGGACTGGTACATGTGGACTGGTTGGACCACCGGGCAACAGACTACCTGGAGCAGGGTTGGTAGGGCTAGAAACAAAAGCAGCAGTTGGACCACCAAGTGACCCACTGGGTTGAGTCATGTTATTCAGTCCGCCTAACAGCACACTAGATAAAAGAGGATTAGTTGGGCTTGGGAGCAGAGCATTGGTCTGACCACCTGATAACAAGCTAGGCACGGCACTACTTGTAGGAGCACCTGGCACCAGACTAGAAACTGCCAAGTCCGTAGTACCCCCTGGCTGTGGTCCACGGGTAGCCATGTTTTGGAGTACAGCATTCCCCCCAGGAAGAGAGATATGATTTTCCGTCCTCAGCAGGGAAAGGCTGGTTGTCCGGCCCAAGGAATGCTGTGGCCAGTTACCAAGAGCCAAGCCAACACCTTGGTTCTGACTGACCGGAGCTTGATCCATGATGGACTCTGCTCTGACCTGAGTCTGAGTTTGGGGAGAAACTTGTGCCGCCACAGGTCTTGACTCCTCTGCTTCATCTCTGTCGGACGGCGTCTTCACTGATTTGGGCTTCTCTTTGCTGCTGCTCCTCTTCACCTTCTTGCGGTCAGCTTCTGTCTTCGCTCTTTCTTTTGAACCTTTGCTCTTCTTGGGGCTTTTATTCGATTTGTCCGAGAGCTCAGACTTCTTCTTGGGATGGACTCTAGTTTTTCGGAGTGGACTCAGGTTGAGTTTGACCTTCAAGGATCGGCCAGAGTGGGATTTGCTCTTGGTTTCTATGTCCCTCTCACTTTCTCCAGATGTCTTTGATTTCCCGCTGCCTCTTGCTGAATACTTAGGTTCCTTTTCCAGCATCTTCAGACTCCCCAGGTCAAATGACACATATCTTCTTGAGTCCTGGTTGTTGCCGTTCAGTCTGGGAGGAGCATGGAAGCCTGGTCTGTCGCCCTCTGGTGGCCTGTAGGTTTGGTGGCAGCTCTCACATTGAAGCATGTCAGCTCTGTAAACCATCTCGTTTCTCTGAAAAACAGCAGTGCTATACGGTGCTGGGTAAGAAGACACAAGGCCGTGAGAATAGACATGATGAGGAGCATCCAGCCTCCTTCTCCCTTCTTCTCTCATCACTCTTCTTCCTTCTGGATCATGCTTGCCCTCTATTCCATTACTCCTTCTGCTCTCTGACAGGTTCATTCTTGATCCTTCACCTCTGCAGTTAGAGCATCTGGAGAGGTTCTTGTCATCCTCCCTGATCCAGTATTGTCCTTTGATCCGAGCTTCTGGACTCAGGGCTTCGCTGGCCATGGGATTCAAGTTGTCCGTCCTGTTTTCAGCCTCCCAGTGGTTTCTGCTACGGCCAGACTCCTCTTCGTCTTTCTCTCTCTGTCTTGCTTCTTTCAGCTTTCGACGACGAGATGCTCGATACCAGATCAGAACCACCAGAAGAGTCACACTGACCCCACCTGCGGCAAAAGGCAAAAAGCTACCATCTTGCTTTTGGACCATTGAAAGATCTTTTTCTAGCACGGTGTTAGGACACCAATAGTTTAGGGTACATTTGCAAATCCCAATCCATGTGGTGACAGTATGTAGGTTAGGGTTACAGACACCTTCCAACAGGCAACAACCTGCAAGAGCTGCTGGAAACTGTGTTGTTTTTGAGTAATTGTCTAAAAATATTTTGGACCGTGGGAGAAACTGGAGTCGGAGGAATTGGAGAAACCTATATTTGCTTAGGGAGATCACACAAACCAACAAGAGAATGGACTAGGCCTCAGACCTGACTTTCTACAGGGATTTTACTGTGCTGAGCCAGTTATGAATGAATCAGGTTGGAAAACTCTCATGCTATCGGCATGAGACACGTGCAAATACACTCCGCGATGAGCTCTGTGAGATTGATCTACGTTCATTTATGACCAGTACTGGTTGAAATTTCTATGTTGACTTTGGCTACACTTTATTCTGATGCTATTTCAACAGTGCTTCAATGTCTTTTTGTTGTCTGGCGTCTTACCAATAAAGCAGATGACAGCAGCAATGGCTACATCTCGAGCGTACAGCTGGGGTGTCACACTGCTTCTGCTCTCTATCCGGACGGTGATGTTCTGATTCGGGGGCACACAGTTGGCTTCTGTCAGCTGAAGAACCGTAGTGAGAGCAGGGTTGTCCGCACTGACGCACGCCAACTTCCGTCCGTTGTGAAGGGTCTAAAATGACACAATAGGGCTCCTCAAAAACTGTGGTGTGGGTATCAACTCGGGCACCTCTAAATATTTATGCCAGAAGAAGTGACTTTGTGGTCAGTTCACCTTGTTGGGCTGTTGTATGAAGGTAGACAGGAAGTCTGCTAGTTCCAGCAGGTGACATGTACAGTTCCATGAGTTAAACTCAAGGTTGAGGTGAGTTAGCCCGCTAAGGTAGGAGAAGGACTCAGCAGGAGCTGAGGCGAGACGGTTTCTGGAGAGATCCAGGAGGCGTAGTCCCAACAGTCCATGAAAACTAGACCCAGAATTCAAGTCAATAATCTTGGATCTCTTTTTTTTTTTGTTGTGAATATGTGAAATGAGTCAAACCTGTTTTTACTGATGCTGTTTATCAAGTTATCTGACAGATCGAGGTCCTCCAGGTACCTCAAGCCATGATAAGGGAAGGATTGAGAGTCCAAGCTTGTCAGCAGGTTCCCCTCCAGCTTCAAGGTACGGAGTGTCTCTGTACCTTTGAGAAAGTCTGCTTCTATCTGTTCAAAGAAACAGAGACATTAATGTACTCTATGTTATTCTGCGATCTTCTCCCAAAGGACGTACCATGTTTATGCGGTTGTTGCCCAGAGCGAGGATCTCCAGATGAGCCAGGTTCATCAGGACTCCACGCTGTAGGGTCTCGCTGCTGAGCAGATTGTGATCCAGCAGCAAGGTGTGTAGGGATGTCAGGTTACTGAAGGATTCTTCTCCCAGCACTGAGATGTGGTTATGACTCAGACCTGGGGAACAAACAAACAAGCGTGCTTACATGTTTGTGAAATCTCAAGGAGGTCACGTGATGGCCGGGTTGGTCTACACCTGATACATAATTATATTTCAATCTCAGGAAATGTTGACAATAAGACAAGGAACAGATGGTTACATTTGGAGGTGTTTTTTTTATGACAATCATTTGAAGATTTGTTATTCACTTCAGTCCTGAAGGTGTTGCAGCCTCCTCTTCTCACAAGTGCAGACTGTGTTGTGCAAGTGAATGCTGCCTCCTGCTGTCCCGTCGTGATGAGTGCGATTAATGATATTTAAAATGCTGAGGAAAATACCAAATTATGTAGAACAAAAAATATATTAATGGGTGTAAATGAGCGGCTTGGCAGAGTACTGCACTCTCCAGTTTTTATTAGACATTTTTGTTAGCAGAGATCAGCTTAGGCAAAAATTGGATGTAAAATTCTCAGAATGTGGAACATCAAATTCAACTCTATGTGTCTAGTTGCTATTTTGTGTCAGGATTTTGCATTTTTATATGAAATTATTGCGGACAAATACAAATACTACTACTACTACTACAACTACTATGACTACTACCACTACTACTACTACTAATAATAATAGTATTCATAATAATAATAATAATAATAATATATAATTCGCTAGACGTTCAGTCCACAGATAGAATTATGGTTCAATGATGTTGAACAGTCACTTACAGGAGATGTGTGTAGATGGAACTACTTCTGTTGCCAAGATGTGAGCACATATTTTTTGAAGACATCCACTATAAAAGACTTTGTAAAAGTCATTCCATGAAATTTATTTTATGACTGTGAGCACCACCTTCTGAGCTATGAAAAAAATTACAATTTTATTAGCCATCATTACAACATAAATTTTCCCAACAAACTCTTATAGTATTTCTATTTCAATACTATGAATCTACTCTTTGGCAGCACAAGGCTCTGCAGTGATGTGAGACGTCAAACCTACTACAGTGGACAGCAGCAAAACTAAGGGTTCAGAGACATCTACTGACCAATCAGGGTGACGCTGTTCAGGTCAGACAGGGACGACGACTGGACATTTGAGATCGAACCTTCTGTCAGAAGCAGTGCTTCAATCGTGTCTGGAGCATCTGGACACAGAGGGTGGAAGGTTCTTTCTCTGTGTTTAGCTTCATGAATGCATGTGCTGTGTTACCAATAATCTCAGTCAGTCTGTGGCAGATCAGAGCTCTGTCAGAACAGACAACACAGGAGGCAGGACATGATGGCACACCCTGGTCCAGGATCGCTGACAACAGCAGCACCAACAAGACTCCTGAAGAAATATTCAAAACAATATACACAATGTTAAACAGCTACTGAATTTTGTGGTGTTGTATAGAGGAGGGAACGTCAATAAAACTTAGTGAATGAATAAGTGTTTATATTTATTTCAGATTTTATTGAATGCAACACAACAGATCTAGAACAGTGCTTAACACCACTATGTGTAGACAAAGACGTACTCACTGGTCATGTTGTGTTACTGGGGCTGCAACATTGTGATGAGAAGACATGTCTGCCGTCAGGCTGCGGCCTAAAATAATGAGCGACAGTTTCTCTTGGAAAATGATCACCACAAAGTTACATCCTGAGCAATGTTTTTTTTTTTCAAAATACAGTCCTTTAGAGCTGTGTACGAAAAATTAGTCGCTTCAAATACTGCATTTATTGATGTTGTGCCGAGGAAAGGGAACTTTTTTTCCAGTGAGGAAGCCAGAAATAGGAAAGAGAAACCAGACAGGGTATTTGTTTGGTTGCTAGGGGAATGGTTCATTAGTGTGGATTTGCTGAGAGATGGACGGCAGCCAGACGTCGGCCTGATCATGTTTCTGCTGATGCGTCTCCTCCATCCTCCACTAACATTATTAGGAAACATTATAGAAAAACAACCAAGACAGTATGTGATACAGAGCACACAGGTAGTTCGAAGTTTATATATTAAAATAATCAATTTTATTTAACAGTTTCCTCTCCAGACAACAGGGAACCTTTGTAAGTGCTCAAGTTCCTGGTCCACTGATGCACGTCGCAGCTAGGATGATAACAACAACAACAAACATGGAGGAATCCCGGAACAAAAGCAAACAAAACCATTCTGCTTGCTTTTGTTCAGGGATGTTTTTCACTACACAATGGCCAATACTCTGAATGTATTTGAAATTCTTATACAAATATTTTCAAGACATTAAAAGAGCTTTAGTTTGAATAAGGAGATATAAAAACTTGAATATAGCCACCATCGTGATTTCTTGTGCTATTGTCAAACTGATGCAAAATGAACTATATTTTGTTGTTTAAATGTATGTATGGGTCCATCATTTGATTCAGTAATATACCAAATTCATTCAATCATCATAGATTTGCGAATGCTTAAATACAGTCTCCACTATATATATATATATATATATATATATATATATATATATATATATATATATATATATATATATATATATATATATATATACCAAAAATATTATTGGCTAAATTATATTCATGGTTGAAATTGAATTGACTTGTGGTCACCAAATGTCTCAAACCTGACCATTGAGAGCTAATAGTGTTAATGCTGCCATGAGGAGGGAAAAAAAACAGCAATAAGGCAGTGGAACCTTTTGCTCCTGCAGTGGATTTTGGGAGTCAACATTAATCCAACACTCACCACAGGCACCATGAGTGTGATGCATTTGTGTGTGGATGAGTTTCTGGGTGTTGCAGACACTGATAACTCTGTGATGTGACTCCGTTCAATCTTTTCATCAGGGTGCTTCTTTCTTTTCTGCAACCTGGATGATTTTAATCTAGAGATTTGGATCTAAAAGCCAGTATTCTTCTGCCTAATATGCTTTTACATAAAAGCAACAGCAGAATCTCTTTTCAGCAAGGTATTAAATAAAAGCTTTTGCCTCGCGAGTTTCCCAGGTTAAAGTTGTCTTCTTCCGCTGTCCACAGGAGTGTGAGGCACCGGGGAGGCAGCTGCTGTATTCTTGTTCTCTGTTAGACTCGACTGGTCTGGAATAGATCCCCAGGGTCTTTCACGCTCGAGACCGAGACAAGATCAGGTAAAAATGCATTCGAGACCGAAGAAAGTAGTCTTGAGAGTGGTCACCAGTATTACAACACTTGCTAGATAATAATCTCAAATGAATAATCTTAAAATAAAATGGAGCACTCCTATGTTCACTCACTTGACTCATCTCTCTGCCAGAAGTTGCTATACTGTTATTCATAGCCTTTGTCTCCAAAAGTGTATTAGAAGTATTTCGCAATTTGGTTTAAAAAACAAAAACACTGTTTGTTTCAAATGTCTTCAAAGTGGTGTTCTACTAAGAAGAGAGACTCACCATATTATCCTATCCTGAACTAACCTCCATACACTGCTGTCATTCACTCTTCAGCTGCTCTGAAGAAGTCTCACACATGGTTGCACTTACCTCCTGCTCAGTGCACCACAGTCCTCACCGATCAACCGCATGCTACTTCCTGTCACACATCAACTCATATCGATAGCTCTGCTGGCAGCCAGGCTCTGATGCATTTGCTATCGCCATGGCAACTCTGGAGCATGCTCAGTGATCCACCCTGATACCTGAGAGCTACAGGTGTGAGTCAACAACATAACATCGCTTCTGAAATCAGAAACACACACCACCATTGATACCAAGTTCCTATTTGAAGGGAAACAATAAATGATCTAAGAATCACTCTTGGGGAAAAAAATGGTGATTTGAACACTGGAATGTATTGTCTGTGGATACATGTCTGTTTAACAGTACGAATAAAACTGAAGCATCTTGAGTGGGAAACTAAAGTTTGGAGATCTGACTTAGTGATAGAAGTCATAAAGCTTTCAGGTGTGCCGCTTCAGTGACAGATTCATAACAAGATAAGAACAAGTGAATTAGAAATTGAATTAAATGAATAGAATGAAACTGACTTCAGAATTCTCAGTTACACACATCAAACAAAAGTGAATAATCAGTCAAGCCTCAAAATATGTACTTTTTATTTTATAGATACCGTTTCCATTTCTTACAATTTCTCTACGATTGTTCCTCGAATCACGGAGTCTAAGTGGAGCATACCTGCTGTCAGTAATATTAAAAACCAATTAACCGACAAAAAAGAAATGACTTCATACTGTGTTCTGTACACTGAAGTTAGCGGGTCGAAACCGTCTCGTTCATAATCAGATGGTCAGCACCATCTTTCCAGCGGCTCCAGGACACTCGATGATGTCATGGTGAGCCTGAGCAGCTTTGTCCAGTGGATACTGGCTCCCCACCACTGGTCGCAGCCAACCCCCCTCCATCCCAGCGAAGAAGAGAGCAGCCGACTCCTTCATCTCCTCCTGCAGGAGTTTATTGCCATGATTGAGCACAAGACACTGCAGCAGGAAATATATGAGTCGTTCACCACATATATGTCTGGCAGCTTTGTGTTAGAAAAGAGCACTGAATGTCACGAGCTTTAAAGAAGAAAGTTACATCTTCCAAAACTGAGCAAATGTGAGAAAAATGTAGAAAATTGTCAGTAAAAATCAGACCCAGTGATGGAGACTACAGAAGCTACAGTTTAAGAATAAATTAATAACTGAGATTTTTATAAATTAAACGCACATTTCATCCACCCCTAATTATTGGAAGGTGTTGTCAAGACTCAATATTACTAAACATTGACTATAACGTATCATCGAAGCGAACCACGCGACGTATTTGTTCCAGAACACTGAGTGAAGCTGGAGGCCCTTGGTTCGCAGGATCAGACCCTGGCTCTCTCAAAAGTGTTTTTCACCCTCTAGTGGCAAGTTATATGAGCACGAGAAACGTCACACGACAAATGTGACCTCTCGCTTCATGCGACCTCAATTCATACTTAAACATTCTGTATTTATGATAAACAAGTTCTTACATAACTCTTCTGTGTTGTCTGTAATGAAGAGTAAGTTCAGGAAAACCAGTTAATCGCTCCATTAGTCCGGTCGGGTTGTACATCAGCCGTGGTTCGACAAGTGTATGTTTACCGCAGTAGCATTGTAAAGTGAGACTCCGATGATGCTCTTCTCTTTAGCCATGGTGTCTCTGGGGTCGATCTCTATGGAACCTCTGCAGCCCACGACCTGACAGAAGGAACAGTTAGACATGTAGTGGATTATGGTAAAACCTTTGTAGTTGCCTACATTCATAGTACACATGTCACACATTTACACAAGACGATGAAGGTCATCTGACTGTGTGTGACACACTTCCTAAAAGTGATACAAGCTTGTTATATTTCTTCATGTTTCCTCAAATGCACAAAAATAAGTAGACTTGTTATTACCATTAATATCATTATCATAGAAGTATGAACCCAGTGATAAGATGATACTCACCAAAACTCGTCCTCCATTGCTGAGCATGTGAAGGTCATTGCTGAGGTTGACGTTTGAAAGCATCTCTACGATAACATCCACGCCATTGCCGTCTGTGGCGTTCTATGATGTACGAAAACAATCCAGCGGACACTAGTTACAGCCCAGTGAGGTAACACTGGTGTGATGATGACAGCAGCTGCATTTCACTTTGTGTGTGTGTGTGTGTGTGTGTGTACCATGATCTTTTCAGTGTAGCCTTCCTCTCTGTGATTAAAAACCAGATGAGCGCCGTTGTTCAAAACCAGCTTCATTCCCTCATCGGTCCCTGCTGTTCCCAGGACCCGCAGGCCGAGAGCACAGGACAGCTGGCAGGCTGCCACACCCACCTACAAACATGGCCACGGTCACACAGGTGCACCATCAACATCTCTTGATCTAAATCGATCTCACCCCTCCACTGGCTCCGTGGACCAGGACACTCTCCCCGGGTTTGATGTGAGCTCTGTTACACAGGGAGCACCCATCACCAACACAAGTCAACTGCATCTTTTCACCATCAAAGTATTTGCTGATGCCACGGACAACTGTTGAGGTCACCACAACAGACCCACAGGGGATGTGTTCAGGAAAAGATAATAGCTTTGTCGAATCACTTTAAGACTCATGGTATTGAACAAAAACACAGTGTACGCGTGTCAGCTGTTACTTCTGAACCAAAGCTCTGTAAGCGGTGAAGTACGGAATCCCGATGGCGGCTCCCTGACTGAAGTCCATCGTGTCAGGCAGCTTGTGCACACAGTCATCTGTTGCAACAGTGAACTCGGCGTAACCTCCAGAGACTGTTGATGAGGTGAAAACACGATCTCCCACCTGGAAAGCATTGACAGAAAAGCAGTGAATCTTTCTTGTAAATGTGGACATCACATGACGCAGAGATACTGGTCCAACCTTAACTGAAGCCACGTCTGCTCCAACAGACTCCACCACTCCAGCGACATCAGTGCCTGGTGTGTAAGGCAGGTTGGGCTTCCGAGCAAATGTCCCAGTACGGATGTACGTTTCCACTGGGTTGACGCCACAAGCACGGACACGTATCAAAACCTGGAGACACAGAGAGATGCTCATCATTTTAAATGATCTATTAAAGTCATCTAATCTAATCTAAACATATGATAATGCTGTTAAATGTTATAGTTTGACACTATTTTGGGTTTGGTTTTCTTAAATTTTACCATCAAATAATTTAGAATACTTCCACTTGAGGTTATAAACAAATTAAATATCTGAGATTATAAACAATCTGCAAATATTCAGTATGAATATCAAACACCCAAATCACATAAACGTATGCAAATGACTGAATGACTTGGTCAAGTCTCCAGCTGTGCGGCAGCGGTGTGGACGATCACCTGTTTGAGTCCAGGCTGCGGAACCTCCACGTCGGAGCAAAGTCTGAGGACAGACGGGGCACCGAACTCGCTCACGCGAATGGCTCTCATCAGTTTAGACATGGTTCACACCAAGAGACACACTGATGGAAATGTAGTGAAACTTAAAAGCTTGTTGTCAAACCAAGTTCGCAGTCTAAAAGCTTTCTTCCTCTGCGTCATTTAACGACTCGCTCGTGCCCCCTGTTGGCCTGGGTGGAATTGTGAGAACGGGAATAGAACCGCAAGATTTGAACAAAATAAAATAAGGAAAATTATAAAGGAAAAACAATATTGAAAATAATATATTGTAAAATGTGGTAGAACAATACATTTAATTTCCATTGTAACTAACATATCACTAAACGTGAGAAATCCCATTAAGCTCGACAAAATATTTTTCACTGATCTGTTGAGCAGCTGTTCATCTCTGCAAAGACAAATATAATGATTTTTTTTTTTTTGCAAGATACGTCTTGCGCCGAACAAAAACTTTTTGTCTGCCCAACACGACTGCGCTTGCGTCCTACATGTCGGCATCACGTTCCAGAGTCACGTGACGGTGGTTTTTAAACGTACTTTTGGAAAATACATTTTTGGAATCAAATTGATGATATCAGTGATAAATGCGTATTTATCAGGACAATACAAAAGTCGGTCCCGCCCACACCACTAAGCAGGAAGTGTGTGTGTGTGTGATGAAGCATGTTTCTGTTGCTTATGTCATTGACTGATGTCTAAGTCAAATATTCATCTGCACTGAAGTGTATTTGTGGAAGTGTTGTTTTTGTGATGTGTCGCTTGCAAAGTTGGGTTGTGGTGACTGCAGTAGGTCTTCTGGAATCACAGCAGATTGATTCCTCTTGCACAGTGGATTTTTGTTCGAAATGTCTACAAAGCTACGACTCATAGTTCGGAGAGCCGTTGGTGGATTCAGGTACCGGGTCCTAAATTCAAGACAAAGACATGTCATTGTGTGTCGTCCTCAACTTCGCCCCCTAAGTTGTTCCTACAACCTGGAGAGACCTCACAACTCAGGTACCGAATCTGAGCTGGTATATTGATTTTCGCGTGTAGCTTTAAATTCATTCATGATCCTGTTGCACCTACACACATCAAAACTTGATTTTCATTTTTAGATGTATTCAATATTTCCCGTCAGGGTCCGAGCAGCCTGTCCATCCGAAGCCATACGTGCGGCGAACTGAGGAGCGAGCATGTCGGAGAGAAGGTCTCACTCTGTGGTTGGGTCCAATACCTGAGATATTACGAATATTCAACTTGATTTTTTTTTTTTTTTAGGAGTAAATTTTGTTTTATCTTGATAGATTTGTAGGAAAAGTACTCAGAGAGCGCATACCTCCAGCAGGCCAATCGTTTGCATTTACACTATTGTGTTACAAATATGTAAAAAAGAAAAAAAGACAAATGGAAATGTCAACAACAACAATAATAACCATTGTCTAGCCTTATTCTAATTGGCATATTTACTATCTGATTAGTTCCTTTTTACCCCAAATTATCAAATAAATGATGATCGGATTCTTCTTTTCTCTTGACAGACAAGTTAACGTGGTGAAATCAGTTTGGATGCAGCCAGTGCAGACTCAGAAAATAGAGACGCTAACATTGAGCGATTTCCACACTCCTCTGCTCCTTTTGGATTCACCTGCAACAGTAACAGACAAGTATTTGCTGTACTTACTGTACAATATGATGTGACATCTCTGTTTCATGTTAGGGAGCCAAAGAATTCTTGGTTCCGTCTCGAGAGCCGGGCCGCTTCTACTCACTCCCACAGAGTCCCCAACAGTTTAAACAACTCCTCATGGTAGCAGGGATAGACAGGTAAGTAAATATCAACTCACACTTTTTTCCTTTATATTGCAGATATCAAATATATCATAGTAATAATTTAGTAATATCTATAATAACATAGATACTTTATGTGTGCCTAACATTGACCATCATGAGCTGGTCAAACTGTACTGATAATGTGATCATGATTTCTGATTTATTATTTTTACTTTATTTTATGTACTGATTTACTGTTAAAACACTTAAGGCATTTTACGCATAAGGGATTGCAATTTGTCTTAATATAAAAACTTGAGTTCTCTTTCTGGCTGTTATTCCTTTATTTCCATTATTTGGAATTGTTTGAATCACGTATGTTTTCATTTCAAATTACTTTTAATACACATGTATTTTCCTTTGTATGATCTCATGTATTCTTGTCCTCTTTATTTGGCGTCATATGATCAGATGGTCAGCACCATCTTTCCAGCGGCTCCAGGACACTCGATGATGTCATGGTGGGCCTGAGCAGCTTTGTCCAGTGGATACTGGCTCCCCACCACTGGTCGCAGCCAACCCCCCTCCATCCCAGCGAAGAAGAGAGCAGCCGACTCCTTCATCTCCTCCTGCAGGAGCAACGGAACCAACAAAATGAGTGCATCTGCTTTTATAGGAAGAATTTAAAGCACATTTATTGCCATGATTGAGCACAAGACACTGCAGCAGGAAATATATGAGTCGTTCACCACATATATGTCTGGCAGCTTTGTGTTAGAAAAGAGCACTGAATGTCACAAGCTTTAAAGTAGAAAGTTACATATTCCAAAACTGAGCAAATGTGAGAAAATTGTCAGTAAAAATCAGACCCAGTGATGCAGACTACAGAAGCTACAGTTTAAGAATAAATTAATAACTGAGATTTTTATAAATTAAATGCACATTTCATCCACCGTTAATTATTGGTAGGTGTTGTCAAGACTCAATATTACTAAACATTGACTATAACGTATCATCGAAACGAACCACGCGACGTATTTGTTTCAGAACACTGAGTGAAGCTGGAGGCCCTTGGTTCGCAGGATCAGACGCTGGCTCTCTCAAAAGTGTTTTTCACCCTCTAGTGGCAAGTTATATGAGCACGAGAAACGTCACAAATGCGACCTCTCGCTTCATGCGACCTCAATTCATACTTAAATATTCTGTATTTATGATAAACAAGTTCTTATATAACTCTTCTATGTTGTCTGTAATGAAGAGTAAGTTCAGGAAAACCAGTTAATCGCTCCATTAGTCTGGACGGGTTGTACATCAGCCGTGGTTCGACAAGTGTATGTTTACCGCAGTGGCATTGTAAAGTGAGACTCCGATGATGCTCTTCTCTTTAGCCATGGTGTCTCTGGGGTCGATCTCTATGGAACCTCTGCAGCCCACGACCTGACAGAAGGAACAGTTAGACATGGAGTGGATTATGGTAAAACCTTTGTAGTTGCCTACATTCATAGTACACATGTCACACATTTACACAAGACGATGAAGGTCATCTGACTGTGTGTGACACACTTCCTAAAAGTGATCAAGCTTGTTATATTTCTTCATGTTTCCTCAAATGCACAAAAATAAATAGACTTGTTATTACCATTAATATCATTATCATAGAAGTATGAACCCAGTGATAAGATGATACTCACCAAAACTCGTCCTCCATTGCTGAGCATGTGAAGGTCATTGCTGAGGTTGACGTTTGAAAGCATCTCTACGATAACATCCACCCCATTGCCGTCTGTGGCGTTCTATGATGTACGAAAACAATCCAGCGGACACTAGTTACAGCCCAGTGAGGTAACACAGGTGTGATGATGACAGCAGCTGCATTTCACTTCTCTGTGTGTGTGTGTGTGTGTGTACCATGATCTTTTCAATGTAGCCTTCCTCTCTGTGATTAAAAACCAGATGAGCGCCGTTGTTCAAAACCAGCTTCATTCCCTCATCGGTCCCTGCTGTTCCCAGGACCCGCAGGCCGAGAGCACGGGACAGCTGGCAGGCTGCCACACCCACCTACAAACATGGCCACGGTCACACAGGTGCACCATCAACATCTCTTGATCGAAATCGATCTCACCCCTCCACTGGCTCCGTGGACCAGGACACTCTCCCCGGGTTTGATGTGAGCTCTGTTACACAGGGAGCACCCATCACCAACACAAGTCAACTGCATCTTTTCACCATCAAAGTATTTGCTGATGCCACGGACAACTTGTTGAGGTCACCACAACAGACCCACAGGGGATGTGTTCAGGAAAAGATAATAGCTTTGTCGAATCACTTTAAGACTCATGGTATTGAACAAAAACACAGTGTACGCGTGTCAGCTGTTACTTCTGAACCAAAGCTCTGTATGCGGTGAAGTACGGAATCCCGATGGCGGCTCCCTGACTGAAGTCCATCGTGTCAGGCAGCTTGTGCACACAGTCATCTGTTGCAACAGTGAACTCGGCGTAACCTCCAGAGACTGTCGATGAGGTGAAAACACGATCTCCCACCTGGAAAGCATTGACAGAAAAGCAGTGAATCTTTCATGTAAATGTGGACATCACATGACGCAGAGATACTGGTCCAACCTTAACTGAAGCCACGTCTGCTCCAACAGACTCCACCACTCCAGCGACATCAGTGCCTGGTGTGTAAGGCAGGTTGGGCTTCAGATAAAATGTTCCACTACGGAGGTACGTTTCCACTGGGTTGACACCACAAGCACGGACACGTATCAAAACCTGGAGACACAGGGAAACGCCCGGGCTAAATCGGAGGGGCCCAATTTTCCAACATTACAGGCTCATGATAAAATGGTTGCATTCTATATGTTGACAGTGTAACAGCTTAACCATAGCAAGATGTTTGCTATGTGCCATATTTCTTAAAGTCTTTCCACAAATAAATGCTGTTACGTAACTGAGATGATAAAGAACTTTCAATGATCCAGCATGCATATATACGTTTTAAGTACAGTACAGCATGGCTCTTTAATGCATTACATAAATGAAAATGAACTTCGTATGGAATAAACTGACAAAATGACTTGGACCACATGGGAGTGTCCAGTTGTGCGGCAGCGGCGAGGAACGCTGTTCACCTGTTTGAGTCCAGGCTGCGGAACCTCCACGTCGGAGCGAAGTTTGAGGACAGACGGGGCACCGAACTCGCTCACGCGAATGGCTCTCATCAACTTAGACATGATGTACACAGAGACAGACTCGCACAAAAACACTGAAACTTAATGTCTGCTGTCAAACCAAACTTCTCAACTCGTACGGCCTTCCTCTTCGTCTTCCTCTTCTTCTTGCCGATTGCAAACATTTATCATTTCCAGATTCGTGACTGCCCCCAGTTGGACTGGTGTACAACTGTGTGAGCGGAAGAACAGCATAAAAAATATCGCCATAAACGGTCAAATTGATTAAAAAAAAGCACGTTGGTTAACGCACCGCAAGCTTGTTTTGTAAAAATCTAACTATCTCCATGATAGCGATCTGCCGGTTTGTTAGTGAATTCAAAAGTATAAATACGGGAAATGACTCGAATGTTTGATGTGGTTAATCATTAAGTTTGAATCATAAAACCAGTAACTGAAATGACACATATCCTGCCAGATAAACCCGGTGCACACGCAGCCAAATACGTCTCGTCCTGCGTTGTAGATGTCGTCATCACGTTCAAGGCGTCACATGAGGGACCTCGCTGGCCATTACATCATTATTATTCGCTGTCTTGAACCGTGCAGTTTTAAACTGACATGGAGAAACGTTGTCAAAAGCAGTAGTGCGTGAGTTAAGCGTGGTTAATAAAGGCATGTATCATCAGAACCACGCGACGTCAGTCGTTTGCTCCGCCCACACCACTAAACAGGAAGTCGCTGTGACAGCCTTCGAAGTTCATGGATCCAAGAAGGGCATGTCGAGGGCCGGTGTGACGAGGGGTGATGCACAGGGTTTCAGAGGTGCAGGAAGTTTCCTTGCAGGGGAAATGTGCCGAAAGACAAGAAGTTTCGGTGACTTGTGTCAATGATTCGCGTTTGAATTCAGCGTTCCGTAAAGGTGGCTCGCGTAGATTGTTGTAGGTCTTCTGGAATCATGGCAGATTGACCATTTCGAAATGTCCGCAAAGCTACGGTTAATAGTTCGGAGAGCCCTTGGTGGATTCAGGTGCCGGGTCCTGGACGCAAGACAAAGACATGTTGTTTGTCGGCCTCAACTTCGTCCCCTGAGCTGCTCCTACAACCTGGAGAGACCCCATAGATCAGGTACTGAATCTGTGCAGATCAGACATATTGAAAGTTTTGTTGTTGTTTTCAATAGATTGTGCATTTTATTTTTATTTGCTGCCACAGCTAAGTAGAAGGTGAGCAAGAAAACAAAAAAAATGGCTCACCCATAGGCAGTTCAGGAACATTACCACTACCTCAGATTGTACAGTTATACTATGAGAGTCAATTCAATTGAAATGAATGTGTCGTTGGTCTCTATAGCGTACCTGCTAACAGTGCTCTGTGTCCTGTCAGGTCCGAGCAGCCTTTCCCTCAGGAGCCATACATGCGGGGAACTGAGGAGCGAGCATGTCGGAGAGAAGGTCTCACTCTGTGGTTGGGTCCAGTATCTGAGGTATTAAAAAAAATCACATTTTTAATTATTCACATGACTCTGTCAAGTCATTCATTTGCATCTCCACAATAATTTAATATTATCACCATTATCACCATAGTACTGCTCGCGTACCAGCCCCTTTTCCTTCCGGGTCCCTGTTGGCACCCATTTGTTTTCTTTGTTCTGAAATTCTTGAGGGGAAAAAGCAACTCTCTCATCAGTGCCGTCATAATATACAGTGTACCTGATACCTGTATACCTGTGCGTCCCCTTTATTTTGAAGTACTGATGCTTATTTTTGTTTGTTGGATATTTATAATCCAACAGTAAGAGGAGGTAACTTCTACACACACAGTATAAAATAACATCTCTAGGGCCATATGTTGTTGACGATCTGACATTCATAATAGTAAGTAGTACCAACTGAATATACACAAAAGGACATTTGTTTGTGTTTGCCAAAACAACTTCCTGTACAAAGACAGGACCAAAAGTCTTTTTGTGTCGTAAACCAGAAAAGTTAAGCCGTCAACCACAACCACCAAACTAATGTAACATATAAGAACTGTTCTTCACTCAATCTCTGTATCATATAAGCAGAAATATTGACTGAGTAGCTATGTATGAGTTAACCAAGTGATATAATGGTTACACAAATGCCATGTTACTTGTTATGTAACATGTTGTCATGTTTGCATTGTAATTGAGGATTGAAATAAACATTCAAACGTATGTTGTCAAAACAATCATAGTTGGTTGGTTGTTTAGTATCAGTTATGTGTCTTGGTAAGAGAACTGATTTATACAAAAGACTCTGGCCAAGTAATCTTCATCTGTTTTTTGCTAAACCATGCTTTTAGGTCTGGAATTTATTCGACCTTATTTTCTCTCCCTTTTTTTTGACAGACAAGATCTTTTTGTCATTCTTCGTGATTTCAGCGGCCTCACACAAGTCCTTATTCCACAAGATGAAGTAAATATATTTCTTCCAAAGTCTGTTTGAATGCCAGGTTTCAAACCTGCTCTCTGTTGACTCCAGGCTGCAAATCCACTGAGAGAAACCCTATGTAAACTAACAGTGGAGTCTGTCGTCAAGGTCACAGGAACAGTCACCCAGCGGCCTGCAGGACAGGAGAATAAGGTGAGTCCGAATCCAGACCAATTCCAACTGTTGAATTAATCACTTAGTAGTATCATGAATGTCAGTTCAATACTTGTTTTACATCAGGCAATGCCAACTGGAGAAATAGAGGTTGTTGCTGAGAGTGTGGAAGTGTTCAATCTGTGTCGGAAGTTGCCTTTTGAGATAAAGGATGCTGTGAAAGTAAGATTTTAGCTGATATATTTTCACATTTTATGCTTGATTTCAGATGAAAACGGGATTGTTGTTCTTTTCAGAAATCTGAGTCCTTGCGCATGCAGTTTCGCTACCTGGACTTGAGATCCTCATGGTTGCAGAACAACCTCCGACTGAGATCTGAGATGGTGATGAAGATGAGGGATTACCTCTGTAACCAACACGGTACATTGCTGAAAGAACTTTATATCCCTGTTTTACATTGTGATCAAACTAATCCCAGCATAAGTTAATAACCTTACAGTGTTTGCATCTTTCTGCATCTGTTGTTGTCTTCAGGATTTGTGGATGTGGAAACGCCGACTTTGTTCAAGAGGACTCCGGGGGTGAGAATTCTCCTTAACTAAAGCCATGATGCTGACATATTCACTGATGTGGGGCTCATTGCTGCACTGCCTTGTATATTAACTAGATCAGATTATACTAGCCACCTCACTAGACATAGACGCGGTGAAATCAGTTTGGATGCAGCAGGTGCAGAGACACAGAAAATAGTGACGCTAACATTGAGCGATTTGCTTCATACTGTACAATATGATGTGACATCTCTGTTTAATGTTAGGGAGCCAAAGAATTCTTGGTTCCGTCACGAGAGCCGGGCCGCTTCTACTCACTCCCACAGAGTCCCCAACAGTTTAAACAACTCCTCATGGTAGCAGGGATCGACAGGTAAGTAAATATCAACTGACGTTTTCCTTTATATTACAGATTTCAAATATACATCGTACAAACATTTATAAAGATACTTTATATTTTGTGTGGCTCACCCTCATGAGAGGGTCAACTGTACTGATAATGTGATAATGATTTCTGATTTATATTTTGACCTTACCAGTTATAATTGTATTATTTTTGTGTACTAATTTACTGTTAAAACTCATTGGGCACTTAACACTTAATTGATTGCAACTTGCCTTAATATAAAAATTTGATTTATCTTTCTGGCTGTTATTCCTTTATTTCCATTATTTGGAATGTTTTCATTTCATATTACTATATATGATATATTCTTGTCCCCTCATACAGATAATTCAAATCTAGGAGTCAGTTTTTCCTGTATTATATTGGGTGGGAATGTCTTTGCTTCATTATTAAATAACTACATGAGATGATTTTGGAGATGATTCCACCCTCTCTCCTTTTTTTTTTATTTTGAAGACATACATATTTATTTCCCCCCTTTTTATTGTTGTATATTGGCAAAAATGTAAATCATAATAAGGGAAATTTTCATAATGATTTCTAGAAGAGCCATGAGCGATGACAGACCTCAGTACTCTTGTTTAATAAAGGCAGTCTTATCTAATCTAATAAATATCATTTATTCGTATTTCATATATTCCAGTTGTTATGAGCCAAAACGGCCAGAAGATGGCAGAAGCGCTTCGTAGTTCCTTTTAGATTTTAAAAAACATGAAAGAAGAAAGGAATGGATTGAGAACACTTGGTTAAAAACGTTGCTAAGTCATCATTTTGGCACCACATTTAATGTGATGATTTATTACAGCGATTTGGTTTTATATTGTGTTTTGTCAAATCATAATTTCTGTGTTCTTCCTGTTTCAACAGAAGATAGTCATGTGACCGGATATATTGACACAAAATCCCATCCGTTCTGATTTTCAACCAGCACTGGATTAAAAAAAAAAACTCTTTAAATACTTAAGATGTCTTTTTATGAGTTATTTTGGTTACAGTAAATATGATAACAACAATACACTCAATAACAATTTGCCCTCCAAATTGTCAAGTCATTTGTTGCCAACTTATTTATTTATCTCTAAAATCACTTTCTATATTATTAAAAAAAAGAGACAGTCAAAAACAGAACCTCCTAGATGAAGGTGAACATTTCAACATCTCAGCCTTTAAATTGAGTCGTCTTTTATTTTCAGCTGTTTGTTTGAATACCTAACATGACATGAGCAATTTTTCACTTTGGTCCTCCGGAAGTATTTCAGTGTCTCTTGTCACTGTGGCAGGTACTTCCAGATTGCCCGTTGCTATAGAGATGAAGGTTCTAAGCCAGACCGGCAACCAGAGTTCACACAGGTAACGTTGTACCCAGGACAGCCGTATATAGTATAACATTAAGTAGGTATCAGTACCTGTCAATGGCAGTCATGTAATCAATAGCAAGTCTTGTGTCCCGACTTCTTCCTTATATTTATACCCGATTTATCTGGATGATCGGAAGGATCATTTCACGAGAATTCATTTAAATTTTTGTCGTTGTACCTGGTGTGTAATCTAGGAACTTTTGTATTGTCTTGTAGGTCGATCTAGAAATGTCTTTTGTGGAGCAGGCTGGCATCATGACCTTGGTGGAGGGGCTGTTAAAGCACTCCTGGCCTGCAGAGACAGGCACCTTGACGGTTCCTTTCCAAATAATGACTTATGAAGAAGCCATGAGAGACTATGGTGTGGACAAACCGGACACCAGGTTCAACATGAAGGTGAAAAAGGTTTCTTCTGTAGGTCGTCCTTACGTGTCCTGGAAGCTGACCTTTTTTTTCTGTGCAGCTCGTTGACCTCCGAGAGGTTTTCCTGAACACAAACATGGACATTTTTAAATCGACTATCAGCCAGCAAGGAGGCTCCATTCTGGCTATCTGTGTCCCTGACGGTGGGGTAAGATGGCATTTACCTCAATGGCAATAATATAAATGAATAAAAATATCCTTGTTAATCATTTGTTAATGAGAAATACACACAGCAAAAATGCATTGCCTGTATGGGAAATCCTTGCAAGTCCTCTCCAACCTTCTGTGTCTTTTTGAGAGAAGTCAACCATTACTCTAAAAACACATTTGAATTTCTATTGGATACATTATTGTGCTCATGTTCCCCAAGTGTGAAGTTGACCTGTGTTTTGTTGTTACCCGCAGAGACTGTTCTCTGGTAAAAATGTGGAAGAACTTAGAAGTACAGCCAAGAATCAGTTCAAGCAGGTACGTTTTCTTTTGTTCCAGTCACAGTTGCTTCAAATACGAACATTATCATTATTGCATCATATGCTCTACTGTGCGTTTTGAATGTGTTTTATATCACAACTATGAGAGAAAACAATCCAGTGTCCGTATCAGAGATCAGCATCTACTGTATCTACGGGCACCTTTTTGTCTAAGTCTGTAGTTGGATAAAATCAATTTTCACATTCAGTGAAATTTTAACATTGTTGGACGTTTTTCGTCTCATTGAGGGTGACTTTTAAGCTGAAGCTCTAACCATGACCCTTGTTTCCCCTGAACATGAACACACTGTCGGTGTCTGTTTGTCCAGGAGCTCAGCACTGTTGTGCTGAAAGCCGACGGCACACTGAAGTCAGCGCTGAAGAACCGGATGTCTGAGTCAGAAAGAGAGAGTCTTCTTCAAACAACTGGAGCCAAACCAGGAGACCTGCTCCTGTTAGCTGCTGGCCTTCCTCAAACTGTGGTAAGATGCTCTGATGTTAGGAGCAGCATGGTGCATTATCTCTTTTAACTCAGAGCGTCCTCTGATTGGTCATAATTCGCGCCGGGTCACCTCTGTGCAGCAGTTACGGGGGCTTTTGTTGTATGAGTTGTGACTGTCGCTATATGGCTACTCAAATAATTACCTTTGAATCGACCTTGAAACGACCTTGTGATCAAACTATCTGGATCTCAGGCGAGACATACATTGATAATGCAGGCTCTACTCAAGCAGGTTGATGCCAGTAAGGACCCAGCGATTGAGTTAAATATTCAGTGTATCCTGGAACAATATGGTCTGTAGCCTGTCGGGTGAATTACCTTTTCTTTACCCCCGTAACGTTTAGATTCTTTATCCATTCTCCCATCAATTCTCAATGAGGGGAAAAAGGCTGACAAACAAGTCAGTCAGCATCAACTTTACTTCAGAATATAAGCAACCAGCGAGGCCTGTTGAGGCCCACACTTTAGTGCTTGTCGATTGGGGGCCTGGAGGTTCCTGACATACAAAGTTTTGAAAATAAACTTTCATTTTTCTGTAGCAATAACACAATTAACATGTAAATTGTTTTTTCTGCCACAAATAAAAGTACAAAGGAACTGTGCGTGGTGCCACGTTGTCACCATTTTTCCTGTTGGTTTCAAATGGTAAATGGTGTCATTTGAAGTTTAAATGGAATAGTTTGCATTATTGGCTAGCTATGAATTTAAAGACAAGAAACTGGCCTTCTGTTCCGATCCATGGGTGCAACTATGGACATCTATACAAAGTAATCTAACAACTATACATCTTCATCAACACTTCTTTGGTTTATCAGTTCAGTAAAACCCAATAAAATATTTTCCTAATAGTGATTTATAAACACAACATACCATAAAATGTGTTTCTTTATATGTTTAACGAAAACAAATAAATACGTATATTGGTTTGACACTGACTTGAAAACCAAACTGAGTACCGTATTTTCCGGACTATAGAGCGCACCGGAATATTAGCCGCACCCACCAAATCTAAGAAGGAAAATGGATTTTGTTCATACATAAGCCGCACCGCTCTATAAGCCGCGGGTGCACCGTTGCTGTCTGCGCCACAGAAAATGCATGAGGATCACTTCTAGCGATCCTCTAGTACTAGTTTTGAAAACGGGGTCCAGTGTCGAGACTGACTCATGAAACAATCTTGCCAATGTTCTGAACTCCAGTCATGAACTCCTCACATCTTATTTACATTTAAGGTGTTCAGAAAGCGCTGTTTTCACCCTCCAGTAGATCGTCTCTGTCAGCAGAGCTGCGGACACGCGGGCGAAAACAGCGCAATTTGAGCGCTTTAAAGGTAAATAAAACGCCCGTGATGTCATCGGTTTGATGTGACGAAGCTCAATATTTTTGCCAGCAAAGAGCATGCTCATTAGACTGTGAAAACTCGGGATGCTCCGAGAGACAGGGAGAGCACTCAGCTGAAGCAGCTGTCTTCAACCTCTTTCAAGAAAGTTCTCACTCTGGACGGTTGCAAACGTTTCAGATTCACCGCGAACGCTGCGTCTGACACACACAAGACTGCAGCGGATTCGGTCCCGGTTGATTCCGTCTTAAAACGACACCTGAGAAAGGCTGCTCATCTGGCGCGGTGAAATTAATGATTATTTCTCGGGCAATATGCTTCGCGTTCTGAACGTCACGCTCAGACCGGCGAGTGTCGCGAGCGACCGCTGGTTCCTGTAGTTTCACTTTCATGAGCACCAGAAAACTCTCTGTGCTCCGTCAAGTGCTGGTGTTTTAAATATCGTATTGAATTCGTGGCGTTGACGCCCTTTAACGTGCATGTGCTGCAGGATGCAAACTTGACATGACTGACTGAAGAAAGCTTCCGCATTAGACACGCCGTTGCCAAGCGAGTGGCGAGTCGGGAGGGAGGAGCGGACGCACCACAAACCGTGGGCGGTGCCTCATCAGAACGGCTGCTGTCACATGTGATCGGATTTTGTGACCGGCAATGACAGGCAGTGGTCGGCATTCACAGATCACAACGAGTTCAGCCTTTCATAATCGGTGGCCGATTGATTGGAATATCCCTGTAAAAATCAATATATTAGCCGCATCGTTTTATAAGCCGCAGGGTTCAGACCGCGAGAAAAAAGTAGCGGCTTATAGTCCGGAAATTACGGTATATGATGTTTTTACAATGAGACTGGCTTTGGAAAGTATTTTGCAAATGCAACTAACTTTTAATCCTGGTATAACTTGGTGACTGTATTATAGATCATTGGCTTGGCTCCATCTTTTGACCACTGGAGCAGCTGAAAGCCAAATCCCATCTGGTTCATAGTGAGATGCCAGTAGATGATTCTGATACACTCTAATGGGGCAGATTGTTTTTGTGATGAATACACAACTTTTCCTTTTCTGTCCATTATTGGAGAAAAATGTTTCTGTGATCAAAAATGAAAGCTAGCCAGCATTGTTTAGCTTACATCCAGTTATTTTTTTGCTTGAAACAGATGCTCCTATGCATCAGAATATTTTCTCATCAATGTCCTTTTTTTCCCCAAAGCGCCCCCTCCTGGGTCACCTCCGCCTGCAGTGTGCAGCCCTTCTGGAGTCTCATGGCGTCTCCCTGCGTGACCCTACAGCTTTCCATTTCTTATGGGTGGTGGACTTCCCTCTGTTCCTGCCAAAGGAAGACCAGCCAGAGCAGCTTGAAGCAGCCCATCATCCCTTCACTGCTCCTGTGCCGGTCGACAGACACCTGCTTTACACCGACCCTCAAAAGGTGATCTTTTTTTTTTTTTTTTTTGAATTGTGTAAAGGTGGATTTATATTAAAAAAAAAACATTCTCAGGTCCGAGGGCAACACTATGACCTTGTGTTGAATGGCTGTGAGATTGGTGGAGGCTCGATCCGAATCCACAAGGCTTCAGAGCAGCTACATGTCTTGAAGAATGTCCTCAAGGTTGGTGATCTTCCAGCTCAATAAATGCAGCAAGATATCCATATATCATTCTATTTCCAGTCAAGCAAAGTGAAATGTTTAATTTCACAGGAAGATGCCAGTATTCTGTCTCACCTTCTGGAAGCTCTGGACTCTGGAGCACCACCACATGGAGGCATTGCGCTCGGTGAGTTTTTTTTAGCAGTAGCACTGACCAAGTTTAAGTCTGATGCCATGCAGTATCACCGCAGTATCAGATTGTTCGTGTCGGTTTGGACATCCAAACAGGACAAAACTGAAAATGTCTTTTGAGCTGGGCTTGAGCCAGTCAAGCCTTGTCTAAAGTCTTGTTCCTGACTGTGACTTGTTGACCATGCCCATGATGCTGTCTTGATTCAAAGAGGCTGATTCCAGAAGGTCATGGGCTCATGTTCACATTAGTTTTATTGTAAACATCCTATGGCTGTACTCTTTGCACGTTGTCCATACTGCTGCATACTTAAGAAGACTTTTGGAGTCTGCCCAAAGGCTTATAATGTCTTGAGACAATGAAGTAACGCATATAATAATCCTGAGATTTCGCTAGTTGTAACTAGAATGACATTCTCGTACGATATCCTTTTGAGGTTGTCATTCATTGAATACTTATCTGGGAAGCAAAGCACTGCCTGTACAAAAGAGTACGAAAAGAGATTTTTCCTGCCTCTCTAGTCCTGTTAAAAAGTAGGCCAGTCCACAGGTGTGCACAGGATCAGATCCTTCAGAGTCGCGATCGTCTCAGTGAGTCATGAATTCCAGAAACCGCGATGGATCAGCTTCTCATCCATTTCACTTCTTCATCGTGTCAAAGAAATGTCCCTCTCTGCGATTTATCTGATGGGTTACTGTGGCATGACTTCAGATTTTTCATCTTCAGCATTCAGTGCAATATTTGTTCCTAGAATTGAAGCAGACAATGTAAACTGTAGGATACAATGGCAAGGTCAAGGTCTCGGGTGGGAAAAAAAGAAGTTTCAAAAATGTCAGGGATTTTATTTTGGATGAAGCAGGGTTTCTAATATGACTGCTACCATTTGAACTGTGAAGTCACATGCTGTAGAATATCAGGAGTCCTTTGGGATTAAACTGTCCTCATATATGACTTGTGATGTCATTGGTGGACTTTGATCAGCTGTGAGCCCGAATTCTGAAATGAGAAGTTGACGATCAAACACTTATTTCTCATAATAAAATAGCGTGCTTTTATTATTTTATCATGTATATTATCGATATTCTTTGTGCAGCCATAAACAACCATAGAAAGTGTAAGTCATTGAATCCCTTGTGAGTGTGCGAACACAAATTCAGCCAAGAATCAAATGATAGTTTTCCTACACTTAAGAGCAGTAAATTATGATGCAACCTGAACTAGAACCTTTCTCCTTGGTTTTGGAGCAGAATTTAAAAAACAATACAGTGAAAGTTATGATCACGTTGTAATGATTTTAACAAATGATGCTTTATTTGCTTTAAGTGCAGAGAGCCTTGTACGCACGTTTCTGACTGGCAGGGTTGAACACACAGGTTGTTTGACTTACAAGACACACTTGCATTGCAAAGGTGCACAAAATTCCAAAATGTTTTGAAAATGAGGTCTGCAAAGGTAAAAACACATTTAGGTTTTTTTACAAAGGGGTTGTTGGGTTTGAGTTCATATGCTCTCCGGGGTCTGGGTAGACTAAAGAATTCCACTGAGAACTCACATCAAGCTTGGTGGATGGTTTCAAAATCCATTTGTAATTCAGAGTCTTGCTCAATTCCAGTCTTTGGAATTGTTTGCAGTAAGGGGTCTTGTCATTAGGCAAAGAGTCTCCCCCAAGCTCTCCTTAAGGTGGAGATCCGTCTCCAGAAGCTGGGTCTTCTCTGAACATCTGATGTGCGAGACATTGAGTCTCCTGAAATGATGGAATCTGCTGAGGGTTCCGGGCTTATTCCAGGCCCAATATCTCCTTCAGGTACCGTGTCCAGCAGAAGAATACGATCCTGCTCATGTGCTATTGAAATTCCGTCATGAAGAGATGGATTCTCTTCAACGCCATCAGGGTCTGCATTAGCTGCTGGGTGGTCTGCTGGCCCCAAGTCCTCTGTGGGCACTAAGATTCCATCGACAACATCAAGGAGGGAGCCACTCTGAACATGACTGACAAGGTGCTGCTCGCTAATGTTTTCATTTTGGTTGTTGGGAACATCATCAACGAGACCTCTGAGCAGTCCAACTTGCCTATAGATTTCAACAAGGGCGTTTGGTAGGGCGTCCCCCTGACCCAGGCGAGGCCTGGAGGAGATGAGCCGTGCCCACCGGTCCCTTATAAGTCGTTCATTTAGCCCATCCCCCTTTTCCATTGAGTGAACTCAATACCCCTCGATCCAATCCAAACTCTGGATCCCACCAATCTTGGTGTGGATGAGACCCTTTTTATAATGTTGCCGAATTATGTCACCAAGAGTCAGTCCTTTGATGCTGCCTTTGATGATATGTGACAGTTTGATTTTATTGAAGAGGTTTCTCATTCCAGTGATGCACTGACATAGTCG
Source organism: Synchiropus splendidus (assembly GCF_027744825.2). Taxonomy (NCBI): domain Eukaryota; kingdom Metazoa; phylum Chordata; class Actinopteri; order Syngnathiformes; family Callionymidae; genus Synchiropus; species Synchiropus splendidus. The sequence goes on along the minus strand of NC_071346.1, from coordinate 16,059,668 downwards.
CTATCTGTCGGTGTGAATGTGAATAGTTTTGTGTGTTTGTCGTCATGGCTCTGTATTGAATTGTCCACCTGTGCAGTTTGCCTCAAGCAGCTGGGGTAGGCTTTATCCCTCACTGTACCATAAGCAGGATGCATGAATGAAGGAAGGTCCAAATTCACCCACTTGGCCTCATATCAATCCCGCCTCTGTCTTTTGCGCAACCTTTGAGACATCGGGGCCACATCTTCGTCGCCTGGTCTTTTGAGCTGCGAAGCATTATTTCTATCTTGAAAGTCTGCCTTTCCTGGGTGCTCAACCTTGTCTCCAGCTGGTGAATGTTGGCGACAGTGAGCAGCCCCAGTTTGATGCCCATCTCTGTGACTGTCTGCTACAATAAGTGCTTTATATTGCCCCGTGCCACTGGTCTCACCGTCATCTTCATCCTCATTGTCGCTTTCGGCAAATTCGTCCCACCATCTGAAACTCTCTCTGCTGTCCTCACAATTGACATCCGCTGTCTTCCGCATGCATCCGCCGGGAATTTGCCCTTGTCCTGATGCAGACTGTTCTCCAGTAGGCTGGGGTGGCTCATCTCCAAGTCGTAGGTTTACTTCAGGCATTTGGTCCTCTGTGCCCACTGTCTGCCCTGTTTCTCCTTCAGGATCTTGATGTCTTTGAGCCATCCTCTTGTTTCTTCACGGTCTGGGCTTTCCAAGTTGAACTATTCCTGAGTCTTCACCTAAAACCGCTCGGCTTCTGCCATCGTATCTTCCCCGGGAAATAAACGTTCTCTTACCACAATTGTAGCAGTGGATCATTCAGACTCGGGTAATTCCCTCCAGCTATACGCAGGGTTGTAGGACCTGCTTATGGCTCTGGTCCAAAAATGATCACTCTTGGTGTTTGTGGCAAGGTGGCTTTTCCTGGCCATGCTTCAGCCAGATGTGGTGTAGAGAACTGTGGCGACCTTCTCCTGAACATGAAAACCTCCTCCTTCCATTAACACATTCGAGCAGGCCACGATATGTTGGCTGTGCTGGCAATGTTGCTGTCCTGCACAGCAAAGTAGTTTCTTTATACTTTTGAAAAATGATGTCACCTAGATACTAGATACTAGATAGAACTAATCAAACAAGTGGATCCATTGATGTTAGCAATGCCTTTGATCATTTTTCTATCAAAGATAATTGATTTTCCATTGGTGCAAAGCCTTTGCTCGTAAAAGAGTGGGTCGTGAGACTCCCATGATCAGAACGGCTTTGATCCTGTGTCCGATGTTATTAAAATGTTCTTTTGAAATTTCCAGGTTTGGACCGGCTTGTCTCAATCGTCGTCAACGCTCCAAGCATACGTGACGTCATTGCTTTTCCAAAGTCCTTCCGTGGCTTTGACCTCATGAGCAAGGCCCCCAGTTATGTCTCAGCGGAGGAGCTAAAGCCTTACCACATCTCAGTGAAGTGGCCGTCAGACCAAAGTGGAGGATCGGAGGCCGAGAAATAACAAGACTCAATGAGCAGACGTGACGTCCATCAAAGATGTAGTGTTGTTGATGAACTGAGCAACATTAATAAAAATGAGTGATTTGTAAAGAGTTGGTTGTCACTGGTTAACCTACACACACATTTGAAAACTATTCTGACAACTGAATGGCTGCCAGGACTGACCTCTCAGTAGAAATGCTTCTACATAACTTGTTTATTCTGAGGTTGCAGTACCAATGTTTTACATTCGCAAGTGGAATGATATCTCCAGCATCAACAACATATGTACGACATGTTCATAGACTTGAACAAAGCCTTTGATCGGGTATAGCATGCTGCACTGTATAACCCCAACCTTGTCCGAGTCGTCCAACACCTGTAAAACTAAGCTGCAACGGAGTTATCAGAGACCGGTTCAGTGGAGTGTGCCAAGAATGCCTTCTCTCACCCGTACTCTTTAACATCTTTCAGGAATGTATAGTGACCGGTGCCCTGGCAGACCATGAAGGAGCAGTCAGTATAGGAGGCAGACCTATGACCATCTCTGCTTTGCAGATGACATTGTTAGGCGAGCTGGAGAAGAAAAAGAACTTGCCAACCTTGTGGAAACACTTGACACCACTTCCAGAGCCTGTGGTATGGAAATCACTGCAGAGAAAACTAATGGCCAACATCAATGGCATACACTCGGACATCCAAGTCAATGGACAAGCACTGGACCCCGTGGCTAGCTTTAAATACCTTGGAGCAATTGTGTCTGATGAAGGGTCCAAAGAGGAAGTCCTTGCCAGAATTGCTTAAAAAACTGCTGTCCTGGCAACATAGGCATCATAGGTGAGGCAACTAGTTGTGTCAATCTGTCTATGTGCGTGTGAAATTTGGACCCTTACTGCTGACTCATTGATATCTCCAACATCCAACATGGCACAAACTGGGAAGTACGGCAAAAGATCTGCCAAGCCATCAACCCCCGTCAGGCTTTTAGCTCGGAGGCCGTATGGGCGTCTGCAAAACATGAAAAAATGGACGCCTGATTTTCGACCGTAGCTTGGTCGCCAGATGCCGCCATATACTAGCGTAATCTGGTGGCCACGCTACGGTCGAGAATCAGGTGTCCATTTTTTCATGTTTTACAGACGCCCATACGGCCTCCGAGCTAAAAGCCTGACCCACATGACCTTTTCACCTGTCCTAAATTGGAAACTGAGGTGGTTATAACACCTTGCAAAGACTATCTTGCAAGGCACCATACAAGGTGGCAGTAGAAGAGGGAGACAAGAGAAAAGATGGGTAGATAACTTTGGCGAATAGAGCCATTTGAAACCCAGTGTACCAGTGAGAGCTGCAGAGGACTGAGAGGGATTGAGAGAGCTGGACAACAGATCATCTGTGGTGCTCCATCGACCCTCTGGTGTTACAGGTTAGAAGAAGAAGTGGACTGTTTTAGAGCCTCAAACAATATGGTTTATGACAGAGGCTGTGGGCCGCATGAAATTTGATTAAGGCCCCCAAGCCGGACTTTGTACATGTCTGCGACTTTGGCTGTAGATTGGTTGATGATATTGTGCTTCTGAAGGAGGAGCACACTGGCCGTGTTGTACACTGGCAGTGGAAGGTTTGTTCCATTAGAAAGAGCATGTTTATGTTGCCATAAAAATTCTCTCCTCAGAGCCACTTGCTATTTAATGGTTGGTGAATCTCAGTTTATCTTCATGTCCTGCCTTAAGCTCATCTTTCCTTCAACAGAATTCTGATCAACCAGTTTGCCGTCTCTCAAACCAACATTCACATTCCAACGTACTTGTGGCCATGATGAGTCAAAAACAAAGGTGATACCACTTTCCTTCCTGATCGTGTGTTGAAAGAGAATATTATTTTATAGATCATCATGCCAGCACGTGAAGCTAAATGAAAAGAAATGACATTTGATGCAAATGTTGTCGGTCATACAATTGAGACGGGTCATTTTTAATGCTTTAATATGCAACATTTTTTTGTTTTAATGACAACAGTATGAAATACGATATCAAATACGAGGAACCGGAACATCTTGTAAACATGGCTTCAGAGCAAATCCTTCCACTTGTCAGTGGAATTTGAGGTGGAATATTTCTGTATGTGAAGCCTCAAAAAGTCTTGAGTTGCTCTACAACTGTCGGCTCTGCTCTTCCCTGAACTAAAGTCGATGGTGAGCACCTTATACACTTTAAATCTTGAAATCGTTGGTTGTGTGAGTCAGTGTCCATGATTCCTTAGATCTCATGATGACATCAAACAGCGCTGTTTCTTTCTGCTCACCACAAACTATAAAGTGCCCACATGTGCCTCCTGCTTCAGATTCTCAGCTATCTGTGATCAGAGAGCATACGGACCAGAGAGAACTAAGTCTTTGCCACCAACGGAATGGAGGAACCCAAACCTCAAGTCCTTGCTTTGGTCAAGGTCCCTCTGCTAACCGTTGAAGATGTGAGGATTTCCGCATACGTGAGGAGCCTGGTCAGGAACCATCTGGATGAGCTGGAAACGAGGCCCACAAGTGAGGCGTGCTTGACTCTGATGGTTGACGCCTGTCACCATATTGTTATTTTAACATGCACCAGGATCCTCGAGGCCATCAAGCCTGTCACCTCCCACTGGCACAGGAAAGCCCCTCGCATATTTGACAATGTCTTTCCTGAAATGTGCGTGTTTGGCGTTGAAGAAAAGGACGTGACTGCCAAGATGGAACACGTCCTTCCACGCAGCTTCGCCAGAAGCCTGGGCATCTCCGAAGTCATACCCTGTGAGAGCCTGGACATTTTCATCCAGCTGGTCTCCAAAGAGATCACAGAGAAGGTTAACTCGCGCATAAATCTGATCCTGAAAACACAGTTTTTCTGCTACCCCCTAAAATTTGACTGCAACTGCATCAAGTACACCACTTTAGTGTGCATGATCGGTTACGCGTTCAAAATTCTGAAATGCCTGCGCAGGAAGAAGTGCGAGTGCATCTGTGACCATGAGATGAGCGACATGGAGAAGCTGACTTTCAGCTCCGACCCCAAGGACAGGATGGAAGATGGCATGAAGCTGGAGAGCATTGATATGAAGTTAGGGAACTATGAAGTCACCTACACTTCTGCGAACCAGAAAGCCATGGAAATTTTGTTGGACTTCTCAGACTTCATACGTCTCCAAGGAATGGAGGAAAACAATTTCTCAGTTGACAACTACAGAACCTCAGCGAACGAGGACTATCCCAGCAGCAGCTCCTCCGAAAACATGGGCCTGAGAGATGAGGAAGGTTCACTTCAGTACGACACTGACTACGACGAGAGCAGCATTGAAAGTTTTCAAAGCAACGAGAACAGTGAATCCTCTCACTGTGTCTCCAACACTCTTCAGTCTGTGACGGATGACGTCAAGAAGCGCGAGCTCTTCATCCTTTTGCTGGCTGGCCTGCTGTTGCATACCCAAAAAAGGGCGCAGACGATACTCCCCCAGTCGGATTTCAACACCATTGTCAATAACCTGCGTGACAAAGCGCTCGCCAGCGAGATCCATCACAGCGACATTGCAGTCAGCTCCACGGCCTCCAGTGTGGAGAAGTGCAACAAGGCTCTTTTTAAAGATCTGTGCGGGAGGTTTGGTTCTGCCAAGGAGCTTCTCCGAGCCCTGAAAACACAGGTTGCCGACGACGTCGTAATTGAAGCCTTCAAGGCTCATGTCACAATGAAGTCTTCGCTCTTAGGCAGAGTGACCAAGTTTTTCTCTCGAGTTGGCAAAAATAAGCCGTCCCCGTTTGAGAGCACCGCAGCCGTGGCGCTGAACCACCAGGATCTCCTCTAAGACGCCGGCCAGCGCTCGCAAGTCGACACATGAATCACAGATCTAAAACCAGTGGCTTGTCATTCCAAACTGAACGCTCATGTTCTGTCCTCAGTCGAGTCGTAGATGTTCCATGACACTGAAGGTTTCTGACTCAGTGTGTGCACTGCTGAAGGAAAATCATGTTGTTTGATAGCAATAATAAAATCTATATCTCTGTCACCTGGTCAACGATGGTCATTTTACCCATGCGTATGTACTCGCATACATTTATTCTGTCAATATATATTTTAAAAAAAAGCAAATTTCATTGACTAATGTCCAAATAATATATTCCGTCCTGTGCACATACCAGATACCATAACCATAGATGCTTCGCATTAACATTTTCTTTTTCATGTTTCAAACCACAAGCCAAATTAAAGGACAAACAGACTGCGTTTGTGTTGATTCGAATGAGTAAAACATGCATCGTTGTGACCTCTTGGCAAGAGCGCAGCCGCGTTCTTATTCTGGTAGAACTCATTCGTGGCAAAATTTCTCAACATGAACAGTTACCCGGAAGTAGACTGCCTGACGTCGACCTTCGGCTACGTAGAGGAAAGATGGGTGAACAGAGGAATATTGTTCTGGTGGTTTGACTCCGGCGGAATTAAACGGGGTCTCGACCCGACGACGGTAACGTGGAATGTGATTTTAAGCCACATGACTGTGTGCTGTCGGGTGTCGTTCAGAGCACCGAAGCGCTTGCACCACCTACTTTGGAACGCGCGCGTGACAACGGACGTGGGAATCTACGATTCCAGTCCAAATAAACACTCCTGATCTCAAGGTCCTGGAAAGCCACGTCACTGGTCCGTGAACGACAGGTTCATTTCCTCCTCGAACATGGCTCCGATGGGAATCCGCCTGTCTCCGCTCGGCGTGGCCGTCTTCTGCCTGCTTGGTGTCGGTGTCATCTACCACCTGTACGCCGGAGTCATCTCCAACCGCCTGTCTGCTTTCAGGTAGGTGGTCCGAGTGTGTCCCAGCGGGGTTCGTGTTGCCAGCCATACCAATGTTTAGAGCACGTTTTCAGCGGGGACAAGGGAGGTTTTACATAACAGGTAAACATGCAATGACCACGCATTCCTTCTGGCACCTGAACCGTTCATTGCTGTGTCTTCTCGTGAAACAGGATCTGCTGTAACAAGTGTGTGTTCCCTCAGCACCACACAATGCTTTGGGGTTGTTGGCAGAAGAGCTTTGTTATTTTAACTCGCCCGCCCAGTCTGCAACCAGTTCCGTCTCAACAATCATGTGTGTTCATTCTATTTGTTCTATGATTCAACATTGTAATCGTTGGCTGGAGAAATTACTGTTAGAGTTTGTGAGTGTTCTCTGTCCCTGATGAAAACATTGTTGTCCATCTATTCGTTTTTCCAAGAGACTTTTGATCCAAAGTCTTGTCGCGGGGGCAGCAGACAGAGCAAGGAGTCCAAGACTCTCCTGTGAATCCTCATGAAACGCATCCTGTCCAGTTGGGCATGACTAGGCCCCCTAATGCTCTTCCTGTGTCTTAGAGGTTAATGAAACTGTTTTGTCTCATCTTGTCTCTTATTTTGTCAAAGGTGAAGACCATGAGGCAGCAAATATACACTAGTTCCTGGTTCCATCTGCTCTCTTAACAGCGACTTCTTCTCGTAGGAGTCAATCTGTCCCCAACTAGCAGCCTGTAGCTTATGTTGGTCTTCAAAGTTCAGAGTGGCCTCTGTCCTGTCTCTTAAATGTCCAGCTAGGTCAGCTGCTCCCTGTGTTTGTTGAATGATGAAGAAAACTGACAAAACAGACCCTTGTCTCTGGAATGTTCCCACCTATTTCAGATAAGATAAGAGCTTCACTGTCCATTATTTAAACTTATTTTGGTTAGTAGTGTGACCACTTTGGAGTGATTGGGTTCTGGCAGTGTTCTGTTTTATCTGGATCCATGAATGTTTTGAAGGCTCTGCTGCTACTGCACCTCTTCTTTGTGCCACCTTGCTGTGTGTTGTGCACCCTCTGTCCAAATGTGCTCATTGCACTCTGTGATCGTTCAAATAGAGAATTATATCAATGTAAATATATGTATAAATACATGTTTTATTCCTTTTCATTATATATTTGGTATTTTTATTCTTTTTTCCACTGACAGGAATTGTTTCCATAAATGAGAGAAGCATCTGCTTTGAAAAGAATCTGATATTATGCACATTGTGCAAAGATTTTCCTCTCCTAGTGAGAGAACAAGCAATTCCAATCTGTAGAATCTGCCCTTGATGACCTCTACAATCTCCACACTTTGGCGGATCTTCTACACGTTTTAATCTTTCACGATCTAATATCGCACACCCCTACCACCTGCAAAAGCGGGAAAAGATCTCGCCCTCTTAACCTGCATGCATTAGTCGAGGTTGACCTGCATATTTCATAGTTAGTATACTCTTATTACCAGCCATGGTTGAGGAGTCCCTGCTTTAAATGCTCCAGTCAGAAGTGTTCAGCCTGTCTAATGTAGTCAGTAAAATCTACTTTCTCTCCTGCAGGCAAAGAAGTGTGAATCTAAGGGAGCTGCTGGCCGTCTCCGTGGAAGCTGCTGTTCTTGGTGGCAGAGAGGTCTGTTTTAATCGTCCACCTCAGCGGTGAATGTTGTTCCACGTCTCACTACCTTTCTTCCTTCTCACCAGGTGAAAAAGGTGCGAGAGGAAAATGTTCTGATGGAGAAGTCGAAGGGCAAGACTAAAGAGGGCGCCAGTGAGCTGCTGACTCTGGGTGACCTGCGGTCACACAGAAGGATGTTTAACCTCTTGAGGAACACGTTTCCAGATGTCCTGGTAAATAGATGCGTTTTATCAGTGGTAGAAATGTGGAGCACATTTGGTCGTACCTCAGGATACGGTTCCACTTTATTTTCTCCGGTTATACATTCTGGATGAAGGTTGGTGGCTGAGGTTGTTACACTCAAACTGTCTTCTCAACAAAAGTTGTAACAGCCAGTGGTTGCTATTAGTTTTTCTCCTGTAAGCCACTGAACTACTATACTGCAGTAGTATGTTAAATTGATATGGGGAACGTTCGACCTTTATTAGCTCACTGACGTTACCGTGAAGTGAGCTATTTTTGCAGAACTTATTTGAACAGAATTATCTCCAGTAAGAAAAAAACGGATGTGTATCGATCTAATTTATTATACAAGCTTTGCTAGACATGTTGAGTAAATTGTGCACTGTCACCAAATACTGTAATATTATTAATTCCTTTTTACTCACTGGGAACTATTGCGCATAAGTTATCATCATGTCTTTTCTCTTACAGGTACACAGCGAGGAACACGACAATACAGTGGACAAGGATGCGACCTGGAGCAGAGACATTCCAGCGGACATTCTGGACAAGGTCAATGGCAGAAAGGAAGTCCCTGCTGAAAGCATCACTGTGTGGATCGACCCCTTAGATGCAACTCAAGAGTATACAGGTGTGTTCCTCCTGACAGGAGTGCAGCATTCAAGACAGTGCTTAAGGGGGTCCTGTTGTACAAACTGCGTGAGCTGTTTCACATCTCAATAAAAAAAAAAATTTAAAAAATTGCCATTTCAAAGTTGCATCAAGTTAAACAAAATAGCAGTCCCACTCAAAACGCTCCAATTTATAATGAAAGAGCATCTTAGTCCTCAGAACTGGGACTCCATCCAGCTGGCAGGAGAAAATGGTAATTGTTTGTGACATTGATATTTCATTCCTATGCCCTGTTCAGTGCGTCAAAGACTGATCAAACACAGTAATACAGATGGATTTACATTGTCAGAATTCTGACCATGCGTGTGCTGGAGGCTTACACTGCTGTTGAAAATGTTTCTGTCAAAGCACATGCTCAGACTGGGCAGATGACTTCCTGAGATAGCAGTCTTGAATTAGAAGAGCACTGAGATGCTGCGCAAGGCAACTCATGATCCTGCTGAATATTAGCCAGTTCTTTTGTATCTGTTTGGTGTCAAGATTTGAAATCTATTAGTAACTCTGAAAGTTGGAAGCGCACGTTAGGTTTGTGTCTAATGTTGCCCTCTCTTGGTCTCTTCAGAGAACTTGGTGAAGTATGTGACCACGATGGTGTGTGTTGCGGTAGAGGGGAAGCCAGTGATTGGTGTCATCCACCAGCCTTTTAGTGGATTTACTGGTGCGTACAGCAATGTATAGCTTGTTGGAGAGACTCTCGTACCCTGCTTTTCTAGCCCCTCACATGACTGTAAACAACAAAAACCACTTCAGGGTGATGCCAGTCTCAAGCATACTTTTCTCCTCACCATTGTCCCTGTAGCTTGGGCGCTAGTTGACGGTGGGACCAACATGGGCCGACGCTCCACATACAGCATCAACCCTCCCAAGGTCATCGTGTCACGCTCTCACTCAGGAAAGGTTAAAGGCTATGTTCAAGACGCCTTCGGTAACAGCACCACAATCATACCAGCAGGGGGAGCAGGTGAGTGGCTCCTGTAGCCAGATATTTGTCCCAGTCCTTGAATTTTCTCAATCTTAGAATTTTGAATTACTAGGCCTGATTTTACCATCATGGCTGATTGTTTTTTATCATCTGGGTTCTTCAACTATATTATATATATATATTATTGAGTTCTTGTCAGCACTGAACTGTAACCTGCTCTTCTCTCATTTTGTCTCTAAGGATACAAGGTGTTGTCCCTTTTGGAGATGCCCGCCAGCAAATCTGACACCATAGACCAGGCGGACATTTATATCCACGTAACCTTCATTAAGAAGTGGGACATTTGTGCGGGAGCAGCTATTTTAAATGCACTGGGTATGATCTGCACTCACACATCTTTACACAAGTCACGTGTCAGTGGGGTCCATCCATATTTTAGCACAAACAAAAAATGTAGATGATAGTTGACCTTCAGGGAAGTGGTTAGTGAGGCTGTTTATACTAGTTTTGACATGGTCACGTTTACTGGTTATAGCACCTCAATGATGCAGTTGTTTGGTGTCACGCTGATTGTTGCCGGTATTTGCAGGTGGTCGTATGACGACTCTGAAAGGCGAAGACATTGACTACAGTGGAGAGCCACTCAACAAAGGAGGCCTCCTGGCCACAGTGGGTGTGAATCACATATCTGTGCTGGAAAAACTTCCAAGCTGGGACCCCGAGGACAAGCAGTAAAAAGCCCTTAAAACATGGTTCTAGTGATTGTTTGGAAGAGTGAATGCAAGCGGTCCCTGATCTTCCACTCCGATGTCTCCAGCATTGGCCGGATTGCGGAGCGTCCAAGCTGCGATTGCACATTGGTCCAATGAACATCTGAAACGCACATTCATACTTGACACTGGAAGTCCGCTCCTGCCTTCTTCATTATAGTGCATGATTCTCATGTGAAACATTTAAGTGAGCACAAGACTTTGAAGCCAATGATGTCTTTGCAAGTATCTGTCTGTTAACCCAGTGAAGTATAGTGACCCGATCTGAAGAGTGTATCACAAGATGTGAAGAATAATTCTGGGAGTGAAATGGTGGAACTTGAGAGTCTCTTCACCAGCAAAATAACCTGTCGGTCTCATATCAGCGCATGGGTTTCTGAGTGCAGACAACAAGAGGAGGCAGAACGTCTGCTCCTCTGTTTTAGTCATAGTTTGCCATGATGCCCTTCAGAATCGCAAGCCATCAAGTTGACTATTAACAGTCTCAAAAAAGGGAAACACATGGGCTGTGAGGGAAAATTGAAATCAGTCAGTCTATTATTTTGCAGTTGGAGACTCAAATTTCTTAAGTACAACAATCCAAAAGTGTCAATGTTTTACCAGCGATTCTGCTTGTCATGTGTTCATCTCAAACACATGACTCGTTTTTTTTCCTGAGTGTCATGTTTTCAGTTTACAAGACACCAATGTTTACCCTGAGATGTGGTTACAGCCCTATTCCTGAAGCGTTACTGTGTGGTTTTGCTGAACAGCAGTTTAAAGCAAATAGTCATCGATTTGCTTGAAAAATGAGGTGAATAAGTACAATGTCATTGTAAGGAAGTATTTGTATTTTCACCTGTCTCGCTCTGTCCTCACCAACTGCCCCATTGGGTCACCAACACCTACTGTTGCTATGAAAGTGATGATGGGCTGATGAAACTTACTGGAACAGTGTTGTCATTGTCAGAGCTCACCAAGGGGCGCTCTTTGTTGAAGACTGACGTCATGTTTCAAATAGTTGTCTTATATCAATGATAAACCTGCAGGGTGCCATCTTGTGGATTCTGAAGTGTTTCATGAAGCTTCACCAGCTCTCCCTCACTGACATATTGGCCTGATGTGCCTAGAATTTGAAATTTCAGTGGCTGTTAACTGGCTGAACAATGTTATTCAGGTTAATGGAAATGGGCAGTGATAGGGTTACTATGGGCACCATGACACAGAACATGAAAAGTTGATTCTCAGCTCCCAGGACATATTTTTTGGGATGAAAAGAAAAAGTCACTGATGACTTATTTCCAGTTATGTTGGTGAATATTGCTTCATCGAGGAGACATTTGAAGAGTGTAAGCTAGTAACAACTTAAATCTTGGATGTACATTTCATGCAGAATGTTACAGGACCTGGAAAAAAAAATTCAGACAAGAATGGGCAGCTTCAGTTGAGAAGGTTGTGTCTTATGCACAGTTTAAACAGTGGACATATTGACATCAATGCCTGTGGGGGTTCATAAATTGTACTGGTGAGATGTTTCTTCTACTGTTATGCTTTATTTATTGTGTTCCGTTGAGATGTCTCACACTTCTGCGTTTGAATCCCGGTCCAGTTAAATAACCCTGCTGTGCATGATAACTTGTGTTTTCATAAAAAAAAAAAAAAAAAAAAAAAAAAAAAAAAAAAAAAAAAAGTTGAGCCCATTTTACATTTTTGAGGGCATCAGTGCACCACATGCTGTTCTCTCTGGACTGTGACCAGGTGAACTTCCTGGATTTTATACAACTCAATAAATATTAATCCAAGAGCATTTTCCAAAATACAGTTTTCCAGCCAATAAGGAAACGCTGAATATTCAAACAGCTAATCGTCTTCAACCTCTAAGGTACGATTACATTTTTGCCTTTCAGCACCATAATACTTTATTATATTTGTCTCATAAATATTTGTATAAGCACAGTGGGTAAATAGTCAATGTCAGTTTAGTACTTGCAGCTTGTATTGTAGTTGTTTTGCTTTACAAGCGAATGTGTTTTTGTATTCGCTATTCATTTGCAAAACAAAAACATTCCTAAAACTGAAACGTGGATCAGCAATCGCACGCGTATTAACACTGCCATCTAGTGGTTGTGGCTGCATGTGGGTTGTTGTGTTGGTGGTGGATCAGTCCACATTTGTGCATTTGTGTCTCAAAAAAGCGGGGAATGCGTGTCATTGCTTGTCCATAAAGGCGAATCTCACTCCACAAACACAATCTTCAGTTTTACAAATGCATTTTTTGCAGTTTTGCAAATGAAATAATGAAATATCTACAAACACACACAAACGTTACAAACATTAAATTGGCATTTGTGGATACCATAACACACGTGCAAAACATTGACCATTTGTAGGTCAACCTCTGTGCATTCAGCATGTAAGTTGTAGTTTATCAACACCATCACAATTATGAGTTAGTGACGCGTTACTTAACGTGTAAACACAGATGCCGTCATCACCCGGAAGAACACCGCAACCCGGAAGCGGAAACGGATCTACATATGGCAGACCGATGTCACGAACGTTTTTAGCTTACGTTTGTTTTTATTTTTTGTTTTACTCCATGAATGGTATTCCGTTGAGTTGATTGTAACGTTCGTTTACAACGCAGAGGACACAATGTTCAACAGACAAACCTGCCTGTGGATGGGTGACGTATGTTTGAACCTTCCTGTTAGCTTGGTTTGGAGCTAATAGCTAACTCAGTTTGTATATTTAAGTTGTCATGTCTTCACCGTTTGGTAGTAGATGCCTTTTAGTACATTGTAGACGTTTTTTGTCGGAGATTGTTGCTGAATTAACGAATAGTGATTTCCTGTAGTGTGTATCGAGTAAAAGTTGTGTCTCATTTGCACGTCTTGGTGTTTAGTTGGACCCATACATGGATGAGAACTTCATCAAACAGGCTTTCACTGGCATGGGGGAAGCCCCGCTCGGAGTCAAGATCATCACACACAAAATTACAGGGTAAGCGTTCACGGGACTAGTTGCTTGTTTTGGAATTGATGTTTACAATATTTGGATTCAAACGAGACATACTTCATTTTACATATCATTTATCTGTGTCCTTTTGCGAATGCATTTCTAAAGTGGCTCAATTTAAAAGCAGTTTCAAGAGTGATGTATCTCTCGAGTATTCGTAAATGTTGTGTAGGATAAGCCGCAACATTTGTGACCAGGGAAGATGTATAAGGTTGAGGTGGACTAGACGGACTTGCTCTGACTACCGAAATGTCAGAGAGACAAAGAACATTATATTGGAAACTCCCTCATACAGATTTTCTCTCCTTCACACAGCAGCAATTCAGCAGGATACTGTTTTGTGGAGTTTGCAGATGAAGCAAGTGTTGACCGCTGTGTTCAAAGACTCAACGGAAAACTAGTTCCTGCCTCAAACCCGGTCAGTACTTCGCCCGCGTAACCCAAATATATGTTTTGGCTTGTAATGCTTAAACATGAATGTTTACCGAGAATGATATTTCCTGTTTCCTGCATTGGACTTATTTGGTCATTAGGTCTTGGTCCTTGTTCTCAGCCTTTAATCTTGTGAATGAACGAAAAGTATATTTCTGCAGAAGCAAAATTTAATTGTGATCTAAAGTAAACTGCTTTATCAAATAAATCTTCTGAAATGTTGAGCCTGTGATCTGTTTTCCGGCGCCTACATTTGTGAGTTTTGCGACGAGATTTCACCGCCTTGTACCTGCTGCTAAAGGTGGCTGCGTGTACATGTATGCACTTTGTTTGAAGCTGGTGAATAGAGTCTCTGGTAGGGACTAACTGAGGATTGGGCTAAAGGCTGGTCTGATTGGAGGAGGTATGTAAACCCAAATAACCATAATAACTCAAGTCTTTATTTCCAGCATTATCAGTGTTATACTACACATCCCAGGGGGGTCAGGTTTACTCAGTACGTCCTCTTTCTCTCATTGTACAGCCCCGGAAGTTCAAGCTTAATTTTGCTGCCACTGGAAAACGACTGGAGGCAGGGTAAGTGTTGCTCAGCCTGTGACACTGCTCGCACCTTTGCTTCCTTCCACGATGGAAACATTCTTGACGACAATGTGAATGACACTGACAGTATTGTTTAAGACAAAAAAAGCAATGGGTTGCCAGACGCTGACATATCCTCTCCAATATGAGCCGCCATAACCGCCTGCTGTTGATACATTCTTGTTGTTTTTCCTCTCAGGCCCGAGTACTCTGTGTTTGTAGGTGACTTGGCCTCTGAAATAGATGACTACCAGCTGCATCAAGTTTTTAAGAAGTACCCCTCCTGCAAGGGTGCCAAAGTAGTGACAGATCAGTATGGATATTCCAGGTAATCCTTCATTTTGCCTGTGTCAGTTCTTCAATGTTGAATTATGTGAGCATATTTTACGAGCAGTGCAATGGACTTCCTTCCTCATTGTTGGACAGAAGGCTGCAGAAATGTTGTCTTGCCATCTTTTGCTAAACCTATTGTTTTCCCCATATAGGCTAAGCGAGAGCAACTCACAATTCAAGTGATGCTACCTCATGTTAAAAGTAAAACAACCAGTTTCAGTTCTACCATAATAATACCCATTATATTCTGTTTCTCATACGTGGTCAATAAAATACCAAGTATGCCGCGTGTGTAGGAGAGTGGAGTCTGACTTTGCTTTGCTTGCAGAGGCTATGGGTTTGTCAAGTTTGGGGATGAGGAGGAGCAGAAGAAAGCCATAGAGGAGTGTCAGGGTTCCAAGCTTGGAGGGAAACCACTCAGGCTCAGCGTCGCAGTGGCAAAGAGGTTTGACCCTCATGACCTAGTTACCAAGGTTGATGGGTTTAACGTGTGAGCTAATATTGAATTCTACTTTCAGCCAAAAGATGAGTGGCTACCAAGGAAGCCAAGCACAAAGTTACAACGGCGGCTACAGCCACCCCCCACCTGGTTACTATGGCGGTCAGATGGCTGGTCACGCTGGTTACTACCCTCAGTGGGGGGGGTATGACCAGTATGGAGGCTACAGCAGTGCTTATAACAGTGCGTACAACAGCGGATACAACAGTGGCTACAACTACTATGGATATCCACCACCGGGTCACATGATGGTCCCGCCGCCTGCGGAGATGCCACCTGCTGACACGGCTGGAGCAGCGGAGGTTGGTGACTCTTCGTCCCCCTTCAATCCTGGTCACTGCGTTGTTTAATCCTGCTGTTTCAGGAGTGAGAATCACACTAGACTTAGGACAGTTTTACCGTATTTTTGGCTATATAATACGACCAAGTTATTCATATTAGTTCTAATATTTCTTCAATAGCGTCCAGAAAATGTGTCCAGATGGGTCCATAGTAAACTGTTAAGAGACATCAGATACATTGGGGGCCGCAGACAGATGGCTCAATTTAACCCCTAAATAAAACTGGCAGAGCAGTCTGTCAGACAGGTTCTACGTGAGATGTGGACCGTTGAATTCCTCATCTCTACACTATTATATTTAAACACAAAATAATGATGTTGGGGACAAACTCTTCTCATAGGTTTCATCATAGATCAGTTGTGCTTCAAGAGAGATTGTAGTGTGTCACCCACTGTACACACGATGGACATGTATTCATTGTTAGTTTTATTGTTACAGCCAAAATGGCATAAACATTTATTGTGATATTTGTTTTGCCCATAAGTCCTTCAGATTAATTTGTTTCGGGCAACAGAGGCAGAAACAATTCAGAAGAAGGAAGATCTGGTGTGTGGGTAATTATCTGGGTATTTTGTTCGTTCAGATATCACAATCTTTTGAGGTTTTAAACCTATCTGAAGCAAAAGAAGCGTGGAGGTGACCGTGTTCGATATCGGCCTTAGTTGGTGGCCAAGCATAATACTTTCTGATTCATGGATTCATGTGAGAATGGATATGAATAAGCTTCACTCACATGCATGAATGTGTCATTGTCATTTTTAATGATTTCTTTGTTTTCTAGCAAACTCAGGGGGAAACTGAGGCGGGTGAAGAGGAGCATACCGAAGGTACAGTTAGTGGTGTCTGTATTTAAGTGCCAAGAAAAGAAATATGAAATGAAATTGTTGTCCCGGACCTACTTTCAGATTAACAAGGCATGAAGTGATGAACATGAGCTTTATTTCTTGTTAAAGTTTTGGTGAAAGTTTTTGGTTTGCTTATCTTGCACTTCCAACCTCTTCTGCTGCCACTGGGCGCGATACAGAACCAAATCTCCGGCAGTTTCACTACCGAGGCAAGCAGCGTTCCTTTCATGTATTTGGATGGCTAGTTACTGTGTGGAACAAAGGTCAATGTACAACTTCAGCGAGGAGTTTCCATGGACTATGATGTTTGTTGATGACATAGTGATCTGTAGTGAGAGTCAAGAGAGAAGAGAAATGAAGCTCAGTTGAGCCACGACTATAGATGTGTGAAGAAGAGTGGCAGGAGATAAGATGAAAGAGCGGCACACTTGAGGAGGTACTAGGAAGAACAAGGTGAGGCATGATGTTACCAGCGAAACAGCTCATCCAGACACAACTAGAGGAGCACTGAGGAACATGATGGATCAAACAGTTGATGATGGGGAAACCAGGTGAGAGTAGCGAAGGACGACCAATGAAGTCACTGCATGTAGTAAAGGAGGTTGTGAAGACGCTTGGGTGTGACCAAGGAGGATGCACAAGGTCAGTGCAGACCAAGGGGGGCGACTTGCTGTGGCGACCCTCGACAAGTCATGTTTTACTGGAGTCCATGATGTCGAAGATACCTTCAGGAAAGAGCAGTAGTATTTTTTCCGACCTTTTTTCACATGATCATATCATGATAAATCTTTATAAAACAACACAACTTTAACGATGTTCCTACCGGTAGGGGGGGCTAGATGTTTCTCTGGGTGGAATTTCACAGGCCTGCAGTGGTTCTATCTGAATTGTACATTATAGCTGGAGGCACTGGTCTATTGTCAGCATGGATGTGCAAGTGAATGAAGTAACCGGACATCCCATTGTATCTTACAGTTCCAAATACAGAGTGTGATGTGGAGCAGTGGAACAAAGACTTTATCCAGCGAGGTGAAGAGCTTTACGACAGTCTCATGGACTGTCATTGGGATCACCTGGACTCTGTGGACTCCCCCATCCCATCGCAGTCCGGATAAACCCGACAAACTCTTTCACTCACCTGACGATTTGGATTTTCCTGTTTTGTCATCTGTCTTGAGGTGTCACTGAAAATTTTGGAAGTTTGTGAATAAGATCTAATTTTTTTTTTTAAGGTGGTGTAAACTCACCACTCGATGAGGACATGTACCATCAATCTCCATGAAGGATTTTTGTTTTTCCTGCCCATTGGTTGGTAAAACTGTGAGCTGAAACACCTGATTTTGTCAGAGGAGTCATGTATGTCTCGTACGCTGCAGACTTGACAAATGAGTACTGCGCAGCTGTACATGATTTTACAGTTTCTATGGTGAAACATTTGTATTTATATCTTCCTTTCAAATGTGTTTTAGCAATAAAGTCACTATGGGAAGAGTTGAGATCATGTGACTGGGTATCGATTTCTCATCCGAGTGAGAGAAATATTGACAATGAAACATGGTCGCAAATAGAAAATCTTTCCACAGGTCTGAGAAAAATGTCCGCTCAAAACACGGATTACATGCAGGCAATTTACTTGCTATTTACGTGACTGCAGTGGCCTGAAGTGTACAAAAAGCAAGTGTCACAAAAGAGGGATTCACAGGCTTTATCAGTTTGAGAAAGGATATTTACAGAAGTGGCTAAAAGTTATTTCATATGCAGCGCTTTCTAATGTGTGATCAATATGCTGCTTAATACGTGTAGATTGCTTGAACAATCTGCACATTTCTTTTCAATATATTGCATAATTATTCAGCAACTTTTTTTTTTACTATACTCACAGTTGTCCTCTTCTTGATGCCAGTTATGTAAATTGCTATATTCCCATCATTATTTAGAACCTTTATGATCTATAACAGCCAAAAGCTTGTCGACTGCTAAAGGAGTCACCACAGCCACCATCGTGGTATCTGGAGCCTTTTGGACCTCTGACAAACACACACCGCTGATCTCTTAATAAACTTCTATGTTTTTCAGCAGAAGACACAGTTATGACATTTTCCATAGCACGGATGCACAACGCACGGGACAAAAATAATGCACCAGCAGCCATGAAAGACTAGAAGTTTCCTTTATCTGCGTTGTGAAGGACCTGTTGGCTCAAGGTTGTTGAATCACGCGTGAGGAAAGGATTGTGAAGATGTTGTGTCTCAAACACAAGTATGATCCAGGTGATATCTCACTCTGAGACATTCTTATCTATGAAGATGGAACCTGTCTTCTGTGAATCCACTGGCTAGATGACTGTACAAACGCAGACATGGAACACTTTCATGACGTCACACAAACTTCACTAAGACAGTGCTGTGAGATTCGTTGGATCTTCTGGGTCAGTTTCAAGAAAGATACAAACATGTTCACATAAATTTGACCAGAAAATCATGAAGAATAACTAGTGTCCATGCTGTCAACTTAGTAGTTCTGCTTTTGTGAGCGTGAGCTCACTCCAGTTACTTTGTTCTAACATGGCTGTCAAAGTTTGGACGCATCAAAGTGTCCTCCTTTATCTTGGAGTGGTTCTGTTGTCCGTCCTCTGCCTCCACCTTGGTGTTCAGCAGTCCCAGTCCAGGTCTCCCCGGACAGAACCAGCTTGGCCCCAAACGATACCAGCCCTGATATAGTAGTCTCCAGCTTAAACAGCCGAG
This sequence comes from Synchiropus splendidus, assembly GCF_027744825.2. Lineage (NCBI taxonomy): Eukaryota > Metazoa > Chordata > Actinopteri > Syngnathiformes > Callionymidae > Synchiropus > Synchiropus splendidus. The sequence goes on along the minus strand of NC_071346.1, from coordinate 16,040,408 downwards.
AGCGCCCCCGATCAGCTGCGTGGGGAACTGCGGGAAGTAGGCGAGGAGACAGAGCAGCAGGAAGAGCCAGAGGCTGAGCAGGAGAACGCAGAAGAGGAAGAGGATCCTCAGCGGGGCGTCTGAGAGTCCACCCAGGCTGAGGTATGGGCCAAAGACGGCGGTCTCTTCTGTCAGCAGCAGACAGCAGAGGCAGAGCAGGAAGACGTCCTCCGACACCTCGTATCCTCTCCACACCATCCCAGCTTTCAGACACTCCAGTTTGCTCTCACCTTCCCGCAGCACCAGCAGTGGCTGACCATTGGTGAGCTCAGCGCCGGAGGTCAGAGGCTCGTAGCAGCTGCCGGTGGCATTTTCCAGGACGTCCAGAAGTTTGCAGAAACCCAGCCAGAGTCCACCAGCAAGCAAGAGTCGGGAAAGATGACGGATGGAGAGGGTGAGGGAGCGGCGGATGGAGAAAGACAAGAGGAAGACGAAGGAGCCGACGAAGATGAAGGTCCAGCCCCAGCCAGAGCGCAGGAACATCCTGGAAGGAAGATCCACCAGTCAGCACATGGCATGAATGCTGATGGGCTGATGAAGCTTCATGAAACACTGCCCTCATTTTCACTCTCTGCTCTATAATAACAGAGACTCTGTGGGTGCAGCAGAGGGCGTCTCACCTGTACAGGAAGTGGCTCCTCCTGGCGAAGACGCTGTGCTGAGAGACCCAGAAGCTCAGTGCCGGACCGAACATCACCACAGACGACAGGAAAAGGTGGAAGTGCTGCCGGAACAGTGTGTTACCCAGACACCTGGCGGCCAGGTCCGTGAGGACCACCAGCACTGTGTTCAGTATCATGTGTGCGGACCTGGTGGTGAGGCTCTTTGGATGAAGGTCACAAGAACAACAGCCAGTCAAGAATGACCAGCAGGAGCAAGGGAATCAATCTTTTGGTTTTAACAATATGGTGACACCAAAGGCTCCGTGGCTGGTGGTGTAGCGTGCAGGTCCACAGCTGCTGGTCCTGATCAGGCTGTTGTGAAGGGCTTCATCCATGCATGTGCTGTCATTCTTCTCCAGTTTCTCAGTGGCAAACCAAAGGCAGAAATCCACAAGCAAATCTACAGTCGAACTCCTGGGGTCTTCCGATATGTCTTTCCCGTGCTGCAGGTCATTGACCTCTTGGTGCTTCACAGTGAAATCTCCGGGTCCTGTGGGATTCCTCCTGAACAGCCTCCTTCAGCTGCCAACATCCACAGAAGCAGCCCTGAGCCTGAGGCAGGGGTGTCACATTGCTCCTGCTGAGACTCCCTAAATGTCAAGTTTGAGCCAATGACACAGATTCAGCTCGAACCGTGACCGACACAACGTCCAGGACTGACCTTCATCGACCCGCCGGCGGAATCATTCGAGAGCGCAGAGGGCTGCAGGCCGGCCTGAATTAAGAGTCTGCTAATATGTTTTGGATTCTTAGTAATGACTCACTCTGTGCTTGTCATGATGTGTGTGCGTTTATTTATAGCTGTAACCTTTGTGCTGTATCTGAGCCGAGACTCAGCTGCTGCAGCCGCCGCTGTCAATCACTGAGAGGACGCAGCTCTGCTTGTGTCTGACCCCCATGAGCATGTTGTGAGGCCAGCAGTCGTTGCTTAGGTTTGTTGGTGGTAAGTGGGAGCATCAGGAGGAAACCACGCCTTCCACAAGCTTCAACCCTCAGATGGTGCAGTGCCCCACATTTCAGACGATACCCTGCAGTTTCTTACGTCACAGATTATGAGTGTGTCACGCCTGTTTCTTGTGCTTGAAGTTTGGAATTTGATAATTGGAATAAAACTGTTGACTGTGTAAACCCTGATTTCTGAAAAAAAAACAAAGAAAAAAAAGAAACTAAATAAAAGAAAAAAAGGTCAGGGTGCTATAAAACATTTCCTGATATTGAGGAAGTCAGGCGAGGTGAACAAGAAATGAGAAACGATAGTTTTAAATTTGACTTCAAACTCGGATCAACTTAACATGCGAGGTAGTCAAAGGTTAAACACTGACCACTAGAGGGCGTCATAACTTCAGTCTCGTGCCATACAAAATGTTCATGAGCAGTTGCTGACATCTACTGGACATACTTTAGTACTACATGCCATTTATCGTGTTCTGACGATCAGATCTGTCGAGTGGGACTCGCCTGACTAAAAGTGCTCGGTCTGGTGCAGTGATTCTTCACTATTGGGCCGAAGCCCATGGTTGGGCCGCGAGCGCCCCCTAGAGGGCCACTTGAAGTTTGTTGTTTTGCACCTCTGGGCTGCGAGACGCTCGTTTTAATACACTTGCCACATGTGGTGGCAGAGCTGTTTATTTATGAAAAATAAAAATATTTTATGATATTTAGACGTTTTATTATATTTATTTTATTCAGAAATGTGTTCATGTTTTTCCAATTTCCTCAACAGTTTGCATCAGGTGTATTTTTTTCTTCTGTACATTTGATGAACATGACTTGCACCTGCTTCTGCCACTGGTTGGACTTTTTGATGACAAATATCTTTGTGCTGATCATGGTTACATGTCAGTTCACAGGGTTTTGGTTTGTTTGAATCAGTTCTATTTGATCCATTTGTTCTGGAAAAGGTGGGCTCCAAGATCGGAAATGTTAAGAGCCCCTGGTCTAGTGTGTTGTGATTAGTTGAACGGGCGCATTTGTTTTCGTATTTTAAGAACAGAGCAGTAAAATTTAGCAATTCAATTCTGGTTTATCTGGGACTTGAACATGTACACTTGGTTTACAAGCTTCTGCATTTGAGTATTTAGGCCCAAAATTTGCAGCAGATGAAATATCCTCAATCAGTCTGGGATCTAAACCCAAGCATATGAACGGCTTTGGTTTGTTAGTGTTGTTGCTATACATCCCACTTTGCTCCGGCACAAGGGTGAAACATGGTTGATCAGATTGAGGTGAGGAGGGACATAAACCCAAACTTTGCCAGGCCATTAAGATGCACCTGCTGGGAACTGAACCATTGTCAGTAGTGATGGACTAATGAAGCTTCATGAAACTCAGCTCAGCAGATGGCGCTCTCAGTAAAAAAAAAAAAATGATGTGAGGTGTCAGTAAAGTTCTTGTTCAAATCCAAAGATTTTATAGCAGAGAGTGCCATCTAGTGGTCTTTGAAAATAAGGACACTCTTTCATCCAGCCCTCACTAGATGTTAGTCTTGAGCAGGGGTGGACAAACCGCTCCTCACATGCCGGGGTGGTGCAGGTCTTTGTACCCACCGATGAAGCTCACACAGCTTAAACACCAGACTGACAAGCTACTGAGCACAGTCTCCAGATATGTGACTGGTGAAGCTGTGTGTGCTAGTTGGGTCGGAACAAACACCTGGATCACCACAGCTCTTCTGGGACCAGGCTGCCCAGCCCTCCCTTGAGACTCTCATTGCTGTCTCAGCTATTTGCTGACTTCAGGTGGTCAACACTTCACTAGTACAGAAAAGACCAACAACTTCACATTTGTGATTTGATGTAGGTAGATGTTTATTTCAGCCCTCCACACAAAGAAACCACTCTCCATTTTCAATGTCAGGAAATGAACAGGAGCAGAATGCAGAAAAACTCTGGTGCTAAATATAAATGTGGGACAGAACAATCTTAATAATTCTCATTGAAACCCTGAATTGACTTAGATGTGACGGACACACGTTCACATGACATGAAAAATCCATCAGAAAATATGTGCCTCGACTACCTGGCCTCTGCAGTGGTGTTCCAGCGTCAGCTGTCTGGGGCCTTCAGGGCACCTGGGACCATGTGAGGGTGACACAACAGAGGAGAGGATCAGCACTTCTCAGTGAGACAAGCTGCGCCACACCACCTGTAGTAAAACTTCTTGGTTCCAACCTTTACTTATGTTGTAACTGAAAGAGTCAGATCTGCGATTTAAGCAACTTTCTGTGCTGTACTTGTACCACAAAGCAAGGAGTTCCTTCTCCAGCGCAGCTGATGGTTCTGGCTCCTGCTGAAAGAACACACACAGAACTGATGTACACAGGTCTCTACAGCCTTCAATTTTAGCGGCAAATAAACAAGCGTAAGTGGCGTTCACACACACAGCGTTGCATCATATTAGCTTCAATACATTAGAAAGCACTAGTTTCTGTGCAACAGAAACATGTCAGCTTCCTCCTCACATAGATCAGTGATAAGCTTTAGCTGTGCGAGGATGTCCAGCCCAGGCCTCCACACCAATGGTGTTACTGCAGGAAGGCAAACTGTCATCGCCGGGATCTGGTCAGTAATCCATCAAAAGTCGGTGGATGACAACGACAGAGCAGCTGCATACAGCCATGCATGTTCCACAGCAGCCGGCCAAAAAGGAAGGACACACAAGGTGGGTGACAGACTTGGGCACAGTCATGATGGGGACGGCGGCTCAAGCAATGACGACACCTGGTGGAAGGTTTGTCTTAAACATGCAGGTCAACGTGCAAGAGAGGAGAGAAATGATCTTCCTCCAGGGGTGAAGGCCAGGAAGACAGCACGGCTGTGTCGTGTGAATGTTTGACAGAGCTACGGTAAATCACCCACATCCAACTACTGAATATTGGTTCTGAACGAGACGGTCGATCAGTTGAGCAAGGAGTGGAACCGCCGTCGAGTGAGTTGATGGATCTTGGCTCCAGCATTGACAGTGTCCCCAGCGACTGCTTCCCAGGGTGCAGCTCACTGATCGCAGCCAAACTGTCTGACTGTTGTTCTAACAATACAAAGAAAACAGAAAGGACAAAGAGAGATAAATTCTGAGGCACAGAATATTTTATACCAAAGTTTACTTTTATCCAGAAACCTCTCAATGTTGCTGCTCCCGAATGAACAACATAGCATCCACCTCTGCTCAAAACCTTTAATAGTCTCAGTTCTTCCACAGTTTGTCCCGGTAGCGTCTCCTCTCATTTTGTTTACCCTTCTTCAGTTCTTCCTTCCTCCTTCCAATGCCATTCGATCTCTGTTGCTCATTGCTGGTTTCCCTCATCTACTTGTTAAAGGTGAAACACGGCCCAATCTCAACTTCACATTATCTATGTTTGTAATATTATGACTTAAATCTCAATGTGTGGCAATAATGCGCAGTTCTAAATAAAAATAATGCAAAGTGAATCTATTCACAGAAGAAAAAAAATGTGGAGGGAAAAGCCTTTTTTGTGCTGAAACACAGCAGGTTGTTTAGCTGGATGCTGTAACAACGCCCGCATTCGCTCCTTGAATCTGCAGCCAATGGTAAATGAGATGTCGGCCCAAAATAACTCCTCTATCAGCAGGTCCTTTGTTTCGCCAGGCCGGTCATTTTCCCCCGTGACTCTGCCTGGACATACTTGTGTCCAGTTCTGGTAAAAGCAACGCTTTATCTCAGCGCCTGTTATCAGGTGAAATGCCACTCAGTGCGTCCGGTAAACAACCATTGTGTGGTCTGGCAGGATCAGCAGGGTCACACAGGGTCTTAAACAAAGGGTTTATTAATATCCAGCTCACACACAGACTAATATTCATCTGGACCCGAGCTGAAAGAACTTTGGCAAACCAAACCTGTTGAGATTCACTGTGACTTATATGATTTATGAAACTACTGGAACAACTTGAAATTCATCTGATGTGCACTGTGTGAGCATCACAAGGTCAAATAAAAAAGCTCTCATTTCGAATACATTATTAGTGCATCCACAAGACATCATAATGCTTTTATAACACTATAGGAGATGAATGTTAATAACCATGTATGGTAACTTGTGTCAAGGTTTGTAAAATATAAGTTGTGTAGTTATAAAGACTCAAGAGCCCTGAACCCTAACCCTGAACAAGTGACGGGCTTATGAGGTTTCATGAAACAGTGTCCGCATTTTCAGAGCTCACTAGATGGCGCTCTCTGCTCTAAAATATTTGGAATTTAACTGCGTCAATGGAACTTCACATCAATTCTAAACCAACAGCACCATCTTCTGAGCACTGAGAAGGAAGACACTGTTTTACGAAGCCTCATCAGCCCATCACTAGCCATAACCGAACCACACAGGATAATGTTCTTTCTTATTCTTTCAAATTCTGCACCTTATAATACATAATAAACCTTAAGTTAATAAACGGTCAAACCTAGTTGTCTACAAGGTTATGAAGTCTCATAACATGAGGCCTTATAAATGCACTATGATGCCTCAACAAACAATAAATTATATATGAGACTTAAAGATGAATTGTGTTTCAGTGACCAAACTCAGTACTTAATGAAAATGAGTTTGGCCAAAACACCAAGCTAAACATTAGCATGACAGCAAGAGCATCTTAGAAAAGCAGAAATGAAAGGAGCAAGTGTGCCCATGGATCTTGTTGCCCTTGCAGATACAAGCACTGGATACTTACTGTTTACCCTCTGGTCAGGACTGGAGGAATGTGAAGCGCCTCATTGGACGGATAAGACTGGAAGAACAAGTTCGCAGACACTCGATGTCATTCTCTGCTCTATAATCTTTGTCCAACTCATAAATGAAACCTCACATATGTTTTTTAAACCAGGAGCACCAACTAATGAGATCTGACAATGTTGACAGTGCTTCCTGAAGCTACACCAACCCATCGCTTGGTTTTAAGGTTTCTAGACAACAAAATCTTCATGCTACTCTCACAACACGCTGAACGAATGATCAACAAATAGTCTATAGTATTCTTCAGTAACTTGGGAAGAATCTACGTTTTTCCACTTTGTTGTCCTCATGCAGACAGCTCCGCAGTCGCAAGATCTTGGCGAGGAAAGCAGTCACTGTAGAGCACAGCATTATTCACTTAAGTCAATCTGTCTGTTAATAAAATCTGATGTTCATCACCCTAATAAAGGAGAAAACCCTTGAGTTATCAAACATCCGCACACATCCCGAATCCCAGACCACTGCGCTGTGCTCCCGTTCCCCAGCACCAGTTTCCTGCAGCTGCACACCTCAGTGTTCAGGGAGTTTGCAAAGTTGTTTTAGGACAATGTTGTGTGGCCAGATATCGATCAGACCCTTTACTGCGCCGCACTTATCATCTAGTGTCAGTTGACAGTCAAGGAGAGAAACAGTTTACTTTCGGCCATTTTAAAAATAGCTCTGTCGCAGACATATCTCCAATCTCTTCTCTTAGGATGACAAACGTTTCTAAAGATAGCTGCAGACCTTTTTCTTTCCACATTAAGTCAGCTCAATCTATTATGACCATGTACAAATACAATTACTTCACTATCTTTATTTAAGGTGGGGTCACATGAATGCAGCTGCTGGGCTTGACCCTCCCGTGCTAATCTGGTAACAACTGGTAACAGCCCTTCAACAGCTGAAGTGCATTCCATGAATCTGGTGATGGACAAATCTGAATTTTTTTCACTCTTTTAATTTCTCTGAACATCAGAGACATGCAGCCACAGACCCCTCCTCTCAGACAGACATGCTTTTAGTGGCGACATACATAAACAAAGCAAAGTTGACACGCGGTCAATAAAGAGACACTGAAGTCACCCCTGCAGGCTGTTGAGAACGAAACGTCAGGGAAGCCCTCAGCTTATTGCAAGCCGATAAGTTGACTAAAGCAACTTCACAAAAGTAGCTGCTTTACAAACAAGCATCATATGTTGTAGCGCAACGCTGGCGGCGTTTCAGAGACAATACTACTTTGTTGTATCAATTTTGAGCTAGCAACAGCTATGCTACGACATTAAAAAAAAAGAATATATAAATATAAAGAATATATAAATAAGAATAATCCTTCAGCATGCATATAGGATTGAATGGTCCAATACATTTTACATTCTTTTATTAAATGCGTACTAAAACAAGTTGTTGTCAGGAAAGAAAGAAGGAAAGAAAAAAATAGGGGAGAATATCTAACTAAAACTAAGTCCAAACTCTCACATAAAATTGAACTCGGTAAGTACATGGCTTTTAGTTGGCAGACAGAAACATCTCCACCAACTCAGTTTCACTCTGACTTCATGAGATGCACCTCAATCCCTGCGAAGGGCCACAAGTGGCCCCAGGGCCGCACTTCATTATGCAGATGGAGTCGTCTCACATCCAGATTAGCAGAACGTCACATACATCACAAATTATAAAAAGCAAAGCAATTTTAAGTAAAAGATGGAGCAATGTCTTCCAAAAAAACCCTCATTGTGCCCTGAAGTTCATTTCACTTTGCTTTGCCAGGCAGCACAAGGAACCTGGTTCATGTCAACGGCCGGTCCGAGCTGGGAAGTGAGTGTTGCCAAAGCAAAGATAAAGGCCGCGGCAGTGGAGGAGTCACATGAGGTATGTGTTTGAAAGTTCCTGGCAATGCTGCAAAAAAAAAAAATGACACTGGTTGGAAGGGTTTGTATCAAGCAGGCAGGGACGGACGCCAAAGTATGAGGACTATAAAGAGCTCTGTCACAAGTATTAAAGTGATGGAGATGACCTCATCGTGTGGGAGTGTGGGGGGAATGTGTGTTTACCTGGTGATGCGAGTGTGTGTGCCTGTGTGTGTGTGCAGGTCAGGGTGGTGACCTGCCTTGTAAGGCAGGTTATCCAGGGTTATATATTGGATCCCCATTTGCTCTTCATGTAGATCTGCAGCGTCCCATTCACCTGCCTTTGTAAGTCTACCCTGCATTATTGCTGCTTGACAGAGCCATGATTAAAAAAAAAAGACTCTTCCATTGTGACTACAGGTTGACCACAGCTGCTGACACCTGAGAGTAGCCTCCATCTGAGCAGGTAAACTTTGGCCTTCGTAGCCGGATGAACCGATGCGAGGGCCCTTCCTTCATGAAAAGCCTAGATGTTTTTTTCCTTCATGGATAACTGTTGAACCACTTTATGTCCGTAGAACATGGGGGATGCGGAGATGGCCGTGTTTGGGGCAGCGGCTCCGTACCTGAGGAAGTCAGACAGGGAGCGCATGGAGGCGTCAACACGCCCTTTTGACATCAAGAAAGAATGCTACGTTCCTGACCAAGTGGAAGAGTTTGTAAAAGCCACCATAGTGAGCCGAGATGGAGACAAAGTCACAGTGGACACGCAGCATGGGAAGGTAGGCAGTGGCACAATGAGGACATAGGGATCTCAGCACTATATGAACAGCAAAAGCACATTCAAATAGCATTGTAAATTTAGCATCACCCACCTGAGATGCAGGAGTCAGTGAGCTCTGATGTGTTATGAGCATTATAGGAACTCAAAGATAATGGAGTTGAACGCAAGGGGGGGGTGACACCGCAGGTGGGATGTGAAAAATAATTTGTTCAAGCTTTCATTTTTGGTAAATCCGTGCAAGTGAGGTGTTAATCTGCCTGATCAGCGTGTGATTCGGAGCCCGTGTTCTAAAGCGAGCATGAATGAAAGCTCAAACTGGAGTTAGAGTTAAGCTTCAGTTGTTGCCTCTAGCACCAGAGATGGAACAAGCCAGTGCGACCACCTGGCCATGAGAGAGAACTGCAGGCTCCGGCGCTAACACTGTAATATAGTGGAGAATGATGTTTGATTTGGGACTGAGAATATATGAATACATTGTTTTCATCTCTATTTAAAGTCTGTGACCGTCAAAGAATCGCAGATTCTGCAACAGAATCCTCCGAAATTCGATAAGATTGAAGACATGGCCATGCTGACTTTCCTCCATGAGCCTGCTGTGCTGTTCAACCTCAAAGAGCGTTACGCAGCATGGATGATCTACGTGAGTCAGCTGTGAAATTAGCTCACATCATTTCAAGCATATAATATCAGCTGTCGTCTGTCACAATGGAAATGTTCCACAGACCTACTCTGGGCTTTTCTGTGTGACTGTCAACCCCTACAAGTGGCTGCCAGTCTACAACCAAGAGGTGGTCGTCGCCTACAGAGGAAAGAAGAGGAGTGAAGCTCCTCCTCACATCTTCTCCATCTCTGACAACGCCTACCAGTACATGCTGGCAGGTACTTTCAATCTGATCTCACTGTTTCTCCTGATACCATGCTCAAACTGTAACAAAATTAACTGTATTTTACCCTGCAGATCGAGAGAACCAGTCGATTTTGATCACGTATGTACATAAATATATATAAAAATAACAATATAACATTTTGCCTCATTCATTTACACATTTCAATGCATTTACAATGTCTTAAATGTAACCTCTTAAGACTTGCACTTTTGTCTAAGCAGTATTTTTTATTTTCACTGTGCTATCTGGGATAAAAAAAACAGTAGTTTTTGCACTTATTTATATTATTATTACAATGACTATGTTTATGAATACATATGAAAACATGTAAGTTTCTTATGAAGCTACACAGTACATACACAGAGTGGTTTCTTTTAGATAGTATGTTACACAGTACATTTTCATTTGGTAGCAAGCTGCTGACATCTGAAAAAAAAACAACTATCATAGTGGTGAAACGCAAACATGTCATATGACGCACAGAAATTCTATTGCCGTAAAATCACAAAACCCCATTGAAAACACAAATGATTTCTATCAACTACTGCATGTGTTGATCATCCACGACTGGTGTGTTTTCAGCGGAGAATCTGGTGCAGGAAAGACTGTCAACACCAAACGAGTCATCCAGTACTTTGCAAGCATTGCAGCTGGAGGTATTCGTAAAGACCCGAACGCCAAAGATAAGGTAATGAAACACTTCATTTTTCCACTACATGATGAGAATCTAACATGCACTTCTCTCTCTGAAAAATAGGGTACTCTGGAGGATCAAATCATCCAGGCCAACCCTGCTCTGGAGGCTTTTGGCAACGCCAAGACCATCAGGAATGACAACTCCTCCAGATTTGTAAGTGATAAATAAGCGTGAAACACAAATGATTTCTATTAAAATATCTTCTCTGTCAGGGTAAATTCATCAGGATTCACTTCGATACCAGGGGAAAGTTGGCCTCTGCCGACATTGAAACATGTGAGGGCGCAAATATGCTTATGGGCTCTTTCTTTCTAATGCTGAAGAGTCACTGTTTTCATTCTACTCCACAGACCTTCTGGAGAAGTCCCGGGTCATCTTCCAGCTGAGGGCGGAGAGAGACTATCACATCTTCTACCAGATTCTCTCAAATAAGAAGCCTGAACTCTTGGGTACTTAGCACATTGCTCCTATGGCCGGCCATTTTGACACAGTCACTCCACCTTTCTCGTAGAGATGCTGTTGATCACGATGAATCCCTACGACTATGCCTTCATCTCTCAGGGGGAAACCCAAGTGGCCTCTATTGATGATGCAGAGGAGTTGATGGCTACAGATGTAAGACTTCCTGTTTGTCTTGTGTGCTGTTTGGTGAATTCCAGATGTAGCCCAGCCACTGACTGCACTGGGTCCAATCTATTTAACCCTCCCATTTCAATTACTGTGAATGCAAGGCACACATATTCTCTTAGCGCACAATTTTCTCTGTCACCATACATCATTTTTTTTATGGTGTTCACGTGAATATTATGCTATGCCATTATTAAGTCGGCCATAGCGAGTTTTTGCTGGCACTGGATTGTTAGTCACCAACATAACTCAAGATGTTGCTTAAGGATTTTGAGGATCATTTTAAATGGGCTAATTTTGATGGTGTTCTGTAGTTCCACGTGGCTTTAGGAAGGTTTCGAGAGAATCATCTTTGACTTGTTTGGCCTCTTGCTGATGCTGCTAATGCGCTCAGCTCTGTTCCGAACTAGCTAACAAATGGAAAACATCACTTCATAACACTTATGGGGCGGCTCAGAAGGACTCTGTGGTTACAATGCGCATTCACTCAAGTGGCATGAGTTAGATTCCTGATCTACGGTATGTGCTCAGCTTTGGCTGAGAGTCAGATCTTGAGACTTGAATGAACTATTGTCACTTCAAGCTAGACATGTAGTCCAGCAGTCTGCTCTCTTTGAGTGCTTCAATAATTACGTATGAGGTTCAAGATACTTTGAAGCAAATATTTCTACTCCAAACAGAGTGCATTTGATGTTTTGGGCTTCACACAAGAGGAAAAGAACTCTGTGTACAAGCTGACTGGTGCCATCATGCATCATGGCAACATGAAGTTCAAACAGAAGCAGAGGGAGGAGCAGGCAGAGGCGGACGGCACCGAGGGTAGGAATTATTTACAAAAGTGAGCACGCTGAAGAAAGACGGGTGGGTTTAGATCTCTTCTTGTCGTCTCAGATGCTGACAAAGTCGCGTATCTGATGGGCCTGAACTCTGCCGACCTCATCAAAGGTCTCCTTCATCCAAGAGTCAAAGTAGGAAACGAGTGGGTCACCAAGGGTCAAAATGTTGCTCAGGTGAGAGAGACACTTATCTTACAGTTAGAAACGCGGCTCACAGACAGTAACATATTGTTGTGCTTCAGGTGACCTACGCTGTTGGGGCACTGTCCAAGTCAGTGTATGAAAAGATGTTCCTGTGGATGGTAATGAGAATTAACCAGTCGCTGGAGACCAAACAACCCCGCCAGTACTTCATTGGTGTACTGGACATTGCTGGCTTTGAGATCTTTGACGTAAGATAGTTTGCAGATTACATGAATTGCATTGCCCTAAAGCATATGAAACAACCTCAATTTTATTCCTTCGGACAGTTCAACACCTTCGAGCAGCTGTGCATCAACTTCACCAATGAAAAACTGCAACAGTTTTTCAACCACCACATGTTTGTGCTGGAGCAGGAAGAGTACAAGAAAGAGGGAATTGAATGGACCTTCATAGATTTTGGAATGGACCTGCAGGCCTGTATCGACTTGATTGAAAAGGTACGACACCTTGACAGTCAGGCAACAAAACTATCATGGAAACACATACTGAAGACTGTTCTCTGTAGCCCATGGGCATCATGTCCATCCTTGAAGAGGAGTGCATGTTCCCAAAAGCCAGTGATGCCACTTTCAAAGCAAAGCTCTACGACAACCATCTGGGGAAATCTGCAAATTTCCAGAAGCCCAGAATCGTGAAGGGAAAACCAGAGGCTCATTTTGCCCTGATGCATTACGCTGGCACCGTTGATTATAACATCAACAACTGGCTGGTGAAGAACAAGGATCCTCTGAACGAGACGGTTGTTGGACTTTACCAGAAGTCTAATCTGAAACTGCTGGCAGTTCTGTTTGCAAATTACGCTGGAGCTGATTCAGGTACAGTCGACTACCTCATCATAAATATATATTTTTCAACAACAAATGCAAACTGCAGCCATCATTATTTTTGCTAGTGATGTCCGAAGCAGCTGAGGGCAAAAAAGAAAAGAAGAGGAAGGGGTCATCATTTCAAACAGTCTCTGCCCTCCACAGGGTACGATTCTGTAGATCAACTTTCTTTTGTCCACACTAATTTTGGATGGTTTTATTTCCACATTAAAGGAAAACCTGAACAAGCTGATGACCAACTTGAGGTCAACTCACCCTCACTTTGTCCGCTGCATCATCCCCAATGAGACCAAGACTCCCGGGGCCATGGAGAACCCTCTGGTGATGCACCAGCTGCGCTGCAACGGTGTGCTGGAAGGCATCAGGATCTGCAGGAAGGGCTTCCCAAACAGGATCCTCTATGGAGATTTCAAACAGAGGTTGAACAATCCACTTGAAGATCTGTGTAATGTTATGGGCGACTGTTGTGTTTACTTTTTAGACAAGGAGAAGGAGGGGGGTGATTTCATAAGGTGAAACACAATATTTAATGATAAGTTGACACTTAACTGCACAGAAACAAGTTCTGTTTTAGAGGGCCAAACATCCTAATCTTTTCCAGATATTCTGGGTGAATACAGAGACATTTCCAGGTCAATCTAGAGCCATCATCTGTGGGTCATGTCTTAGGTCAGTCCCAGGACCTACTCCCAGTTGGACATGCCTCTATGGAGATCAGGGGCAGTAAGTGAGCCTACACTAGCTTGGCAACTCCGGAGTAGATGACAGTTCAACCACCAAATAAAACTGAATTGTTTTCATTTATGGTACAGGCCAAGCAACATTATCAACACTGTTGGAGAACACTTATTGCAAGACATAATCTAGTTGGGACTGGCTGGCGTACGTGGAATTCACCATGGCAACAAGGAGTAGATAAACAACCAGCGCATTATCCTTTCAGGTACCGCATTCTGAATCCTGCTGCGATCCCTGAGGGTCAGTTTATTGACAGTAGAAAGGGAGCTGAGAAACTTCTCGGGTCTCTGGATATCGATCACAATCAGTACAGGTTTGGACACACAAAGGTACTTATCTCACTTTACTGACTTCTTTCATTCAAATGAAAATGAAAAGTTAAGGTGACTTAAATGTTGTGTGAGCCAAGGTGTTCTTCAAAGCTGGACTGTTGGGTCTACTCGAGGAAATGAGAGATGAACGTCTCTCCAAAATCATCACCGGAATTCAAGCGAGATCACGAGGACTTTTGTCCCGTATTGAGTATCAGAAGATGGTGGAGCGCAGGTATTTTCCGATTCTGAATTTGAATATAAAGAATAATCAATGTCATGCAGTTGTCTTTTTCATCTTCCAGAGACGCTTTACTTGTGATCCAATGGAATGTGCGTTCTTTCATGGGGGTCAAGAATTGGCCCTGGATGAAGCTTTTCTTTAAGATCAAACCTCTGCTGCGGTCTGCTGAAGCAGAAAAGGAGATGGCTAACATGAAGGAAGAATTCCTCAAGTTGAAAGAATCATATGCAAAGTCTGAAGCTCGCAGGAAGGAACTAGAGGAGAAAATGGTCTCGCTTCTCCAAGAGAAGAATGACCTTCAGCTCCAAGTTCAAACGGTGCTAGTGACACCTGCGTAGATCTTTTAAAAGTGACGATGAGATGCTGAAGTTGTCAATTCCTGGCAGGAACAAGACAATCTCTGTGACGCTGAGGAAAGATGTGAAGGGCTGATCAAAAACAAGATCCAACTGGAGGCTAAAGCTAAAGAGCTAACAGAAAGACTGGAGGATGAGGAGGAGATGAATGCTGAGTTGACAGCAAAGAAAAGAAAGCTGGAAGACGAGTGCTCTGAATTGAAGAAGGACATTGATGATTTAGAGTTAACCTTAGCAAAAGTGGAAAAAGAGAAGCATGCCACTGAGAACAAGGTACCAAAAGTTTGTGAATTGTTAAGCATAAAATGATTCTAAAATTGTCGACAGGTTAAAAACCTGACTGAAGAGATGGCAGGTCTGGATGAGATCATCGCCAAGCTGACTAAGGAGAAGAAAGCATTACAGGAAGCCCACCAGCAAACACTGGATGACCTGCAGAGTGAAGAAGACAAAGTCAACACTCTGACCAAGGCCAAGACCAAGCTGGAACAGCAAGTTGATGATGTAAGAAGACTTATGCTTTTTAATGTGGCTCTTGAGTGACAAAGCAGTAATGTTTATGGATATATCCAGCTTGAAGGTTCTCTGGAACAAGAAAAGAAGGTCCGAATGGATCTCGAGAGAGCAAAAAGGAAGCTGGAGGGTGACTTAAAGTTGACCCAAGAAACTGTCATGGATTTAGAAAATGACAAACAGCAGTTGGAAGAACGCTTGAAAAAGTAAATATGACGTCTTTTTTTTTCCTTATTCAAAATTAATATTCATCAGTGAACATGGTTGATGCAGGAAAGACTTTGAGATCAGCCAGCTGAATGGCAAAATTGAAGATGAGCAAACATTGATCATTCAACTTCAAAAGAAGCTGAAAGAGTTACAGGTAATGAAAGACACTGGAGAGATTACTTTAATATGCCAACACGTAACACAAATGATTGTTTGAAATACTTTGAAGGCCCGTGTTGAGGAGCTGGAGGAAGAGCTGGAGGCAGAGCGAGCTGCCCGAGCCAAAGTGGAGAAGCAGAGAGCTGACTTGGCAAGGGAGCTGGAAGAGATCAGTGAGCGTCTGGAGGAGGCTGGCGGAGCAACATCTGCTCAGATTGAGATGAACAAGAAGAGGGAGGCCGAGTTCCTGAAGCTGCGCAGAGACCTCGAAGAGGCCACTCTGCAGCACGAAGCCACCGCTGCGACACTGAGGAAGAAACAGGCCGACAGTGTGGCTGACCTCGGAGAGCAGATCGATAACCTGCAGAGAGTCAAGCAGAAACTGGAGAAGGAGAAGAGCGAGCTACGCCTGGAACTGGATGATGTGGTTTCCAGTTTGGAGCAAGTAGTCAAAGCAAAGGTAGAAGACATTTAAAAACCTGGAAACATCGCTGAAAATAACAGAGAAAACAATCGACCTAATGTGCGTCTCCACTTTAAAGACCAACTTAGAGAAAACCTGCAGAACATTGGAGGATCAAGCGAACGAATACAGGATGAAGTGTGATGAAAATCAAAGGACTCTCAATGACTTCACCACTCAGAAAGCCAAGCTTCAAGCTGAGAATGGTCAGCACTCATCCAGGAAATAGCACACTCACCAGACAACTTGTAGCAGCTTTACATTTTTTTCCAATGCAGATGAATATTCAAGACAGCTGGAGGAGAAGGAATCTCTTGTATCCCAGCTAACTAGGGGGAAGAATTCATACAACCAGCAGGTTGAGGATCTTAAGAGACAACTAGAAGAAGAGATCAAGGTAAGTGAATGACTTATGTAAAATCAAAATAACATCAAAATGCTCATGCTTCTGTGGACCAGGCCAAGAATGCACTAGCACATGCAGTGCAGTCGGCCCGTCATGACTGTGACCTGCTCAGAGAGCAGTACGAGGAAGAACAAGAAGCCAAAAGTGAGCTGCAGCGTGGCATGTCCAAGGCTAACTCTGAGGTGGCTCAGTGGAGGACTAAGTATGAAACTGATGCTATCCAGAGGACCGAGGAACTGGAGGAAGCCAAGTAAGCTATTATAATACAGGAAATTGAAATTGTTTTGAGTAAAACCCCTGTACTGAAATACAGGTTCAATTACATTTCTAAAACCACTCTATTTGACTGTCACAGAAAGAAGTTGGCCCTGCGTCTGCAGGAGGCTGAGGAGGCTGTCGAGGCAGTCAATGCTAAATGCTCTTCTCTGGAGAAGACCAAACACAGACTGCAGAATGAGATTGAAGATCTCATGGTCGATGTGGAGAGATCTAATGCTGCTGCTGCTGCCCTGGACAAGAAGCAAAGAAACTTTGACAAGGCACTTGACATTTAAATTGTCTACCTGTCAAGAGATTGGGGCGAGGAAGCTGGTTTAACTAGAGGTACGGTATTCACATTTTATTTCTGTTCAGATTCTGGCCGAGTGGAAGCAGAAGTATGAGGAGTCTCAGTGTGAACTGGAGAGCTCCCAGAAGGAATCCAGATCTCTGAGCACAGAGCTCTTCAAACTTAAAAACTCATATGAAGAGTCTTTGGAACACCTGGAGACCATGAAAAGAGAAAACAAAAACCTGCAAGGTAATCGTTGGTGACACTCACCTGGATCCGCTGCTGGTACGAAT
Source organism: Synchiropus splendidus (assembly GCF_027744825.2). Lineage (NCBI taxonomy): Eukaryota > Metazoa > Chordata > Actinopteri > Syngnathiformes > Callionymidae > Synchiropus > Synchiropus splendidus. The sequence goes on along the minus strand of NC_071346.1, from coordinate 16,023,030 downwards.
AACTCATTTCCTCTGCTAACAGAGGAGATTTCTGACCTAACTGAGCAACTCAGTGAGGGAGGAAAGACTGTGTATGAGTTGGATAAGGCACGTAAGCTACTGGAGCAGGAGAAGGGTGAGATTCAGTCTGCCCTTGAAGAAGCGGAGGTAATTCCAAGATTGAAATCACTAAATGATATGTCAGCTACTGACTTAATTTCCATCGCAGGGTTCCTTAGAACATGAGGAAGGAAAGATCCTGCGAGCTCAACTAGAGTTCAACCAAATCAAGGCTGACATGGAGCGCAAGATCGCTGAGAAAGATGAGGAGATGGAGCAGAGCAAGAGGAACATGCAGAGGACCATTGATACCCTGCAGAGCTCTCTTGAAGCCGAGTGTCGCAGCAGAAATGAGGCCCTTCGTTTGAAGAAGAAGATGGAAGGAGACCTGAATGAGATGGAGGTCCAGTTGAGCCAAGCCAACAGGCAGGCAGCTGAGGCCCAAAAGCAGCTCAAGTCTGTTCATGCTCATCTGAAGGTGGACTCAAAAATCAACCCAATAACAGTTCCAATATTTGAGGGGCAGTTAGGATCATTTATGCTGACTGTGCTCTTTTATTAAGGATTGCCAAATTCAACTGGATGAGTCTCATCGCCTCAATGATGATCTGAGGGAGAACACTGCAATCGTTGAGAGGCGCAACAACCTGCTTCAGGCAGAGCTGGAGGAACTCAGAGCCGCTCTTGAGCAAACAGAGAGAACCCGAAAACTTGCTGAACAAGAGCTGCTGGATGTTACTGAGAGAGTTCAGCTACTGCACTCACAGGTCAGCACCAAACAAGTCTTCCTGTCCTATTATGAGGAATGAATTAAAAGTATTGACACTGATCACACGTCTACGACGTTCAGAACACCGGCCTGATAAACCAGAAGAAGAAGCTGGAGGCTGATGCATCCCAGCTTCAGACTGAGGTTGAAGACGCAGTCCAGGAGTGTAGAAATGCAGAGGAGAAGGCCAAAAAGGCCATCACTGATGCTGCCATGATGGCTGAGGAGCTGAAGAAAGAGCAGGACACCAGCGCTCACCTGGAGCGCATGAAGAAGAACATGGAGCAAACCATCAAAGACCTGCAGCACCGTCTGGACGAAGCTGAGCAGATCGCCATGAAGGGAGGAAAGAAGCAGCTCCAGAAGCTTGAGGCCAGGGTGCGTCTTGTCTTCATCAGAGTGTGACAGCTGGTGAGATAACTTTATTCATGTCATCTAGGTGAGAGAGCTGGAAAACGAAGTAGAGGCGGAGCAGAAGAAAAACGGCGAAGCGGTGAAAGGAATAAGGAAATATGAGCGCCGCATCAAGGAGCTGACTTATCAGGTCTGTAAATCACCTCTCAGCTCCTGAGAACATAAAAGCCAGCAAGTTTTTGTTTCTTAATAGCTACCCATCGACAGTAGAATATATATAACTGTGGTCCCACAAACAACAACATTACTGATTGACAGTGGAGCAACAAGCCGTTCACAACTTAATTTGAGACGTTCATCCCTTTATCTCACAAACTTCTAACTGAACTTCAAGTACGGACTGTTTGTGCCTAAAGAAATCCCCATTGCTCCCCACAGAAATATTAGAGGTGAATGCAGACACATCATAGCTCAACATCAGAGGGAAGAGGTGGAGTTTCATTCACACAATTGCTCAAATTCAAATATTATAGGGCTGAGAGCGCCATCTACTGTGTGTAACCATCCTAAATTTCATTAGCAAAAAAACATGAGCCTAAGTTATGTTATAAAAAAAATTAAATGAACAAAAACCCAGAAATAACAATTACCTTTTTTTAACAGACTGATGAGGATCGCAAAAATGTTGCTCGACTTCAAGATCTGGTGGACAAACTGCAGCTGAAGGTTAAAGCCTACAAGAGATCAGCTGAGGAAGCTGTACGTACAGAAACACTTCAAGTCATCCGTCTGTGCCTAGTGCCACTGTCTTCAACTGTATTTGTCAAATCAGGAGGAGCAGTCCAACGCTCACCTTGGCAAGTTCCGCAAGCTGCAGCATGAGCTGGATGAAGCTGAAGAGCGTGCTGACATCGCAGAGTCACAGGTCAACAAGCTCCGAGCCAAGAGCCGCGATGTTGGTCCCAAGGTTAGACACATGGCCCAGGCACTGACACACTTCAGTATGAATCTTGGCTCTGCCACTTAATGACATAGCTATGCTTTGCTTTGTGGTACTAAACAAAGGCTAATGTTATTTTCTTTTTTTCTGCTCCACAACCTCCCCTGCTGAGACAGAAAGGGTTTGATGAGGAGTAAGGTTTTCGGACTGCTCGGAAAACCTTTTGCCTGCTGTGTGAAGTAGATCTAAAATGTAGAAATGTAGCATATAATAAAGTCGAGCATTAAGCTAATTTGTTGTCCTTTTTACCTGTTTGGAGTGAAATCTTCCTGTGATGTAGTAACTAAAGCTTGCATGATAATTTGCAACTGGAGAACTGTCATGTAGCATTGCAGAATGTGTGCGGGAGGAAAACAATTGCTTTGCGTCAGGCAGATTTTCATCGCAGAGGACCCGACAATCTGATATTCAAGATCAGTTGATCTCTTGATCCTAAAATAGCACTGAAGAAAGAGTCAGAGTGTCAAGGTCGACATTAAAACCAGCACCCGCTCTCATAATCCTGCTCCAAATCACTTGCAGCTGGCCTGCGGATCCAAACTTAAGTCCACCTCTTACTCCAAATGACAAGGATAGACGCTTGCAAAGTTTCAATACACGCAGTTAGTCAGAAACTCATCCACTGACTCAAGCGGGTTACAGTTTATGAGAGGCACTTTGAATTATGAGAAATGAATTATACAGCACAGAGAAGCTTCAGAAACTGTGATAGCACATGCAGGTTTGGGCTAAAACTTATTCCTCATCTGCTTGGCTGGCAATGTAGTAAAACAAGATGAAAATTAATAATACAGTATTCAAAAATAATACTCCTACCTATTGTCTCTCAGTGTATGTTTGTGGTCAGCTAGCAAGAGGTCTCTTTTCTCTACACATGAGAGCATGAACCTGTCATTCAGGGAATTGGGAAAAGGTATGGTTATGCAAGCATGTCAGCACCCCTGCAGGGAGCTGCACTGCATACCACCTGGTACGTGCTGAGGATTAACAATATGATTAACAGCACATCAGAGGTAATATTGCACATGATTAAAAACACGCTCACTCCCAGGGTTCCAATGAAGTCTGTCCAGCCATTAAAAGCCTTGTAGAAACACCCATAGCTGTAGATCTCAATGAGTGGTTTTGGACCAAAATGGGTTGCAGTCCTTTCTGTGGGCAAAAAAAAAAAGATTTTATTTGACCATACAATCATCAAGTTGTTATACTGTGTTGTATATATAATAATATAATAATAACATAAACATAAACATACCATAAACCTGTGCTTGTCAGAAATATTACTTCATAATCAGTTTTAGAGTTTCCATATAATGTCACAGGGGCCACGCAAATACAGGCTCAAAACTAATACAAAACTATCTGTGTTCTTCGACATACATACATCTTCAATTTCACACACACACCTAGGGGCAATTTTAGAGTGTTCAATTAACCTAGTGAGCATGTCTGTGGGAGGAAACTGGCGTACCCGGAGATAACCCACGCAGGCACAGGGAGAACACGCAAACTCCATGTAGAGAAGCCACTGGTCAGAACCCGTAACCTTCTTCCTGCAAGGCGAGAGTGCTAAACACGAGGCCGGGCAGTCTGCCAGACTAATCGTCGGATAACCATTCACAGTCCCGAGCCCAATTTAGCCAGTCGACATTGTCAACATCTCCTCTCACGACAATTATTGTGGAGTGATTTTAATTAAAATCCATTTTCGGAATGACTTCAGAATAAAAGATCACACGCTTGACTCCACTGATACACGAGAGATTCAAACCCGCCATTGTTCGTCAACAAACACAGAGGATGTTGTCTCTAGCAGCGAGTAAATAACTCACCAGGATTGTATGTCACCTAATGAGAAGGATGATGGTGCGAACAGGCTGTGACAAACAAAGCATTTAAATCATGTCTTCCTTGACATGTGTACGTTTGACCTCCAAGGTCTGTGTTGTCCTTAACACTGTCATGGAATCTCACACTTGCATTTGGAAGCCTGACGCCGAGTGTCAGTCACGGCGACAGAGAAGTTATCAGAATGGAAATAATCTTGCCGCTGTTAGCAGCTGTTGACCCTCCTTTTATCACTTAACCCTTGAAGAGTCTGAGATTATTGGTGCCTGAGACACGCTGTACAATGAACCTCCATACGTACTTACAGATCTAATCCAATAATGAGTCATTATCTTATGATGCATGTTTAGAAATAGGTGTCTAGCCTCCAGCAAAAGACACCAATAAACTAAGTGTCATTGTCAGAAACGTTCACAGTAAGTGCCAACTCTCCTGAACGTGGCTTCTCAAATGTATTCTCTTCTCTATATTGGACTAAATAGGCTGCATCTACTCCTTTTGGTGTCCCGAAACGTGACGTTGCTGTCCCTCACCATGTTTCAGGGAGTAATTCTACCTGAGGGCTTTACAGTAATCCTGTTGACAGACGGACTAGGGGATGCCGTGTGCCCGGAAAACTCCTTGGCACCCGTCATAAAACGGACCTCAGGGTTAGTGGTGGACTTTTAAAGTGGTAGCGAGTGTTGACAGAGTAGATTTCAAAGATATCAGATATAAAACAGGAACAAAAGCCTGCTATAAAGCCGAAGCGGCTCGGTTTACACATAAAAAGATGACGAGTCGCGTGTCATATATCTGTCAGTCTCAATATATCAGGGTAAGTAGGGAGCGACGGGAGGCTTTTATCAGCTGCACTTTATCCTTGATGCGGGGTAAGTCGGCTCTTGAATGCCTCTCAGGCAGAGATGGTTTTTAAAATGGCATTTCACACAGTTATCTTTGTCCTCAAAGACATATCATGATGTCAGCCACTCTGTAACCGAGATTCCACAGACATCAAAATGCAAGAAAGATTCCACAGTAAGTTGCAGTGATACTGAAGGATGTTAGTCGGCCACAGCTCTCTATTGTGCGCCATCGTCAGTGCCTTGCAGTGAATCTCAAGCATGTCACCTGTGACACCCCTCTGTCTGTGCTGCCTCACACATGTCGCCTGCTTAATCTCATAGGCTAGTGTTCTTAATTTAGACCTACTGACTTGGTATCTCATGCTGTTTGTGTTTCAACAATGAGTACTCTTTGAACCAAACACAACATGTCAGTCTTGCCACTTGAGCTCTCTGAGTAACTGAGACCCATTCATCACATAACATCTCCTAAATACCCCTTGATAAGATGTGTGTTAGTCTCTAATGAGAGAAACAACCCCTACATTGAAAGGAAAGTAATGCTTTTTCTTTAAATAAAGTCAATAATTCCATTGCTTTTGTTTACATTGTAGTAGTAAACAAAACAACATGTTTACACACTCCTTTTTAAAATAATGTAAAGTTAAAAATACATTAACAACTATATATATATATATATATTTTTTTTTTTTTTTTTTCTCTCTCATCAACGAAGGTAAAGTAGCATATTTAAACAGCATTTGGATCAGCTGAGATCAGTTTGTCTTCACTGATGCTGCAGACCACATTTTCCAGTGACACACTCTCACATCAGGGATGTTGAGCATGGAATTATGCCAGTGTCTATTTAAAGATGGAGTTGTGGTGCCATGGCTGCTTGAGAATACCTATGATGAATCATTGTGCACCCAGCTCCTATTATGGCCTTGTCAGGGCGCCCCATTACTGATAAGACTCACACGGACTTCTATATTGCTCTCAACCCCTCATTAACTCGCCCCCCCCCTCACACACCCATCATCCCCACTCAGACACAATAACATTCCTGGACCCTGAAAGGCTACTCCATATTTGGTGGAGGGACTTTCTTTATAAAGGGGAGTGATGGTGACACCCCCAGCAGGTCACCATTCTATCTCAAGGTAAGTTGCAAGGACAAGTACTAATTGGTGGATGACAGTACCCTTCAAGAAGTTTATGGATCATAAATCAGCTGATAACTTGTGTTCCTCCAGGACCATTACACCTCATTCTCCTTAGTTGGGACTGGTAAGGTAAGACTAAGAAATAAGTACCACCTTCTGTTAGTGTGTTTTTTGCAGCTGCTCTTAGACTAAATGTGCAATATTTTCAATGCTCATCAATGAGGCAGGTTGAAGATGGGTGACGCTGCAATGAAAGAGTTTGGCGCAGCTGCCCCTTACCTGAGGAAGTCAGACCGGGAGCGGCTGGAGGCTCAGACGCGGCCCTTTGACATGAAGAAGGAGTGCTTTGTTCCAGACACAGAGGAAGAGTATGTCAAGGCATCCATTGTCAGTCGTGAGGGTGACAAAGTCACTGCTAAGACTGAAAAAGGAAAGGTCAGTGGATCAGGTGTGACATGAAAATAAATAAATAAAGTTAAGGCAGTGTTGGAGATTTTGAAAACAGAAATGAACAGTGGACCAACACTAGAATGTTGCCAAGTAATCAATATTGTGTCTCTTAACACAGACGGTGACGGTGAAGGAGTGCGATGTTCACCCTCAGAACCCGCCCAAGTTTGATAAAATTGAAGACATGGCTATGTTCACGTTCCTCCACGAGCCTGCTGTGCTGTTTAACCTCAAAGAGCGTTACGCAGCATGGATGATCTATGTGGGTGCACAGCTTCTGGAGCTACGTTCCATCACATTCATTCAAATATTTACAATCCTGTGTCTTTATCTAGACCTACTCTGGGCTTTTCTGTGTGACTGTCAACCCCTACAAGTGGCTGCCAGTCTACAACCAAGAGGTGGTCGTCGCCTACAGAGGAAAGAAGAGGAGTGAAGCTCCTCCTCACATCTTCTCCATCTCTGACAACGCCTACCAGTACATGCTAACAGGTCATTCATTTATCAGACGGCCAAATGAGAATCTTTAGTAATATTTGAAACTTGTCAAACATAGTATATTTATACACCTTTTAATTTGTTGCACTTTGTTTTCAGACAGAGAAAATCAGTCAATTCTCATTACGTGAGTCTATTTTATTTTGCACTCCACCTTTCTGGAAGGAGAACATGCTAAATCATTTAATACTCTTATACTCTATAATACTCTTGACAATACACTTATATTTTGTGTGTGTGTTCTGTACTTGAGAACTACATTTGCAAGCCTCACAGTTGCATGCCACTCCTCTGGTGACTCATGGTTGGTCTCGTGTGTGCACATACTGAGTGCTCCTCTGCTGCCGTTTCCTTCTCTTAATTCTCTTAACAACGTGTTCCTCTGTAGTGGAGAATCTGGTGCTGGGAAAACTGTCAACACTAAGAGGGTTATCCAGTACTTTGCCAGCATTGCAGCTGGAAGTGGCAAGAAAGACACCGGCTCTGAGAAAAAGGTTTGACATCAGCAAGCATTTCACGTTATTACCGAGTTTCTGTCTGACAAGAACATGCTGACGCTCTTTCTCAGGGTACTTTGGAGGATCAAATCATCCAGGCCAACCCTGCCTTAGAAGCCTTTGGTAATGCCAAGACCATCAGGAATGATAATTCATCCCGATTTGTGAGTTTCAAATCAGATCAGTTATAAATACCAAGTGTGAAGCTCATTCAACTCTACCACAGGGCAAATTCATCCGCATTCACTTCGCTGCAAGTGGAAAGCTGGCTTCGGCTGATATCGAGACATGTGGGTTGAAATCACATTTAGCTATGTCGATGACAAAACATTATTTAAGACTAAATGTCCGTCAGATCTGCTGGAGAAGTCCCGTGTCACCTTTCAGCTGAAGGCTGAGAGAGATTACCACATCTTTTACCAGATTCTGTCTCAGAAGAAGCCGGAGCTGCTTGGTATGCACAAACACTCCTCTGTCAACTCATTTAATATCCCAGAAAAAGACCATTCTAATCTCTCTCCTTTTCAGAGATGCTACTCATTACCAACAACCCCTACGACTATGCTTTCATCTCCCAAGGAGAAACGACTGTAGCCTCCATTAATGACGCTGAAGAGCTGATGGCCACAGATGTGAGTCGGGTTAAATTCATTCTATCTTGACTGACATTCACCCCTCACAAAGCTCAGTGAAGAATTTCTAGGCTTGAGCTAGTGTGGATTTTATTTTATTTCAAACAGCTGGCTGCATTATTTTTAGCTCATAGTTACTGAGGCCACTTGAAATGACATTATACAATTAGCTGAATATCATCTTTGGTTCACACATCATCCTGTTGGCTACCAGAATAATCTGGCAAATCTGTCCAATCTTGCCTCTGAATTGGCAGAATGATGCAGAGTCAAATTCCAGAGAGGTTCGTGGGTCAGACTCAGCAGAAGCGGACAGGGAGGAATGTCTGGAAATTACATGCTATGACCAGACAATACACTAATGACTTAAATATTGAAAAGCGTTTTTGAGTGTAGTTGTTTCAGTACGTGCTCTCCACCGATGCAAACACAGCAGCTATTCTGTGCTGAATATCTACTGATGACCTCTGCCATGGAGGTTATGTGACAGCGTCTGTTTGCCTGTGTCCAAAACTTTAGAAATTATGGATGGAATTTAATAAAGGAAATATGTGAAATGGGACAATATACATAAGATTCAAATTTAGGAATGATCCACATCTGGACCCAGGAATCTGTCAAGATTCTTTATAGGCGGGTTTTGCACTTTCGTTTCTAGTTTGGCATTAAGAGCATTATAGGCTTGGATTTAGAGACAATTTTATTGTTGTCAACTGTTAGTCATCTTGCAGGCATATGTAATTTGTCTTGCATACTGACATCTATCCACTGCTCTAACAATGAAACAAATTATTATCTATTTTCATCAAGGATGCGTTTGATGTTCTGGGCTTCACTCAAGAGGAGAAGAATGGCATTTACAAGCTGACTGGTGCCATCATGCACTATGGTAACATGAAGTTTAAGAACAAGCAGCGTGAGGAGCAGGCCGAGGCAGACGGCACTGAAGGTAACCGGGTACAGCGGGCGACCTACGCTACACATTTCTAACAAAGTGACTAACGCTGAAGATCTGTGCTTATCTGCCAGATGCTGACAAAGTTGCGTATCTTATGGGCATGAATTCTGCCGACCTCATCAAGGGTCTCTGTCACCCGAGAGTCAAAGTTGGGAATGAGTGGGTCACCAAGGGACAAAATGTACAGCAGGTGAGAGGAAAAAAGAAAGTGTAAAAACATGACAGGAAGAATTTTTAGACTTACCATATAGTACTTTTCATGAAGAAAGAATTAGAACATTATGATTCTTCAAAAAACTAGAGTACTTCTCAACTAATTAAAAAAAAGGCCATTTGAAGCTCCACGCATTCACCATTAGCGCCTGAGCTATGGAATAAGTTACTATGATATTCAAACCTAAATTTGAATGGGTATGGTATAAGACTAAAAGCACTGGAACCTCAGACATAGTGTGTGATTTATTGGTCTTTAATCTGCCTTAAGTTTTCATTTTCATTTGTTTTACTAGGTGTACTATGCAGTTGGAGCACTGTCCAAGGCAGTGTATGAAAAGATGTTCCTGTGGATGGTGGTTCGTATTAACCAGTCTCTGGACACCAAGCAGCCACGCCAGTACTTCATTGGAGTACTGGATATCGCTGGATTTGAGATCTTTGACGTAAGATGTTGCAAAGCACATTCATACACTCTCATTGTTTTTGAAAGTGACTGTGAATGTGAAGTAAAAATGGCTTTTTCACTGGACAGTTCAACACCTTCGAGCAGCTGTGCATCAACTTCACCAATGAAAAACTGCAACAGTTTTTCAACCACCACATGTTTGTGCTGGAGCAGGAAGAGTACAAGAAAGAGGGCATAGAATGGACCTTCATAGATTTTGGAATGGACCTGCAGGCCTGTATCGACTTGATTGAAAAGGTACGACACCTTGACAGTCATGCAACAAAACTATCATGGAAACACATACTGAAGACTGTTCTCTGTAGCCCATGGGCATCATGTCCATCCTTGAAGAGGAGTGCATGTTCCCAAAAGCCAGTGATGCCACTTTCAAAGCAAAGCTCTACGACAACCATCTGGGGAAATCTGCAAATTTCCAGAAGCCCAGAATCGTGAAGGGAAAACCAGAGGCTCATTTTGCCCTGATGCATTACGCTGGCACCGTTGATTATAACATCAACAACTGGCTGGTGAAGAACAAGGATCCTCTGAACGAGACGGTTGTTGGACTTTACCAGAAGTCTAATCTGAAACTGTTAGCCAACCTTTTTGCAAATTATGCTGGAGCTGATTCAGGTGAGCACTTCCGGTTGTTGTAGCTGGTGAATTCTCTTTCTACTGCGACACAAACCACTCCTGTTTTACAGCAGATAGCGGAAAGGGTGGCAAAGGAGGAGGAAGCAAAAAGAAGGGTTCATCCTTCCAGACTGTGTCTGCCTTGCACAGGGTCTGTATTAATATAAAATTGTTAAATAAGGCTGTATTTTTGACTACTGACATGAAACGAATACATTTTTTTGAATTGTGATCTGCAGGAGAACCTGAACAAGCTGATGACCAACTTGAGGTCTACTCACCCTCACTTTGTCCGCTGCATCATCCCCAATGAGACCAAGACTCCTGGGGCCATGGAGAACCCTCTGGTGATGCACCAGCTGCGCTGCAACGGTGTGCTGGAAGGCATCAGGATCTGCAGGAAGGGCTTCCCAAACAGGATCCTCTATGGAGATTTCAAACAGAGGTGTTAGTTCAGATTTGATAACGTCAAACTTTCAAACAGAAACCGAGAACTTAAACATGACCTTTTACTGTTTTAGATACCGTATCCTGAATCCTGCAGCAATCCCTGAGGGCCAGTTCATTGATAGTAAGAAAGGAGCAGAAAAACTCCTTGGTTCCCTGGATATTGACCACAACCAATACAAATTTGGACACACAAAGGTACTTATTCTCAAACATACATTTGTATCAAATAACAAGAGGAAGGAAGGTTCCTAAATGCATTCAAGTGTATTTGTCGGATTGTCGATTGCTGAAGTTTCCCAATTACTTCTAGGTGTTCTTCAAAGCTGGTCTTCTTGGGCAATTAGAGGAAATGAGAGATGACCGTCTGTCACTAATCATTACTGGAATCCAGGCAAGATCAAGAGGTCTTCTGGCGAGAGTGGAATTCCAGAAGATTACTGAAAGAAGGTAAGAGGAGGTTATTTTGAAATGTTGTGAACGCTCAGTGAAACAAAAAACGTTGGTATTTCCCTTGCAGGGATGCACTACTGGTGATCCAGTGGAACATTCGTGCATTCATGGGGGTCAAGAATTGGCCCTGGATGAAGCTTTACTTCAAAATCAAACCTCTGTTGAGATCTGCTGAAGCAGAAAAAGAGATGGCGAACATGAAAGAAGAATTCCTCAAGTTGAAGGAGGCGTACGCAAAGTCTGAAGCTCGCCGGAAGGAACTCGAAGAGAAAATGGTTTCGCTTCTCCAAGAGAAGAATGACCTTCAGCTCCAAGTTCAAGCAGTAAGAACAGCCCAAGCCTGTTCAACAAAAAAAACCCAATGCATTACATTTTTAGAAAACATAACTTTTCTTTGAATAGGAGCAAGACAATCTTGCTGATGCTGAGGAAAGGTGTGAAGGGTTAATCAAACACAAAATACAAATGGAGGCCAAGGCCAAAGAATTGTCGGAAAGACTGGAGGATGAAGAGGAGATGAACGCTGAGCTGACTGCCAAGAAGAGGAAATTGGAAGATGAGTGCTCAGAGCTGAAGAAAGACATTGATGATTTGGAGTTAACTTTGGCAAAAGTAGAGAAAGAAAAACATGCCACCGAGAACAAGGTACGACCAACTACAGATCAAAAGCAGGAATTCCCTCTGCATTACTCTTATAGTGGTTTGTTAACAAAACGGTTTCATTACAGGTGAAGAACCTGGTCGAGGAGATGGCAGCTCTGGACGAGATCATTGCCAAGCTGACCAAGGAGAAGAAAGCATTACAGGAAGCCCACCAGCAAACACTGGACGACCTGCAGAGTGAAGAAGACAAAGTCAACACTCTGACCAAGGCCAAGTCCAAGCTGGAGCAACAAGTCGATGATGTAAGAAGGTTTTTAGGAACATAGTTTTGAAATTCTTAGCCAACTTGAATCCTAATATAGAATGGTTTCTCCTAGCTTGAGGGGTCTCTAGAACAGGAGAAGAAGGTCAGAATGGATCTTGAAAGAGCTAAGAGAAAGCTGGAGGGTGATTTGAAAATGAACCAGGAGAGCCTGATGGACCTGGAGAATGACAAACAGCAACTTGAAGAGCACCTTAAAAAGTACATTCACCCATTGTGAATATTCATTTAAAACTACTACACAGAAGACATGAGCTGATATGTTGTACTCTGTTTGACAGGAAGGACTTTGAACTTAGTCAGCTCAACAATAAAATAGAAGATGAGCAGGCGATATCCCTTCAGCTACAGAAGAAACTGAAGGAGCTCCAGGTAAAGTACTGTTCAATATAAGTCACTCGACACAGTAATGAATGAACCTGACTGTTAAACAGGCTCGCATCGAGGAGCTGGAGGAAGAGCTGGAGGCAGAGCGAGCTGCCCGAGCCAAAGTGGAGAAGCAGAGAGCTGACTTGGCAAGGGAGCTTGAAGAGATCAGTGAGCGTCTGGAGGAGGCTGGCGGAGCAACATCTGCTCAGATTGAGATGAACAAGAAGAGGGAGGCCGAGTTCCAGAAGCTGCGCAGAGACCTCGAAGAGGCCACTCTGCAGCACGAGTCCACAACTGCGACACTGAGGAAGAAACAGGCCGACAGTGTGGCGGACCTCGGAGAGCAGATCGATAACCTGCAGAGAGTCAAGCAGAAACTGGAGAAGGAGAAGAGCGAGCTCCGCCTGGAACTGGATGATGTGGTTTCCAACATGGAACATGTTGTGAAGACAAAGGTTTGTGACACTGACTGAATTACTAGTGTTTTCACGAAGAAAAAACAAATGACAAGAAATTGCAAGAAGCTACTGTATTAAAGATACAACATTGTGTAGCATCATGGTTCATGATATCAACATGCACATTAAAATAGACAATATAACTACAATTCATTTTAGCTGTAAGCCGACTATAGGTATTTACATTTCTTTCAGGCCACAAAAAAATACATGCAGGCAACTTTTGGTCCCTGGATCTTGAGTTGGACATATTTTCTCTGTTACAGACCAATCTAGAGAAGACTTGCAGAACATTGGAAGATCAGATGAACGAGTACAAAACAAAGTTTGAAGAGGCTCAACGTTGCATAAATGACTTCAACATGCAAAAGGCCAAGCTCCAAACTGAAAACGGTGGCTATTTTTTTCATCATGTATTCAGTATTTGTGGCTGAGAAGAAACAAAAACTTTGGATTGCTATTATTTGTGTAACAGGGGAACTCTCAAGACAACTGGAAGAGAAAGACTCAATGGTTTCTCAACTGACAAGAGGAAAAATGTCCTACACACAGCAGATTGAGGACTTGAAAAGGCAGCTGGAGGAGGAAACTAAGGTACATTTTGTGCTGGTCTTAATTCGCCTATATCAAACGCAACAATGGTATTTACAAATATCCTATGACTGACAGGCCAAGAGTGCTCTGGCACATGCCGTACAGTCTTCTCGTCATGACTGTGACCTGCTCAGAGAGCAGTACGAGGAAGAACAAGAAGCCAAAAGTGAGCTGCAACGTGGCATGTCCAAGGCTAACTCCGAGGTGGCTCAGTGGAGGACTAAGTATGAAACTGATGCTATCCAGAGGACCGAGGAACTGGAGGAGGCCAAGTAAGATTATTAGACTTGATTTAAGTCATAGAATGTTTTGGAAAAAACAATATTGTCTGGCAGACCAGCTTTTTGTTTGTGTTATGTTCCTTTCAAAATGTAAGACGAACAAAAAGTTTGTCTGGGAGATGACTGAGCAGCCTGTGGGACAACAGATTTTATATATGAACAGTTACTACATAAATAACCGACCAGGAATCATTTTGTTTAGGAAGAAGTTGGCCCAGCGTCTCCAGGAAGCTGAGGAGGCTGTCGAGGCAGTCAATGCTAAATGCTCTTCTCTAGAGAAGACCAAACACAGACTGCAGAATGAGATCGAAGATCTCATGGTCGATGTGGAGAGATCGAATGCGGCTGCTGCTGCCCTGGACAAGAAGCAAAGAAACTTTGACAAGGTTTCCCCACACAAGCTCACGTTGACTTTAATGCAGACAAAACATCTAACTGCTGAATTCAAACCTGATCCCCAACAGGTCTTATCTGAGTGGAAGCAGAAGTATGAGGAGTCTCAGTGTGAGTTGGAAAGCTCTCAGAAGGAGGCCAGAGCCCTGAGTACAGAGCTCTTCAAACTAAAGAACTCATATGAAGAGTCCCTGGACCATCTGGAGACCATGAAGAGGGAGAACAAGAACCTCCAGGGTCAGAGCACAGATAATATTCACTAGAAATGTATCACACTTAATAAGGTACTTATCATCAAGTATAACTGTCAACAGAGGAGATCTCCGACATTACCGAGCAACTTGGTGAGAGTGGAAAGAGTATCCATGAGCTGGAAAAATTGAGGAAACAACAGGAGCAAGAGAAGAGCGAGATCCAGTCAGCTCTTGAGGAAGCAGAAGTACAGACATTAAGACTGACATATTTACCAGCTAAGGTCTTGTCATTTTAAAATGTACCTCACTGTCTACCAGGCTTCTTTGGAGCATGAGGAGGGCAAGATTCTCCGAGCTCAGCTGGAGTTCAACCAAATAAAAGCAGAAATAGAGCGTAAACTGGCAGAAAAAGATGAGGAGATGGAGCAGAGCAAGAGGAACATGCAGAGGACCATTGATACCCTGCAGAGCTCTCTTGAAGCCGAGTGTCGCAGCAGAAATGAGGCCCTTCGTTTGAAGAAGAAGATGGAAGGAGACCTGAATGAGATGGAGGTCCAGTTGAGCCAAGCTAACAGGCAGGCAGCTGAGGCCCAAAAGCAGCTCAAGTCTGTTCATGCTCATCTGAAGGTAAACACGAACAATGGATTTTAAGTTCCTCTATTATGAGTAGAAAGATTAACAATGGCTTTTGTAAATGCAGGATTGCCAAATTCAGCTCGATGAGGCTGTCCGGGCCAATGATGACCTGAAGGAGAACATTGCAATTGTGGAGAGACGCAATAATCTGCTGCAGGCAGAGCTGGAGGAACTCAGAGCTGCTCTTGAGCAAACAGAAAGAAGTCGCAAACTTGCAGAGCAAGAGCTTCTGGATGTTAGTGAGAGAGTGCAGCTTCTGCACTCACAGGTAAAAAAGACGTCATGGTTTGGAACATCTCTCTTGCTCTTGTATCACTTCTCAAACTCTTCATCACACCTCCTCTCTCCACCAGAACACCGGCCTGATAAACCAGAAGAAGAAGCTGGAGGTGGATGCATCCCAGCTTCAGACTGAGGTTGAAGACGCAATCCAGGAGTGTAGAAACGCAGAGGAGAAGGCCAAAAAGGCCATCACTGATGCTGCCATGATGGCTGAGGAGCTGAAGAAAGAGCAGGACACCAGCGCTCACCTGGAGCGCATGAAGAAGAACATGGAGCAAACCATCAAAGACCTGCAGCACCGTCTGGACGAAGCTGAGCAGATCGCCATGAAGGGAGGAAAGAAGCAGCTCCAGAAACTCGAGGCTAGGGTATGAGTCAGCAGTACATGGGGATTTGAAGGCACTTTCTGGCACTATCTGTTTTCTTAGCCATTGATTGTGACACATATGCAGGTGAGGGAACTTGAGAATGAAGTGGAGTCGGAACAGAAGAAGAGCGCTGAAGCTGTGAAAGGAATTCGCAAATACGAGCGGCGTATCAAGGAGCTAACATACCAGGTCTTTACACCTACTTGGCTGAGCAAGAACCCAGACTATTGTTCAGCGACTTTTGTTTTTTAGAACTAAATACCACATTTAACTATTGTTTTTGATTCAGACTGAGGAAGACCGCAAGAACGTTGTGCGTCTCCAGGATCTTGTGGACAAGCTGCAGCTGAAGGTCAAAGCTTACAAGAGATCTGCTGAGGAGGCCGTAAGTATAGTTCATTTCTCTGTCAAACCTTTATTCCCAAAGTTGATGGTTCAGGCAGCACATAGTGCAGCTGACTCACGACGAGAGGGCCTCAGGTTTGTATCTCTCTCAAGGCAACTCTGGGGCACAGGAATAAATATTGGCGCAGTTAATATCATGCCATTTTTCCTGCGCCAAAACAAAATTAAAACAGAACAATTCTGCGGTTACTTATGATTTTCTGTGTTTTCTGATGATAGGAGGAGCAGGCTAATACACATTTGAGCAAGTTCCGAAAACTGCAGCATGAGTTGGACGAGGCTGAAGAAAGGGCTGATATTGCTGAATCTCAGGTCAACAAGATGCGCGCAAAGAGTCGGGATGTTGGCTCCAAGGTAAGACCTTCTACAGCACCCCTTCACTAAGTACTCTAAGTACTGCATGACGCTATCCACTCATTCCTGACCAGCTGGGAATTAAAATGTGCATCACTCACAAATTCTACAATAAAATGAGCCACACAAGTAATTTTGTAGTCTTTATTTTGGAATCGGTGGTTAGAGTTAGTGCAGAAGGATCAAGTTAAGGGGACAAGTCATCACCAGTAACTTCCATAACCAATTCAAACTATACCTAAGATTTAACTTATCTCGTCATGTTGCGTTTACCACGCAAGTTTTTTAAGAATGTTTTTGCAACCTACACCGTTTGTGTCAGCAATGAATTAGACTGGGCATGAAGAACAGCTGCTTTTAGTTGTTTTAATGGAAACGCGTTTGTTAATAGTACATAGTATTGCGTTGAATGAATGAGAGGAAGATGCATTGTTTCACTGAGGAAAATGCACCGTTGCTCAAGATAAGAAGTAAAAGCAGGGACAGTGGCGAGCTGGCTGTCATTTTTGTCACACAATATTAGTCAGACAAATCAATTCATTATTGGTACAGCACGTAATCGTCTGTTCTTTTGTCTTTCTTTCCCACAGAAAGGCCTAGATGAGGAGTGAGAGTCACTGATGACCAGCCATGACCCTTGGGATCATCAGATGTGTAATCCTGACTCTGTCCAAAGTAATTCTGTAGAATAAAGCGGTTGTGCATTAAAACAAAGTGTGCCTGTGTCTTTTAAGCCAATCCACAGAGTGCATTCCACTTAAACCCAAAATAAATGGTCTGCCGTGAGATGAACTTGAGATGAGATGAACCAGTCAACAGACAGTGTGACATATGACAATACACCATAAAAAATGTGCATGCATTAATTATTCCAAAGACACACAAGTGGCACACAAAAATGTAAAACTTCACCAAGTAAAGACAAAAATCAAAACTATGAACTCCTCCATTACTTACTTACTTACTTACTTAGTCTACACAATTCAATGCCTTTTTAGGGTTTGAAATACCATTGATATAATTGATAGTGAAATTCAAATAAGCTCAACGCACAACAGATGGCAGTAGCGCTCCAAGACTCGCTCACACAGCACACATAACAAGGAAGGAGCTCACGCTCCAGCTCTCTCCTGACAGTGATGAATCTGTTTTCTGGATCAGAAGGCAATCCATATGACCACTGAAATCTGATCATCTGTGATCATCAGCAGTTCCTGCACTGAAAACTCAGTTGTTCAGCTAACACATCCATCAAATCTGTGATGGTCATGCTGTTCCAGAAATCTGCACTGTCCAGTCATAGCTGCTCCACCCTTATGTAAAAAAAAATTCAGAATGTTCAAAAGTAATTTCTCGGTTTCCCTTCGCTGTACTCTAGTATTCTCCATTTATCTCCTTCAAACAGCATCGCAACTTCATAGTTTTTATTCCAGGTGCATGTAGGCCAACCTTAATAATCAGTGTCACCAAACAGCCACTGGAATTTGCATGCGTCAAAGAATGGACAACTTGAGTCAAAATTTATCTAAATATTCTGAACCAGTGACCGTTAACTTCCGATCAGGAACATTTTAAACTGAACCACAAAATAGTCTCATTCAAGCGTAAAAAATAAATTAATTCATTAATAAAACGTAGGACAATCTAATGCAATTGCTTTCTAAAACATGCATTTAGTATGTATTACACAGTTATTTGAGAGACATACGACTTACGCATTCAAATGTTGTATTTTGCTTCACATCCACCGAAAAACATTGGTGCTTACCGAGAGAGATTTGTCTGCAGCAGGGAGTGAGCAACAGTGCTCCAGCTCTTAACTGTCAGAGCCCTAAAAGTGGACAGTGTATTTACACATGGCAATGACAGCAGTCTGACCTTGATCAGTCATTTCTTCACTTCACACATTCACTCACCTGGGAACGCCTGCTGTCCTTGATGGAACACAGCTCCTCTTACATCTGTTGAAAGATGGCAAAAATATTGTTCACACCCACGTACAAAGAGATACTGCCGTTTATATCCCAACTGACACTGTGAAGCTTTATGCCTGTTGCACAGCTTCACCATTCCCCAGGGTCAACAATTGAATTTTTCCAATCAGGTGTCATCATCAACTGTTTCTAATTTGAGGGATACAACTGTGTCCTTTAGGATGGAAAGCTTCTTGAGTGAAATACTCATTTCAGAAGATACAGACTCACCGGGGCAACAATAAAGTAGAAAAAAGAAACTTAAGCTTCTAATTTGTGAACCACTTATTTATTTTGTAATTCAGTTTTTATCAGAATGTGATTCTTATACTCTTTTTCATTTTTGAAAAGAACCAAAGAAAGACTCTAAATAGTGACACGTACAAAAAATGATGTATATATATATATATATATATATATATATATATATATATATATATATATATATATATATATTACTTTGACTATCATTTTTATTTATTGCATACACATGTGAAAATGAACAAAATGAATTTTATTCCAATATATTCCTGAGAAAGTCACCCGCTGTTTATTTGCATGTTTAAGGTCTTCAGTTATTTTCAATGTCATATTTTATTTAGTGATTATTGTTTACATTATTTAATTCAGATTATAAATCATATGTAATGTCTCATAATCGGTCAAATTGTTACCAGACTGAGATACAAAGTTCGTCACATTTTTATGTTGATAAAAACACAGCATCGCTTTCATTTTTTAAAAGAGGAGTATTACTTTTATTTATTTTGGTCATTTTGAAACAATAGCGTGAACAATAGAACAAGTGACTTGCAACACGCAAATATTTTATATCCTAACACGAAGAAGTATTGTTCAAGAAAGGAAGAAAGGTCCAACATTCAGCACATACCTGAGGAGCACATCATGTTGAATCTATATATACTTTCACCTGTTTCTCCTCTTCCCTCATTGCATCAGATGTCTGTTTAATCATGTCACCACCCTCAAGCGCAGTCCTTCTCATTTAGACGAACAATCCAGCGAAGAATTTCACAAGGTTATCTTTGTCCTCAAGGCCATAGTCATGACGAGACAAAGGGCAGCCTTATCAGGGTGCAAATTCAGTGACTGACCTGAGCTCTCACTGCACAACAGCTGCAACCCTTTATTGTCTCAGCTGCGACCCTCCAGTCACCAGCATCTTATGACATGACTATACTTCATTTATTTAACATGATCTTGGTCAACAGTTTTGAGACCAAGTGTGACGAAGAGACCATGTGCCTTATGTCTCCTGTTTCAACATAGTTTACAAGACCTGACATGAGCAGATGGAAAAAACGAATTATCCCTTTAACAAGTCTCATGAACCATCTACGCCACGTGCCCCACACCAATTATGAGTGCTCACAAAA
This sequence comes from Synchiropus splendidus, assembly GCF_027744825.2. Classification (NCBI taxonomy): domain Eukaryota; kingdom Metazoa; phylum Chordata; class Actinopteri; order Syngnathiformes; family Callionymidae; genus Synchiropus; species Synchiropus splendidus. The sequence continues at coordinate 16,003,166 of NC_071346.1, read as the reverse complement.
AAAGAGACTAGAATTAACACGTCTTTCTTCATTTTGCTTCACTGCCACAACAAACTAACTTAATATATACAATAACCAAACTAAAACCCAAACATGAAAAAATGAAAAGCCAACACAACAATCATAGATAGTTCTACACCAAACACATAACTAGAATACTTTCTGACATGAGGCATGTTAAACAATGTTTGGCCATTATCGGAAGAGCCAATATGGAAATGTAGTCTGTGGAAACTGCTTCAACTGGTCAGAAGAATGTATCACATACATGGACACACACTTGATTGTCAGAGAATAGATCATTAATTCATTTTCAACTCTGAAATCAATTTAACTCCAAACTCAAAGTCTTTTCTGAAAATCATTATGGATCAAACAATAGTAATCTGATATTGAGTTAGCTCCAGATCCCCACCTCTTGCCCTCCCCTCTGTTGGGCCATCTATGTGTCTCATCCTTGTTTGTCACAAGGTGAGGGCAAGAAATAGCAGCAGGGCATCCTATCCAATTAAGCAAAGATTTCTAGCAAAAAATGCCGCCTTATTTGGTCGCTGAACCACCTTTATTAGAGGGAACGCAAACTGCTCCCAGTCGTGACGCCCATCACATCGTGTGATTGAAGCTTAGACTCCAAGGTAAGCAAACTAACTATGACATTGTGATTTTCGGAATGTTGCAAATTTTGTCTGGAAAACTGAAAACCAAATTTTGTTCTTCAACATCGGGACGGTTTAAGGCCTGGAGTACTTGTATGTTAGCGGTAGTGGAACAGCAGAGATTATTCATTCAACCCATTAACATGTTTAAATGTTATGTCGATTGAAAGAAAAATATTTTATATTAACAATTGTGACCAACAAAATCAGCAGAGGAACATAAAACTATGTGACTTGAAATTGAAATGGAATTTTAAACTGTAACAGGTGAAAAATGGGTGACGCAGCCATGAAGGAGTTTGGGACTGCTGCTCCTTATCTGAGAAAATCAGACAAGGAGCGTCTTGAGGCTCAGACTCGTCCATTCGACATGAAGAAGGAATGCTTCGTCCCTGATCCTGAGGTTGAGTTTGTGAAGGGGTCCATCATCAGTCGAGAAGGTGACAAAGTCACTGTGCAAAATGAACTGGGGAAGGTAAGCGAGTCGTGCAGGGGGGAATGTTTTGACAAGGATGACGCTGGAGCATCTTTCTGCAGACGGTGACGGTGAAGGAGTGCGATGTTCACCCTCAGAACCCGCCCAAGTTTGATAAAATTGAAGACATGGCTATGTTCACGTTCCTCCACGAGCCTGCTGTGCTGTTTAACCTCAAAGAGCGTTACGCAGCATGGATGATCTATGTGGGTGCACAGCTTCTGGAGCTACGTTCCATCACATTCATTCAAATATTTACAATCCTGTGTCTTTATCTAGACCTACTCTGGGCTTTTCTGTGTGACTGTCAACCCCTACAAGTGGCTGCCAGTCTACAACCAAGAGGTGGTCGTCGCCTACAGAGGAAAGAAGAGGAGTGAAGCTCCTCCTCACATCTTCTCCATCTCTGACAACGCCTACCAGTACATGCTGGCAGGTACAAAGGCGATCATTGCTATTCAAATAAAATTTCAAGAGACAATTATAAACACTTTCATAATATGACTTTCAGACAGAGAAAACCAGTCCATCCTGATCACGTAAGCTATTTAGCCTTTTTAAACCAGTCACATGTCTTCATTCATTGAGAAATACTTTTTTGCTCTGCACAGTGGAGAATCCGGTGCTGGAAAGACTGTCAACACCAAGCGTGTCATTCAGTACTTTGCCAGCATCGCTGCGGTTCCAAGTTCTGGGAAAAAAGACCCAGCTGCGGAGAAGAAGGTTAATTAGATATCCTTAAATATATTAAGGATAATAATATACAGCATCAATTTTACACAAGTTTCATTTGGTAACAGGGCACTCTGGAGGATCAAATCATCCAGGCTAATCCAGCATTGGAAGCCTTTGGTAACGCCAAGACAATCAGGAATGACAACTCTTCCAGATTTGTGAGTCGCCAGTTAAATAAATCAAAAATACATCTTGGTAAAAGCGGCTTCTTTTTTATCCATAGGGCAAATTCATCCGTATTCACTTTGATAATCGAGGAAAGCTGGCGTCAGCTGACATTGAGACATGTAAGTGCAACCTATAAAAGACAACAATGACATCTAGTGGTCCACAACTCTCCAGCAAAACACATCTTGTGTCTGCAATAGACCTCCTAGAAAAGTCTCGTGTGACCTACCAGCTAAAGGCTGAGAGAGACTACCACATTTTCTACCAGATACTGTCTCAACAAAAGCCGGAGCTGCTGGGTGAGTGGACAACTCATTTACTATTCATCAAACAACTAACTGAAGTTGGTTGTCATTTTAGAAATGCTGCTGATCACAAACAACCCCTATGACTACGCCTTCATCTCCCAAGGAGAGACAACAGTAGCCTCCATTAATGATTCAGAGGAGCTGATGGCCACAGATGTAAGCTTGGAGTGTTTACAGTTGTGAAACATATATATTTTTATTGCTTTAGGTAATTACATTATTCATTTACAATTGTAGTCTTTACTTTACTTATTCTGATCAAACTATTATTGTCGTCGTTGATGGAGATGGATCGAAAAGTTGTGTTCAAGGCAATTGTGTTAATATACTGTGTATAATATGTAACACTGTCTAATAGGAAGCATTTGACGTGCTGGGGTTCACTCAAGAAGAGAAGAACAGCATGTACAAGCTGACTGGTGCCATCATGCATCACGGCAATATGAAGTTTAAACAGAAGCAGAGGGAGGAGCAGGCTGAGGCTGACGGCACCGAGGGTAAGGGAAGTACCTTTGACTTGCAAACGTAAAGACAACCTTGTGCATGGGAGGTTTTGACATTCAAATACTGACATATATTAGAGAACATATGGGAAAAACTTCTGCTCCACAGATGCAGACAAAGTTGCGTATCTGATGGGCCTGAATTCTGCCGACCTCATCAAGGGTCTCTGTCACCCGAGAGTCAAAGTTGGGAATGAGTGGGTCACCAAGGGACAAAATGTTGCTCAGGTAAGATAAGCTTAACATTTTAACAGAGCAAATAAAATCTCCAACTGACACACTCCACAGGTAAACTATGCAGTTGGAGCACTGTCCAAGGCAGTGTACGAGAAGATGTTTCTATGGATGGTGGTTCGTATTAACCAATCGCTAGACACCAAACAACCTCGCCAGTACTTCATTGGAGTACTGGATATCGCTGGATTTGAGATCTTTGATGTGAGTTTGAAATATTTACATTATTCAGATTACATTTGCAAAATTATAATGAAAAAAATACACTAAAATTATGATTACTCTGACAATGTAATTACAGTTCAACACCTTCGAGCAGTTGTGCATCAACTTCACCAATGAAAAACTGCAACAGTTTTTCAACCACCACATGTTTGTGCTGGAGCAGGAAGAGTACAAGAAAGAGGGCATAGAATGGACCTTCATAGATTTTGGAATGGACCTGCAGGCCTGTATCGACTTGATTGAAAAGGTACGACACCTTGACAGTTATGCAACAAAACTATCATGGAAACACATACTGAAGACTGTTCTCTGTAGCCCATGGGCATCATGTCCATCCTTGAAGAGGAGTGCATGTTCCCAAAAGCCAGTGATGCCACTTTCAAAGCAAAGCTCTACGACAACCATCTGGGGAAATCTGCAAATTTCCAGAAGCCCAGAATCGTGAAGGGAAAACCAGAGGCTCATTTTGCCCTGATGCATTACGCTGGCACCGTTGATTATAACATCAACAACTGGCTGGTGAAGAACAAGGATCCTCTGAATGAGACGGTTGTTGGACTTTACCAGAAGTCTAATCTGAAACTGTTAGCCATCCTTTTTGCAAATTATGCTGGAGCTGATTCAGGTTTGTGATCAGAAATATGCTAAATATGTGGTTTCATTCAGTCTATAATGTTTATGCAAAATTATTATCTTCAGTTCAGGAATCTGGAGGAAAGGGCAAAGGTGGCAGCAAGAAAAAGGGTTCATCTTTCCAAACAGTGTCAGCGTTGCACCGGGTAAAGTGAAGATGCATTAATTCCGAATATTTCATTGCTTAAGTTCAGTGGCAAATTTGAGAGTATTTTCAAAAGCTGGGTCAACTTACAGGAGAACCTGAACAAGCTGATGACCAACTTGAGGTCTACTCACCCTCACTTTGTCCGCTGCATCATCCCCAATGAGACCAAGACTCCTGGGGCCATGGAGAACCCTCTGGTGATGCACCAGCTGCGCTGCAACGGTGTGCTGGAAGGCATCAGGATCTGCAGGAAGGGCTTCCCAAACAGGATCCTCTATGGAGATTTCAAACAGAGGTGCTTTCAAAATTCATTCAAAAGCAAAACAATGATGTCCTAACACAGAAAATAAGCTAGATTAAATTGGTTTAAATTCACTATTACTATCACTATTACTCAATATGTTTATGAAACAGGAACGAACTAGCAATAACAATATTTTGGATGTTTCTTGCAAAGGTATCGTATCTTGAACCCGAGTGCGATCCCTGAGGGACAATTCATTGACAATAAAAAAGCGTCTGAGAAGCTTTTGGGTTCCTTGGATATCGACCATAACCAGTACAAGTTGGGACACACCAAGGCAAGTGTTGGTGAAGTGCAGCACTATTCGTATTATCTACCAGAACTCAGTGTTTCAGAATACTAAATTCAAATAAAAAATCAGGTGTTCTTCAAAGCTGGGCTCCTGGGTCTGCTCGAAGAGATGCGAGATGATCGACTAGCTCTCATTATAACCAGGATCCAGGCAAGATCTCGAGGTGTGCTGGCAAGAATTGAATTCCAGAAGATTGTGGAACGCAGGTAAAAACTAACTAAACTGCAGGACTTTGAGTAGCCATAAATCCTCTAAACTCCTGTTCACAGGGACGCACTACTTGTGATCCAGTGGAACATCCGAGCTTTCATGGGGGTGAAAAATTGGCCCTGGATGAAGATGTACTTCAAAATCAAACCTTTATTGAAGTCTGCAGAAACTGAAAAGGAAATGGCGAACATGAAGGAAGAGTTTGCAAAGCTTAAAGAAGCTTTCGCAAAATCAGAAGCTAGAAAAAAGGAACTGGAAGAAAAAATGGTCACACTTCTCCAAGAGAAGAACGACCTGCAGCTTCAAGTTCAAGCTGTAAGTTACACTATTTTGATGTTTTCATTCATGAACTACTGAACACTTACTTGATCAACAGGAGCAAGACAATCTATGCGATGCAGAAGAAAGATGTGAAGGTCTGATCAAGAGCAAAATACAGCTGGAGGCCAAAATTAAAGAGCTCACTGAGAGACTGGAGGATGAAGAAGAAATGAATGCAGAGCTGACCGCAAAAAAGAGAAAGCTGGAGGATGAATGTTCTGAGCTAAAGAAGGACATTGATGATTTGGAGTTAACTTTGGCAAAAGTGGAAAAAGAAAAGCATGCCACTGAGAATAAGGTAAGTCATTGTTTGATTAAGAATGTATTCACAATTCATTGTGACAGAAGTTGATGCTTCTCTGATATATTACAGGTTAAAAACCTGACTGAGGAGATGGCAGCTCTGGATGAGATCATTGCCAAGCTGACCAAGGAGAAGAAAGCATTACAGGAAGCCCACCAGCAAACACTGGATGACCTGCAGAGTGAAGAAGACAAAGTCAACACTCTGACCAAGGCCAAGACCAAGCTGGAACAGCAAGTCGATGATGTGTGTGAACAAAATACAAATATAACAGTGAACTAGTGCCATTTAAATATTGTTCCCCCTTTCCTGCACAGCTGGAAGGATCCCTTGAGCAAGAGAAAAAAGTGAGGATGGATCTTGAAAGGTCAAAGAGAAAGCTTGAAGGCGACTTGAAACTGGCTCATGAAAGTGTCATGGACCTGGAAAACGACAAACAGCAGCTGGAAGAGAGGCTGAAGAAGTACTGAAAAACATATATATAATATTGAATTAATAAAGTGTTTTAACATGAAATAAATCTTGATTAACAGGAAAGATTTCGAAATCAGCCAACTAAATGGTAAAATAGAAGATGAGCAGGTCATGAGTGCCCAGCTCCAGAAAAAGTTGAAGGAGTTGCAGGTAGTGTTCAATGGAAATAAGAAGTTGCACAATGGTAGGATTCTGTGAGAACACAGTGTGTTTTGGTGCAGGCTCGCATCGAGGAGCTGGAGGAAGAGCTGGAGGCAGAGCGAGCTGCCCGAGCCAAAGTGGAGAAGCAGAGAGCTGACTTGGCAAGGGAGCTTGAAGAGATCAGTGAGCGTCTGGAGGAGGCTGGCGGAGCAACATCTGCTCAGATTGAGATGAACAAGAAGAGGGAAGCCGAGTTCCAGAAGCTGCGCAGAGACCTCGAAGAGGCCACTCTGCAGCACGAGTCCACTGCTGCGACACTGAGGAAGAAACAGGCCGACAGTGTGGCTGACCTCGGAGAGCAGATCGATAACCTGCAGAGAGTCAAGCAGAAACTGGAGAAGGAGAAGAGCGAGCTCCGCCTGGAACTGGATGACGTGGTTTCCAATATGGAACATATTGTGAAGTCAAAGGTAAAGTTGAGGATCTTTTTTTCACCAAATATGGAACGAGAGAAACTCTCTCTTTTTCAGAATAATTTGGAGAAAATGTGTCGTACTCTGGAAGACCAGATGAACGAATATAAGACGAAAGCAGAAGAAGGGCAGCGCACCATCAATGACTTCTCCATGCAGAAGGCCAAACTGCAAACTGAAAATGGTGATGTGTTCTCAGAAAGAGCGTCTTTTAAAGGTGACTGACACCAGTTTTTTCTCTCAAAAAAGGGGAGCTGGCTCGGCAGCTGGAGGAGAAGGACTCCCTGGTGTCCCAACTGACCAGAGGAAAACAATCCTACACTCAGCAGATCGAAGACATTAAAAGACAGCTGGAGGAGGAAGTGAAGGTAGCTTCTTAGGTACTTCATGGGAAGAAATGCACAGGTTTAAAAAGAATTATCATTCCAGGCCAAGAATGCACTAGCACATGCAGTTCAGTCGGCCCGTCATGACTGTGACCTGCTCAGAGAGCAGTACGAGGAAGAACAAGAAGCCAAATGTGAGCTGCAGCGTGGCATGTCCAAGGCTAACTCCGAGGTGGCTCAGTGGAGGACTAAGTATGAAACTGATGCTATCCAGAGGACCGAGGAACTGGAGGAGGCCAAGTAAGCTATTATAGTGAAATACAGATTCAATGACATTTCTAAAACCACTCTATTTGACTGTCACAGAAAGAAGTTAGCCCAGCGTCTCCAGGAAGCTGAGGAGGCTGTTGAGGCAGTCAATGCTAAATGCTCTTCTCTGGAGAAGACCAAACACAGACTGCAGAATGAGATCGAAGATCTCATGGTCGATGTGGAGAGATCTAATGCTGCTGCTGCTGCCCTGGACAAGAAGCAAAGAAACTTTGACAAGGTTGAGACTACAGCTACTATTGTTAATAAAGGTTCCGGGTGTGACATTACACACTCACATTTCAGGTCCTGGCAGAATGGAAACAGAAATATGAAGAGTCACAGTGTGAATTGGAGAGTTCTCAGAAGGAAGCCAGAGGGCTGAGCACTGAGCTCTTCAAGCTGAAGAACTCTTATGAAGAATCTCTTGAACACCTTGAAACATTGAAGAGAGAAAACAAGAACCTACAGGGTGAGAAGGAAAAAGTCAAGTAGAAAACATGCAGACCGTTTTTTTCAAGAATTCTTTGTGTGTTTTCAGATGAAATATCAGATCTCACTGAGCAAATTGCTGAAGGAGGAAAAAATATTCATGAGCTTGAGAAGATAAGAAAAGTACTGGAACAGGAAAAGACTGAGATACAAACTGCTTTGGAGGAAGCAGAGGTTAATTGATGACATATGTTACTCCAAATAATGTCCCTTTAAATCATTTGATTTTATTTATTTGATAGGCAACACTGGAGCATGAGGAGGGTAAGATTCTTAGAGCCCAACTGGAATTCAGTCAGGTGAAGGCAGACATTGAACGCAAGCTGGTGGAGAAAGATGAAGAGATGGAGCAGTTCAAGAGGAACATGCAGAGGAATATTGACACCCTGCAGAGTTCACTGGAATCTGAGTGCCGCAGCAGGAACGAGGCCATACGTTTGAAGAAGAAGATGGAAGGAGACCTGAATGAGATGGAGATCCAGTTGAGCCAAGCCAACAGGCAGGCAGCTGAGGCCCAAAAGCAGCTCAAGTCTGTTCATGCTCATCTGAAGGTAGCTATGAGTAATAAAAAGAAAATAATTTTGTCTTGGTTTTTCTCCCCAAAATGTTGACAAAAAAGTTTTTTCCAAGGATATTCAATTGCAACTGGATGAATCTCTACGAGCCAATGATGACCTGAAGGAGAACATTGCAATCGTTGAGAGACGCAATAACCTGCAACAGGCAGAACTGGAGGAACTCAGAGCTGCTCTTGAGCAAACTGAGAGAAGTCGCAAACTTGCTGAGCAAGAGCTTCTGGATGTTACTGAGAGAGTTCAGCTACTGCACTCACAGGTCAGCCAATGATCACTTAGATCACTGTCACAATGTCTCCTGAAGTATTGCAAAACAAAGACCTGTATCTGTCATTTAGAACACAAGTCTCATAAACCAAAAGAAGAAGCTGGAGGCTGATGTATCCCAGCTTCAGACTGAGGTTGAAGATGCAGTCCAGGAGTGTAGAAATGCAGAGGAGAAGGCCAAAAAGGCCATCACTGATGCTGCCATGATGGCTGAGGAGCTCAAGAAAGAGCAGGACACCAGTGCTCACCTGGAGCGCATGAAGAAGAACATGGAGCAAACCATCAAAGACCTGCAGCACCGTCTGGACGAAGCTGAGCAGATCGCCATGAAGGGAGGAAAGAAGCAGCTCCAGAAGCTTGAGGCCAGGGTAATACCTTTGGTGCAAAATTATAACTACAAAAGAATGTAACAATTTGTTCCTGTACTTTGAGGTCAGAGAACTGGAAAATGAGGTAGAAAGTGAACAGAAGAAGGCTGGCGACGCTCTGAAAGGAATTAAAAAATATGAAAGACGCATCAAAGAGCTCACTTATCAGGTAGCTAATCGACATGCTTTTCACATTACAGAGACAAAAAAAGAAATCTTGATTTATTCACACAGAATGAGGAAGATCGGAAAAATTTGGTGCGCCTTCAAGATCTGGTGGACAAGCTCCAACTTAAGGTCAAATCCTACAAGAAAGCTGCAGAGGATGCTGTAAGTAAAGGCACGAGGCTGTTCAATGCAGAACACCGACTAAGAAAGCAAATGCATAATTTATGTTGAAAAGGAGGAGCAAGCCAACAGTAATCTAACAAAGAGTCGTAAGCTTCAACACGAGCTTGATGAAGCTGAAGAGCGAGCAGACATTGCCGAGTCGCAGGTCAACAAGCTGCGGGCCAAGAGTCGCGATGTGGGCTCAAGGGTGAGGCTACCGCATATCATTTCAAAATGAATCATCATTTTGATCATTTACAGTACTATCTTACAACTAACAACTAACCCATCTGTGCACGGTCCAAGGAACTTGTCCTTCAAGCTCATATAGAATATTCTTTTGAGGTAGAGCAGCAATTCATTTTTAACTAGAAAGCAGCTAGAAAGTGCTTGTGAGGTACATTAACCATTTGGCAAATATTTTAGATCTGACATATGACATTGGGTTCAATGTGGTGCACAACATGTAGTCCAAGGCCCAAATACTGGAGAGATAAGCTACAAAATCATCTTAAGTGCCCTTCACACATATTCAAAGTGACGAGAAATATTGAAAATGATGGATTTTTTTCGCTTCTTTCCAGAAAGGACATGATGAAGAGTGATGATCCCTGATGACTTTTTTTTTTCTGTGAGGCACCTTTTGCTGTGTAATGTGCCGCCCTATGCATGACGTGGTTGAGTAGAATAAAAGAAATGAGCAAGTCAAATGTATCCTGATTTTTTTATTACCAATGCCTAAATCTTGTTGTTATAATGTGAGTATTGTTCACACCAACACCTCTCACTTCTGTAGCTCACAATCTCATTTCACCATTCGCTTAATAAAGTCAATGAAGCTGAATCATAAAAGCACCTGCTTGTCAATCAAAACAGACTTGCAGGTCGTGTTGTTTCAACAGAGCCCCGGTAGAGGGCGACAACAATAAATAAACAGTCATAAGACACCAGCCATGAAGCGCTTGCTAAATTCGGCTACATCAACTGAATCCTGATCAAATGAGAGCTCGCAGACATCATGCCTGAGTTATATAATTTAGATCCCGAGGTCGAGTGAACCTCATTCATACAAATGTATTGAGTTTTAAACATAAGTTATCAACAAAACACTATTAAAAAACATATATCAACAAATCAACTTTGAAACATTTGGAAGGTTGTCAAGATTTCCAGTACTTAAGTACAACATGTCTAAATGTGGGTAATGACAATAATAAACTCACATTTACTCCCATGTTTGACAGTGTTAGCTGGATTGCAGTTTCCTTTCCTTCCTTTTTTTCAGAATAAGCAAATGAAACACTGGAAACAAATGAGATTTTGTTTCCTGTTAAAAATCGAAAACAGCCCACTGGCACTGTGAAATAATATTATGCTTTCTTCCCTGCTGCGTTTCTTGGTATTCTATCGAAAAAAAACAGATTCTAACCTTCTCATTTGTGGTGATCCCCATGCCGAGTGAGGATCGGAAGGGTCCTGTAAAATTAAGACACAGCAAGGGGTCTGAGAGCAAGGGGTCGGAGATACATGAGAAGCAGAATGTTCTGATTGTCACTGCAAGTTATGATGTAGTAGATTATGAAAGCAACATTTCACCTGAGGATATACGATAATCCCTGCAATCTCTGTGCCAGTCAGTAAAGAAATTTGGATCATTACCTTCATTTTAATGTGGAGCGAGTTGATGAAAATGCTTGAGTCCAGACCTACATCCTACGTCTGTATGAACCTGCAGAAGACAGGCGAAAAATATACTTCAGTCAGTTCTCAATAGAACTCAACTCCCTCTTGGAAGTGACCTTTTCCAATTATGCAGAACAGACACTAACAATAGAGCAGCTCTGGTTTCAAAACTTAAGTGAGTCAAGGTGCCTCACACCTTCCCTTGTGTGTTCATATGTTCTTTGGAAGTCAGGGTTAACTTGCAAGGTCTTTTGGACAGCTGGGAATGTGGATAGAGGGCAGAGTTCATGCCTGGAATAGATGAAGTGCTAAGCAATGAAGGAGAATTCCAAAACAAAGGTACCACAGGGGAAGGATGTAATACTGACTCGAGGAGAGCAGACCAGTTTTAGGGTGATCACAAGATCTGGATTTATGCTTCTCTTTTATTCCTCAAGAAAAGACCATTTTGAAATCTAAATAATAACCTCTGATCAGCCAGCTGGTCTCTTGTACCCAGCAGCAAGTACACATGCAATTTCTTTAACCTTGCTGGACTACATGCGTCACAAGCTTGCCCGTGACTTACCAGGCCTCCAAAGGCAGCCAGGAGGAATTTCACAAGTTATCTTTGTGCTCAACGACAAAGAGAAGAATACAATGGCTCGTCGTCAGCAGCGAGAAAAGGACACTTGTGACAGAAGTTCTTGGCAGGACGCCATAGAGGCTTTTAGGGTCCTTTTATTTAAGGGTGATTTGAAATCGAATGATACACAAAAGAGGATGGACGCTGGACGTACACTTGTATATAATTATACTTATAAAGGTGAAAAGAGCCCCTTTACAGAGCGATGTGATGGGTGAATAAAAAGGATCGATTTAGAGAAAAAAAAAGTATTGCCAGGCTAAAGGCTTGGTTTCAGTGCTGACTGATAACAAAGACATGTCGCAGCTGTGACCTTGGACTTGTCTTGTGTCCTGACAGCTGCTGCACTTCGCTCTCCCTCTTGAAATGTATTTTCCACACTATCACTTGACACACTATTTTTGAACTCAAATCCACGAACTTCTGACACATATGAGCATTGTCTTCTTTGGGAAAATTAGAAGTTGTAAAAATAATGAGGAGAAAACAATTATTTTTTGAGCATGTAACAGTAATGATGAAAATTAATATAAAGATTTGTTATCTACGAAACAAAACTTGGCCCCATTAGATTTGAATAGATAATATGTCATTTATCTGTCTCACACTGGGGAAATTCAACATTTAACATATGATTACATATTCTACAACATAATATGTAATATTATTATTATTATTATGATGCTTATAAACCATCCTTCTCATTTACTGGCCAACAATTGATGCCTAAGAACAATGAAGTAGCTGACGGACTTCACTTCAGTGTGACCCAAGCCCCCTCCACCTCCCTTTTCCCAGGCTGGCTAATTCATTTATTGTCCACAAGGTGAGGGCAGCAAATAGCAACCGTATGCTCTACCTAATTTGGAAAGTGTTTTTTTGTGAGATGCAATATCTCTAATATCCACACCCATATTAGGAGGAGTAGCAACCTTTATTAATGGGACAAAGCCGGAGGTCAACGACTGGATCCATCATTTCACTTGACAAAGGTTGATCAATAAAGGTAAGAACTGGAGGAACAATTGCAGAGTTTTGCATTCAATATAAACTAGATTTGTGAGTACTTAAAGAACTTAAACAGTAACAAACAGTAGCAAAGGTGTATATTTTTCTTCTATTTAAAATAGAGAATTTTTGAGTCTTTCAACTGAAAAGGATGTTAATTCCCAACTTTCTTTTTCCTTAATAGGAAAACATGGGTGACGCAGCAATGGCAGAGTTTGGGCCAGCTGCCCCATATCTGAGGAAGTCGGACAAGGAGCGTCTCGAAGCCCAGACGCGTCCATTTGACATGAAAAAGGAATGTTTTGTTCCAGACCCTGAGGTGGAATATGTCAAGGCATCTGTTACCACTCGAGACGGCGACAAAGTCACTGTTCAGACCGAGTATGGGAAGGTAAACGCATCAACATATTTTGCTCTACTTGATGAATAGTCAAGAAAGACCAAAAATAAAAATGCTATTTGTTCTCTCTGTAGACAGTGACTGTCAAGGACTGTGACGTTCACCCCCAAAACCCGCCCAAGTTTGATAAAATTGAAGACATGGCCATGTTTACATTCCTCCATGAGCCCGCTGTGCTGTTTAACCTCAAAGAGCGTTACGCCGCATGGATGATCTATGTGAGGCATTTAGTTTGACACCAGTGAGAAAATTTAAATTTGATCCACAATGCACTGTCTATTGCAGACCTATTCTGGGCTTTTCTGTGTGACTGTCAACCCCTACAAGTGGCTGCCAGTCTACAACCAAGAGGTGGTCGTCGCCTACAGAGGAAAGAAGAGGAGTGAAGCTCCTCCTCACATCTTCTCCATCTCTGACAACGCCTACCAGTACATGCTGGCAGGTACAACATACATCTCAGTATTTTGCTGTCTCTATAAGGGCCTCATTTTCATTGACCTTTGATCAACAGACAGGGAAAACCAATCCATCTTAATCACGTAAGAAAAGATGTTGACCTAATTCTTTGCAATAGTGGTGGTTCAGAATCCCCCAGAACTAACACTAAGTGCCTTCCTCTGTAGTGGAGAATCCGGTGCTGGAAAGACTGTCAACACCAAGCGTGTCATTCAATACTTTGCCAGCATCGCTGCGGTTCCCAGCGGAGGAAAGAAAGACAATGTTGTCGAGAAAAAGGTCTGTTTAGCACACGATTACGATACATTCCCAGCAAAATAATGTCACCCGCATTTTGTTTAGGGTACCCTGGAAGATCAAATCATCCAGGCCAACCCTGCCCTGGAGGCTTTTGGCAACGCCAAGACCATCAGGAATGACAACTCCTCAAGATTTGTACGTTATTATGAGTAAAGACTGAAGAGAGCATTCTTAAATGAGGTTTTCTCCTAGGGCAAATTCATCAGAATCCACTTTGACAACCGAGGAAAGCTTGCCTCTGCTGACATTGAGACCTGTAAGTTGCCTTATTCATGTATCACTAAACTGTTTGCTGTGTGTCTCATCATTTACAAATGGGTTCTATCATTTTACGTGTGTTAGACCTCCTGGAAAAGTCTCGGGTGACCTACCAGCTCAAGGCTGAGAGAGACTACCACATTTTCTACCAGATATTGTCCCAACAAAAGCCTGAACTTCTAGGTATTTACAGTTTGTATAAGAAGTGTGTGTATTTACATTAGCATCGACTGTGTTGGAGATATGACCAATATCTGTATGTGAAACACTATTTCAGAGATGTTGTTGATCACAAACAACCCCTACGACTACGCCTTCATCTCCCAAGGAGAGACAACAGTGGCTTCAATCAATGATGCAGATGAGTTGATAGCAACGGATGTAAGTCATTATCACTTAACAAGCAAAAAGAAACTGGATCAGAGCAAAACATAGTGTGTGTTTCAATCCAGGATGCATTTGATGTGTTGGGCTTTACTCAAGAGGAGAAAAACAGCATTTACAAGCTGACTGGTGCCATCATGCACTATGGTAACATGAAGTTCAAGCAGAAGCAGAGGGAGGAGCAGGCTGAGGCTGATGGCACTGAGGGTAAGAGTGTGACATTCAAGATTGCAAGACACACTCGGATGTTGAATATTTAGACCTTTTTGACTGAAATAAATGACTACCTGATGTAGTGTTTGAACTAAGAGTCAAGCCAGATATATAGCCTGCGCAGATTCAAGATGGACTCTAATCCTTTGCTCCATAGATGCTGACAAAGTCGCATATCTGATGGGCCTGAATTCCGCAGACCTCATCAAAGGTCTCTGTCACCCAAGAGTCAAAGTAGGAAATGAATGGGTCACAAAAGGACAGAATGTTGCTCAGGTGACAACCTTATTACATTCTCTGGAGTTTCTTTTCTTTTTTTACTTAATTTATACTTCACTGTTATTTTCTTTGAAGGTTTACTATGCAATCGGTGCACTGTCCAAGTCAGTGTACGAGAAGATGTTTCTATGGATGGTGGTTCGTATTAACCAATCGCTAGACACCAAACAACCTCGCCAATACTTCATTGGAGTACTGGACATTGCCGGATTTGAGATCTTCGATGTGAGTAATTAAAATAAAAATTTTAAAATGTTTTTTTTCCCACAGCTAATTAATTGTACTTCTTCAACTTGCCTATCCCAGTTCAACACCTTCGAGCAGCTGTGCATCAACTTCACTAATGAAAAACTGCAACAGTTTTTCAACCACCACATGTTTGTGCTGGAGCAGGAAGAGTACAAGAAAGAGGGAATTGAATGGGAATTTATTGACTTTGGCATGGATTTGCAGGCCTGTATTGACCTCATTGAGAAGGTTTGTTTTTCATGTCAGGGATAAGTTCTAATGAGAGGTCACATACCAACATGACCATTTTTTTTTTTACAGCCCATGGGTATCATGTCCATCCTTGAAGAGGAGTGCATGTTCCCAAAAGCCAGTGATGCCACTTTCAAAGCAAAGCTCTACGACAACCATCTGGGGAAATCTGGAAACTTCCAGAAACCTAGAATTGTAAAAGGAAAACCAGAGGCTCATTTCTCTCTTGTTCACTATGCTGGCACTGTTGATTACAACATCAACAACTGGCTGGTGAAGAACAAGGATCCTCTGAACGAGACGGTTGTTGGACTTTTCCAGAAGTCAAACCTGAAACTCCTAGCTATACTTTTTGCAGGGTACGCAGGATCTGATTCAGGTATAGATCATTGACAAATCAAATTTATCACCAAGACAGCTCAATGTAAATATAATATTCATGTAATCTCAGCCCAAGAGTCTGGAGGAAAGGGTAAAGGGGGTGGAAGCAAGAAGAAAGGCTCATCCTTCCAAACAGTATCAGCTTTGCACAGGGTAGGATAACTGCTTTCAATAAATGAAAATGTCCTCAATAAATGAAATGAGGTACTAAATATAATCATGATATGTGAATAAACTTAACATGCTCATTCTTTGTATTAACATTCCACCCTTGCAGGAGAACCTGAACAAGCTGATGACCAACTTGAGGTCAACTCACCCTCACTTTGTCCGCTGCATCATCCCCAATGAGACCAAGACTCCTGGGGCCATGGAGAACCCTCTGGTGATGCACCAGCTGCGCTGCAACGGTGTGCTGGAAGGCATCAGGATCTGCAGGAAGGGCTTCCCAAACAGGATCCTCTATGGAGATTTCAAACAGAGGTTAGTAGTGTCAAGACTCTTTACATAAAACAAAAACAGTAGTCAGAAAAACAGCAATATTTTTTCTCTCTGACAAAGGTACCGCATATTAAACCCCAATGCCATCCCTGAGGGACAATTTATTGATAACAAAAAAGCAGCAGAGAAGTTACTAGGATCGCTAGATATAGATCACAACCAGTACAAGCTGGGACACACCAAGGTCAGTAATTTTCTGAAACAATGAAAATCTATTTGGAATGCAAGTTTTTTTTTTCTTTAAAAGGTGTTCTTCAAAGCTGGGCTGCTGGGACAGCTAGAAGAGATGCGAGACGATAGATTAGCACTTATCATCACAGGCATCCAAGCCCGGTCAAGAGGTCTACTAGCAAGAATTGAATTCCAGAAGATTGTTGAAAGAAGGTGTGACATTCTATTTAGATAAACACAATGTACCATAAAACAATGCAATTAAAAAAAGAAGAATGTGAATCTAATCTGTTCTGTAATCTTTAGGGACGCACTACTTGTGATCCAGTGGAACATCCGAGCTTTCATGGGGGTCAAAAATTGGCCCTGGATGAAGATGTACTTCAAAATCAAACCTTTATTGAAGTCTGCAGAAACTGAAAAGGAAATGGCAAACATGAAAGAAGAGTTTGCAAAGCTTAAAGAAGCTTTTGCAAAATCAGAAGCCAGAAAAAAGGAACTGGAAGAAAAAATGGTCACACTTCTCCAAGAGAAGAACGACCTGCAGCTCCAAGTTCAAGCTGTAAGTTCACTGACATCTGTGGAGCATCAATCAAGATGGAGTCAGAAAAAATAAGTTCTGTTTATCAAAACAGGAACAAGATAATCTTGGGGATGCAGAGGAGAGATGTGAAGGTCTGATCAAGAGCAAAATACAGCTGGAGGCCAAAATTAAAGAGCTCACTGAGAGACTGGAGGATGAAGAAGAAATGAATGCAGAGCTGACCGCAAAAAAGAGAAAGCTGGAGGATGAATGTTCTGAGCTAAAGAAGGACATTGATGATTTGGAGTTAACTTTGGCAAAAGTGGAAAAAGAGAAGCATGCCACTGAGAATAAGGTAAGTCATTGTTTGATTAAGAATGTATTCATAATTCATTGTGACAGAAGTTGATGCTTCTCTGATATATTACAGGTTAAAAACCTGACTGAGGAGATGGCAGCTCTGGATGAGATCATTGCCAAGCTGACCAAGGAGAAGAAAGCATTACAGGAAGCCCACCAGCAAACACTGGATGACCTGCAGAGTGAAGAAGACAAAGTCAACACTCTGACCAAGGCCAAGACCAAGCTGGAACAGCAAGTCGATGATGTGTGTGAACAAAATACAAATATAACAGTGAACTAGTGCCATTTAAATATTGTTCCCCCTTTCCTGCACAGCTGGAAGGATCCCTTGAGCAAGAGAAAAAAGTGAGGATGGATCTTGAAAGGGCAAAGAGAAAGCTTGAAGGCGACTTGAAACTGGCTCATGAAAGTGTCATGGACCTGGAAAATGACAAACAGCAGCTGGAAGAGAGGCTGAAGAAGTACTGAAAAACATATATATAATATTGAATAAATAAAGTGTTTTAACATGAAATAAATCTTGATTAACAGGAAAGATTTCGAAATCAGCCAACTAAATGGTAAAATAGAAGATGAGCAGGTCATGAGTGCCCAGCTCCAGAAAAAGTTGAAGGAGTTGCAGG
Organism: Synchiropus splendidus; assembly: GCF_027744825.2. Taxonomy (NCBI): domain Eukaryota; kingdom Metazoa; phylum Chordata; class Actinopteri; order Syngnathiformes; family Callionymidae; genus Synchiropus; species Synchiropus splendidus. The sequence goes on along the minus strand of NC_071346.1, from coordinate 15,985,247 downwards.
TAGTGTTCAATGGAAATAAGAAGTTGCACAATGGTAGGATTCTGTGAGAACACAGTGTGTTTTGGAGCAGGCTCGCATCGAGGAGCTGGAGGAAGAGCTGGAGGCAGAGCGAGCTGCCCGAGCCAAAGTGGAGAAGCAGAGAGCTGACTTGGCAAGGGAGCTTGAAGAGATCAGTGAGCGTCTGGAGGAGGCTGGCGGAGCAACATCTGCTCAGATTGAGATGAACAAGAAGAGGGAGGCCGAGTTCCAGAAGCTGCGCAGAGACCTCGAAGAGGCCACTCTGCAGCACGAGTCCACTGCTGCGACACTGAGGAAGAAACAGGCCGACAGTGTGGCGGACCTCGGAGAGCAGATCGATAACCTGCAGAGAGTCAAGCAGAAACTGGAGAAGGAGAAGAGCGAGCTCCGACTGGAACTGGATGACGTGGTTTCCAACATGGAACATGTTGTGAAGTCAAAGGTGAATTTGAGAATCTTTTTTTCACCAAATGCTGGCCATGGAATGAGAGAAACTTTCTTTTCAGAATAATTTGGAGAAAATGTGTCGTAGTCTGGAAGACCAGATGAACGAATATAAGACGAAAGCAGAAGAAGGGCAGCGCACCATCAATGACTTCTCCATGCAGAAGGCCAAACTGCAAACTGAAAATGGTGATGTGTTCTCAGAAAGAGCGTCTTTTAAAGGTGACTGACACCAGTTTTTTCTCTCAAAAAAGGGGAGCTGGCTCGGCAGCTGGAGGAGAAGGACTCCCTGGTGTCCCAACTGACCAGAGGAAAACAATCCTACACTCAGCAGATCGAAGACATTAAAAGACAGCTGGAGGAGGAAGTGAAGGTAGCTTCTTAGGTACGTCATGGGAAGAAATGCACAGGTTTAAAACGAATTATCATTCCAGGCCAAGAATGCACTAGCACATGCAGTTCAGTCGGCCCGTCATGACTGTGACCTGCTCAGAGAGCAGTACGAGGAAGAACAAGAAGCCAAATGTGAGCTGCAGCGTGGCATGTCCAAGGCTAACTCTGAGGTGGCTCAGTGGAGGACTAAGTATGAAACTGATGCTATCCAGAGGACCGAGGAACTGGAGGAAGCCAAGTAAGCTATTATAGTGAAATACAGATTCAATGACATTTCTAAAACCACTCTATTTGACTGTCACAGAAAGAAGCTGGCCCTGCGTCTGCAGGAGGCTGAGGAGGCTGTCGAGGCAGTCAATGCTAAATGCTCTTCTCTGGAGAAGACCAAACACAGACTGCAGAATGAGATCGAAGATCTCATGGTCGATGTGGAGAGATCTAATGCTGCTGCTGCTGCCCTGGACAAGAAGCAAAGAAACTTTGACAAGGTTTGAATTGTAGATGCATCAAATCACTCCATGAAAAAAATCTAAGCAAACAAAATGCATTTGTCAGATTTTGGCAGAATGGAAACAGAAGTATGAGGAGTCTCAGACAGAGTTAGAAGGATCACAGAAAGATGCAAGATCCCTCAGTACAGAGCTTTTTAAACTTAAAAACTCTTATGAAGAATCCCTCGAACATCTGGAAACCCTGAAAAGAGAAAATAAAAACTTACAAGGTCAGACAATAACTTACTGGGAAGACAATTTGATAATGGTTCAGAGATCTTTTATTCATTTTTGTTTGTCTCCTTTAGAGGAAATATCTGACCTCACTGAACAAATTGGTGAGGGAGGAAAGAGCATCCATGAACTGGAGAAAATCCGGAAGCAGTTGGAGCAAGAGAAGTCGGAGATTCAAACGGCTCTGGAGGAGGCTGAGGTGAGACTTGACGGTTATTGTACATTCTGTCTACCTTCGAAACCAGTAAACAACCTTTCATTTAAGGCCTCGCTGGAGCATGAAGAAGGGAAAATCCTGAGAGCACAACTTGAGTTCAACCAAGTCAAAGCAGACATGGAGCGCAAAATTGCGGAGAAAGATGAAGAGATGGAGCAGTCAAAGAGGAATCAACAGAGAGTAGTAGATACCCTGCAGAGCTCTCTGGAGGCTGAGACTCGTAGCAGGAATGAGGCCCTTCGTTTGAAGAAGAAGATGGAAGGAGACCTGAATGAGATGGAGATCCAGTTGAGCCAAGCTAACAGGCAGGCAGCTGAGGCTCAAAAGCAACTGAAATCTGTTCATGCTCACCTGAAGGTACAAGTTTAACCATAACAATGACAACATTAGGAGGAAGCCGGGTAAAAGGTGCACCACAAATTCTTTTCAGGATTCTCAGCTTCAACTGGATGAGTCCATTCGGGCAAATGATGATCTGAAGGAGAACACTGCCATGGTTGAGAGACGCAACAACCTGCTTCAAGCGGAGGTTGAGGAGCTTCGCTCTGCTCTTGAGCAAAATGAGAGAAGCCGCAAACTTGCTGAACAAGAGCTGCTGGACGTCAGCGAAAGAGTGCAGCTACTGCACTCACAGGTAATACTTGAGAAAAACAATCAGCAAATTTAACTGGCAGAATTCTAAATTACTTTGGTAACATGTCACCAGAACACCAGTCTTCTGAATCAAAAGAAGAAGCTGGAGGCTGATGTATCCCAGCTTCAGACTGAGGTTGAAGATGCAGTCCAGGAGTGTAGAAACGCAGAGGAGAAGGCCAAAAAGGCCATCACTGATGCTGCCATGATGGCTGAGGAGCTGAAGAAAGAGCAGGACACCAGCGCTCACCTGGAGCGCATGAAGAAGAACATGGAGCAAACCATCAAAGACCTGCAGCACCGTCTGGACGAAGCTGAGCAGATCGCCATGAAGGGAGGAAAGAAGCAGCTCCAGAAGCTCGAGGCCAGGGTAAGAAGAGAGGGCCAGAAATGTGTGCAATAACGTGAAAACTGTGTCATGAACAGTTGCATCTGTTCTTCTGACAGATCAAGGAACTAGAAAACGAACTTGAGGGTGAACAAAGGAAGTCAAGTGATGCTGTAAAGGGGATAAGAAAATACGAGAGAAGAATTAAGGAGCTGACTTACCAGGTACTGTCGCTGATAAAAAGTAAATATATAAAACAGGAAGCAAAAGTGCTCTATGATTTGTTTCCCTTAATAGACAGAAGAGGATCGGAAGAATCTTGCCCGTCTGCAAGATCTGGTTGACAAGCTACAGCTAAAAGTCAAATCCTATAAGAGATCTGCAGAGGAGGCTGTGAGTTCGCCACATCACAAATGCCAGAAATGCCAAACTCAAGATATTGACTGACTACGGTTTCATTTAATAGGAGGAGCAAGCGAACAGCAACCTGACCAAGTTCCGCAAGCTTCAACATGAGCTTGATGAAGCTGAAGAGCGAGCAGACATTGCTGAGTCGCAGGTCAACAAGCTGCGGGCCAAGAGTCGCGACATCGGGTCGAAGGTCAGTTATCCATGTATGCTGGAAATGTTTCTGACAGCCGATGGGACACTGTTCACTATCAACGTTGCACTCTTCTTTCAGAAAGGACATGATGAGGAGTAGAGCTCTCAGCCTCATCCAATGCTTGCTTCTGAGGCACTCTGTCAAGGATGCCTCCCTAAGTGTGTTCTGAAGTAGAATAAAGTTTATGCATCTCACATGTTTGTCTTTTCTCACCTCCCTGAATGATGAAAGATTGATTATAGATTACAATATGTAATTGTTAAATGGATCCGGGAGTATCTAGGTGGTGTGAAGCATGACAACTTTACAGTCAACAGTCAACCACTTGGGTATTCATTCTAATATGATAAATATTAATATGATAAGTCCTGCAGGATAGATTGATCTACGTTTGATCTACGTACGCATGTGCGACTGCCGCTGAGTCGGAGGTCTAGTCAACTTGCTGCCTCATCCACAGCAAGCATGAACTTTGAATCGTGAAAGATGGATGCATTAATGATGGAAAAGCTCACGTGACATGGGTTCAATAGGTAAACAATTTATATGATAACATAGGTGCAGACCAGATTCGACTTTTGGACATGTCTGATAAACATTTTATGGATATTAAAGGTCCCTCATTGTCTTCATGCAATTAGATTTTAAATTGATATCAGAGAGGAGCACTATGGTAGGTTAGTCTATAATTATACTCTGTAAAAATGGATCGATGTCTCCGCACTGCAACAATGGAGAAGATCTGAGAAGACCCATGTGAGATGAGAGCCCAGCGAACTATGAATAAAGTCTATATTATTTAATATCTGAACTTAATCACTTATGAGCGGCCGCTAACAGCTATTTTATCACATTAATCTTACATGACATGCTAATAATCTAATCTAATATAATCTAATCTAAGCAAGATGAGGCACCCAAGACACAAAAGAAAAAAAGCGATTCAAGTTCAGTGCAATGAGATTTCTCATAAGCTCCAGTACCTCAGGACCTTACAGGCCCATGAACCAATGTAGAAGGATTGCCATTCCTCCACAAAGAAACAACAAGGAATATTAAATATCTGGGAACATTAACATCAAACCAATAAACCATTTTTCAATCAGGGCACAGCTAAATAAAATCTGCCTTTTTAAGACAGAATGCCAGTCAATTAAAAACTTTTTAAAATAAAGTTTTTCTAAAACTCCAAATAAAACACAATCAGCATCACAAGGAAACATTATTTTGTTTGCATGTAACTACAGTTAATGCCTTTCTCTTCACATTTACACAACGCTCTCAAGCCTACAATAAGTTTACTCTCTTTTCTAGCAGTCAGCATTTTTTAACTCACCCATTTTGCGTGCCAAATGTTCATTATTCTCCATAGTTGTTTCTCTGCTCGGAGCACAAACCCGCTCCTTGCTATCTGTACCCTTGAATGAGGGCAACAAGAAAGAACAAGACAAGAAAAGGACATATGGAGGCCGGCTCCAGTACTCAACACCTCCTCAAGTAACCTTGAGAACATAACAAGCAGTCTAACAATAGTACTTGGTCTGTAACCGGAGTTGGCTTGAATTTCCGACTTGAGAGACTGAAGGTGCGTTGAAGCATCCCTGGCGTGTACTGTACTGTAATGTCAGAAGTCAGGGCTACAAGCAACATGGAGCAGCAGGAAATTGGAGTTTTAACACTTCCTTTTAATGACAATGAAGTTGACAGTTAAGTGAAGGCTGTCTCAATTACGGTTGTAACCCACAAATAATGAATACTTTTGACAACATGTGCATTTTTATACAGTAACACACACACACACACACACACGCACACACACGCACACACACATCAATGACTTGCCATCCTTACCATCAGTGTGTCATTGGTTACCTTCGTACATTGTGTCCTCCGTCTCATGTCAAGATGAGATGTGAAGCATGTGAGAGATTATGTAGATAGAGTAGTCGTCCACTCATCAACCTTTCTTTTTAAGTGGTTACAGTATGGGTCTGCTAAAGGGAACAGTTAAGACAGACGCCGGATCAATTCAATTGACTTCATAAACCTATCTATCTTGAGCATGACAGTCAATATCTTGAGACATTTGAAGCAAATATATGAAGAAAATCAAACACACAGCATTGAATTAAATTAGTAGGATATATACCATATATATTTTTGATTTAATATACAACATTCTTTAGGCTTTATGTCTCAACAGACCAGGTAATTATTGAACGAGTTATATAGTTAAACTACAAGCAAGTTTCCATCCGGTTCATGTAGTGCATATCTTAATTTAACAAACCTACACCACAGTTAGCTAACAAACCAACATGGGTGATGTAAAACGATGGTCCTTAATATACAACGAGTCACAAAGGAGTGGGGACTGTTTTTGGGCTTGCTATTTGATATACATGTAGATAGTGAGATATTTAAAATACAGAGGCGGAAGGCTTACTTGACGTCATAGCTGAAAAATAGAAAATAATCAGTGGTTATACCAAAATACAACCTACCACACGTGGTTGTATTCTTTAAAATTCTCCATTGTCAATGTTTCACCGTGAAATTTTCATTTTCAACGCGTTTTAGCTTCAAATGATGCTAATCGCTAATAGTCATGTCTGACACTAGGGCTGCTCACGTGCATAAGCCCCTCCCACTTAGACGTCTTTTGGGCTCGACATGGTGACGTCACAGTGAGAAAAAAAATAACACAATGCCTAACAAAGTTCAATAGGCAGCAAAGGTGTGCTGTATAGCCACCGAGGAAAGCAGCCGTGAGACAACATACTTCTATAAATAATATATATCAAACTGGCCAGAAAGCTTCTATGATGCAACGGCTTTTTAAAGAACCATTAGATATTTGAATATAATGTATTGAACACGTACATAAATTAACACAAAACATTTCTTAAGTTTCCAAAGTGATCACACAGAAGAACGACAAACATCCAGATCCTCAATGTTTTTGTTGTTTTTTATTTCATGATTAATATTCACATCACTGGTTAACAAATAGTCACAATGAACATCTCTTTCATTCGATATATTCAGACCTCAAGCAGGAAATGAGCTCTATCTACAAGGACAGATGTCTTTCCCACAACCAGTTGCTCTTCCGCTGCATGCTCCTGACGTGGTGTTGTGCCCATCGCTACACAATACAACCTTCTCCATTGCAGTGAGAGGTTCATTATTGTTCTTCATATGCCAGTTAATAATGAGTTTTATTAATCGTCTAACCAAAAAGCATACAACAATGCCTTATTAAGAATAATCATTGAGTCAAACAGTGCCGTGACACGATCTGAACTCTGTTTCTTGTGAAAAGACTTCAGTACTAACAGGAGTACTTCAGTGGTTATATATCTACCAAGTGAAGCTGTATTACACATTACATTATTGCATATATTTATGTTGTTTTTTTTACTTTCTCTCATCCCATTTTACAAAGCAAGGATAGTTTGTTGTGACAAGATAAATTTGTGTATTCTTGTGTGCAGATATGTCAGTGTGTCAACAGGAGCGGTCCCTAGAGCATTCTACATCAGAGACACTCTGTGGAGGCAGGGAAAGACGGGCTGGTGTGTATCCTGTGTAGGTGCCTTACATTTAAACCGGAAACAAATAAATGGTGTTCCAATGGTACATATATATGAACTTCTTGCTTCATATGTGTAACTGATACACACACCTTCAGTTCTATATGAACTTTTTTTGTGATCAATGAGCCAGAGAAAAGTAAAGACAAACCTCAAACACATTTTGAACATTCTTAACACTCTCAGAATGACAAAGTTTCCACTTCAATTTTGTATTTTAGAATATTAATATTGCCATAAGTAGCAATTTATTGATAGTAAAAGTTCATCCAGAACACCCTGTTTTTTTATTTGACAGATAAAAACACAATATATATACATACATATGAGTGCGAGGTACTAGTGAAAGGGCTGTCCCGTGTGCTGCTTGAAGGTGTTCGATGGTGCACCAGTCAGATGGATGTCATATTCTCATCAACTTCCAAGTTGACCCTTGTCAGCATCATGTTCCTGCGTAGTACATCTTTTTTAGTGGTACCATCAGTAGCACAACACCAACAACCAAAAATGTCATACACAAGGTTGACCTTAACGATTGTGTATTTTTTTTCACCATCTCACTCACCAGTTTGAGGTGACACACACTCAACCTTCGACAACTTAAAACTACCACTTGTTTTCTATGTACATGTATCACAAGCCACACCTATCAAAGTGCTTTAAATTCCCCAATAATATTCACATTTTTTTCTACACATCATGTAGGCAACTCATAGAAAACCATCTCTATTCTATAATGGGACTTTTTTTGTTGTCGTTGATTTGTTGACTTCGCTCTTTGTCGATTGAACTCACCACCACCGATTGTTTTACTCCTAAAAGCACACGTTACACAGCTGACAAACATACAGTAACGGAACTTTATTTCACTGTAGTGCCTCGATAGATGAACAAGCTGTGTTGAAAGTGCACAAGACTGTTTAAGGGAAACTACCACACACGTGTTCCATACACAAAGTGCCAATAAAGCTTGTAGTGAACGATTTGCCATTAATTTAGAGCCTTTTGGCGCCAGACTATCAGTGTTCAGGAGGCTAAATAGCGCCCTCTCTAAGATATATAAAGCAGCAACACTTCACACATCTGACAACTCTCAGGCAACATGCCACGGAGCACATCTTGTTGATGCATAGAATCACAGCAGGTAATGGAAGGGTCTCCGGTTTCACTCCCTTATACATGCGACTACGGTTTGGGCCTGTAAATCAAAATCACATCACAGTGTTTTGCAATGAAACGCCTTTGTTATGCTAAGCTATAAGAATAGATCAGAAAGGCTACAAAAGAAACTGGCTACCCTACAACATTCTAGCACAACAAAGGAAAACATTTCTCCATATAAAAACGACTTCCCTATTTCAATTGTTCAGAAAAGTGAATGATGATTCTTCCCTTTGTCTGTAAAAATATTGCTGCATTCATGGCGTCCATCGATTACTAGCTGAAATGTATCAACAATCTAACTCTAAAAATATTCAATGCTCATCTAACTACAATGCCTATGTCGTCGCTAAACTCGCCTTGACAGCCCTGAGTTCCGTTTCAGACGTGCCATGAATGCAACATTAGTTTTCTACCACCGTGTCCCTGTCTTTGGTCCCTCTCTGTCCATCATTGTCTGCAAAAGACTCACCCAAGCACAAAGGGCAAATAGACAAATGTTATAAGTGAATGAACCTCAACTAGGCATTTGCATTTATATCACACTGACCACAGAGTTACAAAGTTATTTCCTGTCTACACACAGTTGCTCTAATTCACAGCAAAATACTTTAGGGTGCAGATATCCGTGTGATTATGTGTGTCATATGTCTCGTGTGTGCTTCATTCACTAGACTAGAGGCAAGTTTCCACAGAAAATACAGCAGCAGGATGGTTTGAAGTGGCACTGCGAAGTGACACATGAGGAGAAATGTGGGTTCTGAAAATATATCCAGCTGCGTAACATACTGCGACTGAAGATCGAGTTGATAGAAAGACTGATGATGACAGTTTCTGGCCAACTACAGAAAAGAAAAGACAGAATCTTTGTGCGAAACCTACACCCCAGACCTATGCTAATACTCTGCAAACCTAAACATGTATTCATCTTCATGACATAGTGAGAAAAGTGCAAAACAATGTGTTTCAACTCAATGGCGTTAAAGTGTACACCTCCTAATCAAGTACTTCGATCTTAAATACCTTTTGTCAAAGGTATTATAGGTTCACTCACAGCTTATTCACCTCGACTGACCTGTATGTTGCTGTTTAAAGCCGCCAGCTCAGTTCTTGAGGGTTATCAGTCAATTACAGTGCCGCTACAGAGATTATGGGCAAATAAACCAGTGTGTGACAATATGTATTGTGAGCTATGCCATGTGAGTAAAACATATTGCTCCTACTGTGGTCAGTGTATGAAGGATGGAACAGTCTTTCATCAGCATGGCCCTGTTATTTCATTTTAAGTGACTTAGAATTCAGTAGTTTTCCACTCAGGTTTGTGCATTTGAAAACTCAGTGATTTACATAAAGTGTCTTCTACAGTGATGGGATTATTGCCTTTGAAGTGTTTTAGTGGGACTGAACATGTCAAAAATAAAAACACTTGCAAGAGGAACACCGTCGGATGCTTTTCTTTGTCACGCGGTGGTAGTAGGAACGCTGGCGGGAAGCAGATCACAGCGAGACACAGATGAGTGAATGGTTGGCGCAGTGGTGGGCGTGATGTAGGGCGGAACGGAGGAGAGTGAACACCAAGGTTGGTAGTTTTTGTTGGTCGATCAGGAGATCAGCAAGTGCTGTGCGTGCCCCGCCAGACTCTTTACGTCACAGACGTTCAATCTGCAAGATAGAAGAGTTGAAAGGAGCATGTTTCCTTTTTTAATTATTTTATTTTCTTCTCCATCATTCTTCTCTGTTTCTCTGTCTTTTATCTATGCTAACGTTTGAACTTGAAGATGCAAGAGGATGTAATGTGATTTAAAGGACATTTTCAGGAAATGTTGATCAAGAAACAAAGAAGGTTATGAATGTCTTCCAAGCGTAGCTGCACTGTTCCACCTAACTAAATGGAAAACATTATAATAGATGCAAAAGCAAGCAAATTAATATACTCTATTGGTTACACTTAAAATTGGCGATCCAGAGCTTTACCAGGCACTTACAAATGATGAATTACTGGCTAATATACTGCTATTACACATACTGTATGAATAGGTAATGTATTTTTATGATAATATATGTCCCTAAATCTAAAGTGTAGCCATCAGCTTTCATGCGGAATGCAGGTAAACCAATGACACTGGGAGTTTAGTGGCAAGAGCTCACCCCATTTGGCTGATCTAGGTATGATGTGTGGGCACATTGATAACACTAAACAGTAGATATCATGCTTTTTAAAACAGACGGTCAATTGTTCTTTGAATGCCTTGAGGAAAAATAAACACATTGTCATTTGACTTGAATGGAAAAGGAAAACCTACTTCGCCTGTCTACACTCAGGGGCTCCCTCATTACATCTCCTCCAAAGGGAGCTGGGCATGTTTCCTTCACGCCATTCTCCTTTGCGACCCCTCCAGATGCTGTGATCAGAGTGTTACTTTGGGGTGACGATGCTTTGTTCTCTGCCTTCTCATCCTGCAATGCAAAAAGTATAGTGTAATCTTGTGCCATCTAGTGGTCATGGCTTGTAAACGCACAATGAGACTGTGAGCTGAGCTATTTTACCTTGTGTCCATTGGTTTGTCCATTGCCAGCGCCCAAATTGTCTAGCGAGCCAATCTTGGATTTAGCCTTGATGTTCAATTTATGAGACTCAATCTTAACATCGCCTCCGCCTATATTAAGATTAATGATGTGAGATTTGGAAGCAGACAAGTGACCAACACCCAGAGCATCACGAGGACCAACCAGGCTTGTGTTTGATGTTGTCCTTGGAGCCACATTTGGACGTCACCTTGCTCACGTCAACCTTTTTGTTCAGGATCTGCACCTGAAAACACATATACACAATATTGTACAGCAAGTGAGAAAATGCCGTGGTGCTCTGGAGCAACACCAGCGCCTCCAAAAGCTCTTTATACCCCTTTCAATCTCTGTTTTTGTCAGCGGATGTCTTTTCTTGTTTTGTTACATTATTAGCTGTCGCTTCACTGAAGCTTAATAAATGCAACTGGCTACAACTGGAGGATGTTGTCACATATCGTGAGAGCAACGGAGCATGATTGACACCAGAGCTTGACAGAGCTTTAACTTTTGGTTGAGAAAACAAGGGTTCCAGTCTAAAATCATCTCCATAATTCAGTGACTTTGTGTTGACAAACCAAAACTGAAGTGTCTCTTCCACAAAATTTAATTTCAGTGTTAGTTTGTAACTGACAGACAAAAATTGATCTTCCATTAAACGTGTTGCACCACAGATCATGCAAGGATGTGCATCATCCACGACACATACTGCGCAAATAAGTGAGTAGGAACAGAGAAATTATTAGGTGACTTCTATCAGGTGTGTGGAACTAGAATAGGTCATGGCAAACGCAGTTTACAGCTGGGCTCATATGCTCCAGCTTAGATAGTGGCCCAGTAGCAGTTTTTCATCGGGACAGATTTTGCTCTCATGTCACAGAGTATGACGCAGATTTTTGTCCAGAGTATATTTTGGATTTGATGAGCGTCCGCAGGAGTGGAGGCATCTCATAAATCATCAGTTTTAATTCAAACCTTTATTTATTACTTATTCAAAATAAAATATAAAAGAAATGAAAGTTGACAAAAGAACCCATAGTTATGGAAAAATGCAATTATTAAATATATATGTATAAGCGCGTCACAGTTGTGCATTTATTGGAGCTATTTAGATCATCGCCATGCATGAAATTCACAGATGGACACTGTGATTGACAGAGTTAAAGTCAACCATGAAGATATGACAATGAACTCATGAATGTTGCTACTTGATGTATCAATCGAATGATACACAATGCCTTCAATGTTTGTTCCCATAAAGTCTGTAATGGACAAGTGGCTGCAGACACCCTGACTATGGATCCAGACTACACCGGTCTGCAGTACTTACTTTGCCACCTCCAGGGACATGTTTGATATTGTCCTTGGAGCCACAGCGAGACGTGATGTGGCTGAAGTCCAGCTTTTTGTGCACTATCTGAACCTACAGACACACAGGGAGACACAGACAGGCAAGAAACAGATAGAGGGCGGATAGAGAAGGGAAAAGAAAGCAAGAATAAAAGAAAGAAAAAAACAGGAGAGGAGCAGAGACGAGCAGATAAGCTTGCAGCTTCAGTTAACAGGAAACACGAACTTAAGACGGTTAGTATGGAAGATCTTCTGTGATTAAGATCAAACTAAGTCACCTCACCTGCTCTTGTCTGCGCTAGGGAATAACAAAAATCTGAAATGATAAACATGTCGCATATTCTTTGTGTACTTCATGGACAAAAAAAGCTTAAATGGCTGCTAACATTGCAAAAGACAAGGATACAGGCTTAATCACAGAGCACTTCCATAAAGAACAAAAAGTCCAGACAAGCACACAAGACTGCAAGGTGAGATGGAGCACATGCAACACGGAATTGCACTGGGGGTTTGTGTCAACGTGTGCTCACCTGAGTGAGCAGAGACACAGTTAAACAAAAGATAACGCAAGATTTCAACAAGCTCACCAAACAATAACCCTGGAACACGTTTTACTGTACATGTTTTTGTCCTGATATGGAATTGTTTTAGAAGTTGACAGTAAAATGATTCATGACAATATTTTATACTTCAAAATGAGGACAAAAAGGATGGAGTTACCCAGCAAAGCAGTGGAACCAACATACATTTAAAAAATGAATAAAAGAGGAGGAAAAAGTATTAATCTTTTTCGGGTTTTTTTGTATTTTGCATTTCTCTGAATTGAATCATATTTAGTAACCACCAAAGTAATGGTGGGCTTTGTGATCTGTAATTCCTGCTTAAACAGGTATTGTGATTCATACAACCACAGATGGTAGATCTTTATATTCAGTTCTCCCAGAACCATCAGAGACAGACCATAAATCTAAATAATTCAGAATATGATCATCTCTATCTTCTGCAGACATGACGTTCTACTCTTCATTCATCACTCATCAGGTACAGATAAGCCCCACCCACTGGTTAGAAGTCACTTGTACAGTTTATGACATTGATAACCATGAAATTCATGTATGTAGGTAAGTACTGAGTTGCTTTCAATCACAGCTTTCAGACAGGACGTCTAACAGTGACCAAAGAGTGAATTTTCTCCAGTCATTTCCTTCAGCAGAATGAGTATATATATATATATATATATATATATATATATATATATATATATATATATATGTGACTAGCTGAAGTTCATCTTAGCTTGACATTGGGTGCATGCTAAAGAATAACAACCATATTCACATGTATTATAGTCTGAACATGTTTACACCAATTCTAGAGACAAATGAATTTCAAGCATGAGGGCAATTGTTATAAAAACAATGCTAAAAATGGCAACAATCGAAGCCATGCAAACGGTCTGGATTGGACCAGAAAGCCCCCTCTGCAGGTATGATCTGCGTTCAGTCTTCTAATGGTCCATCAAAGCTCACACATTGTGTTTCCTTGCTTCTTTGAATGAAACTGGGCTTTGATTTTTCTATTCAATCAGAGCCGCTGCACACGTGAGATCTCAGTTCTCTTCATCTCTGTCCGCTAGATGAAAATGGCAAGATGACGCAGGTGGCACCAGCAAACGATGACTCACAGAGCATTTAGCTAACACACGCACACAGACTTAATAAGTACCTCCTGCTGCACACACTAAAAGAGTAGCCTTCTGCAAACAGCCAAATGTCTCGTCTCCCCACTGGCTTAAATAACACTGACAGATCCTGTAAATTGGCTGCAGACTGATGACATTACTTGCACGGCTGTTTGATCTTGTTGTGTGTTTAAATAGCAATTCCAGGTTGTTTGGCTGCTAAATAATAATAATAAAGAATGATTTAAAAAATCGCTGTTAATGAGCAGCTTAGAAATATGTTTCTGATCAAACCGTATTTAGTAGGTGCATCTGAAGTAATTTGTCGACGCATGTTTGGGAGTGATGGTAGTATCGTGAACTGACATCCAGTAAGGACTGTGACTGAAGCATCGGAACACGTGTCAAACACTAGATCTGCTCTCTACATCATTTTATGTGGCCTGCAAGGGCGTTAATGTGTCAAAGGTCACAGGGACAGATTTCTCAGTAGAGTGAGTTGGACGTCCTTCTGGATCGGGTCTCTGTATTACTGCCTGAGATCCGAGAACAGAACTTCTAAGTCGATAGCTCATAGGCCAAAAAAAAAAGGAATCTGATCAGATTGGATAAATGTCGCATATATTGATCATGATGTAGAGGACTATTCGCTATCAGTCAAATGTTTGGACAGAACTTCTCTTTCAGTGTTTTTTCATTAGTACTTTGCACATTGTAGATACATACTGAAGAATGTCATGACTTTTATTTTGTCTGTTCGTTTCCTCCATGTCCACCTGAGCTGACTCAGCAAATGGCACACACCTGAGACTGATTGCTTCCATGCGGGTAACTTGGCTCTTTCTTGACTGTTCTCTGTCCTTTTTCCTTTTGTGTTTGCTTCCTGATCCTTGAGATTTCATGGTTAAATTTATCTGTGAGTCAGTTTTGTTCTGCCATGTGCTTTCTGTTTTCTCTCCCTTTGCTTTCGCTGTTTTCTCAGCCGTGCACGTTTCCACCACAAGCTCATTTTCCTTTGTACTTATTTCCTCCCTTTGCCACGTGCCTGAGTTTTGACCACCACGTTACGTTCTTTCGTATTTTACTGGACTTTGTATTTCACCGCGATTGAGTGCATGACACTTGTGTATTCTGATTCTTGTTTGCTCTCTGTTCCGAGATTTATTACTCGGTTCTGTTTGTGTTAGCTCCAGGGTTGGTACTCGGTTCTTCCATCTCTCTGTTCATTTGAATTCATAAATTGTTAAATCTTATTCTCATTGTTGAGTTGCTGCTGGTCACCACTTGCACTGCAGGGTTCCTTGCAGGTGCGGCCCCTGATAAGACAACTACTCTATATGCAGTAGGATATACGGAATTATATAGCAAAGGGAAAAGTAAATTAACTCTTTCAAATATTAGATGACTCAAAGTAGCCACCATTTGCTTTGACAAAGCTGCAAACCCTCCGTCTTCTGAATGAGCTTCATGATGAACATCCGCTGTACATCCGACAGGTAGATCTAGATTTGCTTTTCATATCTGATTTTATAGACAGGAAGACACAGTAGATGGAAATGGAAAGCAGTGTTTCATCTTTCCTGGGCCGCATCTCTCTCTCTCTCTGTTTCATCCTGTCACCAAAACATCCACATTAATTCTATAATTGTGTCGACCTTTCACTTAATGCTGCATATACAGTATTTACTGAAATGTACTTCTGTCACACATCAATTCCAATATTTATCCATGTATCTGTGAGTAGTTATTTCTTCAGTGTGTTGTTCGATGTGATATTACACTCACATTATCTGGCAGCAGTAATAAGACGCCTTCTAATAAGAGGTTTCCTCATGTCTTCATTAGGAAGAAATACATGAGAGACATATCCTCACTGTTAAGGCTTTTCAAGAGTGAGTGAATTTGTTTAAGAGAATGGTGCTATACATTATCAACATGTCGCATGGGCCTGAGCCTCAGACTGAAATGATGAAACCAGAGCTGTCTTGACTTTTCTCCTTGCGTATGTCTAAGGTTACTATCGCTGGGTGGGTGGCTCTAACTTGCCGTTCGCTTTAATGTGTAGTTAAGTTGCCAGCTGAATCCAGAAGATCAATATACATGACAATATTGATCTTTCTAGGATGGGTGTGGGACTTATTATTCGAGTTTGTTTTACTATTATAAGTCCCAAATTCCACTTTATTTGACAGTAGGTGTGACCTCGTGCCTTTAAACACAAAGATGGTACACTGGCGAGTTCAGGGTAAGAATGTGATGGCTGAGACTCACTTTGGCCTTGGCGGCGGGGTTGGAGGGGTCTGATGTCTTGTTGTTCTGGGTAGAAGAGACCTGGGGAGACAACCACCCCCTGGTAAATATAACCTCCTGCCAACCACACGCCACAACACAGGGGGTTAAAAAGTCCATGGGAAAACCCATTCATCGCAATAGATGGGGGCGTGTTGACGAGGTGGTGACTGTTTACTGCATGAATTATTGCGCGGTTTGACAGATCAAATAAAGTGTTTTTTGGCTTGATGGTACATTGCAGACACAAGGAACTGGTGACAGACTCCCCCAACATCATTGAAAACAGCTAAGTGGCGCTCCATCATCACAGGAGGTTTGTATATGAAGACAGCTTGTCACGCACACTGAAAATTATGTTGCATTTTTTTTAGGGAAAAACAATAGCCATTATCTCTAACAGTCATACTCAATCTCTGGCGTCCATGCTGTAAAATATGAAAAAAAAAACAATTAAAAAAGCAGATCACCATGTTCCAGTTAAACCAGTATACAACAATATTTTGAGTAAACGTAACCCGACTGAGCAGATTACCACCATGCAGACTTGATGGGAGAGTTGCATTACAGATAAGAACCAAGCAGTAAAACCAAGCAGAGAAATATGACCTCCACCAACTAATGATCAGGCAGTTTGTCATTTTAGCAGGGCACAATGTCAAAACATCGGTATGACATTCTTGTCATATCTCATATTCATTTCCAATATTACTCCTTGAATTAGAAATATCTCTTACAAAAATCAATCCACACATTATATTTTTCTGTTAAACCCATACCTTTTTCCCCTCGATATTCCAACTATTATTTATTCTGTCATGGTTCTACTTCATAACATTGACAAAAAAGCCTCAACGTGGAGGTGGAGCTACCGCAAGCAGTGGTGAAAAGTGCTTGCCTCAAGCGAAAACTACACTTTAATGTGAATAAAACACCTGTAATTTCATTGGTCTGATGTGATGAGGCTTAATATCATGACATGATGTTGACCACAAAAATCTATCTACCAGCAGCAGCCTTATTTAAGATGCAGGATTCATAGGGCGTGAAAAAATAGCAGCTTGAAGTCAGAAAATGACGGCAGTAAAAATGTTTCTGTGACTGGATTTGAGCTACACAAATCTCTTTATTTAATCAGTAATAAAACAGCTGACGCTTACCTTTCCCCCACCAGGCTGGTACTTAATGTTGTCAATGGATCCGATCTTGGACCGAACATTCTTCAGGTCTGGTGTTGGGGCATTAATGGGCCTCGGGGTCCGAGGAGCTCGCGGCACCGGTGGTTTCTTCTCAAGGGTAGACAGTTTCGGAACAGGAGGTTTGGTTATAATGCGACGGCGATGAGTGTTTCCTGCTTCACCGTTGGTAGTCGCAGCAGGGGTTGCAGGAGTAGTGGTGGGGGCAGTGCGAGGACGAGCTGTGGGAGACACAAGATTGAAAAGTGTACTTTCAATACCCCATATTTTTGAACGCAAATATTAAACCCAGGCCGCCAGTCAAAAGTACGTGAAGAATTTATAACATGGTAGCTTACTTTATGAAGACGATTTGGTCTGGAGGGACTCTCAAACCAAAACGCTTATAAACCAAAGCAATTTTCACCATTGGAAATAATGGTTTTCAACCAGTCTGCTCCACAATATACCGCAGACCTGGCCTCAGAACCTCAATGTAGTGAGACCAGCCCTGATACAATGACAGCTTCAGGATCCAGAAGAAGTGTGAAGGAGTGTGTCAGCCAACACAGCTGCATGTGATTCCCGGGGATAAAGAGAGCAAGTGGATGGATGGCATAAAATAATACATAATAATACTGAATAATGTAATAAACTGCCTTTGCTTTTATGTGTTTACTACGGGTACAGAGATGACATGGACGTATAGACTATATACGTATCCTCCTGCTGCCTCTGAGTGAAGAAAGGGAACAAAGGTCGCCTTTCGCAGCACATAATCCCAATGTGAAAATATGTTGTCTGGAACCAAAACAATTGTTAGCAACCCAGTATCATTTTTTTAGGCATCGTAATGCAAAACTAAAAAAAAAAAATGTAATTTTAATCGTGAATCATTTACTAGTTTACTATGTGGAATACAGGAAAACTGAAGAAGAAGAAGGAAGAGAGATGCATGTAACCACAGTAAGTCTTACGTGCGTAAACATGTGGCAACCTAGGACCAAGCTGTGCCCTGAGCAAACGTCTTTTGAGGTTCAGGCAAAGGTTAACAGACACACTTAAAGCTTTGGAACAAAAGTGGAGTCCATGACCATGTCTTTGTACCTCACCTGTAGCTTTTGGTTTCTTGGCCTCACTTGTCTTGTTGTTGCTGTTCTTTTCATTCTTATTTGCTAGAAGAAATGAAAAAAAAAACACCTTTACAATATCAGCTCATATGAATAATAATTCAGGTGAAAAAAAAAACTATTGTGACTTGTGTGAGTCATCACTTTTAACTGGAAGAGATGAGACGTTGCTTGTGAAGTGCAGATATAAATACTCATGTATTATATAAGGTGCAAGAAACAGAGCATATGGAAGTTATATACAACTGGCAGGACTCCGGCAGCTATTCTTCGGAGCGTTCACACCTGATATTTTTAGCCACCGCCAAGAGTGCAGGCCCTTTTTACTGACTGTTTTATTGCAGAGAATATATGAAGGAGGGTCAGACAGTGGGCAGAGAATCGGACAAGCCACGGCAGCAGCCATAAAATAAAATAACCATTGAAATTGTTTATTTACCTGCTGCTTTGTTTCCAGTTGCAGAAGAGGGGCTGCTCTTATTGGCTGACGACTGTTGGTTGGGCATCACTTTTGGCACAGGAGGGCGTTTGTCAGCTGATCCACCTTCTGGAGTCTACATATGAATTTCAGTTAACTCAACATTCATGAGCAGTGCATCACCCAAAATGGTAGAAAACATTTTAAAATGTGTCTTATATTGATTGAACCTTTTATACACTGTAGGGACCAGTGAACCGACCTATAGGTCTGACATAACATCAAGAGTCAGTGGATACACAGTATTATCTTTGTCATCTTAAGTCATTGAAACGGATGAGCTAGTGAAGCTAAATCTCAATGCTTGAGCATATAAACACAAGGGGTGTAAGAAAATATTGATATTCTCAAGTATCACAATTCTTCATTCTGCGATATTGTATCGATATCATATTGCAAGATACCTGTCAATATACAGCCCTAATAAACACAGTCTGAGTGGTTTCCATTGTACTGTCAGTAAACCCCATACACAAGAAGCAATTTCAAGCAATGGCCAGCAAAGACACAACTATGTTCTGACAACTCTGGTTCGCAGTGAAACTCTTCCTAGAAATTCAGATTCATCACGGTGTTGTCCTTCTTCAGCCTCCTCAGGTGTCTTTGCTAAGACATTTTTTTATAACAAAAAACACAGCAGCAGATGCATTAACAAGAGTTTGAAGAATTGGTTTAGCATGGTTAACTGACATGCTCATGCTTGATCAGTTGGGACTCATTTGAACTTAAACTAAAAGTGGCACAGTTACACAAAAACAGGTTAGCGACACATGCACATGATGAGCACCAGTAGATTCAGGGGTAAATAGAAAAAAGAGAGTTAGCGGTGGAGTGATGGGGCTCTGAAAAGCATCAGTAAAGAGAGAAGCGTGGGACAGTGTGGGGCATAGGGCAAAGGCAGAGGCTCATAGAGAATAGCAAGACAATAGAGTAGTCGGGGGGTGTAATGAAGTGATGAGAGTGTGATAAAAGATGAAGAGTTAGAAAAGAAATGGTAGATGGGGTAGGCAAGGAGATTATAAATGTAGATGTGAGGGGAGCTCTGAGGAGGAAGAAGAGTTGGAGAGGATGCTGTGGGAGAGACCACAAAAACAATTAAAAAGAGTGAGATGTGCATATTAGAGAGAAGAGGAATGCAGGTCAGTTGAAGTTAGACAGGATACATGCGTGTGAGTATTTGGGGCGGTCAATCACCCAGAGTAATGGACAGTGACCTGTGACAAAAGAGTGGCAGCTATAAAGGGAAGCTTAATGGGACAGTAGTGAAGCCTGCCATAAAGCATGGTTTAGAAACAGTTGCTCACACACACAGACAAGAAGCAGAGCTAGAAGAGTCAGTGTTGAAGATGCTCTGGTTTCCATTGGAAGGGTCTAAATCAGGTATGTCAGACTCAGATGGTCAAGAGGAGAGACAGTGGACATGTCATACGAAGAATGTTAAAGCTGGTGGACAACTACTCATGTGTGCATCACAAGAAGGGATTAGGGACGAAGTGAGATTATGATGGAGGAGGCTGACTAGTGGCAGCCCCTGAATGGTAATGGTAGAAGAATGAGAATGAAGAGGAAGATGTAAGAAGAAGTGTCTTGCTCATTATTGTCCAATCTCAGCAAACAAGCACAGGTTGAGATTCGAGGACAGTAAAAGACATTTTGGAGAGTGGGACAAAAGTACACGAAGAGCACCCAGACATACTTACCTTAGCAGCCTTGGCAGAGCCAGCAGGTGGCCGCTTAGAAGCAGTGGGTGTGGTTGCCTTTGTAACAGGGCTTTTTTTTTTAGGTTCTAATGCTGAGGTCTGGGGAGGGCGTTTAGCTGAGGTGGCCTCGGCATTGGTAGAGAGGGTGGATGGGCGGGATTTGTCAGGGTTGGGTTTCGACGAACCGACGGACTGATAATGAAATTGGTAGGCGTTGGGAGCAGAAAGCAAAACCAAGGTAGACAGATATCACATGGAAAGTAGAAAGAGAAAAGAAGGAATGGAAGTTACTAATCGCGCGGCGGCACGAAATGACAAAGCAGCCGGCAGTTAGATACATATGTATTGCAATTTACATTTCAGAGCTCATGAGAAGCAAACAATAAAAAGCTCAAATGTAATCTTTGCAAAGGGTCTTTGGTTTGGGAATGCTGTCGTCACACCAGCATCACAAACATGCAGTACATCAGAGCATTATCATAGCAATTCTTTAACCAACAAACTAAGGAAGTACTTTTGTCGATATAGAGAATATTTCCAATACAATTATCAGCAATCCAAATCTGAGATTCTGGTGAATTTCTGGAGATTTGAGGGACCATAATCATAACATTTCAGTACAGTGGTACCTCGGTTCTCGACCACAATCCAGACGGCCGTTCTAGAAGTGATTTGTTGGAAATCTGAATCGATTTTTCCCATTACAATGAATGGAAAAATAAAGAATGTGTTCCAAGCCTTAAAATAGGCTTTTGTAGGAGTGAATGTAGAGTGTCTGCTGCAGGTGCGCTGTTCGTCTATGTGTGTGGCCGCTGCATGTGGGAGGGGTTGCCGAGTGAGTGACGTCTCTCCAGAAGTGAAGAGGTGCCCGGTGCGTGTCCAGCTCTGAATGTGCGCTTCTGTGCAGTTTGGCTGTGACAAAGTCATAAGCCAAGTCACGCTCTGTCCCAGACTCGCCTCATCCCTGTCCCAGCTCCAGGACAACAGGACATCAAACCCTGGAGTGAGCGCTCCAGCCTCGGAGGTGTGGAGAGCGAGCACCTCCCCTGTGACACTCTACCACGGTCCAGTGCGGAGACAGGAAAGGTTTTACACCTCAATATGAAGAAAAAACAGTCCGTAAATGTAGCTAACTGGACACGTCTGCATACAGAGGCTGCGGTATACACAAAAACAAACTGCGTCCTGGGTCAGCTGATCGGTCTGTGCACGTTATGTTTTTCCAGCTTTTTTCGGGGGTGTTCGAGTTCTGGATTTTCATTCGAAATCCGAAGCAAAACAATGTCGAAATTTTTGTTTGTTTCGATTTGTTCGAAGTCCGGGACGTTTGAAAACCGAGGTACCTCTGTATATATATATTCTCTCCTGTTTTTGGAGATTTCCTCAGTGTTAATACCAGTCAGTTTGTATTTTGTATTTTATTAAAAATGTTTATTCTTGTGTCCTCGCAATCCAGAGACTGCAAGCACTTGTGTCCCAATTACAAGCAATTGTGTTAGTTTACGTGTCTATTGGAAGAATAGAAGAAGAATGTTAAATTTAAATGCCACTTACTTGATGTTCACTGACAAACCACCTAACCAGCCAAACATAGTGAGTCAATGGATATGTATCTCACCTTGCTCTTGCTGTCAGGGCTCGGCAGAGTCTTGCTTCCACTACCAGTCGGAGACTTAGCTGGTGGTTTCTCCTTCTTCTCGGCTACCTTCTTCTCCTCTTCCTTCTTCTCATCTTTGTTGGTTTTCTCAGGCTTGTCCACCTTCTCTGCCTTCTCCATTGCCTTGTTATTTTTCTCCACGTTCATCTTGTCCATCCCCTCGTCTTTGAGAATGCTCTCGGACTTCAGGTTCTTGTCTGGTGTGGCGTCTTTCTTCTGTAGCTCCACTTTTTTGTCCAGGGCATCCATCTTCTCAGTTTTGTTGGACATGATGTCAATTTTCTCTTGCTTGTTGTCAGGTTTTGCTGTCAGAGAGATGGGTGTTTTGTGGTTAGCTACAGTAAACAACTCAAACTTGTCATAAATTCAGCATCACAGGGTCAGCAATGAAAACTGCTAACATTAAATTAGGCAATAAAAAATCTGGGCGTAGCTGCAGGGGACACACTCCGCCAAGAACGAATCATTACAAACAGCAACACAAAATCGACCCAACAGATTCAATTAGAAAATGTCTTTGAGTCATTTGATTTACCGGAGCCTTATCAACCCACATTAAAACATGGTGACAACATCTAGTGCAATGAAAAGTTACCTGCAGAAAGTGTGATAAAGATACTCACAGGAGGCACAAGGTCAAACAGGAAAGTAACCCCGACATTTGATACAGTAAGGTCAGTACAGAGAAGCTCTGATAAACAAAGAGGTCGGTGAGGTGATACACATAAATCAATGGTACGGAAGAGGAAGTGTAAGGTCAGCCACTTTGTAGCTGCCTTACATAATGGTGACGGTGGACCCATCTGGTTATGCACAGTCCTAATGTCCCCTAGCATCCTAATCATAGTGTGTGCGACTGTTCTTTTCAACAGACATCTTTTGTCAAAGCAAGACAGCAATACGTGGCTCCTTGCTACTTGATCAAGCATGGAGCCACAACCAGAGAGAATCATCAATAGCTCTCACATGGGTCTGGCTGCACAACTCCAAGTCACCTTGATCACTCAAGCCATTCTGTTTATTTGTTCTCAGTGGTGCAGAGTTCACTTTGACGCGCAACAGCAGCAATATAAAAGATACAACTCAATTATGCATTAAAACTGAAACACATCTTGAGTGGTAGCAATGCAGGTCCGATCAGAGTCGACCCTTCTCACCCTGGTCATGGACTGTTTGTTCCTCTTCCCTCTGGCAGGAGGCTACGGTCGATCCAGACCAGAACCTCCTGTCAGAGGAACAGCTTCTTCCCCTCTGCCCTCAGACTGTTGAATTCGTGAACAGCCTTTGTTGTTTATTTTATTTTTTCTGTCAGCACTTTATTCCAAAACACTTTCCTAGTTGGTGGGCTCCCCATTGACCATGGCAATAAATTAAATTCTGATTCAGATTCATGAATTCTGTATTCTGTAGTTTAGTCTCTCTAAACTCACCTTGATAACACCACAATAATAATAACAATGACTTACATTTAAATCGTGCAAACTATTTATCAGTCATGCCACAGTCACACCGGGGGTGGTAAGCTATACGTCACAGCACTCTATATACATGTAGCTGCCTGACACATAGTGACACACACTATCATGCACGCAAAACCCACACAACTAAATTGTAAATTGTTTGACTGCCAAGATTGATCAGCGGTTGTTTCCCCCTGTACAACATTTCCGTACTCAGTGAGACACAGTCATCATGAAGCCGGACACAATTTTGCGTGAGACGTCACTCTATATAAAAAAAGAATTCATATGATAATTGATCAAATTAGACATAGAACTGTCCAAATATTAGCTTCCCACCTTAAAAGTATTAAAACACTAAAGACAAAGTCAAGGCACTTTTCAAGTTCCATGCAAGCAAACTTTAGGGAAACTCCCTCTGAAAGGTGACGCTGTCACACACCTGCACTCCAAGCTGAGCAGTCTACTTTACTTTTATTTTGATTTTTACTTCCAATTTTACAAGGTCACCAAACACCAGAGGACGTTTGGATGGTAATCTTGTTTCTAAAAACATTAGCCAGCCAGACAGACAAGTGGAAAACATCAAGTAATTAAGCCTAGCAGGGCTGCTTGTGCCGAAGGAATAATTACAGGGACATTTATAGTAATTTGTCAGTCAGATTCGCTCATGCTGTACCCACATTAATCCTGTGAAGCAGGGCGCTTCAAAACGCCCTTTATTGTATGATGAAGCTTGCCATTTTGGTGCGTCGTCACAAACATTGTTACATCTACAGACAGGGCTGCAGCTGGTTGGTGACCACTGGTTTGAAGCTCAGGCACCTCTCAACACCACAGATTATTTTAGTACTATACATCTAGTTTCTGTGATTTAAAAAAAGAAAAACAAAGCAAACAACAACAAAAAACACGAACTAACCTGCATGTTGAATGGCTGTTTATTGTTTTAGCACCACTTAGTACCTCAAATATTCATGTCAGTTGGAGCTGCTCAAAATTGAGAATGTGCACATGCTGCACTCAAAATAGCTGCTCTATATTTAAATGAGTGCAGTCGATGTCTAATCGATGGCCGAGCTTTCGGCATCTCACTTCCTCAGTGAAAATCAGATCGCATGAGCTATGTACGACAAGTAGAAAAAAAGTACTTTTTTGAGAGAAAATTACAGTTGATGAAGATGTTACTTAAAATATAGATTACTACATTACACATTATATAGCTCTATGAATATGCCGACCCCATTATGCCCACAATCCTTCTGTATAACTTTGTGTTGTCAGAGCTGGGTTTTTAGTCAATGGAAACTTTATGACTCCTTCACTCGACTCAGATGTCATGCTCATATTGCTTTCTTTACCAAAATGCTCCTCACATGACCGCCCTCATGGGTACAGGTATAGGTAGACCTAACAGAATCAACAGCTAAAAAAAAGATTGAGAATGATATTGTGCACCTTGTAATCTGCAAAAAATACAGATATTTGTAATGGCCATGAGCACATCTGAGCCTGATGAACCATTTCAAGCTTAACCAGGTCATACAAAAACACAGCTCTGGTTCTGTCAACAATACCGCAGCGTGACCAGGCTCAGAACGGAAAAACAGCGTCAAGTTGGAGCAGTCAAGGTTGGCTCTCAGTGCCAAGGCCAGACTCAGGATCATATTTTACGGTCGTGGTCTTGTCATGGAATTGTCTGCAGTCGTACTTGGTCAGGATTGTTTGCAAAGACGAGTCAAATGCAAGTTCAAATTCAATCGCCTTATTTATGTGACAAAAGGAGCGGGAAAATGAAGTTCAAAATGCTACATTAATGTTATCATATCATCATAAATGTGTTTCGTGGTGCTTAGTTGCATGGGTTCTGTTTTCATTTGATCTTAGACAAGGTCTTGCTTTTCCCAGTCTTGGTCTTGACTCTGTCTTGACTTCTGTGGTATCGAATGCAACACTAGTGCACAGGAGTGGTTTTCTAACAGCCACTTCGCATGCTGAAAAGGGTAAATTAAAAAATGGCCGGGGCTATAAAGCATCACAGTGTTCAACTAATTTCTTGAGGCAAATCCAGTTGCCTTTGGTCTAATACCTTTCAAATGAATCAAAAGGTCTGCAGTCCCTGTTTTGATATTATTCTAACTGTGGTATCACATTAAGTAAATTAACAACTCCATTTAAGCAAGTTTGTTTCATCCAAGCAAATCCCTCATTGTAGTCTCTATGCAGGTTACATTTGTTTGCAATAAACAGAAGACTGATTTGAAATGATTCAAGTCATTCATAGTTTCAAATTCTTTAAACATGGACTGCAATATGCTCATGGGGACAAAGATGGACCAACAGCATTCCTTCCCACAGGCATGCCAGCACCAAACACACACTCCCTCTGAGTGACATTTCCCCAGCATCTGTATTGTCATCCAGGGTTGCAGCAGACACAGATACCGCAGACACACCGGGACAAAACAATGACTTGCATATTTTGGAACGGGCATGACTAGGTATTTACGGAAATGTAGTGGTATAAAAATTGTTGAGAATTTACTGGGTGTCCCTCACTGGATCATACACAATTTATAGAACACTCTTACCAGTAACGCTGAGGGCAGAATCCTCAGTGGTGGTCATGTGAGCTCCGATTGGGGTTGGTACAGGAAGTAAAACATTGGTTTCACAACTCCCTTGGTGCCTTTTAGGAGGTGGCGAGGCCGGCAAAACAGATGAAATCATTAACGGAGATGCTAGCATGTTTGTCATTGTTGACGCAGATTGCGTGCTATCGGATACTGTAAGCGAGCGTCTCACAGCCATGTGTGGGTAGGGAACCCTGGCAGCAGGAGATGTCCTGGTCTGCTCTTGCGTCATTGCTGCTGGGACTCCAATGGGGTAGGTTTCTGCACCCAGTATTGGAACAGAGAGACGTGAACAGTCGGACATTGCTCGCCTTACAGCACTCCGTTGTGGGGGCTGGCAATCATTTGTTTCTTTGTTTAGCGATGAAAACATCTCAATTTTTCCACCGTCAACCGCACTTGCATCTTCTGATGTTGCACGTACTCTGCCATCTTGCTCTGTTTTGCCTGTGCGAGGTTGTGAGTCTATCAGCTCCTTCTCAACACTGGAGATCGGGCGTGGTGTTAGTCCGACTTCAGAAGGTGGTTCCACTGTCACTGTGCCAGATGTTTGTGTGGCTGGTCTTTGCTGTCCTGACTGCATAGTTGCCACTCCAGTAACAAAAGCAAGTGAACGTCCTTCAAGACCCTCCAAAATATCATGAGATGAAAAAGCAGAAGTCGTTGCCTCTTCAATCTTTCCTGGACCAGCAATGGTATTTCCAGTGAGAGAGCGGTTTAAAATGTTATCCCCCTCACAACGGGATGTATTTTCTGTCATAAGAAGCTTAGCGTTGCTTAGGAAAACGTCATGAGAAGCGCCAGTATCTGTGCCATCCATATGTTCACCTTTTAAGCCACATTTGATGTTGGGCATGAGCTTAATATCTGACGAAGCAGTCTCAACTGAGATGGAAGGGGAGAGCGACAAAGAAGAGTTCGAACCAGTAGGGCTTTGACCTGGATGCCCGTGTAACCCCACTGCGCTCTGTACCAAGTGTCCCTCTCCTCTAAAAGTGCCCCCTATTGACCTATCATCTCCTTTGATCAAACCTGGAGCCTTTAAGTTTTGGCTTCCTGTTAACTCAGCCAACGTTGCAGACTTACTCCCTTTATTGTCGCTGTGTCCCAGCTTCATCTTCTCTTCGGTCAGATTTAGTTGAAGCTCACCGTGGGAATCAGCGGTAACATTTCCAACTGGCACCATCTGGGTTGAGCTATGTGAAGTCCATGGAGAGGCTGGATGGTGATGCGGAGAGGTGCCCATGACTGCAGCAACGGTGGACTGTTTTGGTAGCTGTTGTTGATGCTCCTGTTTCTCACTTGAGGTTTGTCCATATCCACTACTACAATTCAAAATGCCAGGCTGCTGCCAGGGAGTTCCAGACAGGAAGGACATTGTCTTCTTTTGTCTTCCTGAAGTTTCTTTTCTTCTTTCTTTTAGTTGGCTTTGGTCAGATTTCTGGGGTTCGAGCCTCCCTCTTTCCACGTCCAAAATGCAGAAGAAAACACTTTGTTGAAGCTTATGCTGTCAGAAGATGTGCCCTTTCCTTCTGTGAACTGACTCAGAGCCGATATGAGATCTGCCTGGTGGGTGCCAAGTGGATGTGTGTATGCAAGGCATATATGTGTGTTCACAAGCAGCAACAGAGGAAGAGTGCATGTGAGAATGTGTGTGTCTGGTCGTCTCAGCATCTCTCTGAGCGCTGCACTGATCAGCTGTAGGGATGGATTGCACCTTGCTCTCTCTCCTGCTCTCATTTTTCTCTCTCACCCACTGACATCACTCGGTCACGTGGCATCCAATGATATTCCTCATTTGCTGGAAATCACATTCCAGGATTTAGCCTCTGGTGTGAAATGTTCAATGAAACAGACAAAGGGACAAAGCCACATCAGTGGTCCAGAGTTACTCCATGTGTTGGTCATTGCTCAGAAGATGATTATAGGAGACGGATAACAGGCGAACATGGGCTTATTCTAAACTTGTTTCAATGTTAAATACTGTTGCATACAATGAATGATAAGTATGATGATGCTGTTGTACATAAGTATATTCCTTCTAACTATCGATGTGCTTGTCTTTCCCATTAAGGATTTCAGCATATTAAATATGTCCTTGCTCAGAAGAATACATGAATTTTATGCAAACATAAAACCTTGTCTTGTCTGGATTGAAGTAGGTGTTATACACACAGTGTTCCTCCAATCTCACTCAAAATCTGTGTGCTGCCACGGTAGCGAATACTGAATCTCAAATCTCACAGAATATGTCTATAACCCGATCAGCCATAAAGTCTTTCAGATTCAGAGTGTCATCTGGATGACTGGATTTGAGAATAAATAAAATGCCGGTCAGTGCCTCAGTTTTGCCAAAGCAAAGCAAAGTTTTGGGGACTGAAATGGACATAACAGAGAGTGATGACATGCAGCATAAAGCTCTGTGTTTCGACACCAACTTCATAAGATAAGAGGCGCTCCGATGGGACAGCAGATGCACAAACATGCATCTGTCTCATCTTTTATTGGATCACATTCCACCAGCGCAATTTTTTTTCCAACATTGATTGTTAACATTTATAATCTCCTCTTGCTCAAAAACAAGCGAGCAACTGGCAAAGCCTGAACACTGTGACCTCCATGGGTCACAAAATCAACAGTGTTGTTGCCCTTTAAATGATCACAGAATTCAAATCTGAGCTGTTCAATGACTTGCCCAATGGATTGAGTTTGACATGAGACATCAGGGAATGCAGATGGGACCAGCGATAAGCATGGTGCTGGTTATTACATGAGCTGAACCACCAGAAGTGTAGCAACAATATGCTTCCTGATAGCTTTATATCTGGTAGATCTGGGTCAGCTGTTTTATCATATCTAAATCAATGAAATGTTGGTTGAAATCATTGTCAATACATTTGCACTCATCAACTCGGGCACCAAGTTTTGAGGCGGTCATGCAGCCAGAGATGATCTATAATAAACTGCGAACAGCCGGTGGCGGTGACCTTCAAAATTACCTCCTGCTGATTTAGATTCTCTGCAGCTGTGTGCAGATGTTGTCTTCTGAGGCGTTAAATCCTTTAAAAAAAAATCACACCGTTTGGACAGAAACGGATTTCATTTCCCTATTTTGCTTAATTCATAGGTATCATGAGAATAATTATTTGACAATTCTAATATGACAATAAATGTCATCAAACCATACATGTACATTTGTGTTTTCAGAGCAGTAATATATAGTGTAACTGTTGCATTAAATCACCTCTAGTTTTGTGTCACAAATTTCTTCTTTAGTGTTTTTAATAATTGTATTTTTTTTAAATATTGCATGCACTGAACAGCAATGCTGGAGTTTAAATCAATTTTAAGATGAAAACATTCAGTTTAAAAAATGAAATAAAAAAATAAGTTTATAGATTATTATAATATGATAAATATTGAGCCGACTAGTCGTAAAGAAGCAATGACCCAAGCATCTTCGAATAGTATGCCTTTAGTCATGAAGTCATACATTAAAAAAAAATCTGAAATTGATGTGAAAATTGAGCAAAGTTTCTGTCAGGCATCTGAAATGTCATGGGAAATGGAGCTGATTTCGCGAGCCAAACATTCTGAGTCAGCTCAGAGGTCGATCCTTCTCATTGCTCTGGAGCAGAACATATTTGATAGAAAGAACACTCGTCTCTGATTCGCAGCCTTTTCAATTTCTCTGAGAGTTTCAAAAACGGAAATATATTTACTTCATACACATGCACTGGCAGCACTGGGCAGGGCAGACTCAGCTTGAAGGTCATGGATTGTTGAACACCAGCTGGAGGAGAAATCGAGAGCAGGCTGCAGCTGCTTGTTGCCGTTGCGCAGAGAGAAAGGAAGAGAGTCAGAGGGGGCGGGGCTCTTGTCACACGATTTCTATTTTTGCCGTTTGTCCACGCCGACTGTCGCACCCAGTCCACCCTTTCTCTATCCCTCCATCCCTCACTCAAAGAGTGTCTTTGTTGCTACAGCAACCGCCTTCTGTATCTCCCTGACAACCACTCCTTCTCCCCCCTCGACAACGTTACTACTCCCTTTACCCACCTCCTCCCTTGTGCATCGATGCACAGAGATTATTTAGGCATAGCGCCGATGCAGGGAGTCAGTAAAGGAGAGAGGTGTGATCTGGGTGAAGCGGACAGGAGGTAGACTTGATGAGAGAAGATGAGGGAAGGATGTTTGTTTCTGTGTGGCTACACTGATGATTGTTTTATTTTTAGCTTGAAGAAAATACAATAGAAGCATGACGCCACATTCACATATTATTCTAATGACCTAAAACTGCACTAAAAAAACAAAAAATTGATGTTGATGAGGCTAGTGTCAACATGAATTGAGGCTGTTGATTTTCAGTTCAGACCATGAGGGAAGGAAAAAGATGGATGGAAGAAGATGGAATTCTTCGCTGGCCAGAAAAACAGTGCCAAGAACACCTACAGCACGGGTGAAACTAGAGACCAAGCTGGGACAAAGCAATATCAGAGCACGGACGGTCAGATTACAGGGCAGAAAAAACCTTGTGGTCAAAAGAACAGCAAAAGTACTCGCCACACCACCCTTCCCTTCCTCAGTGCCATTACAATACATTCGAGGAAAACATTTGAGCGCTTCAGCAGCAACTTAAAAAGTGAATTTGTGGCAAACAGGCAACAGGTCCAGGCTGACAGACTGAATTTTGTAGTAAAGAGCCAAGAGAAAAACACCCAACAAGATGAGATTCACTGGCTGCCGGAGTTGTTATTGCTGAGTGAAGTATAATAAGCGTTTATTAGTGAAGATGCCAGTGCGTGCAGGGGATGGGGGTATCCATGGTGACAATATCGCATCACAGGCAGAGCTAACTTTGGGCATACTCACACCCAGAGACGACACGCATCAGGAGTTCAGGTACACACACATGCACAAGAGTTCCAGCACCTGAATATGGCCAAAAACACAACATCTCTTGGTAGGGCAACAGAAAGGCTGTTTGGATGGTTCAAACTGTTACAATCTCCACAAAAGGCCAGGAGTCAAATCACCTTTCGACCTCAAATTATGACATCATAATCCAGCTCCAATGAGCTGAGCTTTGTGCCAGACACAATAACAGCAGTTTAACCGACAAGCCCAGATGGTGCCAGACTCTTCCACCATTCCAAGCACGTCCAAACAGAACAGAGTAATTTCCTTGCACATCAACAACAGTGATCGCGTTAATTTATAGGTCCCATCAGATTTAATACCTGTGGCACAGGCACAAGGACAAAGCAGGTCGCATATCTTCAGTGAGGCAGGTCTGTCTCAATGTCTATTCAGCCAATTCACCTCCGCAGCTGGTGAATCATTAATGAACCATTAGACAGTACTTTGCACACCCCCTTGGGACCACGTTATTTTGAGCAAATGGGCAAGTATGTTTGGGTATATGTCTGTTCAATAGTATCAATAATAATGTGTCTCACAGCACCAGCACAGTGAACCATCATTTGAGCAGACCGCTGACACACAATGGCACACGGTTAGTTAGCAGACTAGTCCAGCATGCGAGGAAAATGCAAACAGAAAATGTTGTTACCTGACGATTGAAGAAGGATCATTGGAAGCAAAAGGGAAAGAGAGAGAAGGAGAAAAAAAGATCATTAGTTAATCATTAATTGTAAACATCATTCATAGTACTAAACACTACAGTCAGACGATTCATTCATTGATCCTGGCAGTGTTTTAGTTGGTCCCGCGGACCAGTGGAAATGATTATCAGTGCTGAATGGGAAAATACAGATTGAAACAATATTCAACAAATTCTTTCCTCACAAGTCAAAACAGTTAAATAATAAATTTTGTTATCTGTTCACGGCTGTACGAGTATGATCTTACACAGATGGCGAGTCGGGGACTCTTTTATCCCATTCATGCTGATAAAATATTCAGATTAAATGAAAAAAATATATATGTATAAAAATATTTTTAATAACAGGGACAAAAGATAAGACACAGGGATCTTTGAAAAGCTGAAAAGAGATTGTTAAGGAATGCTTAACCAGTTAGAAAGGAACATCGAGGACAGCAGTATTAATGGGTATTCCTCTGGGTTGGCAAAGGGATGATCTTAAACAGTGATTTCATAGCAGTGTGGCATGGCAGGATGTCAGCAATATAAAATATATTTCCGTACTCTCAATTGTGAGTTTGTCGGTATATTAGTTTTAAGTTATTCATCGTGTTTGGAATCCAAATGACATCATGGTTAATGAGCAAAACATAGACAGAGGGAATCATAATGACATGGGAAATGTTAAAGCAGATTTGTCAATTTAGGACACGTCCAGAGTTTAACAACAAAACAAAACCAAAAGTTTCTTATCATGCACACATCAGTTGTAGAATTTATTCAGGAAAAACTCATGCTATAGTAACTCACATATGTAAGCATCTGCGGGCCCTAACTTTGTCATATATAAGCTCAGCCCACAAACACGACCCATGCACACAAAAGCACAGGTAGCAAGGTCATGAAGGCTGAAATCCTAACTTAGCTCCATAGCAATAAAATCTTCTCTGTAATTCACCAACCTTCCAATGGGGGGAGCAGTGGCGATGAAGACCCCTGAAGTTCAGAGTGTGTAGGGAGAGAGGGTGCAGGGGTGGTGGACGGAGGGGGAGTGGCTGTGGAGGCGGCAGTGGTGGTGAATACAGTGTGAGGGCTAGAAGCCGAAGCAGGTGCCTGCATTGAGCTTAAGGAACCAATGGAAAAGGCCGAGACAGCAGCAGGAGCTAGTGGTGGAAAACTAACAGTTGTAATGGGAGCACTTGTTGAGGGAACAAATGAAGCTGAAGGGACAAATGGTTTCGCATCAACATTTAGTGACGATTTGACTGAAGTATTTGGACTAAACATGGTAGTAGAGACGTTTGGTGGGTTGTTGGAAAAAGGTGAGGTTAGTGAAGTTGTGTTGGCGGCCTCTGCTGTTGTGGGTTTAGGCATCGTGGCTAGTGAAGGGGTGTTGGTGATAGGGGTGGTGGTCTGTGAGCCGGGAGTGGAACCAGGTGGAGTCTGGAGAACTGAATCAAGGAAAGAGAAGGTCTGAGAGACAGGACTCAGATTCTCCCCTGATATTAATGCTAGAGTAGCACTGACATCAGCGGGAATGTTGTTTTTGTTCGTCGGTGTCACGCCATCAGCAGGCTCAGGTCTGCTGTTGACCTCACTCCCTTTGGGCTTCTGCCATTCTTTAGTTGGGACAGGGAAGTCGTCTACACACATGGGTTCGTACGACCGAGGAGCAGAATTAGTTGCATGCGAGTTTTTGGTGACTTTTGCGGGTGAAGGGACGGCGACACGGTCTGCAGCATTCGAGTCAGTGGGGTGGGGGTCAGCCGCTGTAGCCCATGTTGGAGCAGTCGTCGCAGGTATGGGGGAGACTGGCTGCTGAGGCGCCCCCCACTCCTCCGGAAGTCTTGCGCGACTTTTTGACTTCCTGCCTCTCACTCTACCCCCTCCACCGCTCTCTCTGATCTCCCACTCCCAGTTATCTTCGTCTTCGTCATCCTCATCCTGGTGCCCGTGTTTGTCGGACTGGACATTTTTCTCCTGGCTATCCAAGAGGCTATAGACTTCATCCCGACCCTTCTTCTTCTTCTTCCTCCGTCTCTGCTGTTGTTTCCCTTCGGCACCTGAGCCCGTTCTCACTGGGCTCAGGGTTTCGGAAGTGGACGACGTAGGACTGCTGTCCTCCAGTGAGCCGCTGGGTGAGAGGATGGGAGCTGCCGAGGGGGGAAGGTTTTATAAGAGTAGGAACCAATCACATAGTGTTTCAAAGAATAAACCTAATTGTACTCAGAACAGAATACTGTGAAGGGGGGCCTATAGAACACGATGGAATTTGTATTTAACTGAAGAAAATGTCTGTTCTTTCAAAGAAAAAAAAAAGGAAAGAGCAATGTACTCTTTATATATTGAGTTTCATATTGAAGTAGCACACATCACGTCATAGAAGAACTCTTATGTTAATGACAGTTTGAGTTGCCTATGCACCCAGTTAAATAACCAGACACAATGAACATTAACTTTGATATGACTTGGTTCTCATTAACAATGTAAACTTCGCTCAGAATTTTCACACAATCTCACAACAATTGTTTTGTAATATTAAAAAAGTATTTAAGTATTTGTAAACATAAAAATACTAGTTTGGTAACCAGTATTTCAGTTTTTCCAACCCATTTTATTCAGGGTTATGGTTTTCCAAAACTCAAAACAAATTCAAAACACACATTTCACTATTTGGTCAACTTACACAACAATATTATTAATTCAATTCTAATAAAACCGTGCCAACTTGGCTGCATATTTAAGTTGTAATCATCATTCACAGTCATCAACACCAGAATTCAGTGGCACAGCGCTGGATTAAGCAGCAAGCAAGGATTAAACACAATTTATACACCTGTGCTTTTGGCATGCAAAATGAAAGAGGAGCTCGCTCACATGCTTGAACACAACAGCAACCCTTCATCCATGCATGCAAACTTGGTTCACATCATATGGTTCCCTCTGTCTGTGTGCTTATAATATGAGGACATCGATGTAACAAACTCTTTGAATTATCATCACAAATTAATAATAAATTTTTCATTCTAATACAAGTATTGGGCAGGCCACAGTGTCTCTTGAAACCGTTTTATGATTAAACTTATTTGTGGAGTTTGTCTGCAAACATCATCATTTGTTTATGTTTAAGTATGACAGTTAACCAAGTGTACAGATGAGAAATTCAATGTATCTCATGTCTCTTGACAGTTTACTTTAACTATGGACCGATCTGGGCACATTTCCTAGATGCTATTGAAGAAATATTAGAAATAATGTGAATAAATAATCATTCAGTCATATTCTATTCACAAAATCTCTTTGTCTAGTGTGATGAAAAATCTTTTCACAATTCTCTCTCTTAAAATGTTATTTTCAATTGGCATGTTTGAAGATTTCACCAATAGAATTTGTTGATGGTCCCTAACTGATGCTGGGTTGTGGCATTAGCACTGCCTGTGAGAGTGTGTCCAAGATCAGTGAACCCTGATGGGGGATGAAGAAGACGATAGTTAGATAGAAACTGGTCTCTTTGATGTATGGAGAGATCTTCATCCTCACCAGATGCAGAAGCCGCCAGTATCAAATATCTAACACAGTGTTTCGGCATGGCCCGGCAGCAGGAGACTCTGCCTGTGTTGATATCAACCAAGGCAGACAAACGCGAACATAGAACCTCAGCAAAAGTTTCCTGTATTAAAGGTTTAAAACTACGATCGTGAACCAAAAGTCCACCAAACTCTTCATAACTGTCACACACCAGTGTCGGCTGTCAAACGCCAAGCAGCTGGAGAGCACGGCGTGCTACCATGGTCTTGTCATTTTCATGCATGCAAGTCCAATGCTGCGAGTGTCTTGTGTTCATCGAATTTCGAGATGCTAAATTCTCATCGCGGGGATTGTTTTTGGCGGTATATCATGTACGATAAGTTATCATCCATCCCTACACATAAGGTTGCAACTTTTCCCTTTGACCCACCAGTAATCAGCACAGAGTTTAAGCAGTAACATCTGCATATGATGCAGATGTGGATGCAGATGCAACTCTGCTGCATGGCCATATAGTCACATGTTGCATGTATAAATGCCTTGTTTTATCAACATGGAACATTTGCCTTAAATCCCATTGTTTGCAGAGCTGCTTTTGTTATATTTTCTGAAGCATTTTTAAATAGTTTCTGGTCAAATG
The DNA here is from genome assembly GCF_027744825.2 of Synchiropus splendidus. Lineage (NCBI taxonomy): Eukaryota > Metazoa > Chordata > Actinopteri > Syngnathiformes > Callionymidae > Synchiropus > Synchiropus splendidus. The sequence continues at coordinate 15,949,237 of NC_071346.1, read as the reverse complement.
ATGCTCTGATTACAGGTGCTGCCCCTATGAGATTAACAGAAATTGCATTGTTTTATTTTTAATTTAAAATAAACATTCAAAGAGACGTTGAGATGTTGACAGTGCTTCAACGGTCTTTTGGAATTTATTCACTTATATATTTTTACATGAATGTGTTGCCTCATGGGAAGGAAAATAGATTAGGAATTTGAAATGGCACATCAGGTTTTTTTTTTTTTTTACAATTTAAGCACTAGTTTCAAAGAAATTAATTTATAATTTGCAATGATATTGATTTTATATATCATCTTTTAAAATGATTTAATATGACATCTTGTATTGTCTATGTAAATTTGCTGACCTGTGATGATACTGTTACAACAATTATTTTGAAACCACTGATGATACTTGATTTAATACTGATCATTCTGTCACATCTTTTCAAAAGGACAACGATCTTGTCTGCTTTTGTGGATTCTAAATACAAAAAAATTCTATCTATTACACATGATACAAGCATCAATGCAACCAGGAGGATGCAAACCATATGTTATTATTACAGACACCCAGTGGACCGCATTGATTATTAGTATTAATTTTAGGATATTATCATGAAAATACCTGCACAAATGCATGACCTTAAAGCATTATATGTAAAATGTCCAACATGAAAACGTTAGTCCTCATTTATGGTCATTCTGGTCACTGATTCGGTCCGTCTATCATTGTGGTCCATTAGCTTATGACGCACATGGGGAAAGGAGGTGGTCGGCGTCAGGAGTGCTGTGTTGCAAGTCATTGCTAGTGTATCAAACGGAAAATGCTGCCCTCTGCTGCTCAAAATGTGTCTCTTCACGTTTCCTCATGCCAGCGCTAGATGTAGATTCAATTTAGTTGCATCATCTTTCTATTATCACATTTCAGGGAGTGATTATATATTTGCCACCATCCTGTTACTGAAGCATAACACATGCATAAAACTCTGATCTGATACCTGCAGTGTGATCCATACTTTGGAATCCTGGGCCGCCAGTCGAAAATGGATCGCTGACTTTAAAAGGGCTGGTATTGATGCTTGTTTTGGGCTCTGATCCAAACAACCCAGACCCTTTCTGTGCGTCCATGGGTTTGCCTCCTGCTGGCTGGCTAAGATTTGGACTCATGCTGGTCTGGAATGGTGGTAGGCTGGTTGGCCCTCCAATTCCAGACTGAGGCCCAGTCACACCAGACTGAGAGAATCCTGAATGATAAAAAACGGCACCACATCAATGGAAAGATTCATAACAGTGGCACAAATCATGTGAAGTTGCAACCTAAAATTTTACTAGTTCAGAAGAAGGCGTGATGGTTCCCTAATTTTTTGGTATATAGTTTTTGTCTCCTCCAACAGTTGGCGCAAAGAGCTGACCATGGTGCTGAAGCTACAACACACACTGTTGGAAGAGCGCTCTCAGATTAAATAATGTTTATAGCAGCAACATGTGTTGCTGTGGTACCTAGATGAAGTTTGTATATGTGGCGGATATTTCAATGTGATCATGTATACAGACCTGGATACAACAAGCAAGAGAAGAAGCATACACCTATTTGCAAAGATAGTTAAAAATATATGGGCATTTGATGTATGGAGAGATCTTCATCCTCACCAGAGGGATTAGACGCATTTGTCAGCATCCCACAAAGTATATTCATGCCTTTATTATTTCTTAATGCAGAAAGAGAATCAAAGTGTTTTCGAAGATTGTAAAATAGGCGTGACAGATGTGTCAGACCACAGTGCAGTATATCTAAATATAAATGTTGAATACCGGCAAAAAGAAACACCATGGAGCATGAACGTAGGGATTCTAAATTATAGATCAATAGTTGAAAAAATAAAATCAGAAATTCACAATTACTTATTAAACAACGATAATCATGAAACTGATCTTTATATTAATAATGTACTACAAAATGAAGTAGAGATTAAAGCACAATACTGATAGCAAAATTACTATAAAGCAGGACCAAAAGCTGCCAGGAGAACTACAGAAACAAAGGGTAGAGACACAAGTAAATACAATTTGAGCTCCGGAAATTCATCGCTTAAAATATGAACCCAAAGAAAGTGAAACTGTACGCAAAAAGGACAAGTTAGAAACAACTTAGAAAAGTTAAAAACAATCAAATCCCCAGGAAGTGATGGATTTCCAGGAGAATGGTAGAGAAAATTTGAATGAGTTGACACATCTACTTCAATCTACCTTTAACTGGGTACTTTCAAAAACTACTGTGCCTCCATCTTGGCAAAAAGCCAAAAATCACAGTTCTACCTAAACGATAAGGAATATTGCAAAAATTACCCTCCAATCTCAATTCTCCATGAAGACTATAAACTTTTTGCATCAGTCATTACAAGAAGATAACAGTGCTTTGTCGCAGACCTTATAGATGAAGATCAAACAGGATTTGTACCAAACACAAGATAATATCAGGAGAACATTACGTAAATAATATTAATAGTAATATTAATAATCATAATTAATAAGTAAAGTATAACATATCACATGCATTAATAAATTTAGATGCTGATCGTGTTAATTGGGAGTTTCTATATCAAACATTGAACAAATTTAGGTTTAATGAAAACGCAAGATGATTTATAACCAGCTGATGGCTAAAGTAAAAATTAATGGTTCTCTATACAGCAAATTACTATTACTAAAGGATGCGAGGCAGGGTTGCTACTTAAGCCCGTCGCTGTTTGCTTTGTATACAGAATCATTGGGGCAGGTAATAAGACAAAGCGATCAGGTAAAAGGTATACAAAAGGTATAGAAATTAATAACCATGAGCATGAATTGAACCTGTTCACAGATGATGCAGTGATATAAATACATAGGGATTACAGCATACCATAAAAGAAAGGAATTGTGAAATCATTTCATGAGCTATAGAATACATTTAAACTAAATAACCATGATTTCTTTATGTATCTTCAAATAAGAGACTACTATGACAAGAGAATTATGACAAATACCGAAAAAAAAATCACCCTATACTGATTCACTCATATGGTAATATCATTACTGAAGCAATATCATTATTATATGGGCATCTAATGGGATACAAGAAAGAAAATACATTATATATCAAAAACAAATGGAAAAAAACAAACTTGAAAAATGAGTGAAATTCATAGAAAAATGTGAATCTTAAAGTTAATGTAATTGTTCCTCACAGGTTTCACATATGTCTACTTTATGTCTGTTATGTCTGTATGTTAATTATTGTTGCTTTTATTTTAGGGAAGGGAATGTGTTTTTGTACGTTGTTTTGTTTTTGTTTTTTTGTCTATGTTGCCATCTTCTTTACTATATATATTTTGTATATTCATGCATAATGTAAAGTGTTTTGTCACTATGAAATGGATAATTATATGTGCATCTACAATAAAAATGTAAGTTACATATTTTAAAAAAAATCATAACTTGGTGGCAGTACACATTTCTTTTTATTAGTGAATAAGTGTATCTATAAGCAAAACCTGAAATACATCTTGACAGAGCACTACTTTCGGTTGCTAGTCAACAGCTTTCCAGTTCACAGTTTCTTGTGGAAATTCGATTAGTGCAGAAAAATGAATCACTGGATTTCATGTGTCAGCCTCTACAGTGTCAGTGTGCAACAGAACAGATACTCCAGTATCCAACACTGACATAACTGAATGGAAATAGTGAGTCCACATGTAAAAATGTACATTTTCCAAAAACACATGTAGCACCTGTGCGTGAAAGTTTGAATAGTCTGTTATAACTAGGCTTCAGTCAGTAAATGTGTTATTTAGTGAACAGTGTGGAGGAAAGATGGACAGAGTACTTCAGGGAAGGTGAGATGGAGGACAGTTGAGGGAATGACAGACATGAGGGCAGTTCTGCATAGGATGGAAGTGTTGTGAAAATGTTTAGGAAAGAAAACACTGAACTCTAAGTAGATCTGTTGCTCATTTTTTAAGAACAGCCACGATACAAATTCTGGAATGACCAAGTTGATGAGTGACACCATGAAGGTGTGAAACAGATGTCTAGGCTCTCGGCGAAAGAGCACAACAAACCCGTTATTCTCTCTGATCGACAGATGAGTACAGAGAAGGTCAGAAGAGAAAGCCTACGACAGAGTTCTAAGAGAGGAAGTGTGGTACTGTACATCAGGAGCATTAGAGAAGTGTGTGGGGAAGGTGACATAGACAAAGTTAGGGAAGGACATGATAGACGAGGTTAGGGAGGAGTCTCCATAAACCTTGAGGTTTGCTGACTTATGTAATTTGTAGTGACAGTGAAGATGAGTTGGTGGAGAAGCTGGAGAGGTGGAGGTACAAGCCGGAGAGAAAAGGAAAGCAACTCAGTAGAAGGGTTTCACACCACCATGTTCTCACCAGAAAAGTAGTCAGTGTTAAACATCGGCTGCACAGGTGGATCTTGACGTCCCCCGGAAAACATTGATGACATCATCCCAGGGCCTGAGGATAAAAAGAACAAAACACATATTCCGTTAGCACATGGTGACCTGAAATCCTGCCACCAGGCAGCAGAATGAGTAATTGACCTTCAATGCATCAGCCATTGTCCTCAGTCATCAATGTCTGCCTCAAACATATTGTCACCAAAACTCTCAAATGCACATGCTCCTCTGTATGGGCGCATGTGTTTGCAACTTTTGACACTGAGGTGTTAGGACACAACATGTCACTCATGGGTATATCACCATAGTTACACAAGGATAGAAGTACTCTCACACGCCAGAGTAAACAAGAGGAGCAAGATAACTGCTTCTGGCTTGTGAAGCCTTAGTACCTGCAGAATATTGGAAGAATCGAATTAATTCACTAAGATGGTAGACAGTAGTTCGTGCATGCCTGACTGAAATGACATAGACAAAGTGGAGGTCGTCAGTGTGCACCAACACTTGCTTGTAACTTCAGTATTGATGTCATTTCTGCATCACTGACCTAAAAGCTCTCTCTCAAGAAGCAAAATGGAGAATGACTGCAAAAAATAACCTTGGATGTGACATCAAACTCCCCAAAACTATGATTTAAAAGAAGCTTACAGAAAAACTAAAATGTTTGGACTGACACATAAAAGTATCTATAGCCAATAGTACAATCTATAGATTTGCATGTGATCACTGGTGTGTGTCCTGAAACCAAACTGTGATCAGTCTAGTGCGTACCTCAGCTTGCCTCCCTTTAATTACACAAAACAATTTTTTGGTTAAAAAAATATACAGCTGCAGACCTTCATTGCATTATTACAATAACTTGCCACTGTCAAGAACTCCTCCTTGCTGAAAACACTGCAGTTTTTTTTATATCCACAGTGGCCCAAAAGTGTTTTAGGAATTGCTGAAGTGCACTTTATACAAATGGAGTGCACAAAGGCAATATCCATCAGCCTTGTAAGATACTGTTAGTCTCCCTGTTACTCAGAGAACCACTGCTCCTAAATTTAGATAGACTTTTTTCACCCTTAAACTTGGGTTTTTTTGTAAGGTTGTATATCTCTTTCAATACATATTTGAGAGTGAAAATAATCCAAATTCAAACACAATAAATCTGGCGATCAATAAGATAATGGTTAGACAATGGTTAATGTGTAGATAACTATCAGTATTATAGAGGTGCATTGGTCAATGCTGGATGGATTAAGTGGCACACTGCGCACCAAAAGCTAAATTGAGCCACCTCAGTTGTGCTGACACTTTCCAAGTAAAATCTGCTCATCCAGCCTGTTGACCTGTCAGGAAGTTGGTAGTGGACAAGGTTCCCTTCCACTAATCATGCTGAACTCAGCAGAAATTCTGACTGAATGTTTATTAAAAGTGACAGCCACTGTATGTGTACGTGTGAGTGTAAAGAGCAGAAAGAGAGAGAGACAGAAAGAAAAACAGAGCAAGGTTTATGCTGGATTTGATCGTTATTGTCGTGTTTTGAATCTTTGGCAGGAAAAAAATGTATATTCATATAGATGAATCACTTTCACATGGAACACACGGAACAGTGATACAAAAAGATGGATGTATAAACGGCTGGTTGGTTCTTTTCCTGGATGAGAAAATTTGACGTTTCTCATAGGAGCTGAAGTTTCCATCCCTGTGTTGGAGACTGCAAGGCTTAGAGGACTTTTCCACATGATAGTATTAAATATGTTGAACAGATGCAATAACGGGATAAGGAAGAATGGGGTGGAGTGCCAAGAAAAAGAGACCAGAAAAAAGGTTTAAGGTCAAGAGAGAACACGAACAACGGAAATGAAGACAGCTGACTCACTGTTGTCGTACAGCTTAGAACCAAAAGGTCAAATCCATGTTTCTTAACAAGGGAACCTGAGAAATACTGTGAGCAATTCCACTTGTAACCTCTGCCACTCACCATCCGAAAAGAAAATATTAGTTATGCGTTGGAAAACACAAAAGAAACTATGATGATAATGGAGGGGTCAGTGAATAAACATGACATTTAATCCTGGCAGGAAGTTGCATCTGAGATATGCAAACATATATAGCCTATAGATGGCTACATCAAGATGAACTCCCTTATAGCTATTATCTTACAGAAACAGTGAACATAGTTTTTCTAACTTTGATCCCTTAAGGGAGGGAATATCAATCATCCTTTTTCCCTGTAACTCTATGAATTTTACTGTATAAGGGTACAGTCAATTCCCATTTGATTATCCAATATTCATCAACAGCATTATATTATTGGATCCTTGAAATAAATAAATAAAACAATATTGAGCATTCATCACTGTGTAAGTAAGAATTCAGCAGGTTTTAGCTGTGAATGCAATGAGATTGCTCTTTATACAAGGGAAGTGATAATTCCAGTCTAGCTTTGCTATCTTAGGAAGAATTGATGCAGCTACACTTGGAAAAAATGGGAAGGAGTAGTCCAGATGGTCCTTCATCTGAGTCAACATGACATCTACTGCATGTTATAAGAGATGTTGCAGTACTCACAACTGGTCTCAAGGCCGGACTCAAGACAACATTTTTAAGGCCTTATTCTTGTCTCGGAATCAACTGGATCTAAACTCAGTCTTAGCACAATCCTGTCATTGCTGAACTGCTATGTACAGACATAATGTGGCATAATAACCTTTTACATACTTCATCGATTTGTATGAGACATGGAGTGACTGAATTCAAGGTTGTTCACAGACAATTTACACCTGACTTTGATCCCACTTGTGACCAGAGTAAACGCTTTCTGGCCACGTTTTGGTCCTGCTCACAAGTATGATTTCTGGCTAATAATTTTTTCTATTTACTTCTGGTGCTCTATCTGTACCGACAATGCCTTCGGCAACGCTTGCCATATTTGGGGTCTCACAACATCTGAATCTAAATGAGTCTTCTAAAAAACAGTAGCATTCACCACATTACTAGCAAAGCATCTTATTTTTTTTTCAATGGAAGGCCTTTCACTTTTACACAGTGGCTGATGGATCTAGTCAGACATCTACCTTTGGAGGAATAAGGAAGATATGGCAGCCAATATCGTTATTTTTGGAAACAACTGGCTTCAACATGTCAATGTAATTAGGAATATTCTTATACTATAACCATTAAAGAGTGCATTGATTGGTTCTGATTGTAATTGGGCTACTCATTCTTTCTGTTTCTAATGGAATTATACTTATCTTTAAGCTTCCACGAATACCTTTTATACAATGTTGCAATATCAAATTGCGACAATGTATTATTGTTTTTGGGGTGCTGTTTTTTTTTCTTTTTTTTATGGTATACGTATTTGGTGCCTCTGTTTGTGGACAGAAAAACTCTAAATGATCAAACATATTTCAATAAAACTTGCGTAGATGGAAATTTGCTAACTTGGAAGTGGATTGATTTTAGTGGTGTTCAATTGGTTTGAGTGGATTTGGAATAATATGCTCCGGATTCAGTTTGGCCTCGGTCTTAGACAGGCCTGACCTTGGTCTTGTCCTTGATTCAGCCTTGGGTTAGGTGATCTCCACAACAACAGTAATTATGAGCACTATCAACAGCTTCCCTGTCTTTCAAATCATGTTGACTCCTTCAGAAACACCATACATTACTGTGTCATTCCCCTCTTTGTCTTTGTCTTCTTCTTTTCCTTTAATGACACATCAAGTAAAAGTCAAGAACCAGGCGCAGGAAGTGCTACCAAGATGATAAGCCTGCAGCTCTGAACTGCTGCACATGAAAGTGACAGCTTAATATGCAACTTGTTGAACAGGACTGTGCCATTGGCTGAACTGTGTTCTGAGTTTGTGTGCGTGATGTTAGCGACACTAATAACACAGTTGCTTCAGGCCTGAGAGTAATGAACGGAAGACAGTGAAGGAAAAAGGATAAACACAGCACTATAATTAAAACTGCAGCATGATATTCAGTTTTAACAAAGACGAGCACAACTTGTACTGTAAGAAATATTTCAAAACACTGTGACCAGTCACCACTTCCACTTCCAGCACAAGTTAAGTCAAACAACCTGCTTGACCTCTGGTCAATTGTTAAAATTTTCCTTTAGAGTTGGACATGTACATTTACACAACTCCACATTTGAAGATGTTTGTTTTCGAATCCTAAGTCACAGATGAAAGGAAAAAAAAACAAGCCCATGGAACCGATTTTCGAAGGGTAGCTCTGTACCACCTGTCATTGACGGTGCTACACATACAATCATGCTGTTTTATACGCCCAAAAGCACAGAGATGTCAGGGGAAAAACAGACAAAAATAAGCAATAGCCACTCCATGTGTTTGTTGCTGTCATGCCATGATATTGTACAATTTGAAAGAGAAAAGTCATATTTCCAGTTTGGTAAAATTGTTACTATCCCTGCCTCCATATCTCAACCAAAGAAACTACCTTCACCTCCCTTATTACTCCCCTAGCTCATCTGTGTTTGTGTCCTGTCTAAATTTGGCAAAACAGGATCATAAATAAGATTCTCTGGTGTCTATATTGAAAGACTGAACCACAATAGAGAATAAGCCTGGTTGAAATATGATCACATATAGCTGGCCTCTTGCAGGATAACTAATGTTACTCCAATCCTTAACAAAATGCCTTTGCTTCCCCTTTAAATCTGAGACAATGGCCTCTTTATGATAATCCATGTCTGTGTGAGTCTGAAGGGCTTTTGTGTCTGCTCTATTTAATTCCCTGAGTCTCCATCCGTTCAGCTCTCTGTCCTCAAATCCTCCCATTTGCTACGACACATAACACTTCCTCCACCCTCGTGTATCACATCCATTGTTTGCATGCTTCAGCAAAGGTGAGTGGAGCGGCTGACTGTCGCTTTGCATTCTGTCAAAATGATATTCCATCAACAGAAAGCTGCTCACTGACAAACGCTGAATAGCTAAACGCTAAATAGGTCAACTGTGGTCATCGATAAAACAGCTAACCATTTTTGGGTCACTTCAAGTCAGAGAATTGTATGGAGTTTATATACATAGATAAGTAATTAGAAAAAAAACCAAATTGTTTTTAGAGACAAACTCTCACACATTAAACCAGCGTGGCAACATAAAAACATGAGGACACATGATGGAGGTGATCACTATTATGATGATTTGTTTTGTTATTGATTTTGTTTTGTTTTTGTAGTTTTTAATGGAAAATTGTTGAAAGAAACACAATAACTAAATCACAGGAATAGGTCTGGTGCTCACAGAGCAAATGTCACACATTGGGCCTGACATCTGAAGAGATGATCGAGGTGAAGACCACTGAAGATTGGAGACAGATTTACTTTCTCATGGTTAAAACTAGCATTTTTATTGTCAAAACTTCCCCATGTCATCGAGTGTCGTGCTACTGCACTTTCATCTGCATTTGGATGCTCTCCATCAGACGCTTGTGAAACTTCATGCAACCCTTTAAGACACCACAGTGAGCAAGTTTACTTACCACTCTTGTTGTCCTTCCCATCCAGAAGAGGTCGATAGTCACTTTTAGTGACGGTCTCTCCGACCTTGTCATCATAGCTCTCCTTAGAGAGAGCGTCCACAAAGTCTCTCTTCAGAAGGGCTTCGGGTGGAGCTCCACCTTGGATTCCACCTCCGCCCCCACCAAGAGCATCTCGCAGGCTGAAGTCCATAACTTCGTACTACAATACAGAAAGAAGGAGAGTTTGAATATCAACAAGTAGTGAAACTTGTACCTTTTCGAAGAATTATCCTGGAACAACCTCCATATTCTCACTCCTATTGCGTCAAAGAGGACGCTGTCACCCTTCCATGTTGCATGTTGATAGCATTCAATTGAATGGGTTGCCTTCTACTGCCATTTGCCAACGTCATAAATAGTGTAATACAGTATATATACCAAGTGGAGGTGTACCACATGACGAATGTGAGAAGATCACACAGCTTGTTTCTTGAGTGTTCCCTGTCTGACACAAGATAAGCAAAAGACTGTTTAGTCTGCAGAGCTAACGTGACACTTCACTTTGAACCTTTATTTACAGTTGCAAGGCATCAAGGCGACATGCAGGTTATTGAGCTGAGATAAGGAATGTCGAAAATGAATGTGAGAAATTTGTCTGAAAACTCCCCAAAGCTAAAATGAAATGATCATAAATAAGGTAAGTTAGGAATTGCCAACCATAACGCAGTACAAGTCAGCAGTGAATGGAAACGGTTGTCTTTATTGGAATTATAATGAAATTATAAAAAGTTTCAGGTTTCAGAGTGATGTTGTGTGTTTATTTTCTTTGCATATGTTGACTAAAAACTATTCTTTGGCCGAAATTAATGCCCAATATTTACATAAAGAAATGGTTTGGCTGCGACAAGCAGAGTTACTCTCAAAAATAAGATAAAATAATGATGAAACTGAAATTGTCAGCATAAAAAATAATAGCTATTTGACCCCAAAGGACAATAAACAGCAGTATGAACATTTTGCTTAGTCAAGACATTAACTTTGTGACGTGACCAATGTGCTAAATACTAACTTAAATTTCCATAGACTTTCCTGTTTAGTGGCTTCCACTGCAAAGGGGAAATGTGGAAGGAGGGTTATTTTAACTGAACTACGATTGCACACTGCAGTTTGAACTGAAACAGTGTAACCTCAGAACAGACTCTTATTTCTCCGTTTCAGTTTACCTCCATTCGGTCTTTCAAATAACAAGCAGCTTTTGTTTCACATTTGTGTGTGCATGCATGCACAATGGCAGGCAGCCACTGGCAAGTAGCTATTCATAAAGACATACAGTTGAGTGTTCGTAGGAAGAGTGTGGAATTGTAGGCCATTGTCTTGACGGTTGTTTTAGAGTAAGGACACCATACACTAGAACCAACACACTGTCGCTGAATTGCCTTTCTCATTTTCAGGTTGTTTTTTAAAAAAACTTGAGCTACATTGAAAATTAGTATTATTCACAGTCATTACACAGCATGCCGTAATGCTTATTCTAGAAACAAGAACACACCTGAAAAGTTAAAAATAAACCTTAAATCCAAACATGGGCTAAACAAATTAGATAACCAAAAATGGCAGTTTAGTAACCAACCTTCAATGCCCTCTGACTGTGTTATTCTGCAATTTTTGACGCTCTGTTGAAGAGGTTTCATAAGACAAAATAATCAGCGACCAAAACCTGGTGTTCAGTATTTTTTTTCAACCCTAGCTAGTCATCATTCACAGGTTCACTCCAGTTAATAAACTGATATTTTTCTCCAACATTTCTTTATAATACAGATACGTTCTCCTAAAACAGGAGACATTCCTAAACAAGCCAGGGCCAGACACACAAGTAAATTGTCTATGGCTCAAAACTAAAAATGAAGGAACAGCTTGTGAGCTGGACCAAGTGTTGGAACAAGTGCTAGCTTGATGAGCTGAAGTAAAAAAAAACTTTCACATGGTGAAAGGTGCACTCCGGGGTGCTGGGAAGAGACACAGTGACGATACACACAAGCCAAGGATGCTGATTTGCACAGCTTTACGGGCCAAGGTCAATGAGCAATGCAGACGGCAAACTGACATGAACAACAGTTATAGTATACATGTTTGGCACATACACTAAAGAATAACTTGGGAGACCCTATGACCCTATATAATAAAATGAAGTTCCTCATCTTGAAGATGTGTTTATGTTGATGTATTCATATTCTTAATGTTCAATTACACCAACTGAATATTCTTCAGAACTTCAAGTCATTCTTTTGCATTGGGGTAAAATTACAAATAAATAAGTTATATAATATTATATAATATTTAAAAACATTTTCTTCTTCTCAACCTTGGGCAACCCAGCATGCATTGCATGAATGGAAGCCTGGTGTTTGTATCCTTTTCCATCTCCACCAGTGATGTGATGGTGACTGGTCATCTTTACTGAGTTTTGATGACATGATCCGTTTTTGAAATAATATTGAGGTGAGAGTGTATAAGGTGCAATAAAATCCCTTTAAATACAAAGGAAAATATGTTTGGATCAACTTGATTCTTTAAGTAGTGAAACTTATTTTTAAACTTGTAGTCAGAACTTACTTTCTTAGAAGTTATAACTCAAAAAAGCACAATGGAAACCCGTATTATTATTATTTATTTTATTTTTTTTACATTGGATCAACTAGTGTTTTGAGAGTAGGGTGTTACCAGATAATTATGAACATTGGAAACTGCCCCATATTTATGCAGAATTATTGCAGATAAAATGAAATTTTGAAAGAAATCACACATTATCTAACTCTGGCAGTGTGTTGATTTACATTGACAGGACATCATCATGCATTAATGAGGGTTACTAGATGATCTTACGAATGCTTATAGTTATAGTTGCAAGAACTTGTGTGTTGTTGTGTGGTTACAGTAAAGGTCAGTTTAGATTAAGGTTGTGCTTAGGGCTTTAAATGAATTAATAATAACACCCTTCAATGAAGTCTTATAAAATAATTATGATTGTGGTATGAATGTATTAACTAATAATGCATTATATATGAGAACTTCTCGTTAAATTGAAAATAATGTAACTTGTGGTTGTCGTTCTAGGCTGCACATTATCTTCCTGGTATGCGAGATTCCAGCTCTTTGGATATTGAACATCACAAAAAAAGAATAGTTGACATAACTGATCAATTTCAGAGGCGTGTGGAATGAAGAGGAGGGGTCAGATTGGAAAGGCAGCTGTTATGCTGGTGGAGATTAAAACACTTTACCCACAATCCCTTGCATCCAACATCCGCCACCTCTAGCTCAGTGAACCCATTCACCAGCAACATAATCATCTCATCTTCCAAAACACTGACAGCTTTCATGCAACCCTCCTGCCCCCCACGCACACACAAACACTGCCGCTACCGGCTTTACGGTATTATCAAACTACAGGAGATTTGGAGGATGACATTTTGCCTTTGTTTTTATCATCCAAAAGAAGCTTGGCTCACTCTACGAACCATTAATTAGATTGAAAGTGGATTTCACCATTCATTTTTGGTTATGAGCCTTTCAGGTTGGAACAAAGTTCAATAGTCTATGAAAATGTTCAGTTTTATTCATGACACAGCAAACTGAATAGAGAGTCAAACAGTATGTACCAGCAAGAGGCAGAATTTGGGACTTACACAACACCAAATGGATTAGCTATTATGTCCCATTTTTGGCAAAAGAACACAACAACAGAATTAGATGCAGCCCCAAGGATCTCTGCCCAGGAATTAGCAGAAACTTGCTTTATTCTACCATTAGGATCGCAGCCAGAAACTGTTTGAGCAATGAACAGTGACGTGATGACAATCTAAATCAAATGCTCACAGCCCTGCTGGCTTTGTTGCTCATCCACGACTCTCAAGTGCATGGATCAGATCTCTCTAACACAAATACAAAAACAGCTGTTATGACAGCGAGGTAGGGAGGATGCTGCACACCAGAGCTGCAGGTCAGCTCGGTTTGTAGATAACACACTGTCCAAATCTGTGTGGTGATGTAACCGCAGTGAATGGAGGACTGAGGCCTGAGGTGGAACTCCTTCCTGCATTCATGTGCTTGAGACAGCTTAAAATGGAAATGCAAAATGCTAAGCAATGTAATGGCATATCATAATATGCCATTACATTCATAATGGCATATCAAATCAATGTTTGTTTTGTTGTTGTTTTTCTTGTGTGTGTGTGTGTGTGTGTGTGTGTGCATATATATATATATATATATATATATATATATATATATATATATATATATATATATATATATATATATATATATATATATATATATATATATATATATATATATATATATATATATATATATATATAAGTAGTATATTACTAGACCTGCTTTTCAAATAACTCAAATAATTATTTGAATTTCTAACCATTCATGATCAAGGAAAAAGAAAGCCCATAAATTAAATTTGCCTTTACAGCTCATCCTGAAATGTTTCAATTAATTTAGCCAAGCAGTCAAACGGGTATCTCTGCTAAAGTAAATCAGACCTGAATCTGTCTTATATTTACAGTGTGGTCCAATGATTTAAATGATTTACACTTGGCGTCCACCATAATATAATTTTCAAATTGGGTGCAGGGTTTATTTTTGAAGGACCAAATGTGTTTTTGGAGACAGGTTCCTCACGTAGGCCTTGTTTACCATGGGAGACCCAACCAGAGGCACAATATCCTTGGCTTCATGGCTCCAAGGATCATTGAACCCCTCCACAACTTAAGCTGGGCTTTGAAGAAATCAATCAATTGACTTTGATTTTCCTGTGCATAGTCCAATATCAAGTCATGAAATGCATGAATCAATAACTTGAGTGGGTAATGCAAACATTAGTATTTTAATAATGTGCCAGGTTAGAGAGTAGTTCTACTATTTACAGTGTTTGTTCAGCAATTTAAAAAGGCGGCGAGACATTTCTCTCATGGTGAAGGAAAAGCGGAACCAATCTGACCAACAAAAAAATAAATCATGCATACTAGAGGCCAAAATGGATTTTTCTCTGCAGTGTGGGTGGAATCTCCCTGAGAGGAAACTCGGCCATCCAGCAGAGGCTCAAAGTAGAACTGCTGCTTGATTGCACCAAGAAAAACAATTTGACTTGACTTGGCATTTTTTCAGGATGTCCCCTGGACAAAATCCACACTGTTCCTTAAAAAAACAGTCAAATGTGAGGGAGCAGTGGCTGCCAAACAAAACATTGAATACCGTCATAAAAAATCCATTTAGAGTTCAAAAGGAAAAGAACATTAGTTTGCAAATTTGTCTTACATTTCTCCAGTTGAACATAACAGAAGGTAGCAGTGTAATTTTACATTTACAAAAATCACAATTACACATCACACTTAAAAATGTTCAATAGTTTGATAAAACTGCAAGATCAACATAGAAATAAAAACGTTATTTTGCATTTTACCCCTAACTTTTGTATGGTAAAAATGTTAGATTTAGTGGTAATGTAGCAACTTAGCACTGAGTCGCCTGAGGTGTAAAGCTCACCACCCGCTGAGAACTTCATGAGACAAAGTGCAGGTCTCCAGTGGGGATCAGGTCCGTGGCCAAAACCCGACTCGCCTGTGTTCACATCTCGGACCTCTTAGACGAAAGAGCTTTGTCTCGAGACAGAACCCCTAGTGTGAAAGCACCCTTAAACAGACACTCCACAAGCTTCGGTCAGGCCACTCACCAGTGGTGGCAAGCTACAGTTGTCGCTACAGCGGCCCTGGGACAGACTGACGGAAGCATGACTGCCAATACATGTCGAGCAGGCCCTTCGTCTACTACCATGACTCATACAAATTCAGACGTGGAAAGGTGGATGCCCAAAGACACCACAATAGCAGCTGGCATGGTTTCAAACTGCCAACCCTCTGATCAGTGAGGAGGAGTCAGGTTAGAGGGAGGTCTGAGCCTCTTTACTTCGCCTGCTACATCCACACCGTCGTCCTCCCCTCCCATCCAAGTAAATGGATTTAAACAACCAACCAACTTACTCAAATACATCTCTACCAGCTTTATGTCAGGTCACTTAAAATGACAGCCATGGCACCTTTGGATGGAGTTTTAAATGGTGATGACAGTGCATTACCATTCCCCCAATTTGTGGAATTTTCCAAAGTTTTTGTTAGATGTTCCTTTCACGCTTGGGCACATTTGTTTAATAAGGCACTCCACTGTTTCCTTTTGCACTCAAAAAAAGTGGTGAATGAGGGCTGAAATCCTTGCTGAGCCTCAAGTGTTTTCTTTTGGTCCTGAATATGCTCTCAGAGGTAAAATAAGTATGCTGCTTAATGCCCAATGGAGGCAACATGCGTTAAAAAAGCCTTCGCTTCTGTCATTTAAGTTAGGTCACTCAACCACAAGAGACAATGACAGACAGGTTTCACTTCCTATCACTCAGCAAGCATCACCATGAATGTGCCCGACCTTCGCTGCAGACACTGGAGCCCTGAAGGACGAGTTCACTGCAGAGCCTGAGAGGAGGTGGAGCTGACATGCTGACTTTCAAGATGAATATATGGATGCAAACATAGTCAAAGGAAATCAGCATGATCAAACTGCATCAGCTGTAAACTTTCAGGTTATAAAGTGACTCTATATGGTGATTAAAAAAATAGAATAGAAAAAAATACAACACACAATAATAGCACATTGTAGACATTTATATGGTGACACTTAACAATTGAACATCAGCATGATTGACTTAAGTTCTGAACGGACGGAGGATTTGAAGGCAGCTTTGCTTTGCTGGCCAGCCACAGTAGTGACTCAGCGCCACTGCCAAATCATTACCATGACAGAAAACAACTCAGCGACACAGGCGCACACAAAGGCTCACCAGTGTGTAAATCAAGAACATCAGTTTAGATTTCTGCTGACAACATACTGTCAAGGTGAAATAGTCCAATACAATGACACCACGCCGTTCCCTTTGCATTGATTTGATTTTGTTTCATCGCTCTGTGTGAGTTTACTTACAGAGCTCAAAATGATCTTCATAAACAAAATATACAGGAAAATAAAATACAGAAAAAAAGGGCAGAAATTACATGAACTGTTCTTCTCTTTGCTCCGTTTCGATTCCTCAGCTCAAGTTAAGATGAAAGAGTTGTTTGATGTGGGATTGGAATAAACTACTACTACTACTACTGCTACTACTACAGGTATTTGTGTGCATATGTCGCACAAAAGTGCCCTTTCTTTGAATAAAAATCACTTCTTGGCTTCATATCTGCTTTAAAAACGGATTCAATTTAAGCAGATTGTCTCTGAGCTCCCTCCCCAAAGAAACACATTTTTTTTTCTCACTTATGAAAATAGTGATTCATGACTTATCTAATCTTGAAAGTGTTGGTGGGTGTTCTAAAATGTGTCTGAAGAAATTAAGAAATATTTTTAGGACAGGGATAGGATGGGGACTCTAGATCAATGTGATTAAGATGATGGTAATGATAAGGTATATCGTCATAGAGATATTGATACTTTTAATTTCCATTGACACAGGGTAGAATCTGCAGCAGGATAATAAAGCCACATAATGTGTGCTCACTTTGTTATGATACTTCCCAGCGATGCAATTCCATTACCTTTTAACAAAAAGCTCCTTGCCTCGATTACTCCCAGAGGCCATCAATAATGAATGCAAATTATTGCACACTCATAGCGTTTTGGACCCATCACAAGTTGAAAGAGACCACAGCTATATTCATGTTACTGCCATGTGAGACTAACACAAGGGATACTGTAAGTATTTCAGCCTTATTGCAGATGCTCATGGATTACACACCAAAGACATGATGGAACTTAAGACTATGAAAAGAGCCAATGAGCCATTGGATGCAATTCAGTGAGTGAAAGTTCATAAAGGAAAAATGCACAAAAGAATGGAGACACCTTAATTATCTTGAACTGAAGAGGGCAAAGATTTTCATTTGCCAGCAGATAACTTTGAATTCTTCACGTTTTAACTCCACAACTGAACTGATTTTCCTGTCCTAAGCAGACGTCTATGCTTTTCTGCAAATGAACTACCTGGCTGAACGTTCATCATGACATTCTGCCTGCAGAACCGGTAATCTGGGAGGATTGCATGTAATCCTACCAATCCCTTAAACAGAAATTATAGCATCATCAGAACAGGCATGCATCAGAATATTATCTAATAATCCATCCTCCACATACTGCACACCGTCATCCAAGGTTTTTCATGAGTTAAAAGTGCAACTGCATCATCACAAAATACATCACCTTGACTTGAGCTTCCCCCTCCTAACTGTCTTGAAATAATTTATGAAGAGAGAGTACATGTGTGAATCTGTCTATACATCACCAGAGAGTTGCCTTTGACTATAAATGATTTAATTTAACCATTGATGTGTCACGTTTTTGCACCTTTTGAGGAATTATATACTGATGAAATAATGATTAATGAATATTTCTTTCTTCTTTTTTTCAGCCTGCCTTCTCTTTTGTCCAGGTGACTATTCATCCATCGTCTGTTCTTCACTCCAAACTCATGGGACACTAATCTCAACCAGCAAAGTCAAGTGCGCAAGACATCACTGGACGCAAATCCACGTTTTTAACACTTATGACTCTTTTTAGAAGGATGTTACAGGTAGCGCACGATCATCATCACCTGAACACCAGCAGAAAAGAGCTTCATTACACAGAGGAAAATCTACTGACTAGCAGACATCAGTAAACGGACTGTGCATCAAACCAAGGCAAGTCATTTAAAAGCAATTTCATGAGAATATGAGCAAAAAAACTGAACAGATTGGAGGTTTTTTAATTACATAATATATAAGTGGATAAATTAATGAATATTTTGGCACAAAGGCATTTAATAATGAATTATTATTAAATGTTTGAGGTAACTAATTTTGCAAATGTCTAATTGGCAGCACAAAGACAACCTAGGAGTGAAATATTTGTATATGTTAGAGTTCATACCAAGAATGAGGAAAGCTACTGAATATATATATTACAAAAATATATATGTTTACTCACAAAATTATACAATAGATGACAATTACGGCCAGAACACCTCATGGTTGCTCATCAGAAGCCTGAAATATGGTGTGGCATCATGACAGCCTCCATATGAAATGTAAATTAAGCTATTTAAATGTAATTTTGTACTTTTTGTTATACAGAAAAATCTAATTTGTTTATTTAATTTTCATTTAAGTTGATTTCAACTTCACAGTTTTCTCTCCCTTTTTCAAAGCAACTATTGCTGGTGAATGTGCATGACAAAACCAATGAGGATTCCATGCTGAGGCTGAAAAAACTGCACTATCAGCTCATGTCAGCTCATCACAACTTTCTACAAGTTCACAGCTCTCAAAATTCATGTGAAAAGGAGCAACACATCTCTAAATGTGTAAGGAAATGAGGAGCGCTATTATGATTAGTTAACTTGTGTTCACACAGTATGACTGTATCATATGTTACATGAGAAGTGTTATCTCATTAGTGCAAAAGTACTTTACAATATAGTGAAGTAGAAGCGTATATATTAAGCCGAAAATGCTGAATATTCTTGTGCTTTTCATAATATACTTCATTTTAATCCTCTGGCTAGTCAACGTTTGACTCATCTTCTGCTTTTTTATCAGCTATATTGATGCGATGTGCCATTTGTTTATGCCTTAATTTAACTGTTGAGCTGTATATTTATATCTTAGAATACCTAATATCAAAAGGAGAAATCAAAGTAGCTCTAGGAGTAACAGTGAAAGCCTTTCTCATGTTGCTTATCTCTCCCAATTCCAAATTCTCAAAAGAGTCAATGTTTCTCTTGAAACTCGTGGATGAATGATGAAGGCCAGAAATGTGGGGGTTTAAGATGAGATTTGGACCAGACGCAGCCATTTTAAGATATTTCTTATGGAGATAAACAAGTTTAATCTTGAATGTGACAATGATGTGTACATGTAGGACAATGTCTACTAATCCACAACGAGAGACGATACTTGGTGTGTGTGTGTTTGTGTGTGTAGTGCTGGTTTATTTTCTACACAGCAGAGCCAACAAATGATACAGTACATCCTGGCAGAGTGCGCTTTTACATAACCAGGCCTAGCACATCTGCACTGCTCTGCCTTTAAGAAATACAGACAAATCTATAAATAGTAAAAATAATCATCATCATCATCATCATATAACATGTCATCACCCTGCACTATAGCATAAGGCCAGTACTACTGAGTGTGATAGCAGAACATGGGATGAGTCGCTTGAATCACAAAGCCAGGCTGAGCAGGAGTATTTTTGGACGAAGACTGGAGGATAACTAGCATGAGGGTGTACCATCCCGACTGCGGCACCACCATAACAAAGAGGCGCGATTCCACGGTCTCCCGCACGAAAGAGTCACACGCCCACCATTCATGGCCTTCATGAAAGACGAGCATGAGATGCAGCGATATTTCACAGCACCGGGTGGCATATGAAAACGGCTAAATATAGAGCAGTGGGTGACAATGACATGGCTCCCAGCATCCACATAACGACGCCATAAGGAGCAGTGCAATAACATTTGAGGGACGCGAGGCTTGTCATAAACATGCAGTCAAACACCGCAATAAAAACAAAAATGTACTCACGGCGCAGTAGAGTCCCTGTTCTCTCGCTGAGAGCCACACGGACGACGCGTTTGTGGTTGTCTGTGTGTGTCTGCAGAAACACCTTCGCAGCTCGCACTAGTCTGGTGACAGGACTCAGCACTAAGCCACGCCCTCTCACCAACCGCTCAGCCAATCGGAGGCCGGAAGCAAGAAATCCTTTCTCCTCTGAGTCTGCGGGCTGCGAGAGTGATGCTGAGTTCAAGTTCAGCCGGACTCTTTGTTCGTGTATCAACGAGGATAATAGCGTTTATACACAACGTTTATCAAATTAGATGCTGTCCAATCATGGTTGCTGCAAACTTTACTGTATATACTGTAGTCACGGTTATTTTAGAAAACACCCGATGAATGAGTCTCGCTTCTCCAAAATTTGTATTTTTTATTTTATTCTAAAAACATGAATGTATGAAAGACAACAAATATAAGTACAGGCCAGACTGCATTTTCTTGACGATTAGATTTAGACTATTTTAAAGAGTCAGATGCTGAATGCACATCATCAGGCAATGATTCACTCCAGGGTTCATTCCGGTTCGTCCATTGCTCACTTACCCAGCCACTAAATCATTATGACTGCTGGCTGATTCTGCTAGCTGGATGACTGACTGCTTATTTAAAAGGATGTTTCCATAGGATTAATCAGAATTAGAGCTCCCATTTGATGGGTTGTAATCCCCTAAATATCCTATTTGATCTGAAGCAAATAAACATTGCCATCCAGAAACATTGTCAATATTCCTATAGCAACAATGCAGGAAGGTTATTTGTATGGACAAAGGCTTCAATCGGTTCAGTTTAAATATGAATTTTAATTTGTGGTCATAGGGTGAAACGTTCATTTTTTTGTGTTCCTTCCAGAAGAATGATTGCCAGTTCACATGAGTTTATTTTTTCATCTGAATACTTCCCTCTTTTTTTTTTCACCACCAACTGTAAATTTGTCCAAATTTACAGCAGCTGGTCTTCATGACTCAACTCAGCTTCAGTCAGAGGTGGAGTCAGTGTGAGATTGCGTCAGTGCATTTCATCCATTCCCCTCTCACCAGCCCACACTCCTCCTCCCTTCTAGCAGTTATGTAATTTTTCAGCCCGAATTATCTTTCTTGCTCTTAACTTTGTCATTGAGTGCATTTTGATCTACGGACATCTGTCAACAATGCGCTTGTTCTATTGTTTTAATAATAATAATAAGGACGCTACTAATTTGCTTTTCTTCAATTCTCATCATATCTGGCGGAGACATTCTATCTGTAGTGTCAGCACTGTGAAAATAAAAAGAAAGAGAGAACAGACCCAAATGTCTAGAGGAATCTCATTGGTTGTCCATGGTGTGCAATATTATCCCCAGGAATGACATTTATTTTTGACACGTTTTGATATATTGATAAATTGTGAAGACCTTTTGTGGAGATGCTAGCCTTCTGGCCTGTGCATGTTTTACTTTTTTAGATCTTTTACAGCACAGTCAACTGGGAGTTGATCAAAAGGCACCCAAAGGACTCTGAAACCATGAGAAACAACATTCTCCTGTCTGTCCTGAGTTGGGAGGTCCAGATGCCCTTATTGAGGATATCGCTGCCTTTTGCTCCAGTCGTCTTTGTGGGCTACGCAGACAAGGCACGGCCAAAATCTCTGCTTTTGTGTTGCAGCACCGACAATGTCCATTATTCAATCTCAACTGGGGGTTTAATGGGGCCATTTGGTCAAGAGGAGGAGCTGGCTCACTGTCCCACACCTCAAAATACCTGCATGAATATGGTGGATTTTATTTATTTTAAAGTAACGTTTTATTGATACTTTTTATTGTCATTAATCAATATTTTGTGAGTACAACATGTCACCTAAAAAACATAAATCATTATCAATAAGCAATCAGCAACTGAGAAGACATTTCCTGAGAGACACAGAGCAAGTTTTGTGACGGAAAGCCAGTAGTTTTGTGACAAGTTCAGTAGGAGCACTTCGGATGAATCCAGTAACTGGATACAAGGATACAAGGTTATGTAGGGGACACAAAGATTATGTTTAGTCTTTGTTGAGACACTAGTTGAGACAGTAGTTTCAGCACAAAAACATTACTACAAAGTTATTACAGCATTGTTTAATATTTATCTTGTTATGACTAGTTATACAAAACATGTCAAATGCTGATTCCTTACAGATTTTATTGTCCAGTATGGATTGGTTTCTTTCTGAAAATTTGGATCAAATGTTTTTGGTTGTGCCATCTTGTTTTTGCTGAAATAGGGATTGGGTTTCTAAGTGTGGCTAATTGGTCAAAGTTTTAAAAGAAAGAAAGATCTCCCTGCTCTGTTGCATTGACCTTTGACCTCAGCCCAAAGAAGCTTGAGTCTGTTAAATAGCATATTAAAATGGCAAGACTTACCAGATGCAACAAAGTGCAACGTTTTATTTTACCGTTATTTATGTCAGAAAGCAGAGAAAAAAAAACAACCATTGTAGCTTGTTTTCTTTGGAACTCTCTGAGCACATTTGGCATCTGTAAAGACCCATCACAGCAACATCACCACGTGAATTCTCGAATAAGTTGGGGACCCATTAGATATACAGCATCGTTTTGTAGCGCATCGTAGTGCCATAACATGGTGGAATCTTGGGGGGATTGAGGTCACACAGGCCAGATGTTGACATGACTTTTGCAATGTGGACCAATCCATGGGGGATGAGTCCTTTCACAACAATTGTGACCTGAATAAGAGTTGCACCCCTGCAGAGTCGGGGCTTAACAGCAGGATTGACACAGTAACATGCTGCGTCCCGGCACCAACAACATGACGCTTGATGAATCCACTTTTGGGCATTTCTGGTGACAGCCCACAGCCGTGCCAGTTCTAGCGCGGTCGCACGTCACTGTTCAAAGGGATTTGTTGTGAGGAAATTTGGGCCGAGGCAGCACGGGGGGTGTCTGGGTTTTGGAGGGGTGAATCAGTGATACTGATATGATGAATACTGAGGGAAAGATGATTAGGGGTCGGATGCAGAAAAATGCATCCCAATAATCTGCACATATACTGGAGAAAATCTGCTGTAAAAACAGAGATTGTTTTAAACTTGATCATAATTCCACTGAAGTTATAAATGCTTATTATATGAAAGGTGAATGAGGGAAGCAGGGCTATATGGTACGAGCCATACGATATGATACAAGTGTGAAGCAACTGGGAAATAATTTGTGCTTATCATAATCATGACAATCCGTCTGAGATAAAGTGGCATGGATATGCAGCACCACCTGCTGGCCAACGCGTCTGAGTACCCGATTTAATAGTGGGATAAGATAAACAAACGAATCATGTAGGCTGTTTTATACATAAACATATATACAGATATTATACGCATTAAATTTGAAAATTAATAACAATGTTTCACTTGCATTTGTGGTCAGCACAACCATCCTTCCTTCAATTAAATAATATGGAGAAAATAAATTAAGATAAAAACACCCCAAAAGCAATATACTCTAAGCAAGTGTCCAGTCACGTTCAGTCAGTAAATGCACGTTTCATTTTCTCGTGATATCACATTCTTTTCCTCTTTCTTCAATCCATTCATTGTGGCTTCCCCTTTTTTAAGATGTTTTTACAACTATCCTATTGGCTGATGCATTGTTAAAGATCCTGGTCCACGGCTTTTAACTCCAATAGGTGTTAAAAGAGTGTGCCGCTACACACACAAACACACATAACCACAGACATGACAAATGTAAAACTTCCTCCTAAATGGACCTTGTCTGGGTTTGCCTGCGTGTGTATGCCATTGTGTGTGTGAGTTAAAACACTGTACACACGACAGCAAGATAGTATCTGAGTGAGGTTCTGAAAACACACAGTAAATAGTTTGCCTAAGTAGTTTGCCTCCGAGGATTTCAATAGCTCTGTCGCCTAAAACCTGGGCTGAATGGTGAGGTCAACGTTAGTTTATAATAGAACATTAAACATAGTGATAACTAATAAAATAAAAAAAGAAATAAATAATAAAATGTTTGCCTCCATACAGTATCTCCAAGTTTCCATTGTTATGGTCTTAAGATATTTTGGCATGCCATACAATATTAAAGCAGTGGTTGAACGATAATAAAGTTTTTTACATGACTGGATGAGATCACCACTTTTTTAGTCAAGTGCCACACTGCACAGAGCTCGCTACAGATCAACATCTGTAGATAGGGAAATCAATTCATCACTGACCATAGCAACATATTTTAATAATGCACATGGCAGAAGAAGGTAAAACAAGAGGAAAAATGTGAGTGAGTGAACTAGCACAGCAAGGTGCAGCCTATTCTATCAAGTATACATTTTTCAGAGTTGGTAGAAAGGTCTCACATCCCCTTTCCCACGTTCACACAGACTTTGGTCAGATTATATTGCATTTTCTGACGAGATTCTTGTCGTCTGCCCATATGTTTCTAACTTTTATTTTCTTATTTATTTATTTTATTTTTCAACATATCAATTATATACTTAATTCCCTCAACACTTTCCCCATCCCTTTTATTCTTGTCTTATTGGCTAAAATAGATTTATTCAGATTAGATCATACTTCTTTTCAACTATGTTTTAATTCTCATTATACCAGTGCTTCTCAAATAGTGTGGAGGGCCCACCTAGGGGGGCTTCAGAGCGATGTAATAAAGTGTAATTGCACATCCACTGATAAATTTCATCCAAATTGATGCATTTTAAGTCTTTTGTGACTTATTTTCTTTAATGTTTACGTGGATACAATGTTATGCAGAGGTATACTTATAATAATTTTATAGACAAATGATGCTATTTACAGAGGTGAGTTACGGGGGCGTGAAATGTTTACTTCTTCCTGGGGGGGGGGGCGCAACAGAATAGAATTGAGATGCCCTGCATGAAACAAACCACATTGCAAGAATACTTCGTTTTTCACCATATTTATACAATCTAATATAGAATTGGTCATAACAATATGAACGTAGTAGTTGCTTCTTGCCATGATTTAAGCACAATTTTTCATATTACGTTTTAAGGATGCGCAGAATGGAAGTGAGGGCAGCTCTGATGATGATGAAGACACAGACCATGTTCCTGTTGGGTGATAAACAGACTGACAGTGTGGGGTGGCAGGTGGATCATGAAGGGATGCTGGAGGGGGCAAGCTTTACAGGCTAGAAGACAGTAGCTCCGATAAAAAGAGAGCATGAAAATCTGCTTCCTGGAAAGAATATGAAGACAACTACTGAGGTTCAACTACAAGAGAATATGTCAGACAGATCAGACTTAGCTTTCTCAACAGGTTTAATAAAAGAAACCTTGGATGAAACTGTAAGAATAGGATACATTACTTTTCAACAACCAAGTCCAATACCACCAGTTTCTTTCCACTGCACAGCTTGACATTAAAGAATTAAATAAGTGGTTGTCAGTCTTTCCTAAAGAAACAAATCCTTTTCTCACAGAACAAAGACTATTCAAGTCCTGTTTCACAATGTTTTAAAGCAGACCACGGACTCTGCATACGTGTGCGCGTGAACACGCACACCTGCACAAACACACATAGCAACGTCATGATCCCATCATTTCACAGGATATCCTAGCAGCACTAAATAAACACTCTGAAACATTGCAGCGGTCTCCCCTTTCTTTCCTGCCCACACACTCCCCCTCTTCACCTCTGGTATTCCTTTCACCCAATCCTCAAGCCGTCCTCAGCCATGACCCGTGCCTCCCTCAGGTTTTATACGAAAATATATATAATTTCAAGGCATGATAACTACAGGAATCTGTCATGAAAGGAGTCACTGCATACAGACAGCTATTTTCTGGAGGATATTCGGGAGGTTTCTTTTCAGGAGATGAACAAATAGGTCTATCGGAGCCTCTTTCTAATCCATTTTCAGAGTGTTAGTCAATATATGACCTGTGGCTGACATGTGACCGGACCTTGGTGACCCCATAACCGGAATAAGAACAAGACTCTGCAGGTCTTAGGAACTTAAAAAAATATTTTCAGTGGACAATGGCTTTAAATCCTATACCTCGACTTAACAGTAGTAGCAATATAGAATCTAAAAGTATAAAAAATGTGATGAATAAAACATGTTTGGGAAAATCTACTTTCACAGGAATCAGTGATGCCTTGAGGAAGGGATGCATTTTGTCGCCTTATGTCAAGACTAGGTCCTGAATTGGCTTCTCAAATTTGGGCTTCAGTGTAGGTGTTTTGAAAGATTGCCAAAAATGTATCACTTGGATCGGATGGCACACAGTGGAACTTACAATGAATACATTACTTCAGTCCTGTTCCTTCGAGGAGAATCGTCTTCCACTTAGCCAGACTTGCGGTGCCTCAGGTACTTCCTGTGTGCGTTGGTGTGATGGTGTGTTTCACTTGGCCTAACACCTTCAGACAGCAACAGGATATTGATGTCACTTTCAGTTTCGATGTGATAGACTGATAATTGAGATTTAAATGATTCTGATATGACATTGTTTGACTGTTCAGACACCGTTCCAGAATATCAGCACAAGATCAATGTTTTGTTTATGAAATCCTCAAATATATTTGAACCTCAGTCGGTTCTCCAAGAACTACAAGAGATGACGATGACTTTAATGGGGTGGGTGCAGTTTTCATTTGTCTCTAGTTTTTCTCGAGTGTAAAAAGGTTTTTAAAATTAGTGGCAAAGACCCAGGAACTCAGTACTTCTACCAAGAAAGATGTGAAATGAGATATGACTGATAAATGTTTTTGGCTTACATGAATGAAACACAAGTTATTGACACCATTTTTTTGGGGAAAAAAACCCCTCTACTTTTGTTGTGTTGCAACAGTAATGTTGTTTATGTGCCACCCAAACATCAACCCCATTACTTTGAAATGTTTCCTTCCACATGGTGCCTAGAATAACCTATCACTCCACAGCCACTGTTCACCAGCTTCCTCCAATAGCGTGACTCTGCAGAAGCAGGAGGCGGGAGCTAAAAGAAAACAGGATAAAATCAGGAAAACAAGATATAACAGAGGTGGGTTTCAAAAGAGTCAGGAAAAACAATGACATGCCAGGACTGTAACAGTGGAGAGATGCAGAGATAGATAGAGCTAGAACTTCATTTCAGAGTCAGAAAGACAAATGGGACGTAGAGAGATCAAACATCCATAAGAGAGGAGGAAGGAGGAAACTAACCAATAAACCTGGA
The DNA here is from genome assembly GCF_027744825.2 of Synchiropus splendidus. NCBI lineage: Eukaryota > Metazoa > Chordata > Actinopteri > Syngnathiformes > Callionymidae > Synchiropus > Synchiropus splendidus. Next base: position 15,921,450 of record NC_071346.1, on the reverse strand, counting down.
GGGGAAAAAAACACTCACTTTACTGAAACACATGTAATGTGACCTAAGCTTTGAAGTGCATTAACAAATCCAAAGTGTATTGTTTTGTTCGGGTTTTGATTAATTGAATGGCACGAGGTAGTGTACGTGATCCACCAGAATAGCTGATGAAAGACTGTTCAAACAAAAGACTCACAAAATATTTTGGCTGTTGCCAACCTCGGTGTACTTGATGACAACTCCAACTTTGAACTTGAAGATGAAAGAGTATGGTGATATACTCTTTCATATATATATATATATATATATATATATATATGAAAGAGTATTTTCATTTCATTCAACGTTTTCTGAAGGCTTAAATTTTTCAATGGCCTTGTGTATTTTTCTTTGACTGTAGATTTTGGCAGAAAATTCTGCTGAATGACTATTTATCTTCTACCTCTCATTCCTGTTCTGAGGGTCGTACGGGGGCTGGAGCCAATCCATCCATCCGTCTGAGGAGCAATGCAATGCTCGCTCTAATTTTTCATGTGTCTGAGCAAACACACAGGCTCACTGATGAATTACTTGTTAATTTTATCCACTTGACACCACTGTATTTTGTGACCACTACTCATGAAACAGTGAGTCTACGATGAATGAGGAATAGGCTTCTTTCACAGACTTTTTTTCTCAATTTTTTTCACTTGACTTGCGTGCAGTCTTTGAAACCTGCACTGCAACGATCCAACTTTAAGAGAAATCAGCTCTTAAACATGAGCCAGCTCCAATAGTTCACGTCTATGTCGTGTTTGCTATTGGTGAATCCACGTCAAGGCACTGGCCTTGGCCTGAGACTTTGATTGATTGGCTCACCACCCAGGTAGGCACCGCACATTACCATTAACCCCCTTGTGTTCCGCTGCTCAGCCGTCTTTTCCACTCAGCCTTTGACTTGTGATCACTGAATACATACTGTACTGTTTTGCAAGTCATGTGAGCTCATTCTTGACGCTGCAGACCAGCAGAACGCTTGTGTCCCCTGTCCTGTGCAGCTCTTGGACTTATGTTTGGTGCTACTAGAATCTTGCCAGCAACATGACTCTAATGTTGGTGGCCATGGACAAGGTGGTGTTCGACAGGGTGGCCAATGAGGAGTTCCAGAAGATGGTGGCGTGTAACATCTGGCTGGCCAAGACGGGCCTGAAGGAGCCAGAGAGACAGACCCTTGCTGGGTAGTGCAGCCATGGTCAGTCACTCACGGAGTTTGAATAATCGACCTCCTTTTGCAGGGGGGTCTCAGCACCTGGAGCTCACAGGAGGGCCGGTTACCCCCGACTCGGCTCCATCTCTGTTGGACTTGTGGAGAGTGGTGAGACCTGTGCGGTCCCCTTCCTCCGTGGATGGACAGAACATTACATGCCGGTTATGCAGTTCAGTTTTGTCTTCAACCTCCCATGTTCAAGGGGGTGCATAGCATAGGAAGGGGTGCGCTTAGAACAAGGGATAAAGTTGCTGCTGAGTGCAGGGCAGGGTTTTACTGTGTAGATTTCCTCGTCTTATAGAGATCTGGAAAGTTGAGACCTATCCTGGATCTTCAGAGGTTAAACACTCACATTGCATCACAATCGTTCAGAATGCTGACGGTGACGCAGGTCCTCGAGTGTGTCAGGCCAGGGGACAGGATGACGTTGGACTTGGACCTGGGTTGTGTCCAGCAATCTTCATGGATGCGTCCCTCCTGGGCTGGTGAGGCGCCCTAGACGAGAACAGCGTGGGATGAGAATGGTCCGATCCCGCACCTCATATCAATCTGTTGGAGTTGATGGCAGTGGACGAGGTTCTGCTTCACTTCGCACCACCGCTGACGCATCATCACATAATGGTAAGGTCAGACAACGCCACGACAGGATGTCCAGAGGAGGCAATCTCACGGATGAGTGGGGTCTCGTGCCAGAAGTGGCAGACGCCTTCTGGCAGCGATTTGGAATTCCAGTTGTAGATTTGCGCTGACAGAGAACACCTAAGCTCCGCTGTAGTTCTCACTGAGGGCGGTGGACAAGCCCAAACTCAGGGAGGATGTGCTGCCCGACCCGTGTGGCCGCAGCGGCTGCTTTATATCTTTCCTCTGCTCAGGTTAATGATGCTGTTTCTGCAGCGTGTCCGGGAGCAGAAACTCTGGGTTGAGACGTCTGGGCACAAGGTAGTTTTCGGACCTGGCCAAGCTAACGATGGGACCTCCATGGCTGATCCCGGATGTCCCTGGTGCGCTGATCCAAGCCGGAGGTATGTTTCGAGGCCGTCTGGTGCTGGCACATCCTCTGAAGGTTTGGCTGTTGAAAGATTGAAATAGCTTGACATGGGATTGTCAGATACAGTTGTTAAAGTGGTACAAACACTCCAGCTCCAGGTGTTATCCCAGGTGTATATCTTTTAGGGGTGAACCCTGCTTTCAGGCCAAAGGTTATCATGTTACCATAACGGTCGCAGGTGGTCATCTTTGGGTCTTTCTCTCCTCCCCATCATCAGAATGAGCAAGAGGTAAGAATACCATACCATACCATATTTATTTATAAAGCACTTAAAAAGCAATACAAGATTGTCACTAAGTGCTGTACAACTGTAAAATCAGGCATTAAAATTGTGTCATTGTTTTTAACAGACATTAAAAACAATGAATACATAAGAATGCACCGGTTGGGTCCAGTTCGTGCGTTGTCATCTTATGTCAACAGAGCTGGAGGTCTCAGACCGACGGACAGTTTATCTGCCATGGTGGGAGTCTCAGAGGGAGACCAGTTTCTTCTCAGTGGTTGGTGCACTGGGTGTGCACAGCCATTAAGAAGGCATACGTAGCTGCGGGTGCTGGTGGACGCTTGGATCCTGAGGTATGGTCTTTTACTTTCAGGCCATGCTGGGAGGGAATCTCACCAGCCTTTGCCATGGTTTTTAACCAGTAGTGAAGGTGAAGGTAAACTATTTCATATAGCCAGCTCTTCTAGTTGCTGTTTGTTCAATTGTGTATGACTAAAGTTACCGCAGGTCTACCCCAGGAATCTTCCCATCCCCAAATACATAACCAGGGAGGCATCCAGGGGCCTTCCAGAAAGGTGCCAGAGCCACCTCTCGATGTCGAGGAAAATAGGTCTTATTCGGAGTCTTTCCAAGATGGCTGAAAACACAGTTCAGCCATTTGCATCTAGTTCTTTGGGTCACGACCTCAGGACAAAAAAATTGACTGATAAATTGAGAACGTTGTTTTTTTTGAAAACCATAGACTTGAACTTAGACTGAATTTGCTACATAATCTGCCACAAATTCTCTGCAAATCTTTTGGGGATCATAACACTCTAAAACCGGTTGACGATAAGTATTTCTTTGGTATTTTAGTCTTTTAAAACAAGTATTAAAAACCTGCTTGTTGAATCAAAATAAGTGCTGAAATAGAAATGTTCATAAAGAGGATCAGAATAATATGTGTTGAAATGATCATTTGACTGTAAGGGTTCAACATATTTTAAGTCTTTTAAAACTGTGGGTTTTTGGTTGTAACCATTTTGAATTTTGGCTCAGCGTAACACACATTTGTTTACACCAAGATGGTTGTCAGACGGGACTCTTGTATGGGCCATCCAAATAAAACTAACTGTAATGAAATCCTTCAGGTCCTTAAATGGCTCCCAGAGGCCCAGGAAACTTCAAATCTATTTGGTGATGTAATTTTCACTTCTGACAGAGACGACCGCCAAACAACGTTTTTGTCAGTGAACACAGTACAGGTCATTTGTCATTGGCTGTTGAAGATAATGGCGCCCAGATGTTGACTCTCCATACTTCCACTTTGGTTCCGCTCTTTTTCATGTTATACCATTCCCAAACCCATGTTGTTTGTTATAGTTGTCAGGGTGATGGGTAACTGCAGTGCAGATGAAAGAGGAGTTTGGAAAGATGTGGGGAGCAGGGCCAGACATCCTCGTGTATCAATATCAACTTGATGGCAACCTTACCATTCATCCAGGCATGCGCAGGAATATCAACTGAAGAATCAAATGCAACTTTTACACCAAGTTGCAGTCTGTCTCATATAGGTCGGTAGCTATGCAGTTTGTATTTTGTTCTCTTGAGTCACTGTAATTCATCGGTTGAACTAATGGACCTAATGGCACCAAAAATTTATGTGACACGGTAGAGCTTAAATATAAATGATCATCTTAAAATTCAATGTCATAGCAATTTTAAATAGTGAGCACCTCAACGTCATGAGCATAAATAAATTCAAATAGCTCACAGACTGATGCAGCACTCCATTAAGTCTTTTATTTCCTGTTCAATTTCTAGCTATAGACTCTTCAATGCATCCACATTTTGTTTGGCCCTCAAAATAAACTTGGTTTAAAACATTGTCCCTGCGCTTAATTGAATTTGACACTGCCACTGTAATAGTCTGAGGCTACTTTAAATCTTTCCATGACTTCTTGAGAATAGTTAAGAAATCTGTTCCAACCCATGCTCGGAGAAAACATAAACAGGAGTGTGTTTTGGAGGATGCTGGGATGTTTTGGGCTGCAATAGGAAAGACAAGCCTAATCACAAATAACGCAGTCTCTCACCCGCCTAAAATTTCAATAACAAAAACATCACTGTGGGCTCTCTCTTTTTTTTTTTTTACATACAACTTCTTGTGTGTCCCAGCCATAACCCAACACTTAAGTCACAGATAAAAATTCCAATTATTTTTGTCTTTTGATGACAGTTTTATTGTTTGAGTTCACATATTCCAGGTTTCTCTAAGCAAGTGAAAATATAGATATATATTTAAAATGATGTTACAACTGAGTTATTTATTTATCTATTTTAATGATCCTTAAAGCATAATCTATTGGACTATTTGGAGAAAGTCTGTTTAGGTTTAAGATGCAGTTTAAACATTTGCCCTTTTAGGCACATCCTCATCTCTCAAAGTATTTCCCTCAGTCTCCCTGTACCCCCTGGCCTTGAAGTATTGGGGGAAAATTGTGTATATCGGAATTCTCAAATGGATGTCATTAAATGCAAACTTTGTAGTATTGGTCAGTCATTCTTATAAATAAAGCCAAAATTAATTTATTATTTTCAGCTGTTAAACACGGCAACCATGTATGACTGCATTTAGGTTTCCCAAAACTGTGATCTCGCTAACTTCATTGTGGTCAACTGACACTGTAGAGATCAATAACACAGGCATGTCCATTTCACATGACCAGGCTTCATGAAGTTATGCTGCAGCTTTTTGTGTCAGCAGTGTTGTAACACCATAGAATACATTGCCTTTCGCCATAGGTTACATTTTATTTTTATTTCTGTCTTGAAACACCACAAAGGCTGGTTGCGCAGGGGGCTGGTCCAGCTGAACAGTGGGAGGAACACATTTTTATAAAACGCCAAACAGCAGTGTTCAGGAATACTTAGTCCCAGTTAAAAACAGAAGCCGGTTCGCATCGGAATAAAACATAAAGAAAGAAAATACAGGACATAACAGAGATGAACTTGCAGCCTCCAGATTTTTAATGTTCAACTCCAGTAGTGTGGTAAGTTTGTGAATTTTTCACATAATTTATATATAATTATGTCTGAAAGAAAAATAATTGTACAGTCATTGTGTGTAATTAGAGAGTAGCTACATTGAAAAGCAGATGGGCTGTAATTAATTTCAACCTTGGTAATGAAGGAAAATTGTTTTATAAAATAAAAAAAAGTATAAAATGGACAGTGCTTGGATTTATGATCTCCATCTATAGCTAATGATCAGAGCTAAAACTGTCCTATTACTATTGTAATTTTTATAAGTATTTCAGTATTATTTGAAATACAAGCTGCATACATGTTATTCATTAAAGTTATGAATGTAATTCATCTGTAGTTGCAGACTAATGCAGCATGCTGTCCTCTGATCTATCATAATTGAAATTTTCAATGTTGCAAAAGAAAAGAATGAAAATAAGTTACAAGAAGTTAAGTATTAAATTTGATTTTCCAGACGCGGACGAAGTGAAATAGGGGACGGTGGATGCCTCATTTAAACTTAGCATGCAGAATTTGTGTCTCTTTTTAATAGTGACCAAGTGCAGCGGATTAGATGTCATGTGATGTCACGCAAGCCAGAAATGTTTCTGCAGCATATTACAAAACGAATCAATCGATCACCCTGGTGCAAGATGGTTGACTGATAAATAAATAAAATCGTTCGTGTTTTTCCCCATCTTAGACCCTGGGAGTTTTGTGGACAATAGGGGCGCATTTAAACGCACTGAATTCAGGAGAAAAAAAAACGCCACAAGAAAATACGAGTCAATGTGGAAGCAATGTTTTCCTGTCGTCCCTGAAGTGGACACGGTGGCTGGTTAGCGATAACCAAACGCACGTGCGCGCTCCAGCCTGATTGACAACTGATGCCAGCTGTGAGTCGCGTCCTTCTTTATCCATTAATAATAAACCAGTGCAACTCAAGCCAATAAAAAAAAAATCAAATTAAGTTAGACCTCGCCGTCAAAGTAGTCACTAAAGAATTCACTTACACCTTGGGGGTGACTTGAAGCTTTGCATTTGTGCACGGAGAGATGTCGGAAGACGAGAAGAGCGGACGCTCCGAGACCGTGTTGACGGAGCTGCGCCAGGGGGACGCTGCGGTCGACTCAGTAGGTGTTGCGAACTAAACTAAAACTAGCTGGAACAGCCGCAGAGGCAGCGCCATTGCTTTGCGCACTTCCCAAGTGGCGCCTCCTAAAAAGTTCAAACCAGCGCTAGATCTTTTAACTGCCAATTTATTTTAAATTTCACTGCAGAAGTAGCATAATACGGAGCCCTGGAAGTGACATGCATGTTTTTTTTTATATGGCATGCATGACTTTTATTTTGCCCGAGATAACAATTATGTCGAGATAAATTTTATGTCGTGATAATGCGTACCTCGTGATAATTATCTATCTCGTGATAATGTCAGCGCATGCGTAACTGCCTCTCTGGCAAAGGCATTTTGTATACGTTCTCCTGGAACCACTATGTCTCCCATGACTTTAACTTTTGGTCAACGTTGTCATTCGCCATCTGCAAGTCTGTGCCCTTTTAACACTCTGATCAAGTGCCTTCTACTCAAAATAATACCACATGTGGCTAAGCTATACCTATTACGCGTCCCTGGAAGTGACATGCATGATTTTATTTTTTTTATCCCGAGATAAAAATAATCTTGACATACATATCTCGAGATAACTTATCTCGGGAGAAAAAAAATAAAGTCATGCACGCCAGATCAGAGTGTTAAAAGTGCACAGACTTTGCTGTCGGCAGTATTCTGACTTGCACACAGCGAATGACAACGTTACGAAGCCATGGGAGACTTGGTAGTTACAGGACGTAATCGTTTCTTGAGATACTAATTTTCACGAGATTAAAAAAAATATCTGTTATCTCGGGCTAAAATGGAATGCATGTCACATCCAAAAAAATAAACACATGCATGTCACTTCCAGGGCTCTGTAGTATAAGAAAACATTTTGTAATTAAATTCATGTCCTGAATTACCCTCCTGTATCTCCAATATTCTGTTGATTTGTAGGGGTCCTCCGGGCCAGAGGACGGGTTCGAGGATGACTCCTACTCCCCATGCTCCCTCTCCTCATCCTCTTCCACTCACACGGTGTCTCTAGAGGAAAATGTCACTTGCACCTCCTGTGGGCAGGAGATATTAGACAGATACCTGCTCAAGGTTTGATGCCATTTTTGCGCACATTCCATATGTCAAGTACTTTTGATAATGGATCAGTTGTAAATACTGATGAGATACATTTTTGGGAACATGTCATTGTATCTGCTAAGCAACGGCGTCAATTCTGTTTTGGTGTTGAACCAGGGACGGCCTGAATTTAGCCGCTACCATAGAAACTGGTCATTCCAAGCCTGTTTGTCGTTTGCTCATACGACTCTGCTGCGGCATATTCCAAACACTTGTCTTTCAAGACTTCACTACTGTGACTGTTTTACACACCCTTGTACATTCTGTTTATTCTATTGCACCTGCCAGGTCATCATGAACGAGACCTGGTTATCAAATGAGAGTGAAATGAAATGACTGCATTTTTATTCACTAAGACATGTGAACCTTTGACTTCAGGTGAGCAACTTGTGTTGGCATGTGCGCTGCCTCTCCTGCTGTGTGTGCAAGACATCACTTGGACGGCATGTGAGCTGTTTTATTCGAGAGCAACAGGTGTTCTGCAAACTTGACTACTTCCGGTAAGCAAATCCAGCAGGGACGTTTAGAAGAGACATCGTCCCACCAGCCCACTGAGATTTTAAGATGTTGTATGAGGCATATACTCCATTACAGATGTACCTGATGAACAAATAGCTGTATAGCTCTCGTCACCTTTTTAAGGATCAACTGTTTGGTTAAAAATGCAAGGGTTTGATGGTAGTTTGTTCATATTGTCTGCCTTGCTAAACTCATTGAATAGTTCTCAGACATTCTACCTCCATGTATGAATTGAAAAGTATCCCCCCTTTCTTTCTGTCAGGAAGTATGGAACCCGATGTGCCCGCTGTGGTCGGAACATCCAGGCAAATGATTGGGTTCGACGAGCTCGGGGCAGCACTTTCCACTTGGCATGTTTTTCCTGTAAGTCTTGTAAACGTCAGCTATCCACCGGAGAGGAATGTGGACTGTTGGAGAACCGAATATACTGCCGGCGGCACTATGATCTGATGGTGGAGAACATCAAGCGAAGCAAGGAGAATGGTGAGCATCAAGACTCAATTTATAGGTGTTTGGTTCAGACTTTCAAAATCTTCATTTTAGAGTCAAAAACTGAAGAGGAAATGAGCAAAGAGAGCTCCTGCACTATGCCCAAGCCAGCTAAGAGAGTCAGGACCAGCTTTTCTGTTGACCAGCTCCAGGTATGCTTGACCCTTGCTTTCTTCTTTCAAAATCTCAGAACAGTTACTCTTTTAGCACCCTCTAGTGTCTAAATGGTGCAGTTGTATGTGTTCTGCAATTGCTTTTCAGATCATGCAAAGCCAATTTGCAAAAGACAATAATCCAGATGCCCAGACCCTTCAGGCGCTATCAGACAGGACCGGTCTGACCCGCAGAGTCATTCAGGTTTGCATTTTAAATATATTACTTATCAGTAGGTTTGAAAACCTTCAAATGCATTTTTTTTTTAATCCACTGCAGGTGTGGTTTCAAAACTGCAGAGCTCGTCAAAAGAAGCACATCATTCCAAATCCACCACCTGCCACCATCATGACATCACTTCCTCCCGATCACAGTTCAGCGCCTCTGATGGAGGATTTGCACTACACAAACTACATCTCGCAAGATGTCCCACTTCTCACCACGTTCACTTACATGGATGGTACGAAACTTTGCAACTCAATGTGATATGAACTCTGTGCTCACACCTTCCCTTTCAGTCCAAAATCCAGACACACTGTTGCTGCAGCCACTGATGTCGCAGCCACTTGGACAGCTCCCTGCCAGTCATGCCTGAGTTGCAGTGCATCTGAACGGTCCTCTTCAGACACGAGTCGTTACCATAACAAAATAAATCTGTGAATATGTAACACTGGCTTCAACTGGAATTTGATCAACACATTAAATATTGCAATGCCAGAAGCTGACAAAAGGCGCTAAATCAAATTGATGGATTTGGTTTAAATATGCTGTGTATTAAATCTAATTTATTCAGAGAAACCAGAAGCTTTATTGATCTCAAATGATTTTCTTGGTCATTTTGTTTTGTGGAACATCTTACAGCTTGTAATGAACTAAAAATGATTTGGGTGGAAACAGATTAAAACAGTGATCGCATGGTATAGAAATTCAGATGTTTCTTTTGTCTTGATTTGAATGAATTAAATTGTAGATTTTCAGCTCTCACTCTGTGAATTCTGAACAACATTCTCCAGACTGACAAAACACTGCACCAGGGCTGAGATATAGCACACTGGGTTATAGTCACAGACACATCTTCACATGAGACTGAGGGTCACATGTCCAAGGTCAAATGACTGGGGAGAAACCACTATGGAAGCAACCCTGTCTGAAGAGAGTTGTTGGTCAAGCAAAGAGTTGGACTTCCGCTTTCCTACTGTGTTATCATCAGTGATGGCTGTTGGTGTTCTCTGCAGGGTGAGCCAGTTCAGTCATTGTCACAAATGATGGTCCCAACTCCATCAAGAACAGACAAAATTCCACCAGCTCCATTATACATTGAAAATAACTCTGAATATATAAAGCTCACAATAATTTATGCTTTGTTTCCTTCAGATGACCCATGTTTTCAGTATGTAATGAGAAAAGTTGCCGCAATAAAGATACAGTTTGGAATGAGTGCAAACCTCTGTCTAGTAATGTGTGTCAAATGATCAGTTCAACTGTGTTGACAATTGAAATTGAGTCAAATAATTTTAGTTTTAGCCCCAATATTATCTGCGTTCTGAAAAAAACAAAAAACAGACGCAACAGTATCCTTGAAAGGCGTCTTACATTCTGAGGCTTACATTACATTTATAAACTGCAGCGCAACGCTCATTTGTTCAAAACACAGAGTCAAACTGACAAAGCTTAATTATGTATTTTATAAATGATGCGCACTTCATGATTTTGTGGTTTAGGAGATTGTCGGTAAGGTATGACGTAATGCCCGTGCCATTATTTTGAAAATATCTATACCGGAAGTGAGCGTTGGTATTTGTCATGCGCATAGCAGTGGGAAAGAAAAGCAATGTTTAACCAAAAGCGTTGACTTGTAAACATTGGCTGCCCGGGATGCGTCTGGCTCAGGCTGGAATGGATATATAAGGTAAAGTACACTTAAAACCTTCACGCTTCGTGGTTACTGTCCTCAACAACTATGATGTATTACTTCAGCTGCATTAGCATTGTGATCGATAGCCGACGACGGCTAATGCTCTAAAGATGAGAGATTCGGATCACCGAGCTGTTTTTGCTCGTCGAACCCCTTTTAATAAACGTCATGTTATTCATCGGATTGATTTTTCAGATCAACCCTCGCTGCTTACGCCTCGAAGGCACTTGCAATGTTGTCCAATATGAGTTAGCACCTAGCTGTCCTGGGCAGGAAACGAGTTATTTGTTACTTTTTGGTGACTGTCCTGCATCATGTTGGAGGCTTGTGACAGCTTGACAGAGTTGGAATACACATGACTTTATTACTTAAAATTGTAGCCATGGTTGTGTGACAGTCTGCCGACGAGTTTTGCGACCAGCATTGCAGCCTTTTAATCGTCCTGCTGTGGTATTTCGGTAGTTTAAACTGACATGCAGCTGCTGGTGACGGTCAGAGTTTAACAGTTTACTCGTGTCCACTTCGTCACATTTACAGTCTTTTACAGCGTGTCGTTACTTTGCTGTATTTTAGAACCTAATTCTTCTTATCTGTCAGCTGTGCCGAGCAGTTAGTTATTAACCAGCGACGTGTTGACAATTGTTAACTATATGTAGTATTTTATTATCTTCTGTCTGCAGCCTAATGTGTTTGGCAAGTTTGTAGGTCAATTTCATGAAGATGACTGTGCAAAAAGTGATGTGAAGAACAGCGTATTAAACCACTCCTGTTATTTCAATCCACGTTGGCTTATGAAATGTTGTGCTTTAATTTTGATTAGTTCAGGTTCAATACGTTACAGTGTGGTGGGACTGGACTGCTTGATTAGTATTGACCTAATAAGACACTGTACACTTTAAGTGACAGAGGACAAGAAATAGTGCACGACCGGACTGATCAAAGTGACTTTTCTATTGCAGTTGCAGTAATATGTTAAATATGTCTCTATCCACATTTAAGTCCTGTATTAAGGAGTGGTGGGAACAGTAAAAATCTTAACAGTATAATAGTCTCTGAACTACCATCTCTGTTAAATGGATATATCTGAAAGCAGCATCAGCTACTGGGTGTAGGTCCACTGGACCTTTGAGTTGATGTCATCTGAGATGATACAACCCCAGAATCTGTAGACCTCCACCTGAGGCACTGAGCTGTTCTTGATGGTGATAAGTCTGTTGGCTTTCTGAATCAAGTCTTGCTTTACTGAAATGAAAGGGTGAGTTCAGCAGCCAATCTGTTCAAATGTATTTTTGTGAAAAAGAAATAAACTATCCACAAGCAAGAGTAACCATGATGCTGTTGTAGCGCAGATTTTTAAAAAAATTAGCATCGGTTTTTCCCTCCTTCGGAGTTGATAAATGGTGAAAGTGTTATTTCCCTTTAGATTCAGCTCAGTGCCAATTAAACACCTGCTTGACATGTTGTACTAGACAAGTGTGCAGGCATGAGCAAACACATTCCTCACCGGGCCACAAAAATGTGGTGCATCAACAGGTGTGCCCTATAAATTAGCTTAGAAGAGTTACAAATCAAGTTATGTGGCGGTGCACATTTGTAAGATTAAGTTTTCTTTTGTTGTCTCTTAAGGTTATACTTGAGGTGTGGGCTGAAACTACTTGTTCTTCATTGCATGGATGCGAAGCCAATGCGCAGGTACTGTGGCTGTAGAATCAACTCTGCATGTTGCACTCTTATCTGCCTTTATTCAAAGATTTTTTTACGTTTTACTCTTCAGATACGTTATAGAAAACAGAGCCTAGAATCACGTGCCGAGAAATAGCAAGTGGTAAACATGAGATCAGTGTGCATTCTTTGACTGGCTATGGGTATTCTAAATATAGTCGTGCCTTAGTTCAACACCTGTATGTTCTCTGTAAAGTTCTGTTCTGTTGCTATGTAATTCTGTGAAAACAAGAATATGAGCATATAGTAGCTATTCTAAATGCATTAACCCAGGGTTGTCCTCAAATGGCAGCAGTGACTGTGTGCATTTGTTCCAACCAATCAATAGAGCGCCTTTTCACCAATTGGGTGTCTTCGCTGTGATAAGTTGATGATCAGTCTGGTGCTGTCTGTTTCAGCTGACATCTGCTTGGTTAAGGTATACGTGCCTGTAGTGTTGGAACAAAAACCCACATCCACTGCAGCCCTTTTGTGGATCAGTTTGACACCCCTGCATTATCCAAACAACGGCAAGGGCTGTTGTTTTTTAATGTGGTCTTGTTCTCCTTTAGGGCCACCAGTGCACGCCAAGACACCACTGGAATGGACATCACCAGCCGCTGTACTTTGGGGGACCCTAACAAGCTCCCTGAAGGGGTCCCCCAGCCTGCACGCATGCCCTATGTGTCAGACAAACACCCCCGACAGACATTGGAGGTGATTAACCTGTTGAGGAAACACCGGGAGCTCTGTGACGTGGTTCTGGTGGTTGGTGCGAAGAAGATATACGCCCACAGAGTCATCCTCTCTGCCTGCAGTCCCTACTTCAGGTATCTGAGGAACCATCTTTATCAGCATATTAGTTATTTCTCTTTTAAAGGCTCTCCTCTTACTAAAACATTCCAACATTATCATGGCTTCTCATTGCATGCAATTACTTACACATTTTGTTGCCGTTGTGGTGTGTGACTGACATTGAATTAGAGATCTTATCTCCTGTCTGCATCAAGTTTACACTGCTTGCTGACTTACTACAAGTAACATCCGACTTGTGACCTGCTCGACTTACTTATCAATCTTATTTTTACGCTTATTATTATAATTTTTTTATTCAATGTTTTATTCAAGGCACCGCAGCACATAGCAGCGCGGCAACGTGTACGTCAGTCACAGTATCCCAGCATCTCACTCTCACACAGCCATCTACCACTACAGTAGCACCTATAACCCTCGCGTCGGCTATTTTGAATAGCAATCGACTTACATCCAACCCGAATTACAACTGGTTGGTCGGAAACGATCCCGATCCTAAGTCGGATGTTACTTGTATAGTGCTGTACCAACACATGGATATGTGGCCTGTTTGGTAGTGGCAGCAGTGAATGTGTATTAAAAGCATGTGTATTACAAGCAAAACTGATTATTATTGTGTGTGACATGATTTTCTTTTAGGGTGTTGGATGTTTTCGTTTAATTTACTGTAATGCATTTACAATATTGAGAGGCGATTGTATTGTTACATTAGTTCCATCAGTACTGTAGCAGAAAGTTTAATATGCCTTTTTATTATAATTTGTGTTTCTGTACTACACTGCAGAATAAAATATGCGGCTTGAATCTTTGCCCTTATCATGAAAACATAGTGTTCATGATGGTGAAGTTGGCCAGTCAACATTCACTTTTCTAAAATCTGTCCTGAAGGAGTGGTGGCCAGTATGAACGTTATTTTGGGTTTGGTTTCCCATAGGGCGATGTTTACTGGAGAGCTTGCAGAGAGCCGCCAGACTGAAGTTGTCATCCGTGACATTGATGAGCGCGCCATGGAGCTGCTCATTGACTTTGCTTACACGTCACAGGTAACATCCCGAGCGGCAAATGTGTTTTAGGCAACCAAGTCAAATTTTGGTTTGGGATGTTTCATATTACTGTCATTAATCGAGCATTTAGTAAAGGAATCTTGTTTTTCTTACTTTAAGTGAACGTAAATAGTTTAGTATAATGTGACGTTTTGAATTAATTGAATCTCATGTTTGTTGAAGAGTTTGTAGTTTGTAGTTTTACTTGTTATGTCAACAGGTATTGCCATTGCCAAGTGTCTACATATAAGGAATATTTGCTTGTGATAAGAACTGTTATTTTCGGTCGGAATGGGCCATGCATCGGTATAATAACAATATTGATTTTGGGTCAGACAAGGATAGGAATATGGAGGCAATATCGTCCGATCCATTTTTTGTGTCGAAGCGCTTCTATTTTATCTAAAATAAAGCTGCTGCTAGCAGCAAATGACTGTACAGTCACGGTTAGTGATGCATTCTGGACCCTTTGAACGAGCTTTGGTGCTCCCTCTCCGTAGGTAACTGTGGACGAGGGGAATGTTCAGACATTGCTGCCAGCAGCCTGCCTGCTTCAGCTGGCGGAGATCCAAGAAGCCTGTTGTGAATTCTTAAAGAGGCAGCTGGATCCATCCAATTGTCTTGGAATCAGGGCCTTCGCAGACACACACTCCTGTCGCGAGCTACTGCGGATCGCTGACAAGTTCACCCAGCACAATTTTCAGGAAGTAAGTTAGTTGCCATTGCTAAATGATCGATGAACCATTGCTATTTTTTTCTGTCCTTTAAATGTGTCTCGAGGTACAAGCAGGATGCCATAATTTCTTCAGATTCATTACCAGGCCTGGCACAATGTGGTTTTATTCTGAAATGAAAAGATTTTTAAATTGCATTTCAGAGTTTATGATATTCTGAACTGCTCTTGCATAATCTGATTCAGCCTTGCTCATGACTTCCCCAAGCTATTTTGGGTGGAGGACAATTAAACTGGATTATCATGTGCGATGTGAATCATCCTGAAATTGTATCTTTTACAGGCTTGTAAAAAAGGCTTTTAGTTGACCAGCCTAACGGTGATTCTTCTGTTGCTTGCTAACGTTGTTGTCTTCATAGGTGATGGAAAGTGAAGAATTCATGCTTCTTCCTGCCAATCAACTGATCGACATTATTTCCAGTGATGAGCTCAATGTGCGAAGTGAGGAGCAGGTTTTTAATGCAGTAATGGCCTGGGTGAAGTACAGCATCCAAGAACGCAGACCACAGCTTCCACAGGTTTGTTGACTGAAAGCAGTGCTCCCTGTGGATCTGAAAATGGAAAGTAAAACTGGTGTTTGTGTTCGTAGGTCCTGCAGCATGTTCGCTTGCCGTTGCTCAGCCCCAAGTTTCTTGTCGGCACTGTGGGTTCTGATCCTCTTATAAAAAGTGATGAGGAGTGCCGGTATGTCAGCTCTATTGTCATGTTTCAAATTGTCGCGTCTGTGCAGTGTACATTATGATATTATTCTACTTTGTTTCTAGAGACCTGGTTGATGAGGCAAAGAACTACCTGCTGCTCCCGCAGGAAAGGCCACTGATGCAGGGGCCCAGGACGAGACCAAGAAAACCCATTCGATGTGGAGAAGTTCTTTTTGCAGGTTTGTGTCAAGTTGTGTGAAAAGTAGTGAGTAGTGAGGCTGCATGCGTGAGGACAGTGCCATTGTTTTTAGGGCTAAGTATCTGGCACTGTTTTTTTTAAAATGAGGTAAGTTTCACTGAGATGGCTGTTGAAGTTGGAAGATTTTTGAGCTGAAAGTGCCATCTAGTGGGCTCTGAAAATAAGGACACTGTTTCATGAAGCCTCATTAGCCCATCACGACTGAAAAGGAAATTTTATTTGGGACTAGCTAGTTCATGCCAACATTCATTTTGCCTTTATAAAGGAAGATAACTATATGAAAGTGCCACTATTCCCAAGAAAAATATAATTTTACATAAAGAGAAACTGTTTGTTTTCCTTTCCAACAATGCACAATATTAACTGAAGCAACCTGGAGCCAATAATGTTGCATCATTCAATGAAAAAAAAAGGCTTTTAAAATTTTCCAAGACTTTAGTGAGTTAGTTATTGTCATGTACAGGCAATGTGTTTCTAGTTATGCCTGTGGAATGTTGGTACGTGTCTCTACCATGCTATAAAAAAAACTGACATCACAATAGAGCGCCATCTATTTTTTTTTCCTCAAAATGCATTTCTGATTGTTTTACAGTTGGTGGTTGGTGCAGTGGTGATGCCATTTCCAGTGTCGAACGCTATGACCCTCAGACAAATGAGTGGCGGATGGTGGCGTCTATGAGTAAACGGCGATGTGGGGTTGGTGTCAGTGTCCTGGACGACTTGCTGTATGCTGTAGGGGGTCATGATGGCTCATCGTACCTTAACTCTGTAGAAAGGTGAGTGAGTGGTCACAGCAAAAGAGGGATGGGAAGGCGTTTAACAATTGGTTTGTCTTATTATGGAATGGTTGCCCGGTAAAAGTGATGTCATGTTCACACTTTTTATGGAAACTAAAAAAATGCAATATGGTTTTGTACAAAAAAATGTACATTAATACCTTATTTGAAGACAGATCTTCATCATGGCAAAGAACCACTAACTGAACAACAAATTGCAATCTGATTAAACATATTATTATTGTTATATTTTACAATCAGATTGTTTAAAGATTATCACATGCATAATTGATGTTTGAGTCAAGACACCCTGTGCCTTTCAATCGAGGTATTGATGTATCACGACAAAGCAATATTTGTCATGACAACTTGTCAAATGACTTTCTAGATATGATCCCAAGACCAACCAGTGGAGCAGCGATGTGGCTCCCACAAGCACGTGTCGCACCAGTGTGGGAGTGGCTGTCCTCGGCGGTTATCTGTATGCAGTAGGAGGGCAGGACGGTGTTTCCTGTCTTAACATTGTTGAAAGGTATCAACTGTTCAGACAGTTAGTTAACTGGTTGTCTTGTATCTGATTGTATCTCTTGCTACTTTGTCATTTGCAGGTATGATCCAAAAGAGAATAAGTGGACTCGTGTCGCTTCAATGAGCACGAGACGGCTTGGTGTTGCTGTTGCTGTGCTTGGAGGGTTTCTTTATGCAGTCGGTGGGTCGGATGGAACCTCACCATTAAATACAGGTGACCAAAGATTTGGCGACTAGTTCATCTTTCTTCAGGGAATATAAAGTATGACATCTTTTTTCCCCTCACTTTACAGTTGAACGTTACAACCCACAAGAAAACCGCTGGCACACTGTGTCGCCCATGGGCACCAGGAGGAAACACCTCGGCTGTGCAGTGTATCAAGATATGATTTACTCAGTGGGAGGAAGAGATGACACCACAGAGCTGAGCAGTGCGGAGCGCTATAACCCTAGAACTAACCAGTGGTCTCCTGTTGTGGCCATGACATCCAGGCGGAGCGGGGTGACTCGATTTTCTCTTCACTTCTTCTGAGTGGGTTGTGTTGGAGAATCTAAAGTTTTTTTTTTTTCTTTGTTGGAAGGTGGGATTAGCTGTAGTCAATGGTCAGCTGATGGCAGTGGGAGGATTCGATGGAACGACATATTTGAAAACAATAGAAGTCTACGATCCCGATGCCAACACTTGGAGGTATGTTGTGGAGTGGAACAGGTTGAAAATAATCATAGTCATTTATTAGTTAATAGATAATGTCTTACCACTTACCAGTGAGTGTTGAAGCCAAAAAGAAGACTGCATCAACTCACCGGCAGCTTTATATTTATAGCATCACTGACCTTTCATGCCCCTGACTCGACATTCAAACAGGTGCCTTCAGATTACATAAGTCACGTTTTGCCAGATGCACTCTTGTAAAAAGAAAAAAGTGACCCATAAAAGAATTACGATTCAGTTTTTATATTTGTATTGCTTTTTTTACAAGACCTTTTGCAATCATGAGGTCATTTTTCCAAGGAAAGCAGGTCTGTTACTATTGCCAAGCGTGTGACAAATTCAGTAAATTCAGCACACAATGTGAACCAATTGGGAAGCACAACCTGTTGTGAAGGCATGATTTTAGTGCGGGGGAAATAATTATTGATGTTTGCGTGTTTGTCCAAACAAAAAATCAACCGACTATGATTTTTTATAGTTTCTGGCTATTGCCAGGATGTCACTTAAAGTCTTCCAGAATTCTGACTTGCACAGACCAGTTGGTGCTTATGTGGCGCACAGCTGAGCAACCGATACTCCCGATCTTAAATGCTGCGTCAGGAACATGGAGCTGCCAAAAGAACTCATGAACAAGATGACAAAAGCATCAGGAAGTATTGCATTGCCTGCACATGTACCAGCCTGCTTGAAGTCACTCAATGAGAAGCCTTCTCAGTGCAAACCTGGTGACCAGCTGTGGTGTCACCGCTATGCTTGCAGACAAGGGTTTCCCTACAGTATCCAAATTCCTTTGTGCTCTGGGGATCCTGTCATTATTTCACTCAAAAAAGACTCTTTTAAAACAGTGTTACAGTGTTGGATTTTATGTGTGTTCCTGACTACTATTCAATCATCAATAAACGTATAAAAACAAAAACCAACGGATTGTAGGTGTATATGCAGTATATGTTAGAAGATGACTGTGTGAGTCTAGTAGCTTGATCAGATTACATGAATGTGTGTGTGTCAGTGGAGACTTGTTTAATCTATGTTTATTCTGATGTACCGTGGAGCCCATAATAACCTTAAACGCTGCACTAACTAACTTTAACTGTTGATCATGGATCTGATGATGAGACAGAGGACGTCGACTGGAAGTTCCATTCGGCATCAAATAAATCCAACGCTTCTCAGAGTCTCTGTCACTGCTGACCAGGGTGCAGAGAGATGTCATTGTGTAGAGTGGCAAAGAGTAAATCATTGAACAACAGTCGCAGAGGTAAAGATTGTGTAATCTGACCAAGCCATCAGACGAGACTCCTTCAAGATTCTGAAAAAAAGACCTTTGCTTTGGTCTCATGAGATGATGATTAACAACAACAACAGATATCTTTGTGTATTTACTCAAATGCTCACTTGCTAAAGCACAGTCACAAAGAGTCATTATGGAGTATGGAGTCGCTCAAACAGGGAATGATTCTTTTATTTTCTCCTTTTTCAGATTATACGGGGGAATGAACTATCGCCGGTTAGGTGGAGGGGTCGGCGTCATCAAAATGACTCACTGTGAATCGCACATATGGTAACGCTACTTTTCTTGGACTCACAAGCCCTTGTCGTCACATCACAGTGGATTTTTTTTTGTCTTTTTTTTTTTTTTTTTTTTACACTCATGTGTTTGACTTAATGACATTCAAGAAGAACAAGAGTGTTTGTGAGGCAGACCAGACTTGGAAGAGAAATATCCTTTATTTTTATTATCACTGAGTTGACAGACCTGGGAAGTTCAACTCTTTTTTTTTTTTTTACATCATCAACTTGACTTGGAATTATCACTGCGCCACGCGTGTGAAGTGGACTGAGTTTGCTGCTGAAGGAGATTTGGCTTTGCAAGAGATAAAGGGCTTTTCCCCACTTTTTTTTTTTTTAAACCTCTTCAAAAATGTATTTGGTCAATGATGTCTCGTGATGCAACTTAACATCTGGGTTCCTAAAATCCTGGCATCTTTCTTTTTGCAAACCAGTGTTTCTTATCAGACGTGAACACTACTGTTTAGTCAATGGTGAGAAGCATCTGTGGGGTGTTTCACATGTAGCATCGTACTCCAGACAAACTCTCTGAAGTGGATGGAACAGCTGCACACTAGTGTCACCGTTGGCCACTCAACTCTTTCGCTCCATCTCTCCATTAACCCTCTGAACATGAGGGTCTCACATTTTGGGCGGACATGGTCCTTGACACTTTACAGGCTTATGTTTCACTCAGTACTAATGCAGACATGTGGTGGTGTTCATTCAAAGACAATCCGTCGTTTCACCATATCCCACATACCAAGTCTTAAATATACCATTTAAAAAAACGATTCATTTTTAATACTTTATTTTTTTGTTCATCATCAACCCAGAAGCCGAAGACATTTGGTACGGTATGAATGTTGATGCTTGCAGCTTGGGCTAATATGCAGCTTTGGCGCCATCTTTTGTTCATTGCCCGGTATCACAACGATATACATGTATAGGTTTAATTCTGTCCAGTTTTGTCGGAACTCCGAAACAGACACTATGAATGAGCGAATGAATGATAAGTAATATATATATAGATATATATAAAACAAGACTAGATGATGATGGCACATGCTCTTAGGGTCCCTGTCATGTACACACCATTCTATTCACGTTGCTGTTCAAAGTTCATCTCAGCAGGACAGAAGTGGCCATGAATGGTCAGATTTCACAGTTCTAAAAGAGCTTTGTCTTGCAATATATATATGAAGGTTTGTTGCCAGGCTGCAATATTTGTGTTAGCTGAACAAGTAGTCCAATATAGGTTGCTTTATGATGATGTCAGCAGCTGTTCATTATTTCTCTGAACAAACATCTGCGCCCAGATGCCCATTCTTCATTTCTGATATGTGTGGGCTCCCACTCATTTAATAGTTTAATTCATTTTTTCAACTGTATGGGTCTGTTCAACTTTATCTATTACTGTAATTGAGATGTTAAGACTTAGACAGACAGGTTTACATGATGGTGTGCTTCTGAATGTTTTACTGTTATTTTTCACTGCCACTTATGTCAAACAAACCCTGCCGGTCACGCAGCCTCTTCCATTTTTTTTTAATTTTGCTAGCGATTAGCACCCAGTTCTTGGCATACATTTAACTCAAGTTCTTGTTTGATTCCGATTTGAAATAAAGGTTTGCCTCAAATGTTGGCCACTCTTTTGATTCCTACATGCGAGTTGTTTTGGCTACGACGTACAATTTAGAGCGGTCGGGCAGAGGCTTGTGGACTAACTTCATTGGACCGAGTGATGTTTATATTTTACATTAGATTTTCCTCTGCATTTAATGTGCCACCTAAAAGGGTGGTAGCCTGCGGTTGGTCACAGTTTGTGGCCGAAGTGGACGTCTCTGATGTGGCGGTCTGAGCAGCTCTGGCTCAGCGGTCTACCACTGATGTTGAGCTGCATGACTGTGCTTTCCTCTCTGACCACCTGTCTCCTGCTGAACATAATGATGATGTATGGTGAACTGCTGGCTGTAAAACAAGTTGTAAATGAACTGAGCCGCTGGTCTGAGGGGTTAGAGCTGCTCTACCACCGGAACCTCAACCAATACCAAGCACCACAAACGCATGCATGATGCTGATAAAACTTTTTTTGTTGATCTGTAGACGTGGCATTATTTTTTTTTTCCCTTTGTAGATCACACTTCCAGGCTCAAGTCATATTTACTAAGGAAAAAGACAAGAAAAATACATTGGAAATACTGGACATGTCAAATAAAACCCTAGCTAAAACAAATAATAACAAGATAAATCAAGATCAAAATATTATACAACAGATATATTGAGAAGATGTTTGCACAGTGCGGATTCGAAACAACTTTGGCTCAAAAGTCGGACATGTCAATACAAGCGAATGGGTTTTGCTTGTAGACTGCTGTGGGAAACCGATGCTGTGGAACGGGAGTCATTGAACAGCGCAGCAGTCCTGGACTCGTTCTATGTGCGAGTATTTTCGCCTTTATTAGGCTGATAAGCATCTGATTTTATAGATATACAGATTTACTGAAATTAATCATGTTGGGATTTAACAGTTTACTCTGCCGCAATCCTTCATCTGCACCGCCAGGAGGAAAGACCCTGGTTTTCTTAAGTTACTGAAGAACATCAGACTATTCATTGGTCATTTTTTGACGTCTGGCTCTGTACTTCACTGATAAAAAATCTTCTCCATCGTCAATAATCGCAGCTAGTTACTGCCATTTTCTTCTTTACTAAACGTGTTATCATTCTTTCGTGTTTCTTTTCGGCCGTGACACGCCACATTCTGTTACAGCTGTGGCGGATGTCCGTCATCAGATCATATCTGAGTTGACGATGACTTGTGTGAGAGAGAAATACGGAGATAAAGCGAATAGTAAAATGGGTTTAGGCTCACGATCCTAGTGTCGCCCAGCTGATGACCACTTCCTTGAGTCTACGTAAAGTGTGGCACAAAACCACAGCGAAATGGTGCGGCGGTGTATTAAACCCGACCATCTCACAGCCCAGATGTGTGAAACAAAAAAACTTAGCAGCCCTTAAGAGGCGCTTGAGGCCCAACCGAGGTCCGGCGCCCAATGGTTAGAGTGACTGCTTTTTTGACCCCACCTTTCCCAGAACAAATGGGCTCAGGGCCCATTCAAGTAATAAAACTGACTCATTACTCTTGTTTTCATTTGGGATCAATAACCATATTTAATCTACTTACACGTAAAACAAACCAAAACCTTGTGAAATGACCTGAAACCATATGATCGTTGCAAAGATATTTGTCAGAGAAAAGTCCAACCAGCAGCAGAACCAGGTGCAAGTCATGTTCATCAAATTTACAAAAAAAAAATACACTTGATGCAAACTGCTGAGAAAATTGGAATAACTGAATAAAATTCTGAATAAAATAAACATAATAAAACCGTGTCTAAATATCATTCACTGTTTACTTTCTTTATCAATTTTGCTTTTCAAGAACTCCTCCATAGTTTTTAACTATCACAGATTTGCAGCTGTCAAGTCAATTCAGTGACACACTACTGCCACCAAACGTGGATGATGTGTTAAAACTGAGCGTCTCACGGCCCAAAGGTTTAAACAAAAAACCTTTCGCCTCTAGGGGGCGCTCTGGGGCCAAAGAATCACTGCTCCAGACGACGTAGCTTGCTCGAGGACTGTTAGTGTCCTCACTGCTGGCCTCAGACTTGGACTGTGATCATGACCGGCTTGATGTGACTTGTGTTTCAACAGATCAGTCATGTTTTGAGTCTTCATGCTCACAGTTGGAATGAGGAGCAGAACTGTTGGTCACTTTCCTAATCAGCACCAAACACTGGTGAGAGCGAATGCCTGGAGTGAAGCCTGAAAAGCAGGCCACGGTTCCTTGCTGTTTAGGTTTGAATAACACATTGGACTTATAATTTGGTTCCCCCCCCCTTTTTCGTCTCAATGCAATTTCATTTGCAGGTTCATTTTCTGTTGGACAGTAGCAGCAACATATACCAGCTTTGGCTGTTGCATTCTTGAATGTGTGGCAGAAACACAGGTTTTGCTCAAGCACTGCTGAAAGGAGCCTGGAATCTCTGCGTGCACAGGATCCATTCAAACATCACTCTTTCTTTTCTGGGCACGTCCCTTTGGTAGTGAAAGAAGCACACACGAGCTGCGGGCCGCTCCACTCTCCCCCCTCGCATGCCAGGAGCAAAACGTCCAAACAAGTCAGGCTGTGGTTATTTTGGTTGACGTCCCCTGGTGTACAGTGTGTATTGCTTACACTGAGCTTCAGAAAACTTTGGCTTTAAAAGTACAGTTTCAATCCCATCTCAGAGCAGACATTCAGCCAATATGACTGCACATCACTATATATTATAGTATATATATATATATAGTATAGTAGTGTAGTGTATATATATATATATATATATATATATATATATTCAAGAATATATATGGGAAATACAAATTGCAATGGAAATTTATCTGGCCTAGGTTTGTTTTTTTTCTGCTCTCTTTTTCCAAAATACAACAGAACAGCTGCATCCATGCATTGACTTCATGTCAATTGAGATTTTATGCATTTGTTTTCACCCGACAAACATAAAGGATCTATATTTTTTGCCGGTTTATTGTCATCGTATCTTACTTGAAGAAGAGTCACTGTTCTAGAGTGCACATACATGTTTTTTTAAAGAGATAATTCACAGTAAATCCTATGAACCCGAAGGAAAACCCACCCACCAAGAGTTGCTATGCGATCTAGAAATGAATGTATTTTCCTCATTCTGTTGAACACAATGAATAGAAGAGGGAAGGAGTCTTTAAATAGAGGACCTGTGTCAGTGACTCATTTCCTCCGACGTGACTCCACTCAGTGCTACAATGTGCAACATTTTCCTTTGAGGCTTCTGCCCGAAAGCGACTAGTCTGGTGCTAAATATAATCTCACCTGAGGTAACTGGCAGAAACAGAATCAACATTCAGTTGAAGAGGCAAAGCGCTTGTGTATGTCGTCTCGTTTGACATTTTGCTTCGTTGTGACGGAATGGAAAGCATTGGTACAATAGGCAACTTAACAATGAGCAAGTGTGTATCTCCTCCACGCAATAAATGGTGTCAGAAAAAACATTTTCTTTGGATCACAAATGTCATAAAATCCACCCATCCATCCATTTTTTAGGTCACTGCATTGATGACAAGCACTGTACAGCAATGCTTGTCTTCTTTACAAGCGTGACTCATTTCATCTTCTTGTCCAATAACGCTGTGGGCTCCAGGTCTTCAGCTCTGTTTTCAAAAGTGTCATGTCCAATTGGAGTGTAAGAAGCACCGTATAGAACTTTTAAGCGCTGTTTCCTCTTGCATTCTGATGTGAAATGTGCTCCGTGGGGACACTTGACTTCGATCCTGTCACGAGGGATTGTCTTTACAAGTTTTAGGATTTGTTTGGACATGAGGCAGGCAGTGTACCACGCATGCCGATCTGAGAATGGACCAAAATAACTCCTGCAGCAACCCCTAAAAACCTGAGCACAGAACAGGCTCACACACAGTCAATGCATAGAAAATTTCTGTCTGATTCTTACCCACTATATATATATATATATATATATATTTATGGAACAATAAGATTGTGTCTGTCTTCCTTCCTTTGTATTATTTATTGGACTAATATTAGGTTTGAGCCATAATAAAAGCAGGTTGAAAGTCTCTTAAAAAAAAACAAAAACCTTCCAACGTGGTGGCCGAGGGCAAGTGGGTAATCTAGCTAGATGTGAAAATGAGGCTGCTGTCCTATGTGACTTATGTGTAGATGAGGTTTCATGGCACAGTATTGAAGGGTAGATGAGGTTTCATGAAACAGTGTCCTGATTTTCAGAGGCCACCAGATGGCACTGTCTACTGTAAAATGTTTGTTCTTGAACAACTAATTCAATGAAACCTCACATGTGCTTCAAGACAAGTTTCATCAGCTCAACGTGCCTGACTACCTCTTCAGGTCGGAGCCAGTGCGTGTGGGCTGATCAGGTTTGCGGATGACACCACCATCATCGGGCTCATCTTAGATGGAGATGAGTCGGCTTACAGGAGGGGGGCCAGCCATCATCAAGTCCATCTTCACCTTCTCCATCACTGTCTGGTCCAGCAGCACCACCTCCAGGGACAAGAGCAGAGTGCCGTGCATCGTACGTTCTGCTGAGAAGGTGATGGGTTGCAGCCTGCCACCTCTTCATGACCTGTATGTCTCCAGAGACGTGCAGGTCAGATTACAGCCGACCCTTCTCACCCTGGTCATGGACTGTTTGTTCCTCTTCCCTCTGGCAGGAGGCTACGGTCCATCCAGACCAGAACCTCCCGTCACAGGAACAGCTTCTTCCCCTCTGCCCTCAGACTGATGAATTCGTGAACAGCCCTTGTTGTTTGTTGGTTATTTATTCACGTTATTTCTATTATTATTGTTTATTTTGATTCATTTCATCATGGATAGTTTTAGTTATATCACATTGTATAATGTGGTGCGCTTGCAAGTGGTGACTGAAAAATCTTCCCTGTTAAGTTTATACAATATTAATCTCCCACCTTAACACATTCAAGTACCAACCTGCCTTTTTCACCGGCTTCACCCCTGTCGCCATCATGACATTAAAGTGGCACTGACTAGTGTCATTCAGTCCAGTTTAGTATTCCTTGTCCACTCGATGGCCATCCTCATGAAGCTTCAGCCCGTGTCTCAAACCAGTTAGTGGCCAGAAACTCAATATCAGATAGCTCCCACTTTTGACTGAAAAGTTAATGAAGACTTTTCAAGTTCCAGTTTTACCCAATGAACTTGAAATAAGTTTAAAATGCCTAAGGTTGAGAGGCTGATAAAAGACCGTGCAGCGCTAAAAATGAAAATGGGATCAGAGGCTTTGAACAAGCTGCAGTGTTTTATCATTCTCTCACGAGTTGCCCCCACGGTAAAGATTATAAATGGCAGTGGCAGAGATTCTTCTCCGGGGGATGTTGACGTTTAATCTGCGAGAACAGTGTTTGTATGAATACATCTTCATTTTCTAATGAAATTAAGTGTCTTTAAGACAGTGACTCAGGGCCTCCTGCACTTTGCAGGGTAGTGTGCGTATGTGTGTGTTTGTGTGTGCACTAAAGACATTCAGCGCTAACGTGCGACAATGCAACGTTTCACACGTCAGATTTATTATAGACTGTGCACACACTGGGCCTTTAGTCACGACACACTGCAATATCTCACATTGAGCAGCTTGTTTCAGAGGAAGGTTAAACGTCCCTGCACAGAAAGACTTAGAGAGCAGAGATGATTTACAGTGGCAGCGTCTGCAGGGATTTACGCCATGAGAAAGTGATCGTGGCATTCAGTGTCAGACTTATTAGTATCACAGTCCTGTTCAATACAAGTGATCTTTAGTGTCTGCTCGGCGCCAGAAAAGGCACTGGACCCTTTAACTGTTTTTTTTTTCAGGCAGAGAACTGCATGCTCTCACTTTCAAATTTGCTTTATGAAAATATGACTCTTATCAGACAACAGGTCAGGACAAATCTGTCGGTGAAAAGGGCAAGTTTACCACCCAGTTTTCCTTAAGCAAAAACAGCTGTATTACAGAAGGCTTTTTTTGGGGGTTTGTTTTGCTGCTTTGGGCATCTTGGATTGAAATTAGATTCAGCAAGACCCACAGATAAAATTGCTTTAATAACCAAAGATGCACATTTTATTCACAGGACTAATTTAAGAGTGCAGAAAAACACATGAGTTCTGGGCTTTGACTCTGAGGTGAGCACGGTGCTAAGAACACCAAATCCTGAGAGTTTTCACTGTGTCAGTAAAGCACTCCTGACAGGTTAATAAACATTTGTAAGATCATTCTCGGACGAATTGAGTGTGGAAGCGTTGTCTTGCTTGTCACATTTGGATACATATTGGGAGCAGCGAAGAGTGTGAGGCGGCTGGCCTTTACAAATTCAAACCCTGATAAGGGGGCGTTGGAACAGAGGTGGGTTGCGGGTAGTGGATTGGTGGAATATATACCTGTTAAAGTCATCCAACTCCAGCACACATTACTTTAAAAAAGTTATAAATAAATAGTTTTATAAAAAGCACTTAAGCAATATAATTCTACAATATTCAGGTCTCCTCATAAATGCTGTTTTGTTCCACTCAGCTGTGGTTTTGTCAGCATGTTTTGTGTGAGCGTGTGCCGCTGAGAGATGCTTTGTTAGATTAAAGTTACTCACAAAAGAGGAGAAAACAGGCTTTGCTCCAAGCCTTCCTTTGAATTTAACTTTAACTACACTTCCAACTTGAAAACAGCTTTATTCTGCTTGTCTGGCTGTTACAGTGCATATGTCAGCTGAACAGTGCTTGTGACTACCTTTACACCTTTAAGGGAACCATACATATAAGGTTTTCCAAGGTCCGAATAAATCAGAAAGCCCACACATGGAGAGAAGATTCTACCCTTTGTTTGTTATGCCTGTGGTGTGGACCGATACTTCCAAGGCTGCACACCACACACAAACTCAAGAAGCTGCAGAAATCAAAATGGAAACTCACTCGCAACAAGAAAGTGCATCCGATGATGGTGGACGTTTTTTTTTTTTTAAATGAAAGAAGCCCAAATGAAACATCATGATAATGACAGGGAGACGTCCGCTGCTTGTGGAACTTAAGTTGGACTCTCAGACATACAAAAAGACGGCTCCAGATGTAGTGAGATCTATTTCTCACGAAAACTATGTTTTATCACCACCAATTCAATAAATGTCCTCCTTCACTTCCTTGTTTCTCTGTCGAATCGCTTCCTGACTGGCTCCGTTCTGTTCCACGTCACAGTTCAAATCGGGAGCGACATAAGGAGTTTTTTTTGCTGTAAATACAGTGAACCCTCACTATAACATGGTTCATCTTTCGCGGCTTTGCTGTTTC
Source organism: Synchiropus splendidus (assembly GCF_027744825.2). Taxonomy (NCBI): domain Eukaryota; kingdom Metazoa; phylum Chordata; class Actinopteri; order Syngnathiformes; family Callionymidae; genus Synchiropus; species Synchiropus splendidus. The sequence goes on along the minus strand of NC_071346.1, from coordinate 15,892,980 downwards.
ACAGATTTTTTTAGTGCAGTTTTTTGATTCTTGCATTGTGTTCTGCATCCTGATTGGCTACAGGACTAACCAACGTGAACAGTCTCCGCGCCTCGTCTCTGTACAGCTTGCCAAATTTACGTTTGCAAATTCACTCCATGATAAAACCCACAATGTCAACGAAGCGTTCTGCACTGGCAAAGGCACCTGAGCTTTATTGACATGACTCCTGATGACAAGGGGAAGAAGAGGGGACACGTGTTGATAAAGATGAGGAGGATTGACTAACACTTGGCTGCTTGGCAACCATGGTAAGAATTGGCCTCCGAACCTCAAATGTCTCAAATATAATCAAAGGTGGCATGTCTGTTTATAAAAATCTTCTTGTCCAGAAGAAAAAAGAGTGCCAACAATTATCCATAACTATGTTCTTGTCTTGGAAAAAGACACCTGCACCACAGCCTTCTGCAGAAAAAGACGCTACAGCAGAACGGAGTGACGAAGAGGCAAAGTTAGAGGAACGGTGAAATACGCGTGAGTCACAATCTGTCCAACCTCGTACTGACTATTAAAAATATTATTTTACAGTTTTTCCAAAAACTATCTTAGTTATTTGTTATGTTTTTATTTTTATTTTTAAATGCTTGGGCCTGAAAACAGGTTTTGGTCTTTGGTTTCATTGTACACGCAGTTTAGTATTGTATAATAACTAAAAAATAAAGCTGACTACTTCACGGATTTCGCCCATCACGGGTTCTTTCCGGAACGTAACCCCCGTGATAAATGAGGGTTCACTGTATACGATTTACAATTGTCTGCCATGACTGTTTTCAGAGCAGATTATCAGAATAAATTCACTCTTAACACACCACAGGATTCTGTCATAGGATGGTCATATAAGAGCTATGACGATTGGGTCCATTCTTGGTTGGGAAGGAGCAAAACTGGGGCAAAAATGACCCAGTTATTGTTATTGTGTGTAGTGCCCTTTGGCCAGTCATGATCACTTATGCAGTGTCTCATCCTTCCCACCTGTTGCTGCACATTTGTTTTCACTGTCGCCAATGGTAACAGGGTTATTTATCACTACCCTTTACCTGGTGAAATATGTTTTTCTTTCCATCTGCACGTTTTATAGAGTCCATCTCAAAACAACACCTTGTTCTCTTGCGTAAAAACGAGTTGTTAGCAGCATGGCCAGGTGAGGGCAGCAGTGTTCCACAGATACGACCCCTGAAGTCGCATCGCTGTGGCCCCTCTCAAGGACCCGTTGACATTAAGGAAAGCAGTTAAAGGTTAAACACTTTTCTGCAGGGTCCCTTGAACAAGTAATCATTTTCACATGAGAGGCTGAAAGTTGAAGGATCCAAACCCATTACCACTGCTTCAGGGGACCATGCTGATCACCTGGCTCCCATTCTTGTTTGATTTTCCTCCAAGTGAAGATATGAGTTGAAAGTTTGTGTGTTTCATCTCAAGCCGTGTGGCCAAAATTGCTGAAATGCAGTTCAAAAGTGTTCTCAGCTTCTGTCGAAACGCGTATTCAGATTTTGCTAAACGCTGGCCAAGCAGCCAGCCGTGCACTTTTGGGAGCTTTGATCACGTGAATATATGAAAGTTTAAAATCAGTTGACAGTAAACAAGCCGATTAAAAGCGCAAGAGAGGATATGAGAGCAATACAGTGGTAATGGTGCGCACATTTTTCATGTCTGGAGGTTTTGCCAGGTTTGTTTCAGCAGCTCGGAATAACTTCTTGGTTTAATGATGAAAGTTTGTGAACTGCGCAGTTGTTAATCAACTCAGAAGCAACACTCCGGGATCAGGATTTAAACTGTACGAATTTTAATTCCTTATGAATAAAATATATTTTTGTTCTGCTCGTGTGTTATTTTGCACAAAACCAATTAGCCTAATCTGTGCAAATATTCTTTGGCAGAGACATTATAACCATGAACGTGTGTGAAGAAGAGTTCCTGACTTCAGTGAGATTCTTGGTGTGTGCCTCTAAGTAGAATTTATACAGCACACTTGTCTTAAAAGATTCATTGCTAGAATTAGCTATGTTGCTAACTTAGTTACGCAAAAAAATTAACATGTCATTTTCTTTGCACCAGTTAATGACATGTTAATCTGGCTTTGTGTGAGGCAGATCGTCAGGTAAGATGTCAGACGCGATCTAAGTTCTGTCACAAAGGCTGCCAGAATGACCTAAAGCGCTCGGAAGCTCCGCCTTCACAGCTGTCATGCACGTGCTTCAGAGCGGAGCCTCTGGTGGAACCACACTGTTTAACAAAAGATGAAGTTATCAGCTGCAGGTGACCCGCTATATGGCAGTGAACGGGGGGCCGAGGTTTTCCATTTCTCACCCTTAATTCTTTAGGCGCCAGAGATTTGTCAATGAAATATTCCACTTTGATGTCACTATTTCTAAAGGCACTAGTAGTGGTGGGTAGATGAGGTATCACGAAACAGTATTGCAAGGTTGATGAAACAGTGTCTGAATTTGCAGAGGCCCCTTTTTTGGCTTTGAAATAATGTGAGGTTTCATTGAATTATTTGTTCAAGTCCAAACATTTTTCAGGAGACAGTGCCATCTGGTGGCCTCTGAAAATCTGTACACTGTTTCATGAAACCTCATCTTCCCTTCACTAGTCAATATCTTGAAAACTGTGTGTGAGAGAATTCTGACTTCAAGTTTGGGAAGGAAGTAATTTGACTTGTCTTACTATGATGTCACCAGGTGGTTGTCCATACTGAATTTACTTTTTTTCTGATCCACTGGATATATACTTCTGTATCTCTCAAGCACAGGGGTGACGGTTGAGCATCATCAGTGTGGTTTACAGCAGGAATGTGATCATCACTGCAGCCTCCACTGTTATTTGCTCTGTGTTTTCTATCTAATTTTTTGCACATTCCTCTTACCTTCACAATAAGCTGTGTTTGTCCAAGCCTCCATCATGTCCCCAGACACGGTCACTTACAGCGTCGGCTCCAAAATGTGCTGCTTGTGGACAGTTACTGTGGTACTTGAAAGCTTAAGCAGAAGAAAAATTAATATCAGTCCCACTTTGCAGGAAACATACAACAGCATTTTGTGAAATGTTTTAATGGGCAGAGCTACTATTAAAACACAAGATACACTTAAGAGTCATATCAAGATTTACTTATAGGATTACTACATGGATTGCACAACAAGTTCATTCAGAGCAAGTGCAACCACAGAAAGATTTACTTTTTTTCTGTAGGTTGAAACAGTCTCTTCGAGACCAAAGATTGCCATGGCACATATGTGAGCTGTAGACCTAACAGACAATGAGGAAGCAGAAGGACAAGTCATTATTTCTGCGCGATGCATCCATCCATGCATGCTCAATTATGTCTCCATCCAAACAATGACCTTCATAACATGGATCAAGTACAGTTGTGATGCAGAGAATGTGAATAAGAAAAAAATGAATGTTGACAGTCTCTAAAAGGGTCATACTTGTATCCTTTTCACTCCGTGGTCTCTGCGATTCAAGAAATAGGAAAAGTTTGAAGGGGGCAAGAGGAGAGAAAATGCTCTCTCTTAAGACCCATTGTTGTAATATGAATGTTACAGAAGCAGTGCTGTTTGCAGCCAATACCTACTCTAGTGCACAGAGGACTTCCAGAAAGTCATCTGTAAAGTAGAGAGCAGCCAGGCGGCCGTGCTTTGGCTGTCGTTTTGTTATTGTGCTAAAACACTGTCTGCCGAAAATGTACTTTTGGCCATTTTCAGCTGAAAATCTTCTGCATCCTCAATAAATGAATACATTATTTTAATCCAGAAACCTGCCATGGCTGATAGTAATGAAGTGAAGTCATGAGAATAAGAAGAAAATCTGAAGGGAATAACATTTCCAAGGTCACTGCTCCTCATAATGTTAAGGTCAGCAGCGGAAGCCTTGAAGGCCTGGACTGTACAGGACTGCAGATACTGTAGGTCTGTGTGAATTCAGGCCTTCTTTATGTCTGTTAAGAATAAATGTGATCCATTGTTGCACTGGATATGGGAACCGAACTGACTATAGCGGTGACGTGAAGACAACCCAATGTCGGGGCTCCATTTGAAGGGAGCTCTCTAAATGTCTGAACACAGCTTCCATCATAAGTCAACGTGTGACTGTAATGAATTCTGGCCATCGGATGATGAGGTGCTTCGTTGCCTGCAGGGTGTCTCCATAAAGCTGGATGTGCTATGTCCATTACAGGTTTCTCATCCAGATTTACCACCTGCTTCTTCAGTTGACGTTTTTACCTCTTCTACTCCAGTCACCCTCAAGTTCTACCTTCTCAAGCTTCCCTGTAATTAAACACATTTCTCAGACAAACTTGTATCTTGGTGTGACAGTTTTTTTTTCCACTTTCATTAGCTAGATGCCTTCGTTGCCTCAATTTCCCGGCTCTTCTTCAGCTTTAGCCTTCTGCATTTTCTGCCTTAAAGTCTAACTGACCTTTACAATATTGGTCTCGATTTCCTGACAAATTTCCGACTTGGCTTTCTTCAGCTATGGATGAAGTGGCCCAATGGTGCCAAAGAAGTGTTGTTGCCAGCATTTGAGTGGGCCTGAGCCTTAGCCTTGGCCTTCTTGGTGCTTTCAAAGTTCCCCTCCTTTTGTCACTTTCTAAAACCTTGTAATGATCTTTATTTAACTTACAATAATAACAAATAAAATAAAAAATAACAAAAACGTTCTTACCATCACTGATCACATACTTCCATGTTTACGTTTTTGAAACTCTTCAGTCTTTGCTGTTCACCAATATATCCACTGGGGGGCGCAGCCCAGAGTCAAAAGTTTATGACAACAACAAACTTTAAAACAAACATGGCGAATGTGGAGGAAGTACAGTGTTTTCCGCACAATAAGGTGCACTTTAAAGCCTTTAATGTTCTCATCACCAATGGTGCGCCTTATAATGCGTGCGCACTGTAACGTATGCTTACCTCCGCCATGCCTGCAGCAGGTATACTAGAGATATGCTGCAAGACAAACATTTGTTTGATGCCATCAGTGAAGAGACATGCTTATGAGGCACAATTCAAACTATCAGGACTATCAGTTATGCGGTTGTAAATGGTAACAGAGCATCTGCGAAGAATTCAACATCAACGACTCTATGGTTCGGAAGTGGAGGAAACAAGAAAATGACCACGCCAAGTTAAGAAGACGAAACACAGCTTCCGCTGGAACAAAGCCAGGTGGCCACAGTTGGAAGATAAGCTTGAGCAATGGATTATTGGACAAAGAACAGCTGGGAGAAGCGTCTCTACGGTCACCATTCGACAGAAGGCAGTAATAATAGCACAAGACATGAAGATGGAACATTTTCAAGGAGGTCCGTCTTGGTGTTTTCTTTTCATGAAAAGGTGTCATCTCTCCATCTGCGCAAGGACTACCGTGGCGCAGCAGCTACCAGTGGATTACAGAGAAAAGTTGGCCACCATCCACACCTTCTGCAGTAACAAGGTAACCGACAAAAAGATCCAGACCAGCCATATCACCAACATGGATGAGGTCCCTCTCACTTTGACATCCCCGGGGACCATACTGTGGAGAATAAGGTGGCCAGCATAGCATCGATGCACACCACGGACCACCTATGGTCATTTGTAAAAGGAAGATACCAAAAGAAAAGTTTCCAGCCGGGGTCATTGTTAAGGCCAATCGAACGCGCTGGATGGACAAGGAGAAAATGAGAGAGTGGATGATAGAGGTGTATGTAAGGAGATCGGACGTTTTTTTTTCAATGTCAACGTCCATGTTGATCTGTGACTCCATGCGCGCACATCTCACCAATAGTGTGAAAAACCAAGTAAAGCAAATGAATTCGGCGCTTACTAGTCCAGGAGGCTTAACAAAAGAACACAGAGCAGTGGATGAGAGACAGCGAACCTTTGCAAACACAGAGCGTAAACGGCGGACGAGAATGAGATGAGAACGAGAATGAATCCGACAATGACAAGAGGGAACCTGACATAATTGATGGTGAAATTGCTCAGCTGTATTGAGGGACAGAAAATGAGGACTTCATGGAATGTTAATTTTGTCTGTAGCAGTTTTGTTTCTGCTCCTTTTTTTTTTGGTAGACTGTATATTGTGATGGTCGGGATTGCACATCACAAAACAGGCCAAGGGCTCCAAAATGTCAGACCGTGCAACTGTTATCTAGGCTTATGAGTAGCGACGGGCGGATGAGGCCTCATGAAACAGTGCCCTTATTTTTAGAGCCAAAATGATGGCGCACTTGTGTTAAAATTGATATGTGGTTTAATTGAAATGCTTGTTCAAATCCTGAGATTTTGGGGCAGAGAGTGCCACCTGGAGGGCTCTGAAAATGAGGACACAGTTTCATGAGGCCTAAGCTCATCACTCCTTATGAGGCTTCATAATACAGTGTCATCATCTTCAGACAGACACTCTGTGCTAAAAGTCTTTATATTTGAACAAACATCTAAATCATTTTTTTTTATTATAACTTTTTATTTATCACATTTTACAAAGTAAATTTTGAAAATGATACATACAATGGTTTATAACTTGTGTAGGAAAATACATAGATAGCAATGAAAAACTCCATCTAAATCATCTTTAAACTGAGAGCACCATCTTTCTGATCTGAAAATGAGGATACTGTTTCACAAAGCCTCAGATGCCCATCACTAATGTTATGTTTGTGCAGCACTTTTTCCACGCCCCCGTTTTTTTTTTTTTTACCTCCCTCAATTCTGCTGACTTTCATAAAATATTGCACAACAAATAGATTCTCAGCCCCAATGAGTGTCAATGACGTATGTTGTTTCACAGGTCTCATCCTGTTAGGATCTCACTGACAGTTATGAAATGTGTCTAGGAGTATGTGATGACTCCGATCTCAGCTCAGGGTCTTTGAGAAGAAAATCTGCTGTTGGCATGATCAAGTTCGCCTTTGTCGCTCATCTGTTGCTGGAATCCTAACACTGACTCCTAAGTCTAGACTTTTTTTCTGACTTGCAGCTGTTCAGCTGTTACACTCCATACACAAAGTTGAACAGATGGAGACTGAAGTCAAGCACCTGCTTGGTATCTTGATAAATACCTGTGATAATTGGCTGTTAAAATGTGACTAGAGGACATTGACTCATTTTGAAAAGTTGTCATCAAACCTTTTAGTCTGAGTACGCTCGCATTCATTCATGATCATTTTGGATTTTAATTAAGGAGTTGAGGATTTTACTCAGAAAAATGGAGTAAATAAAAAAGCAGTCAAACTAGATATGACAATCACAGTCATGGTCATGGGCCTTCTTCATTTTCATTCGGATTTATAAGTGGGATCAATGATGTAGTGGTTCTCCTTTTAACAGAATCTGTTGAAAACATCCACGCTGGCACCATTCGGGTCCTTCGGGTACAATACAATGGTATTGCTTTGTATTGCAATGGTTGTGCTTTTGGCTTGAGACAAAGTCCCTGTTGGCACTCTTAAGTCTTTGAATTGAAATGTCCTTTATTTGTCCCACAGTGTGGGAATCTGAAGCACTATTTTAAAACATCTTGTCATTTTTAAATCGACTGCACCATCTGCTGAGCTCTGTATCTGAGCACCGTTTCATGAAACCTTATCACTAGTGGATACTCTGTTCCATTTGACCTCCACCTGGTCAGAGGATTTTCATTCAACCCAGCCGGTTTTTAACCCTGAATTGGGGCGACAGAGGCTCAGGTGGTGGACACACCAATAATCAGAGGGTTGGTGGTTCAAGTTCCACTCTGTCAGTGTTGTCGTGTCCACAGGCAAGGCACCTTACCCATGTGAATCATTGTCATGGTGGTAGCCACATTGGCAGCCACTGGTAGAAAGAATAATGGTTTCAGTAAGTCATAAATGTCTGCTCCGTTTCCATTCTTCTGCTGAGGAGGCTGCCTCACAGAGGGAGTCCAAGATGGTGGATGACTTTGGTGAAGTCTCTTCAGCCGTTGCCCCTGCATCACTCTCCTTATGTCAGTCATCCATTATAGTCTAGTAATGCTCAATGAAAACATTCTTATTAAATCCAACCATTTAAAATAAAACAAGGGGGTCGTCTCTTGCTACCATGAAAAGTACATGGATTATGAATTGTCACCTGCTACATTGAATCAGTGAAGTGATCTGGCTTGGCCTCCCACTGACTGGTGGCGCAGGGAGAGCCAGAAACAGAAGCCTTCAGCACACCTTCTACTCAAGTAATTCCACGCGGCAGCCTTTACCACAGTGGAGTCTTTGAGGCTGGGGATCAAGGCGTCTGGCTGCAAGGCGGCAGGTGGGGCTCATCCATTGACACAACTTTCAGTTGATATACAGTATGCTTTACAAGTACTGTAGCAGTCAGTTTTGTGTTACTGGCTTTTTTGTTTGTGTATTTCTCTGTTGTTGTTACAGTCCATTTTTGTGTTTGTGTGTGTGTTTATTAGTGTCTGTGTGTGTTTCTTTTAGTGATGTGTGTGTTGCAAACCTTCAGTTACTTCCTCTGACAATCAGTTACTCTCCATTAGTTCAGGAAACTTCAGTACTCGTGCTATAGCAAACTCTCATTGGTATGTGCGCTGTGATCATAATTCCAATAGCCGTCTTCTTTAGCAGAAGCAGTGGCCTTGTGTTACCACACCACGACTCCGAGGAGCAAGTGTGGGAGTATCAGAGTACAGTACAGTGTTCTCAACGCTCTCTCATTCAAGTATAGTATTTGCATTTGTTTACTATACAGTGCTGAAATTTCACCTCTGATACATCTAATCTCTTTCAGTTAGTTACTGCCCACATTTCGGTTACAATGACCGACCATGAATTTCGTTTTTTCCACATTTAAGGAGAGTGTATTTGTATCAATCCAATTTTAATCTTTCTTCATTTCCAGTTCTGCACACTCAGTTAATGTTTTTAGATCCTCTCCACCGCAAACAGTACACGGTTCATTGGTTCTAACACCACACAGACGTCATTAATATATAGTATGAGCAACCTGGCTTCTGTCTCTCTCTTTCTTGATGTAACATTATCCATCATCATGTACAGTACCGTTGCCTCCTGCTCCTGCTTTTTATCCAGCGTTCTGCAGGACCTCTGATCCCATATAAACTGAGAAGGAGCAGATTCATGAACAGCTTTCATAATCTCAGCTCCTTTTTAGTCCATTTCTTTTTCTTACATTTTTGTGACATCTATTATTCCACATTACAAGACATTAAGTTACAGTTCTGCCCTCAATGTGAAGCTTCATCTATGTCAGGATGATGTTTGGTGGCTATTAGAAGATTGTTGAGGCTGTTTCTCTTGTAAGTCATCTTGTTGAAGATCCCATGATGGGCATCATCATATATTGTCTGTGTCTTCTGAGGCACAACAAACTCCTCTGTGTCTCCCATTTCATCTTAAGTTGGCAACAGCTTAATTCTCCATTTCTTCTGGAACTGAATATATCATCGTGTTCCTCGCTCTTGCAACTTCTTCAAATATCTCTTCTGTCTCCACCGAGGTTTGCTTCATTTTGTCCACTGATTCCAGCACATGTTTATCCTCAACATTACGCGTTCCGATCCAGGTCTGATTTGGGAGCTTCATTTTTGTATTCTCATGTACCAGTTTTTGAATTTTGTCTTGAAAAGTTGAGCACTATTTCTTCCTTCATTTGCTCGCTCATCTAGGCAATACCCAGGATTTCAACCCTCAAACCACTGATATGTCTGTGCATGAGCTCTTCCTGCCACATCAGCACTGACTCCCCAACTGTTCCACCAGTAGCATGTTCCTGTCTCGCATCAGTGTGTTGGTGAAACTGTGTTTCTTGAAGTCATTATCGGTTCACCTGCTGCCCTTCTGTTACTGCTTATCGGAGGAAACACAGCAATTGTGTGGGCGCTCATACTGTAGCATCCCTCTCTCTCCTGTCAGCTCACTGCAAATATTGATTCATATGGGAATCCTGTTCACTTTCATTTTTCATTAATACATGTAAATCCAATCTGATAAACTCATAACTTGTCATTTATTATGACACATTGTTGACCTGCTCTACTCACGTTTCATGAAGAAATCAAATGGATCTTGGAGCCTGTGGGTTTCTATATTTTATACTTTAAATGATATTGATTTCAGTTTTTAAAAAGGAGCAAGGTTTCTGACACACAAGCCAAGCATGAAACTTGTCCCACAAATGGCATAAATCAGAAGAATTCCCTGAGAGCAGAGGTTCGGAGTGTAAAGTTCCTTCGGCGCGTTGGAGCGCTGCCTCCAGGTGAACTCAGTTGCGCCGTCCATTCTTTGTAATCCCCTACTGAGATGACGGATGGAAACCTACTTGAAATTTCAGTAAAGTAATATCCAGGAGGAATTGGAGACACTTCCTCCTTTCAAATGACAAGAGTGAATCTGATAATTCATCACACTGACCTAATATGACATTACCTCAGTCATCACTCACGGCTCTCCACCAACATCTCGACATCTAATATTGTATTTGCTGCTCGAAACAAGACAAAATGAAGATACAGAGACACTTACATTGATTGACAGTGTCTTCAGTTGGAGGAAGTTTCTGCACTCTTGAAGCTGTGATTAATGGTCTTGGCTCAGAGTACGGCCTTTTTACAAGATGAACTTTCCATTCTCATAAGACAAGTACAAAGGACTGGGAAATGAAAGTCAGTGTTCGTGGTATAGTTTCGCACATTCGCATTTGACGTGAAAGAATAATGGCATTTTGTTGTCCCTGACAATGAGGGCGAGTCGCTCCCAAATTCAACCTTCTCTGTGTTGCAGCCATTAAACCCCACTGAAGTGTCTCCTGCTCAACATTTGAGCGAGTGTGTGATCATTTGTGATGAAAGGATAATAATGCTATTCAGCTCACATTACCAAAAGAGATGATGTAATTGACTGTAATTCTCTATTTTGATATGAGGCATTTCGATAGATTTTATCTTTCCGTAGACAAAATGCGTCTGTAGTTTTTTCTCAGCAACAAGCATTTGAAGCACTATTGAAGTTCTAAAACTTGCAAATGCCTCACAATAGTACAATATTTCATTTGACTATCACTTCAGAATTAATAAAATACAATGTGATTCATATAAAGAGTGATGTTTTCATCAGCCAAGTCACATGATTTTGGTTCATATGCTAGAAATCCACCATCAATCATCACTCACTTTATTGAGAGCTGCATAAACGCTAACCAATATGTCGAAAGCGATTGGCTAAAGACTCTAAAATGTGCTGTGAATGTGGGCGTAATAGTTATTTCCAGTCACAAGGATGGATGGTAATTGTTGATTCTCTCTGAGCTTGTGGTTCTGACACTGCTTTGTGGTAATGCAGATCATTACCGATCGCTCCTCTGCCATATTGAGTGATACTGTGATTCATATTTCATCAGCACTGTGACGTGAATCTTTATATTCCTTGTCTTCTTTAATATATCATCTCCAGCAGTTGAATGGCTCCGGCCTCTGAACATAAGTGATGCAGATCATATGGATAACCACTGACTGGAAAACAATAACAAAAGATATTAAAAATCCACAGGTGGTCACTGTTATGCTGGTGAATTATGAGTGTCTGGTCACAGATTTAATTCAGGTTCAAACGGAAGTGAACTTTGTAAGTGGAAAATGATTTGTTATTAGAAGTTTTTGCTACAACTAGCATCGCTGCAATTAAACAAGCCAACCTGCAAATATGGTGCCTGCAGATGGCAGACGCCCATCTCATTAATCTGAGCACCATTCGAGGGGGTGTTTATGCCAAAGTTTCGGAGCACAACAGTAAAACAGTTTAAAAACAGACCGGGGAGAAGAGCGCAAAATGCTCACGCTCTGATGGAGATCACATAGAGGGACAGAAAGAGATGGCAGTGGTCAGGAGGGCTGCTTCTGAGCGTAGTGACAGTGCGTCTGTTTGGCGCTAGCGTCAATGTAGAAACAAAACGTGAAAAAAGTGGCAGATGCGGTTGAAGCTGTGGGAGAAAATACAACAAGACTAGTGGTCGTTGCACAGTGCTGATGCCCAGTCATCATCATCATCATTGTCACCTGCGAGATGAGGAAGAATGTCTCGAATGAATCGGATAAATATATTCCCCGGGCCTGGTGACGTTATAGTACAGTACATTATACCTTCATCTTTAACAGTTTTCTAGCTAGAGCCTCTCAAAATAGTGACATGAAAGTTGAATGTTTCATTGGATCATTCAGGAACTGCGTGACCTCAGCTCAAACATGAAGCCATGTATCAAGCGAAAACAGAGACGGTTCTCTGAGGTCTGTTGGAGCTAAGTCAGACCATCTTTCCGAGGCGCATTATGTCAATATGAAGAAGAAGAACGTTGCTTTCATGCAGCAGTGTCCTTGGCTTCAGAGGTCGCAAGATGGCACACTATATCACTGTATAATCTTAGGCTTTGAACTACTATTTCACATTATCCGTGAACCAAACATGCCACCTGCTGAACTCTGAAAATGAGGATGCTGCGCTCTCAGAGCTGCCTGCAGAAAGGTTTTTTGGTTCAGTATCACAATATTTTATGATTCTTATCATATTATTTTGCAATACTAATTGTGTAATTCCATGACACTGGGTGCATTCAAGCATGGTTTTCAGAAACTTCAGATGCAGTCAAATATGTTTTGATCATTTCATCTAGTTTTCTTGAAACAATCACATACGTTTATTGAAATGACTACAGTAATGTGTAATGTGTATTGTTTAAATGGCAAATATAAAGGTCTATTCATATGCACAGGTTCAGATCCCTGTCTCTCATATATCCTCTGTACTGCTTGACTGACCATGACGGTGATCTAGAGCAGGGGTTCTTAACCTTTTTGACCTCGGGGCCCACCTTTACCAGAACAAAAGGGTCTGGGGCCCATACAAGGAATAGAACTGGTTCATTACTGTGACTGCTGATTTCTGATTTCATTTGTGTTCAACAACCTTACATGTAAACAAACCAAAACCTTGTGAAATGGCATGAAACCACATGATCAGCGCAAAGGTATTTGTCATTGAAAAGTCATGTTCATCGAATTTACTAAAGAAAAAGAAGAAAAAAATACCCTTGATGCAAACTGTCATGAAAATTAGAAAAACTGTACGTCATGAATACAATTCTCAATAAAATAAATATAATAAAACAATGTCTATATATATATATATATATATATATATATATATATATATATATATATATATATATTTTTTTTTTTGTAAATAAACTCTAAAAAGAATAAGTAAAGTGTAAATGAAAGTATTGCCATAAAATGTTCTAAATAATTTAAAAAACTGCTCCAACAAGTCAACAGTTTTTACTGTTGGTGTCACTTTCTTTATCATTTCTTATCAGTTATTTTCAAGAACTTCTACATAGTTGGTAACTATCACAAATTTGCAGCTGTCCAGTCAATTCAGTGACACACTACTGCAACCATAAGTGGCTAGTGTATTAAAACCGAGCGTCTCACGGCCCAGAGGTGCAAAACCAAAATCATCTAGTGGCTCTCTAGGGGGCGCTTGCGGCCCAACCATGGGCCTCGGCCCAACAGTTAAGAATCATTGATCTAGTGGATTGACAATGCCCCTCATGTCTCTATTCATTTCTGTCTTCGGGTCACTTGGTGCCCAAGTGATCTTTGTCAACCGTCCTAGATATTGTGGGTTGTGTCACCCAACAGTCAGGACTGTTATGAGTTTAACAAGACAGCGATATCTCCCGCACTCGCTGGAGAGATGACATCTCCCAGTTGACCTATTCTAGAAGAGGAGGAGGTTCCTGGAGGGAAGGAGGTCTGGGCTTCTTTACTTTGGCTGCTGCCCCCACAACCCATAAGAGCTGAAAGGTCTGTGACTGGATGGAGAATCGAATCTCTGAGGAGCACTGGAGGCATTGCTTCTACCAACAACACCTTGATAAAGCAAATAAAATCATGTAAAACTTTTGTTTGTTTTTCTATAACTTTGCACCAAAAGCCAGGACTGGAGACTGGTCTAGTTGTTACACAAGGACACATCAGAGACGCATTGATGCAGCAGAAAGAATCCCTCTGGGATTTTAGGGCATGAAAACTGATCTAGTGTAGCTCAACCCTGCTACGCCTTGGTTGGTAAAAATAATAAATAAATACACTGTCTATGTTATAAGTCAGTCAAAGAAACTTTCTGGAGTGACTGAAGTTCGGCGTAACTTTGTACATCCACATATTTTATACATACAGGCCAACAAATGACAGAAAGACAGAAAGTCTTCAGAAGTTCTTTAAAGAGATTGTGCTGATGCATCATGTATGCAGCCGAGACTAAGAAGCCAAGGCGAAGTCAGGAGAGTGTGAAGAGGAAAACCCCCTGATGCTCTGACTGTTTACTGGGCTGTCACGGACCGTTTCTTTGTGTAGATGAGAGTCCGTCAGGGCACCTTTCCCTTCCGAAGGCTCACATCTATAATTCTGGTTCACTGTGCTCGCTGGCCTGAAACAACAAAATGCACGTTTTGGGATAATTCAGTTTTTTTGCATTCAGAGAATGAAGAAAAAACAAAATCTAAAAGGCAGACAAGAGGAGAGGTGGAATCCTCCAGAGGTTTTGATGTGAGAGGAATTCTTTGATAGAAATAAATAAATAAATAAAAATGAACCCTGACAATTTGTATCTTCCCCCTTTTTTATATTTATCATTATCATTTATATATTTATTTATTTTTTACATATTTTTAATAGGTCAGAGTTACATTTTATTTTTTCGTAATTTCTGGTCTTCAATGCTCAAATTTAGCTTTTTCTATTATTTTCTTTTGTATGTCACTGTAACTTCCATTATTTCCTATTACAGTTTATTATGATACATATCTTTATTCTGTATTAGAGCTCCAAAAATGACAACCTATTACGTGTGTTCAATGGGTTTGGATTTACGGAGGTTCCATAGATTTCCCTATTAATTTGAATTCTTTTCAGTGACATGACTGGCTCTGGTTATAAAGCCTGGCTTAATAAAACACAACATACAAAGGAATCACTGAAATAAATTTCATGTGACTACAGAGGCAAAATGTGGATTTACCAAAGTTCTCTCATTCATCCATGGCTGTAACTGCTGGTGTGTTGATGGAGGTCTGTAACGCTTCTGCCACCTGCTGTCAGGTGAGCACATTGCACACAGACTATATATTCCTTAAATTCCATCATGCTGCATCAGCATACCTAGAACTTGCCATGCACTCCGCAGGAAAACATTGCATATGCACTGAAGAAGATCCAGACTTCAAGGAAAGTGGTTGATAAACATTGGATTTAAACTCATCCATATTCTATGTTTGTCCAATATGGCCACGCATCTGGGTTGCTGTCCAGATTGTTGGTGAAAATGTCTATTGATAAAATAGATGCAGAGCAATCCAGTTCCCTCTTCCATCCGTTGTTCCAGACCAGAGCATAGAGTGACCAAGACCAATGAAGAGGGGGAGACCAAACCGAAGGAGAACATTCTTTTTTTTTTTACAGTAAGAAACATATTTGTGCCATATAAGCCTCCACAGATTTATGCTTCTGTTTTCCATACTCACCTTGGTCTTGGTCTCTGCATGCTCTGGTCTTGACGTGGTCTTGGCAAGAACCATGCTTTTATCATTAGATTACTTGCATTTTCCTTCTTAAATGTTCCCACCTAGTCTATTTCTGATGCATATAATGGCTAGTTTTGTTAGGATCGTTTTAGTTTTATACCATTTGCGACACATGCTATAAATAGAAAGAGATTTAAGGACATTTTGGCAAAAGAAAACAGCTCAGTAGTTGTGATGGGCTATTGAGGTTTCATGAATCTGTTGTTATTTTCCAAGTCCAATAGATGGCACTCTGCTCTGAAATCTTTGAACTAGAATTTCTATTAAACCTTTTTCCCTAAAGGCAGCACCACCTACTGGTCCGCAAGCAACGGCCATGTTTCCGTTTACATGACGGCCAAGTTCGAAGTTAGTCTGAGAACGGGAGCTCAGTAAAAATAAGCTGTAGATTCAAGTGACTCAAATTCGGCTTGTGCCACTTCAGCACTTCTGTGTGAATGCAGCAAACATGTTGAAGAGACAAGAGGGGAAGGATCCACTGTTCGACCTCCCACTGACAATGATTAGCATTTGAAAGACGAGTCACACCATCAGGCAAGCTCTTGTTTTCGGCTCATATCCCGGCTGTATCCCTTCCTGCATGCTCCCATATACAGCCCTTTCCAGGCAGTGTACATAAGTCTGAAGCAATCCAATGCTTCTCTGTTGCTCTGTCAACGTCCTTGCATGTGTTGACTGATATCGAACACATTCAGGAGGAAAAGAGTCTCAGAGGGGAAAAAACAAAAGCAAACTATGAGATGGTGAAGCTTTGAAACATGGAATTTCTGGTCGTTTATCTTCAATTCTATACTCTTACGTCAGCCGGGGCAATTTACCATATGCTGGCTGTGATTTATGAAAAGAGTAGCAGCACGAATTATCATCTATTCATGGTGGCGAGTGTGAAACTCAGACAGTTGAGAAAGAAATAAGTCACGACTGTCAGCTACTTTCAACCAGTTCAGAGCATTTCTGTTGGAAGAGACTGCAATAAAGCCAGTGCCTTTGTATTGTTTCCTCTGTTTCCCCTGTATCTTTGTCTTTGTAGTATAGACTTGGAATTCATAGACGAAAGAGCTTCAACATCTCAGAAGATAAATTCAGCGCTCAGTGTTTGATTTGTGTTTGGGTCCGATTACTTTGACGACCAGTTGCTTTCATTTGGTGTGTTTCAATAAAGAAAGCCACATAACTCATCATTGTGTTCTCATAACAATAGCTGCAGGGAATAGTCAAAGATTTTCTTTCTTTTTCAGAGTCTGAATAGTCACGATTATCTCAGCATACTGTGCTCACAGTGAAGTCAGAGATTCTTTTATTTGGAATCCCACAGATGTACTGCTTTGCTTTGCATTCCTTATGTTTTCCTCCAGAGAAATGGAAATACTTGATGCTTCCTAGTAACATCCCTGTCGCTCCGGTATAT
Organism: Synchiropus splendidus; assembly: GCF_027744825.2. NCBI lineage: Eukaryota > Metazoa > Chordata > Actinopteri > Syngnathiformes > Callionymidae > Synchiropus > Synchiropus splendidus. The sequence goes on along the minus strand of NC_071346.1, from coordinate 15,875,931 downwards.
TTCACAGTTGATAAATAGTCCTTCTAACCAGTGATGGGCTCATGAGGTTTCATGAAACAGTGTTCTTGTTGTCAGTTGACACTAGATGGCACTCTCTCATGTATGTTTGGCTTCATCAACTTTTTCATTTTCAAACCAATAGCGCCATCTACTGGGCTTTGGCAGGGAGGGTGCTTTTTTGATGAATCCTCATGAGCACAAAACACAACACAAAACATTTTAAGTTGTTTTCAAGACAGATTCCATTCAACAAAAACAAGTATTTTTTTCATGCTGTGGATTTTGTGTGAAAAACAAGAGGTGAAAAACTCTTCAGGTTATTGATGTTAATTGTGTTTTCCGGGGACTGGTGTGAAATGACATTGAGCATTCGATGTAAATTTGTTCTGCAAGTCTCGCTTGTTCAGTAAATGTTCATTGGAGCTCATTCCATTTAAGATGCTGTACTGTATGTTGAGGGCGTGTGATCGGGTCAGAAGTGGAGTGGAACAAAATACAAATGCCTTGTTTACCACAGCATTCTTGTTTTGAGTAGCTTCGCTTTATATGTGTGAATTATTGATTATGAAACTATAATTATTATGAACAATTTGTAGTTTATACCACTCAATATGCTGTAAATATATAATTTTATCCTGCAGCATGTCATTTGAGACATTGTTGGACATCACGTACTGCTGATCTTCTTTGCTCTGTCTCATCTCCTCACAACACCAGGAGACCATCCCTGTGCAGCCAGTCTCTGTGGCTCCCAGGTGTGGCGCCTGAGGTGAACTGACTTGAACGTTGTCTTTTATTTATCTGTCATTTACTTTATCATGAACGGTAGATGGCCTAAGTCTAGTTGAGGAGTGAAATGTAGAGTAAGTGAACCAGGCACGGTCATGTATCTAATGTACTCAGTGGTCTGTCACCTGTTTCCTCTGTGCTTCTGCAGCTGTACCATCCGCACAGTAGCAGCCAATTTCCGGCTCTGTGTGAAATGGACATTAAATATGCTGGACTGCATCACCATATACAATGCATTAGATTGCCGATATTTTTTTTGCTGTCTTGATTTTGAGGTATCTGCATTAGAACAATGGTGGTGGGACTAGTAGGAGGAAAGTCTGAGTAGCCAGGGCATTAGTCTCCATGGCAACAGAACCCCACAGCGAGTCCAAGGTACAACATTTTCTCACCTCTTCCAGAAGATTCTGGTAGGTCTACGGCCATGAACAGGGTTCCGTTTTGCCAGTAAACCTGTGTTAATGCCTGTAAATCAGAAAAATGCTCGCCTCTTTTCATGCAGTGAACGAGAATTGCTCCAACAAAGAATTTGAGCCTTTGATCTTCATCTGCAGACACGTAAACATTGGCATTTTATGGCAGAATAGTTTATGGTTGGATCTGACCCATTCATGTATATGTACTGCATTGTGTAATATTAGCATGTTGACTTTAAGGTCAACAACATTCGGGTCTGCCACATTGTTGCATGCCAGAGTCATCTGACTCTGGCATGCAACATGAGCGAAGGCTTGTTTACTGATACTAACTAGTTCATAACACTGCATGAAAAGATGTGTATGATACACAGCAACACACCTCCCTGAACCTTGTTACACATTACACATCACATATCTTGTATCACAAAGAAAAAATGACTATGTATCAAACCAAAAAATATGTATTTTGTGCAAAAAATATAATGAAAGCAAATCGTCACCAACCATTAAAAGCATTGCAGGAGACCCTCTGATGATGCATGACAACATATTTAATGTCCGCCTCAAGCCTCTGCTGCAGCACAGCACACAGTGCTGACAGCTCGCTCCTCCGGGGTGGAGGCCGCACGATCCACACAGGATTCCCGTCAACCATGGCGTCCTTCTCCTCAGACATGAGGTCCACTGTAGCACTGTTCCACACGGCCTCTTTGTCCCTGTTGATGTCGCAACTTCTGGCTTTGTACAGCTGCGAAAGCATGGAGAAAAATACAGACGTTCAAGCACATTAGCTTGAGGACAGTCAAAAGAAAACATGGATATGCCGCAGTAACTCTGTGCTTCTCCACCTCCTCAGGACCGTCATCTTGTTCCCTGAAATGTCGCCGAAGAGTCTCAAAATACGTTTTGCAGCCAGCTAAAGAGGAAGAGTTTTTTGAAACGTATAACGTATGCGCCTCGCTACGCGTGCCGCAAGCTCCCCCATTCAATGGCAATGAGCGTCGCGGTCCTCTGACTTGGATCATCATCAAATCCCCTACTTAGCATGACTTCCGCGTTTCACTTAAACTTAAATGTATGGCATGTGTTTCGTGTATTATTCATCGTTGATCACTGTGAAGTCCATTGAATTGAGTCGATATGAGACACTCCACTCTGCAGCTTCGCTCACATGCACAGACCAGGGCCACTTTGCTGGTGGCATGAGCCACGTAAAAATATATATAAATGAAATAAATGGTGCGCACGTCACTATCTACGCCACTTGATATTTCGAAGAGCACCATGGTGAAATGTATACATTTTAAAAACAGATGCACAAGAGACATACGCCGGACGTGAACTGGCAGCCTCGTGACACGCAGGAATGTGCTTTAACCGCTATACTGCCACAAAGTCAGGTGACCAGCTGTGTGCCACACCTACATATTTGTAGCATGTGTCTCTTTGCAATAGAATAAAGGTGGCTAACTAACCAAAAAACTAAAATACCTCTTCTCTCATCCCCATTTTGTTCTCTTTAATACGGTCTGTTTTTCCACATGAGGGAAATGGATGTCTTGAGAGTGAAACCAATTGTTCTTTTCTTCTTTTGAACCTCAGTGCTGCAGAAATATTAAGGTGATAATGCATCACGGTCCTCCACTTAGCCAGCCTATGCACACCGCTAATAACCCGCTGAATACAAGATTTAATTACTACCTCCAATTACTCCCTTTCATTACTCACTTGGAATTCGATCCAGTTCTAAATTAGATTCAGCAAGAGGAAACTTATTAACGTCATTAATATTATTAGGAAGAGGCGAGCAGCTGTCAAGCCTGCAGTGACCTCAAGTTGAGCAGAACAGCTTATTCCTTTGTTTCGACTTCTGTCCAAATGAAAAATGGGAAGAGTGATGAAATTCAGTCGTTGAGCTGCGTTGTTTTCATGTTAAGCAGAGTAAGGCTGAATAGAGAACATGAAGAGCAGATGAATTCAATTCAACAATTAGAACAGCAGATAAATTCCACATCGCTGAAGTACAAATTATTTCATTTGTTTGGTGTCCAAGTTATTCCCTTGAAGTTACAAGACTTATGAAGCTGGAATTTACATTATTACATTATCACTGTCTCTCTTGAAGGCTTCAGTTCTAGACATGAACATTGCATGTTGTAGACACTGTCTTGGTGGGGGCTGTGACGCTAGGCCATCAGATTTAAATCAGTCAGTTTGGACGTAACTTGTGTCTTTATATGTAGTGATCCCCCATCCAAATGAGATGGCTCTCAATGGGCCATAATGTAAGTAAGTTCGCTGTGAAGTTGGCAATGAATATATAGCTCTTCAAGGTGGCAAAAATAGAAAAACCTTGCTGAATGCAGCAACTATTCTGTCAAAAGGACAAATGAAAAACATTTTATTTGATGTGGAACGTCGCAGAGACTCTAGAGACAGTGCTATGTCCGTGAAATATTTAGATACTGTAGCGGAACTCAGAGACAGAGAGCACTGCATTTATGAAAGTTTTTTAAAAGTTTCAGATTCTGTGGCTGACAAACATTGCACCTGACCCAAAACGGCAACGGATCTGGTTGTTTCCGTTTCCTTCTCTGCCTAAACGACACATGAGCTGGTGAAATTAATAATAACTTCTTGTCAATCCAAAATGTTATGCTCAGACTGGTGGGTATTGCTAAGCGTCTGCTGAGGAACCAGCGCTCTCACTTTCATGAGCCCAGAAAACTCTGTACTCCGTCAAGTGCTGGAGCTTTAAATGGCCTGTTTAATTTTAAGGTGCTTCCCTGCACAGCATTTTCCCATGCGTGTGCTGCAGGATGCAAACTTAACGTGACAGATTGAAATAACCTTTACAGCAGACATGCTGCTGCTTAGTGAGCAGCACCAAAAAAACAAAGCTTAGCTGATGGTGTGACCAGTCTTTAATGTTAGTCACTGCCACTGGGAGGCTGAGCAGCAGATCTCTTCCCTCGTCTCTCTCTATAAAAAGTCTTTTGCATTCAGCCAGAAAGTTTTATTCGGGATAGTATATATTTTTATTCAACCCTCCAAGAGTCACAATTCTTGATTACATCTTTTCTTCTGTTCTTGCAGACTGACAGTGTCACTATTTGTAGAAGTGTTTGATGTTAAATTTGTTTGCTGCTCAGAGATTGATCTATAATGACACTAAAAGCTGGTGAAAAAAGGGATGAAGCTCAGTGGACCGAAGGCAGAACAAGAACAGATTACAATGAGGGACAGTGAGGGAGCAGCCATTTCCTTAACCAAACTTAAATTCAATTTTAATGACCCAGTTATTTTGATGGTTTAATCCTCAAATATGGACTCAACCTCATCGGGAGCAGCAAATGCATACGTCCTCACACACACTGAAGGGTCTGAAGTGAGAAGACACGGCTCCTCCAAATGAAGAACATGACAGGTGTGTACAACAACTGTAAATATCAACCCCTCTACACAATATTGCCTTTTCACAGACCAATCTACTTAGTATTGTTCTTCAATGTGCGCCATCTTTTGTTGAAAAGAACACTAATGTATATTACATGGAAAAGGTGTGAGAGAATACTGGTACTGGAGATGCAGAAATTAATAACTGTGATTTCTGCTGTTCAGTTCAGTCTGCATTTTAACAACTTCCGAAGACTAAGAATTATATTTGCCTGGCTTATGATCAAGTTTATCAACTGTCAATTGTCATAGAGAATCTCTGAGAAATTATACATGAATATATAGTTATATCGGAAGCTGGCGCTTAAATGTTAATGTGATCAAGTCAGCTGTAAATATACCTTGTTCCTGTCCATGGCGTGCCACACATGGTCCTGACAGTGACATTTCTGAATAATACAAACCACCCTTCGCTGGATGTAAATGAAGACCACTGGCTGACTGAAACCATACGCAGCATATCAAGCTGTTGGCGTAGCGCGACGGTTCTCTGCATGGAGATGTGGTCACTGTGAACACACGCATTCATTCACATGATCAGAAATTTTTGTTACGGAGGAGGGACGGGTCTCATGGGGTCAGAATCAGCATTTTTATTTGGCAGTTTATAAACACCCTCATGCAAATGGTTGCTAGTTCACAAACAGCTAGTCTACTCACGATTCGACTGGAAGACAATGTTTGGAGCACAAAGGTCAGCGGTTACACTTTAGTGAAGACCAAACCACCAATCCAGTGTGATGTCCAGCATGTGAGCAACCAAGCGATTGGTCTCCATGGTAACTGACCCCTTTTTTGAGCCAGACTTGTTATATTTTTGCACCTCTGTCATGAACATTTAATATGGAATGTACACGGCCGTATATAGTTGTGTCAGGGATCCGAGTACCCATTTCTGAGAAGCTGCAAATAAGCCGGTAAGACTGAGGCACACTGATGATTGAAAAATGCCAAGATTTAATGAAATGCCAAAATAAGTATGGAACCATGATGAAGAGAGGTGGTGCGGCCCATTTGGTTCTCTTATATTCGTACTCCTCTGGGTCCATGTTCTTGAAAAAGGCAGAACCACAAACGGATAAGAACAGTTTGATGTCAGTAACTGCTTCAAAGCCACCAAATTTCATATTCAGTTTTAGTGGGGTAATGATAGTCTTTTGAGGTCATCTTCAAATTGAAGTGCGATACTGACTATGTCTTGATGCACTAATGAAGTCTGGCATTGCAGGAGCCACAGGGCGAGCAGCAGGCTTACTTGTGACCCGAGTGAAGGCTCGAGCTAAAGGGTCAAGGTTCTGGAGAAGTGGCCCAGCACGCTGCCCTTCTCTCTTTCTCTTTCCAGAAATACAGAGCAGTCGTTGACTGGTTTTGTTGGAAAATATGGGCATTGGTGCAACTATCACATCTTTTTACTGCAACAAATGCATCACTGCGATGCATCCTTGTCTTTAGCTACTTTCTTGGTTTGATGCTTTTTCATGCACTGCTTGAATCCATTTAAAAGTTAAATGGAGCCAACTGGTGAGAAGCTAGTGGTGGACTCTCAGTGCTCAGAAGGTGGCGCTCTCTGTTTAAAGGTAATGTGAGGTTTCACTTTGTCCATGGCCAAAGCTTTTCAACCAAGAGTGCCATCTAGTTCCTGAAATTGAGGGCAGTGCTTCTTGAAGCTTCATCAGCCCAATGCCACTGTTTACTGTTCTGTTCCGCTAGTGTTGTTTTGACCAAATTAGACAGCCAGTGTTTCTTCTTGGCTTTGTTTGCCAAACAAGCTGGATTTATTTACACAAACATTTCCAGACTAAGGTTAAATTGCAGTCAAATGTTGGCTCTCTGGAAGAGCTGCTTCATTTGAGTGTGTTCATGATGACAACTACTTCAGAATAATGAGAACATAACTCCTATCCTCTTTTGTCGACACAACACTGAGGAAAAAAGAGAATCATGTTATGTTTCAAGACGTGGAGTGGGAGTGCAGTGGTGAAAGTCACAGGAGGCAGGAGCGAGTCAAAAATAATATTTTAATCATTAACAACAACAAAACCACAACAGAAAGCGTCACCGAACCGTGAGAAACAAAGCAAAGTCTGAATGTCCAGAGTCCCCAAGCTGGCAGAAGTCCATAAACATGAATAAGAGTCCAAACAGAAAGCGTCGCCGAACCAGGAGAATCAAACAAACTTAAATCTGTAAACAGAGAGACAAATACACAACGAACAGAGATAGTAAAATAACAGAATAAACCAGGAAACATGCAGAAACAGAGGAAGGAACTAAAACTCTAACTCAGGCACCAGGGTTTCAGAGAGAGTAGTCAAAAATGAACAAACTAGAACACAGAGAGAGCACAAACAAGGAGAGCCAATTTACCACAGGGAACAATAGGAGACCATCTGGCACACGTTGCTGGAGTCCAGGTGCTCTTATACATGGGTGATCAGGGGTTGATTGGCTCCAGCCGTGTGGACTCAAGAGACAAAATAAAAGCAGAATCATGACAAATCACTTGTTGGGTAAATATTACGTCCTCAAGTAAAAAAGTTATTTTTTATGTCCATATGTATTTTATTTAGATAGCGTCACATGTAGTGCTTGGGCTATGATTCCTTTGTGTTGTGCTTCTGCAGTTATATTCATCACAGTTTATTGTTGTTGTTGTTTATTTCTGATTTTATTTTGGTGTGGCTAGTCTTTTCTTCCTGTGTGCACCTTGTCTGTCTTGTCTACATCCACCCTTCATTGACTGCACCTGGTGTCTCGCTGCTGTTTTCGCTTTATTCTGTTCCTCTGCTCCTGTGTTATGTAATGTCTGTGTGTCATGTTTTGTCAAGCCCTTGTCAAGCCACTGTCGTCTTGTCAAGTTTAGTCAATAAGAAACTATTTGGTTGAGTCACATCTCGTCTAGTAAAGTCATCATCTCGTCTTGCCCTGTCAAGTCAAATCTCCACATCAAGTCAAGAAAATGTTTGGTTTAGTCGTGTCTAGCCAAGTCATCAGCTAGTCTTGCCTTATCAAGTCAAGTCTAAGCGTCAAGTCAAGTAAAGGTCTGGTGGAGTTTTGTCATCTTGTCTAGTCACGATAAGTCATCATCTTGTCAAGTTATGCCAAGTCTTGTCTCATCACATCATCGTGTCATGTGGGAGTTTGCGTCTTGGGAATCTGGTGATATATTTAGTAGGAACTCGGCATTCTGATGGTGAGGCCTCCAGCTGTCGTGTGCCGAGCAAGTTTGGATAAGTCTCAGTGGAACTTGCTGTGCTGCACACCGCGATATTTCTGTCTGTTACATCCTGTTCAGGGATAACTGTGGGTGGGCAAGGTTTATACCTTAGGCTGCAATAATGGGCACAAATCCCTGACTGAACTGGTCCCTGGCGCTTAGAATCTCAATTCAATCGAATCACACAGTAGCAATTTTTCTGGTGAAAAGAAAGAAAAGAAGGGCATTTCTGCAACCTGCTCCATGGATTGGCCAGGACATGATAACCAGGCATCCCATAATTAGGGCTTGCGTTAATCCCTGTACTGACAAGTCCTGGCTGCTTTTTCTTTGCTGGCGAGAGCTGATCTGTGTCAGAGATAAGTCATACTTTTCTTGCGTCATTTTCATTTCACTCGACTTCTGAGTCGTGCAGATAAAACAGGGCTTTAAAAAGAGACACTTTGTCAGATCCCACCTCTGCTTCTGTGACTGGCCGCCTGTCTCTCAGTCAGTCAAAAGCTCATTAGGAAAACCTCAGGCTGCCTTCCCTCCGATGCCACTCGGCTCAATCTTCTTTGTCAGTGTCATGTCTGAGTGGTCTTGTTGGTGTCGCTGTTGTCAAAGGTCAGAGCGTGACCGAAGCAAACCAAAGCGAAACTAACTTCTAAACACTCATTTTTCTTTTGAACAGAGGATTGTTGTATCAGTACTTTATCGTAAATACATTATCAGTTTGGGAAAACAGGTGCTATATTTATACACCAGCTACTGCACCTCCAGCCACCAGTCTGTGAAGCTGATCAAGTTTGTGGATGACACCACCATCATCGGGCTCATCTCAGATGGAGATGAGTCGGCTTACAGGAGGAAGGTGGAGCGGCTGGTTGACTGCAGGTGAAGATGCTGGTCGAGTTCTACACCACCATCATCGAGTCCATCTCACCTTCTCAATCACCATGTGGGACAGAAGCACCACCTACAGGGACGAGGACAGACTGCAGCGCATCGTACATTCTGCTGAGAAAGTGATCGGTTGCAGCCTGCCACCTCTTCATGACCTGTATGTCTCCAGGACCCAGAGACGTGCAGAGCCGACCCTTCTCACCCTGGACATGGACTGTTTGTTCCTCTTCCCTCTGGCAGGAGGCTACGGTCCATCCAGACCAGAACCTCCCGTCACAGGAACAGCTTCTTCACCTCAGACTGTTGAATTTTTGAACAGCCCTTGTTGTTTGTGGTTTATTTATGTATTAGTTACTTCTATTATTATTGTTCATTTTATATTTATTATTATTATGTTTTGCTCATTATTTGTTCCAAAGCACGTTCCTAGTTGGTGCGATCCTCGCTGACCTTGGCAATAAAGCTGATTCTGCATATAGGGAAATGTGGGAATAGAGAGAAGAAATTACAAAAACTGCTCTTCACTCTGCTCCTTTTCAGTCTCTGACAAACGAAATGTTGACTCTAACATCGGAAGCAACCCCATAATGCAAAGAATAGCCCAGTCAAATGTCAAATGTTGTTAGTAGTGACGGGTAGCTGCGGTTTAATGTCCCACTACTGAAGGGTAGATGAGGTTTCATGAAACAGTGTCCTGATTTTCAGAGGCCACCAGATGGCACTGTCTGCTGTGAAATGTTTGAACTTGAACAACTAATTCGATGAAGCCTCACATCATTTCTAAACCATGAGCGCCATCTAGTGGCCCCTGAGATGTGGACACTGGTTCATCAACCCATCACTAGTATTTTGAATGTGTTAGAGGAGATTGTCCATATTTTCAGGAGAAAGTTTTCTCTTGTTTTGATTTTCATTTGTGACTCAGTCCCCCCCACCGCAAAAAAAAAAAAAAAAAAGTGGCTGAGCAGGAACAGTAATGCGACTTGCAGCGTTGCCATGCCAGCTCTCTCCTTGCTGTTTTCCGCGGGCTTTACTGAGCCATAATGACCACCCCCACTATCCGCACACATGGTTTTATTTGCGCCCTGTGTGGGTGCACCTTACTGTTTTGGCAGCATAAATGTCTGAAAATGTGTCAGTGTAGCGAAGAAAACAGTTCCCTGTTTCCTGGAGGTAGTACTTGCATTACCACTGAATTTTTTTTAATGTTCAATCTTAAAACCATAATATTGGAGAGGAATTCATATTTTCTCATTTGAACAAAGTAACCAAGATAATCCAGTTAACATGTTGATTATGTCTGCATGTGACCATTTGATAAGGATGGGAACGGGTGCCTGTAGTACACGGCAAATACATCTGCACAGCATCGCACGCCCCGCCTCGTGTCACACATGTATATCTCCAAACAAGTTACGTGAAACTGATCATTTCCTACTCCCACACTCTTCTAACTATTGCATATTGGACAAAGAGGGAGTGGCCTGTTGTGGCCACACCCATGCTATATTTGGACAGCTAGCGGCAGGCAACGTCTTTGTTGTTTTTTGATGAAACTAAGCCAGACTGACCTCACCTCCTGTTTATTTCTTTATTTTTATTGGTCTCCAGTTTGATTGTCTTATTAGAACTGTGCATCACATATTTTTCTATTTGACAAAAAAGTCTGAGGGCAGTAAATATATCTACAGACATTCAACTATTTAAGCAATACAAGGAAAGTAGATGACAACAACAACTTCTATTCTGAATGATTGAAATTTATTCTAAAACATCAAAAGCCATCCTGTCCATCTAGACACGAAATGAATGTAGAAATGGCTTATTCTAGATGGTGAATTGGATGGTTTGCTGGACTGTCTTCTGTATTAAACGCTGTCCTCCCACGAGTGCTGTCTGCTCCTGATGTTGCAACCCTGAGAGTCGACTTTCGACACAACACCACCTCAACATGTTTGTCTGAAATTAACCAAGAACAGTTCATCTAAACTTGAACGATGAAGTTGTTTATTTTGACGCAGTTCAACATTCGCTCCAATGTACTGATTCTGGACCTTTTTAGCTAAGCAAGTCAGATCATTCCACAGCTATCGCTGCCCGATCATCTACCTTGGGTTCCGTACTTGTTGATGCCACTGCATATACTCTGTTGACCTGCCAAGAAACGGTTAGTATTCCACTTCTGCCACCCATTGTTAGTGTCCCAGTGACTGTCCCATAAACAGTGCCTCTGACTCCAGAGCCAGTCAGAGACTGTACCACAGCTAAATGCACCAACCTTTTTGGGATTGTTTATGTCTGGGTTAGAGGGACTTGAGAATCAATGCTGAATCTGAGTCGACGCATGCCGTTTTTCATTTAATCTGTTGAACAGATCTGACATTTATAAATAAATCATTAAGTAGGAGTGGACTAAGTATTGCAAATATAATCATTTTTTCTTATGGTACAAAGAAAATGCTTCATCTATATTCTTATTTCTGTCAGTCAACAACTGACAGCTTGCACCCCAGACAGTTAAGCGACATTTACATAATCGAAATACTACATTTGAAAGCAAAGTAATTGTTAAACACAAGAACAAAAGTCAAATTGGGAGAAAACAAACTTGAAAACAGACAATTTCAATCATCAGTGTTTAAAACAGACTGTATTTAAAAAAAAAAAAAAAAGAGCTCCTTGGACTCATAATTTCAGTTTGGTCATTTTAATTTAGTTTGAAACTTCTAAGTTTGAACCTACTGCTTATTCATGATAAAGACAAAAATGGACTTAAATGTACCGAAAAAGAGCTGCAATAATGCATCAATAAATAATAGTGACTTTGACTATTTCAGTCCCCTTCTACAAGCTGAATTGTAACATCTTAGGGCTTTAAACAACTTGCGCACACATGATTTTCAAAGGTAGGCGATCAGACAGTGACAGCTATGTTCTCTGTTCCACACTGTTCTGACTCACAGCGCCACCATTTGTCATGGGGTCGACATTTCTCAATAACCTTGCACTACATGTATATTGGGACAGAAAGGGGAGTTATTATGATTCAGGCTCTTGCTTCATGAATGCTCCTCTGTGCATGCAAATGCAGTCACTGTCAACCAGTTGGAATAGTTGCCGCCTCCATTTTGTTCTTTAGCCAGGCCAGCCATTCACTTTTGTTTTTTTAAAACAAATGCTGAGGCTGGCTGGTGGTATGGCTGCATTTATCGCTCTCACCGTGAGATGCATTAAGCAGCGTGTCAGATGTTGCTCCCAGCTGATTGAGGATTTACACAGAGCTTAATGAACATTGTAACTTCAGTGTCTGCCTTGTCAGCACGGCGCTCCCTCTCTTGTCATGGTGTGACACCCTCACCACCTACTAAACTTTTTAATCTTGGGTTTTACGAGACCAGACCGCCGTTTCACCCTGACTTAATAAGCTGAACCATTGATTCCCTTGTATTCTTTGACTGAATAATGGATGGTCCAGGGTCTGTAAAGGGAGAGGACACGCTGTACCGAGACAGTCCAATCATTTTCTGCATTCAAGCCGCGATTTTCTCAATGCTCTCATTGTAAAGGATGATGGTTGCGATTGGAAAACACATCAGTCACAGCCACAAAAACAAGCAGGTGAGCTCAAATGACTATGAAAAGAACATTAACATCAGAGTTTGGCAAGTTTAAATGCCTACTGTATCTACCAGAGCAGTTGTCAAAAACGAGTTTTACTTGAATAATCATCAGGAGAATTTTCTAAATCCTTTATAAAAATCCTTTGTATAGGAGAATGAGAGATGCACCAATGTCATTAACGCAGCCACTGCTGCACTGAGGGCATTGAATGAACAGCGAAGTCATTGCCATTAACTCTAAGAAACTTTGAAATTAAAATGAACCGACACAAGGCTTGGATTGAACTGCAAAAATAGGGCAAATGTCAAATGAATGCAACTAATTGGTTATTGGTGTTCGCAGCTGAAACAATTTTAACACAACCATGTCAGTGGAAACTATTCCTGATGTGTGATGACTGAATCACCCACAGGGTGGAGGCGCCGCACACAGATTTTCCAAGACAGAATCCTCATTTGATGGTTGAGAAGAAGTAGAAGAAGAAAGGCGCAACTTTCTGTGGTCACCCTGCATTGTCTTGTGTTGGTTATGCACCAGTGGGCGTGGCTTCCACAGCGGTTGGTGAGGGAGGTTTCCACTTGAATTGCACACAGCTTCACTGGTAGACGCTCCATCTGCCTTCACCTCCAGGAATCTCTTTCTTATTCTCACTTGTTTCTTCCCATCTTTATAGACCTTTAGAGGGTAATCATGTTCCAATGAGACGGATTTGGTTCATTACAATTTATGTTTTCAACAACATAATATACATTATCATCTTATTCTTTGCACTTGCCTTGGCATCCAAGTGTCTACCTCCTCAGTATTGAATGATAAGTTCCTCGTTTTTTCAATTATTTCCACAACTTCTTTCACTTTGTTCATCTCACACAACCATGAAACCATGCAAAATGGTTTCTATGGTGCAATAACCTATTTTAATCTAGTTTCATTTATTTATTTTATTTTATTTTTTTTTAGGTTATTAGTATTGTTATTTTATTTATTTATTTTTTTTTATTCTCTGTGTGATGCTCTTCCTGACTGCATGCCCTTTCTTGCCTCTATTGCTGCTGGAAATGTATTTTGTATTATGTATTTCTTGGAGGGAGTCATCCCAAAGGGATCAATAAAGTCTAGTCTAAGTCTAAGTCTAAGTCTAAGTCTAGAATTAAACAATGACAATAAAGAAAAATAAAAGTATTTTGTGTAATTATATTACAACTGTTACAGTGACATGATCTCCACTCAGATGATTTGGCATTTTCATTTTTTTTTTTTTTGCTGACTCAACAATTTCTTTCATTGACTGAGAACTTCTTTCCTTCTTTACTGCCATATCTCCTCCTTGTTATCACATTTCTTCCTTTATATCCTCAATTTCTGATTTAATCACTTCATTTATTTTCAGCTCAAATCAGTTTCTTCACCTTCTTCACTTTTATTTCCCTCCTCATGATCACCAACTCCCCGTCACACCCTCACTGGTATGACTTGCCTCCAGGTTAGAGTCATGCTGCTAAGTAGTAGTGTTTTGGGACTTTTCTTGAAGGTGGATTTGCAGAATTACAAGTAGATTTGTAAGAATCTCTCCATCTAGTGTTGAGACCATGGTCTTGAGCCACACATATGAAACTGTGTATAACAGCTACAGTAGCTTTCATGTTCCTAAAAGCCATCCAAAGCCATCCATGCAAATCTACCAAGGCAGCAATTGGGCTCGAAAGGGTGATGTCACAAAGTGAGAATAAACATATTGCATTATGGGCTAAGAGTTTAATAGCGATATGTGTGCGCTATTTGTTTGATCCTTTTATGTGTTAAACTTTGATCATGGTGCAAACGTGCTGCATTATTGACTGACTCACTTGTTCCCACGACCGCTTTGGAAAAATGCTCTCCTCGTTTCAAATGTTGGGGAAGAGCCAAGGACTCCGGGTATCGGATGCACTGAATAGAATGCAGCTGCGAGATGCTCGAACATTACCTCGACACAATCACTCAACGTGTAAATGTGTTCACGCATTTTAGATTAGAAAGTTTGAATAAACAAGCTCTAAATCAAAGCATGGGTCTTTCTGTTTCACTAGTAATGCTACTTGTGGTGGCTATGCTAATGGCTAAATAACTCTTGTCCACTCATTGGAGACTGAGTTGGAGTTTATTTAAAGTTTTTTAACATCTCAAGTGCATGGAATGCTTTAATTAAATTATGTATTTTGCTGCTAAACAAAAGTAACAAGATAAGTATCTTCTCCCTGTTACCATGTCCGGTGTAACGTCGGGAACCGAGCGCCTGGGATTTCAGTAGGGATTTCTCAAGAGGCGGCGCTGTTTCATGTCTGTGACCAGCCAACTCATTTCAGTATGCCGTGTGATAATGTCTACACCAGGTTATGCGTATTCAAATGTAATTTTTCCAAGTGAATCGGAACGCTAGGAAGTGATTGTGGTGACAAATATCTGCGATAAAGGACATGTTTGTAATATCAATTTTCATTTAAACCAACGGAAATACAGTGGTACCTCAGTTCTCGACCACAATCCGTTCCAGAAGGCTGTTCGAGAAGCGATTTGTTCGAAATCTGAATCGATTTTTCCCATTACACTGAATGGAAAAAGAAAGAATGTGTTCCAAGCCTTAAAATAGTCTTTTGTAGGAGTGAATGTAGAGTGTCTGCTGCAGGTGCGCTGTTCCTCTATGTGTGTGGCCGCTGCATGTGGGAGGGGTTGCCGAGTGAGTGACGTCTCTCCAGAAGTGAAGAGGTGCCCGGTGCGTGTCCAGCTCTGAATGTGCGCTTCTGTGCAGTTTGGCTGTGACAAAGTCATAAACCAAGTCACGCTCTGTCCCAGACTCGCCTCATCCCTGTCCCAGCTCCAGCCCACAACAGGACATCAAACCCTGGAGTGAGCGCTCCAGCCTCAGAGGTGTGGAGAGTGAGCACCTCCCCTGTGACACTCTACCACGGTCCAGTGTGGAGACAGGAAAGGTTTTACCCCTCAATATGAAGAAAAAACAGTCAGTAAATGTAGCTAACGGGACACGTCTGCATACAGAGGCTGCGCTATACACAATAACAGAGCACGTCGTGGGTCAGCTGATCGGTCCGCACACGCTATATTTTTTTCCTGCTTTTTTCGGGGGCGTTTGAGTTCTGGATTTTCTTTCGAAATCAGAAGCCAAAAAAAATTCGAAATCTTTGTTCGAATTCCCATTTGTTCATAGTCCGGGACATTCGAAAACCGAGGTACCACAAAGCAAATACATTTTAGAGCTTCAGATTCCAAGTAGCAAGTGTGCCACAGTTAGCGCCATCCATTCAAACAAAGCTAAGGTATGGCAAGGTTACTAGTCACATGACTTAACTACAGTATCATTTGATATACGCGTCCAGCAAATAACCATCACAATGGTATGTGATGTAGTTCATCTGTGTGGTTAGGAAAATTTGAACTCAAATTCAGTGTCAGCCACATAACATAACTACAGTATGGACACAGGTCGGCCCTCCACCGCTGGGGAAGCAGTGCACCATCACCTGCCTCTTTTCGGATGAACAATGAACCCAAAGTTCTCTGCTGCTAATAACAACACTGACTCAGATCTGACGTCCGTCAGGGAGAGTCGGAGATACCACATTTCACAAGCGCTGGGAAGAATAATACAGGGAGAAATCAATTGTCTTGTTCTGACTTTCATTTGAAGTTCCGTGGATTAAAGAATAGACGAATCAATACCAATTGATACAGAGCGATTCCAGGACTTTCACTGAAAAAAAAAAAAATTTACATTTTGCCTTTGATATTTTATGTCGATGCAAGCAGTGTGAATGTGAAAGAGTGTGCAAATGGAGCAATTGCAAGCATGATTGATGATTTTTCATCCTTGTTTTTAAACAACTGTCTCCAGAAGTGTTGTGTGGTAAAAGAATTCTTCTTGTTTGTGTTGTTTCGTTTCTGTAATATACAGGTACCTGCGCTTGGTCTGAGAAGTCAGGTGGCTTGTGCAGCATGTCAAGCAGGTTTTGGTTCAAGCGGCCGTGGTCGACAGCTCAATATGGAAGGGGCATGGTTGTGCGTCTCTCACTCACATAACAGCCATATAGTCTGTTCCTCCTGGTGGCATTGGCAAAATTTCATTTGAGCCGTAGATTCATTCATATATTTCTGTTAAAACCATGATAGTCATGTCCATTTCTGTGATAGGTGCTTTGTTTTCCTAATGTTGTGATGTTTCCACTTCGTTTTCGCACCTGTGGTCACATGGGATTTCTACTTCTCGATTGGTGCAGGGAGAGAATCTTCATGCGTGTGGCGTGCAGAGATAATCTGAGTGTATCTTGGTGCTGACAGATTAAAAAATAATCTTGCAATTGGTTGTAAAATAAAACAAGAAAGGTTGTGTAAGCACCTGTTAAAGCATCTAGATTCATTTGAAAACAATATTGCGGTGCTTTCACTGTCAATTTTCTTGATAGCAGTTGATTTAATTTCATTATTTTATTTTTCTTTGGATAATGACGACTGGAGTCTTGTTTTGGTGCTTAAGTTTGAATGAACTCGAACATTAAAAGCTTTATACGGCATTAGAAAGGTTCTCCTGCTCCAGATTGCAGTACGTCTATGCAAGGCTACTGCCAATTTTTTTCCATAAAAACACTGGTCCTTTTTGCTCCCATTGGTCCTTTCCATTAAAACATATTTTTCACTTCTGTTGCCACATCTGGATCATCACCCACGGCCACAAAAACCTGTTAAAGATCCTGTTGGTGGTGTGTTTCACGTTTTGCACCTGCAAATGGAGGAGCTACATATGTGTTGGAAACTGAGAATACAGTACACTTTTGCTTCTCACTGCTGCCGTTTATTAGATCTGGTGCTTTCCATCAGTGTATCCAATGCTTTTTGAGCGAATCCATTTGAAAACGCTCGGGTATGTGTCTCCGTTTGTACAACAGATCCGCATCTTATGGGAAATGATGACGTCGCTGCAGCGTCTGCCTCATCACTCTCCCCAAAATACTGCAGTACTTTACAGTGCTGTACATCATCTGTAGCAACTGTATTGTTCAAACAAAATCCTCAGCTCTGTCATTTATAAGAGAGAGAAGCACACGGTCTACAGAGTAGCCAGTCACAAACACAAGTTTAATATGTTGAGCAAATGTTTATTTTCTTGACCCAAAATCAAACAAGAACTTATAGGCTTGAAATTCATAAAGAATACTCTGCCTGGTGTCGATGGAGCACATAGCAGGTGACCACAGAGCTGCTGAAGATACTCAAAACACGAGGAACACTTGTTCCTGGACACATGTCTCTGATGATTCGCAATTCAGTGCCGACTCGTAATAAAAGCTCTACCTTGTCGTCGGTACACACCAACTTCTCTTTCTGCGATTTGTTATGCTCCTATGCTAATATGTTTTCGTCGTCTTCGACTACAGGCCTGGCACATGGACATTCATTTTCAGCGGATTGTGTGGACGCCTGAAACGACTACAGTTCTGAGCGCCTATTTGAAACCGAAACATTAGCATGACGCTTTGTGGTGAACACATGAAGGCTCATACAGGACTTTCCCTTTACCTTTATTTGGAGATGCCTCATTGTTCAGTGATGTTTCATTTAAAGCCTTGTTTGCCATGACTAGCATCTTGGAAATTTATACATAAATCAAAGTGTGAAAATGGAGAAAAGAGCATTGTATATGGTTTGAGCAAGGTTTGAAGAAAAAGCACTTGGTACACAAAAGCAACGCCTTATCAAGTGTCAGACTTGCTGTTGATCCTGCATCTCTTATATGCTAATCCAACATCTGCTACAGCCGTTGCCAACTTCACACTTCAAACCTGAAGGCAGTTTGATGAATAAATTCATTGCATTAATGCATAAGCCATGACGGCACTAAGGGATACCTTCGTTTGAAATCAAAATGGATTTGTAGTGATGTTTAGATACAGTAAGAATAGGCATTTATTTTCACCTTGTAAGTCCATAAGAGGTTGATGAAGTCTCAAGCACATGATGATTTCTTGCCTCCTTAATGGCCTCTGGATGATAGATGGGGTTAAAGTCCATTCCGTTGCTCTAGTGCCGACTCTTGATGGATGCTCAAGCACTGTAGTGTGGTTGGAGAGTTGGCATGGTAGCCAAGTCATAAACAGCACAAGAGTACCATGGCGCTGTAGGAGACATATATATATATATATATATATATATATATATATATATATATATATATATATTCAATTTGAATGAATTTGGTGGATTACTGCATGAAATGATGGACCCATACATACAGTTAAAACAACAAAAATATTAATATAAAATATATAATATAAATATATATACAAAATATTTATTTTGCCTCAGTTTGACAATAGCACAATGAATCATGATGGTGGCTATATTCAAGTTTTTATATCACCTTATTTAAACTAAAACTTTTTTAATGTCATGAAAATATTTGTATGAGAATTTTTATTTTATAAGAATTTCAGAGTAGTGCTTTTGTTCAGGGATTCCTCCATGTTTGTTGTTGTTGTTGTCATCCTAGCTGCCACGTGTCTTGAGCATCAGTGTGATCAGTGGAGCAGGAACTCCTGCACTTCTCTGTTGTCTGGAGAGCAAGACGATGATGACACGATGATGAGAGTAGCAGACTCAGCTGCTGCTCATTTATAGTGAAGAAATGTTGCACTTTATTTTGATGTTTGTCTTCACAGTGTCTTCACAGCGGTAAAACACAAAACTGTAGATGTTTCGCTTCGTATTCTGTTTTTGTTTTTGATGCATATATCTTACAGCATCAGTTAAAAAAGTTAAAGGATCCACAACATTTCCTCAGTTTGAATGAACATCCTTGCTCTATTTTTATGAGGATTGTAGAGGTTAACTTGCTGTTAACTCAATTTCAAGTAGTGGTTGCACTTAACTCAAATAAAATGTGAATGTATTTGCCAATGAATGTTGACTTGCTTGTATCCAGAATTAGTTTCCCATGCACTGGTCTATTATCCAGGCCATTATTTGTTACACAGGTTAGAATTTTTTTTTCAATCACTGAATCGTTTCGAATCATATTGTTCAACATCTGTATCGTGCTTGAATCGTATTGGTACCCTCCAACCTTGATGTGAATCAAATTGTTAAAATGAATTGCTGAGTTCCCCACTTTTAATGGACACGTCGATAACTAGTTGATGACTGAAATGGTTCACTTTTCACCCAAAATTATTAGTTCTGCAGATCCTAATTTTAAACATTCAAGTCGTGTTGTATTCGAGACCATGAAACCCACTCATGTAGCAAAACTATATAAGTCACATTGCCTCTGACATTTTTCGTCTTGTGCATTGTTTTTGTTCAATATGATGCAACTGAAACATAACTTTCTCATTAGATTATTTTTCTTAATTGTTCACCTTTTCTGTTGACTATTTTAGGAGCATTTCTTCTCCCTTAAAATACATCAAAATTGAAAGTACATTTTGAAATGTATGAGAATCTTTCAATGGAATGTGGTTTAAATTAAATAAAACACAACAAGCCCACATTTTCTCTGCATTTTCAGTTTTCTCTTACCCACCTTTGTTGGCTTTGTCGGCCCCTCTGACTGGTCACAATACAGAACCTGGCCCCTTAAGGAAATGTAAATGCCCACCTCTGATCTAACCTGAGGTCAGACATCACCAGGACCGTGACTGTGGAAGACAGAGACCACCTCAATACTGAGCTCACTAGTCTATTTGTTATTGTAAATAAGAATATGAAATACCTCCAAAATCAAGTCACCAACCATGAAAGTTATTTAGCCAAATATCTCAAGTTATTCGCTTTAAAAAATGAACAGATGTACAGAGACTCCTAACACATATGACGTCCGCCACTCCATGATTCATGGAGGTAACTATCGATTCCACTGAAGTTGAATTTAGAGTGAGCTTCGCGCTCAGAGCCAGTGGCTGAACTCTCCTTTTCCCCTCATCCACGACGGGAAACATGGTTCATCAGAGGGCAGGCAGGTGGCAAACCATTTGTAGTTATTCAAAACCAAAGACTTATCTCGCATTTTAACTGGGGAACATCACACATTCGTGATTTAAAAACAGGTGACGGCAGCTGAGGTCTCGCCTGGTCCTGATTAAAAACTGGTCAAGCCTGGCCGACTCAGAGACCTTGTGTGTGGCCTTGAGTCTGTATTCAGGAGCGCCTCAGAATTTAAATAACAGATCACTAGCATGGCTGCAATATATGTTTTTTTTTATGTTGGAAGGGCAGTGTGATCACCTTCAAACGCACTGTCGTACTTTCTGATGTAGGAAACATTAAAAAAAAAAAAAACCTTTGAATATATGTCATGAGTCCAATGCACTAAATTCTGTTTGCCCCTCACTTAGTCATGGTATTTGTAGCAAACAAAGCGGACACGTGGTCTTTCCTTGTTCATTGCTGAGGTACAAAAGTATCCTCATTTTGCCAAGGTCAATGTCTTGGGTGAGATAATGCTGATGAGCACAATAAAAAATAAGGCTGAGGAGTTCAGCACCTTCTTGACAAAATCGAGTCACATGATGTGTCATGAGAACTTGGTTAAAACCTCACTGGGCTGCCGTCCAACTGTGATGCTAAAGGTAACATGTTCATGACAACAATAGTGGCATCGAAAGACAAGACAAGACAAGACCATGACAGAGAACAGAGCTGGCCTCCTGACCAGCTTGTTCAGCCTCTTCCTGTCCTGCTCTGTGCTGCCTGTGCAGCAGACAGATGCGTACAAGAATGCTGAAGTCACCACAGAGAAGAACCTGAGTCTCCTCAGAAGATGGCGGCGACTCTGGCCCTTCTTGTACTGAGCGTCAGTGTTGTGGGACCAGTTCAGTTTATTGTTGAGGTGAACGCTCAGGTACTGATGGTTACGTTCATACCAGTCCACAAAGTCTATGATGACCGACCGGTACTCCAGCCCGTTCCCCTCAGCCACGATGGCGGAGTCATCAGAGAACTTCTGGAGATGGTAGCTGTCCATGTTGTAAGTGAAGTCTGAGGTGTAGATGGTGAAAAACAAGACATCAGAATAAAAATTGGCATGGTAATAAAATCTGACAACAACTTTAGTATGCTAATAATATCTTCTTTTCAGACATGCTTTTCCACTGAATGCAGACTGACAGAGGCTGAACTTGAACACAATATACTTGAGCACTAGTAAAGAGATACTGAGGATTGGGAGTGATGCTATCACCAGCTGATCATTCAACCTCCTGATACGGTATTTAAAAAGTAAACATGGCTGCGTGTGGAGAACAGCATACAAACTGTGGGTCCACTGTGCTTAGTGTGGGCTTCTCAACCTCGCATGTGATGTGTGTTTCTGGATGTACACCCAGATCGGTTCTGTTTCCAATACAGATCACTTGCTTCATTTTCACTCACCTCTTCCACTTCAAAAGACCCTAATTTTCTTAGATATTTCTTTGTCAATCTTTTTGATCTCAGGGCTGATCTTTTCCAGAACAGAACAGAACATTTAAGTGATTGAACTGAAGTCATAATCTTACTCTTGAATTCAT
Source organism: Synchiropus splendidus (assembly GCF_027744825.2). NCBI lineage: Eukaryota > Metazoa > Chordata > Actinopteri > Syngnathiformes > Callionymidae > Synchiropus > Synchiropus splendidus. Next base: position 15,853,990 of record NC_071346.1, on the reverse strand, counting down.
TTGTGTTCAGCGACCATATTTAATTTACTTACACCTTTATAAACATGAATCTTGTGAAATGACATGAAACCAGGTGATCATCACACATATATTTATTAGTCATTGAAAACTCCAACTAGCAGCAGAGCCAGGCTCAACTTCTATTTATCAACAGTAATATAAATATAAATATTATGTAAATAACAGTTTTCTTCAAATAAACTGGAAAGGAGGCAAATTAAAGTATCATGTCAAATTACTTTTTAAAAACTGCTTCAACAGGTTTTACTTGTGCAACACAGAGCAAGAGGTTGCTCTTTAGGCTATCAGCAACGCACAATGAACAGTCCCGACTGACTTTAACAAGAGTCCTCTCGGTTTTTATGATCACCTAATACACTTGGCCTTGCTTTCTCAGACATGATCACTTCCCGTCTGGATGGAATGGAGGAAAGACAAACTCCCAGAGTTGCCTCCAGTGTTGTCTGTTTCTTCGGTCTACACAGTGGCCACAATGGAAAATCCTGATTCACACAAATATGTAGTTGTGAATGGGAGAGGGAATCTCACAGCCCTTTGTGCTATTCTCTCTCTGCTTCTTTGGAAGCAGCGATCCACAAGGAACCCATCTCCAATTGGTTCCACTGCAACTTCAAAGTCAGTAGAAACTTCCAGACGCTGGTACTCCAGATGTGAGGGCAAGCCAACATTATGTCCAGTAGGGTCCACAGAAAATGGGTCCAAAACCCACATGCACCCCTCTTTAGCATGCTGGTGCAGAAACCTGTGGGTCGATTTATCTTCAGGTGTGCGATCCAGTATCACCCTGAGGTCTGCCAGTCACTGATGTTGCACCGTCATTGCACGCGGCGACACAGTTCCGCCAGTCAAACCTTTTCTCCATGAAGTCGTTTTCAATACATTGGAAACATTTCTGAGCTGTGGCTTGTGTGATTTGAGTGGTATGGTCAACAGCTTCTTTGCAGCAGCCTCCTCGATCATCTCACGGCACATATCCACAGCGGCAAGTCATCTCCTCTACTGTAGTGAAGGCTTTCTTACACTGAACCACTTGTCTGAATATGAGGTGGCTCGCTTTCTAAGAACACTTGGCGGTGCTGGTCACTGCCACGACAGACCTTTTCTGTATCTGTAGACCATTTTCTTCCCTCCTGAAAAACTCAACCAGCTTTCCCACAAGCATTTGAAGGCCTCAGCGCTTTATTGGCTAATATGAGTGGCTCAGCTTCAGCTCAGCTAACTACTGTCCGGATTGTACTTTCAAACAAATTTTGATTTTTGTGGAGGGGCGTTACATTCTTCTTCATTTTTTTCTTTACAAGAGCTTTTACGTGGTTGTCAACTATCGCATACTGGTGACTGTGACAACAACAGCAACAAACATCCTCGCTGGAGATTCATTTTTAACCTCATCTAGTCTGTCCAGAACTGTAGCAAACTAAAAGAGTTTCATTTCAGATGTACTCCAGCTCCCACCGTGAATCCCTCCTCCCTCCTGAAGCACAGCTCACTGTCCTCATACATATTCTGCACTACCCTCACACACTTCTCTGATGTCCCTGACTTCCTCACACAACACCACACTTCCTCTCTAAGAAAAGACTTTCTCCAGATTAACCAAGACACAGCACAACTCCCCCTGACCTTCTCTGGACTTCTCCATCAACATCCGTAAGGCCACTGGCGCTGACCCATTCTTTCCTCCACCCAAAGCGACGTGACCATTTTAGCACCAATATATTCCTGCTTGTGAATTATCAGGAAACTCTGCCAAGACTTTAAAGCAGTGATTTGATCCTGCTATGACATAAACAAAATTGATGGTCATACAGTCGTTCAGACAGTGAAGTACCGAGGAGAAAGGAGACCAAGTTAATTGCTTTATATCAGTAAATCACATCCCGATTTTACAAGAATTATGACAGCGACTGCACCATAACACTCGGGACTCTCCATGCTTCTCATTAATACAATTACAATCCCCATTAGTTTTGAGCAATACCATGCTAATATATGTTACATAATAACTACATAATAATAATAACATAATAACAGTACAACTCATTTTAGGGGTTTATTTTGTTGGTGCGTCACATGATCGACAGCACACAGAAACGTGCGCAGTGTCATGTGATGTGATGTGTTTTGCTTGACATTCAGTCGTGAGCATGAACTCTTTAACTTTCACATCACTGAATAATTCATAAAAGTGTGAGATCTTTCATCCCCGAAGTGGCAAAATCAAAGTACAGCTACCTCCAACCCACAACCTGCTGATAACAAACCCTCCTCTCAGGCACTGTATTTCGTTAGTTCATAAATGTTTCACTACGTTTGGTGATTCTCAATTATTCCAATTCACAATGGCAGAGTTGAGCAGTGTTGAATTAAACATAAGCGTTCATCTCGCCTTTGGCACTGAAGGTAAATCACAGGATTTGTTCTCGGCCATCTCAAGTTAATTTTCATCTTTTACATTTTTGTATATGATAAATATCTTTGCCTGCTTCAGTTTTGCCAAATACTGAAACAATAGTTAGATGCGTGGTTATATAATTTTACTACATCACTAATATTACCAGCTGGAAATTAAAAAGAAGAACAAAACAGAGTAATGTCAAGCTAATTGAAACAATCATTTTTAAATAAAAATGTCTTCTGTTTATACTATTCCTTTTTATGTTTCACTTTGCTTTTTGGAAGATGATATGAATATTTTAAGTGTGCACACACATCTTATTTACATGAGTTAAAGTTAAATGAGTATAAGTTCTAGTCCAATTTCATTTAAATGTCCACCCTTTTGTTGTGACCCACAAAACTGGCACCACAGGCTTTTTCACATTGGGTCTTTGACATGCAGGGATTCTTCAAACCAAGTGCGATGTGCTCATAGGACAGTGTACCCTGCTGAAAAAAAGCACTGAACGCTAGATGTTGCTGTAAGTCACATGTCCGCTTTTCTCCATGCTTTTATTGTTACTGTCATGTCCGCGTTTTCCATGCTTTTATTTTTATGATTCCCGGTTGTGCTCTCGTTTCCTGTTCCTCGTTTCTCCCCAGCTTTTTGAGCGACACAGCTGGTGTGCATTTGGTAATGTGACTCTCCCGGATATCAGCACCTCTATGCCAGATGTGTCGCCAGATGGTTACTTCGCGTTCCTACGGTAAACTCTCCCAAGACTCCACTCTCCTGTTAAGCATCTGTGAATATTCTTAATTCTGTGTGCTTGATTTCCTTTTCAGCCACCTCCGTAGTTCTCGTCCTTCTCTCTTCGTTTCTGTTTTCGCTTTCATTCTCCAGTCAATTCACATGTTTGTGTTCTCTCCGTTTATTAAGCTTGATTATATTTTGCCTCTTTTTTTGTTCCAGGTTTTCTCCAGTCCTTACGTGTAGTTCCCAGCCCGTGTTCTGGTTCCAGCGCCATTTGTTCTTTTTTCATGTTCGTCTGTGTTTTATCTAGTCATTGTTTGTTAATTTAATCTCGTCTTTGAGCCTTCTGTCGCACCTGGGTCTGACCACATAGACAGCCATGACAATTTATGCACTGTTTATTTTTTTTGTCTGTATTCCTACGTTTAGACAGATCTATGGCCAAACGGTGCAGTACCAACAGAAACCATGGGGGCAATGTTGCCTTAACAACCTGATACAGCTTTCATGAGACACTTTCATGAGACACAAAGAAGACATAACAATGGTGGAAATTCTCTGCCGTCCTGTGATATACTGTTTTTAACAGCCTCACAGTTTGTTGTTGTCGTCATAAATGTTTAACTTTGTGCTCCCTGAACACATGGAAGTATGTGCTCAGGGACGGTTACATCATTTGAAGAGTACGGGTGCATTCATGAAACAGTATTGCAGGGTTGCTGAAACAGCGACCATATTTTCAGAAGCCAACCCGTCAATTCCGTGTAGTGAAACCTCATCTACCCATCACTAACCTTTGGGGTGGATGAGGCTTCATGAAATAGTTTCTCGTGGACTGAACATATACGAGATTACAAACTGCCCGCAGGTATTGGTGTATACATCAACGTGTCTCAGCGTACTTGTCCTCGCACCTTAACTTGGTTGAGTAAAGAGATGTGACATTCATGGATGAATCAAGTCTTTTGAATGACCTTTTGAATTCAATGGTGATAACCGCTTCATAGGTAGTCATTGACGTTTCTGTGCTGCCGACTCAACTCATGCCACCTTTGAGTTATGTTGTCCATTCTCAGCGAGAGAAGATGAAGGAGGGACAGCGCTGTTACAGACTGTACTGGGACATCACCACTGTGTCTGGGGAGGAGAAATGATCAAGTGGAAACTCTAATCTACATCTAAATGAACAAAGGAGTAAATAAATGTCTGTTGTACCCCATGATAACATTTTCTCTCTCGTCCTACCCACTGATCGAACTGAATATGAAAAGTGCACTACTGAAATCCTTAAAAATGTTCTAGGGCCAACGTGCCATGCTTTAGCTAAAAGCACGTCCCATTAAACTGAAGTGTAAACATTGAAACATGTGGAAGACAAATAACCCATCATGGATGTGGATATGATCACGGTGGTGTTTGGCCTGTTTCAAATCCCAAAAGGAACATGATAACTGAAGTCCTTTGCTCACGGAAGTGTAGTCGCCCATCAAGTCAGACAAATGAAGAGACGGACTGCGTGAGGACGGCTGCAGACTGGAGAAAAATTGACCTCTCCTGATTCAAATCTAGCCAGGACAGTCCCTGCCCGGACAAGTGTTTCTGAGTGGTATGTAAAACAGTCAGAAGGACACAAATCTTGATTTTCATATAAGCCCTTAAAAAACACACCTTGTATCAAAGAAATAATTGAAAAAAAATAAAGAAATTTAGTTTTTTAAATAAGGTTTAAATAACTTGGTAATTGAAGGACTTACCATCCATGGATATAACAGATACATACATACATAGATCATAGTCAGTTAACCACCACTGGAGTGCTGGAGCCTATCCCAGCTGTCATTGGGCGAGAGGCAGGAATACACCCTGGACAGGTCGGCATCGACATGCAACCTTCTTGCTGCAAGGCGAGAGTGCTAACCACTTATATGTGGCTCTTATATGGATATAATGCATATTATATATTTTAGATATTATGTTTTACATGTACATGGATATAATGTTTATTGAAAACGACACTGAAACATTGTGCCATTTAAGTGCATTTTGACGCATTTTCGCATTTTTGAAAGCTTACGTAAATGGACCAGAAGACAACAGGCTTTGGTTTCCCGGATTCACTCAAGAATGAAAGAAGGCTGCACCATTAGAAGACACAACATCTTGTGAGGACATTCTGAGGTTTAACATCATCAACCAACTCATGCAAAATACAGCATTCAGCCTTTGGCAAGTCTCTCTGTAAATAACCGCAAGATATTTGCATCAATAACAACTTGCATCACCCTGATATGCAAACATGTCCATCTGTGACATGCATATGAAGATAAATGGACAAAGATGAATTCATTCTGTTTGTTGTAGCTTTTTGAGCATATAGATATTCGTGATTAAAGGTTGCAAACTTCAGTGGTTCGAGTAGTTTTTATGGGTTTTTGATGATCTCGGCAGATGATGCAAACAAGTAAACCCATCTTTACCAAGATGGGATCTGCTGTACCTAGTGCTGTGGTGGACAATGTCGGCCATGTCCTCTTTTTGTTCTGTTTTTTTAAATTCTAGGGATCACCAACCTTTTTGTAACAGCAACCTACTTACTGTGTGACCCGGAACACAGTTTCCAAACAGCAGAATAAATATTATAATGGATGATAATAAACATTCCTCTAATGTGCTAGTCACATCATTGATTCTTTGTAATTATTGACAATTGTGTTACAAAAAGGAAACATTAAATCACAACATAAGATGCTTAGTATATGAAGGAAATTTATACATTTTTGGACAGGCCCATGGGCTACTCCCTGGGTCTCAGCGGTGAACATGTGTGAACCCTGGTTCTTATCTTCAAATGGAGTTTGTAATGTGAGTATTTCATCCGAAACAAAATGTCCCAAAAAAGTAGCGAAATGTATGGAGACATGAATAGTTCAAAAATTGTTACTACTGACAAGTTATAGCATATGAAGCTGTGTAGTTGAACTGCATATCGTTCATGTCACCGCAACGCACTGTATACCTTTTTCTTTTTTTTTTTGGCTTAAAAGTTTGTGAAGACAAATTGCCTTGGACATCACATAGAACTAAGTTGTTTCTCATCATTGCAGATAGTTTCATTTGAGTTTGGCAGCTTGTCAAAAAAGCCTTCTGGTGAGAATCCCATTGTCTTATTGATGAAAGTTGGAAACATATAGCTTTTATTATCAGTGACACCATAAGTATTTGGCAATGACTCTTTGGCCACATAAGCCTGGGACTGAACAGAGCGAGGTGTTATGGGTGATGAAGATCAAAGGACATGTCATGAGGTCAGATTTACTCACAGAATGTCCTGGCTTAAAAAAGACGAAGTAAGAAATGGGTTCAAAGTCCAGGGCAAAACCAACACAAATGGGACGTGGCCCAATGTCCAAAAACGAGCACCAAGGGAGTTTCCAACGTGAAAAACGAGGTGATAAATGTTCAACAAGTCCAAACAGAAATTCACTCGGCAGGTCAGGATCAGCATACACTTGACTGAGGAAGAACACGATCTGGCGCTGCAACACTCTCCACTCCTTAAGTTTGTGGAGGTCTCATCAAGGGGATGAGGTGCAGCTGCCAGTCGCGCCTGACCCTGTCAAGTGAGTGGAAGGAAAATGGGAAACTGGAAGAGACTGACCAAAAGAAAAGACTAGTGGAGGTGGTCGTGACAGTATACACACATACAAGATTATAAGGGCATTTTTTTGTCCTCTCCCTTTGGTGATGTAGTTACAAGTCCCACTGTATGTCTGTGTGAGTCTCAAACAAGGACTGAGTCTATAAGCAGCTTAAAACACCCCAGTTTTGTGATATTAATGACCGGAAAATGCGCCTGTGACAGCTGCTTTTGTTTCACTTGGCTTTAATGTATTAGATTTGCCCAAAACTTAAAAATGTCAACTGAAACTTTAAGATACAGATACTGCTCAGCAGTCATTTATGCTGCAGAAGTTTTGAGAGCTGCTACTGTGGCTTACTTCGATGAAACTGTAGCCGTCGTCATCCCTTCATGTGTTGCGCTCTGAATAAATCACAAGTTTCCAGATTCTGAGGGAAGATATGATAGCTTTAGAACTTGATGAAATCTGGGGAAATGGCTTGCGATCACCTCCTCTCAGATTCTGGACTTGCAAAGAGGTCTTGCAAAGAGAATTTAGACCATCCCTGGGAGTAAAAGTGAAAGAGGCATAAATAAAAGAAAGCGGCTTGAACGACTTTAACGCAACATATTTCTTTGCCTCTGTCAAAGCTGACAAAGCTGCAACCTCCGAGATCATACTGTCGGCAGAGTCCAGTTTTACTCTTGAGAGTATCATCATCCTCGTCCTTCACTGTAGCATGGTTGACTGTAACAAAGTATATTTTAATGACATCAGGGCATATACAGGGGAATAACATGGCACCACTGTCTAAACTAAAAGCAAATCACACACTGAACTATGACCTCTGCTGGCTGAACATAACCAGAAATTGTGACCATATTTATGATAAAGGTTCATTTTATTTTTAATGTATTTTCCCAAAATATATTAGGTATAGTGTATATACCAATCTTATTTATGGCATGGCATATTCCATTGTTGTTTTCGAGGTTAGAGATTTTATCCAATTTGAATTTAGCTAGCGTGAGTTACCAAGTTAGGACTTTTTTTTACAATCTGGGTTGGAGGTACATGGTACAGTAGGACATCACTGAGGGCCGAGGTGAGAAATGCAAGGGCTACCACTGCTTTAAGGACAGCAGTCTGCCAAACTTGTGTTGCTGAGGTCGCTCTGTCTGACATGCTGTCTGTAACTTGAGGAAAAATACAAGTAACATCCGACTTACGATCGAATGCCATTCAAAATAGTGGACGCGAGGGTTATAGGTACTTTTGTAGTGGTAGATCACTGTGTGAGAGTGAGATGCTGGGATACTGTGCTGCAGTAACTGTTGCCGGGCTGCTACGTGCTGCGGTGCCAGACATTGAATAAAAAAAATAAATAAATAAGCATCTGCTGGCTGTGGTCATATGTGCGGGTGGTCGAGCAGGTCATAAGTCGGATGTTACTTGTACTGATAATTTCCAACACAGTCATTACATGCACACAAGATGACTTCACACTACCATTCACAGTTATTTTTAGTTGCTCCCAAGCCTGAAAACATGATCCACAAAATGAACGAAAAAAATGCAGCAGCTGAATTCAAAGTTGTGACTGCACATGAGGGAAAGACAGTTTAGACATCCTTAAATGTCTTCTTCTTGCTGGAAAAGCCTGCTAACTCGATGCTATTGCGCTTATAGACCGGTGCGACTTATGGATGAATAAAATCTATTTCCTTCTTAAATTTTGTGGGTGCAGCTAATATTCCATTGCACTCTTGTTCTTCTTTCTCTTTCGGCTCCTCCCTTCAGGGGTCGCTGCAGAGGATCATCCTCCTCCATCTCCCCCTGTCCTCTGCTTCCTCTTCTCTCAAACCTACAAACCTCATGTCCTCCTTCACCACCTCCATCAATCTCCTCTTTGGCCTTCTTCTCCACCTTCTGCCTGGCAGTTCTTCCTACCAACGTACTGGCTATCACTCCTCTGTACATGTCCAAACAATTGCAGTGCGCTCTATAGTTCTGAATTTGCTGTAACCTAATAACACACAGATGGTTTTGATTCATATTTTCACATGCATGTGGAGGCACCAACAAGCCAACGTAACATACCAAACACTACGAGAAGTTGCCCATTACATGGTGCCTTGAAACAACCATCTATTGTGTTTAGCGCTAACCTCATGCTGACTTTTCACACCACGATTTGGTTTGAATCGAGGCAAACAGGGCAACATATGTTGATCCTGGTAATCAATGTTCCTCCACCTCATCTCTTTCTAGAGGCTTTGCACCTGCTACTCAGTTCAGTTGGGCTTTTCCATTTACAATCGATCGGCTTCAGAATCAGAAGGCAGAGTATATCAAGCCGCCGTCAACAACGACATCTGCGTCTCATGCTGTTCCCTGTTTGCTCCTCCCAAATGTGTGTGTGTGTGTTTGTGTGCATCCCTCCCTTCGCTCCTCCATTAATAGAGAGTTTTCTGGCGGTATTTTTTTTTTTAACACGGATGAAAAGCGCCACACAATTGATTCATTGATTGAAAGCCATGTGTTTTCTGTGCGAGAAAGAAAGGAGTTTATCAAGCATGTTAACAAAAAGATGTCTGACTTGGTGCCTCGTGATTTTCAATGTTGTCGATTTCAAATGTCGTGCATTTAGCGCAATATGTCAAGACCACAGACCCATACGTCTCATCTTCAGTGGGGTAGAATCTCTCAAAACAATATTAATATTAATGTATTTTGGGTGGATCACAAAACACCCCCTGCTCTCACAGTTTCATTCAAAATTCATTGGCCATGCTGACTGTTTGCTTTTCTCCTCGCCTCAATTAACTGTCAAAGCCAAATCTCAGGCAAAACTGTTTTAGGTGCATTTCTGGGTAGTTCACACAATTCCTGGCACCAGTCGAATCGTGTTTGTGCTGAAGCTAGAAGAAACACTCAGCTGGGGTTATGTTTATGCTAATAAGGTAGCGCTGCACAATTTCGGTGCCCATTTTGGCATGAAATTGTGTTTTGTTCCAACATGCTTCTCATCAAGTCTTCCTTTTGAAAATGTGCGAGATTTTCTTGGCTTGCACAGGTTTCATTCATTGTCTACCGACAGACCACGTCTGCCTATCACTGCATAGAAGAGGAAACAATTCACTGCAGCTGCTTTTTGATCACAGGCCGCTTCCAATATTACCTTCATTCTAGAATTTGCTATCATCTATAGCAAGTCTTTGTATGAATAGAATCACCCAACAATTGGCTGATTTGATGAAATATTTATGAGCCTATGTAGTTCCATTCATAAAGTCTCTTTTATGATGTTCCTGCAGTGCAAACTTTTACAGTGAGGTGTTTGATACCTAAATTCTCCAAGTAGTGACACAGGAATTGCGACCGAATGGTATTGTTGATAAATGAAATAATACATTTAAATAATAAAATAATAAAGTAGTTGTTGGGGCATGGAGTGTGTGTCCCAAAAATAAAAAAATAAGTAAATAATAAAAGTGCTTTTGCACTCTTTTTAGAAAATAAATTCATCTTATAGAAATTTAAACTACTTTATAGACATATATGATTATGCAGTTTTCCAAGACTGAAAAAACCCTTTTGTTTAAAAAAAAGAATAGCTTAACTTCTCCATCACCACCGTTCAGAGTTGTCATGTGCCACTCCATGTCTAGTCCTAAACTACCGTCCTTCAAAGATATATATCGTTCATGATGAAAGACCACTGACTTCTGTCATCGTGAAGACTTTCAAACGTCATGTGCTGCTAATCCATTTTTCATTGACTTGTCATAACAAATCAGGAATATTCTGGAGTAGTGATGGCTGGATGAGGTATCATGAAACAGTACTGCAGGGTTGATGAAACTGTCTCCTCATTTTCAGAGGCCACTAGATGGCGCTCTTGGTTTAGAAATAATGTGAGCTTTCATTGAATTAGTTGTCCAAACATTTTACAGCAGACAGTGCTGTAAAAATCTGGTGGCCTCTGAAAATCACTGTGTCATGAAATCTCATGTACCCGTCACTAAGTATTGATGGAATATTGAAGTTTTGCGAAAACAATGTCTTCATTTCAGAAGCCACTAGATGACAATCTCTGCTATTTGGCTGTCAATAATTTGAAATTAAAACGAAATAAAAGTACATTTTGACTAGGGCATTTATTTTAAATAAAAGTTTCTTTTTGATAGGTGTGATGTTTTTTTGCAATTGCAATACTATTGAGGTGTTTTGTCCACCTATAACAACACAATGGTCGGGAATTCAAATTAAATTTGAATTGTCGTCTGCCGTAAATGCATTTTTTGTGGGGTCAGACATATTCAGTATATAATTATGCTATAGTTTGCCAGAGTAGTAAAACATTATACTAACAAGTGAGCTCTAAATATCTGTAACTATATTGCTACTAATGTACTTCCTGTTTTCTGCATTGTTTACTTCACTTGAACCCTGTTAGAAGCTGTGTAGCACCAATCATCTGTTGTTGAGTGCGACTGTCTGCGCTCTTTTGAGTGACAGGGAACCTGTTTTTTTCATTGGTGTAGAAGACCAGAGCCCACAAATGTTGTAGAATATACAGGCAACCACTGTTTTCCGAGTATTTCATTTGTACCTTTTGATGTTCTGGCCAACATGCTCCCGGCAGTGTGGCTGAGTGGGAGCCTTAGAAAATTAAACAAGTAGGACATGATCTTTTAACTGTGTTTACCAGAATTCAAGAGAAATCCAACTTGCTTTGCCTGTGTTTAAGACATGAAATTCTTTTTTAAGAATTTATAAATGCTATTTTGGTCAACCTCACGAGTCCTTCAGCTCTCAAACTTTGGTTAGCCGTGGAACACGGGTGGAAAATGTGTGTGCATTTTTGTTTCACTCCCACAGCTCTTTACGGGTTTCTCCTTCTCTCTTCTGTCCCAGCAGCTCGCTGATGTGGTGGAAACACAGCTTGAATCTACCTACTTCTCTCTTTTTTTCTTTCTTCCTAAAAGCCTGGGAAGGATCGATAAGCCGGAAGAAACAGCACAGCTTGATGAACCAGCATAAGAAGCGTCTTTCAGGATTCTTTAAGGGCAGTCTGGCTCGCTGCCTTTCCCTGGCCATCCTGTACTTCTCTGAGCCAGTGGGGAATTAAGGAGACAAGGTAAGGATGAGGAACAACCACATTGCAATTATTTCGTCTCGGGAGGTTCTTCGAAACTCTTATCTATTTTTAGCTGGAGGAGATAGTCGAGCCAATTAGGATATAAATGAGTGTGATGAATCACCGGCGGATGAAGCAGAGCACGTCAAGAAAGCCCAGTGTGATTTGATGATCACACGCAAACCAAAGTCTACAAACCCCCCTAAAACAGCCTGATGCCAGAAGTAATAGTTTTAACACTGTCTATCTATTGACACCTTTTTCCCTTTGACAAAAGGTATATGTAGCATTTGGACATCGATGTGTACAAGGCTGCGTGAATCATTCCATGTGAATCGTCCCTAACATTTTGTCAATCCCCATCGTCCCGCCCTCCCACAAATACTTTGAAGCACAGCGAGAGATAACAGTAAAGGTCAGAAACCACACAGGAGAAACAGTCACTTGCTAGTTTATTGCTTCTTTCAGACATTTCAAACAAAGACTCAAATGCTCTGCTGGTGTATCCCAACCAGCTGTGCTTCAGAGACCTGGGTTTTATGAAGCACACCATAAATCTCCTGCATCAGGTCTTTTTCTTCCTATATTTCTGTCTAGCCTGAGGTTAAAATCCTTGACAGTGCCACACCACATCAGAAAGAGAATTTGATAGGTAGTGTAACACTGTTAGTCCTAGGAAGTTTTGGACCAACAATATTAAGATTTAAATTATTAAATAGACATGTCAGTCCAAGAGAAGACACTCAAAACTAACTTGTGAATTATATGGATAATCATAAATTCCTTGCATCATATTCAGATAAAGCGACAAATCTACACAATATATGTTGAATCTGTTTATGTCACTACACCACTAGGGTGTGAAAAACATGTATTTCTATGTTCACTCACTTTTTTGTGTTATTCATTCAAACTCATACTATATATCTTGTATTTGTTAAGCTCACTCTAACCTTCAAGACTCGCTTCGCTCCATGCGACACGGCTCATGAAGCCTAAACCTAGAGTCATTCATCTGCCTTACACTACAAATGTATTAAAAACTTAAAGGCAATATTGACTTCTGCCAAAGACTGGCAGCTCTTGGTGGCTCTTGTCAGCTGACGTCTATTGCCACATTACTGCAACTGCCCTGCGACCTGATATTGTTCTCCTGTCTGAGTCCACTAAACAAGCGGTGCTCCTTGAGCTGACAGTTCTGTGGGAAGAAAACTGGGAAAAAGCCTTGGGGAGAACGTTTTCCAACTACGCTGAACCGGCCAGTGACTGTCAGCTGGCTGCTTTGAGGACAAAGTGACTCCTAGTGGAGATCGGTTGCAGAGACTGAAGATGATTCATGAGAGAGGAGCGCCTCAAGATGACTGTGGCGTAAAAGAAGAGAGCCAGGGAGGCAAGGTTTCATTATAGGTTTCACTGGTTCCAGTAGTGAAGGTTGGACAACTAGAAAAGTATGGGGCTTGAAAGGGATCAGTGGAACAACTGCAATGCATCATGGGCTTTGCAGGTACTGAAAACTTTGTTTACAGGGTCCCTGGCTTGCTCCACTTTTGTTATGCTGTTTTGCACGTGTAATTACAAGTAACTTAACTTATACTTAATAAATGCATGTGTGTGCAGTTTCACAAGCAGCATGATACTAATTCAAAGCTGACTCTTACTCATTCATTTTGAGTTTTCACCATAGCGCCCTTCATTCTTAAAGCTCTCAAGGTCATGGCTTTCCAACATTCCGCTCTCGTCTAGTAACTCACTCCATGGAGGACCAAAAGCTCAGCTGTGGACGATGGGAGCAGGTCCACATCACTCATGCGGATAATTATGGGCAATTTACTTCATTTTATCGAGGTAAAAAGCCCTTGGAACAGGTGTCTTGGTGCTGTCCATCGCAGTGTTTCTGTTTCCTGTTATGTAAAAAAAAAACGCTTGCCTGCAAAAATGTCAGCCGCAGATGCATGATGAATTCTCTTTCAAGCCCAGCCAGATTGAGACGAGACTGCTTTTATTTCATGTGCTCTCTGTCGTAGAAAAGGCTAAGCTAAGTTTCTCCCTAAAGGCCTATGCACCTGAGAAAACTATTCACCTGCTTGCCTCCCAACTGGAGTGTAGTCTCCGCCCCCTGAATGACCTCAAGGCTTGTAGTGCTCATCGCATGTTTTCAATCAGTCACCTCCAATATTTCTCCCCATTTGCTGTAGATGATGGAAGCTTGCAAGATCTATACCTTTTCCGCTTTTACTATAATATTCAATAGCCTCAACTGTATAGAATTTCATGGTGCACAAAGCAATAAACACAGGCAGATGCTTTCAGAAGTCAGAGCCAAGTTTGTAGTTTAAAAGCCACACCTGTGGACACAATGGAAGACACAACAAATGATCAGTGTTGGAGTCATTTAAGAGCAAAAATACACTTCATTTTTCTTTATATCTGTTTGGACTACAGGTTGAAGCGCGGAAGTACCAGCATGTTTGTGTAACCCTCTCAAATGATCATGGGATCATTGAATGCAGCAGTGCAGTCTGTGGAAGTTAGATTCTCGGCGATTGAAAACAGTCCTTGTGTCACCACGTCTAACAGAAATCAGAACTTTGACAGTTGAAAACAAAGCATACTGTGTGACTGTTCTTTGGACACAGCAACAGAGTCCTGCAATTATCTGCGAGGCTTAAGACTGCGGCATCTTGCGCTGCAAGATTAGTGCAGATCATTCGGATAACGCTGTTGTGTTGTTAGTACTTTGCGGTTGGAATGAACTATCGAATTCCTGAGTTCAAGCTGCAATGCAGTGAAACTACTTTTGATTTTAAAAAAAGGCTCCATGTCTGCAAGTGACAACATTGTACTGTATGAGCTACTGCGGCTTCGTTCCAGCGATCAGTGTTCTATTGCTCCTGCATTGTCAAGGTCTCTTTAGGAACCAGCTGCTCTCTGCTTGACCTCCCTATTTATTGCCTTTGTCTCCATGGCTGCGGGGCTGCAAATGCCCTGACACGTAATGAATTGATACATAAACGGCATGACAGGACAAGGTTACGAGGCAATTCACATTCCTTTACAGCGGAAAATAAATACGTCTCTGCTATTTCCCCTGAGAGCTTTATTGAATTTGACAGATTTGCACACTAAATGAAATCATAACACTAAAACACACTTGGAAGCACTTTTTCAACCACTTTTGGCCCAAATGGGGCTGCAGGGATTGAAGCCTATCCCGGCTACATGGGGGCAAAGGCAGGGGGCGCCCTTGCTAGGTCCAGTGCAAGTCATTTTAAACCAGTGAAAGAAACGTTGGAGAAGGAAAACAAAACCATTACAATCAATCTTTGCAAAAGAAACACCAGGACAAAGACCCAGCTATTTCTTGAGCATGAAACTGGAACATGGAAGTGGCTAACTAACTGGAGTAGAAAATGATCGCAACAGTTGAAGATGACGTAACAGTGGTGATTTATACGACTACTATACAGCTCAGCCATCGTCCTCTCATCTGTGCCACGTCACGTTTGCATCGTCTGTATAGACAGCACATTTAAGTATGTGCAAGACTCTCCTCACAGTGCGATGAGGTTGGTTACCCAACATAAAATAAATGATGAGTTTTACAAGTTGAAATGAACCCTGGATTTCATCATATTGAGCCATAAAGTTTCTTACAAAAGAGCGGAGGAAGAGTTACCTGGTGCTTTCTCCAGGGGATTAATTACCAAGAGTTGCACAGGGAAGGCCGTGCAGTTGATACAACTCTGGATCCTTGACCACGATCAGGCTCTGCACCGGGCGCAAATGCTTGAGGGGTTTTGATCACAAGAGCTTTTATGAGCCTCAGTTTGGATCGGCATCACATTTAAATTTGCATTTGGGGTAACTGGTCAAGAGGTTTATATTTTTTATTTTTCACATTTTTAAAGTCACCACAAAAGATTATTCTATTTGCATGTGTCAGATCACCAAATACATCACACCTGTGTAAAATTATAATTGGATAAAAAAAAACAAAAAACAAAACAAAAAAAAAGTTTTTTTGTATCTTCGGCCTCTGAAACTTACTTGATAATAGAGCAGTTTATTAATTACATAAGAGACTAATACAAACAGAGTATGCAACTTTTTTAGTCATGTCACAGCTCACCATATTAAAAAATAAATAAATAATGACAAAGACATGAACTTCTTCTGTTAGCGTTCTGTTTAGTCCCTTAGAGCGGATTTATCTGCTCCAATGGGTGCATTCCCTTGTATACGGTGATGCCTCTTTGGCTTCAACAATTCCCAAAGTGTTAGGAATGTTTTCATCTGTATGCAGACAAAAGTCGATGGAGGATATCACTGTGTCTTGAGTTAGTTAACATCTACCGTCACAGTTTTTTATGACACATCAAATATAATACAGAGAAAAGGGCAGTTCTTCAGTTGAATCGAAATTAAAAAAAAAAAAAGTTCAACTACTGTATACTATATGTACTTTTATCTTGCAAAATAAAATTGCATTTGCAGTGAACTTGTCTGGCCCTAAAAGGCAGTTGAGATCACCTGGTGTAAATGTGGTTCATTCATATATTCATATGTGGCAAAAAATGAATACGGCAATGTTTTTCATTTGTCCTTTTGACAGAATAGTTGCTGCCTTCTGCAAGGTTTTTCTATCTTTGCCTCCTTAAAGAGGTACAGTGGTACCTCGGTTCTTGACCACCAATCCGTTCCAGACGGCCGTTCGAGAAGCGATTTGTTCAAATTTTTTCCAATTACATTTAATGGAAAAAGAAATAATGCGTTCCAAGCCTTAAAGTAGGCTTTTGTAGGAGTGAATGTAGAGTGTCTGCTGCAGGTGCGCTGTTCCTCTATGTGTGTGGCCGCTGCATGTGGGAGGGGTTGCCGAGTGAGTGACGTCTCTCCAGAAGTGAAGAGGTGCCCGGTGCGTGTCCAGCTCTGAATGTGCGCTTCTGTGCAGTTTGGCTGTGACAAAGTCATAAACCAAGTCACGCTCTGTCCCAGACTCGCCTCATCCTTGTCCCAGCTCCAGCCCACAACAGGACATCAAACTCTGGAGTGAGCGCTCCAGCCTCGGAGGTGTGGAGAGCGAGCACCTCCCCTGTGACACTCTACCACGGTCCAGTGTGGAGACAGGAAAGGTTTTACACCTCAATATGAAGAAAAAACAGTCAGTAAATGTAGCTAACGGGACACGTCTGCATACAGAGGCTACAGAGGCTGCGGTATACACAAAAACAAACTGCGTCCTGGGTCAGCTGATCGGTCCGTGCACGTTATGTTTTTTCAGCTTTTTTCGGGGGTGTTCGAGTTCTGGATTTTCGTTTGAAATACGAAGCAAAAAAATCTCAAAATTTTTGTTCGAACTCCGATTTATTCAAATTCTGGGACGTTCGAAAATTGAGGTACCACTGTATAGGAAAACGTGTGTGAATTAAAATGATTTAACGGTTGACATCTTCATGTACACAGAAGGTCTCATCATTTTGATGACAAATTCATCCATGTGATCCATATCGATGATCGGTATCTGTGATAGGCAGCAAAAATCCTGATGGGAGCTTCCCTAGTACTGACTTTTTAGGCTTGTTTGGTTGGTTAACCAATCAGGTGTCAGCTAAAACAAGTCTTCATTTTGAGAAAACAATGAAAAATGAATCCTTCTTTTACGAATTCTGTTTACAAATTCCGACAGTTTTCAGTGTCTGTCTCGACCGGACTTCAATAAAAATTTCGAGTCCGTCCAATCCGAGACCTGGGAAAAATGCATTCAAGTCCGAGACGAGACCAAGACCCTAAAAAAGTAGAATGTAGACATTAAAATATCACCATATCTCACCATAGTTAAGTATCCTGGATTTTAAGAAAGCTGACATCAAAGTGCCTCTCCTGCTGTTCAACATATTTTAGTAGCCAAAGTGTAGCAGTCAAGGCCAGTGATTAAATTTCTTTCATCATTTAGCTAGTTGAATGGCAATGGTTAGTGGAAACTGAACGCCTGCACTGAATAATTCATGATCATGCATTAGAAACAATTACTCTTTCATGTAAGTGATGAAAGACGAGGCAGGCAAATACACGGGGAGAGCGTCGGCAGTACAGCATCCAAATGATCAACGCCGAACTTCAGATTTGCCCAAATGGCCTCGATGCAGCCATCCCTTCCACCTGCATTTGTATTCAGCCAGAGCCGAACATGAACCCCACCACTACTTATTTCACACTACATCACGTTGGCATGTAGGGACCCACAACCTCATAGCACCACTGCATCGGCAAAGAAAGGTGAAATGGAAAATGGAGGTGAGATGATGAAAGAGAAAGGTGGAAGGTGAACAGGGGAAATGTGAATATTGAATGCTTAATGTAATTTTCTTTCATCTGTACTTTGGCAGCTACACATTCAAAAGGGTATCGGTGGCAGAGGACTCACATGGGAGCTAGTTGAGAGATTACTACAGACTCTGGAAGAACGTCCCAACCGACCAGGCTGACGACCTTTAAAACCTTTAAAAGAAAAAAAGATTGGTGCTGTGCACACTGCGAATAACAACTGTACCGGAGCTGCCTCAATCCTCATTTTCTATTGTTAACTCCTGCTTTGCTCGTGCCTCTGATTTCCACACGGATAAGTTGTCAGGTGCTTCCTGAGGTGCTTTGAATGCATTGCTGATGTTGCGTTTGAAGTGGCCAGGATCACAACAACCTGCGTCACCGCTCTTACGTGACACTTCACATGGCGCTATAAATGTGTTCCTACAGTCTTGTGATGGACTGATGAAGATTCATGACAGAGTGTAGGATTTTCAGCGGATTTGCTGTTCGATGCCAAAGCAAACTAAGTGCCATCTAGTGGTCACTGAAAATGACGTTTCAAAACGTGTCATGAAATCTCATCAGCACATCACGATCAAAAACCTTCAGGCCATCAAGACACTTAATATGCTCCACCCACTGAAGTATTGAAGAAGAATACAATGAACTGTGCAATGCAACTCCCAGCCACTTGTTTCACTACTACGGAGTGTTCGCTGGTTTCCAGTGACCAAAGTGACTTACCCTTCTTTTTCAGGTCACGATGAAAAACTAGCTCTATCTGTGGGGGCGAGTCTATAGTAAGTCAACATGACTGGTTGGAGAGGCAAACTTGCAGCTTATCTTTCAAGTTTGTGCTCAGTCTCGCGGTGTACACCCACGATCTCTTTGTCTGATTTGCAGATGGCACTACTGTGCTGACAAAACTCTAATCCCAAGCCACTTGTACAGTATGTTGCTGGGTTACATGCACCTGCTACCAACTGGATATTGCTGACCAATCTTCTATGGAAGGTGTTCAACAGGAAGCTTTTTTCACTACCTTAAATGGTAGGTTTGGACACTTCATTTGTGATGCGAAATGTGGCTGAACAAACCAGTCAAACGACACATAAATGAAGTAGTTTTAAGTGATCAATCATCATAGAAGAAATAAATGGTGGGGAACTACTGCATCAACAAAAGTGAGAGATGCGCTCATGAGTGGTCAAATAAAACTTGAGCATTATTTATTAAAATTCAACCCATAAAGCAAGATCAGTGAACCCTAAAATATAAAATATCTAAATATATAGAAACCAAATTAAATTGCGCTGATGTTAACGATACAAAATGCATTAATATATAAGTTCAAACTGAGGCAGAATTTTTAATAAAGCCTTATTCCGGCTAGTGCTCTTTGTACTCAAAGTACTATGTACTACTACTCAAAACCAACGCCAAACTTCCAATTTCTCTCGCGTTTCTAGCCAGGCCATCTTTGAAAGGTAACTCCAGTGGCCTTCAAAACACAGCAGTTTCAGAGGAGACCTATTATTCACTTGCATGTTAAGAGTTATCCATAGCATTTTCAAGATGACACACACTCAAGAAATGGTCTTCATTCATTTCGGAGAAATTTGGTTTTAAAAACAAGCCTTAATGATACATTACTCCCAACAGGATCCGCTTGTTTCTTGATGTCAAGGGGCTTGACGTCACAAAGGATCATGAAGTTACTAATGCACTGCCTGCAGTTGACAGTGGATAGCCACATTGTTTTGAAGGATGAAGAAGTGTGTTTTTGGTTGTGAGGGGGAGGAACATGTATTTGCCTTTCCTAAAATCTGCACGACAAAGGCTCGGTGGGTTAAGTACAGCAGCAACCATCAGTAGGAGTCTTCTTAGGCCATGCACCAGGCAGCAAACTGACAGATTTATTTGACTCAGGCATTACAGGTTTTTGTGGCGAACCACTTGTGCTCAATCAAAGAGCCTTTTCAAAGACTAGTCCTGGGTCAGAACTGATCTGAGACAGAATCTGTTAATCTGTCTTCACTCAAGCTTCAATTGCTGAAGTGATGACGCCAATAAACTTCTGTTGGATGAATCAAACTGTGAACTTTGTGGTGCTGACAAGAATGAGGACAAAAAGATACACTAAGAGGAAAAAAAGAAAGAAAGAACTCACTGGTTCACTTTCAAACTGACATTGAGCCGGTCTAGTCGTAGCTCAACCTACACACCTCACTGGTGACACCATGTGGTTGCTGTAAATGTCCTTATACCGATGTACGGTGGTGCCTCGGTTTTCGAACGTCTTGGAATTCGAACAAACCGGAATTCAAACAAAGATTTCTAGATTTTTTTGCTTGGGATTTCGAACGAAAATCCAGAACCCGAACGCCCCCGAAATAAGCCGGAAAAAACCTAACGTGCGCGGACCGATCAGCTGACCCACGATGCGCTGTGTTATTGTGTATAACGCAGCCTCTGTATGCAGACGTGTCCCGTTAGCTACATTTACTGACTGTTTTTTCTTCATATTGAGGTGTAAAACCTTTCCTGTCTCCACACTGGACCGTGGTAAAGTGTCACAGGGGAGGTGCTCGCTCTCCACACCTCCGAGGCTGGAGCGCTCACTCCAGGGTTTGATGTCCTGTTGTGGGCTGGAGCTGGGACAGGGATGAGGCGAGTCTGGGACAGAGCGTGACTTGGTTTATGACTTTGTCACAGCCAAACTGCACAGAAGCGCACATTCAGAGCTGGACACGCACCGGGCACCTCTTCACTTCTGGAGAGACGTCACTCACTCGGCAACCCCTCCCACATGCAGCGGCCACACACATAGAGGAACAGCGCACCTGCAGCAGACACTCTACATTCACTCCTACAAAAGACTATTTAAAGGCTTGGAACGCATTATTTCTTTTTCCATTTATTGCAATGGGAAAAATCGATTCGGATTTCGAAGAATTTGCTTCTCGAACGGCTGTCTGGAACGGATTGTGGTCGAGAACCGAGGTACCACTGTATAATGCTGAAGGCGAAGTGTACAGGAGCTGAGATTTCATGAGAGAAAATGAGAATCTCCTGAAGAAGCGAGCCCAAATATCTAACATGTTTGCTGCCAGTTCAACACCCCAACAATAAACTGGAGGGAAAAAAAAAAACCTCAATGGATTTCACTTCACTTCATACCATCCATAGTCTCTACAGAAGAGCATCATTGTCTAAAGTGCCATTTGTTTTCTGAGACAATGACAGGACAACCATTTGACTGTAAGTGCCATGTCAACTGTTTGTGCAGCATTGTCTTGTTAAACATTAGACAACACTCTTCACAAAGAACAACATGCAGCACTCAGGTTTGATTGTGTGACATCAGATGTGAAACTGCAAAATTGGGAAACATATTTTCTGTTTATATACTACAATAAATAAACACAGTTTATGTAGTGCTCAGTGCTGTATTGCTCTGTTTTTTTGTTTTCTATGCTCATGACAAACTGATGTACATAAATTCATCGATTCAAAATGTGATTTATTAAAATGTGTTCAATAACACTCCATGGTTACTTAAAGGTCAGGTATTAGAATCTTTGTTCGATGCACCTGCAGGTTTATGCTGTGTTTAGCTGCAATGTAAGGGATGGTAAAGGTCAAGGCACTGCTATACACTAGGTGTCATCCATGCGATCATGAAGATAAACAATCCTCCCTCTGATCTGGAACTCTCCCAAGGGGCTTGAGAAATACAGCAAGACACCAATGTCACAATGGTACCACGTAATGATGTCATTATTTCCCTGCATGGTCTCTTGTGACTCGTGATTCCAGATGAGATCGCATGCCAGGGAGTTTATTGCTGAATGCTGAAGGATACATACACATCTTATTTCATATAGAACTGTATTTGTGTTTGAAATAAGTTTAATAACTATATTTTGCCATGAACTCTGATATTCATTCTTTTTCAAATTCTTTTTTTTTGTCCAACTTCAGCATTTGCCAAAGGTCCATTTTTCTCTCAGTCACAACAGACGAAAGGCCTTACACAGCCAACTAAAACTGACTCATGATGTGTGCACCTACCACGTCCCTATATGTCCCTGCTACCTGGAAATCTCATGAAGCGTCACGTGCAGAACTGTATTGGGCTTCCAAAGACATTGTAACATCAGAGCACGTCTATAACATCTCAGGTGCCGACCCTCACTTTTAACATGCACCTATAATGACCCTGAACATCACACCCTCCTCACTTCATTTCCTCACAAATGACTGTTGTTTATGGTTAGATTGGTGTTAAACCATGTAGAGCAGGGGTCTCAAACTGTCGGGGCCACAGGGAACCCCTGATGTCGAGACATGTCGAGAATGAGAATTTCTTACATTCTGCTGTTTTGGAGTTTTGGATTGAATTTTTAAATTGTCTTAGTGTGGCAAGTGCAAAGGCAGGCGACAAGACAGGAATCTTATTACGTCTTTATTTCCACATGCAGAACTCAACTCTCCTCCCCTCAGAGTAAATATATATATATCTCAACGCCCCCTACCCATAAACCATCTGGGTGAGAGAACACACCCCTTAATGTCCGCCATGTTAGATTAAAAAATGGTGGAGAAATGCAGTGACGACTAGTCCCAAGTCAAATGTATGAAGGTCTGTAGAAGACGAAGATGCGTTGTTCACCGTGTACAAAAGAAAGGCAAGGTTATCTTCAAGTTAAGGTTTGTTCGTACAGATGAAGATACGAAACCTGGCATTTTCAAATCGACGCACTCAAGTGCAGGCTTCACAAATCTGTGATTCCAGTCACTGACAATGCTGGTTTGACTAAAGGCATGTTTGACACAGCTCTTGTGAGGATGTGACTGACTTCTTGAGAATGGGGCAAAAAGAGAACAGTTCAGTAATCCTGAGGGAAATTTTGTCTGTAACTTAACATGCTCTGTAAACAACAAAAATATAAATATGAATATAAAATGTTAAATATAAAATGCACACAGACCATGTGGGAAAGAGGAAAAGACAGCTATGCACATATAGACATGGAAGCGGGTTATGTATAAAGTGCAAAAAATAAAAACGGATTAAAAACAGATTGCGATGAAAAAAAAAAGTGCCAAAAAATCTTTCATGGTAAATGAAGGGAGGAAGAAAAGGACCTCCTGTGGCACTCAGTCTTTTAGATCGGTAGTCTTAATCTATTAGCTTGTGTGCTTCTGTGTTGGACCAGGAGCTGATGGAGGGGGTGGGTGATGTTGTCCAGGATACTCCATAGTTTCAGAAGCACCCTTTTCCCCATAACTGCCTCTAAGCAGTTCAGTTTCACTTCCACCACATCACCAGCTTTGCAGATGAGTCAGTTAAGTCTGTTAGTGTCTGCAACCATGAATCTGCTGCCCCAGCAAACCACAGCAAACAGAATGGACAGCACCAACTCATAAAACATCCTCAGCATTGTCCCGCAGATGTTGAAGGACCTGAGCCTCCTCAAGAAGTAGAGATGGCTCTGTCCTTTTTGTAAAGGGCCCCAGTGTTCCGAGCCCAGTCCAGTTTATTGTGTATGTGGACCCCAAGATATTTATAGTCCTCGAGCATATCCATGTTGACCCACGGGATGGAAACAGGGGTCACAGGAGACTCCAGTAGTTCTTTGGACTTTGCCACATTGAGCAGATGGTTCAGCTCACACCATGCAACACAGTCCTCCACCACAGCCCTGTGCTCAGTCTCCTCACCTCCACCAACCATGGCCAAGTCATCAGAGAACCTCTGAAGGTGGCAAGACTCTGACAGTTGAAGTCTCTGGTGGAAGAGGAAGGGAGAGAGAACAGTTCCCTGAGGTGCCCCTGTATTACTAACTACTAAGTCTGACACACAGCCCTGCAGGCACACATAATCCAGGACATAAGAGGGGCAGCTATCTAAAGACCCGGCTCAGAAGAGGGAGCAAAGAAGGTTCGAGGGCCCTGGAGGATTGAGTTTGAAGTGTTGCTCCCGACTAAAATACTTTGTAGAATGCCAAGGCTCACAGATGACGATTTGCTCATTTTAAGCACTGATCGAAAAACACTGGTCTAATCTAATCTAAATCTAATAATAATAATATTGGCGACCAAAAGTAGAGGCTAAGCGGAGGCATGCACTCTCCCACAGCCTTTCTTGGATACAGTAAATTATCCTGAGAGCAGGACAGAGTGCATGCTGGGAGGAAAAAGCAAAAACTTTGGTAAATAAACATGAAAGAGATTTTGTCTATAGGTCAAACCTGCAAATATTGTGTATCCATTATTGTAGTCGTAAATCATCACTGGCCTTGGTTCAGTCCTGTGCACAATATTGAAGACACAATGAACACATGCTACACTTACATAAAACCTAGTTTGCTCACTTACCTATGACCATGTACCTGGGATCAGGTCAGGCGCAGAAAGCTGCACTTTACTAAGGGACACATCAACGTCACCATTCTTATTCCAGACTGAATTCAACAGATGAAAGCTGCAGAATAAAAGTGAGAGCAGTCATTAAATGACTGACTTCTCTGATCCGCTCATATCTGTGATAAATATTTGAGAAGACTCCTCAGGTGGAATGGACTGGAGTGACTCGAAGAAATTGACTTTTCTTGCTTTTGGTTTCAAGATAACACTTGGAAACGGATGGGGTTTTCTTTTTAATTTTGATGCATTAAAACTATTGTTATTATTGCAGTTCTTTGTTTGTAGTGCTCTATTTACATGAAAAGAGCCACAATAACTACAATTCAATTGGATTTATTTGCTCAACTGGTCAACATTGTTTATGTGCTGAGATCTTCTCTTCCTGCTGTAGTTTGTGAACATAGAGTTCAATGTTTTTCTCATTCAAATTGAGTTTATTGGTGTTTTATATGAGACAAAATCACCACATTCAGTCTTTGAAGCGCTTCTGCACCTGCAGTCTGAAGCTGGGCACAGTAAGGTGTTTGCTGTGTAAGGAAACTCCTGCAACTTTGAAAACTTCATCCACAGAGCCTTTGCTGTGGGGATCTTCAGGAAAGGGAAAAACATGTTCCTCTTCTTCACCGATGAAAACACGCTTCATCAAGACAATAGTTGGCCACAGTTTAGAAAATTGTTCCTTGAAGTCTCTGCGCCATATTTGTAATGTTACACAACATGGTGCTTCCTAACTTCACCTGCTGGCACTGTCGATAACTGGCACTGTATAACATGGAAATGCATGCTGGAGTTCCTGCAGGAATTAAATAAATGGAGATGAAGACTTGCACATACCTGACTCTGGATCAAATTATTCAATGTCTTCAATGAGTTCACAGAGAAAATCTGATTTTCTCCAGAGACGTAAATGTTAAACGCTTTCGAACCAAACATGTTTATGAAACAAACCCCGAGATCAATGTCCTCTCTTTGAGACGAAAGGCCAAGAATTCACATTCACTGACATTTAAGGTTTTTTTCAGCAGGATCCTGAGAAAGGAGTGAGCACATGGAAATGGAATGGATACTACCTCTGACAACACAGCTTGTATCTCAATATTTAGCTCTATTTTATCAAATGAAAATGGGGTATATGACTGGGTCAGAACATGAGCAAGTTCATTTTGCAAAAGCAAAGAAAAGGCATGAAGTTAACGCCGCTTCCCTGTGATCATCTGTGGGTTGTACTCTGAAGTGCCATCTGCCAAATCAAAACACTGATGGAATCAGTTGTGCTTATATTATGCTAACATGGAGAAGAAACATCTGGAGACACCGATTCTCATTCCAGAGAGTGTGCACACCAGATGGCTGTAAAGTTACTGAAACTTCAGCTACACAATCATGTCTCCTAAAGACATGGACACTAGAGTGACATTAACTTTAGTCAGTTTTGGTACAGTGTTTTCATGCCTCGCTCATGAGCTTTACAAACCAAAACACACCATGTAAATTATGATGTAAACGCGCTTCCTTTATTCCTGATTCAGCATTTTTTTCTTCTTAAATATTTCAGATCATAACAAACACAAACATTAATAATAATATCAATGCATTCTGTTTTGTGAGGGAAAATAAATAAATAAAATAAAATAAAGAAGAAGAAATAGAGATAGAACTCACATTGACATGAAAGATGCTGAAAAAAAGGGATCATAAATATTATATAATATAGTTTGGCTTTGTTGTATTTATTTATTTATTTTTTAAATTTTGCCATTCATTGTTTTCATTGTGATATCACAGAGGAAAAGGACTGAAAACACTCAACGCAGCTGCTTCAGATACAAACAATACTTATCCAACCATTTTTGTTGGTTATAAGTACTGTAAAATATAGACATTATGTTGGGTTACAAAATAAAAGGGAATGCTATTGTCAGTGCTTTCCTTGCTGCTGTTCTCAGTAGGATTCAGGTCAGGTCTTTTACTGGGCCACTCCACACTCTTCATTGTTTCTCTCTAGCCATCTCTCGCTTGAAGTACTCGGACATACCTTCCAAAAAGTTCTGTCGGTTCAGAAAAGTCTAGAGAATCGAGATGATATTTGATGAAAAAAAGTGCATAGTTCTTTTTGCTCAGCAGTGCTTTACTTCATGGAACACAGCCGTGAAAACCATTCCTTTCTTGGTCAAATTTTCTCCATTTAAGACTTCAAAATCATATCAAAAAGATGCTTCCGTCAAGCATGGAAAAAAGAAACCAAAAACAAGGAACACTGCAAAACAAAAGGAAAGTGTACAGATGCAACACAATATTAACTGCAAGTAGGAAAAAAGAGACACAGTGCTTCCCATGTAATGTCCCACGTTTTCACCATCTGTGGTCCCCAAAGCTTTATAACCTTTTCCATACTGATAGAACTGTATTATCAATACAAAAGACATAAATAAGAAATGGCTCACCGATGTTATCTTGAACTTACATTATACATTTGTTTCATGATCTGAAAGTGCGATCAGGGAGGGGCAAACACGTCGACTCACTGCTGTACAGCATGTTGCCTACTGAGGAACTGACATTACAGATGAATACTTTGACTGCTGTGTAGAGCATGTCGTGAGTTGAATTTTGAGCCTTGGAAGTGAGAAAAGTCACTGTCATTGACAGTAGATGAGAACTTGCCATCAAGTATTATTGTCCACATAAACATGAAGATGAAGGTGAAGATAAACAAAACCAGACCATGGTGTGCTGACTAATGATAGCAGCTCAAATCTGCGTTGCTCATTGGCATTGGCAGTACTGCGTTTGCTCACAGAATAATGTCGACATTATCATAATCTGCTGTTTCAACACCTTTTTTTTTGGTGTAATAAGCTTATGCAGCTGATTTCCAGCTCCCCAAAAACACCTCCAGTGACAGAAAAGGAGAGTTGATAAATTCTCACTTGCTTTATTATTATTATTTCCTTTCCTCAGTTGAACTGAAAATTATTTCATTTCGTTGTTTAATTCGGGCTCCACATGTCCAGTGTTCTCCAAACTGATATATGAGTCCCACAATTATGTAGTTCTGGGGTCAGCATGAGTCACGGGCATCGTGGAGTCTGATTCCTCCCTCAGTTACACTCATCTTTGCTTGCGTAGTTCTGACTTGACCTGTTGACACAATGTCCTTTTCCCAGAGTTTTGCTCACTGAGGGCAGTGCAAATTTTGACTAGAAGACGACTTACTCCGGGTTGCACCTGTCCACCAAAATAAAAGTTGCTATTTGAGGCCAATGCGATGAGAAAAAACGATGACTAAATGGTTTGCAACTCCATTATACGCTGTGGGAATTTCTTTTAACCTCACATGCATATTTATAAATGCATTATAAATGTAGTCCATCATGAATCTGTTCTTGTGTGTATATAAAATGAGAAAAAAAAACAGAAAAAAAACAGTCAAAACTATATAATTAACTAGCAGATGTTGTAGACTTGATGGAGTTTCATGAAAATGTGTCATTCTTTTCAGATCATCTCTGGTGGTGGAGTTCTCAGGTTTAAAATGGTTTGAAGCTTCATTTAAATATATGTTCTGAGCCAAGGTTGATGGAGCAGAAAGCGAGATGTTGGGGGTGCAGAAAATGAGGTCAAAGTTCCATGAAGCCTCATCAGGCCATCATAAACACAAAATAATAATATTAATAATAATTAATAAAATAAATAAATGAACATTCCGGCCTCATAATGTAAACATAACCACAGACTTGTGCTCACACTAGCTGTTGCAAAGTCAAACAATAATGACAGGAAACACGTTTGCTGAAGATTCCCAGAGAGTACTGGCTAAGATTATCAAAAGATGGGCAGGTGACACTTCTTAAAACTGTGTGTATTCATTTTCAGAGGCCACAAGATGGCAACCTATGATCTCAACACTTTGGCTTTGACCTACTAACTGTTCAACCTGTCTGAAGTGGCTCCAAAGAATGATCAATATCAACACATGCAGGTCTCCCGCTGCACTGGTGGTGAACAGTTGGATATTGGACGGACCTCACCCAGCGACAACCTCCCCAGTGAGTCCCACACCAGCGAGTCCGACTCAATCGAGTCCAACCCCAGCCAGTCGCACACTAGCGAGTCCCACCCAACGAGTCCCACCCAGTGTGTCCCACCTGATCGATTCTAACCCTGGCGACTAAAACATCAGTGAGTCCCGCCCCAGCGAGTCCCACCTCAGTGAGTCCTGCCCCAGCAACTCCAACCCCAGCGAGTCCCGCCCCAGTGACTGTAACCCCAGCGACACCCACACCGGCGAGTGCCTCCCAGCATGTCCCACCCCTGAGACACCCACACCAGCGAGTCCCACCCCAGCGACTCCAACCAGGTGACTTCCACTCCAGTGACTCCCACCCAATGACTCCCACCAAGCGAGTCCCATCCCAGAGACCTACTGTGCGCTGACAGCAACTACACTGTTTCATGAAACCTCACCCACCAATCACTAAAACATCATCATCAGTCTTTGTGGAACTACATTAGGTGTTTTGACTCATGACGTAATGGATACATTTTGGTGTCAATTCGGCACTGCAAATGTATGAATCCCAGAGATGCTACCAGTGCACGTCCCCAAATATTCAAGGCCCTTGGCGCTTCATGTGGATCCATTGTACATAAAACTTACTGGATATCAGGTATCATGTGTAAACTAAAGGCTGAGTATTGAAGCCTTTAACTGCGAAAACATGATGGAAGTTAAAACCATCTGCATTTGTAGTTGGGATTAACTAGCTGCATCCATTCAGATGCAAGCCTTAGTCACATGAAGTGGCTTGTGTGTAAATAAACAGCTAGTGCATGACCAGAGAGCTGCAGGCTGCAGACCCCGGCTCCATACTCTCTAGGGCCTGGATCTGTTTCTGTGATTCTCATCCTATGCATTAAAACATGCGTTGAATTGTTGTTCCTGCAGTGCAGGCAGAATCTTATGCACCAGAGTTATCTCACTTTTACCATCAATGTACACACAATGACCCCACAGTGCACCCTAAGCATGACTTTTGTATATATTTGGAATTAATATTGACACAAACACCAAGCTGCTTATGCTGTGTTTTGATGAAACACCCGTATATTGTAACATCACTTGATGAGATTATAGATTTTTCTTTTTTTTTTTTTTGTGGCGCAGCCTGTTCTCCATCTTTGTCTCAGCAAAACCAATGATTCAACAGTCCATGAAATATTGTCTTTCGCCATGTAATCTTATTTGTTTTGCTTTTTCACAAGTCACTTGTTCTTCACTCCTATCATCAAACAGAAGGAAAGAAAGAAGCCACCTCACCAGGCCGTCACTATAGTCGTCCTTTGTTATGTTAAGGGTCCCTCCTGGGAAGATGAGAATGGATTAAACCCACTCACCCCACGGCCTGCCGATCACCTTCTGATCTGGTTTTCAAAATTTAGGTGAAAATGTGACTAGTTTCAAGTGGACCTAAGCGCTGTATGTGGACTGAGCTTCCCACCATGCACATTGATACATACGGTAGCTGTTTCAATAGTGTCAAATACTTTCTTTCATTCCAAAAGGAAAGGCTGGAAGCAGGAACTCCCATAACTACTCTAAAGTAGGTGAGAGCCGGTATGTATATATCCATATGTGACACTAACCCTTAGTGATGGTGTCACATTGACTAAAGGGCACTGACATGTGTGTCGCTTTATTTAAAAGGTGACACCATGAGGTATACAGAATGAAAGGAGCGCCATCCCATGGCTAACTCTAACCCCAACCTCTGTATTTGTATTCATAAGACGCTCAGCTGGAATGTTTTTCAATTGAATTGTATTGAAGGGTAGCTGAGGTTTCATGAAACAGTGTCCTGATTTTCAGAGGCCACCAGATGGCACTGTCTGATGTTAAATGTTTGGACTTGAACAACTAATTCAATGAAACCTCACTAAACCAAGACAGAAAAATAAGGACTCTGTTTTAGCAACCCGGGAAAACTGTCTTGTGATACCTCATTGACCCGTTGCGACTTGACGCGTCAACTTGAAGACTGACTTCATCGACACTCGAAGATCCAAAGTCTCTTTAAAATAGTTGTTGGACACCAAGGGAGAGTTCTCACAGTGTCAAATTGATTTGATGCTTCTGTGGATGACTGGATCAAAACCAAATATTATGGAGTACAGCGTACCCTCCAGGGGCCTTTGAAAAGCTTTTGCTAATTCTCAAAGATAAAGCCTCACATTTAATGACTCCACGACTGTCTTTCCTTTGGGTGCTTCCTTCTCTGCAACTTCAATTACGCCCTTTTCCTTCTTTTGAAATACCTTTATTAATTGGTATGACTATTAACTTTTTCGGTGAGTAAATGCAGTTATAATTATAATCCCACAAACATGAGATATCTTACTTTATGAAACAAGAGAAAAGAGCTGCGACATCATGGATGCGAATGCGATCCTCTCAAGGGCTCAGAAAGGTTTGTTGGGCTTGCGGCAGTCTGTATACTGTATTTGCTTCATGGACATTCTTCCATCAAAGCAATTAAAAAAAAAAAAAAAAAAAAAAAAAGATGAGAATTTTTGTATTTATTTTTGGCGTATAGTACTGCTACACAGGATGCTACGGGACTGACTTTACCAACTGGAGGTAATTTGAATCGTGGACAGCTTTTTGTGACCTGCAACCAGAAGCTTGAAGTTTGAACAGCCACAGAGGATTTATATTGTCACCCAGACCCTTTTGGCTTACATACTCCTATTTTTCAATCGGTGCCCTTGTGACTGCATTTTTTTTTTTTTCAATTTTCCATCCGTCTAACATTCTCCCAGACTCCTTGCCCTTATTGTGCATCACACAGTCACAGTTTACTCTGCTCTCGCTGTTATTTGCTTTCCTGGATGAGCTGGTAGTGGAAGCTGGGGGTCTTGACAGGCAAAAGGATCGCAGCGGGCTTTTGGCGGTGAGCTAGTTAGCCTACTGTGCCCTGGCATCTCGTCTTGTTTTGCTTTGAGTGACCTTTGTCTGTATGTGCACTGTGGCTGCGAGCTCATTCCACTCTCTCAAATACACAACAGACCAGCAAAACCTTTTTGTCAGCAATTTAAGACTATTCCCTCACCGGCTTCTTGAAAAAAAACGAACATGGCTCAGATTCCACTTATGCTATCTTGTTTTCAAGACTACTTGCTTCATAGAAAACATTTTTGTATGATGACGATTTTGTTTAAATCATGAAATTATTATTATGTGTGGTCAGATACACCGCAATGAGAACACGGCAAGGATGGATATAGTTGGAATCCAGCCTTCCATCTATCATCAGGGCTTATGATGGCATGCATGAATGGTTATGGAAACATGAAGCACTTGGTTCATGATGATGGCCATGTTGAGTGAAAAAAATTTTTTTGTGTCACAATATTGATGAAAATTCATTGATAGTGTGCACATGAAACGGAAATATACACAGGAGTGTGGCGCTGGTGAACAGGATGTGTCATGTTGGCGAGGTCTCACCTAGAGAGAACTGAACCTGTCAGAATTCACACATCACCCTTGACTTTCCATGATCCATGTTGCATCCAGTCCAGTGCATGAAACCATATATGTATCATCCAAGGATTATCCATCCATGTAATCTTAATGTTTACCTTTTATAATACGTGTTTATTTACTGAAGAATGGATGATCAAAGTTGTTTACCGTTTACAATAGGTATGTTCGCAGCACCCAACACAATGGTTTTTGTGTTTCATGAGTAAAAAGCAATGCATATGTATGTATGTGTGTGTGTGTGGGTGTGTGTGTGTGCACCGCTTAATACCTCCAACGCAATGAATATTCCATTTCGAGTGTTTACACCAATTAAGTGTGTGCAGGAGAGAGAAAATGCAAATTATTTATTCACTAACCCACACGTAGAAATCAAGTCTTTATTTAGGCCGTTACGAAAGTGCATGTAAACAGTTTGCATACATTATTGCCCACATCTAAGATCTGCGATCGCAGTGAGAAATCTTATCTCTCTAAAACTTGCCACAAGTCAATCTCCTCCTCCTCCTCCTCACATGTCCTGTGCCTCCTGTCAAGTCAAATCTGTCCTGCATTATGCTTATATCCCCCACGTTCCCTGTTTCTTCTCTCTATCTGACCAAACCAGTCTGGCCTCCACTTAGTCTCCAGACTCTGATGTAGTCATGTCTGTTCTTGGCCTTTCTAGTTCCTCCCAATGAAAACCCGAGCATCTTCATCCCTGCTGTTTCTACCTTTGATTCCTGCCTTTTTGTCGGAGCTACTGTCTCTAACACATCCATCATGGCAGGCCTCACGACTGTCCGTTTCACTGTTGCTGCCACTCTTCTGTCACAGATAACACCTGACAATTGTCTCCACCAGTTCAACCCTGCCCACACTCTCTTCTTCACTTCTTTTCGTCTCTGTCCATTACTCTGTGTGACCGATCTCAAATTCTT
This sequence comes from Synchiropus splendidus, assembly GCF_027744825.2. Taxonomy (NCBI): domain Eukaryota; kingdom Metazoa; phylum Chordata; class Actinopteri; order Syngnathiformes; family Callionymidae; genus Synchiropus; species Synchiropus splendidus. Next base: position 15,820,875 of record NC_071346.1, on the reverse strand, counting down.
GAACTCATCAGTTTTCAGTTGCTAAACTCCTTCACAGACCCTCAGACCTCTCTCTCATTCACACACATGTATTCTGACCTGGTTAAGCTGAGCTTCATTTCTCTTTTCTGCAGTTCGTACCTCCACCACTCCAGCTCTCCATACTGTCACTACAAATCACTATATCATCAGCGAACACCATAGTCCACAAAGTCTCTTCCCTAACCTCGTCTGTTGGACTGTCAATGACAACAAAACAAGATTGGACTGAGAGCTGAGTCTTACTCTTACAGTGTCTCACTGTCCTCATACCTATCCTCCGTAGCACTCACATACTTCTCTGATGTCCCTGACTTCCTCGTACAACACCACACTTCCTCTCAAGGACCTCTGTCATAAACCATCATCAGGTCTACAGAAATTCACAGCTACTTCTTCAGTTCTCCGCGAAGCCTGGACACGACGGTTTCTATAAATATTCTATACATTATTCAGAACATGAAAATGATCTCATAGTAGTTGAAGGCACAAATTTTGTCACCATTTAAAAAAATTTTCACAAGTAGTTGTAACTGTTAAAAACGTTGTAGCACTGTCCATGGTCCTGGATTCGGTCGGACCAATCCTTTGACTCATTGATGTTGGGAAAGTGGACCTGTGCGTCCTATACTGACAAAAAAGGTAGCCTTCAGTGTTGTATTTTGATGCACACGCATTGGAGTTTCAACGGACTAAAAGAAGGCTTGCCTTCGGTAGCCTTCCAGGCAAAGCCACATGGTATATCATGTGTTGGGGGAGGGGGAAAACACGTTTTACTTCCATATAGCTCGTGTGGATTGTGTGTTGCCCTAAGCCCAACCTCCATCACTAAACGAAGAATGAATGGACCACCATCCCTAAGACCAACTACCGTCTTTTTTCCATGTGTCACGCTGCCAATGCGTTAACATGCAACGCTGTTGACAATATAGGAAGCAAAAGGCAACTTTCCCAACGTCCATATATGATGCCATGGGAGTGAGGATGTGTTTGGTTGGGCAGCATCATTCAAACTCAGGAAGCATGACTGCAAACTGACACTATCTCTTTTGAAAAGTTGTGTTCCGACACTTGGTTCCTGACTTAGTTTAAGGACCACACTAGTAGATTTTTCAGCCCTCTGTGTACATGTATATAATACCCCTAATAAGAACTGGCCAACAGGGATCTTAGTAAAAGTAGGACTGTGCCTGAGCAAGTATTTTTCTGTGACTTCTCCACCCCTTGATTGGGGGATGGATTTGGATTTGTAAACGTGTAGATACATGTGGTCATCCAAAATGGATTTCAGCCAGATCAAGAGCATGAAGAGTCTAAAACTAAAGGGGTCACTAAATGGAAGGGGAATTAAAAACGTTAATATCAGCTGTCAAGTTTAAAGAAAGAGAACATTTAGAACTACTTCAAAGTTTTGAACACTGAAGAAAAGACTGAAACGTAGACACCGAGCCATTTCACACTTCACAAGTCTGTTTATTCAGTTCAGGTCAGAACACAGAAGATCAATAGACAGGCCGAGATGTCTGAGAGGTCAAGACTGGCAGGCTTACCTGGCCAAACTTGACAAGTCAACAAGCGAGTGACAGATGTGAGAGATGAGTGGGGTTCAATTGGAAACAGGCAAAAATGAAGGAAGTAAAACAAATGAAACACAAGGGTGAACAAACTGTTAATGTGTTGTGACTAATGACTATAAATCCTCTCATGATGCTGTTTACTATTACATATGAAAAGTTCAGATTTGTCTGAGAATAATCCAGTTTTTTGTTGTTACATTGGCCACACATGTTGGCCATGTCATCATTATGGATATTTCTTCCCATGAATTGTTAATGTGCCTTTATTGTCAGCTTAATATTGCAGCGTGTTTCTTCTTGTGGCTGCTGATGGAAATAATGGCTGTAAGTATAAGAGAAAAAACCCCATCATTATTGCTTGTTGAATGCAACCACAACCACTGATTATGAGTTGCACACTTCACCTTTCTCAAACATGGACAAACAATGAAAGTATCAGTGCCGATTCATCAAAAATGTATTTTGATATCACAGAGCGTTCCCTCAACATTCTTTCATGCTTGCTGACTCATAACTTTGGACATGTTATTTCATGCTTTGAGGGGTTTGTACCTCTCTGGCCACTTGATCAGGAACACCTTGCTTGTACCAGGTTGGACTCCCTTTTACTGCCTCAATTCTCCAAGGCGTTGAAATAATGTTGGACCCTTTTGACAAGATTAAACTGCACGTCTATGATGCCAATATCCCGTTCTGCCACATACTTTGGGTGCATTAAGATGTTGTGACTAGGGATCTCGTATGGTACCACAGGACCAAAGTATCCTGAGAAGATATTTCTCACTCCATGACAACACCATTGTGGAGTATCGAGATAAGTGAGGATGGATCCATGCTTCCATGTCAGCTATGTCAAAACTCTACCATCCCGAATGGAGACTGAGGCCTGTATTCTATCCAATTTCTGTGATCCTGAGTGAATTATAGCCTCCTCTTCTTCATTTTCTTGTTCTCTGCTGAACTCAGCAGAGTGGCACCCATTGCAATCTTTTGCTTCTGCAGCCCATTTGTGATGGTGTTTTGCATTCAGACAGAGTATTCGAATGGTACACCTATTCATCTATTATCGCACCAGACTCCACTTTATTCTCTGACCTCTGACATCAATGATGTTTTTTTTTCTCCTAACTGGATGTTTTCACTGTTTCTGACCGCTCTCTCTAAACTCTGTGATGGTAGTGCATGCAGATCAAATCATCCCGTCTGGTACCAACAGCTTTAACACGGTCAAAGTCACTAAAATCCCTTTTCCTTCTGTTTGGACTTAGCTAGTCATTTTCACCACATCTAGGTGCTTACGTCCTATGTGTGCGTATGTGTGAATGTACTTTGTTTATCCTACTTTGTGAGGACCAATTCTTGACAAAACACTATCCTTGTGATGACCGTACAACAATGTGGGGACATTTGGCTGGTCCCCACGAGGTTAAGCCCCAATTTAAGGATGAATTATTAGGTTAAGTTTAAGTTTGGTTCAGAGTCCTGGTTATGGTGCGCCATTTGTTTTGGATGGTTGTGTGTAGGGGGAGAGGCCTCACAATGTCTCCACAAGGATAGAAACACAGCAATGTGTGTGTGTGTGTATCCATGTGTGTAGATTTACACTTACTTAGTGAGGTCTATATATATATATATATATACATATATATATATATATATATATATATATATATATATATATATATATATATATAGAGAGAGAGAGAGAGAGAGAGAGAGAGAGAGAGAGCTTTATTTTGGTTTTATTTTGTTGGAACACTTCCTGTGTTCTCCCCCACCTGAGCTTGATCTGCTAATGGCACACACCTGGGACTGATCTTGCATCAACCACACCTGCTTATATGCTCTGCTGTTGCAGTGCTGTGTGCCAGATTGTTTTTGCTCCCATGCAGGTCTCTTGGCTCTCTCATGTTTTTTTTTTTTCTCTCGTCTGTTTTCCTTTTGTGTTTTCTTCCTTGGTCCTTGAGCTTTAATATTCAAATTTACCCATGAGTCAGTTCTACTCTGCTGTTGTTTTCGTCTGCATTGTGTGTGTGTGTGTGTGTGTGTGTGTGTGTGTGTGTGTGTGTGTGTGTGTGTGTGTGTGTGTGTCCACCATGAGCTTTGTTGGTTCTTTATTCGAGGCGTTGGTTGGTTTGTTTACGTTGGAAAACAAAAAGTTTTTTCAACAAAATTTCTGGGCAAAACAATCCGTCAGAGCAGTGAAACGCTGATGGTTGCCACTTGTCCCTCATTCTTTAAACAAGCCTCACCTTTTTCTGCTGATGCTTTTCTAGGCTTCCATGCTCACTGGCACCATTAGAACAACTGCAACAGTACAGCATGTTTCCTCTGACCCTGAAAAGCTTTTTTTTAAATTTATTCTTACTTGCACCATTTGAATTGTGGCCAACAGGATCTACGTCCAACCACATCACCACATCACAAAGGCCAGTTTCATTCACTTGAAACTGGATTTAGACTTATTTTGTGTGGTAATTCTGCAGACATCTGATCCTTTCACACTACATATTTATTTGTTATTCCTGAGGCTTGTCAGTGACACTTTAAAGATCGAACATACCAGCACTATGGCACCTGGAAGGCCAGAAGTCATTCTTGAGCGGGAGTCTTTCGCAGCCAGGGGTCCAGTGCATCAAACACTTCAAGTGTTTATAGTGAAGTCCCATAAGGACAGCAGTCACCTTGTAAAATGTCCACTGCAGCTGTCAGAGGCTTCACAACTCATGAAGGCATTGGTACCTCTTGTCTTTGAAGCACTGAACTCCCAGCTTGGTGGACGGAGTATTCAGTTCACTCATGGGGATTTCAGTCATTCTCTTTAGAGCATCAAAAAAAAAAGTTTCACCTTGAGGAGGTTGGTACCAGGAGTTTTCTTTTGCTGACTTCCTCCACCGTTTCAACTGATCATCTTCTAGATTTTCTCCAGAGAGCTCCTCTACACATTCTTGGTTTGTGAATTAAACGTCCAAAATTTAGGGAGGATTTTTTTTTTTTTTTTACACGTCTACCGTATTGGACTCCGATCAACAAAGTTGGATTCTTTGTCAGACACAGTTGGAACTACTTTGTTGAGCAGTCTATGTGCTGGTGAAGGTTTTCAGTTTCAGCTCTTATATTGCATGTACCGTACGCTGACCGCTGGTTTTGCTCTGCGCTAATGGAGCCTTGTTGTACTCCAGTGACGTTCTACCAATCCAGTGGAGCGTCGCTCCTGTCATAAACAGTCCTAGCGACGGTAGTTGGCAAAGTCAACCTCATTCATCACAACCTTTATGTTTCTTTCCTGTTTCTGAATGGTCAGCGGTGGAGTAGACAGATGAGGACATATAGTGGTTTAAATAGTTTTAACAAATACTGATTCAGAAATGCTGGTAGGCCTGCACTCCAAAGACAAGGTATTGTATGTTAGAAATTATGTTAAAACAAATGAATAGAGGTATGAACTAATTCAAGGCATTAAAAACACCATGTGGTGCCAAACAGGATGCACATCACAGCAGATATTAAGATTGCTGTCAAACGGTTGTCAGAGCACTGGGCAGCGTGGCGTCACAGCGACATTTCCTTTGCTGTGTACTACTTCTCGGTAAGAATAATAAATGAAGCGGGGAACCTTTGCATAATGGTATGGATGAAACAACGGTGAATCAACTGTGTTCAGTGGCAGCATTTTCCACACGACGTACCACTTTGGTGTCCTCTACTTTGCACCACCAGCTGCAACTTTCTTCATGACCTTGACTGATTTTTTTCAAATTTGATGCTCTGTTACGGAAGACATAACGCTTTGTCAACAATGATATCTTTGTGGCACATGAACTCAAAGTAGTGACTGTATCTTCACCTCGCAAACACCGATCTCTCGCTTCCCGTCATTGTCGCTAACATTTGTCGCTTGCTGGCTGATTGTCACATTCGTGGTTCTCATGCAGCAAACGTGTCTTGTTCAGTACGAGACATCACTCCCCTTGATGCATTAACATGATGCAACACATGGAACAGAGAGGACTCAAAAGTACAGCGGTTGGTGCTCATTGCTACGCTAGTGTTTCTAGATGCCAAGTTACCTACGTGGGGAAAGATGTAGACCCACGAGTGTCTAACCAAGTCATCTGCCCTGGTGTGCAAAACAAAGGCGATTGCTCATAAGGAACTCAACAGAATTTACACTGACAAAACAAAACTCGACTGAAAGGTTCCTCCTCAGGTTGGAGGAGTTTTGACAACAGGAGGACCACGTGACCTGGTGATCAGACAATAGCCTTTCCTTTTAGCTGAAAAACACTAACACAGTGGGAATAGTTCTAAGCAACTTTTGAAATAGTGACACGTTAGATTACTAGTTACTGACAAAAGTGGTTATACTAGAGTATTGCACGACTACAGTAATGGCCTCACTGTTAGTAGCTCAACATACACATGTTATCACAATGATAGAATGATACCAAAACATCGTGACATGTCCGCCAATGCAAAGGAGCGATGGTGCCTGTTTTTCACAAAAACCACAGAGGTGGACTTCATTCAACCCAAAATGATATCAAACTCATGGAAGGGTCTGTGTCTGCCATGTGGCTGGCCTGCTCTCGATCATGTCGTCCTAGTCTTCCAACAATCTTGTTAAGACTTCTCAGGTCTATTGCTTCTCCTTCAGCCCTCATGTAGCAGCTGCTTCCATGACTTGATTTTCGACTTGATGGGATCTGTGGGTGAACTCTGCTCTCGACTATCATTTTAGACACTTCGGTGGCAGGATTCCAGGGGTGGTGACATGACAGGAGTGAAAAGGAAATAAATAAAAAAACTCTTCATATTCAGTTTCCTGTCAGTCTGGCATGCTGGACACAACCAGAACTTTCAAAATGAACACATTTTCCTTTGACACATTGCTCATCTAGTGTCAACCATGCACAGTGTCACAAGCCACTATCTCCCTCTTCAACTCTAAAGTGCAACTGATCTCCCAATCCAAGTCCTGCTCTCATTGATGAGACACGTCTGCTTTGCATCACATCAAGTGAGTTAGTTCAGCATGTCCCATTGTTATGTTCAGATTTAACAGCTGTTGTGTAGAGATGGGTAGCTGAGGTTTCATGACAGTACTGAAGGGTTGATGAGGTTTCATGAAACAGATTTTGAGACGCCACCAGAGGGCGCTTTCTGCTGTTCAATGTTTGAACTTCAACAACAAATTCAATGAAAGCTCACATAATTTCTAAAACAAGGGCGCCATCTAGTGGCCTCTGAAAATTAGGACAGTGTTTCATCAACCGCATCACCACTGTCTGGCATGAACAAGGCACATTCCTGCTGGCAAACTGATTTCCTCCAGTGTGTCCGTCATTACTGGCATTTGTAGAAGTGAGAGAGAGAGACAGAGCCATGTCTCAGTCATTTCAATGGTAACAATTGCAAAAGTTGTCTCGATTGATTTTGGAGACAGACTGTCAGTGCTGTGGACTGACCAGGATATGGGGCTTGGGCTGCGAGAGATTTTAACATCCAAGAGTGCCGTTTCATTGAGTTGAATGGAGGCATTCTGACAGCAGCTGTGAGCAGAGGCGAGCTGAAAAGTGGGACAATAAGCAGTTCAACATGGCTCCACTATCATTTTAAAAGACACTAAAATCAATGCATTAGCTGCTCTTTAAAACTGACCCAAAGATGAGACATCCTCACAGATATGATTGACACGACACATTGATCAAATATCCAAAGGTACATGTAATGAAGATGAGTTGATCTCTTGAGACAAAAGAAATGAAGGCACACAAATTTACCTTAAATGGCGTCTGGCTGCTGCTGCTCAGCTTTTCATTCTGTCTTTCTTTTTGACGTTCAAAAGCAGCATGAATCCATTCAGTTGCCATCAATGCCACCTGGTGCTAACTGTCTGCAATTTCTGGACCGATACACGGAGTATTACAGTGCCTCCCAGACACAAAAATCTATTATTCATAACAGCTTTTTAAGAGAAATTACAGTGATGGTGCCCGTACAATGTCAAATTCAGTGTCTGACCAACCTCACAAGTGGAATGAAAGCTGTGATTATCCCCTTAATTCACATGCAGGAGGTCTGTTATTGTTGGGTCTCTAACTCATCTATGACCAGCGACCCATTTCACTGCAGTGCAGCGTCATGGTCTTTTCCTTGCAAACTTTAGTCTGCACTTACTTTTTCCAGACTAAATGGGTTACAGAGATTGAAAGGTAGTAAGACGTTACAAGAACAGAGAGGGCTGAGTCGATAAGACTTAAATTGGGGTAGAGGAGTCATAAATCAACCTTTAAGTCTAGAACAGAGGCACCACATTGGTTAGTGCTGCAACTCTGCAGCATTAGGGTTGTTGGTTCAAGTCCATTACTGTTACTCCAAATAATGCGTGAAACATTATGGAATTATGATTTCAGTCACAATTTTTGTTACCTACTGTCAACATTTGAATATGACTGTTACATCATTTACTGCATCTTGGATTTCAACTTAGATTTCATTAAACTATATTACATTGCTATTACAGATATGATTTTACAGCATTTACAGTGGAAGCAAACATTATTTAAAACTTCAATCTATGACCTTGTTGTGTATCCAATACCACGCGTTCTGCTCATAATCATACCCTTTCTGTCTTCAGTGCAACAGAACATTGCACTTACCATGACTCCAGTAGCAGACTTGACTCCTACACACCCAGTGATGCCAGGACTGCCTGGTCAACAAAGTCAACAGCTTCCCACAGGCGCCCATATCATCTTGGGAATGTCAGCTGTGTATCTTTTCCGGACTTTAACTGCGTCATGATATTGTTTTGAAAGGTTGGAATAACAGTGTTATTACAAACAATAAGACCAATTGGAATATGCTCAACACTGTACTTGATACAGTGTTAACTTAACTCATGCTGATAGCTTTTACTGCGCTCTGGGTCCATGATCATATGAGTTTCAACTTGACTTTATACGTCAGTCACAAACAGCAGGTTCCTCTCCAAACCTAATTCCGGTGTTTGTGTCCTCTGTTTTCACACCACCATCCCATCAACACCAGTTTTTATGGAGGGTGATTGATGCCCCAAGTAGCTGGAAGAGGCTTCACATCCCACCCCTTGTTAACTAAATGAATGAATGTTACAGTCTTCATTTGAAAGAAAATGTGCTCCTTACTCCTTAAGTGTTTCACTACACTCTAGTACGGCATCAATCACCTCAACAGTCTCTTTAGAATCTTTTGTTTCACTTGTGGGGCGAGCAAATCCCCCGCCAAAAATCCCAGAAAGCTTTTCAAAATGAACTGCCAATTCTGTGCAACTTTCACAACCAAAAACAACCCAGAAATGAATGGAGGTTTACATTATGTGACAGCGCACGACTAGGATTTAATCATTGCCAAGAACACACCGACTCACATTGACACGACCACAGACTCCGAGAGAGAGAGAGAGAGCGCACCGTAAGAGCGCCTTAAATTCCATTATTTTCAGCAGGGTACTGGCTGCCAACCCTCTTGGCGATAGCATTGCTTGTTTATGATAATCACCGTAATACCGTAATCAAAAATGATTTATGTTATAGTGCTGTACCCAAGTATTTCGATTTAAATGATCACAAAAACACTGTTGAGGCCAGAAGTCTCACTGAGTTCTATTAGAGAAGGAACGCAGCAGCTAAAGTCTGCCAAGTGTCCCAACACACTTGGCAGTGAGACTCCATGCGGTCGTCTACCGTCAGTTCTTTAGTGTTTTATATCTGGAGGAAAAGTGCATTCATTAGAGTGGAAGGCTGTTTAGATTTCAGCGCTCACACGGGAGGCATCCCTGCATGTGTCTTTCTGCACTCCATAGGTCACCACCTCTGTCAGTGCTCAAGTAAATTCTCCCTCCTCTGGGAAACTGCACTGAAAGGGCTGAAAAAAGTTCTACAATAGTCCAAACACATTGAGCGAACACTCTAGAGTCTGGCCGATTTTTTGCTGCTTGAGTGTTTAGAGAACTGATCTTTTCTTTTTACATTTTTCTTTGATGTGATTTCCCGCACTTAGAATGAGAAGGGAATAGAAGAACTTGAGTAGGTGGCTGCTCTAGATGGGAAAACCAAAGTAATGAATCCCTGCTTGTGGAATTTATTATTATGGATAAAACTGTCCGTGCAAAACACAAAATAAGTGTGTGTATATATGTACATATATGTGTGTGTGTGTGTGTGTGTGTGTGTATATATATATATATACACACAGTGGTACCTCAGTTTTCGAATGTCTTGGAATTCGAACAAATCGGAGTTCGAACAAAAATTTGGAGATTTTTTTGCTTCGGATTTCGAACGAAAATCCAGAACTCAAACGGCCCCGAAAAAAGCTGGAAAAAACATAACGCCTCTGTATGCAGACGTGTCCTGTTCGCTACATTTACTGACTGTTTTTTCTTCATATTGAGGTGTAAAACCTTTCCTGTCTCCGCACTGGACCGTGGTAGAGTGTCACAGGGGAGGTGCTCACTCTCCACACCTCCGAGGCTGGAGCGCTCACTCCAGGGTTTGATGTCCTGTTGTGGGCTGGAGCTGGGACAGGGATGAGGCGAGTCTGGGACAGAGCGTGACTTGGTTTATGACTTTGTCACAGCCAAACTGCACAGAAGCGCACATTCAGAGCTGGACACGCACCGGGCACCTCTTCACTTCTGGAGAGACGTCACTCACTCGGCAACCCCTCCCACATGCAGCGGCCACACACATAGAGGAACAGCGCACCTGCAGCAGACACTCTACATTCACTCCTACAAAAGACTATTTTAAGGCCTGGAACGCATTCTTTCTTGCGAAAAATTGATTCAGATTTCGAACAATTCGCTTCTCAAACAGCCGTCTGGAATAGCTTGTGGTCGAGAACTGAGGTACCACTGTGTATATATATATATGTATATATATATATATATATATATATGACTCATGTAGGATCGTCTACTCGATGGAAGATTTGTGAACTCAAGGGCATCCAGGAAAAATTGTAAAGGCAGAGATGCTCTTCTAAGACAGTTGGTTTGGCGCGCTGTGGGTGACAAAATGGGTTTTAAAATTCACTTAGAGGATCAGTTAAATCCTTTCGTCATTGTCAATACTAATTAGCTTAACTGATAATTCTAACAACAAAGCCACAGAGTCAGCTGCTCCAGTCCTCCATCCCATTTGAACAGTCTTTTCCCTCATTTTGGCCTCACTCAGTACACTGCAATGATGTGTCCGACAAGTCTGCTGACATGCGGAGAGAGCACAAATTGATTCCAAGTTCTGTCGTTGGCCTTCTAAGTGGTGAGACTGTGGCGGCGACAGTATATTAGAGGCCTCGAGTCACGTCTGTGCCTGGATGGGCTGATAATGAACCTCTAGAGGTCATGTGTCATTTCAGCATCACATCAATCATCACTGTGTCATGCACATTTTGGCATCAATCCCACTGGCCATCAATCATTCAACCTGGATATGAGATTTAGAATTTTCATCATAATAAAGCACACAGATATGAATTTAATAATGTCATGCTTTTATGTGTGGTGCTCTGGCGCGTTTGAAGACTTTCTGTCAAACTTCACATTTCCTTTACATGCTGCCTGATGTTCTGCGGAGGACTCTTGATATCAAACATAGAAATGTGAACCACAAAAAAAAAACAAAACATTAAACTAGAAAAGTACTCGGAGTGCCAGCTTCTAGATGGAGCTCTTTTCCTTTGTTATTCTTAAATGAATGTCCCACTTTTATTCTTTCAAAATTGTTTGATACCTCAGCCATCATGAGGGGGGGGGTTGTAGAGCTGTGACTCTTTACCATCATCTCGACTGTATTCTGAGCGTTCAGCTCCAGGTTGTCCAGCTGGTGCACCTCCCTCCTGTAAGCAGACTCAAGCCCAATGATGGTGGCATCATCCGCAAACACTTGTATACACTTGTAGTCGTTTTAATGGATTAAAAAAATGTTTCCAGTAGTGCGGGTGGGAGTGGACAACTAGGATCATCGCTTGGGGAGGGGAGTGCAAGGCGTCAATATATGTATCAGTATCGTATGTACATGTTGGCGATGTGTTTTTGCAGACAGGACAGCGTTCATGTAGGTGTCTTACGCCCCAGAAAACAAAGCACAATTGAATTGAATTTCCACCCCATTTGTCTGCTTCCTTCTCTTTCAGAGAATATGACACACCCACTGATGAGATCATGGTTCCAGCTGCGAACCAACTTTTCAGGCTCTGGACCAGTGCTCTTCACTGTCTGAACACGATGGCTTTTTGGGAACATGAAATGGCTCACAGAGGATGATGATCTTCAAATGTCTCAAATGACCCCGACACAATCCCTTGCCAAGGGTCAACAGTCAGGGCTGTCTCACTGCTACTTCTGTCTAATGCTTCTGAGAGGACTGTGTTACATAATCACTATTTATTTCTGTTTCTATTCATGAAAACGTTACTACTATAAAGGCCTCTTCTTGTGTATTATATTGTCAGGACTGTTATCTTGACACAAAATGGGTTCCTTTACTTTATATATAGGACATTTCTGAAAAGTGCCATCGCAACTGGTAAATCACTAAAGACACACTATATATTTATGTAAATCTTGCAAGTTTTGTCATTGCAAAATGGCTCCACATCCAATGTCTGCAGAACAGACAGAACGGCGTGGGACTAAGAGCAGATCACCACGCTGATAAACAGACGTCAGTCAAATATACATTTTCACAATGATACATGGACACAGAGGCAGCTCAAGTGCTTTACTCAGCGCACACAGCGACAGCCAGTCTGCCTCTCCTTGGTAACACACACACAGGTCTGTAGTCTCACGCACCTCTGATGCACACTGCATTTACATACAGGCCTAAAGAGCCTGAAGTGCGCGAGACAGTCAAACGTCTATGAAAGTCTTTCACCTTGCTACATGGGATCGCTGTGTTCAGAACCTATCGCCATCAAAATCTATTGATATGACACTTGAATGTGGAGGAAGGATAACTAAAAAGAGATTGTTTTAAAGTAAAGCTTTGCAACACAAGATGAGCAATGTGCTTTAATCGCACCACATCCATTTTTTATATACAGGGTTTTCTGCAAAATCAAACAGAAAATTGTAGCTGCTCCTCAAAACCACTGGCTCCTTTCTGCCAGCAGCTGATCGATAAAACACTTCCAGACTTGTTCAAATATCGCCAACTTGAAACGGACTTGCTCACTCATCCAGCGGAAAATATCCCCCACTGCCAGATGAGACGTATCAGGGCCTTCACATATTTGTATTTATCAGGCATCAAGGATTTAAATGGTCCACTGCCTGGATTTTTTTATTTTTTATTTTTCTTAATAGAGGAACTTGGGAATGACTTTATTTCTCGCTTCCTCCCTGAAATAGCCGGTGGCTCTTGATACCGATTTCTTAGAGAATTACTTGACACAGCTTTAATCTTCTCCCGGACCACATTTGGTTCTGACCTATGCTTTGAAATACTGTGGCATGCATGTATGATGGTCTGCCTCGGGCTCCATTTTGACCCACATACCCCCTACCAAGTCAAACTGAGTGGGTAATTACAGCATTTGTGCGCTGCTCAGGCTCCATGTCGGCTCACCGAGGGGATAGATGTAGCAGTAATTGAGGTATTACAAATTGTTTAATTTGGGATGTTGCCCCCAGTCAAAACTGCTCATTTAGAAATGGTTTTAAATGAAGATTCACTCGACTAACTGGACGAGAGGGGACTAAAGGGACATGCCGGTGTTTACTTTAAGATGAGTGACTCTCAGCTCGCACACCAGTTTGTGCAGGCCAGAGTCATGAACCAACACTCCAGGTTTGCATACTTGCAAGATTTGGTTCCATTGAGGGCCGACTTTGTTTCTCCAACGGCCCCCAGTGGAGAGTCCTCCATGTTATAAGAGTTATGTTAGCCAACACATTCACACTTCCAGTCTGTGCCTTTTTGTGTTCTACGTTTCCATCTGAGAAAAGTTTCCCTTCCAGTATGACATTCCAAAAGGAGTGACCATGAGTAAAGTGCATGATCTTTTGAGGAGCTATATATTAGGGAAGCAACAAAAGCTCGGCCCAAATGGGCCAGAAATGCAAGCTAACCCGCAGCCAGGCAGTGTGACAGCTCATACAACCCATCCTCACTTGGGAGAGTGGACTTTTACGTCGTACGATGACAACAAAGACGTGAAAACAGGACACTACACAGGAAGAAAGGGAGCGCAAGGAGCATGGGGAAATGCTTTGGAAGCTGTCTTCACTGAATTACATTAGATATCTTATGATGTCTTAGATCATACTTATACATGACCCCTCACATGGCTCTCCTCATTTCCTACACAAAGTGGCTATGACAGAAATGCACGACTGCTTGTGGGGCTTTAAATAGCAAATGACACGTATCATGGGCAAGGAAAGGATCTCCATCCCATGGCTTAGCTCAACCCCTGTCTTTCTTTTACGTGATCCACTGCCCTCTTTGTCAGGATATGCAGCGGAACATGTGCTTCAATTGAAAACCGAATGCCTCAACATGCAATGCTGCCTTCGATGTTAGTACAGGACACAAAAATCCACATTCCCAGCATCAAAACATTACACCATGGGAGTGAGGATGGGTTGACTGATGCCACCACCGAGCCTCTCATTTGCATCCACACCATGAGTTTACCGTGACCGCCAAATCATTGTCCTACATGTATTTTATCAATACTGCATGTTAAATAATCCAAGTGCAGCAACCAGATATGGAGTTTCCATATGACAAATCCCCTCTGTGACAGGAACAAATTGTATTCATAGTCACACAAAAGTTGATTTATTACAGTGATTTGATTATTGGTTGTATTTTATTAAGTCAAAATTTCAGATTTTGACTTGGTAAAATACAGGTGGTCATATGACCAGCAGCAATGGAATTCTTAAAATGTTTAAAAATGCAACCAGTTTCAAATGATCCTGTTTATATGGTAATGTGTGGTCTAACTATTTACATTAACAAGGTCAGACTTCATGCCATGTTGTACTGCAAAATCACAATGAGTCCACATTGAGATAATAAAAGTCACAACAGTAAAAGGTGAAAAACCAGTTTCAAAGAGTACTCCAAAAAATGAGTACACGTCAGGCCTAAAAATGACGTTGTAATGCTCAAGCAACAAACTAAGAGGACGACATGACACATAGGAAGCTTTAGCAGTGTGCTGAATCGAACGGAATGAGGTCATGACGTTGGCGTGTCGTGACACTGACATATTAATTTGAATTAGATTGGATTTGAGACGTCATCATTTTCAGAAAATTGCAGCTCAGCTGTGCAGACGGCAACAGGAGTCCAGCGTTTTCAAATATTTGTGGATGAATGAGAACCAACTCTGATCAATGAGATGTAACTCTGAATATTTTTGTAACAGTAATTCAATTACATATTTATTATGGCAGTTTCATTTAATTTCTAAATGAACAACCTATCACTGGGGGAATCTTTAAAACCTTTCAAAGGAACCCAGAGAACGACTCCAAAGTCAGTAATTCTGTTTACAGAAGGACAAACCACACCACTCTGGCTGAGGAAATCATTAGTAAACATGGATGCTGTATGTGTATATTTGAGTTCTACGCTAACAGTTTCAGTCTATTTGCTTGCTCAGCACGCGCTCCTGAGATCTTGTTTACTATTTTATGTCCAGATTTTTAAACTTCCCGAGGGTTAAAAAAAAATCAATATTCCTCTCTTCAGCTGTTTGTTTGGTCAGTGCAGCCACAGGCCAGTCAGATTGCCCACAGTTGAAAGAGCCATTTCTACAATGGACTGTGGCGCAACTTGCCATCAGTCAGATGTATCATTCTTTTTTTGACTTCTGACTGCAACTGCACACATTTCCTTTCACCTCTCACATTACGCTATAAGCAGTGGAAGCATTACATGCCCTTAAGGGATCGGCTTACACGAACCTAAAACCCTATAAAAGCATCCTTCTCCAAATCCTGTCTTCCTGGTTCACTGCTGTTCCGACTGCACGTGTAGATTTTTGAGGTAAGATATCATGAAGGATTCACTGAGTGACAGCGAGGAAAAACATTTCATTGTAAGTCTTGACATGTTCCTCAATTAAAACGGGGCAATTTTAAATAAACAATATCCAGAAAATGAGCATCATTATTATTTAACCTCAACAACTGCTCAGCGGGACATTTGTACATGATGTTCCTTTCCACTTTTTCCATCTTTGTTTGTGTTTCTAAAGGCTTCTTTTTTTTTATTAGCATCAGTCTTCCCTGCAGGGAGTAGGCAGTAGTAGCAGAAAGCAATTACCCAAATGTGTGCATCCACACCACCTAAGCAGCACAGAATATATTACTGTGGCGTGCAGCAGGGAAGACTCACCCCTGCATGCGATGTGTGTGCAGCATGCGTCATGTCTCCCTCATGAGATATTGTATGCAAGTTTACCATTGTTATTCCGTTGCTTGCACGACATGGGGTACACAGCTGGAGTGTGTGAATATTGATCGGCCAGTGTGTTTATTGCCGGCGCTTTGGTGATCCTTATCCCAAAGCGACTTCACAACCTGACCTCTATGTGACACGTGTTTTGAACACAGCGAATAGAGCAGGCTATTCCCCTGGATCACATCAAACATGCTTCAGTCATGGCCCTGCTGTTGACACACACACATGCACTCATACATTTACAATCATTCATGTAAAGTGCGACACCAGAGGGAGCAGAGAAGAAGAGCACCAGTGTCCCTAAATCAACATCCGACATAGAAAACAGAGGCTTTATAGGTAATTTCAGAGACCCTCTTTCAGACCTCTCTCAACTGCATGATGGAATTTGTCTGCCAAAGTGGACAATTTATGTAAAAAGTTTGCTCTGTTTTTCGGGTTGTTTGACTAAAATGCTGCTCGACGTTGCCAGGGTCAGTGGAGACAGAGAGATTAAAAGCTTCACATGAGCGAGGCAAAGTGCTTGTGTCAAAATAAGTGCAGTCTCCGTCGATTAATTAACACAGTGGTTCCCAAAGTGGTCCATGGCACAATGAAAGCAGGGCGTGACAGGTTTGGATGAAAACAGGCCGAGGTGAGCGCATGTTGCTTTGCAGGCAAAACATGGCAAAACAGCCCTTGAAATACAGACTGTCTTGAAAAATATAAACTGGTCTTTATTAGCAAGGTGTCTTTCGATGCGACTCAGTTTTTCCTCTCTTCACATGACTGTTTTTAAAACCAGCAAGCACTTCTTCATGTTGTCTTGTGTTGATGCAATTCTTTCCCACGCGCAGCCCCCATGATGAAGCCAATACAGAGGCGGCACATTTACACACAGACATCACTTGACCTCAAAAAGTGAAACCATTCTGACAATTTATAAGTTTAGTTATTAGTATTATTTTTTTTATCTTTATTCTTATTATTATCAAATTGCTTAAAATATCATTTGGGCTGTTAATAAAAATAAAATATTTGCTCATACATGTATGGTTCATTGAACAAAACAGTTGATTCACTGCAATAAAAGGCACAGATACACGAAAATCAGTTTTTTTTTTTTTTTCGGCAACAAGACGTGCTGTGAAGAAGCCCAGTTAAGAACTTTTCAAATACCAGTGAAAGAAGTGGGTGCGCTGAGATGCTCCATGTTTCTTTGTCTGTGCAGGGGTTGTAGTTAGGGTTGTAGAATACACTGCTTACAATGCGTCACAGCAATTCAGAAAAAGACAAAACACAGACAGAGCCATTTCAGCAAATCCATCTCTCTAACACTGTCTGCATTGCTTTTTAAGCTGTGTCTTGTCTGGAAAATATTGTCGACGACAAAGACCTATTGTTCAGTACACTTTCCACCTTGACAGTTTTGTTTTTGCAACTAGGTCCACTTGGAAAGATATATATATATATATATATATATATACATTAAAGGTTTACTTGTTTATTTAGTAAATTAAAATGCCTGCTCACCTACCGTCATCATTTTATTCTGATGTAGCCGTGAGTAATGTAATGTTGCTTTCCAACTCACTTTTAATATGATCCAGAATTACCACAGAATTTGTGAGCTGCGGTGGATTTGTATTATTATCGTTCCATTGTTCAAGGTTCTGCTTTGGTCTGGTTTTCTCTGGACAAAGCTTCTTCTGTAAGTGACCTGTTAAATGGATTATTGTTAAGTTGGCTTTTGCGGCAGGTCTGAGGGTAAGTCATAGGGTGTGGCTACTTTCACTCACGGTGCTTACTTATGTGTCATTTGGTATATATTGCGACTCGCAAAATCGTGTGTTCTATTTTCACTTTATACACCAAGAGACATCCTAACACTAACCCTTCCTTTTGAATGTCATGCAGGGGAAAGCTGGACACTGATGCTCCTTTGGCCAGTCAGTTAGAATCCTGTCCATCATTCACGAGTGGGTTAAAGTTCATCCCTTGTTGCAACATTGTTTTTAGACCATTCTTAGCATGTTTAGCATGCAATCTTTGTTATCTAGCACCTCAGCACTTAACAAATACACATTTTACATTGACACATTTATTGTCATGTCAGGTAGGCAATGCTTGTCAATCACGTAATTTATTCCCTGCGTTTCTTTCCTTGAATTAGCAGCGAACTAGCTATTGCAGACTTCAACAGTAGCAGTAGGGAATAATGAAATACAGTGGTACCTCGGTTCGAACATCCCGGACTTCGAAAAAAAATTTCAAGATTTGTTTGCTTCGGATTTCGAACGAAAATCCAGAACTCGCCCCCCAAAAAAAACCGGAAAACCATAACGTGCGCGGACCGATCAGCTGACCCACGACGTGCTTTGTTATTGTGTATAACGCAGCCTCTGTATGCAGACATGTCCCGTTAGCTACATTTACTGACTGTTTTTTCTTCATATTGAGGTGTAAAACCTTTCCTGTCTCCGCACTGGACCGAGTGTCGCAGTGGAGGTGCTCGCTCTCCACACCTCCGAGGCTGGAGCGCTCACTCCAGGGTTTGATGTCCTGTTGTGGGCTGGAGCTGGGACAGGGATGAGGCGAGTCTGGGACAGAGCGTTACTTGGTTTATGACTTTGTCACAGCCAAACTGCACAGAAGCGCACATTCAGAGCTGGACACGCACCGGGCACCTCTTCACTTCTGGAGAGACGTCACTCACTCGGCAACCCCTCCCACATGCAGCGGCCACACACATAGAGGAACAGCGCACCTGCAGCAGACACTCTACATTCACTCCTACAAAAGACTATTTTAAGGCTTGGAACGCATTATTTCTTTTTCCATTCATTGTAATGGGAAAAATCGATTCAGAATTTGAACAGATTGCTTCTCGAACAGCCGTCTGGAACGGATTGTGGTCGAGAACCGAGGTACCACTGTACTGAAAAGGGAGCTTGGACACATGGAAATGAAGAACTATATCAATGAAATTGTTCTAACACCTGTAAATAACAAGTCATGTATCTTAAGAATCACGGCACATTTCAGTGCAGTTAAATGATCCTTCAATTGCTCAACAATGTTGGTGTATTTATTCAATATAATTTCCATTAACAGCATTTAGATTTTGCTATAGACGTACATGAAGGGCTTCTTTCCTGCCATCGATGGATTCAATGCACCATTTTCTTTCAGCTCTTCTACTCCCCATTTATCTTTCTTTTCTGTTGCCTGGAGTGTTGGTAATCCTGCCCCGAACATTGAGACTTGCAGAATAATAAATGGACAAATCCCCCCACAGACTTGTAGAAATGCTTCTTTCACTGCGTGACAAACGTCTATGGCACAACACATTAGTGGATGTAATCCCCAGGCCATAGATTGTCGAGACCACATCAGCCACAAAATTGCAACACATACTCATTAGTTTACCTGGAGTGGCGCTAAATGTCAGGTGATCAGGATTCACCGAGCCTTGAAGCAGATTGATTTGTGAACTGTTGGTGCATGTGTTAACAGACACCTTATTAGGGTTATACTTTTATTTAACCGGATTACTTCTGCATTGAGAAAACTAGTGGAGAATCTGCTTTAATGTTGATCTAAAGACTGAGACAAGGTGGACTGACGGACACCTGCGACCCAGTTACCTTTTGTTACTGGGTTCTGATGTCAATGTGTGCAATGTGTTTTGTCTGCTTGGATTTTCATATTTGATGTTTTTTTTCTGATGTAGTTAAAAAAAGTCACATATGTTGAGAACAGTGTTTTTGTTACTGTGTCTTGTCTGGACTACAACAGCTGTTTATGTCAATTTGTAATGTAATAAATGTTTATGATCAGAATTTAGCCACAGAATTGCTTCCATTTTATTGTTGTCACTTGTATTTTGAGGCATTTCTGTAACATTTTTTTTTTTAGTAATCCATTTCTATGCGAAAACTTTCAAAATTTAGTTAGGAGTAGAAATGCCAAGTAAGCAGAATATGTGTCATGGAAAATGAGAATATGAGCTACAATAATCCAAACTCAGAGAGAATACAGTCAGAACTACTGGCACAGTGGGTAGACCAAATGAAAGTCGGCTTCACGGCTTGAACTGGGTTCGGCGGTAAAAAAAAACTCGAGGCACGGTTCTAAATTTTAATAACACCAATGTGAAACAATAAAAGAGGGGATTGTGGGTGATATACACAAAGCAAAGAAAACGACATGAGACTGAGAAGGTTGAAAGAGCAAACTTAAAAGGCGTGGAAGAAGCAGAAGTGTTCCTGCTGATGAGAAAAGGTATTGAGGTGGGATCACCGAGGGCTCACAAGTGCTTTCCGACTATAATCAACAGAGCTTTCATCAGGAAACCCACGGAAGCAATATGCGTTTGTCACTTTGAAGTTGAATGAAAATGACTCCAAACAATGTCATATTTCAACCTTGAATGGAGAATCTGACTGTGATTAACCTGTGTTCGAGATTAGACGCTTCATAAACAACATTCTGATTTCTTCTCGTGAATGTGTGTTGCAAAAGATACAAGTTCAGATTTCGTTTTATCCCAAGTACCTCTCGTCCCAAACGCTTGGAATCACATATCTTGTTGGCACTACTTTGCTTTTGCTACTCATTCAGTGACGGATGTTAGCCCAGATAGTGTTTCAGCTGAGTGACCAGTCTAGTCAAAAGTACTTGGTTGAAACCATGACTTGAGATGTAAGCGTTGTGACACTTTTCTCTCGGCTTTATCTCCCTCTGACATTTCCCCTTCTGTTGTTTCGGTTGGTTCATGGTAATGGCACACGGCTGGAGCTGATCTGCAATCAACAACACACAGCAGGAGAAAGAAATATTCCTTCATTTGCAACCAAACCGTACTCTGGTTTGCATATAAACAGAGCATTAAGCACCAAGAATTGTGCATTCTTTTTTCTTCACTGTTTATTTTCGCATGTAGTCATGAGCGGTATGGTGCTGAGGGGATGCAGCCCGAATGCTGGTGGCGCTTCAACACCACAAATATATTTTCATCCAAAAATAAATACATAAATTTGAATGGCTAAAAGAAAATAGTTGGTTAACTGGAAATTAAATAATCATTTATAGTTTAAGGTTCGGTATATTTGTGTCACACTACTAGTCACATGACCATATGTAAGGTCAAGTGTGGCGCCACGCTATGCAAGGTCACGTATCCTTACTTGAAGTCTTGCTAATAGAGATATGAATAACAAAATGAGAGAATCGTCCAAGAAA
Organism: Synchiropus splendidus; assembly: GCF_027744825.2. Classification (NCBI taxonomy): domain Eukaryota; kingdom Metazoa; phylum Chordata; class Actinopteri; order Syngnathiformes; family Callionymidae; genus Synchiropus; species Synchiropus splendidus. The sequence goes on along the minus strand of NC_071346.1, from coordinate 15,799,583 downwards.
ATATTTTCCCGCAGCTGTGTGTGAAGGTACTGAGCACTGCAGGTGTTTCTGGATCAGCTTCTGCTCCTCAGTCTATCTTCCTGTTTGGACAGCTGTTTGTTTAGGTAGATTGTTACGCTGCTGTGTGTGTTTATTAGAATGTCATTGCTACATTCATACTGCTGTTTGTGAGGCAAAGCAAACACCATGTTTTAATCCTAACAACAGGGTGTTGACTCCATTAGCTAACTCCAACTTTTCGGAATTTCAACTTTGTTCTGATTTTGAAGTCTGTTCTTTGTACTCAAATGGCTTCAATGAGGATCAGATGGGTTTGACAACTTGAAAACTCCACATCAATTTTTGATGTCGACCAGGCTGAGGATGTGAAGACATGCCACATCAGAGTCACCACACTCAGTTGAGCCAACACGCACCTCTTGTGTGTGTTGGGACAAGAAGAAAGAAAAACTTTTTTTTTTTGCACAATGCCAGTTGCCAATGTTTTTGAAAGTGCCAACTGGCCGATGCGGATATCTCTTATTTCTCACAATTAAATCACTCACAAATGAATAAAAATCATGACACAAACTAACTGACAATAACACAGAACAACACTCAGGATACATCTCAACCTTTAAAGCACGATAAATAAGGCATAAACAACACAAATCAGAAATGTTTACGATACAATAAATAAATGTTATTTCCTTTTCAATGTACAGATCAAACCCACAATGAAGCGGAATGTTGCCTTATCGCTCCTTTGCAACGACTACATGTACAGGGAATGAGTATCTGGGGTCCAGATGCGCTGTTAGCCGTAGTTCCGGTCTTCCCCCAACAGAACATGACTGCTTATCCAAAACAAAGGACTCCATTACGATTGATTGGTTAGCGACTGTTCAGTTCTACCTCTAGGTTGCGCTCAACTTTGGTGCAATGATTTGGGGTGAAGTGTCACGTCAAATTCGTTGGTGGTTTTGGTGGCTAAGAGATGCTGGTGCACACCAATGATGCGGTTGAGCTTTTATGACGACTCAACACTGAAATGCAAATCATAAGGGAGATAAGTGTCACAGTTCAGTTTTTAGGTGCTTTTATTTTGTTACTTCCTGTGTTCTGTGTCTTGTTTTCCTGTTCTCATCTTACTCCCTCCAGCTTAATGGCAGCGCAGCTGGAGCTCGTTCCACTGATCACTCCACCATGGATATCAACTCCTGAGTTTCAGCCTGCGTTTGCTCGATGGTCACTTTGTGTCTGATGGTAAAACTCGCCCTCTTGATTCTCGATCTCTTGCGTTTTCCAAAATTGATTCTTATTCCCGTGTACGGTGATTTTCAGTTGTTGTTCTTGTTGCCTTTTTAGAGTTTCATTGATTGCGCGTGAGTGTCATTTGGTACTGGCCTTTTCTGTTTTTCTGTATTGTTGTTTTCCTCGTGTGCGTGTGTAGATCCACCACCGAGCACTTTAAGTTGTTTAGCCTCGTGAGTTTAATATCCGAGTGTGTTTAGTGGTCCCGGTTTTCATATTTGAGCTTGGCTCACCTGTTCTGTTTTCACCCCTTCCTACATGTGTGTCCTCCTCGCTCTGCTTCTGGTTTTGACTTCTTCTGTTGATCCTTGTTCGTGATTTATTTATTTGTATTAAATAATTGTTAAATCTTACGCTCGCTGTCCGAGTCATCTGTAAGCCGGCATTCGATTTGCAATTGGGTCGGACTCCTTTCACGATTATGACAAGATAGTGGGCAGGGATGCATGTTTTCCTTTTGACCATTTTTGGCTGAGCTGTGGTCACCTGCTTTGTGTTCCATTGACACCGAAGTCACAAGTATCAATTTCAGTTCTGTAAGCTCTTGTCAGGACGAGGCAGAAATATTCTAAAGCTGTGATTCTGTTACACCCGTACTGTAGCTCAAAACGCGTGACTTTTGGCTTGGAGTCCACAAATTCTGATGCCTGGTAAAATTTTCCAATTCTAGATGCAAAATTTATGCCAGTCAGCCAAAAAATATGGCTGTACTCAAGTTGTACAGTAAACAAAATTTCACGTGGGTGGTCAGTTTTTTTTCACCATATAAAGACACAGCCTTAGTGGTGCTCAAACACCACTTTGTCCCACTTTTTCCTTGCCTTGACAAAATTGGGCCATTTTTTTGTTCTTTCAGTCTTCGATCTTTCATTCTTGGGGAAAAAAAGGTACTGTCTCATCAGTTCCATGCATTAAATTTAGAAGTCTGTAGCTGAACCTGCAACCTGTTGGTTCACTGCGAAGCGTGATAATCACTGCACCAGCAATAATCTGTTTGCGATGTGTGCCCTTTTGTCTGGCGTGAAAAGGGAATATTGACCAAGTAATTTTGTATTTCTGTGTTCTATAGTTGTGATCGCGGGCAGTCAGCCGTGTTTTCAGCAGGATGAGTCATGTTCTGACATGTTGAGTTGATTGATGTTAACTGTCGCTCCAGTTTGCTGTGCAAAGTAAGGTGCGATGGAGCGATATCCACTTCTATTGAATCCTTTTTTCAGCTTCAAAATTGCTTCATTATATTTCCAACATTTACTCTAATATGGGGTACTGAAAGAAGAGTATGCAGATGGGATGGCAAAATGATTTTCAGGGTTTTTTTGTTTACAGGGGATGCCATCCTCCATACCTCAACTCAAGTACTGGCTGTAGCAGTGAAGCAACTTGTTGCACTAGGCATCCTAGCATTCACCATCGGCTTCCATTGTCCCAGTGGCTAACAAGCTAAAAATCATCCAAAACCCCGACATTAACATAATCCCTTCAAAAGTTACTCTGCCTCCATCTTGGTCATTGAATAATGATAATAAGTACCATATCTCAAACACATGTCATCGAGGCAAGGACTCAAAGTCGAGCGAACTCAGGCAGGCGAGTCGACATTTTCCTATCAATTTATGTGAGTAGAATTTGCCCAATTTATGGGTCCTGCATTACTATGGTAACAGTAATGACCACTAAAATAAACAGCCTGCCACAGAAAATCTGCATGCACATTTTAATGGATGGCATGTGTGGGTGCCCACTTCAGTCTGTCTGTAATGAAAAGAATAGAATCCAATGTGAGTTGTGGCTGTCCTTTGCAAGTCAATGGCCTTCAACTTTAATTCCAACATTTACATGTCTTCCTGTTCCAAACTCTTGGTTTGTTGTTTGCTATAGATAACCTATTTAAAACCCCTCTTCGGCAGGTGTTGATAACAGAGCGTGGAAGTGATGTTTATATTTCAGTCAATCCAGATTTGAAGGACTTGTCATTCACTTCAGAACAACCAAACAACTCTGAAAGCACTATGAAATTGGATCACACACTGCACGCTCAGCCTGTGATATAAGGATATATGACTCGCAACATGCACCCGCCACTCCCTCTAGATGGCTGATAATGCGCTGGAACAATGACAACTTAAATTGAACACGATGAGAAAATGAATTTATGTTAGCCCCGTCTCTCTGACACCCCTTTCTCCCCTTAACACAAGCTGACTTGTTTCTCTTTGTGTACTTTTAAGAGGAGTTAAGTCACTGCATTTATTAACAATGCACATTTTTCCATAACGTTATTTTAATCCCCGTTTTTCAAAAGCGTGTATTGGTCATGCACATGTATGTAATAAACAGAAAAGTCCCATTATGTGTGCTTAAACCCAGCATGAATAACTGCATTATTAAAGGCAGGCTTCAGCTTATTTAAGTGAATCGCCTGGATTCTCAATGAGATACAATGAATAATGGGGGCGGTTCAATCTGGTGAATGTATGTATGAGGGCTGTGTGTTTCTTGCATATGAAAATAGGTAAAGAAAGAGTGCTTTGATGGTTGTTACAAATCGTGCTGGAGACTTTTAATGGAAAGCTTTCCCTGCGTTATCGGTCACATGATGTGAAGAGGTGGCACAACTGAAGCAGTCGGAGACTGCCGTCATTTCAGCCAATGGGGATCTCATTGTGGATTCCTCCTAAGACTTGTAATTGCTTTGCTGGCTTCTCTGTGTAATGGCCCCACACTGGGTAATCCTCTGCGCGGGTGCTTTGCTCTGACTATGACTAAAGATTACTTTATTGATCCTCCTTCTTCTTGCCCTCCACAGCGCCGTCTAATTTTTGCCCAAGATTTTAATGGCCGGTAGTTATGCCCAAACTCATATCCTCCGCTGTTTCTGACCAGTCAGGACTCGTGAGCGCATGCAGTGCAGACCAGCGCCCTCAAGGCAGGTCTGTGCATGGCGTTGAATGCAGCGTGATTCTTTTAGTATGACTGAGACAAAGCATGCAGAGGCTCCATCTACACAGAAGCACATTGGATTATTTTCCCATCCGGTCTCAAAAAAGGCATCGACATGAATCCACTGGAAATGACTGACAGCAGTGCGGTGCACATTATAGTCCTGTGCTCATGCATGTTTTGACAATGATCGTTCGCTGCTCATTGTAATGAATGAGTAGCTGAATGTGGCCAGATAACTAGCTAAAGAAATAATATCTCCAATAACTTCAACTGCTCTTGCCAAGCTAGTGCTATTCTGTATTGAGCTGCACACTAAATTATGATGGGTGTCACTTGCTATTTATGTGGCGCTTCGCACTGACAATGTGACTGAAACGCACCGTTGTTTGGGGGGTTTATATATCACCTGACACATCATTACTAGTGATGGGTAAATGAGGCATTATAAAGCGTTTTGACAGAGTGACACACGGTGCTGATACTGTGTTGATACTGTGTCACTGAATACTGACACCTGCTGGACATTAAAAAAACAACTTGACAGACTGAATTGACGACCTACTGTAAACAATAATGTCATTTAAGTCTTTGCATTCATTATTATTCCATATCTTTAAATAATGTGAACATGTATCATAATGTGAAAAAAGTTTTCTTGTTAAAAATTTTTTTTTAGTTATTTACATATTCTAAATTAAATTATACCTTGAAATTAATTTGAATTAGACTAGAACAAGACAAGTCGAAAATCTGAGGCAAACTGGGTAAAGATTGAAATAGTTTTTTCCGATAGGAGATCAAAAGGGTCCCACACGGCAGACAACTTGCGTTTCCCTTGGAGCTGCCCCCCAGATTCACTAAGAACCCTGAGGTTAGATTGTTTTAGCAGTTGCATCCTATTAACAGATGCGCTTCCTTATAAACACAGTTCGGCGCCTTTCTGCTGCATCGACACAGTCACGTGATTGTCTTAAAGTGTTATGCGCACCGACACGGGGATCGCTCCGAGAGCCCGGCACGCAACTTCCATCTTTCCTTCTCGAACGTGTGCTTCAATTGAAAAGCAAATACGTTAACATGCACTGCTGAGGGCTGCCTTTGGAATCTACATGGGACACTGAAGTCCACTTTCCCAACATCTCTGTATTACACCACGGTAGTGAGAACGTGCCTGGTTCGGTGACACCCTCGGTTCTCCCTTGAGTCGATTGTTTGTGCACTTGTGTTCATTAAACTGCACAATTTTAATCCATGTAACCTCACACACTTTGGTTCCACTTCGCTGCTTCAAAACCGGCGATAAAACCAGACGTTGTCCAACTTTGAGTCGCAAAACTTGTTGAGTTTGAGCTTCAACATTGGAAATTCAGGGTTCGCTGCAGCAAACTGGCACATGAGCACTTTAGGCCCACACTGTTGTATGTATGTTGCCTCGGGAACCAAAACTGTAGTACACTGATCCTGCTTCATGAAACCGAGAAACAGAGTTGTTGCTCGCTCAACTAACAAGCTTTTCACTTAACCATCTTTCTGAAGTGGGGCCCTGGTTGATCTATACTTAAATGGTAAATGGCTCTTACTTATATAGCGCCTTCCATGCCCCAGCTCAGGGACGCAACGGCACTATCTATGAGCTATGTCTCCCCTTTACTTGTGTAAATCTCTTCTGTACTATGAAAGTGAATGAAGATTATCTACTAATACTACATACTACTAATACTACATACTACTTAGAATATTTTACCAGGTTTGTGGCAGTTGGAAGTGTTTTTTTTTTTAATTCTATCAACACAAAGAAAGAGAAAAATAGATAACCACAGGACTCAAAAGGTCTAGGCGCAGCCCTCGTAACAGAGGCGAGCAACACAATAACTAGCTTCACTCTCCTCTGCATGTAGATCACTACCAACCACGGCCATCAGAGTTCAGTTCCAAACATCAGTGATTAGCGTTAACAAACATGGAGGTGAAGTCTCTGATACAAGTTGCTTGTGAAGGACTGAGCACTTATCTCAGTGGTTGGTGTTAAAATCACAGCTCTTTATATGTGCTCCCTTTCCCGCAATTCTTTTCCTGGTGCGTTCCGCCGAATGTCTGCTGGATACAGCCTCGTTCAGAAACCCATTTCACAGTCAGTTTAACAGCCCACTCCAGCAGGAAATATTCCTACACTCATACCTTCACGTCTCGATCTCTTCTGGGGAAATTGGAGCTCAGATACTCATGAAATGAAGTTCATATTTCTTTTGTTTATTGTGGAGATGGAGGGAGAAGTCATAAAAATCAAATGAAATATTATATTCTCAGACTGTGCACGTGCAGAACAATATCTGTTTTCTGTCCTGGGCCAGCTGTAATCCAAGAGAAGAGTCTTTCATTTTCTCCTCATTTTTATGGTGCAATCATAAACTGCACAGTATATTACATTGAATGCTGAACGTGGGAGGCAATACGTACTGTGTGTGAGGAAGGGGCGGAAAATAGGGAACAGATAAAAATGAACCCTCACTGGGATAATACTACACACATAGCTTATGTAAAAGGTGAGGGTTGAATATGTCAGCATTTGTTGGCTATTATTATACATACAATATGTTTATGACAGGTTTAAATCTACATTTTTGTTACTTTTTCAGAGAGATTTCCAGGTTAACAAAGTTGCCCTGTGTTTTAAAAAGTACTTACATTAATTCACTTCACTTTTTAACAAGAATAATTCTACTTTCAAATGTTAAAGACTTGAATTATCCATAACGAATTCTATGAGATGTCACTTCAACAGGTATGTTTTTTTTTATCTGAGAGGTTGAACGCTCAGTGTTTATTTCCTGTTTTATTTTGGTGGGCTTAGGCTGGTCGTCCCGTGTGCACTTTGTCTGTCTTATCTACGTCCCTCTCTAATCCCTTCATTGGGGCTGCCTTGCTTTGTTTCCTCTTTCCGCCAAGTCATCGTCTTGTCAAGATAAGCCAAGGTCAAGTCTCTTCTGTGTTTTATTCTGTTCTTGTCTTGTATAGTTTTGTCCTTGGCCTCCTTTTGTGTTGCCTCTGAAGGTTTATGTTTGAATGAAACACCATGAACTCCAGTCCTGCTACATCCTAAACCCTAAGCGACCTCATGGCAAGGGGCATTGGATTTTTTTTTTTAGTATGTAAGACATTTTGAGGAAAAAAAAAAAGAAAAAACATTAAATATGCTAATTACATTTGCATATTAATAATTAATATAATTCTCACAGAACATTTTGAAAGCCATCTGAATTCTACTAATCTCATCTCAAGTTTTGGTCGTACGCCTAGACCAGTGTGACCAGTTTCTAAACAAGCGAGAATAAGAAAGTATACACAAGACCAAGAATGAAGGAAAATTTTACAAAAGAATGACAAAATAGAAAGTTTGTGAAACATCTTAAACAAATGCAAAGACAACTTTAAATACAACTGGTCAGAGCATCATATTGTCCTTGTGTACCATCAAAAAACAGACCAAATATTATATTTTAGTTAGATGTTTCAGCTAATACGTTTCTAAATTACAGTATTTCTTCATATTCCAGTCTTAATAATGGGAACGTCTAACTTCTCATTTTCACCTGATCAGAGCACAATGACTTACGTTTCATTCATTTATTCCAGAATAGAGCGAGTGCCTACTGGATTTTGTTTCTTACCTCCAGTCCACGTCTGCACAGCTTAAGCGGTTGCTTGACTTTGGAAGAGCCAGATCAAATATTATTCCTGAGGCACACAAAAGTGTCTACACGTCTGTACATTTTCATGACACAGATTTAATCTCTGAGAGTCAAATATAACACCTTGGCTTTGTTTGTATTTTCATATCATTGCATCAAGAGGTTATCCCTCTTATTCTTGGGGATCTTTGGAAGCAGGGATTTATGGCACATAAGCTGCGACTGGATTAACATTAGAGTGTGAATATTTGTTCTCATTCAAGATTGTATTTGAGATGAGTGATATTACGTGCATTATATCACCATGACTGCATTATGAGGCCAGGGTGAATGGTGTTTCTATGAAAGGGAACGTGATAAACAAACCCAATATAGTTTTTTATGAAGTTGTCTTTTCAGTGAACTTGTGGGGTAATGTTTTAGAAGACATTCAGTTTTTCAATGTGATGCCTCAACAAGTAAGCCCTGATTCAAATACACTATGATCCTGTCATGATGGAATGGCTGTCTCTGCACCTATTATGACCGCTTACTGGCCACATCTACTCCACCTTGCTTAGTCTTTGTAGGGTGAGACGTTAAATGTCACCCGGACGTATATTGGAATATGAAAGAACGATGTCATGCAGGGGGGAATATTTGTATTTTCTCTTTAAATAAGTATACACATGTTTCACCCTGAATTCCCTGACATCAGGAAGTATGAGCAGGTATATGTAACCAACTCAAAGGATCATGCGATCAAGCGTCAGCCTCCACTACTACCCCCACCCAGTCAACTGTGATCCACCTGTGAGGACCTACGAAGAGTCGTCCTGACAGCAGAATCAAATTGTTCCATTCGATGTGTTGCAGCTCTGCTGCTGCATTCATGGTTCAGGCGAAGTCACTGTGTGTCGCCACTTCTTCAGTCATTGAGAGATTTCGATTCCCCTCCCGAGTCCTCAGAAGTTGGAATCTCACTTGGAAAGGACCACGTAATAAATGCTTGCCATTGCTCTAACACAAAAACACACATACCAATAAACGTCCATTTATGAAGATGTATCCACCGGGGGCAGCCGAGAGTCAATGACTGATGACAACAAACTCTGGAAAAAAGTATTATCATAATGTACCGCTTGAACAAAATACAAAATGGAGGCAGTGTTGTAGGAGGTGGTGGTCAGTGAGGCTGTAAAATATATCGCCACTGGAGGATGGAGAATTTCAGCCATTACTATGTCTTCTTTGTGTCTCATCAGAGCGACATGTTGGGTATTAACAGCAACACTGCTCACCAGGTTTCCAATGGTACTGTGCTGTTTGGCCCGTATCCGTAAGCTTTGTGGAAACATGCAGAAATAGGAGCAGAGACAGAAGGCTCCGCCCATATCCTGAACTGTACGTTACCCTAACTACCCGATATGTGGCTCTAAAGAGTCACGAAGAAGACATAACAATGGCGGAAATTCTCCGTCCTCCAGTTCGATATATTTATTGGTCTCATGGAACACCACCACTTTTGTGCAAGGGGTACATTATCACTACTTCTTCCATAGTAGTCAGCTATAGAGTTGGTCATTTTCCCTTTGACTCTGGGCTGCACCCCCTGGTGGATATATTGGTGAACAGCAACACCAATGCAAAGAACACATGGAACTAAGAGATCTGGGACATTGTATGAAACTGACAGGTTGTCTCACCCAAGGGAGCATAAATGGACCTTTATTATTTACACTAGCAGGCCATCAAATTGACCTCATCTTTTAATATCGGTTTAAAAGCAGGACCAAATTAAATACACTCTAAAAAAGTCATTGCACAAAGATGAGAATTTAGTATCGAGTTTTATGGAGCAGGCTCAGGAAACTCCCCAAAGCGTCCAAAAGTAAAGCATCAGCAGCTCACCATCCAACTCTCTGTCTCTCTCTGTCTTCACTGAAGGTTAGTCGTCGGTGTTGCTTCAAATGCTGTAGATGTCATATTTCAATGACTCACTAAATACTGTAAATACTGTACACCATCAGTTTGGTGTGTGTCATATCGACCTCAGTATCAAATGTACACTTCTATTTAGGTTAGCCCAGCGTAACAACAATAGCATGGTAAGAGCACACAGCTTAGTGTTTTAATAGCAAAAATGGACGAAAGTGGGATAATATGATACTTCAACGCATCCAACATGAGTTCTGGGACCAGATGAAGACCGAATTTAGAAGAGGCGTAACAATGCAAGCATCAGTAAACAACACAATCCAAATAAGAACGTAGAGTATATAGAGTGAATAAGCCTTTCTTTCAATCTGTGAGACACAAATAAATCCAAAGTATTGCGACAAACTCTTTTGATAAGAGCTCATCATCCCCCAACGGTAATGAATAAAATATCCTACCTTCCCTCCAGAGGTCCTTTGTTACTCAGTCTTTCTCCTCACATCAACACCAGTCCTATATGTCCTCCCCAAGGGAGGAATGATGATTTAAGGTAGCTTGTTCTTTCAAAATAATTCATCACTCATTCAGGGGATGCGAGCCTCTGTGTTTATAGACAACTGGTGTGAACTCGCTGAACCTTGGAAACGTGGGTTCAGGAACTCGTCTGCTGGACATTTGCTTTTTTTTGGATATGTTTTTCCTATTCATATTCCATGATGCCGTCTACTTTGCTCAGCAAAAGGCTGCTTCCGTCATTTATTATACCAAACCCCTTAGCATGTCTGTGTTTTGTTGTTGTCTATTTAATTTGTCAGTCACTTTTGGTGAAGCCAAAAATCCATTGAGAAATTCTTTGGGGATGAAAGACCTTCAGCTGGTCATTTGAAAATATTAGATTTTGTTATCAAAGTTTCTCAATCAAAGGTTGAGAATTTTTTTTGTCGCTGCCCACCTGCTGGATTAATGGAGAGAATCGTGGAATTTATCGATCACCTCCACTTTGGGAAATGTTTTGCCACTCTGTGGGAAGTGACAAAGTGGAGCGCAACAGAGTGAAAATATCTTGTTATTGTACCGAAGTACAGTTTTGAAATACCTGTATTTTATCTGTAAGGAAAGGGGATATCACATTAAGTGCATGTAACCTCCCCCCATGTCATCACGTGGGAAATAAGTGGATTAAAAAAAGGTCCTTAAATGTAATTCTGGTGGATCTCTTCATTAGTGGATACGTATGACATAATACTTTTATTCTTAGTTACATGTAAGGTGATTTCTTTTCACTTCAAAAGTTCAAGGGCCACTTTTTACCAGGGAAGGTTTTTGTTAAATTGTTTACTCCGCTAAGATTTTGCATGTTCTCTCTCCCCAGGTGTCAATGTTAAGTTATGTTTTGTTTGTTAGTTTTGTTATGTTGGTTATCTCCAGTTTTATTTTGACATTGCTCTGGTCTATAGTATTCCTCCGGTGTGGACCTTGTCTGACTTGTCTCCTCTCACCCTAATCCCATTATTGTCTGTACCGGTGCTCTTGCTTAGGTCCCCTTATCTGCCCCTCTGATTCTCTGTTCTTTGTCTGTGTTTACCATTTTGTTGCCAAGTCTGCATCATGTTGTTTCACGTCAAGCGAAGTCAAGTCAAGTCTCATTCAGTATATCGTCAGTTTTTGTTTAGATTGTTATCCTTCCTAGTGAAGCGCATTCTGCTGGAGTTTCATGGCGTTTTTTGTTTGGACTGTTTGTTTTCGCCCTCCTTTTTTGTGGCTTTCCTTTTGTTCATCGATTTTCCATTTTGGAATAAACATTTATTACTCCTGCATCTGGGACCTTGTGTTTACAGTTCCCTAACACACATCCATTGTCACCCCAAAGTCGAGTATCTACATTGCATGTTGACAGAAAGCATTACAATAGCGTACTAACTATTTTTGCACCAAAAGAAGTCGAAGTTAACACACACAACACGGGAGCTTTCATGTCCCATGCTCTAAATAAATAAATAAAACACCTCATGTGGCGATGGTGATGGTGCTATATTTACCAAGTTACACAACTGGTTATACTTAAGCTAAAGAAGCTCAATCCCATCGATTAACCCTCACCCGCACCTCCATATTTTTACAGGTATCCTACTGCCCATGGTGTCAAGATTTTCCGTGAAAAGCAAGTAGCCGAATATGCAACAAGGAACACTTGACTACTGCGTTGCTCTGGGACACATTTAAAAATAGTATTTTTTTGACACTTTTGGAGCAAGAATGTGTTGCATGTTACACTGCAGGACACCTCTGCTAATAATACATTTTTCTTCGCTCAGCTAATAGGTGTGGTGATAGTCATTTGACGAGTAATGTCTGGATGGAACTATAGATTGATACAATACCTCTTAGTAATGTTTGCGCAAAAATGTAACTAGTCAGCTGCATCCAAAACAACATGTCTAGGAGTAGCGTAGCAGCTCTGTTTAAATGAGGGCTTGAGGAGCGCATTGACATTAAAGAGGGCTAAAACTAAATGCAAAACCACAATGTTGCCTCTAAGGGTTAAACAAACAGCAATTGAAGTCAATACAGTATGTGACACATTACCATTAATCTACTGCACCTAAGAGGCAATGCATTGTAGTAAGCGATTGAACATGCCGTGGCTTACATGAAAAATAAATAAATAAATAAATAAAATTCAAATTACTGGCCAAAATCAGAGCCTGCACCTGAAAAACAAATGTTTGCTTTACCTTCAACGCACACCAACACCGAGAACAGCTGGAAAATTTGGATTTTTGCCATGATGTTGAAATTGAATTGGACACATTCATGCGCCGCTCTTCTGAATGGACCGTGCCATTGTCAATGCTTCGAAGCAGATTCCCTTTGCCAAAGGTCACCCATCCTTTTGTTCCAAAAGTTTCATATGACCCGGATTAATTTTCCGACACTTGTCACGCTCATGGACGTATGCAAGTGGTGGTTTACTCTGCTGGGAAGATTTGATGCCCTTCAGTGACCAAGGTGCATCTGGTGCTCCAGATCAGCTCGGTGAGGAGGTGGAGTACAACTACCAGCTGTGCTTCCATTTCTTTCTACTTCATTTTTTATGAGTTTTCACATGTTTTGCTTGACTCTTAGTCCAAACTTGTTGCAGCCCCCTCACATTTTAGCGCAACAGTGTGATGCACGTCACATGTAAACCTCTTGAGCTTACATCTTCCTATCAACTCCTGTCAAAGTAACAGCTGACAGCAGGAAAGTTTTCCACTTTCACCACAGGTGGAATTCCATGTCAGCAGCAAGACACGGGTCGCTGCAGAGACCAGGCTTCTGTTTACGTTACATGCAGCTTCTTAGGTTTTGAAATTTGGGGAGTTCTGCACTTGACTAGCTGTCAGCCACTGACTCATGAAAGTCGGTGCAGCCTAAAGCAGGATCTGTTAAATCTGTTCCCTCATCATCATCATCCACCTCAGTCATCTTCTTCAACATTTTTTTTTCATGGGTTGAGCCATGGGCTGCAGGAGATGAATTATTCCCTAATTAACATTTCCCCACTTAAAATACATATGTGTAAAATATGAAAAACTGTGCATGAGTTGGTAAGAAATGTTATTTATCATATAAACCTTCATCTGTAAACCACAGTCCATGAAATTTTAATACGTGTTTAAGTGCTTCAGCCACTATAAAGACTATACAGTTTGTTTTATATTGATGAAAAAGTAAAACCATTACGTTGTATTATTATTATTAATATTATTAAAGCAGTGATTAATTGAAGATTTATGTATTATACTATGAGATCAGTTCTACTGTAATTATTATTCACAGAAATTCCTATTTTATCCACACACCTTTGCATGTTTGTGAGATGAAATTGTGAATTTGTAAAGTGTGAAGTGTGACAGTCTGCCCGTGTTTTTGTGAAGTAATAATATAACAATAATATATATAAAATATTTTGAACTGTGCACAACTCAAAAAGCATTAGATCTCACGTCTGAAAAGCACATTGTCATAATACCACAATGCTGTGTTTGCCATTGTTATTTTTGCTTTTTTTCCCCCCCATATGCGCTATAGTAGCCTCTGTATTATGAGAAATCCCTCAGGATATCAAATCAAAATATACTGTAGCGTCTACCATCTTTGCTGGACTTGACAAATCACACCACGGCTGACATCAAAAGAGAGGAAGGCCGATTTGGAAAGAAGGTGGAAGCAATTTTGATGGCATGTGAGAGACAGGTTGCTATATTTGTCATGCATTACATTAATATTGATAGTGAGCAGTGAACAATACACTCCAATGTTCAATACAACAATGCAAAAATAACATTTGGATCTTAAAAATCAGTGATTTTTTTGTGTCCATTGAAGCTCACAGTAAATTAGGAGATTACATCCATCCAAAAATGATCGGATGCCTGGCTCAGATTGTAAGAGATAGACATTAAACATCCAAAATATAAAATGTCTTCTTTGGTAAAACTCAATGTGGCATTAACTTAACATGTCATGCTCACAAAAGAACATTACAATGCATGAGAGAAGAATGGTTTCATTGGATTGGACAGTGCAACTACAATGCTCTATTTGTGCGGTAAATGCCTGTCAAGAAAAAGAACAAAAGACACAACAGTATAATGAATGATTTAAAAATGAGACAATAAAAATAACAATGCAAATAATAATCATCTGAGTGACTGCGCTTGGATTCCTGGGGCACATGTTCTCCTGAGTCGCAGCACAATCCCATTCATTGAGTAGACTTTAGTGTCTCAGGAAGTCAGCTTTGCTATTTGCATGTTGATGCAGTACTTCCCTCTCACGGCGGACATGCGCACAGCTTCATTGGAATTTATAGCATGTACAAAAAGGGATTGTGTGAAGTCAGGGAGTGGTGTCGCTTCAGGTCTTCTTAACATGCATAACGTGTCATGTCTCTCTGCTTCATGTGCTCAAACTTGACTCACGCTGTCAACAACTTCAGCACTGTGAATTAAGGTCACGCTCATGGCCAAGTTAACATATATACAAGAGACGTATCAAACTGACTGCCTGTGGAGGGTTGGTGAGGTGACCAAGATGATGAGTTCCACGGATCAGGAGGTAATGACTTGCATACAGGAAGGAACAAGTTGCTAGGGGCTACGTTGAAAAATAAAGGAGTGTGAATTGAAACATCATACTGTAAAGCTGAAAACTAAAATAAAGAGTGCAGGACAATTTGTACTAAACCGCAGTAGTATCAAGTTTAACATCTTGATCCTCAATAACAGGTGTTTGGTGTTGAAAGAAAGTCCTCGAAATACCTCCTCCTCCTGTTGGTAAATCACTGCTCACTTCTGGCTTCCTTCCACCTCATTATAAAAAGAAGTGGAATGTGTAACTGAAATTCTAGTCACTGAGATAAAAGAGAAGTTTTATGTCAACTGTAAGACAAAATGGTGTCTCAGAAAACAGACAAACAAACAAAAACACCCAGGACCCTCTTTTAGAGGAAGTGACTCTTTTAGAGTTTATAAATTCACTAAATTACATTACAACTTCTAGGATGGCATCGTCCCCCTAAAAGCAACAGTTTCTCACCCCTATAGCATGACATGCAGATGATTGGCAAGTGGACTTCAGCATCAAATGTTGACACAAAGACATTTCATTTGACTCAAATGTTTCACTTGTTTCGCTTCCTCTCCCCTCGGGGTGACGATCAAAACTTTTATTTTGGGTTTCACTTGGCACAAGGGGGCTATTAAAAAGTTTTAGGCCTCGCACAGGATTGTGCAATGCACCACATCTGACGTTCATCGATGTCGTGGCTTCTGCAAATATGACATTTTTTTTATGATTTTCATCAGCTTGTTAAATGCTGATATGCATTTTTTTCTATGGCAACAGTAAAGGAAAATAAATATTTCTCTTCTATATTTATTACCAAAGTAAACAGAAGCTTGGTCCTCTAATTTAATTCAAATATGTTCCTCGATGAATAGCATAAATAAATCAATTGCTACTTGGAATGAGGCAAAAGCTCCATTAAAAGCTAATCTGAAGAGTGTCTTAAAAGGTCAGCATTTCACCAGTGAGGCTAATGTGAGAAGTGGAGTATGCAAATACATGCTGGAAAGGTCAAACAGATATAGGGGGTCAGGGAGCTCTGGTCATATAGAATTCTTTGACACACACCCATGTGACAAGCAGCAGGATGATGACACCTCGAAGTGTGTGTGAAATCAGTGAACAGTGACAGATGGGAACAGGGGGTGAAAAGGGTCTCAAAGCTTGCAGACCTTGTTTCTCAACGCTGTCAGTAAGTGAACATAAAGTACATGCAGGATTATTTCCCCCGGATGGATGTTTCGCTTATTAGGATTGAGATGCAAAAGGGCCTTTGTACAGAGCTAAAGATGAGAATGTTTGTGAGAGAGCTCAGTTGCCGGGTCAACATGCAGCAAAGGGTTTGAATGTGCTAGCTGGTATTTGTAAAACCGTATCTCCAGTAGACGTCACCAGTTCTGGTTAGTTGGTTTTGACCTCAGGTTTATGTCTCACTAGCTGTAAGGGCGAGGATGGTTCATGTATTCGCCTGTCATGGACACCTGTCCAAGTCTATTACAATAGTCCCTGCCATTGGTATGCGTCCACTGGGTGGGACCATGATGAGGGACCATGATGAGGGATTGAGAGCTGTAATCTGCTGTAATAACACGGCATCCAGGTGTGAATTATGAGGAGGATTTCTCTGTTCAGAAGTCTTTCAGACCACCATTATGCGAAGTTGAACCTTCTCATTGAAGTCCACCTCCCCTGTTTACTAAGGGATTTTCCACTTTAATAAAGGTGGCTTCTTCAAATCCTCCTCTGAACCATCACCTTTCCCTTGCTATACTGTGGACATCATAGTCTTCAAAACAATGTTGCTTATCTGCGAAGTGTGAATGGACAGCTGGGTTACGTTTGCATCAAGCTGTCCTGTGCTGAGCCATCCGTTTACGGAGAAGTTGAAGTTTCTCCAATGTGGAGGTCTGGCCACTCTTGGCAGCATACACCACATTGTTTCTGATGGTGAGGGTTTTGTCTTTTGGGTGGACTCACAATGCCTGCAAGTCACACTACTATTTAGTCAGAGTAAAATGAGCCCCATGGCTAAATTCTGACCCCAACCTCCATACCTCAGAAGTTTGTTGCGTGTGTCACTACATCACTCCGACACATTTTATTACCTTTAGATTGGATATCCACATTTTTAAAAGGAATCTTTGCTGTGTTCTTTGTGTCCTGATCAGCTTTTATTCATGTCTTCCTTTGTTCCCTTCAACTCTGTCTCAGTGTGCGTCACAGGCTAGCTTCACCAGCTAGCTTCACATAGATCAAGGCTCTCCGTTCCCAAAGCTGTGAGACAGAATGTCATTTCTCCGATGCTGGTAATTGGCTATTTGTTACTCTAGCAATCTGTATTCCTTCATCTTGATTCTTGGCCCTCGAGCGTTTGGGGCAGTGTTGCTGTTACTACTCACATGTAGCTGTAATGAGACACAAAGAAGACATAACAAGTCACACAATATTTAACAGCCTCACCGACCAGCGCCTCCTACAACACTGCCTCTTATGTCTTAAGTGCAAGAGGTGCTCCATCAATACTTCTTCCACAGTCGCCATGTTGGTTTTGGAGTTTGTCATAAACTCCCCCTGGTGGACATATTGGTGAACAGCAATACCAATATAAAGAACATGCGTCAAGCATGTGATCAGTGATGGTAACATCTTTGAAAGGGACGGGTACAATTTTGTGTGTAAAGGGAGCATAAATGGACCTTCATTTTGTTTTGTGCGAGTGGTCACGTTATGTTTTGTCTATTTCTATATTTTTCGTACTGGCGTGTGTACTCTTGGCCTGATGCAGCAAGAGTCAGAGAACTCCCAGTTTGTGCTCCAGTGGTTCAAAGTGGAGGTGCTCAAATGTGCCTAGAATTCTGTTAACATGAGTACATTTATATTTAATACCCCACCACCAGTTCTATATAATATCACCTTTGTTTTTCCACCGTCACGTTTTGGATGTAGTGACTTTCAGTGTCTGCTGTGTACCTTATTTATGAGGCTGAGACTTTATTCCCCCAATGCTTCAATTTTTATTCATACTTATCCCATTGTTTTCATGTGCAAGGTTTAAAAGAAAGTGAAAGAAATCTCTGCTGGTTGGCAAGATCGACCAGACGATGTGAAGTCAAACAGTCAAACACTTCCCACGTGAACGTTCCTCCACAGAGGAATGCATCTGATCATTTAGTGCAACAGCAGCCAAGTGAGGAGGTTGTTGCTGGCACTTCAGCATGTGGGTTACTGTCAGTCACCGTGCAGGTCAGACCTTTTTCACTGGCGGGTCTGGTGATGGAAACGAAAGATCTTCAGTTAATAAGAAGTAACAAAGACATTAACATTTAATTTAAGTTTGATGTCTTTGTCTTTCTTTCCATCTCTCCATTGCTTTGTTGGCCGACGTTGATCATCCTCTTGCTCACCTGTCTTGCGCGGTTCTTTTCTGCCCATGAATACAAAGCACTCTCCTGCACCTCTCCTTTATTGTTGGCTCTTTCACATCTCTCTCCCTTCAATCATTTCATTATACTGTACATTCTAAAAAGGCCATGCTGTCAATGTTAAAGCCAAAAAAGAGGAATTTGTTCCAGTAAGTGGCATTAATTGTCTCTTCAAAGTAACTCCATGTCAGATAAGACGATTAAAAAGCTGTCTTATCTTCTACTCCCATTTTCACAGTCACCTGCTTTAGGTGGTGCTACTATTATAGAAGGCCCTTCAGTGAACAATATGCCTATACTGCTTTAAATAACAGGCATTTCCTCACAAAATGTGTGCTTCAGTTGCATGTTACAATGGTTGACAGACACCCTGGTTTATTAACCTGAACATTTTATCATGAACTTGATCTAAGGTTTGTCTTTTGTCATTTTTCAGTCAGTTACGCCACACTCAATCTATGGGTACGAAACATATGATATGTATATGTACCTGCAGCCTATTATCTGTACATTTATCTGCAGGCATGAAAGGAAATACAACAGAATGAATGGAAACAGAAGAATCACACTCGAAGGTGCAAACAGACTATATCTGTATCGCAGAATTCAGAGCGAGTGCATGGTTCAACACCGTTCATATGAGATTGTTCATGGTTATGTAGTTGGCAAATTGATTTATTTATGATTTATTTTTCACATGTTTGACAGTTTCCTTGTAGATGAGACAAGGAAAGGATTTAAACAAGTCCATGTTCATCATTCAACCCTCTCGACAGACAGGGAACTCCTCGGCATTCCCCCAAACACACAGCTGTAACAGTTTAAAATGGCTCTCACAGTAACCTTGTGAGTATATACAAGGTCAGAAGTTTTCAGCTGGGATAGCATCACTCCCATGCCACAATACTGTGTATTGACCATTCTGAAGTGGACTTTTGCATCCTTTACTGATCCTCTTCTGTGTTGGACACTGACACGTGGCACTTTCACTGGAGTAATGTTTTCCTTCCCAGGCAGTGTTACAGGCGGGAGAGTGGATCAGTTATGGGGCAGGGAGTGAAAGTGACAGAGCTACATGGTTGTAGAATCAAAGGAGGGCCATCCCCTGACTTACCGGTGTCTTTCCCCGACCTCCATCTTCTGTGGCACACAACATCAGGATATTCCTTGGAACATGTCTTCTTCATCTTTTCCTTTGGGCTCCTCCCTTCAGGGGTGGCCACAGCAGATCATCCTCCTCCATCTCACCCTGTCCTCTGCTTCCTATTCTCTCAAACCTACAAACTTCATGTCCTCCTTCCCCACATCCAATAATTCTCCTCTTTGACCTTCTTCTCCAACACTGATGGCTGCATTATGCATCAGCATCGGACGCCAAAGTCCACTTTTTATTATACTACACCTAGGGAGTGAAGATGCGTTGCAACTCAATAGTTGGAGATAGTTGAACTGCGTAATAAAAGAAAAGGGCAGCAATTTCCTCAGTCATATCCCGCTAACTCTGTCTGTCAACTTCCTATTTGATAGACAAAGCATTTTCTGTAGTTTTCCGGGGGAAGGGGAGGGAATCGACATTCTGTTGAAACCAAGCAAGACCCTTGTAAAAATAAATCTCAGTGGGAATGTGGTCTGGCTGTGTCAAATTGCACAATAAGAAGGCACTTGAATAAAAATGGGCTGCAGAAGAAATACAGGACCACTCCGTCGCCACAAAGAAGCCTATTTATGACACTTCACTTCAAGTAGCAAAGAGCCATGCCTGACATTTTATTCGGAGTACTTTGATCATAGCCATGAACGTCACATTTGGAGAGTCGGCAAGGTACACTACTCCGACTGTGAAAGACATTGGTGCATCACTGATGTTTCGGGGATGAGTGAGCTGAAAAAGCAAGATACCATGTCACATCAGCTGTATATAGTTAAAGAGGGAGCCTTTCTATAGCCTTAAAAGTGCTTTGACCCAGTAGATCATATAATACGTTGGGTAGGTTATGGAAGCCATTATGAGGAAGTAGGAAGTTGAGTTCCTTAAGGCTCTGTACTGGTCCTTTATTCGTCCCGTAGTGTGGGAATTTGATCTCGCAATGTAACAAAAGGGAAATGTGGAAAAGGGAAATTAATTCAGATGTAGTATTGACAGCAGCATCACAGTCTTCTCTGACCAATAACCTAAATTGTGAGTCAGAGGTGAAGTTGATGGGTTTCACTGGAGGTCAACATTCCCCTGGAAAGAGCACGTGCTAAGCAAGATCAGCGAAACAATAGCTAAAATGATATTCAAAATGAATGAAAACCAATTCAAATGGAATATGAAGGACACTACCACACATTGTCCTCCTCTGAGGTGTGGAAGAATAGGGCATCATCAATGTAACACAAGGCCACTGCTTCTCCCACAGAAAAGGTCTCTAAGAAGAAAAAAAAGTTAAGAAATAAGGTAGACAAAAGAGCACACATAATACATGTTAGTGAAATTAAGCCGTCTGAACAGAAACACTGTTGCTCTTGTACACAACCAAAAATAGGAAACTCAATACAAACATTTGAAGAGGAACACAGCAGAAGAGGAAACTTCTGCCAAACATATGCTTGATCTCGTCTGAAAAAAAAAAACGTTCCAATATTTGCACCAAAATGAGGAAACAGAAAAGAAAAAAACCTGACCAGTGTGAGTGCCTCTGACCCAAAAACTTCAAGCCTCCTCTGAAGCAGAGAAATGACTTCAAAGATCAGTTGAAGGAGAAACTCAGCATCAATGTCACATATATAAAGAAATCAGAATCAGCTTTATTGCTATAGTCAGTGAGGATGCCACCAACTAAAAAACACATAATAATAATAATAATAATAAACCAAGTCAAAACTGAGTCATCTGATCAGGAAGAAAAAGGCAGCATATATAAGAGGCCGAAATAATACATACATATTGTGCACGCTAGTTGTTTTACAATAAATAAAGATCATGAATGAGAGTGAAATAAAAATCAATTTTTATGGTAAGATGAATGGAGCACGATTTCAGAGGATACTGAACAACTGAACTCATAAGCCCCGTAGCTTCACATTAGGTGGTCCAACATGACTATGACCCAAAAGGCCAGGACAAGTCAACCTGTCTCTGGCTGCAGCAGAATAACATGAAGCTTCTCGAGTGGCCATGTGAGTCTTCTGACCTGTATCATTGAGTCATTCAGTGGAGAACAGAAAAGTACAGTTCATGCGAGACAAACCCAGAACTGAAAGGAATAGAAGTTTGTTTTTTTTTTCCCTCCAAACAGTAGGCTGCTTCAGAAGCCCCTTTTTACATTCACAAATGGCTTTACCCATGACTGTGAGTGAAAGAAAACCCTCTAAAAATGGCCAAAAAATTGTCAATCCTGCCAGTTTGTGTAAACTTAAAAGCGCAGGTGTTGATGGGTTCTCATGAGAAATGGGTCATTAATGAATGATCAACAAGCCGATATTTTATATTTTCATTTTTCCCTCCACACAACTGGTCGAAAACTTGTCCAACACCTAGACTGTTCAAAGAGTGTTCACAATATTGAAAATGTCACATATCAAGTATCAAGGGGCTTCCACAAACAATTGACACCAAAATAATTTTCAATAACTATATGTTTACCATGCAGGCCTTTTATGATATGGATCAATTATTCCATTTCAGAAAGGACAGTGGTTTAAGATCTTATGCACTTGTGAGTTGTATATATATCAAGACGGAACACTGTCAGTTTACTTAATATAAGGGTTGTCGATGTGAAGATTTGCCTTCTGGACACAAATGATCACAGTATTCCCTAGTTATTCAGTGTATAACATACTAAATACTTCAGTCCAAGCATTTAGTATTGCACTTGTACAGTTTTTAGAGGCAATTTATTTGTATTTTTCAATTAATATATATAATTTTACTCTCAATATGAGAATGCTAATCTTATAGTTTTCAACAAAACAGTCTCATCCGGATCCTTATTTCCACACAGAATGTGGTAAATAATCCATTTAAACTTGGTTAATATCTGAGGAGCCATTAGGATAGAAGAAGAACTTAACACTAAACCTGGACTTAACACTAAATATCTTTATGGCATGCTGGTGGCATCAGTGTGTGAATGTGTCTTATGACTTTTTATCTATTCACTGCTCTCACACATTCTTTATATAGGGCTTCCAAAAGACTTTAAACTTCCACGAAAAGCTGTGTGTGTCTCAAAATAAGGAGCCGAATTAACAACATGGATGTTTTCTAATGAAAACTTTCCATTTGTGATCAAGTACGATCTGAGAAAGAAAACACCGGACGGGTCACAGATATCACGGCTCCTTGCTCAGCCTGCACGAAGCCTTGTGATCACGACAGTCCATTTAGTTGGTGCTGTTGGGGAGAAAGAGCATTATGTCGAAAAAGAAGTAAACAACTGCCAGTTGCTGACATTCTAAAATTAAACCCACTGCTGAGCAGCCAATTAAACACAGGGAAATTGAGTGAAATAACATAATTTGGCTTCTTAATTGCTTGCCGGCTCACATTAAACTGCACCAACTCTGAGGGGATTTCTCGCTCTGGAAGGACTTAATAGCCCGGCAGCCTGTACAGTCGTGTTTCTCTTTGTCATTACCCTGCAGACATATTGTCAGTTGAAGTATAGCTCAATCACTACATGCTGCACCTTATGTCTCTCACCGCAATTCATAGGTAGTTGTTTCTTGAACAAATGAGATAATAATGTAGCAACTGTAGTCAAAACTGGGGCTCCTTATCATATTCACTAGGACTAGCTTAAGCATCCTTCGACACTTACCTTAACTATCAGGTGGGTTGGGGGCGTCCTCATGTGATGCTTTGGCTGCGGTCTGACAGACCATCAGTTTTATATTCGGGGGCTACAGGAGGTTTCAACCTCTTGTTATGATACACCCCTGGCCTGAGGCTGGCCCCCGGCAGGCTGATCACACCTGGGCGTGTTTCACGCTGGTCGCTCCTTGAGGTCAGCCCATAAGCCTGACCTCGGATTCCAACCTCCTTCGGCAGCCATATATTTGAACAGGTTACCAGGCCTCTAGAACCCATCTCTACTGGGTGCAAAAACACTTCCCATCCCCGTTTAACTTCTTCAGCACCCAGACAGTGCAGATCTAGATTTTTGCCTTTCAGAAGCAGAATCAGAATCTAATTTATTGCCATGGTCAGTGGGGAAAGTGCCTTGGAATAATAGTCAAAAAATGAAATAAAAAAAAACAAGGGCTGATCATGAATTCGACAGTCTGACTGCCAAGGTGAAGAAGCTGTTCCTGTGACGGGAGGTTCTGGTCTGGATGGACCGCAGCCTCCTGCCTGAGGGAAGAGGAACAAACAGTCCATGTCCAGGGTGAGAAGGGTCGGCTCTGATCCCACCTGCACGTCTCTGGGTCCTGGAGACATACAGGTCATGAAGAGGTGGCAGGCTGCAACCCATCACCTTCTCAGCAGAATGTACGATGCACTGCAGTCTGTCCTCGTCCCTGGAGGTGCCGCTGCTGTACCACACGGTGATAGAGGAGATAGAGG
Source organism: Synchiropus splendidus (assembly GCF_027744825.2). NCBI lineage: Eukaryota > Metazoa > Chordata > Actinopteri > Syngnathiformes > Callionymidae > Synchiropus > Synchiropus splendidus. Next base: position 15,775,653 of record NC_071346.1, on the reverse strand, counting down.
AGGTGAGGATGGATGGTGGTCGTGTTGAGCAATTTGAAAATGCATCTCTAGTCCTGGTGTAGGCACAAACTCGGTACAGCACCTTGTTTGACTATGAGCTTGACTCAAGCATGTGACGGACGGCCCGAGCACAGATGTCTGCTTCCACCTGGTGGCGCACCGCTTTGATCACCGGATGCCGATGCTATGCTGGGGTGGTGTTCTGCTGTGTGGGTATTGTTGCTCCCTTCTTCCAATGTGGAATTGTCTTGTCTTTCTGCAGTCTTTGCTTATGCCACTGCTGCACCTGTTCTGCTCTTTGTTCCTGTGGGCAGGAGCTGTGCTCCTTACTAAGGGATCCTAGGCTTCTTTGAGGGTAATTTCAATCCTTGCTTTAGCATGTTTGTACTCCTCCACCAAGCCAGAGAGTGGGAGAAATTATTCAGTTGACATTACAGTCCTATCTCGGTCAACCAAGCCACCTCCTCACCAGCATAGTCACCAACCTCTGCAGCATATTGGCATGTACTAAGATGAACTCAAAGATGGAACTTGCCCATGCAGTGAAGCAGTGGTCCAAACTGAAAACATGTAGTTCCAGCTTTGCAGGGAGAGCAGTGTTGTTCTGTCGGAGGCTGCCGTTGGTGTCCAGCCAGAGTTGTTCCGCCTGTTCAGAGTATAAGAGATTTGTGTCACACCAACTGCCAAGGCTTTGAAAGGCTTCACTATTACTAGTATCGGCTCATCGTTGACATAGTACTTCTAAGTGGCGAGCTGGCCTTTGACGATAGGGATGCTTTGGGCTTAAAAGCTGACCACAGCACCTCATGAAGCACTGAACCCAGGGCACTGGCCAGGTCATGGGAGACGACAAGCTTATCTTTCCGTTCCTTTGTGACTATTTGTATCTGGTGCCAGGTGGCATTAGTATTTTCAAAGCTTTCTGAGATGCCCTCGTCTTGGCCTTCTGCACTGTAGCAGTAACATTTTCCAACTTGGAAACGGTGGACAAATATGCATCCCCAGTCAAATAACAACTGGTGTATATCCCAGCAGTCATTGGGTGAGAGGTGGGAATACACCCTGGACAGGTCACCAGTCCATCGGGAACCGCTTAACCAATGGTTAAGTACTCTCGTTGAAAAGTTACAAGTCCTTCAAGAATTAGAAAGGAAAGTTATGACCTCCAAACGGCATTAACTGATAAAGAACCCTAAAAATTGGTACACAATGTATATTGGTCTGCAGAGGATAGTGGTTTAAAATTGTGCTGAAAAGTCTGTCAAAGGGTCACTAGTTGGTAAGGGAAAGTGATTCTGTGAGAAGTACTGAGCTGCCTAAAAACATTTCTCTTTAATAAGATACTACAGCAAAGATCAACAACAAATCTGAAGAAGTAAGAGCATCACGTCTCAGCCTCAGTCATCAGCCAGTACTTTAGCTGATGGAGAAAAAAAAGTGTCAAAAAGAAATATATTTGAATAGAAAGCAGACAAGTTAATGATGCTGTTTGAACTTTGCAGGGTAAGCATTGGGTGTTTTCACAGCAACAGCATGAATTCACCAGCATTGCTGACTCCAAGAGTCTGGGTGGACACGCAGCCATCTGTTTACAAATTCCCTACTGATAACCTTCACTTGCACATGGAGTGCTGCTCACGCTGTAATCCAAATAGAAGATGAGGATGATGAAAACCCAGTGATGAATGTGTATTTTAATTTGCTCACTGAAGGATTGACTCCATGAGCCTTATTTCTGGGTTTTCTGAAGAAAATATCCCTTATATCTCTCTCAGTATCATTGACTGTTTCAGATCATTATGTGGTTACAACCCCAAGAAATATCAAGTATGGTTCATAAAACCCTGGTTTCTGTGCATTACCACAAGCATGGCTTTAACCAAGAAGAATAATGTTCCTGAACAGCCTTGTGTCATCCAACAGATCTGAGTTTTCATTTCAATCATTCAGTAAATCGGTCGCTTGGGCACAAGCAAAATAAACAACTGCATCAAGAACAGTCCCAGTTTAGGATTATGACTGAGCATCATGGAGCCATTCTAGCTGAGATGTTAAACATAAATGATGACTAGGATTATTTCCATGACTGAAAAATTGATCCCAGCAGCACTCGGTTAAAGCCAGAAATTTGCCTGCGGGTGCCAGTTATGAACATATGGTGCAGCAGTTCAGTTATGTTGAGCATTTTAATTACTTTTAAGGCCTGTGAAAGTATTCAACTTGATTTGCTATTATTACCATTATTAATTTTGACAATAACTATGTGTCAGAGAACCTTTTTTGCAAATGTACCGCAAACTGAATACACAGCTGTGTGCAACTATCACGATATGTAGCAAACACTTACATTCAATACATACAATTTGAGGGACTTTTTGTCGGTTGGTGTGCTGCGTGTTGTCTTTTTGTTGGAACCCTTTGTATTTCGACAATTCCTTTCTCACCAACTCGACCCCTCTTCCGACCCAGCAGCCTCATTGCTGTCTTTTTAGCATCTATGTGTTGTCCTTTTTTCTTATAGTTTTACTCCTGATATATTGGATTGAAAACCCAGTAAACAATTAATGTTTTTTTTATACATTAGTTTTTTCACTTGGCATCAACTCGTATCAATATTCAAGTATTCACTCTTGAGGAAACTTGCATTCGACCGGAACACTTCCAAAAATGACAATCATAAGACAAATAATCATAATAAAATAATGAATTTGCACTGAACAATGAAGATCCAAACCAACTTAACCAACTCTCTCTGAAAAGCTTATTTTTTTCCTGCACTTGACTTTACCCAAGTGTGGGACCCTCTTAAATGCTTGTGACAGTATTCTAGTCTTAAAATAATGTAAATAATAATAATAATGCCTTTTTGGTTTAAAGACCCTCTGTGTTTCTGCTGTGTTATCAGAATCAAATTTATTGCCACGGTCAGTGGGGATCCCACCAACTAGGAAAGTGTTTTGGAATACAGTGCTGACATAAAATAAAATAAAATAAAATAAACAACAAAGGCTGTTCACGAATTCAACAGTCTGACGGCCGAGGGAAAGAAGCTGTTCCTGTGACGGGAGGTTCTGGTCTGGATGGACCGTAGCCTCCTGCCAGAGGGAAGAGGAACAAACAGTCCATGACCAGGGTGAGAAGGGTCGGTTATGATTGTTCCTCAGAAATTCTTTCTTTCTCTATGCCAGTTTAAGCACTTTTGTTTTGTAACTTGGCCATGATAATAAGGGAGTTGGTAGTTAGTAGTTGGTTGGCAGGTTAGGGTTTGCTGCCCGATGATCAGTCAAAGGTGCTGTACTCTGTATGCTGAGGTTGACTTTAAGTAGGAACAGATCACCGACATGAAGTCACCCTCAGCTCCACCGGGAAATTCTGATATTACCTAAAGAGCATTGTTCCACAACACACAACTGCTGCTAGCTCCTCCTCATTCTCTTTGATCCGTTGACAAGTTTTTTTGTTTTTTTTCTCATTTGCTGGAAGCTGTTCTTCTGAGGCCCATTTATGCTCAGCGTTACGGAGCCTTCTGTCCATGCTCTGTGTTCATTTTGTGAGTATTTCTGCAATTCTGTTTCCACAAAGCTTACAGAGCTTACAGATACAGAGGAGTACCACCAGAAACCATGGCGGCAGCGTTGCTGTTTACTACCCCATACGTAGCTCTAATGAAACACGAAGAAGACGTAACGCCAGAAGTTCTTCATCCTCCAGTTGCGATATATTTAACAATGTCACCGACCACAGCCTCTGACAACACAGTCTGCGTTTTTATCTTCTGTGCAAGAGGCATGTTATCAATCCTTCTTCCACAGTCATCATGTTGGTTTTGGTGTTTGATGTTATAAACTTTTGACTCTGCGCTGCTCCCCCTGGTGGATATATTGGAAGATAACAGGAATACCAACGCAAAGAACACATGGAAGTATGTGATCAGTGACGGCAATGTTGTTTGAAATGGATGGATCCAATTTCATACGTAAAGGGAGCATTAATGGGATGTCCACTGTAATGTACTGATGTTGCAGTTTGTCTCAGGTTTATACATAGCCACATATAAAAAATAAACATCATTCTTTCTAGCCACTCTCACCTACCCTTGTTGCTCAATAGACATCCAACACCGAGTCACAGGTCTGAACTAGCAGTCACCCTCCAGACAGACAGAGTTAGTAGTTGGTTTTGCTTCCCTCCAGCTTCCCTCAAAGACCCGGACTATTTGGCTCTGACTGAAATTTGCACCGTGGTGGACAGCATCAGCTCTCCTGCCAACTCCGTCACCCATGCGGAAAGGCCGACCAGCAGAGGCGTGGGATTCAGCAACTCATAACCCTTAAGTGAAAATATTCATTTCCATTCTTAACTGCTTTCCAGGTCTGTTGGGAAAATCTGGGGCAAACTGGGTGTTCGTCCTAGTGACTTGAACATCTCTCTTACTTGTAACATCGCATCCAAGTCAAAGTAGCTTGTTTCATTCTCATCTTCATCTTTTCAACTGTACTGAAAACAAAATATGTAAACTCCATCTGTCGCAGGGTTAAAACCCAACAATTTCCATGTTGCCAACTCGACTCCCTTCCGACCGAGCAGCTTTATTCATGGATCTCCGCAACCTCGTCTCAACAGCTCCCACTCCTCCTTAGCCTCTGTTCCATCATTGCTACTCTCATCTGACTTTTTAGCACTTTTTTTCTACTCTGCCTCTTTTCTCTCTGTTGCCTCACTTTTGATCTATGAGTCCACTTCTGCTGTCAGAATTGTTCTGCTACATTTGACACAGACACTGCAGATCTTGATTCCATCCCTTCAACTACTGCGTATTTCAGCTTTGACTCTCTAAATATTCCTACAGTAGCTTCAAAATCATACCTACCAGAAAACCAGGAGATGAACTGCTTCTGTCCACAGGGCTTCTGTAAGAGGCTGTGGTCCTCTAATTTAATTGTATATGTAATTGTGATGAGTACTCTCACTGTCATAAAGCAGCAATATATAGTTCAAGAATATTTGCCTTTGGCGGCGCCGCTAGTATATGTCTGGCTAGAATGTACTACTTGAGTTCCGCAAGCAACAGACAATTGTGATGTTTCTCACAGGATTCTTTGGAGACAAACCACCAGATGTTTCCACATGTTTCCACCAGATATTTGACAGTACATCTTCAATAAGAGATCATTTTTCTGATGGTCTGGAGGATATTGTTTAAGCCGTGGCGGTGCACCACCATCGTTTACAGCGCTGTAAAAGACAAAAGTGTGGCTTTTTTTTCCGTCGCTGGCTTTATTAAATCACGACTGCTTCAATGTGTGCTTCAATGAGGAGCGTGCAGCATCATAACCTCCGTTCACACTTTTCTTTCGAGTTGACCGTGGAAACAGACGCCAGAGTTAGAAACTATTTTTCTTCAACAAGTTCCAAAACAATCACCAGGGATGATGAAATGCGACACCGGTCTCTCAGCAGCTCTGCAGAGGAGGACTCTTCTGATAGAACATGAGATATAACATGTTGCACTTGTCCAAACCAGATGGACCATAAACACTGCTCGTGACAATGAATCGACTATTTTTCTGTCTGATAAATGTAAGCGGACGTTAGCCACGGACATTAGCCGGTAGCGGCTTATGTCAGAGCAAATTCGTTTTGCTGGCTATATCTACACTACACTATGATAAAAACAATAAAATGAGTAACAGACACTTACATGTATGTTATCATCTCAAAAACAAGTTTGAAAACACCCCCAAGACCAGCCGTAAGCACAAAGAATGACTTGCAAGTCCGGTACACCACTGCTTTTCACTGCAATGTATTGACTAACATGACTAGCGCAATTATTAGCATCATCGGTTTGGACAGCCATATGTTCACTGTACGCTTCAACAGTGCAATACGACTACATAATTGTGTTAAAACATGAACAAGTCATTTTCGTTGGCAATAAGTTCATTGAATGTATTCATTGGTTTAGCATGCCATACACTAAATATATCTAGCACCCGTTTTAGCACCGCAGTTCATCTGTTTTGCTACAAACATACACTTGCATAACAACAACAAGCATATTTGTTTCCCTTAAAAAATGATTTGGTAACACAACAGAGACAGCAGTGAACACAAAATTGACTAACAAGTCGAGCAGAAACATGACCACTTCAGGATCAGAAGAAAAGCTTTTCGTAGCTCTCAGTCATTGCCAGGCTGTGCATGCATCTCCTATATTGACCGTCATTCCATTCTTCTGCCGTGATGTGAAGTGAGGTCGCTCTGCCCTTCTGCTGTAAAGTGTCACGGTGGGGGTGGAGTTGAGGCTGTGACGCCACTCTCAGAACATTCCCAGAGAAAGTTACATAGCCCAAGAGAGCGTTTAACAGAGAGCTGTAGAGTCTGACTCCGGGATTTTTGACTGTTCATAGTGGAACATGTCATATCTGGATGCAAATAGTGTATTTATGTCTAAATGTTACGCATTGTTGCTTTAAATGAACTCACCATGTGCTACTCGCCCCGAATTCTCAGTGCAACACCTCTCTTGTGCTTGTGATCATTTCCTTGGTGCTGGTTAACTCACGCAAATATTTTTTAATGATAGACAACAAATAATACTAATACTATTTTCTACATGTTCAAAACACAGACGAGCATAAATATATGAATGTCAAATATCCAAAATGTTTCAAATATCTCTACACTTTTGTCTTTGGGTTCAAGTTTGATGTGAAATTCTCTTCTGTCAATCATAATTAAAATTATGTTTGTCATTTTCATCCTGAAAAGTGTCTAGCAGATGAGGACCGAGTCAGTAGAAGAAATGCATGTCACGTTTGGTCTGAAACACTTCAGTGGAAGCTGTTGGCATGTGGTGACCATAGCAAATGTGGGACTACCTCGACTGCTCTTTCTCGACCACCTGACTCCACAGCTTTACCTCCATGCCTCTCTCTGTCTTACTTTCCCTCAGTGTTCTTCAGCGAATGGCTCAGAGCTGTCATCCTGTCAGCCCTCCATCACCTGATCGATTCAGCTGTCCACGGACAAATGCCTGCATGCCAATTCCTCCCTGTTTCCCCCAAACTCTCCTTCTTGTCAACCCCCGACTTCTTTAGCCCTAAGTAGTTTTGGCAGGAAGGTAAATAATCTCCTTTAAGCTTTATTTCACCATGACGAGAAATACTGGGCTTTAAGACTCAGGTTTGTCAGTGGACTTTAATCAGATGGGTGAGGGAGGAACGTGAGGCTGCAGCGGTGATCAACTCTCGGCCATGAGCGAAATCATTTCTTAGCACCTTATTCTTCCTTTGGATTGGTTCAGGAATCACAATTGCATGGCATTCAACCCTCCTGTTGTGGCTGAAAATAATTTTGGTTTTCTTTACTCCCTGAAAATGCTTTGAAAAAGTCAATGTTATTTTAAACCTAAAGCCCCTCTCAGTCACAATGGAGCAATGGGTCACCGTTGTTTTTTAGGACAAGAAAATTGTCAAAACATTTGTGATGTGCCTGCAGGGGCTGTAGAGAGACAGTTTCGATAGAAGATGCTTGAGCAAATTAAACTGTCATGTCCGCACCTTGTATTCTGTTTTGTTGTTGTCATGTCCGTGTCTTCCCGTGCTTTTATTTTGGTTACTGCTGGTTGTTCCTGCGTTTCCTTTTCCTGCTCTACCACCAGCTTTTCAAGCGGCACAGCTGACGTGCATTTGTTCATCAAGCCTTCCACGGATAGCAACTGTGGATGTTAGTAACACACATGCGCAACTTCGACGAATCGTGTTTACTGATCGGCGCATGCTTACACGGTTATATTGCGCAAATATATTTTTTATCATTGTTAAAATAGTCTATATTTAACATTTAACTTTTTTTTTTAACGTTTTTATCTGATATTACAGATTTAATATAGATGTAATTGCTTCTAATACATTGTATAGTGTAGAGGAAACATTTCTCCCTACATTGATTTCACTTAGATTTATTCGTAGCAGGAGTGAACGCTTCTGTCCCTCTTATATACTTGAGCTGAACAAGGCTTATGTCTTACTTGGTGCAGCGCTTGAGTCTGTTTATGTTGTGTGTTACTATGACTCATTTCCTTCTGATCTTTGAAGAGTAGCCATGCAATACTACCAGTGTTAAACATTTTCCTGAAAACCGTCCCACAGCAGATTGTCTCTTTACCAGCTCGGGTAATGGTATTGTCTAAACGACCTGCTGCTTCTTGAAGAGTTGACAATGACTCTGTACTTACAGTTTAATCATATGTACTCAAATTTGGCTTTTACTCATCTTATGACAGCAGAAACAGTCACTTAAATCAATAAGTTTTCCCAAGTATCACAACTCTCATTAGGAGCAAAAAACATTTATTTACAAAACTTCATCTACACCCACCAAACATTTTGACTGAACAGAATTTAACAGATGAAACAGACAACATGCACCTACTTACTATCGGCTTGAACACATTCCGCATTCACCTTCAAGCCTCTCTTATCCCAACATTCACGCAAAAACACTCGCATATCCTTCATGCAGTTAAACACAAACATGAAAGGATGCCTGGCACTGATGATATCGTCATTATCGCCACTGTCATTCGCCTCCGGCAGACATCTCATTGCCTCTTTCTGCTCATTGTTAGACATCGCATGGAAAGTGGGTATCTTCAGTTCTCCACTAAAGATGCCTGGATTTTCATGCATCCACTGCACAGCCAGGTGGAGATCCTGTACAGTTCTGGGCTGATCCTGTGACCCAGTCAAATACCATAAATTGGAATGACGCAGACACTGTTGATGAAGCCGGATTTTTGCCATTAGTCAATTACCGAAAGTGTCTTGCTGCTGATCTTTCTGCGCGGCAGCCGAAGAAGAGGCTCAAGTCCACCCTGGCTCAGGTCTACAGCCTCTGGTGTCCAGAAGGCAAAGCGCTGGCCATGCCTTTTCCAAAGGGAAAATATATATATATATATATATATATATATATATATATATATATATATATATATATAGAGAGAGAGAGAGAGAGAGAGAGAGAGAGAGAGAGAGAGAGAGAGAGAGAGAGAGAGAGAGAGAGAGAACGAATAATTATTATAGATATTGTGATGAGCAATTTAGTTTTCTGGTGCAAATGAAAGCATACCCTTCAACCTCTCCATAAGCTGCACACACATGAAAAGGACAGAATATCACTTTCTGATGAAACAAACATTTGCCTCGCGAAAGTCGAATGGGCGGTCGGTGCAAATGCACAGTGCATACTGGCAAAGAGAATGTAGATATTAGAGAATGATGAAAAGAAAGACATCTTACAAAAACAGCATTTACCATGATCATCATAACTCCACAGTGGTTTGTGGACGATTGTTGAGGAAAGCTCTGAAAAACAGAACACTGAAATGTAAATACACATAAATGAACACAATGAACGTGTTAAAAATCATTTATATGGCCATGCCAATCAGTGACTTACATCCAATTCACTTCCTGTTTTCTCCCTCCATGGTCCAGCATCAATAGACAAGGCGCTGTGCCTAAAACAAATAAAAATAATACGCAGTCACACTTCTACTGAAGCATTAATATGCCAATATGTTTAAAGATTCTTACCCATAGCCATGGAACATGGTGTCAGTGTTTCATGTTGGCCAGTAGTATCCAGAAACAAGCCTGTCTCTGGTCGCCCTCAAACCTCCATGGTTTCCACTTCCAGGGTGGTCATGGCACTCGTGCAGAACTGACCTCTTTTCTTCCTCGGACAAAACCACTAGCCGGAGGTATTGTCGGTGGGATCCCGTATAGAACAAGCTGCCGTCTTGTCAAAGACATGATTAGATTCAGCTTTAGATTTGACATCCTTCATCAGTCCCTCAGTCCCTCAGTGAGTGTAGAAGCAATAAAAATTTTCATGATTTTAAACCATCCATCTATTAGACGAATTATATAATACATAAGTATATTTAAGTGTATAAATTCAATTAATAAGCAGGATTTAACTACTTTCATTGAAGTCGTACACTGAAAACTAAGTAAATACAAATAAAACAAAATAAAAAAAGTATCAAATGCACAGTTAATTACAATAATGATACTGAACATTAAAACAAGGCATTTGAAATACGAACACCGTGATTTGTATTTTGAAAAGGACATTACAAATTTCGTTAAAAGTTTAAACCGTGCAATTATCATACCTTTCAATGCAAAACTGCATGATGAACGGCGTATGTCTTTCCTCAGGCTGGAGTCAATGATTCCGTTTCAGAGAAAATCTCTTAATAATTTAAAGTAGGTGAAACTCCTCATCTTGACGGACACAAGTAGAAATCAACCTGCTGCAACAAGAACGTTTGACTGTGACAACGTGGTGACGTCATTACGCTAAAAACTTGTGCGCGTACACAGTGAATACTGCGTACTTGCACATGCACGTAAAATGTAGAATTAATGTTAAATATACACTATTTTAACAACTATTAAAAAACCCACCACTTTACGCGATATAACCAGTTAACACAATTCGTAGACCTTGCGCATCCGGTTTCAGACCCGGAACTTCCGGCGGACCGCATCTGGCAGTGACACCAACCACTCGACGCCGGCCCGCGTTCTGGTTCCTGCGCCTTTTGTTCGCCGTACTTGTTCGTCTGTGTATTATTTGTTTATGATTTTTTTTTTTTACTCCCGTCTCTGACCCTTCTGTCGAACAGTACATCTTGCACTTGGGTCCAACCTTAAGTAGCCATGACATAAACATCAGATCTGCTATTGTAGTTAAATGCTGTACTCTGTCTAATGAAAAGGCTAGCGGGTATTAGTTGCTAATTTGGCTGGCTGTATATACGGCATACTTTTGTAAATACCATAAAATGCAAGTGGTCTTTGACACATTAGTATTTCCCACATTTGTTCATCAAACAGACCAGCAGTGGACACACAAAAAGTACAGATAAGTCCAGTACACTATAAAAAAATGCCCCTCCAAAAACAAGAAAAAAAAAATTCAAGGTACTTTTTACCTTGAAACGAGTGAAAAAATCTGCCAGTAGAAAAGCGAAAGAGCAAAAATATTTAAGATTCATTATCTTAAGACAAGACCTTCCACCTTACTGAAATATCACTTGTAAAGTGAAATTTTGTGAAGTGGGATGAGATATTTTGCCAAAAAAATAAGATGAATAAACTTGGAAAGATTTTGAGTTTTTGCAGGGGAAAACCATCACAATTTCAGCATCTGAGCCCTTCAGCAGTCGTCGCTTCTCACTAATGTGATGATGCAACATTTCTGTTCACTGGGATCCAAGCTCCTATCGGTCGGCTTCCTGCTTTTTGGACTGTTCAGTATATGCATTTCCTTTTCTCTCCTGGTGAGGCGTTTATCATTGCTGCAGTTCGGGGGTACAGGTGGTCTCATGCGGGTCACCAGTTACGTTGTCTATAAAAAGCTATAGAGCCATTCTCAGTGATCTACAACTGTGAATGTGAAACTCATCGGCATAGAAAATATGAAAGCACAATAGTTTTACGTCACTCACTATATATTGTGGAGTCAAGCTCATAAGGTGAGTGCGACTCTTTAGGTAAAAATGGTAGGGATTCACCGACACAACTTTTTTTCCCCAAAAGGAGTAGTGCGCAAGTACTTGCATTTGAGTACTCACCAATACTGAGTACTTATGCCGTTACACATGACGTTATTTGAATGTATTTTTGGAATTTATTTATCTCTTTATTTTTTCTGTTGTTTGAACAACAGTACTGAGCATGCTTTTCTTGTACATGGGTGACGGTCACAAGTTTCGCTGCAGTACAAACACAAATTTCACTAAATTGTCATTCAACATTGCTTTCATAAACATGGCACTGGGTCACTGCAATTTTTCCCAACATGCCTAAACTGTCACAGCGTGACATTAGATGCAAGGAATCCCAAATTTTCCACCACAGAGAATGGCTGGTCGTCCAGGGCAAAATACTTCTATCTGTGGAGCATCTGCTATTATCAGTATATTTCTCAACCAAACGTGGGTTGTCTCTTGACATTGTCTCCCACCTAACCAATGTCCTCCGCAAAGTTGGTTGTCTCTGGTCAGTGTCGGGAGTGAACTCCCCGTGTTCCGCGTCTGCTGGGATTTATAAAGTTTCTTGTGTTATGGGTTGATTTTGTCCCTCCTCTTGAGACTTTTGCTGCACTCTGCTTTGTTTTTGTCGCTCTCATTTACCTGCAAATCTGTCTCCTGCTTATCCGCCATGCAGTCAAGAGTGTCAATTGCGCGCTGCCGTAAAGTCGTATCGGTGTCATGGTCACAGTGGCCATTCTATAAGAGCACTCAAAGCTGGAATCGGACCTGTACTTGATACTGGTATTGCATTCCGAATACAGCAAGTATCATCCCAAGAAAGGTAAGAACAAGGGCTAATAATCCTCATCCTCAGGAAATGCCACCTGTTTCCTTTGCAACGCCTATGCGTGAAAATGCGACACTCTTGTTCCAGACCACAGTGGTGAGTGTATGTGCTGTTTCTCTTATGTATGCACAACTGACTATGTGGCATCCTCGAATGGAGTCAGCAGCTGCCGCGAACCCCAGATGGACTGTTAAGCCATTCATACAGTTTTGGACGGGAATATGTTGCATATCCGGACAAAGCACGCTATTTATTCTGCAGACAGCCCTCTGTTGCCTGTAAACTGTTGGGTTTGTCTTGTCCATGAGAAAGGATTTGAGAGTGAAATGACTTATCTGGCTATGTCAGAAATAGACATGGGATTGAATCATCTGACTAGACACTAAGGATTAAAGGATTTTGTTTGGAAATTGAAAAGGCATTTGAATCCAAAAGTCATGCTAAGAATATTTTAGCAGTTGACTGAGTCAAACATCCAGAAATGTCGTTCCGTATGAAGTTTAACAGGTCTCATTAATTCGAAAGTAAGAGCAAAAGAGCGACTTCATCCAAACAGACATTAGAGTATGTCTTCCTTCTTACTGACTTTGCTCTGCTCTAAAGCTTTCCTCCCTTTGTGCCCAGCAGGATAAACTGTCCTCTTCTGTTGTGCGCCATCATCTTCTGTTCAGACTCTTGCTCAAACGTCAGGCTCGCTATTGTGAGGGACATCCACTTCCACAGGGAATATTTGCATCTCAGCCAGCCTGTCCGTTTCTTTCCAATTCTCAATTTGTCATCCCCTCACCATCTTATTCTTTTGTTTTTTTCCTTCTCAATACGATTCACTAAACACACTCCCTTCTGTCAGTCATTGTCTTGTTGTGGCCAGACGAAGAGTTCATCGACAGTTTGTTCAAACAAATGCGATGAAAGGGAGGAATAAAGGCTTTCGACCCGAGGGATGAATTGACAGGTTGAATTATTCCAATGAACAATAAACAAAAACACTGCGGGCGCCCACATCTTTTACTCAAACAGTGACTTCTAGCTGGCTATTTCTATGAAGGATGAGGGCAATGCTCCATACCGACATGCCTTCTTGAGCTCGGACACACTAGCGTGCACATTTATGCAGATTAGTTCAGCATCTCACACCATCTGCTTATGGAAGCAGCTTGATGAATTAAAAACTGTCCAACACACCTCTTTAATTATATGCATTTCTCATGGTGGCTATAGCTCGCCATGAAAGTTTAATGGACTTGTAAAGACGTGAAATAGGTTGTGGTCTTTTCTTTAAATTCTTGCTTCTGACTGCTCCCTTAAAAAGTGACTTACTCACTGTACATGATTTTAAAAGTAGCTCAGGTGACAAGTCACTTCCTTTCAAGCCTTCACCTTCTCATTTTTATGAAGTCTAGGGGAGTAACATGGACCGGTCCATCCAATTGAACACAATTGGCTATTGCTGGTAAAGTGACATAGCAACCAGAACAAATCCACAACTCACAATGCAAGATCCCACATGATGTGTGCTCTGTGTTGAGACTTGATACGTGTTGCTAGTAATCCTGCAAAGTGAAGCGTATACCGATTTAATTTCCCATGATGCAGCTGTTGGCATATGAAGTTATGAAAGTTCACTGCACCGGTTCAGGTACAGGATCACTCCACTTATTTCCAGAATTAATCCGCAAAACAGCGCAACAGTTTTATCCCCAATTGCAATGCAGGAATCTTTTTAGTTTAGAAGCATCCTCCTCACATCCTCCCAGGAAATGTATAAAACGCTGAGTCAGTAGAGTATATGTTCACTGCATTGTTGAAATCTGTCTCCAAAATGAGTGAAAGATCATTTTTGAATTCAAACAAACTGTATGTTGAATGTTGCAGCACTCTTCTTATATATAGAGTATTATTTAAAAAGATATTGTTGTTTAGAGGGAAAGAAAAAAAACAATCTTCATGGATAGAATAAAAGTGTTCCATGACTTTATATGGGCATAATTTGGGAAGAGTAAAACGTTTTTTTCCAAACACCAGCTTTAGGACAGGTCATGACTTATAAGCTGAAACTGGTAATGGACATGCAAGCTTTTATAAACCTGAATGTAACTTTACGTACATGAAATTTCCTACACAAACTTTATAAATGAGGCCTCTGGACTGACTTGGATCTCATGTTTAAGCTGGGAAGGTTGGCTCTTTTGGCTGAACTGTCAATTGTATTGGCTCTTGACCCATACGTTTGGATTCAACACAGTAATTCTGGGTTCCCCTTTGTGGACGTTGACTGTGACCCTATTTTAAGAGCTATTCAGATGGAAGTGTGTATAGGAGACAAAACAATAAACATAAGCAGAAGAGTGTTGCGTCTGCCCCAGTTACATTTCACACAACCAGCACTAGCAGCAAGAGTTATTCCACTGAGACATGTCTTAGTTCTGTTTGAGAATACCTGTATACAAAAACAGACACTGAAAAGTGCACCTCTTTCACTGAGAGGTAGCTAGATGAAAATCTCATTGAAGGATTTGTATTGATGCTAAGTTAAATCACAGCAGATGCTTATCTGTGTCAAATCATGGCTTTCATTCTTATCAAAAGCTTCACTCCTGTGGGTCCCTGTGACCAGAACCACGCAGGAAAAGATTTCCCTAGTATCTGCACTTCTTTACAGCCAGTGAAACATATACTTTTATAATTTTAGTTTGCCAATTACTATGGTGCTATATTGTGACATTATATCTTTCTTTTGGCGAGTGTTTTTCTCTGTTTTTTGTGGTCAATAAATCCTATTAAAATCTTTGTCACAATGTCCACAAGCCTTTCTGCTAGGTCCCTGACAGTACCTCACCTATTGAGACTGAACACATGCATCTCATTTTGTATAGTTACATTGCTCATAAAATTATAATGTATCTTTAAATTACTCAAACAAATGTATTTACTGATGATCTCACATACCTCTAGAGTAGTCTTGCATCAAAGCTAAATTGTCAACATTTGAATTATCAAGGTATTTGTATTTTTTTCATCCTGAGATAACAGTTATCTTGATAATTCGTATCTCAAGATACAATCATAAATGTCAGCGCATGCGTAACCGCTTCTCTGGTAAAGCATTTTGTATACATCCCCCTCTAACCACTGTGTCTCCCATGGCTTCGTAACTGTTCGTAAACGTTGTCATTCACTGTCTGCAAGTCAGAATATTTTTTAATACTCTGATCAAGTGCCTTCTTAAAGTAATACCAAATGTGGCTAAGCTATACCTATTGGAAGTGACATGCATCATTCTTTTTTTTTTTTACCGAGATAAAAAGTATCCCAAGATAACTGTTATCTCGTGATAATTTGTATCTCGAGATCCTTTTTATCTCTGTGTTAAAAAAATAAAGTCCTGCCTGTCACTTCCAGGGACGCGTAATACGTATAGCCACATATGGTATTATTTTGAGTAGACGGTACTAGATCAGTGTTAAAAACTCACTTGCAGACAGTGACTGACAACACTGACGAACAGTTAAGAAGCCATGGGAGACCTGGTGGTTACAGGAGGATGTGTACAAAATGCTTTGCCAGAGACATTTACAATTGTATCTTGAGATAAAAATTATCTTGAGATACGAATTATCACAACATAAAAATTATCTCAAGATAAAAAAAATGAATGCATGCTACATCAAAAAATAAATAAATAAACACAAGCATGTTACTTCCAGGGCTCCGTATAAAGGTCACTAATATGGCCAGATAATTCTGTATTTCAATTTGATTGTGATGCATAAACACATAACCCTTCCGCCTGAAATGCTGCTTTTACCATTACTAGTGGCACTAGTTTATCACAAGTCACTGTCCAACAATGGCAATATTTTAAAGCTATGTTAATCGTACTGTATATGCATGAACATAGTTCCTACACCTTTCAAAGTTACATTCCATCGTATATTTTATTGCAGATAGCCTGGGTATCAAGGGTCACATTGCAAACAGCTGGGCTCAAAACTAGATGAAGTGGAGATAAGGAAACAAGCAGGGCATTTCAAAAGGGCTGGACAAACCAGAATAAAACGGAAAACACGAGATGACGCAAGGAGCAAGAACAGTCAACATAAAAAGACAAAGTCTGAAAATGAAGCGCTTGACTGCAGAAGCTCAGTGCTGCTATTTTTGGATTAGTATCTCTTATTTTGTGATACTTATCACTTATATCATGGTATTATGAAGGCATTTTGTGATACTTATCAAAGTATTCTGTGATGTTGGGTGTGTTCCCACCCGGCGATATCAGCCAACGATGGGCGATGACAGGGAGCACAAGCTGGAAATTCATGTGTGTTGCATTAGGACCAATGTATTTGCGCAATACATGACTTCTACACTTCTGTCGGTGCAGTAGGCAACATTTCATTTCGACAAAACTTACTAAAGGAGATTTAAGTAGCAGACATGAGGCTGTCGAAGAGAGGCACAACATTCTGAACCTGATCACTTAATGTGAAATAGCGTTCATAAGTAAAGGAGCAAGCAAGGAAATACATGGAAGCAAATACAGTTCTAATAATTTGGCAGCACACATTGGTGGAGCAAACTGGGAAAATGGGAAAAAGGGGCCACAAAATAAAACAGGAAGTGCATTAAAAGAGTAATGCAATCCATGTGCCAGACACTGGCTGGAGATCCAGTCCAAGTTACTTTTTACATCCCACTACACCTCAGTTGGAAGATTTGCCGGCTGGACTGCACTAGCCTGCTTTCCCCCATTATTTTTTGCCTTAAAACAACATTTATCTTTCACTGGAGCATTTGCGATGTGTTGAACCAGCTTCCAACTGGCAGTCACAATTTGGCCACATCAAAATTGATCTACTCCTTTCTCTTCCTTTTCAAACGTTAAGTTTGAGGACCAAATCTTCACTCAGTGAGTATATTTCTATCAGTCCTGCTGACTTGTTCTGTGATATCTGTGACATCATGAAGCCTTTCACACTGACACGGCTCTGGTACCGCAACTGACTGGCTACTGAACAAACCCACATTCATGGAGGATTAAGTGGAAGTAAAATAGGAGGACGCTCAAGGACATTTCTCAAGCAGAAGTAAACAAAACTCCAGCCAAAGCATGCGAATCTAGATGAATACATTGGACGAATCTGGCTTGTATGTATGTAGGTGATGTATTTTACATATGTGGTTGTTGTAGGAGTTTGTGTAGCTATCTCACACTATAGTGAACAAATCAGTAATATAATTTAATTTAATTTCCATCGGCTTCTTCCTCATTTTGTACACAGGGACCACGACACACTCACCAAATACGTCATAGTTCCTGAATTTCACACAACTTTTCAGGTGATGAAGCTTTTTTTTCACGCCTTGGTAGTGTCAAAATTGTGTTCAGGAGCCTGCACTCATACCTACTACACTACTAAACAAAATCTTACTTAGGGTTGGAACTACTGGACCACAAGCTGCAGTTTCAGGGGCATGAAGCTGTAACACGACAAAGGTCCTTCTGTAAGTTATTTGTAACGTATGGTGACTTAGCCAGCTAACTGAGGACCAAGGAAGCAAAGGAGAGAAACATTTGACATTTATTGCACTGATAACAATAAAAATACTAGCTTTTAATAATGGCTCCTTTGGGTTGTACATGGAAACTTTAGTAAACACTAGTATTGTACCTGTCATTTTGTTTTGTTTAGATTTTTTTGCTCCCATTTAAAGACATCAAAATCCACCGTAATCTTGTCCATTTCTCTGAAATCATCTTCTCATGCTGTGTTTTCCTAGTTGAGATTTCTGTCATGGAGTGTGACCTCGGTCCGCAGTGTCACAGAATCAAGACTATATCGGGTGCATCACGGACATATGTAATGTAACTACTTCGTAGTGTCGGTCAATATGAAACAACATATAAGAACATGTGAAATTTAATATGGTATCATCTGTACGTCTTACCTGAGTATCAGTCTCCAAACCAGTGAACAAAAAAAATGTGATTTATTGTCCGGAAAATATGGTACTTGATGACATCCTCAAAACAAGCAGCTGCAGTATAGTTCAAAACCAAATGTGGTTTGAGTGTTTGACAAATGTCAAACGAAACTAGGTACTTGGAGTGAATGCACATCCGTCAACGTAAAGAACGTAATTCCAAGTGTTGAGGAACTTGAACGCTTGCCAGTAGCAAAGCTCGTGTGAAGAAAAGTTACTCAACCTTTAAAAACTGCGCCATCACAAGGAGATAATAGGAGAGCCGAAATGATTTATGTGACCATCAATTTTTAGAAATAGAAGTCAGGTTGGTGGAAAATGTAATATTGGCAGAGTTAACAAGAACGTCTTCCCGGCGGTTTGTCCTCAAATGCTGACAAAGAAAAAGACCGTGACCTCGTCCGATCTTGGTTGGAGGTAATAAATGAGTGGGGAAATCAAAATGGATGGAGAACAAATTATTTGGGGGTAATTTTTTTCAAGGGACACCGAGTAGAATTGTACCTGTACAAGACTTGAATTTTAGCGTTGCTCGATCTTGCTATGTAAAGCATGTGGCAATGTCATTTGAAACCAATTTCTCACCTGTGACTGGGATTTTGCCTGCTGACCTATGGAGACGCACAGTAATACACGTACATACATTCACACGCCAGTGGAATTGGACTACATTAATTCAAGCTGGTCTCGCATTCTAAGCATCATAAATCACTCTGACACAAGTGAGCTTGACCTTTCTCACCTTCTCCTCCTTTTTTTCTTCCAGTCAGATCTTCCCTCCATCTCTTCATCAACCCATCCGCACCTTCTCATTTTCTCTCTCCCTATGTGAGGTCTACAAGCGTAGTAGTATGCAGTCTAAATAGTGCTCTGATGGATTGGCTGTCATCCTCAGGCTCGGAGATTAGCCCAAGGGCAAACCCACTCCTGTTTCCTAAGTGCCAAGCTGAAGATGAAGAACTGTTTATTACCCTATTGCAGCGAGGTTCCTTCCTCATCACCTGATGAATGTGAAAAAAGATGGAGTTGACCGATAGGGTTCTCATCTCTGTCATGCTCCCTGTTCCAGCTTTGTTTCTCCAGCAAATGAACCCCTCCCCAGATGTAATGTGACAGGGAGCATTTGCTCCTTGTTTGCTCCATGACAACCCGGGAAATTGGCTGTTCATCTTCGAAAAACCACAACACTTCATGTTGTAAGAGGAGATTCATCTCATTATGAGGCTTCAGTGATCGGAAATTAATGCTCTGTTTATTAGCATTGTAATAGAATCAGTTTTCACTGGTCAGTGAGCAGATGGTTGTTTATGACCTCACGCTCCAAGCGCTTGAGTATGTGCACATTGTCATTTATTTCGTGTTTATATACTGTTTAGCATATAATATGGTAAGAATAATATATATATATATATATATATATATATATATATATATATATATATATATATATATATATATATATATATATATATATATATATATATATATATATATATATAAGAATATAAATGAATTTCTTATGTAGAAAAATGATGTGTTGGTGATTCAATAATTTCTAAGATTCATATTTATGAAAGATTTATGGTGACAAAACAAAAGTGTTATTCACAATATTAATTCAGAGGGGTTGCCTCTTCCTTAACATAACACAGTACTTCCATCTCTAACACTCTTGGTCCAACATGTTCCCTGTCTCTCGCCTCCCTATAAATATTAGTACTCTGTTCTTCTACTTCCTGTAACTCAGAGGTGCCCAAACAGAAGGTGCCGGTTTTTGTTCCAACCAATCAAGCGGACAACTTGTAACCAATCTCTTCAGACCGCCCTGTGGTGTCGCTTGTTCCTCCACCTCACCAGCTTCTCCTCCGACTCAACTTTAGCCTCACTTGCCAGTTTGTCCATTGCAATAGCAAACCGGAAATCCTGTAACCCCTCCATCCAACAGCACACTTCACATCTGTCTCACTGTCCTCATGCATGTCATGCACAACCCTCACATACTTCTCTGAACATCCTCAACATTGTCACACTCTCTAGATACTCCACCAGTTTTCTCTAGAGCCAGAAAGACAGTGCAACTCCTCCTGACCTTCTTCTCAGCACTTGTCCATCAACATTCTCAGAGCAAACAACAGATCTGCCTTGCTCTTTCTCGACATGAAACCATGCTGCTGCTCATGCCTGATGAGACACCTTTCTCTTCAGTGTACTTCCCGCTCCTCTGGTAGTTGTGCCTGTGTTAACCTCTCCCTGAACTCTGAACAGCATTCTTCCTCAACTTTTGCCATTCAGTCTTGGGCTCTACCTTAATTTCATAATAATATAGAAAGGCTACATTCGCTCTTGTGGCATGGCAAGGCTGATCGTTCTGAAGAATGGCATCATGATAAAATGGTGTTCACTCTTCCGTGACAGAAAATGAGAGCGGTTCTGTGACGATACGAACATGCCACATCACACAAAATCCTGTTCAGCCCGTCGCTGTCGTTCATGGCAATGTCGATCAATCAGGATGAGTCTGATGAAAGACCCTTGAAAACTTGATGCAACAGCATGTGGAGACAGTGTTTGACAGTGGAGTCACTCATCACCCCACACTGACCTTGGACAGCTCCAGATAACTCTGCTGCCAGTAGCATGTGATCCAACTGCCCTATAGCGTTTTGATGTAGCAAGGGGCGGAAAGTCATGAATGGAAAATGGCCGTCCCTGCTGGTTCCTGCTTGATGGTACTACTTGACAAGTCATGGCACCTAAATCATCTGACAATAATCCTGTTTCATGTGTCGACCAGAAAAACAACCAAGGCCCCTTCATGTGTTCTTCATGTACACGAATATCTATTTTTTTAAACTGTCTATTTAATTTGTTTTTTCCACATCAGAATGTTCATTCATCTATTATGAAGTGCAGAGATGAAAGTAGGAGTACCTTGAAATATATGAAAAGGAAGCTTCCCCTACTTAATCTATTACAGGATATTTTTGAATGTCTTATATTTGCAGGAACTCCAGCAAACACCACGGTGTTCTGTGCCTCTGTCAGAACTGTCATCCTCTGTCTCTCTCCAACTAATATAAAGTAGTCTCAGGACCCAGTTTGGAGGAAGACAGGCTCCATTGAAAGAGAGCCACTCCACTACTGAGGGTTGTCCAAAACAGTCTTTCTATATTGTCTTGTTGTCATGTTTGTAAATGTAATGCATGTTTCTGCCAATACTGTTGTCGTCCCAAAAAAAAAAAAAAAAAAAAAAAAAAATAAAAAATATATATATATATATATATATATATATATATATATATATATATATATATATATATATATATATATCAAATACTTCTTTATTTTATATCAAATTAACAGTATATCAAATCAAAACTAAAGGTAAGACTAAAAAAATCGAATTAATTCAAGTTTGAATTTTCAATTGCATTATTATATGTATTTATATATTTTATACATAATCATTAATGCAATTCCTCTCTCCTGCTGGAATTGACTTGTGTTACATTATATTTGGTGAACATACTTTTGCTAGCAAACTGGGCAAACAAAAGCAGGGTCTATTTTCACCAGCGTTTCCTTTATTACAACATTCACTATATTTTGACTGAAAAATTAGATATGGCTCGAGGGTGTGTTGCGGGTGCATGCATGATCATCTGTCTGTATTTGTGACCAACTGCCCAAGAGGTCCTGGTCCTGATGTAGGCTTTGGTCCCCTGCTCCTCAGGAAGGAAAACACTCTCCAGCAAAAAAAAAAAAAAACACGATCTGAGTCAAACTTTTTCTTTAACCCAGTTATGAAACCCAGTCAGAATTTATTGTTGTTTTCGCTGTTAAGAAGTCCAAGGTTGCGATTGTGATTGTGTGTGCAAAAATCCTACTTTCACCAAGCCCTTGAAAAATCTGTGGGCCGACGCTCGCTTATGTGCGACGGGAAAAAACCCAACTCAGATTCAGGATTCTTTGCTGTGATTGTGCTCGTATGATCGGTTAAAAGGAAACAAGAAGAAGCCAAGTAAAACACTTTTCTTTTACTAAAGCAAGCTGAGCACAACAGTACTGCTGAAAATGACATACAAGATTTGACTTTCAGCGAGAAAATGTAAAGAAATCAAAGTAATATCACTTTAAGATCAGAGCAAATTGGCAAGTAGTTTTTCTTCTTCATCTGTCAGACGTTGCAATGTTGAAAACAATGCTGTAACACTGTCCTGAGACTGAAAGGATTCCAAACCTGTTCAAGCGAAAATCAATCATGTGTCTTCGGTCATAGAAGTAGTTTGAAGTCATTCAAAACTGACGTGCCCCGTGAATAGAGACTCAAATTTCACAACACCAAATTGTGACAAGCGCCTTACATGGAAAAGCTATCACATGTTCCAGAGAAAGTATGTGTGGCTCTTTCTTCATAGAAATATGAACTCATAAAAATGAGTGCCAGGTTACCCCCCCCTCCCCACCTAAAACTGAACTGAAATGTGCTTCTTTTTGTGACAATAACTTTCCATATAAGGCATGAGTTTGTTTTGTTATAAATGTTTTTTTTGGTCTTTGCACTTAGTTATCTATAAAGCAATTCTCACACATCAGGTTAGATGGAGCAGTATTTACAGCGCTGTATCTGCAGACCTTTCGGTGCCATGTCAGCCTCTTTTTACTGAGAAAATCCTTTGCTAACTTCAGATTCCCAATGACACACCACCAAGAACGTCACAAACAAGTTTGTCACTCGGACGTTTAGCATAGATACCGACAAGGGCAGGATGGAACAAAAGAAATATTAAAAGACATTAACAGGATTATTCAATTTTTAAGCCTAAAATAAAAGCTCATTCAGCACAAAGAGGATATAGTCCAATTTTTCCCTTTCATTAGATTGTTCAGAAGTCAAAAACATAGCTTGGGAAAGGGCAAACCCCTTTGGTTGGTGGGGCGCCTTTCTCTTTACATATCAAAATCTGTGATCATAAAGTGATGGCAAACTTTGCATGTAGTCGGATCACAAAAAGTCCCTCTGGTTGGTGCCATCGCTGTTTGTCTGATTATAGAGTTTAAAGAGGCGTTTTAAGTCCACAACATTATACCACAGGTGTAACCAAAAAGATACATTATCGAGTCTCTGTGATAAAAATGTGAAATTCATTCAGCAGTAATTTAAAAAAAAAAAAAGAAACTCTCAGTACATTAAAATGGTTTGTATCTATCCAGATTTTTCTGGTCCCAGACACCAATTTACAGGATGTTCTGCTGTGTCAGCTAACTGCAAAGTTGCGCGAGCTCAGGGTCGGGAGAAGAGTTGGGCAGCTTTGAGTTGAAGATCTGCAACGAGTCTTTGATGCGTGCCACCTCACCGGCGGACAGCTTCAGCCGATGGCGCAACAAACAGGAAAAAAGATCCAGCGGCTGCGGCGCAGGGGGGGAAAGTCTGTTGATGCGATCCCTCATCTCCAACAACATGAGGAAGGCCGAGTCCTGGGAACCCTGCGTGTAAGGGTAGTCCAGCTGCAGAATCAAATCCTTGATGCCTTCCGGGTCAAAGTGCATGCTGTATCCAAACACTTTGAGTGAGTTTATTTTCATATACCCCATGTTTGAGGTCTGGTCATCCATGTCCAAGGGTTCATAAAACAGAGTTTCATTCACTGTTGGATCATCGACGACAATTCGACTTCGCAAGTAGATATGCACCGTCTCAAAGAAGGACTTCCACTTGTTGTCCAGCGTTAAAGTCCAGTTGGAGCACTGCGCTGTGGCGCTGCCGTCAACTCGAGTTCTCTCCCAGTCAGGGAATTCCGGCTGGTTCACTGGCATAAACCAGCTTTCCGAGTGACTTCCACCGAACGGGTTCACGTATATTGCTGGCACGGGCTCCAGAGTTGAGTTCTTTGTCAAGCATATCTGGAAAGAAATGCCCATCAGCATGTGGATCAGGTTGGACTTGTTTTTGTTACTCTTCAGAGTCAAGAGCATCCTCTTTCTCCAGGCAGGGTTAAACCAACTTCCCAGACGGACGTCATTGCTAATGTAGATAGCGTGGACCTCTATCCTGCTGTCCAGCCGTTGAAGCAAGTACCTGACCTGTGAAGAGAATAGCAGACCATCAGTACGCAAGCAGATTCACTCTCCAATCCCATGTAAACAGTGAAAAGAAAAATCCAAAACCTCAGCATCAGGCATGTCCAAATCAAAATTCAGATAGTGGTCCAGTGAAGCCGCAACGCTCGGCCGGCAGGAACCCAGATGCAGGAAGTTGCCATGGTGACAGCCGCCACAGCGAGTTGCATTATCAGTGGCACAAACTGAGCAGGAGGTGGACGATGTTCCGACCACACAGGGGATGACTCCCTGACACGCGGTCTGCTCTGCAGGGCAGTTACAGCTCATCACCTCCTCAGAGAAGGAACCCTGCGCTCCGTGGTCGTTGCAGTACAGCATGGACTGAGCTCTTCTCAACCAGAACCCAACATCCCTGGAACAGACAGAAACACAGAGAGTTGTGTCATAGACTGTAGTGGGAGCGGTGCCGCCTCAACTTCCACACATACAGGCACACACTCTCCCAAATCCCTGGATTTGCTCCTAAACAGCCGACAAAATAAACAATACCATCTCACTACTTATGATAACATTTCCTCTATTCTCATCATAAAATAAACACAACTCAAAGAGACTCCATTCCAGATAATCCATGAATCAATGAATGTTTTATCAGAGCGCTCTCTAAAGTGTAGTTTTATGGGTAATTAAAGTTAAAACAAATAAAAAAACTGTGAGCCAAATATTTAAAATTACATGATACAAAACCCCTCAAAGAAACTTCCTTGCGGACAAAGTAGCTGAAAGACTTCATGATTAGGCATACGACAAAGATAATAACATTGTAGTTACACTAGACATACTGACTTTTTAACACGTCTTCTTTTTAATGTTTTGTCTTTTGTTATTTAATCACAAAAGCATTAATAAGAAACAGGAAAAACAATTTTATCAAGCTTTTAAAACTGAGAAATTAAACAACTTCTCTGCAACTTCCCTGAGCTCAAATTAATTCCCTTCACAGAACCAACTGAACATGTGTCTGCTGAAGCTTATCTGTCAAGAGAATTGGCAAAAGGCCTTTTCATGGTCAAATTGTGAGCCCAGCTTTGCCCCTCTGTACTTAGTTTTGAAAAACCATTGTTCATTATTGAAAACATAATGACATTCCATATAGCAACTCTGGTGATGTGCAGCTATATAGACTTCATTTAGGCCAAAATGAGTCAATGTTTTGTGAGTGTGATTCATTTCAAAAGGTGCAGCAGCTATCAAAAAGCCTCAACAACAACCACTATGGATTAGGAAGTCCAGGTTTGAACCCTTGGGCAAGGTCCTTGTCACGACACGCCAATCCATCACTTTGAATTAGTGATGGATCAATGAGGTATCATGAAACACTATTGAAGGGTTGATGAAACAGTGTCCGAGGCCACTAGATGGCGCTCTTGGTTTAGAAATAATGTGAGGTTTCATTGAATTAGTTCAAGTCCAGACATTTCAAAGCAGACAGTGCCATCTGGTGGCCCCTGAAAATCAGGACACTGTCATGAAACATCGTCTCTTCTCTAATACTGTGTCATGAAACCCATCACTAGTTTAGATAAAACGCATTTACTAAATGACATGCTTATGGCAGATGAGCACAGGTGTGAGGCTGTAACCTAGTCATGAATGGGTAAGATTTCCTGACGCATTACACATTACGAGGGTAGATGAGGTTTCATGAAACAGTGTCCAGATAGTCAGAGGCCACCAGATGGCACTGTCTGCTGTAAAATGTTTGGACATGAGCAACGCATTCTATGAAACCTCACATCATTTCGAAAGCAAGTGTGCCATAGTGGCACTGTTTCATCAACCCTGCAATACTTTTTCAAGATACCACATGAACTACCACAGCCTTGAGCGTTTAAATATTAGCCTTCGTCTGCAAAATTATAATGTGAATAGTTGAACTAGACAAAAATGACCAAAAACAACTCAATACGAAGGTAGTTTAACTACAACTTAAAGCACAATTTGACAATTTTGGCCACAGAACCATTCTGAACCAGTTTTAATCAAACTACTTGTGCTATGACACGCAATAAATGAGAAAATATTAAAGTCTGCGTGCAGTTCTCTTTATTACTTTCTACTGCATCATTTCATTCTAGTTTTTGGGAAGTTTTCAGACAAATCTTTCACATTCTTTAACTCTTTAACTGTATTAGTTTTAAGCCTAAACATTGAGGTAAGCCTAGATGCACTTTGAAGTGATCTGGGAGTGAAGACAGTTGGGTAACAGAGAAAGGTAAAAGGAGGAGGGGAAATGAAGAAGGAAAGCGGTGAGGAAAGGGAAACAGAACGGAGTGATGGCGTACAGCTTCGGACTGTCAGGGAAATGAAGGCCCTTTGTAAACAAGTGCCAAGCTGTCAAGGAGAGAGAGGACTTGATTCCAAAGTGCAACAGTTTTCAACTATCTGTGCCAACCAGGCTCTTTTTACGAATAAGTGTGTCTGTTTTTGCCTCGGTCCTATAATAAATAAATGAATACACTCACCTTTCCGGAGGCAAATGTGCTGCAGGAAGTCAGAAATGAGTTTCAAGTATAATTGATTTCCCATACAGCTGAACTTAAGTTAAGCAGTTAATGAGGCCGCAGCTGTCATGAATATGCACATAGCAGTCAGCGAAAAAGACGAATGAAGTCTCACGTATTGTCGATACGGGCAGATGGAATACCTTTCTCGAGGCAGACTGATGTGAGGCTGTTTGGGACATCGCTTGCTCAGGGTGTACATCTTCCTGATGATCTTCTGAGCCTTGCTGAGGACCAAGGCAGTGCTGGACTCCAGCAGGGTGTAACGCTTCTGGAGGGGCATGTCAGCCGACCAGAACTTGGCGATCATTGAGACATTCAAGAAACGGTCGGTGGGTAAACGCTTCAGCAGGGCCTTGAATTCATCTGCGGAGAGACACATGGGTTGACAGGATAAATATCAGGGAAAACAAAAACAAAATTTCCTGTACCTATGGTGAAGATCATCTTTCACCCTGACAAATGGCAGTGATTTGCTGAGAAGAAACGTGCTTGTATCAATCATATGTTCATCATTAAAATTGTTATTAATGTTGTCCGGCCACCAGGTTCTACACTTCTCAGGACGTAGAGTCGGGAGCAGAAAGAACCACAGAAGTAGTGGGATGCAAGGTTTATTCCAGATCAGCATGAGCATCGCATCACCACTTCAACATTGCTTAGCGTCATTTTGCATGGCGTGGCATCCAATTGGTCAAAGTAAAGACACATTAAATAGCAACATTAAAAAAAATCCACTCAGAACAGAGTCCATGAAAATCTTATTTTATTGATGTATTTATTTGTTTAATGGTGAAGTTTTAGAGTTCCGTTCAAACAACACTAGCTAGCAGAACCATCAACTATTTAAAATAGTCCCTGTATATTTCAGTTTTTTTCTTTTCAAATTCACATCCAAAACTCAAACCAAAAATCAAGTGATGCACCATTTTTTTCATATTTGTTAAACATAAATTAAATCCATAAATAAATAATGGATTCCAATTAAAGTTTCAGGATATGTTCACAGTAGTTTGCGCTCAACACATGCTCCAGTACTGGTGGTGTTCTGGACTACCATCTGAACACAAAAACCTTTTAAGAAACAATGTCTCTCTGTTGTCAATAGAGCTGAGCTAGTCCATGATTCTATAAAATATACTCTATATTACCCAAAGTATTTGCTCACCCATCCAAATGATCAAAATCGGGTGTCCTAACCACTTGGTCTGAAAATCAAGCACCTAGGCCTGCAGACTGTTTTGACAAACACTTGTGAAAGAATGAATGAATTCCAGTGTGGAGCTGTAAGAAAATGGAAGAGTTTGGGAACAACAGCAACTCAGCCGCAAAGTGGCCGGCCATGTAAACTGACAGAGTTTCAGTGGATTCTGAGGCGCACAGTGCAAAGAGGTCGCCGACTTTCTGCTGTCAATTGCTACAGAGCTCCAAACTTCATGTGGCCTTCAAATTCGACCATGTACAGTACGCAGAGAGCTTCAGGGAATTAGCATCCTTGGCCGAGCAGCTGCATCCAAGTCATACATCATCAGTTGTGTAAAGCAAGTCGCCACTGCACTACAGAGCAGTGGAGACGTGTTCTCTGGAGTGATGAATCACTCTTTTCCATCTGGCAATCTGATGGACCAGTCTGGGTTTGGAGGTTGCCAAGAGAACGGTACATTTCCGACTGCAGTGTGCCAAGTGTGAAATTTGGTGGAGGAGGAATTTTGGTGTGGGGTTGTTTTCAGGAGTTGGGCTTGGCCCCTTAGTTGCAGTGAAAGGATTTTTGAATGCTTCAGGAGACCAAAACATTTTGGACAATTCCATGCTCCCGACCTTGTGGGAACAACAGGCCCCTCTTCCAACATGACTGTGCACCAGTGAACAAAGCAAGGTCCATAAAGACATGGATAACAAAGTCTGGTGTGGATGAACTTGATTTGCCTCCACAGAGTCTGGACCGGAACCCAACAGAACACCTTTGGGATGGATTAGAGTGGAGACTGGGAGCCAGGCCTTCCCCGTCTGTGACCTTACCAATTTGGAAGGATGGTTAAAAAAAATTCCGAGAAACACACTGCTCAGCCTTGTGGACAGCCTTCCCAGAAGAGTTGAAGCTGTCATAGCTGCAAAAGGTGAACTGACATAATACTGAACCCCATGGGTTAGGAATGGGATATGTGAGTCAGGGCAGGTGAGCAAATACTTTTGGTGATGTTCAACACCCCCAAGGCGTAATATACTGACGTCAGAAAAGTTGACTTTTGTGTCCTATGCTATGGCTGACGGCAGCATCTAGTGTGGCATGTTGACGCACTAGGCTTTCAATTGAACATGTCTTCTCCTGTCGCCGCGGGCAGAGGTTGCGATTCTGTAAGTCAAGGGATGGTGCTCCTTTCAGTCTACACTTAACATGTCAATAGCTATTTAAAGCCTGTGAAAAAGTGGTGCCTTTCAGTCAAAGTGACTGCCATCCCATCCCTCCGTAAAAGCTTTTTACTCCATTGAAACACCAAGGCGTTAGCATGCAAAGCGGATGGCTGCCTTTGGCGATAACATAGGTGTCAAAAGTCCAGTGAGTGTGAGTGAGGATGGGTTAAGTTGCAGAGAAAATGCTTTGTTTTGTAGTTTTTAAGACCCAGACCCAAATGATTTGACTTAACCCACTCATGTCCACACCCAGAGCTCAGTGAATTCCAGCGTGGAGATGTCATGCCACCTGTGCAACAAATCCAGTCATGGAATTTCCTTGCTCCTAAATATTCCACAGTCAACTGTCAGCTTTATTGGAAGAGTTTGGGAACAACAGCAACTCAGCCGCAAAGTAGTAGGCCATGTAAACTGACGGAGTTTCAGTGGATGCTGAGGCGCACAGTGCAAAGAGGTCGCCGACTTTCTGCTGTCAATTGCTACAGAGCTCCAAACTTCATGTGGCCTTCACATTCGACCAAGTACAGTACGCAGAGAGCTTTGACTTAGCCCACTGATGATAAGACAAGTCCACATCCAGATCTGTAATTTATCTGGGAGCAAAACAATAACACAAAATGCAGGGCTAAATGTACATTTAGCAGTCTACCAAAAACTAACGCAGGGCAAAACATTTCAGTTAAATCTATCCCCTTTAAAGCCTCTGGGATTGTCAGAAAGTTCATACTACTCATAATTTCCTTAAATCTTCAGTAGGCAGTTATTGAGAAATACACTGACACAAAA
This sequence comes from Synchiropus splendidus, assembly GCF_027744825.2. Taxonomy (NCBI): domain Eukaryota; kingdom Metazoa; phylum Chordata; class Actinopteri; order Syngnathiformes; family Callionymidae; genus Synchiropus; species Synchiropus splendidus. The sequence goes on along the minus strand of NC_071346.1, from coordinate 15,745,442 downwards.
TGTGCTTGGTGCTGCTCTGTATTCCTTTCCGTTGCTCTTCTCTGGTGTAATTGCGTGGAAACTTATTTAAATGAGGAACCACCAAAATCATTTTGAGTTAACATCCTCAGTTAACATACAACTTTTTCGGCTCTGTGGGGTGGAGGGGAAGCATCTCAAATACACGACCTCTTGAATTTCCATTAGAAACAAACCTAAATAAAGAAGGGAAGTTAAGTGACATGACTGCAAATCTTGCCGCCCGGATAATTACTCTGAGAGCAACACGGACTCTGAGGACACACGCCGCACACTGAGCTTGTAAAAGGGTTCTGCGGAGTTCCGATCATTTCGCTCAGGTTATTATGAACAGACTGACAAATATTATGCCAGCGTGAAGCCTCTGGGAAGCATGATCTCATTACTTCCCCTCCTCGTAAAGTCAAGTAAGTAAGACCTCCTAGGATTGTTCTGGCTCTGTCAAAGAGTCATATTCCCAAGTGCCCTCTTTTTTTATATGTCTTTTGGCAGAGAATTTTAGAGAAGAATCTGCAACCAAGCTGAGACCAACAGACGGGACTCAAGTCTATTACAGTGTTCAGTGATCCTGGATGACATTCAGGTCCGTCTGGGTTTCTTCTGTGTGTGTGTGGTGCCTGAGTCACAACCACACCAAGTTCATATTCAGGAGGAAAAAGCAGCTGCGTCATCATTCATCAGGTATTTTAGCAGCAGAAAGGGGGTCTTTTAATTTGATGTGAACCCTGTGTCTCTGTCCATTCATCACAGAAACTCTCCATCTCAGTCCTCACACTAATGGTATTCATTAGATGAATTCATTCCTGAAGGAAATTGTCTGCTCATTTCCTTCCGGTTCCTCATGTTTATGACTCCTTGGTGAAAATTTATGGATAATTTCCACTCACTTAAAACAAATCAAACAAAGTTACAGGGTGGGGTAACTGAGGTATTCCTCATGATTAGCGTGACCACGGCCCAAAATGGCCGAATCGAGATTGAATAAGTGATTTATGGCTCCATCATGAAGAGATGCCCTGCTGACGGAGGCTTGTTCATTTAATTCGCCACAAGGACGTGGGTGAATACAAAGTCAGAGCAAAGAGGGGACTGCCAAACACAGTGAAGTCAATTCAAAGGTTTCTTTTTTTGTCTCAAGTAAGAAGCGTAAACAAGCAAAAACGTTGCACCTGAAGGCTTTATGTGAAAAGAGTGGTTGTCAACTGGTATGTAAATATGTTAGTATAATATATTTTTATAATGAATGCATATAATATATTATATTATATAGCATAATATATTAATACAGAGGTACCTCAGTTCTCGATCACAATCCGTTCTAGAAGGCCGTTCCAGAAGAGATTTGTTCGAAATCTGAATCGATTTTTCGCAAGAAATAATGCGTTCCAAGCCTTAAAACAGGCTTTTGTAGGAGTGAATGTAGAGTGTCTGCTGCAGGTGCGCTGTTCCTCTATGTGTGTGGCCGCTGCATGTGGGAGGGGTTGCTGAGTGATTGACGTCTCTCCAGAAGTGAAGAGGTGCCCGGTGCGTGTCCAGCTCTGAATGTGCGCTTCTGTGCAGTTTGGCTGTGACAAAGTCATAAACCAAGTAACGCTCTGTCCGAGACTCGCCTCATCCCTGTCCCAGCTCCAGCCCACAACAGGACATCAAACCCTGGAGTGAGCGCTCCAGCCTCGGAGGTGTCGAGGAGCACCTCCCCTGTGACACTCTACCAGGGTCCAGTGTGGAGACAGGAAAGGTTTTACACCTCAATATGAAGAAAAAACAGTCAGTAAATGTAGCCAACAGGACACGTCTGCATACAGAGGCTGCGTTATACATAATAACAAAGCGCGTCGTGGGTCAGCTGGTCGGTCCGCGCACCTTATGATTTTTTCCAGCTTTTTTCAGGGCCGTTCGAGTTGTGGATTTTCGTTGAAATTTTTGTTCGAACTCGGATTTGTTCAAAGTCCGGGACGTTCAAAAACCGAGGTACCACTGTATATATATTTTTTGGTTCAAAACTGAGCCATGACACAGAATATGTGTAGAATGAAAACCAAAAACCCACATCAGTGGGGAGTTGATGGAAAAAGCGACCCACTGAGACATACCTTTGGGTCACGTCCAATGCTTCACTACATTAATTTCACAAGACAAGCAGCTCATTTTCACCCACAATTGATTTTTTTTATTATGATATTAAGATTATTTATTTTGTCTAAAGATTTCACAGACAGCAGTGACTTCACCTGGACTGCAGTAGCATCACATTTGCCTTAAGACACACAGAAAGTAAGAAGAAGAGAGAGCGGGTCACGTGACTGGAGAGGTCACGAATGTCCTCATCCTAACCCCAACCACCCTTTCTGAGCATCAAGAAATGCAGCAAATGGGGAGCTATGTGGTTCAATTGAAAGCCTAACGTATCAACATCAAAGCAGCTGGACAAGTTCTGCATCAACGCTTTCGGAGTGAGGATGGCTTGCCAGAACACCACCAAAATCACATGCTGTAAGTTCAGCCATTCCCAACCTACCCAGGTGATTTTCTCTAAGTAGGTTCTTTCGATTGAAATATTGAGTTTAGAAACCAGCAAACCAGTAGCCCATAATACTAGTTACTAGTCGTGACTGACTAGTTTGAGTATTTATTTATTTTGGTGGCGGTGCTTCTACTGAAAAAAACTGTACACAGTCTCTAATTCTGTTGCCTGAGATTCAAAGAGATGAACTGCAACTGTCAAATATCCTCAGAATCACAAGCTCTTCTTTCTGTTCTCAGCATGTAATGCCCTTGTTAGCTTTAAGAGTATTGGAAATCCTTATGCAATCCCGATGGATTTCCCTTTACAACCTCAATTAACTTGCAATTTCTGCTCTGACTGGAATAACGCTGAAAGGAAGACAAGCAAGGCTGCAGATGGGATGTTTAACAATGTTCCTCAATGCCCGGCCTGCTCCTCTCTGAGGCTGGAAGAGATGGAGCGGAAAACCGAGGGTCTGTTGCTCTCGAGGAAGCTGTCATCTCTATCACTTGAAGATGTCTGTGCCGCATTAAAGCTGGCATCCATCACACAGCTCACATAATAGTTAGGAGAAGGGAGTTTGATGTTGACAGTCCCCATAGATCCATTATATTAAAACCCTTTCTGGGTAAGTTCCATCACCGCTCATTTGACTTTTAAGGCTGACTGATATTGGCAGCATATATATTCAAAGAGAACAAAGAATGTTGACATTTTTTGCACGATAAATTAAATCAAACTTTATGGCGGGAGATGTGAGAGGTAGCGGAGCAGATTTGATGCTAAAGCCAGTGATACATTTACGGAACAGTTTGCTTCACTTTATTCCTTGTGATCAACCACTATGACTAGGAGTCATCTGCACAAGGGATTCTAAATCAAAATGGCAATACCAATCCCTTGCTGCAGGTAAGGGTCTCCTTCTCACTCTCATGCATCATAAACACATTAAGTCAGATGTACTTGATGCCAGCGATGCGACTATCTGCTCTTTACAAGCATCAAACAACACTCAAGGAGGGGAACCTTGTTACCAATGAAACACTTACGTGCTGTAGGCGATGTGATATCACTACTTTATCATGCATCAGTTTCAACAGTCGTTCCAGTGAGCTTTTTCAAAAGTGCGCCCCCAACTGTAGTCTGCCATTCTGCCCAGACAACACATCCTCACTCCCTCATATATTGATGTTGGGAAAGTTGCCTTTTGTGTCCTACACTGACGAAAAGGGCAGCCTTCTTTGGAGCTCCATTCATTCAGCATTAAATATTATGTCAAACTGATATTCATAGCCCATCAAACGTCCACGTGACTTTCACCATGATGTTTTGTTTGGACCGCAAGCTTTGTGGAAACGTGCAGAAATGCGGACAAAATGAACAACACGAAACATGCATGAACTTGGACATCTGTGTCACCATCACACAAAAATCCTTTGAAGACAGTTGCTATTTGACGCCCAGGAAGTGGGAATGTGTTGGCAAACAATGTCCATGGCAGATCTCATCATGACCATCGACGCGGCCACTGTGGAGCTGCTTAACTGCTACAGCCTCTTATTAACCATATGCATGAATATTTAAGCCCCTCTGCAGGCTGAAAAGGATCTTGGCGTGGTTTAACCAACTCTCCTTGACTGCCCAGATTAGCTGCAACAACTTGAGCCTGCAGTTTAATGCTACATGACATTCAGATACGTGTGAACCTGCCCTTTGTCTGTGGAGACTATATGCTCTCCCTTGGGTTTCCTCCCGGTGCTCAGTTGAAAAACACACACGGAGGCTCATTTGTGACTCCAAACAGTTTTGATGGTGTGCCAGTGGTTCTCCGTCTATAAGTTCCCCCTGATGGACTCCAGCCCTTCCAGGGTGACTCATAAAGTGAGTAGCGTAGCATGAATTCATTAAAACAAATAAATGAATGAATACCTCATTTCACTTGAGGGACATGAAGCTCTGTATTGGTGGGATTACTTGAGGTTAAACCGTTTGCCCTTTGTTGTTCTGAATCCCCCTGACATTTTAAAGCTGTTATTACAAGTGGTTTTGGATTAAATTGTCTGCCACAATGACACAGTATTTCATATAACACCTAGACTTTAAATATGTTAATTGGGTCAACTGCTCTAGCTAAAACTCTGAGGGACATCACCATGGCATTTAAACCCCCAGATGCTCCGTCATGAGGCTTTCTTTGTTTCTGTGAGGCCCTTGGTGCATTGTTGGAAATGCTCCTTCAGTCATGACATTCCATGGACGCTACTCTCCTAATATATCATTTCAAGATTGGTAACCAACGTGCCGTATCAATATCCTAACTTCATTTACATGTTCTTGCTGTATAAATAGCAGCGATCAATAAAGCTCGGGGCTCAGCTGACAATTCTGCATGAAGGATTTACTCTCATAAAACAAACCCCCCCGTGGGCTTCGTCTGTAATGTTGTTTCGCGATTGATGAGATTTTTAGTCTGACACGTCTAAAATGTATACATAACTGAAGCCTGAGGTGTAACGCCAGACCAAGGAAAAAACCTCCTCAGATATAAAGTGGCTTGATCTGAACATTTTCTTTCTTATTCAGGGTTTGAGAGACTACATTTTCAGACATCGATTTCTTAAATTGCTGATACTAGACATTTAATAGTTTTGAAAGTGCCAGCAGTCTACAGCTCTGCATTTTCGTGGATAGTTGGAATCCCGATGATAAATGACCGAACGTTTTCCCACTGAAATCTTGTATCTCGGTCTATGCATTGGAAAACAACTGCTACTTTATTCCTGAATGTAATGACTCAGTTAATGTGAACGGTGAGTATCAATACTTAGATGTCAATTGCAAACTACATAAACCGGAAAGGAGGATAGGGACTGACCATGATAGATAAACTACAGACTCAAATACCTTCAACTAGTGATGGTGTGATGCTGCTTAGAGAGGCCTCATTTTTCGAGCAACAGTAAATGGCCCTCTCAGCTCAATAACTTATTGGCTCTTTGAGCAACCAAATAGGTAACTAGTGTGTCACCAGTGATGCCAGTAACGCATTACTTAGTAACGCATTACTCTTATATCAAGTAATCTAACGCGTTACTATTTCAAACAAGGTTACCAAATTAAAGTTACTTATCTAAGTCACCGTGCGTTACTATTGTTGCCATTGTCGGGTGAAATATTACCATTTGCTTTCTACAACTGCGACTTTGGGCATGACGTCATGTGCGGGACACGCCAGTTACGTTTTCAACAGGCGGGCAGCTCACGTGTCAAGCTGCTGGCTACACGGCACTAAATAACAGGCGTGAGGAGAGATGCACGTTTCTAGCTGAAAATACAGCCACTACTTTGAATGAGTGTCTGCCATAGATGACACATGTATTAACCCTGCAAGGTCCACCAACGCTCAAAAATCACTCAAAGAGAGAGAGATAAAGTAGCCTCGCAAATGTATCGAAAGTGCAGACTCAAAAAACCATGTACCAGTTTTAATTAAACGACACGTATGATAATTTTGTTTTTACTTTTATAGATTTTTTTCTTTGATGCAGGAAGAAACGGTACTGATGTGATGTACTGATGTTGCATTTTCTCTCGAAAGCCAGAAATAAAATGATCCTCCGGCGTGACGGAGCGTAGAGGGAAGTAACAGCAGCCACTTGAGTGCAACTACTGCCTCCAGGTGGACAACAGGAGACGTGACACACTGAGACTTAATAGACTTCTGCCTTGGAGTTAAAAAAAGCAAACGTAATGGGGCATTCCCTACATTTTTTATATAAATGACAATATCTCACTTTGTTTTGTTTTTCATTCTTGTTGCTTTTGTGTGTGGTTTTCCCTCCAATGGCTTCAAGTGTGTCAAAGCAAAACATTGACTGTTCATTCATATAACTGAGATTGTGCTAAAAAAAATGACCTCAAACATGGAAAAACACTGGACCCCCAAGAACTCCAACCTCAAAATCGACATAAAAGATGTAGTAGGCTGCCAAATGTAACTTGACAAGTAACTTGTAATCTAACTTAGTTACTTTTAAATTCAAGTAATGACTAAAGTAACTAAGTAACTTTTTGAGGGAGTGATCAGTAGTTGGATTACTTTTTCAAAGTAACTGTGGCAACTGTGTTTATTGTTTCTTCAATATTTTAGTACTAGTGAAGGCCTGATGAACCTTCATGAAGCCCTGTGGTTATTTTCAGGGTTCGGTAGGTGGTGCTCTCCTATTGAAATGCTGTGCTGTTTCACTAAAGCAGTTCTCAATAGCTATCAAGTACCATGTAGCGGAGTCTGAAAATGAGAATCCTCCTCAGTCCATCATAAATGAAAACACCCTCCTTGCCAAGGTCGTGATTGCTCAGACTTGCTTTTAAAATAATGAAGTCAAAATGTATGGCGTGGTTTTAAATGAAAGCTGGAGACCATCTTTGATGAAGTTTTTGGCTTTGCTGGTCAAATTGGGCCGCGGCGGTGCCAAGTGGCTGCATTGTTCTCTCGAGACTCAATTAGTACACAGACACATGGGCTGTCAAATGTCATCACGGCATGTGGGAGTATTTGCACAAGAGCTTCCTTCATGTGAGACACAGCTGTATACGACCAGGCAAAACAGACCTTCAAGTTAATGAGATGCTCACTAATGAGCTTCAACATCCACAGGCTGCTTTTATTTCCTTGGGCTTTTTTAAGGTTAGCATTGTCTACTTCCACACAAAGACTTTTGAGGTGAAGCTTAAGTGGTTGCTTCTTTATACGTCGGTTTATTAAGGATAGATGCTATGCAAATGAAATGAAAACATAATGATCTGCCTCGTGGCAGTGAGAAAGGCACGGTGACGTCACAGCAGAGGTTACTGTGATACACCCTTCTATGTCCCAACTTAACCTCAGTTCATTCTTACACAGTGGTATCTGGCTTGAGGATTACTGTCTGTTTTGATGTGATGCAAGACAGAAAAGGGCAATGTTTGCTTCCAAGATGGTACTCTAACACACAAGCCATACGCAAAGGATCAGGGTCAAGGTCAATAATACCAAAACATTCAGAAGTAGCCAGGGTGTAGACAGTGACAGATGACAGAGTGAGGTCACAAGATGAATTCATAGGTGGATAGAAAAGTAAAGGAGGCAGGAATGAGACAAAATGATCCGGTTAGGATTGTGGAATTGATGCAGGGTGGTGAACCAGGGTTGATGGTGTTTACCACTGGACTTCGACCAAACCTGGCCTCAGTTTCAATGAGCACATCTGAATCGGTTTCTAACACGTTCATCGCGCGATAATTGTAAGTCCATGACATTGTTAACCAGCATCCAGGTCAACTTGGTCTGGTCATCTTCCCCTTGCTATATTTTTAATCAACCCTGTATACATTACACTACTGGCGGCACCTGTGCCGATTCCCAGTAGGGTGGCAGCGGGACATCACCTAGAAAGTATTTTCATTTATTTTGATGCTGGAGGCAGTTTTCTAAATGAAAAAGAAAGTTTCATATCCTTGGACTGTATGTGGAAATCATGTTTTTACTTGACGTATGCCTGCTTGTCACGTACTGTAGACTAAACCACTGCTACTGGTGTGAAGTACTATGAGCGATATTACATCGGACGAAGGTGTTCAGTGCAGTGCCATGGAGGGTAGAGGGCATGATCCTACATCAAGGGTCTAATTCAAGGAAGACCAAAGGACAACACGGGCATAGCCCAGGTAGCAACTGCATAAACAAGCAGTCTGCAGGTCTGACCCCACAGACTGAATGCAGCGCCACCTATCCCATGCTGCTGTTTTGTGATGGATAGATATGGTATCATGAAACACTATTACAGGGTTGATGAAAGAGTGCCTTCTTTTTCAGAGGCCATTAGATGGCGCTATCGCTTTAGAAATGGCGTGAACTTTCATGTCCGAACATTTTACAGCGGGCAGTGCCATCTGGTGGCCTCTGAAAATCAGGACACTGAATCGTGAAACCTCACCACCCTTCAATACTGTGTCATGAAATCCCATCCACTCCTCACTACTTCTGATTGTGTGTACTTGGCCTTGTGGTCATGGCCTCCGTTCAACAGCAGAAGTACTGACCTACATTTTTGAGTTGAATTCATTATTTGGCCTTTGATATGGCATGATTCTCCGAACCCCTTGAATCTGATTCTCTTATTTTCCATTTGTCTCGCTCACATATTTGTGGCTATTCTTATGAGATTTGCGTCATGATATGTATATTTTGAGATATGTCACGATCTCAAGTGAATGAAAATAAGTCAATCTCAGTCTTGTTCTTAATGTCTCTGAGCACTGAGTTTGTTTATTTGGCCAACTAGGCTGGCAGGAGAAGAAGGCTTCAGTTTTGAAATGACCAAAATCCCTTTCAGCGATCTTTGTTATCCTCTCAGACAACCTGCTCTAATCTGTCTCACTCTCCACCGACCCCTCCATCTCCCCAGGGGGAGAGTAATTCTCTTTTGTGTCAGAGCTGAAAGTGTAAGCCTTTTGCCGACATCATCCCATGGATGTCAATCGTCTTGGTGCAGAAGTGGAAACAGGTCTTTGCTCTTTTGTAAGGACAGATTTATAACTCACAGCAAGCTATCCATTGAGGCCATACGTTTCTATCTAGTGGTGCTGACGTGCTGCTGCTGCGAGAATCCATGGACTGACCAGCTTCAGTCATTCCCAGTTAGCCTCAACACCAAGCCCATTTGATGTAAAGTATAACACTTAAAGTGTTAACTGACCAAGTGAGAAAAAATAAATAAATCCATTGCACCTTTTAACGTCTTTTGTTTTGCTGCCACAATAACAAAATGTACTTTCAACTAAACTGGCTTCACCTTTTCCTGGCACACACACTGGTTGACATCAGAACCGGCTGCACCGGGAAAACCAACCCCTCCTTTAGTCATTTAACTCCATTATAACACTGTATTCCTCCATATGCGGCATCAACATTGGCTATAAAAATCCACTTGAAAATAGTCGCTATTCAACGCCTTGGAAGTGAGAAGGTGTTAGGAACCATTACCAACTCAACTGGCTGTAGTACAGACAATTAAAAAATGATATTGACTTTCTATCACGCCGGGCAAATCATTTCAACGCCTTCTATATAGTCTCAATATTAGGACTGAGATGAATATGGATTCAGCTGCTGCCAAATACGGAAGCATCAATATGTTTCAGGCCACATATCATCTTTATGAATCATTAGAGGATCCCAGGCAATGATATTCTTGAAACTACTAATGAATATAACTCCTCTACACAACCTTATAATGATGCTAAAGGTGTGAAAGGACAGCGCTGCCATTACTTTGGATGGTTTGCAGCTGGAGCCGAGGCACAGTAAAAGGCCATCTGTCTGTAGACAAACACCCCGGTAGCCCAGCCCTGTTTTTTTCTCTGGTTTGAACAATGTGGGGACGATTCAAGGTTGAATGCCATCCTATTAAAAATTGCCATGCCGTTTCTGAACCACTGCTTCATTTATGTAGTCTGCATGTTAAAGGATGTCTTCACGCTTCAACTAGAGGTTTGACACCAAGGACGTCTCCCCTCTTCATCCTGTAAAAAAAAAAGTCCTTTCAACTTTTAAGTTAACTTTGAACTTACCATGACAAATTGTCTAATGCAGCTGAGTTATTCCCCTTCACCTGCTTCCAGCCTTCGCCCCGATTGTGTTCTGTGGACCCTGACACCAGCCTTGCCCCTTTGGACGCCTTTGGTATTGGATTGATTGTCGGCTATAATTGACCCATTTGCCTGTGACCTGCAGTCTGTGCAGTGCGCTGCCCTCTTCTGGTATTTTTGCATCCTTGGACTGATCACTTTGTTGATTCGTAAATGATGAACGTATTGATTCCATCTGTGATTTTCAGCCGAAATGAAAACCTCCCTCGCTCAAATTGACTGTGAATGTTCAAGACATAGCTCCTCGACTCCCATTGCACAAACAGCGAAATCTCACCGTGACTGTGTTTTTCAACTGCCCAGTTCTGCTCTCGCAGTTGTCACCATGACACGGTTTTACAATTCATTTCATGAAAAGTGTAATTATTTTCTGACCACAGTAGAGGACAATCTTGCTTTTAAATGATATTCCTAGACATAGGTTTTCAAAGCCAAAAAATATTATATTATATTATATTATATTATATTATACAAGTAACATCCGACTTACGACCTGTTCGACTTAGGTCCACCCGTACAGATGCTGATTTTTTAAACATTTTTTATTCAGTGTTTGGCACCGCAGCACGTAGCAGCCCGGCATTGCGTACGACAATTACGGAGCACAGTATCCCAGCATTTCACTCTCACACAGAGATCTACCACTACAGTACAACCTATAACCCTCGCGTCGGCTATTTTGAATGGCATACGACTTGCGTCCAATCCGACTTACCACCAGGTGGTCGGAACCGATCCCGGTCATAAGTCGGATGTAACGTGTATATGAAGCAAATATTACCATATAGTGCACACTGAAAGCTGACACCGTTTTATGAGACCTCTGGAGAGAGGGTCCTCGGTGCAGAACAACCAGGTCCAACAATGCTCCCCAGGTCCGACCCCGCCTCCCAGGTCAGGTAAAAGCCCTGTCCAGGCCGAGCTAAATGGACATGATTTTAAACTACATTTATATAAGTAACTGAATGGAGCATAAACTTCAGTAAGTTTTACACTAAAAAACTTTTCCTAGATATCTCCTTATATCGACTTATCCAATTCTAAAATTTTTAAATGTTTATTGTGCATTGCATGCAGTCATTTACATGGTTAGCTCAACGATATGAGTGGGTTAGGGGTAATAATACAGTAATACAGGTTTACAGTAATATATAGTAAGCCTTGTGTGTTGGGTTGGAGCCTGGCTTGGTATGCACAGCCAAAAACCTTTGCTGAACTTTACCAATGTGGGTATTATATGCCACTAGGTGGGATTGAACCTGGGGGCGGGGTTGGACCCGGTGCAACTCCCCCCAGTGGTTCTGCAGCGAGGAGCACTTGGAGCAATTTGGTCAACTTCCTCCGCCTCTGCAGTCACAAAAAGTGGGTCAGTCTGCTGGGGGCGGGTGTAAAGTTCATGAGAGGCAGAATTGCTGGCCTTGATCATTCCATGGATGTCTGTTATAAGCAAAAAGAGATTTGGTCGACACCGTCTCTGGGTCCATCGTATCCTTCTGGGACGCAATCAGCTCTGTGAGTTGTGAACTCCAGCAGCCGCTGTTTTCTTTATGATTTTTCTCGCTCTGCACAGGTCACTGTACAATCTGGGTTTTGATAGGCAACTGCCGGAGTAAAGATTTTTCAATTTCAACGTTTGATACTAAAAAAGTGGTGGCATGAAATGCGCCCAACACATATTGCATTGTCAACAGCTCTACATGAACTGAACATGTAAAAAGTAGAAACGCCACCTTTCAATTCAGCTCAACAAGGACATTTTTCCAGCTCTACAATATTTATGCCTATAAGTGTGTTCTTAAAATATCCTGATGTAAACAATATCCTTCAGCAGAGTCCAGCTCAAGTCGATAAGTGAGATCCAGCGAGGTCCTGGGCAGTTCTCAGTGTTTAACAGAGTGAAACCTAACTTCCAAACTCATCCCTAGGGTTTCTGAGTGCAAGCCTGGTGGAGAGAACCTGTACAGTGTGTTATGTCAAGCCCAACAAGATTACTCAAAAGAAAGTGAAACATGAGTGAAAAGTTGTTCCCTCAGGTTACAGCAGGCACAATCCTTATTCACTGGAATCCATTATCTATTTCTGATCTCTCTGTGGGATGCAGGGAAGCGGATGATCTTCAAACGGCTATGCTGAAGGCACAGCAGCCTCCTGAGCTGTTTGTTGCAGCTCTGGGCAGTTCGACTTGACCTGCACTGCTGAGGTATAAATAAGTTATTGTTGCGTCTGTTCGCAGAAATGATGAGGTTAAGGTTATAAGACGGGGAAGAATTCAGTATAATTACAATTACTTAATAACAAAACAGTTTCAAAAGAAAAGCACAACCACAAAAGGGGAATCACAATGACAAAAAACAAAACCACTGAGAGATTAATGGAAGTGGGGAGTGTACTGGCCATACCAAAGCCTGATTGGTTAGATCAGTCAGGTGGAAAAACAATGCTGTGCATGAGTCAAAGGGTTTGAGCTGATAACAGATGCTGCATGCTGCGAAGTACGAAGCCTGCCCAGGGGACATAGCGAACAAAGCATCATCTCAAGATTCTGAAACCCTGTTGACATATTTCTTGGATAGTGAAGGTACTGAATATCGTATATATAGTGGACTGAAATATTCTGAAATGGATGAGCTGAAATAGAACTTAAATAGACATTTTATTTATCAGTTATTATTACACATCGCAGCTAGGATGGTAACAACAACAACAAACATGGAGGAATCCCTGAACAAAAGCAAACAAAAGCATCTGTTTGCTTCTGTTCAGGGATGTTTTTCACAACACAATGGCCAGGGTTTCCACTACTCTGAATGTACTTGACATTGTTATAAAATTGAAATTCATACACATATATTTCCAAGACATTAAAAGAGCTTTCGTTTAAATAAGGTGATATAAAAACGTGAATATAGCCACCATCGTGATTTATTGAGCTATAGTCAAACTGATGCAAAATAAACAATATTTTGTTGTTTAAATGTATGTATGGGTCCATCATTTGATTCAGTAATATACCAAATTCATTCAAATTGGAAAAATGTGGCGTCTTGTGGCAAATATTCTTATACCATTAAACTGCGATTAAGATCAGTTTACCACAAATTCTCTCTCTCTCTGTCTCTCTATATATATACATATATATATATACTTGTGTTTACAGAGCCATACTCAGAGGGCTGTAGCTCAGAGGTAACCAACAGCTGAAGCACCGTTCACTACTTCACTACTGTCAGGGAATCAATAACATAACATGACTGTGATTCATAACTTGGCAAAAGTGGTCTAAGTTTTCATCCAATCAGAACGGCAGGCACAAGATCTGGTGAACAGTAGCTGCCTGCAAGATGTTAGCAGCAACAATGGCGGCAGGAAATCAGTGGGAGGGGAAAAGGTTAAGGAGAGTTTGAAAACCAGTCTTCATTGCGACTAAATGTTTCCTTTGCTCCTATTGGATGTAGGTAGACCAGAAATCACAGTGAACAAGGACAAATATATTTGAGAGGAAATGACGACATGAGATATCACAACCAATAAAGCAGCACTCTCCAACACTTCGGAAACTATCTTGGAAACGAATGCTGACCTGTGTCAAACCAAATGCATGATGTTCCTTGTACCTCTTATTCACACCTTCCATCTCACTTCTACTTCTGCACAGTTAAAGCAGCAAGGTCTTGTTACGTTGGCGAGTGTGTGCAGCTTTGGATTTTTGGCTCAGGAGCGTTGCTTTTGATATCCCCTTCACCCATCAGCACACAGGCACGCAAAGCCAGTTCCTGTGCCTCTTCCATCTCCGTAACAAAACATGAAAAAAAACATAGAATCACAATCTTCTTAGATGTTCTTTCGCCTCGCCATAGTAAATTTATCAGTTCATCCCAGCAGACGAGATGTGATCCAACTTCTTCCCTTTCCCTTGAGGGCTAAAGACATTTTAAGACGAAGTCACAGAGAAAGGAGAGAGAAGGCAGTTAATATTTGCTCTTCACATTTCTCACACTTTTTGTGGTTCACTTCAAATGCTGACAGCCAGCTAACTAACAAAGCTTGTTACACCCAGATCCGCTTCTACGTAAAATGCACTTAAACGTTTGGAAAACTATTTAATCTTTCTAAATAGGGAAGGGAAATGAAACCAATTTACGAGAGTGTATCATGTATCATGAGTGTTTATCATGTGCAGCAGCTCAATTTGCTGTTATTGCCGAATCGGATAACTAACTAACAACCAGACAAACGTATCTATCACAAAGCAGAAAGAACAAATGCTCTGACTTCATGGCACTCTCCGCTCTATAATCTTCACTGAACTACTTTATTGAGTTCCACCTATTGAGCACTTCCAATGTTTCATAAAGCCTCATTGATACTGTATGCAATGTAGTAATAGGAGCTCTATAGAAAATTTATCTTAAATCTCAATTCCTCAAAAGCTGCAGGGATAATCAATGGCAAACTCACAGATCTGCAGTTACATGCGGGTAACTATTTTTCACTTTGAGTTTATCTGAATGAGCTACATTTTAATTTGTATTTTGTGATATGAAATGACATTACAACACACAACGTACATGTTTTATGTTCGCTGTATGATCAATTATTTGATTATTAACGGTTTCAAATAGAATTATTCTAAAAATAGAATGTAATAAATAAAGTGACAGCAGCAATGTGGCCCAGACTTCAAGGTCCTCTGTAGCTATATCTGAGAAGATGCAGCTCAGGTGGGTGTTGTCAACTATTTATCTCCGCAGGGCTCAAAGGGCGTCACCGTATTTATAGGTTACCAACCTACAATAACAGACTATAAGACACACAAAACATAGTGCTTAAGACCTTAAGCTTAATGCTTTTCCATTTGCAGCTCATGTCACAAGACTCTGGATTGCTCTGGAGTGTTGACTTCCACTTCCACATCAATCACTCATGAACATTACCTCCAAACCTAACAGCTGTGTCTTTGTCTTTCATTTATCCCAGTCATCCCGTCAAAACCGGGAAACATCTTTTCCCTGTCGCGAGTTGAATCCTGCACCATTTCCATATCGCACTGCCCTTTTCCCCTTGTACATGAAAAAGGATGAGAACACCTGTTCACAAAATGTCCTGCACTTAGCTACACATCAAGTTTCATACTCCATATTTGGTGTACTACAGGTTTGATGTGCCAGCACTAAGGCTGTCATTTAATACCATTGACAGTGCAGGAAGCGCAACATATCCACACTATGCACAACACATTGCCAAGAACCTGTCTCCAATCAAGTGCTGCCTGCACCAGCCAAGTCATTATGCTGGTGTGTTCGGAAAATTAATAAAAAACCAAAAGTGGTTGGTGGGCTCGGTGGTCTGCCAACCTGGTGACACTTGATTTGGCACCATTGCTTTCCACACCTGTGTCCCGCTGGTCTTGATGAATCGTTTTGATAAAACACTCCCAGCTTGGCAGCGACCAGTTGACAAGACTGAACACAGGAGGTGTGGCACACATTTCACCATTAGGGAAACTTTTATCGTATTAAAAACATAACAAATTTAAGTCCGCATTTTATCTGTTCTTGGTATCTGGGTGGAAGTAAGCGCAAGAAAATAGAAACATTCTACAAAAAAAGTAAGGGAAACATAAGTACAATGTCATGTAGCTTGTGGAAACAAGTGACAGAAAGAAATAAAGTTTTCTGCGTTTTCATGTATGACTAAAATCAATGTGAAATTCAGCATGACGTAAGAACCTTCGATGTTTCCAGATTTTTTTAATACAATTTTGCAAGTTATGTACGCCAAGCCATAACTTACATATATAAATACTAGGAAACATGACTCCATAGTTGCATCTTCTGACTCTATCGTCCGAACCTTGATCCCACAAGTCCTCAGAGGACACCACCAGTACATAGTCCAGGAGTATTCTATTGGACTATTCAGATGCTCTACGTGGATGATACTCCATTGCGTTCCACATATAACACCCCCTCCTCCACAGACTGGTATCCAAGCTGCTGGTCCTCAATGGAAGACACTCAGGGAATTTCCAGAGCATGGAAGACTCTGCGTGATCCATCTCAGGGTCCCGTGAACCTCTGACTGGGAGATACAGGGTGCAAAAAGCCATACCAAATGGCTCAGAAATACTGTGATCCATGTGCGATCACGCTTCAGAGCTCTAGAATTACGCTGTGCATTTTCTTTTGACAACAGGGAAAACCCACCCGCCCACACATCTACTGCCCGCGGCATTTAGTATTGGGTTCCATTCAGGGCTGTGGGGAGTCCACATATGCGACGACCTTGTGCATCTGAAGAAGGCCCAGAAGAGACTGCGCCATCTGAGAATCCTCAGGGAAAATGACATATCTATCAAACTGCTGGTGTCTTTTTTATCGTCTGAGTATAATGTGCCTGACTGTATATGTCTGTGGCACAGCGGCACCACAGTGGCCCAAAAACAGGTCCTCCACAGAGTCATCAACTCTGGAAATAAACGGTTGCCCTCTCCCCAAACCGAGTCAAATGGATCTATTGCTGCCACAAACACCATTTCATCGGACACGTCCTCAGAAAACCTGTTTGAACAGCTGCCATTATGCAGAAGGTAGGTGAACATTAGAGCAACAGAAAAAGTGCTTTTATCCCGCTGCAGCAACAAGATAACATGAAAGTGTGTTCGTTGCATTCATTGGTTGATGGATTTGTGTGCGTATGTGTGAACATACCGGACTCCTCAAATTCTTGGTTGAGTCCGCTCCAGGCCTCTTTGCTCTTCTGTAGGTTCTCCTCCATGACCTTGATATCCGCAAAAGGACAGTTACAATCGGGAAAGCGAGGAGAGCAGTGGCACCAGCAGTCGTTGTTGCGGCAGAGCAACTCGCCCTCTGAGTTACACGCAACGTAGCTAAGGGCCGCCTCCACAAAACGCCCACGTAGGAACTCCGGCAGGACATCCTGTAGACCTGAAACATAAACAAAGACAAGTAAGATATTGGTTGGATTAGTTCTTTTTTTATTGGCCTTATCACTACGTAGCACTGGTAAAAAAAAATCAACACACGTATAAACTGTCTGAGTTATCGATTATCTTAAAGAGATGGGGTGAAATCTCTATTCAAAAACATCCTCGATCTATGCAAACTTGCAAACACAAATGCAAAAAATAAAAAATAAATAAAAAAAATCAGATTCACCAAGGCATTTCTCTGCAGCAAATGCTGTTGCTGTGACACCTTCATGCTGTCCTCAGCCCATCCTCACTGCAGCCAACAACGTCAAAAATTCACCCAGTATACAAACAAATGCTGGGTCTTTTCCCTGTTCATGAATCCAAAAAGTAAAAAGGGTGTGCATTGGCGCCAAGTTCAGTTAGCATTGATGCCTGTAGTTCATTGAAATGAAATGTAAAATTCTCAGTCTTGTCTGCTAGACTCCCGTCCCATGAGACTTTGCTGCAGAAAAACAGAAAGTCACAACCTGTTGGTAGTGTGTACTGAACCAAAAACAATAGATCATAGTCAAGGCTTCCGTCGTATGGTTTTCTGGGTGTTTCCACTGTGCCCGAGTCCACAAGAGAGAGATAATAAAGAGTCTTTTACTGTGTAGTTAAAAGTTGAGCTAAAATAGATAGTCTTTTAAAATCATATGAAATACACAAAACTATGATTTGAAATATTAGAAAATGAGCATTAGCCCTACCCATCGAAAACGCTTTGCTTCACAGATGCGTAAATGTTGTTTTCCCATGCCACACCTACTCTGCTGTGATTGGTGCGGAGGAAACCTTCAGCCCGCCTCTGCTTGACATCTGCTGTCAGGAACTCCTTACACATGAAACAGGAGCTTGTCGCTACATTGTTCAAGTCCATATAACTGCAGACTTGCCAGTTAAAATCACTTGCAGCAAAAGCCCCTCAGTCTAAATGAGCTGACATGTACCGTCCTGTCCGTGACCTTTCCTTCTACAGCACTGTTTTGGAGCTCGAGACTCAAAACAAATGTTTAACCATGACCGAGGTAGGACACCACAGTGCTGGGATCTGTCTCTGACATCAAGAAAACCTTTGTGTTTAATACTGCGTCTTCCTGTGGCAGAAAAATCACTACTAAAGAGATCATTTCACCGACGTGCAGCGTTGTGAGTGTAACTGCAAAAACATATATAGTCATGAAGATCATAACACTGTGATACACTGAACTATCTTACTAGAATGACGCAGTACATCTCTCCTGTCCCCATTGGGACACATCTCCATCTACAGAGGAGGTGGGCGCCTTCAGAGCTGTGCTGGAGTCAGAGTCAGGCGCAATGTCAAATTGTGCTACACTCTCTTTCTCCGGATTCTCCACAAAGGTGGTTTTGAAACAGAATGAATGTAAAACGCACAAAATTATCTCTGCGGCGCGAAGTCAAGAAGTCAACAGTTTTAGTCAAGGTGATGTTGGGATGATAGTTCATACAGGAAATAAGTCGAAAAACCACTTCCGGCGAAATTTTTAAGTATTGTTTGGGTGTCGAATTATGACAGTTGACAGTGGATCTCAACCCTCTTGAATAGAAATCCCAAGCACGCACAGAGACAAGACCGGTTAAAAATTTAGAGACCCTAAAAAAGTGGTCTTGAGACCGATCCACAACACTAGTGCAACACTACACTGGAGAAAGTAGGTCTGCCAGTGAGTCTGCTATTTTCAGGGTTTCAGCGACGTAAAACTTAAATGAGAGCCGCCATGCCTTCAGAATAATGAGCTCTTTTTAAAGATGAACTCTCATGTGACCCAATGAGAGTGGAAACACAACACATCATGGAGATTAACCTGATGATGGTGGTTTTTGCTGGGTTTTATCGGACAAATGCTGATCAGAAACATCATAATAACTGACCTTTATTGCATCCAGAGGGACAAATGAAGAGATGGACCAGGTAAAGACGGCAACATACTGAAGAGAGATTTAAATCTCTTAATTAATGTCAAAACTCTGCATCACTTCTTGGTTGGCTACTTTCCATTTCTTCTTATTCATAAATATATATTGAGTCAACAATCAAGTCAACAATCGAAATACTAACAGCACAGTTGCATTGAGGATTCATTCATTTTCTCAAGATGCTGGTTAATACAAATTCTTGTCAATATTTTAGCCATGGAATATAAGTCAGCTGGAATATATAAACAATAAGCATCTCTGGAATCAAAAGAATAACTAAAATGTTTTTAATAAAACTTAAAATACTTTTACTTTTCGTTTGACTAAAACTCATCTAAATTGTAGTGACTTTTATTCAACTTATACATGACTAAGAAAAATTATATGTGAATGACTACATGTGACTAAGACGAAGAATTAACTTTGGCACAGGACTAAGACGAGGACTAAATAAAAAAATGGGCGTCGACTTGCAAAGGGCCGCTGTTCTCCATACAAGAAGCACAACTTCCCAAAGGTAGGTTACTTGAGTTGAGGCAGGAATAAAAAGAACAGATGGCTCAACTTGCAAATCACAATCTTGCGCCCACTGGTGCCCACCACCAAAAACAGATTTGGATTGTTACATATTGATGGCATGCTCTGCCACATCCCGCATGTCGTGTGAGTTGCCGCCTTGCACGAGGCGGCAGAGGGCTGCTGCAAACTTCAGAACTTCATTAAGCAATAACTTCAAAACGGAGCATCATCCTGACAAGCGACTCACAGCATCATGGAAAGGAGGACTTCAACATTGGAAACCTAAGCGAGAGCCAAGAAAGTGACGGCAGGCGAGGCCCTCTTTAAACTAAAGCTGAATATAATGGGAGTGAAATGCCATGTAATTTCAGCGGGAGAAATCAAAATGACAGCTCTCATCATCTATCAGGATCCATTACATGCCTGGTCTGCAGGACAGACAGTGTAAAAAACGGTCCATTATTGGCCATAAAGAACCAATCCATTTCAATGGTGGTGCATGACTTCAAATGCAAAGGAAAAAAAAAAAGCTCATCCGCTGTTTTGTCTCTTGTTAGAAAAGAACTTCAATCACAAATGGCGTCTTTTTGTTTTCGAGGCTGATTCCACCACTTGCACTGCGCGTGAGTGTGTTTGTGTTTTTGATGTATCAGATGAAAATGAAAATAGGGTGTTTTGTACATCACAGCTCTGTTCGTGTCATGCAGAGTGGTGGCTTCTGCTTGGTGTTCTGCATGTATAATAGATTCTGAACTCTCCCCAGGGAAATACTTCTGTAGTATATGGTGCTATCAGAATCAACTGTAACCCAGTCAGACGCTGCCACAAGATGTTGCCATCTACATTTTGTTTTGCCGATTGTGGTACATAAATGAAACACAGACGATATCCAAGTGACTGAGCTGCTATTAAGCGCATCACAAGGCACAATAGATGATTGACATATGGAAGCAACCTTGCCTTTTTTTTCAGGCTGCTCAGTTGTAACAACGCTTTGCATTTTACACAAATTGTTGACAGGCTGCAAGTCCTCATCAACAAGTGAGTCGGCAGCCTTAAACAAAACCACTCCCACGGCAGATATTGAGACGATTACTACTTAATACCGGATAAACATTCCTGTAAAGACTCTTTTTTTTGTTTTCCAGGAAAGCAGACGGACAAAACCACAGCATGCGTTCACGCTGCTTCTATGAATTTGCTTGTTGCAAGGCATGTGTCACTCCATTAATCTCCGATTTCTTTTCTCTCCCCTGACTAGATTATCCAATTCTGGATGGTTTTCAGCAGTCGGATCAATGCTGATGCATGCCAATATGAATAATAATGTCTTTGCTTGCTTGGAATTTACTCCCACAATCGCTGGAGAAGTGATGTAATTAACCCGCAATTCACTGGTGTTGCTAGGTGCCTGAGGGCTGTGTGGATGAGTTCACGGATCTGCAAAAACTTTTTTGGCAGTGGATCTCTCTAGCCACCCAAATGCCAAGTGACTTTTGAAGGAATTCATCAATGATTTGCCGACACAACGTCCACTTGGTCATGCAAAAATGTGTTGCAGATGATGACCTCTGCCACCGTGGTGATGTATTTGTGTCTGTAAGTGAAGTTTGCGGCCCACAACCACCATAGTTACGGTGTCACTGACTAGCGAGTTGGAATACAAGAATGCAACCACACCAATGTGCAGACTTATGCCTTGTCAAACATGCATATGTTTTAAATAGACTTAAAAGGATGTTGTTTTATTTTATTTTGTTCCCTTGACGTCTTATGTGATCCCCACTTCGGGAACCTCTACGCTAGTAAACTTGCCGTTCTATGCAGTACAACTGAGTCACAACACCCCAATAGGGAGCCTAAGCCTCTGCCTCTTCTGGTCAGTCCATGGGACCTAAGACCTAAGAAAAAAAAAAAAAAAAGAATGGAAGTCTATGAGGAGATGAAAGCTATTTTCTGGTCCACTTTGCCTCGTGCATAGATCACACATATGTTGCACCTCAATTTAGATGATAAATAAAGACGTCAAAACTACTATGTTTGTCATGAAATAAATTATTTATTTGTTTCTGAAAATACGTAATTATTTGGACTTCAAATTAAACATCGCATTTATGCCGTCGCAGCAGTATCTGACTTCTCCGGCGCTATGGCAGATAAAATCTGACCGTGACCCTGTAGAGTTCTCGACTGAATATCGAGTAACAGCTTGTGATGAGCAATGTAGTTGGCTACTATATATCACAGAAAACCTCAAGTAACTTTTGATGCCGAAGAGCAGCGCTCTCACGTCATTACAATGCATTCACACACCTTCATTTATGACATTTATGGCATATTTCAACCTAGATCAAAAATAACTTTTGTCTCTCGACTGACGCCAGTTCATATTGTTATATTAACTTAGGTCCCATGAGGCGGAAGTGGGTAGGCATGACTTCGGCTCCTATTGTCTGTAAATGTATTATACAAGTCAACAAGTTAAAACACATTAAACAATGCTATGGATTAAATATTCCAGATGAAACACTGAACAAAAACATCTGCATTCATGTCTAGATTTAAAATTGTTCCCATACAGCTTTGCCATTTTCTGCTTTGAGTCCACAGTTGTGTACTGCAACCTGGTCAGAATACAAAAACCCATTTGTATTCTGGGACTGTGCTCTCAGTTACAGCGCCCTAGGCTTTGGCCACGACCCAGCTTCAGTGTCCATTCCATTCCATACGATGGAGACACTTGGCATTCTGGAAGTGTGTCGGTACAGTTTCAAAGAAGAAAGCCTTTGCATGCTTTCTTAATAAATTGTTTTTTTTTCTACTTTTCAGCAGCTACTTTGTACTTGTGTACACACAAGCCCATAAAAAAGGCATTACATTTTCAGCAAAAGGTGTTGAAACACGACCCATTGAAACTGGGGATTGACTGGGAATAACTTTCTGATTCATGATAAGAAATAGTGATTCATTACCAATGACTGCAGAGAAGTTACTTAGCAGCACCAGAGTTAAAAAATAGAAGTTCTTTGAACCCCAAGTCAGCCTGATCAACAGTGTACCACGGTGCCTGTGGAGGCTTGGTGGAGTGGGCGGCAGAGCTGAGATGGTGAGAGTGGTCGCCCTGCACCTGGAAGGTTGCCGCTTCGATTCCAGCTCCAGACGTGTTTATGTCGATAGCAAGACCCCTAATTGCTCTCAGCACCACCCCTGAGTTTCCTTGCAAGAGGATCAATAAGGTTTTCTCCGTGTTTGGGATGGAGACGGCAGCACAACTTGGGCATGCTGTTGAGGTGTGATCCCCATTGTTGGCTCATGTTTGGTCCTCTCTACTTAGGTCAACTGGATGAGTCCAGTATAGCAGAATGTCACTGCATTTAAGCAGCAGCGTTGGAGTGACCTCAGGTACAATTTTGTCTCTGGACACCGAAGCGCTGCATATGTTTATATCAACAGCAGACGCAACTGTCAATGAACCAGATAAGAAGCAATTATTTTTCAAAAGCATGAGCACAAGTTGCATAAATGACAAGACAAAACAAAAGATTTAAGCATATTTATCATGCATTATTTATCCACATTTGTATATAGGCCTTTGACAGAAAACACTGTATGAATTTCATTTAAACAATAATGTTTTGTTTCTGAAGACAATATATTAAACATTACAACATATTTAATAAAAGCATCAATTTATCTACATGCTGACAGCCTCATATTATTGGTGAGAGTGCAGTCGCCCTTTGTACATCTCAATATAAATTATTCACCATACAGCTGTGAAAACATCTGTTTAATCAGAAGTTATTAGTGGTGAACAAATTCATCAGAAGGCGTTTGATTTTGTTCATCAGCTGGTGCTGTGGTCACTCAGCGTGTGCAAAGTCAGTGGATTTAATTCCTCACTTTAAGTCAGAGTTGATGATATGATATCTATGACAATAACTAATAACAGCGTGTGCTCTGTAGTCACAAATGTGTCATAAAGAAACAAATGCAAACCTTTTTTGTATTATTCTGTTCTCACTCCTTGCAGCTCTACTGAGAGAGGAAAGTAGGAAAACAAGTCTTGTACTCTAGAGAAGTCAAATGGATGAAAGGAAAATAGCAGTAGCAAGGTCAAGGCCTTCAAAGCCTTCCCCCGCTGGACTTAGCATCGTCAGAGGCACTGGCCTACATCTACAATCTGCATTCCTCATGTTTGTCTCGTGAAAGTGAGTGAATTTATTCTGTTTGTCTCAGGCACCTTGCTTCCATTATGCGGAGGCTGTATGTGTTACTGCTCCATATGACAAATGTAGCACCTGTATGCCTTTGTATCTACCACTAACTGCAGTACAGGGTTCTCAGGTTCTTGTTCAGCTAAAAACAGAAAACATTTTTGGTGGCCGAAATTGTGGTGCATCTGAAGTTAAATGCGTGTCACACGCTGCTTGCATCAGACTTGAGAGACCTGGCAATACGGACAAATTTCTTTGACCCATCGGTTCAGTTTTGATCTTCAAATCTGCTGGGAAATCGCTTGTCAGGGCAGACCCTCCTAGAACGCCGAGACATCGTGGGGATGCTAGCTTGTTGCAGCCTAGGATGGGAGTCAAATGCAGAGATCACTTTTACATTTTTGAAATGAAATATTCCATTTAAATTTATTATTTGGGGGGGCACTCTGGAGAAAGCAACAGCGTAAGGTGTGGATCTTTGAACTCGATATATCTATATCTCTATATATAAGTGGGGCTGCAGGCAGTGAGGACAGAGGTGTCTAGTATCACCTCATCTATTCACACTGAAGTAGGGAACTTGGTTCACGTCTTGTTCCAATGATTTGACATTACGACACACTAAAATAGATATAATGGAGTGGGACATCACATACTTTACAAGACTGGACATGGAGGGGCAGATGAGATGCTGCAACATACTGTGTACTGTGAACATACCGGAGAGCCCCGGTTCCAGCACACCTGCGTCAGTCACTAAGCTGCTAAAAGAAGTATTGGACATGGACAAAGAGTTTCTGGTTGGTAGATCGCTCAGAGGAATGAAGCCGAGGGCAAGCAGGACGACTGTGTTGACGTCTTTTGATGTGCAGGAAGTCAGTCGTCTTCACAATCGAGGCTTCACTGTTTCCATCTTCTTAGCCTAACCACCGAGTGCGACCGACGCAAGACAGCTACTTTCAAGGAAGGGAATCAGCTGCTACGCGGGCGGAAAGGTGTTCTCTATGGATTTTACTGTCCATCACACGTAACAGAACAGTTACAATAACTCAATTCATGATTTGACTGTGGCTCAAAGACAGAAACAAAGCCCACATTTGCAACATTTGCTGCTGAAGGGTTAAGAGTCAGTGAATAATCCCTGTGTTAAGAAAGGAGTTGTTTTTGATATGCATGGAAACAAAGAACATAAATGAAAACCTTGGTCATTTTATACAGTTTCAACCAAAGCTGTGGTTATTTTGACGTCATACCAAGATAAAATGACCAATATTATATGGCATGACATACCTGCCATTCAAGGTATTTACCTCCACTTGGGGGGAAACAAAAATAAAAATAAAATCCCAATTTCAAAGGATTGTTTCAACTGAAGAACTAAAACAGACACGTTGTCTGAACCATCAAGGGGCCTTTGTGGGGACACTTTGATTTTCATGTCACATATGCACACACTGTAACAGCAAGACCAAGACGCCTGAAGCGATAAAACACACCCGCACAGAGAGAGAAGAGAGAAACATCAGATTTTCTCAGATCAGAAAGTTAGACAACAGCGGCGTACTGGAGAATGCAGGGAACAGCCTGGTAAACAAAGAGATCTGCTGCATAAAGTGCCATTGCATAGATAGATAGATAGATAGATAGATAGATAGATAGATAGATAGATAGATAGATAGATAGATAGATAAAATTCATCTTTGCAGATAAATTTCCATTGTAGATTTGTTTCTTTATTCACTATTTTAGTCTAACTGTCGTTGGCTTGATTCTTGTGGGAACTGTGTAGACGAACAGCGCCACCTACCGAGGTCTAAAAATAATTACACTGTTTCACGAAACCACGTCGACCCATAACTATTGACAAAGTCAAAATACTCTCAGGCACTGAATATCCATTTTCATGATGCCAAACAGATGCAACAGTTAGGGACGACATCACGAGACTGTAACTGGGTGTCACTTGAAATGGTGCTGACCAAATTCTGCAACAATAAGACGACATCACACTGATACCAAAGTGATTAAATCCTTTAACTTGTGAGTTTCTTACAAGTTCTAAGATATGTTACTATTGAGGAAAATAATATTTATGCTTACAAGGCCTTCTGGTAATCCATGGCACAGGGGAATAGCAGTCCCTGCTCTGCTGGTTCTTCACTGACTAGAAGCACTTTAACTTATTAGATGAGCAAAAGCTCAAATAAGACTCTAAAAGCTTCAGTAAAAACACTCCAGGTGTACTAGGTGGAGGGTCAGACTGGGGTCAGACTGGCAGGAATGGACCTTCTACACTCTGATCAGACAACCGATGCCCCATGAGGGTGTGAGTCAGTGAAGTAGAACAGAGATATGAACTACCGCAGCGTAAAGCAAAGGGTCACTCAGGCCAACGACTCCACACACTTGAGGTGGAGGCCCTGGCAGGTTGGTAGATGGAAGTGGCAGAGTCAGTTGCAGTGTCTGTGAGATGAAAACTCTCCCTATGCAGTGGACCATGTCTTCAAGGCTGCCACCGAGTGTCTCAGAATTTAAGATG
This sequence comes from Synchiropus splendidus, assembly GCF_027744825.2. Classification (NCBI taxonomy): domain Eukaryota; kingdom Metazoa; phylum Chordata; class Actinopteri; order Syngnathiformes; family Callionymidae; genus Synchiropus; species Synchiropus splendidus. The sequence continues at coordinate 15,719,040 of NC_071346.1, read as the reverse complement.
AATGCATTTGCATTTTGGTATGTATGAGTGGGTGTGATGTTATCCAGCATTACCCTTTAGGTGGATCTTATTTTCAGGGCTGTGCACCAACACTGAGCTGACTGAATCCAAGCTGTCGTAGTTACTGCAGCCGAGGGGGCCAGTCCTGGTTTCAGTTACCTAGGAAACGAGGAGACAAAATCATTACTTACCATATACAGTATACATGCACATGAATCCGCCAGGTAAGTTGTGTTACAAAACTTTGCGAGTGAATTTCGGAGCGAGAAAGTTGCGTCACACTGAAACTGCACCAGCCCTTGATCTCATCGCAGGGAAAGGCAGTTCATAAAGTCCATTGTGAAGAAGTCATTTTTCAAACTGATGCTAGATGTCCAAGGGCAGAAAATGCAAAACAGGGCATTATACATCCCGATCTGTCTGCGATGTACGGTAAGAGAAGAAGGAAAGAACATTAGAAGCACATTACAAAAGAACTGTCATCAATATTAAAATATAGGACGGCAATGGAAATAATTTGGAGTTGAACTAGAGCTTTTCCTTTTGAAAACAGACCAACCGTTTTTAAAAGCATTTTATATCATGATCAATAAACTGAGAGCTTTCTGTTTCACTTTTTGATTCTTCAACCTTATAGTTTTAAATTAAGTAATTCACATTTCCTTCTTACCGGGATTAAAGTCTCCATAAAATCATCTGATGTGATGAAATACCTGCACTTCTGATACTGACGTTTTTCTTTTTTATTTTCATTTTAAATTTTTTTTTTTCATGGGCCGATTTTCGCGGATATCTCCTTACTTGCTAAAATCTACACAACAAAAGGAACGTTAATATTTGATATTAATGTTTTGTTTCACATTGTGAAAACCAAAACAACATTAAAAAATAAGTTTTTTAAGCCAATGTGTCCGATATTGTCACATATAAATCAAAACAAACAGGGAAATAAATCAGGATCAGGTTATCAGAGAGCCAACAACTTTAAACCAAAGTTAACTTTTACTCCAGTGCTGTTTCAGAACTTTGCACAGCTAGGTTTATGATGACATACAGGAAAAGAGATACAATAAAAATTTCATGGACTCAAGACATTTTTTTGGCCAACAGAACTTGGCTTCATTTCAAAAATGTGAACCAGTCCACCTGCTTGAGGCTGAACCAGCTGTCCAGCTGTTATCACCTCCTGACTCTTCCCACAGTGCGGCTTTATGAAAGAAACACAGCACCGGTGGGCAACACTGTTCATATGCCGAATACCACTGACTATCATTTTGCACCAGTTCTACAATATGGTGGCTTGCTGTTTGTATTTGTGCATCCAACAAAGGCTATGGTACCACAAAACAATCCTCCTCCTCACATTCTGCTGCCGTATATATGATATACCACTTCAATAATGTGTAAATAGCATTCAAGGCTGTTGTCAAAACCTTCTTAGAAACTGTCAGGTTCATAAATATTGGGTCATAGACATAATTCGTATCTTCATGGCCGTAAACGGCATGGATGGAAACCAACAAGACAACAGCAGACATCCATGGTTTCTCAGGGGCAGGATTGGATGTGAGTAGCTATTAGCTGCTCAGCTGATCTATAGCTAGGTGTGTGTTATTCCCTCTTTATACTGTGTACAAGGAGCAGATAAAAGCTCAAGGGGTCATTACAAGATTGCCATTTGCAATCTGAGATGTCGACTCTCAACATATGATCCAAAATGGAGTAGATGAGGTATCATGAAACGGTGTCTGAATTTTCAGAGGCCATTAGGTGGCGCTGTCGGTTTATAAAAGATGTGAGGTTTTATTGAATTGGTAGTTGAAATTCAAACATGTTACAGCAGACAGTGCCATCTGGTGGCCACTGGAAATCAGGACACTGTTTCATGAAACCTTAGCAACCCTTCACTAGTAGCTACCCATTTGAAAGCAACCTTTCCAAACATTCTGATCACTCGTAAGCACCAAAACACCCACAGAGCACAGAAAATGGATGGTGATGGGCTGCTGAGGCTTCATGAAACAGTGTCCTCATTATCAGAGCTGAGTGGGTGTCGCACTAAAAGACCTGAGGTTTAATTGAAATGGTTGTTTGCAGGTAAATATTTTAGAGCATCTTGTGGGCTCTGTTGCCAGGGACACTGTTTCATGAAGCCTCATAAGCCCATCACTCGTGCGGGCTGACCAAAGAATGAATCCCTTGGTGAAGAGAAACCCCTTCACAACAATTGGGAACACTCTCCTATAGGTAGTGTGTGTGTGTAGAGAGGCGCATGGAGATGGAAAGAGACTGCTATTGATCCAGAACATGTCATACATGGACATGTACAGCTTCCCATGGAAATAATACCATCAAATTCATTGATGACATTACGACCAACAAAAGCAGCGGGATGCATTCTGAAGTGTTATCTTAGTCATTTACAGCCAAGTGGTGAGGAACTCATTGGTCAACACTTCACCATGCAGCTGGACGAAAGTATCCCAAAGAATACTGCATAAGAAACCTAAGAGTGTTTCAAGGCTCATAAGTGCAATTCACTTCACAACTGCCAATTCAGTGACCCCACCTGGGCAAAGGCACTTGCAGGAGAGACCACCAGAGATGAAACCCAGCAGTTGGCTATGTCTTTGTGTTCCACACTTTGGCCTGGAATTGACTATAACAGATTTGGAACCAAAAAAAAGGTTTGATCTACGAGTGCTTATTTGCCCCATTTCCTTTGGTCCTTCTAAAAGTGGAAGGCAAAAACCTTTCAAACTGGAAAACACATCTGGTTCATTTCACTTCAATTTCAATGAGGTTCTGAGTTTCTGTGAGACAGTAGCTAGTGACGTGAGGAGGTTTCATGAAACAGTGTCCTCATTTTCAAATGCACATCATCTTCAACCCAAGAGCGCCACCTACTGACCATGGAAAATATTGACGCAGTTTCACAAGAGGTTGATTTTACACCCGTGTTTACTATACAAATCAATTATGTGTCCAGAAAACTCACTGTCCATTTTCACTCAGCTGGGTTCAGAAAAAGCAAAGCAAAGAAAGCAACTCAAAGTAACCCAACCGATGCAGTAGTAAAACAGCTCTGGGTCTTTTTTGACTCCATTATTCTTCACACGCGCATAACTATTCCCTGCATAACCCAGTCCTTAAGAATTCTTTTTTGTTTGTTTTTCTTTTCACTGCACAGTGACTTCATTAATATTCCTTACACTGGAGAACCAATTTTAGGTTTGTCCCTCATGGTTTGTTTGTAGAATCCACTGATTTGTCAGAACATTATTGGTGTTGTCTGGTGAATAAACAACTGCGCCTGTGACAAACTTCAGTGATGAACCCCCGGAGAGTTGCAGTCCCATCTGGCTTGGTTTAAATCTCCCCAAACACTATTAGTGTTCAACATGGACGTTGTTTTTTTAATGTATTTTTTAATGTTTACTCTTGATTAGGATATATCAGCTGCATATAGTCTATACGGACAAGAAATACAGTACAGTCCGGCTTTGGATGATTTTATTGAGAGCTGGCTTTGTCATATCTTCAGATAATAGAGGCCTGAAATGCATGGCTTTTATGAAAGTGTGCAACATCAAGCTGACTAAGTCCCGCACAGCTTAAGGCTTTATCATGTTTTCACACTTTCAAATATATAAAATCTAGCAGTAGCTAGAGTGAAGCCCATTCTGCACTCTGATACTTAACGTAGACTTTTTTCAATTTCAAAATAGAGAAAATGATTCTGAATCCAGTTACATTTCCACTAGTTTAAAAAAAAACAAATTGAGATGAACATCTTTTTTAGTCATCATGGTCATGCCAAATTAAAACGTCAACATGAGCAGTTTTAAAATATGTCAGTTGTATGTAGCTCTCACTTGCATTGCATTTATCCATGTCTGCTCAGCCACCAATGCCACCATTGCCTCCTGACACCAACGCAAATACTGACAGGAGCTGAGATCAAGCTTAACCCTTTGGGCGCCAGAGTTTTTGCAATGAAATATTCATCACTATTTCAGAAGGCTGTATCTTGAAAATGGCTAGAGAGGAAGGTGTGATCCAAAGTTCAGGGTGGAGATAAATTCACTTATCTAACTGGCATATTGTGACTTCACCCAGTGGCAGAGTTATATAACTTTTACAGATGTTTATCGTATCCACTGGAGACATTCTTCCTAATATCCAATACAAGGATAATGATGATGATGATGATCACAAGGGCGTCATAATTTAGATTAGATTACAGGATTGAGTCAAATCCAAAGACTTTAGTGCAGAGAGTGCCATCATAAAACAGGGACACTGTTTCATGAAGTGTCATTCATTTAATTTCCCGCTACAGAGCAAAGCATCAGCTCCAGTGTGTGCTGTTTTCAATCTCTAGTTCCTCCGAATTTAGACAGAAACATGTCTAAAAATGTTGCTCAGATGGAAGATACAGATTTCTGCCATCTGGATGTGTAAAGTAGTAACAACATCAGGTATCATTTTAACACCTGTGCTTGTTGAAACACGGCAATGCTACCCATAACTTCACAACTTTGGTGCCCATAGCCCATCCAGTCAAAGGTTGACCACTCCACAACCACTGAGTTGTGGGTGGCGTTTTCTTTCTTTCTTCTTGACCACAGATAAACAGATGAATACAGGGTTTAAACCTGAACTCATGACCACATTTTGAAAGGCTAATAAATATCAACAACCTTGTTACAGTACATTCAAAAGCATGAACACACAAACTCACAACAGGATGAGAAATAAATGGCCTTTAGAATTAAGAATATTCAAGCACCAAATTCACAGCAAAACACTGTTGAAACAGTGAAAATAAATACATAAATATACCTATCGTGTTCCAATAACTGACCTTGTAGACGCATAATTACACATTTTCAGCTTTTTTTTTATTCAGGATATTCAGTCATGTTCACATTTTGCAATTTGACGTGATTATAATACAAATGTAATGCTGTTGCTCCTTAGTTTATTTGTTTATTTCTTTCTGTAGTTATGACTCAAGTTCCAAACAGATTTAACAATACTTTATCTTCAGGTGCTGAAGTTTTGGACTGCCAAAAAATGTCTAAATTCCACACAAACCCCCAATTCCTCTGAGGAATAATCTATTTAGTATTGCTGCCGTTGAATTTAAGTTACCAATTTCAAGGTAAAAATCAGAAATGCTTTGCTGGCTTTGGTCAGAAAACAACTGTCCAAATAGCTACTGTAACTCTGAATTCCAGCAGATACAAAATGTATAACCCACATGACAAACACTGCTCTTTTCATCATCGCACCCGGTAAAAAGGAATTGTTAGCAGTGACATTTACCAAAGAGTGTGGTCGAAATGAGACGTTTCTGAGGGTGCACTGCATTTTGCATCAGACGGAGATAATGCATTTCTCACACACCTCCCACTGTGTTCTACAGCCACTCAGTACCCAGAGGCGTACATGGCCACAGGTCAAGTACATCCCACTCAGTGTCGCTCCCTCCTGGGTGATGACTTGATCTGGCGGAACACACCACAGCAGGTGGTGAGCATACCAAAGATCCGCGTTTAGCAGCCTTATGTAAAGGAGACTCTTTTTGCAAATGCGTGAGTAGGCGGCTATATGTGAGTCCGACAGAATAAGTGAATTTAGACAACTACTGTCTATCTATCTATCTATCTGTCTGTCTGTCTATCTATCTATCTATCTATCTTCATAACATCTTGTCTAGCATCCGTGTTGGTTTAAAAATGATATCTTGTTTTGGCATCACAAAGCTGTATTCGAGTTTTAGAATTTTTGGCAGAAATAATCGATACTGCTCACTTGTGCAAAACCAGTGGGGAAGATCAGCGCAAACACATTGCTGGGATACTGAATTGTTTATATCTCCCCAAGAGGAACAGCAGTTTCTTCCTTGTTAGATTGTCTTGATGTTCCTTTTAACTAAACCCAGGAAGTTCTCCGGTTGATCGGAAGTTTATCTGATCAGAAATATTAACTGAAGGGCATGTTCATGTAAAAAATCCTGCTGATGAAAATGTAGGAAAGTGAGGTTATCAACTTGTCAGTTTTCCAGTTTAATACTGCACCAATGTGGGCTTGGACGTCTCCATCCACATTGAATGAATAAGATTCTATAAAACATAATTTCACATTTTAGAGAAGTTATGGGCAGCATTTATTTTCACTGTACTTTACATGTGAATTTTACACACAACATACATGGATCAGACACTTCTGTTGAACGCTAGTGTAGAAGTACGACAGGCCTGATCAAGACCTTTCACACTTTACACATGGAGTTATTAACACGACTACTTTGCTCGCAGAGACAATGAAGAGCATGTTAGAAAGCTCTCAAGTTGTAGTTCCACTGTACCAGCAAAAACCAATGAGTCACTCACTTAAACCACCAATTCGTATTAGTGCAGTGAGGACTGGGTTGATTTTGAGTCAAACTTGCTCATGGTGAGTCCTTAATAAAAACATTTGATTCATAGACACTTAAGATTCCAATTTTATTGAACTATGTGAAAAATGTTTTTGAATAACAAAATACTTTTAGGAGCAGGGATTTCATTTTTACTAACATTTTTAAGTCTTTAAAATTATTTTCCTGAACACTTCTCAGAAAACTTTGACCTGGAAAAAAAATCAAATGAATACAAAATAAAAAAAATGTGTTTCTATGTCAGCACAGTATCAGAACAACGTTCAACATTATTTTCCTTCAGTGGTTCTGAAACTGATGTGCACAGACATGTTTATATTTTGACTGTCACCCCTCTGGCCTTCACTTTTCAGTCACTGTTCAGCTTCTATTGACTGAGGTGAAGGTTCTTGTATAGTCATGGGGACTTTGTGGAACTCAGATGTGTTGTAATGACCTCAGACTTCATTGCTAATGGATCATGAAGGGACAACACCACAGAGATGGACAGCTCTCATTCAGGTAAAACCAAATACGGAGCATGGTAATTTACCATTCGAAAGTTCACAAGGATTTCACAACCAGGGGTTCAGTGTTTTTCATTTCAGATGGACTGTAACCACAGTGAACAGCTCATTTGCGTATCGTATTTGTTTTTTCCTTATATTTTTCCAGCACTCTGTGATCATATTAACTCTGAGATATGAGCACATTCAAATGAAATCTATAGAAAATGTGGAACAGGGAACTCATGGTTGAATTTTGGTGGTGTTCTGCATAACCATCAGGAACACTGGAAGGATACAACACTGTAGCGCAAGCCAGAAAGTTGGAATATATTTTGTTTACATTATATTATATACATACATACATACATCCATCCTTATCATCCAACATCCACCAGCTCCAACTGGGGGATCCCGAGATGCACCAGGGCAGTGTAGAGATATAATCCCCCCACCTCATCCTGGGTCGACCCCTCGAACTCCTCCCAGCTGGCCGAGTCTGAAACACCTCCAAACGGAGGCGTCCAGAGGGCATCCTCACAAACCACTGCATCTGGCTCCTTTCGTTGTGGAAGAAGTACTGGCTCAACTCCGAGTCTCTCCTGAGGGACAGAACTGGGGAAAACTCATTTCAGCCGCTTGTATGTGGGATGTCATTCTTTCGATCATGACCCACAGCTCATGGCCATAGGTAAGGGTCGGGATGAAGACTGATCGGTAGATAGAGAGCTTTGCCTTTTGGCTCAGCTCTCTCTTACACACAGTGCGGTAGAGCGACAGCAATACCACCCCCGCTGTGCCGATTCGCCAACCAATCTCCAACTCCCTTACGCCCCCACTTGAGAACAAGACCTCAAGATAATTAGGACCCAGGTGAGGACTTCCTTGCCCGACGAGAGCAATCCACCCTTTTCGGGTTGAGAACCATGGTCTCGTGCTGGTCCTCATACCAGCCGCTTCACATTCAGATGCAAACCGATTCAGCGAGAGTTGAAGGTTGCACCATGATGAAGCCATGGGAACCAAATAATCACTGCAAATAGCAGTGACTAGATCTTCAGTCAACGCAAACCCTCCCCACCATTGGTGCGCCTCAAAATTCTGTCCATGTAAACTAAAAACAGGATTGGAGACAAAGCACAATCCTGGAGGAGACCAATCCCCAGACTTGCACCCAAGGACCTGGACACAGCTCCCGGCCCTGAAATACCGAGATTGAACAGCCCTCAATAGGTAGCCTCGCACCCCATACTCCCGAAGCATCTCCCACAACTTGTGCCAGGGCACTCGGTCATATGCTTCTCCAAGTCCACAAAGCACATGTAGACTGTCAGGTCATACTCCCAGACACCCTTGAGAACTGTTGAGAGAGTAAACAGTTGGACTGTAGTTCCACGGCCAGGACGGAACCTGCATTGCTCCTCTTCAATCTGAGGTCCAACAATGGACATGGATACATACAATATAAAAAAGAAAGGAAAATCCAATGGCATTAAATGTCTTGTTTTGGTTCGACCTCAATCCAAGCAGAAGTATGAGCAGAAGCAGAAACCAACTTTAAAATGTATTAAACACTGAATTACACTGGAAATTTCGAGGCCTTCAAGCATTTGTCTAAAACGAAACTAAAACTGATCTCATTTGAAAATTTGAAAAATGTAATAGTGTGTAATAATCCCCTCAAACTCCAAAGCAAACGAAACTAAAACTGATCTCATTTAAAATTTGAAAAATGTAATAGTGTGTAATAATCCCCTCAAACTCCAAAGCAACAAAATAAAGGAAGCAGAAAAATAGTAACATTACTATGAATGTACCAGTGAGCAAAGTTGTCCCTCTGGAGTTGCTGTAGCTGGCGGCATCATGCTCTTAAACATCAGTAGCCCCTTCGAGGCGTATGTTCTCTTCATCAATGGAATCTGTCTCTGATCGATACAATAATGGTTAAATTAAGGCTGAAACCGCTCAGTTCTGAATAATCTGATGTCTGTGTCTGTGTGCGTGAGAGGGGCTTGTTTTTACTGCCTTGTGGGGACCATTTTTTGACAAAATAATGACCTCAAGGGGACCTTTTGCCGGTCCCCACCAAACCTCAATTTGAGGATGAAGACTTCAAAATAACTGGGTCATTAAAACTTTGTTTTAATTTGGTTCAGAGTACTGGTTAAGGTTAGCCATTTGTTTTGGAGGGTTAGGTTAAAGATGAGAGGCTATGGAAAGAGTGGTCCCCACAAAGATATGTGTATGTGTGAGAAATACACAACAGACAGATCACTCCAGAGAAGCAATCGTGAACGTAAGTGCTGCACTGTTATACTGACAGTTTGACGCTCCCTTGTGTCTTGTGTGTTTCTCCCTTGTGTCCGACTTTCCCTCACCAAGTTCCGACAAAACCGCGCATTTTGAGTGCTTCAAGGTAAATAAAACGCCTGTGCACCATGCTCCCTGCTGCCTCTGAGCTGGTGACATGAATAAAAATATATAAATACAGATCTGGTTCAATCTTTCCTAAACCACCAGTGTGTGTTTATGGGTGCACTGTGGCTCAGTGAGTGTCCAGCACACGAATTACGTCTTGGGGAGGAGAGAGACAAAAGCTGGAGTCTGTTCATTTTATAGAGCTCTTAACACCCTTTCAGTCGCAACTGACAGATCACCAGTCAACGCTTCAAGGCAGCCACATCCAGGCGGCTGAAGAGCCGCATGTGGTTCCGGTGCCGCAGCTTGCCGACCCCTTATCTATGCACTTAATATGCTTGTTTTGGAATCTTGTTTGACATGTTTACTACCGAAATTCCCAGACTCACACTCAGTTTTTCATGAGCCACTTTTAAAAAATTAAATTACAGCTGTTTTTGTCTGTGTGTATTGTGACAAGTCTAGTTATATTGGCAGCATCATCCACGCTCAGAACATCGCTGAGTTTGCTTTCATCATCAGTGCCATTTCCAAACCTGATGTCACATACTCTAGGGTGCACAGAAATCACTTACCTTTCTATGGTGTGGACTGCACCGCTGCACCCACGGCTTGTAGACCAGCCTGGCTAATGTATGTACAAAATCTATTGAGTGCTTATATTCATGCGGTGAACAGTGGGGAACTGATGATAGATGTTTAGTGAAGCTTTAAATACAGATAAAGACAAATCTTGAACAACCATTTGTGTGGATAATGTCCACAGAAAAGCAGCTTCTTCTAGTTCTAACTGCCACTGTGTCATTACCGACCTGGTTAGGATGCCATCTGCTACTGCCTACTTCAATATTCCTTTCACTAAGGTTTCAGCCATTTCTAACTGCTCGAAATGGATGAGGTGGATGGAAAGAATCATTTCCTCCACTTTGAAAGAGTTTTGGGGAGTCATTGGTGTGTCCTTGTGGCTGACAGCTGGTGTTCCACCAACTCTGTTGCGGAGGGCAGGAACATTAGCGTGGATTTATATCCCATCACCAATTTGCAAGCTTTTCTCTACCCTTCCATCCACTTCTAATTCGTGCACCGATAAATGATGCTTTCAAACTTGAACTCCACTATCGGTCATTTGTTTCCCTCATTTTTTAAAATCTGTTTATTCCACCCAGACTTATGTTGATTACTTTTGCGCTTCGGTGGATATTTTACCATGTGAAAATGTTATTTTCATCGCGGAATCATCAAGGCTGGCCATTTGCATCCAGTCAAAAAAGGTCAGTGGGGAACTATGAATGTTCCTTATATATACCAGTATGCCTTCTTTCACAGGTGTGTGTCCAAGAGTGAGAGAGACTTTCTTCTTCAAACATCCTGGTTTGTCTGTGGTGAGTGCACTGGAATATTAGCCAATAAATAAAAGAAGGAAATAGATCTTGTTCATACATAAGCTGCACTGGTCTACAAGCTGAGGGCGCAGTGGTGCAGTATGTGCCGTAGAAAGATCAGTAGTGCACTGAAAATGGCTTAAAAATGTATGAGGATCACTTCTAAACTAGTTATCTAGGGGTCCAGCATGGAGACTGACTCATGAAACAAACTCTGAATGTTCTGAAGTTGAATCATGAACTCCTCACATCTTTTATTTACATTAAAGTGCTCAAAATGCGCCATTTTCTCCCTTGTGTCCACATTTCCGTCACCAAGTCCCAACTAAACAGCGCATTTTGAGCGGTTCAAGGTAAATAAAACGCCTGTGATTTCATGAGGCTCAGCTTTTAGCCTGTACAAACCCATATATTAGCCGCGTCTCTGCATAAACCTCAGCGTTCAGACCACAAGACAAAAAGTAGCGGCTTATTGTCGAGAAATTAAGGTTATTGTTTATTTACGGTTAATACTTAGTAATTATGGTGTTGTTTACAGTGAACTTTCAGTGACTATTTCAATCACTTTTGCGTTTACATACAATACTATAGGCTGACTTCTGCTATATAGTTGCTATTTGATACCTTCGGAATGAGTATGCGTTGCAATGACTCACGAAAAAAGCAAAAAAAAGTTTTTACAATTTATTAAACTGTGTAACTGTTCATGTTGTTTAATCTGCACTGCAGTTGCATTGAGGCAAAATAACCTGAACAGCAGCGTTTCTCACTTAAAAGTATGTCAGCAATGCATATATTCATGACACATTGTCGATCTTCCAGTTTGTCAAATTGACAGTCCAAGCATATTTGCATAGCTCGGCTAGCGAAGCTCATCTAAAGAAGCATTATTCTCTTCTGCAAACTCTGCACTTAATTCATGTCAGCACATTCACTAAATATGAACTCCAGTTGCAGTGTATTTCACAACATCACCACTTCCATCTCATCAAACCACCTTGTCACTGCTGCATTTATTGGACTGACACTTCAAATATGTCTTTGTTCATCCACTTCCTGCAACTTATTCTTTGCATCCCAGCATTCCAGTCATGTTTTCATTCAAATAATGCTGTCAAACAGCGTTAAACTGAAACACGAGACACCAGCAAACACATTAAAAGATTATTTGGATGTACACTCAAGCAAAAAGTCAATTGATCACACTATAAACTTTTACAGTACTTACCAAAAGGATTTATGCACAGTGTATAATGTATAAAAACCTGACAGGGACTGTAGATCATATTTATGAGTTCTTTACCTTAATAGCAGAAGTAGCAATCTGAAGGTGGTGCAGTCGCCTGAGGGTGCTTTCGCGATCAGTAAAATATGAAGCCGCCAACTGATGAAGCAGCTCCAGCGACACCACCGAGCTGTTGCTGCTGCCTTCCGACTTCTTATTCAGCTTCTGCTTGTCCAGAAAGATGGTTAAAGATTCCTCTCCTGCAAAGAGGTCAGCACAAGTCAGTTTGTTGTAGAGACGATCTCTTTTTTGTAATATAGCCGCCACTTTAGTATTCACTTTGTTGTAATATTCCGCCATCAATAAGGAGAACTGTGAAGTAAAAGGTGTTCACGTTAATATTTTAGCATGCTGGAGAAGCAGACCAAAGAGGCTCCCTGATGCAAGGGTTGGGTAGCACCATTTGTCTCCTCCTTTCTGCAGCAACTCAACCATGAGATAAAACGTGAGTCAAACAAGTGGGACATCACTTAATGGTGATATATGCTGTAGATCTTCAAACTTCACTGGAGCCTTTGGACACCTAGCAGCGCTGTATGGTTATCTGTCCGGCACACAGACTCTCACGGTTACAAGATACGTGCAGAATGCATTTGCGATTGAACTCACAAGTGACATGACACAGAAACCAGTTATTTGTCACCAAGATGAGGAACTTCAACCACACTGTCAAAGCAACACAAAAGTCAACATAGTTCAATGCTTAACATGCATCACTGCTCTAGAAAAAAAAACAAGAACAGAAATGAAAGAACAGCCATTTCCAAAGTTTATATTCAGAACAGTTTAAGTTGAAATTATAATGAATAAGTAACTTTCATTGCTCCAAAGCCTATTCATTGTTATTATTTTTCAGTCATGATCAGCATTAGCTCTGCAGTAATGTTGTGTATTTCCTCTGTTTCGTTCCTTTTGTGAGTGACACATAGTGACAACCAGCTGTAAGCCATCAGCAATCAACGCACCTGCCACTTGGGTTTAAACTCAGTCTGCTGTGTCAGACCTTCTCTTGTCCTACACAGGTGAAGTTGACCTCTATTGCTCCTGGTGTTCTCCTGTTACATCCCGGGTGCTTGAGCTTTTTTTCTGTGTGTATTGTACTGCGAGTCAATCAGCACATGCTTCCTGATGGTCCTCTGCTCATACTGTTACAGTTGCGTGTTTGTTGTGACAATGTGAGCCTTTCAGTTTTGTGTGAATGAGTCTTAACCACCACGTTGCCTTCTGTTGTCTGACAAGTGTTGTGTTGTCTGTTCCTCCACTTGTATTTCTGATCGCTGCTTCATCTCATTTATTTCTTTTCAAGTGTTTTTTTTCTCACACTTCTGCGACACCTGACTTAATGTCTGAGTTGGAATTACTTTTATCCGCTTAGGACTGTGCTGTACACAAGTTTCATATCAAAAACTATGGTTATGGTAGATTATAGTATTGTATATTTTCGCAATGATATGAATCAGGAAAATAAATCGGGACAGATATGAAATTTCATCATGCCACCCAGGCCTGCTGGTCTCAGCACTTTCAGCCATTACTCCCACTTGGATCCAGTTAGTCCTGTTTCCAGACCTTATTTATGTTATTGACAGTATAAATGTTAAATGTCCTTTATTAAACTTAAAAAGCGAACTAACTGGCGCTCAGATAATAACCACTGACATGTATATATGGAACATCAATCAGTTGTCTTGGGTTTGACAAGAAATTCCTTCTGTTAAATGTACTTATCCCGCAAATCTGTCTGGATTCATTTGTCTTATCGGTGGATGTTGATGTCATAACCACAATGAATGACGATGGGATGGGGCATTACTTTACTTGAGCTACGTGTGAGAACTTTAGCTAAAAAGCTTTGTCAATTTCTGCATAACTGCAGTGACTGACGCGGGCAGTTTGCAATACTGCACGATGCAGGTTTGTGGGGATACCATGTCCTCTAGATGTTTTTTTTTCTTTTTTCATTGACAGAAAATACATTGCTGGTTTTTAATTCATTTTAACTGTTACGATTGTTTTGCTGTCATTTAAATATGAATTACTTTAATTCAAATGCCAATAAAGAACTCAATAAAACCATATTTTGACCAAAACAACTTGTGCCAATAAAAACAATCAAACCCTTTTTTTTTTTTTTAATTGATGATGACAAACATATGTCCACTTTTAATCCCTTGAATTTAGCAGTTGTAAACATTAAGTTTGAATCTGCGATATGGACTTAGGACATTGAATTTGTCAAATCAAACTAGCGATGACTGAAAAATGGAGTGACCTCGTGCGGAGGATGGAGTGCAGAGCAAGAATCCAACATGTCAATCGAATCCATAAAGCCAGTAAAGTTGAACGTGCAGCTGAAGTAGATTTTAGTGTTCAGACAAGGCTGACTGTGTCTAAACTGTTGCTAAAGATGTATCAGCCACATGTCCAAAGCTTAATTCACATCACTTTGAGCAGTAGTTCTTTAATACTCAACCTGTGCTGTGATTCCACTGAGCTATTTAGCTTTGGGCGTCTGAGTGTCTCTTGCATCAGTCATTTATGATGAAGGTAGGAGTGAAGAGAAATCCAATAAAAGGTGACTCGTGGTAAAAACCAGGTTAATTAATTCCCCTCTCATGCTTTGAAAAAGCCCCCGTGTCAACTGAAGCTTATCTCTGTGGAGGATTATTGGGAACTCACACCCAGAAAGAGCAACAGTATATCACATGGAGTATTATTGCAGTTGGTACCTTTGCTGTGACCCATGACTTCCATTGAACTGTACCTTTGGAGCCAAAAATGAGCATTTAAAAAGAAAAGCGAGAGCAGCAAAGTGGCTTTTCTTACCTCCCAAGGTAGCTGACACCAGAAAGTGGGTCCCGTACTTTTTGATAAGATTCTCGTTGATTTGCTGTAAGGTTGGCCGACGTCCTAGTAACCGTAGATTTCGCAGAAACTCTGGAGCCAATGGCAGGGGAGCTTTGAGGAAGTCTCGCTTCTCTGTCACCAGGCTGTTCACTTTCCAGTGGCTGAACTCCCTGTAAGGATAGAGGATAGTGGAAATCTTCAACAAAATGGAAGTCACATAAAAAATGTCAAGTCATGAGATTGTTTTGTTTTATTTTTACTTTTATCTTTTATTATATCTTTTTTTAGGGTTGGTTTCGGCTGACAGATTTTCAACTGAGGCTAGCAAAATACATAGCTTAAATCCATTATTGGAGCTGTGAAAAGATGTTTTTACCAATTAAGTTCAAAGCAAATAAAATAAGAGAAACAACTCTTTTGCATCTAGAACAGAGGTGGGCAGTCCGGTCTGGGTGGTGCAGGTTTTTGGTCAAACCAATGAGGCCCTTTGCTGAACAGTTTGCCCACTCCCTGTCCTATAACCTCCAATAACATTGTGTCATGTCGGGTCAAGCTGAAAACTAGCCTCCCTGATTCTTCTGAACGACCAAAGAGGATTGGCTGGAACCCTTCCAGTACGATTTTCATGGGACACTTTGAAAGCTGTGCATTTCCAAGCATCCAAATAGGCAGCCATAATATTTGGGTCACATTGCGGAGCAGACTGTAGTGATCCAGGTGGGAAGTGCTCATTATAAACTGTGGTATTTTTACTTTCAGGAGAACTCTACCCAGCTGGGGAAACTGGCAAGGTTTCTGCACCAAGCACAAGCTTCACTTTTAAGTCCCAGGAATGTCCATGAAGTTGGGGAGTTGTAATTGTTGCGCGTGTACTTTGAAGTTCTTGTACTGCTACAGTGTTGTGTGGTGAGGTTTGTGGCTAGTGAAGCATGGACTTCCGTCAGATTAACAGGGTTTGAAATGATCAAAATCAGATCAGATTTTTTTACTGGTGACGAAACACTAAACAAAAACAAACACTTTTAGTTGCACTCACTTATTAATTGTAGGTTATACTGTAGCCACAAGTCACAGAGTCACAGTATGATCAAATTGCCTTACATACAGTATCAGGTATTTTAGTGGATTGGTGATCACAGCACAAAATTTATTCTACAAATACAAGAATTTGTGTACATTTGGAGAATCCACAGTTTTCTGAATGCCATGCTCCAAAGGACAGAAGTTCAAAACCCTGTAAGCCACTGCTAAGGCTGTATTTGGTGCCTTACTTCTAGCTGACCAAAAACTGTGTTATAGTGTAACAATAATACTACTACTGGAATCTTTACAAACCTAAGGTGCTGCAGTAATACTGAGCTTACTTACGGTATACCTTATGTGTTATGGCCATGTATTTTTTCAGTCATTGTGTACTGAACGAAGAAGTCATCGCTTTGTCAGTCCACTGTATCTGGCAGTGAATATTATCCAGGTGTTTTGTTATCCAGGAGACATTTCTTATTCCAAAATAAATAAATAAATAAATGAAACTTTTTTGTTCCCTCTGCATTTCAAAACCTCAACCCCCCTCTGCTCCGGCGAAATGAAGTGCCGGAGCTGCAGGTGCAATCAGCAGTCTGTTAAAACCTTGTAATTAGAAGCATCTATCATCATTAGCCAAAGAGTCAGCCGGCAGTCTCACCCTAAACTCTTGGAGAGCAGAACCAGGAGAAAATGATGCACACTTCTTCCTCCGTTTCCGCCCTGTCACCGTCGCCATGGAGCGGCTCCCAAAACACATCAGTCTGAATCAACCCGGGTTAATCAGTCTGCAAGTCGTCGCTGCCATCCTGAGACTCCATGAGAAGTAAAAACCAATGGTAGCTGAGGCGCGGCTGCTGACAGAAGTTTACCGCAAATAAATAAGGGTGACCTCAGCGACGGGTCAGCCTGCGCTGAGCGGCAAACATCAGTGTGGAAGGACGCCATTGGGGTATTAGACAGGGGTATTACAGCTGGTTTTTATATTGAAAAACATTTGTAAAAGTCAAGACTATTCTCTGTAATGCCTGGGAGCGTCTCATAAAATAAACAAAACTAGAGTATTTACCCTTAGTAGGGTCAAAGGTGTTTTGTTTTTTAACCCAGCTGCTGGGGATGAGAGAGAAATGGAAAGGACAGAAAGAAACTCGGTGAGCCCAAGTTAGTGGGCTCATGAAGCTTCATGAAACAGCGTCCTCATTTACAGAGCCCACTAGATGGCACTCTTGGGTTAAAATTGATGAGTGGTTTCATCAAAAATTTTGTTCAAATCCCTAGATTTAAAAAAAAATAGGTCACTGTTTCATGAAGCCTCATGAGCCCATCACTTGCTCCAGCGCCAGAGTTGTCTCTTTAGACTAAAAGACAGGAAGGCTACATGGCTGCACTGCTATCAAGGACAGAATGTGATAACAGCAAGTAAACCCTCAAACAAGACTGCCGCCACAAGCAAAGGCTCCAGAACAGACGCTTTAAAAATACACACATGTATAATGCTGAAAATATCCAACAGGAAAATGCATGTGACTTGCATAGCAAGGACTAGAAGAAGCAAAAAAATAGTGTGAGAGTTTGTGATGAAGGAGGATGTGGACTGCACCTAGTTGCATTGATCAGGAGAGAAAGAGAGACTCTGCAGACATGAATGCAGGCAAGGAATAAGACGGTGAAGGATAAGTCGAAGAAAGAACACATCAATAAACATAAAAAAATATATATATTTAGAGGCGTTGGCTTTAGCTTCAAGCAGGAAAATCTGAGAAGAGATGAGATGAATAATGTAGAATAACAATTATGAAGACTGTGATATACAAGTAGAACTTAATTTGTTCATGACAAAGATCCGGTGGAACCAGCAGTATGTTGTGGAGCTAAAAATAGTGTTCCAGGATGTTCACAATGCAGTGAAACTCAGCAGAAGCAGAGCACATCATCTACATCGAGGTGTTCTCAGGAATATAATGGACTGTCTTGCATTAAAGGTGGAGCAACTTACTGAAAAAAAAATTGCTGCTTGAATTGATGTCATGTTTATTCAAGTTTGTAGAGACACAAGTGAATGAAACCACTTGGCTCCACATAGGGTCAAAGACAGCACAAAAAGAATAGAATTGAATGCTGTTTGGTCATAAGAATAGAAATTTATCACAAAAAATAGACTCTGGGGAACCATCCATCCTCTCGATAACATTTGTCTGTGGGACAAACCACACGGTTTTCAGCCCTGAAGGACTTTATATCCAGGGAGCCTACGCACAAAAACATGGTGTATGCTATGTAATGACAAGGTCCACATGAACCAAAAGTATAGTACATGCAAATATCTTGCATTACACAAGGATCAACAGGTGTCGCTCTATTGGAAACACTCCAGAGGTGATCCTGAGTTGTGCACTTTGGAGACACGATTTAATATGGCTTTGTATTTCATCAAATTGAAGTGACCTGGGTGGTTGTTTTGCTCACAGACCACACCACGTCTCTAGCAGCTGAAGTTCAACACCTGAGCTTCTTCTTACTAGTAAGTGAATTTAATCCTAATATTAGTCCCTGTGATGAGCAAGGGTACGTGCACACCCCAAATTCTGTTCTATCGTCACAGCAGTGTGCGCACAATATGTATTGTTTACGAATGAAACATTTGAAAAAGAGGGGACTCTCAGAGGAAAATCTCAGAAAGACGGTTGTTGAAATCGTTATTTGCGAAACTGAATGTGGACTTGGGAAGAGAGGCGTCAGGTAGACCCAAATGTGGGAGGTAAGCAGCACGGCAAACTGTGGTCCAATCCAAAAATGTACATAATTTCTTCCCCCTTTTTAAAGATGCAAGCTTGCTTTCTTCATTACCGTCAAGTTAGTGTGACCTAACACTCCCGATCCTGAACAAACAGACATTCAAGTATCCGATGACATCACCACTGAACTACTGACCAGTGAAAGCATCCACTCAGAGCGTTGGATAAACACAACTTCTATACAAGCTGGTGTGGGTTTTCAGAGTTAGACGGCTCTCATGGGAACATTTTCTGTGTTTTGTTTTCAAAAGTACATACATACATAATATGCTAATATCCCTCTGCCTCTTGTTAAACAAGTCAATGAAGCAGCTGAGGTTGTGGTATTAACTTTCTGTCAACTACTGCAGAATCTTCAAGGCTTGGAGTAGAGGGTGCGCTACGACACAGACAAGACAAGTACAACCTGATGCGTCAGCCAATGTCTCTCTTAAAGTGTAAAGAAATACATTTCTTTCAGGTCTAATAAATTGTAGTTTTTGTAATTGCGATACATTTTGATTTTAATATCTGATACTCATTGAAGTAGAATCTGTGTTCTGAAGCAAAACATCAGATGGGAAGTGCTCCAGCTAGCTTTTGAAAAACAACGTGCCATTCAATGTGCTGCACCTCCAATTGGTGGAATAAAGAATGTTTCCTGTGAAAACTCTGTTGCAGTGAATAATTGGATTCAGCAAAACGCACCTGTTACCGTACCAGCATATTTAGTGATATACAGTTTCTCAGATTGACTCTTCTCTTATTGCTTTATACACGAATCAAATAATTCAGTCACAAAACAGAGCATGTCCATTTTTCTTTCTTCTCTGAAAAAGAACTATTACATTAAATTAGACGAAACATAAAGACACAGATTGATCTGTGCAACCCCTGCTATCAATCCCCCCATTCATTTTAACAAACAGCCACAGATACTCGGAATTATAATCAGATTGAATTAAGCGAGCACTCAAGCATACTAATGCATTTTTCTCCAAAACCAACTGCATTACCCCGGAGATGTTTCTGCATTGAGAGCCACATCAAAAGGGAATAAATAGTTGAGGTTTATTTATTGCATCATTTGGATCTGATTGTTTGAAAGTGAGATTAATGGATCTGTTAACAGAAGTGAGCATCTTTTTTCAATAGAACATTTGAACATTAGAGACACGCAGTCCACGTGGTACATTATAGTGCTGAACAGTATGGACAAAATGTCACATCTCGATATTGCATGTCGGATTTGTGGTCGGCTGGTCGTAGGTGCACATTGAAGGACAGTCGCAGCTGTGAGGTTCACACCTGCCTCGGCTGTGCTTCGCAGGAGCCGCAGAAGAATTGATATTGCTGTTTTCGCGACGCTAATATCGTGACTGCTAAACTTCCATATCAGTCTGGTTTCCTCCTAAATGCACATTTGTTTCTGTTTCTCATTTCTTTTGGTCAACACCGATTGCCAAAGTTTTTTTTTTTTTTTCTTAAATGAATCACACAAACCTAGTGAATAACACTAACATTGAACAACACTGTATAGAGAACATTGCAACTTTTCAAGCAAAAATAAACGACAAATAAACAATACAAAAGGCAAAGTATTAAATATAAAATAAATATCTTTTATTCCCTTTTCAATGAACAATGAACAGATCAAACCTACAAGTTAACTTCACTCATCAATTGTTAAATACCGGAATGTTGCCAACAGCGACCTGTCAGACCGCTCCTCTTTTCATCGACCACATGTCCAGGGAATGAGTATCTGGGTTTCACCAGCGCTATTAGCAGCTGAAAGCTCCGGCTCTGACGAAAGAACTCGGCTGCTCATCCAAAATAATAAACAAAACAATAAGCACTGGTTTCACCTGAGATTTCCTCCTGTTAGCTTGGTAGTGCTGGCATTTGATGCAGTGATTTGAAGTGTCTTGTTCGACCACCGAGGCAGACTTTTTACTTTTACTTGGTGGAGAAGCTGTATATATATATATATTTATATATATATATATATATATATATATATATATATATATATATATATATATATATATATATATATGCTGCCATAAGTCTCCAGTCCAAATAATACTCAATAGTTTTTCTTCGTTCACGTACAAGTGGAATCATTCAGAACTTTCCGTCAGTTTCCAGTCCATATCTCCGGATTTGGACGAGGAAGTTCTTCATTCAGCTACTCTCCATGGATTAAGAGAGAGCTAAAGGTTGCGCAGCTATGAGGGCCTGCATCATCATTAACATTTCATCTCCCTACAGGAAACAAGTCCAAATTACTGCCAGTGACTTGTGCAGAAGCCTTGTACATGTCTGCTGTCCAGGGATTTAACTGTTGGCCTCCTACACTTCTGCAGCGTTTCCCAACACCTTTCTGCGTAATCCTATTGTATCTATCTCCACAAAACAAACCGCCTCGATGACCCAAGAAAGGACTTCCTTGCATTATTCCCACATTAAAGGACAATAAACAGTGCCAGTGTTGTAGCCCAACTCACCTTCCTGTCGGTTGGAGCCTACGCATTTAGACATGTTGTCCGGCTTGCTGTCTCACCAACACACAAAGACTTGTGCACACATGTTGCCACGAGCAGCAATTACAATCCTATTTGAGAGCAATGCGCGAGGTGACAATCCTCATCAAACACCCAGCTACTCGAGAGTCAGCAATCACAAACTTATTAGCACATAGAGGAAGCGGCATTAATGAATACGAAAACCATCTCATTACCTCCAAATAGACCTCCGCTCATTACCCTGTTTAAATTTGCTTTTTCAAACCAGCAGCTCCACAGCTGTGTTTTGGTGACAAAAGGATTGTATAAACAGAAATAATATCGCAAGGTTTTTGGTAGACACATCAAGCAGTTGCTATCAGGCCAGGGTCAGGTTTCACAAATGATCCCATCCAAAAATAAAGCAACAAACAAACAAAGATTTTATATTTAAAATATAAGCTTATTTAATAATAATAATAATAATTTTAAAAAGTCAGGCTTTGTCCTGCAGTTTGTTATTCAAGTCTGCGGTCACAGTCTGTGGCACATGAGAATATCTCCCCAGAAATATTTCAAGGATCTAGCTGAGGAAATCCCGCTCACATGTGGAATAAAAGAAAGATGAAAAATACCATATTACTTAAATGATTTCTTTCTGATCCGCATCACTTAGTTACATTACAAAATACTGTCCCCTGATGTTCTGTTGTCTGAATAGCATTAGATGAAGGAGAAAGGGAAATCACATTCAACCTATTAGAGTAGATATGTTTTCATATCTGCAACATTAGCTGCAGCCTTTTTCCCCAAAGTTGAATTAGTACATTCTGGTCATAGACTAAATGCTCCCTGTTTTCTTGATCTAAAATGATGCCATCTGACATTTAATCTGAACGACTCAGATGAGGGCAGTACCACAAAGCCGAGCGTGAACGACCGGAAGAAGACACTCTTCCACTACACTACTTCCTCATCCATTTGTAAAGAAAACGGTTCGAGCAACAAATATTCAATCTCTGTGTTATGCTTCATACTTTTATCTAGCACACCTTTGATACCAACAAACATCTGCTGCAGCAAGTGGTTTTGTTTGCGGAGCTCCCTCTGCAGGAGCCCACGCTGCTTCAGTCACAGAGACGGACGCTGTCATGTTTGTTAAAAATGAATTCACTCATGTCACATAGGGTAAACAAGTGCTGTGACACAGAAGACGATGGGATCTGGTGCGCACATGGACGGCAACCCGAACAACGATTGGCATAACCCACTCGTCTCAATCCAAACGTCATTTTCCAGGAAGCACATTCATTCAGATCAGGAGGTTATTCTGATCATCTGTTTCTGACTGCAGATTCACTGGTGAACCCAGTACAGAACAGGTCAATGCAGTCAGTGATACAGTAACAGTTTCAGACCAACGATGCCAAGAAAACGACATCATCCATGGTAATGTGTTCTCTCTTTTTCGATAGTATTATGCTGGTGGAAAATGCCAAGAAACAGCTTCAGAAATCCAACTTTCCCACTCCACTACTTGAAGAGTTTGCAGAGCGAACAACATCAGGCATCCAGCCAAACATTACAAATGTGGTCAAGCTAACAAGTTCTCAAAGCAGCCTGACACTTGTGCTCATGCCCTAAAAAGCAAGCACCTTGCCCTTTGTCTTCCTCTCCATACTCGTCTCATGTTATTTCCCCTGACTGTCTTTTGCGTATTACTCCCAGTAGTATGCTTGTACCTTGTTCCCAGGTCTACTATCTGATTTTACCCCACCGAGGTAATATTTGGACACACGTCCCGCTCCTTAGTTCCCTTTGCTCTTTGCAAAACTCTTGTGTAGGCTGTTTTGCAGTCATTTGCTAAATAAGCTGTTTTAGCCACTGTTATCTCCGCAGGAGAATTTCCTCACCCCAGATTCATGGATCATAGGAACAGAGGATAAACCCAGGCAAAGCAAACAGAATGTAGCAAACTCATGATGTCAGCAAAAAACGTAACACCAGGCAAGTAAATTGAGATGTGAAAAAGCTGTGAATATGCAGATCCTTTATAGGAAATGGCTTGTGTTTTTTTTTCAAAGCACTTATCAATTAAAGCAACAATAAATCCGATTTTGAAAAATATATTCTTTTCATATTCTCTGTGATGGTAGGCTTCATTCTCAGAGTCTGACCCTCGAGTTATTAGCAGAAAACAAACGATAGACTACATAACTTTCTCTGAGGGACCAACATACTGAGAGTGACGTCACAGCCACCCAAATGTGAGGTATGTATTTTGAGATGCTGACAAACGTGTCAGTGTCCGCCAGTCATTATCTTGTGTTTACTAAAGTATAGTGTAGATATAGCCAGGCACACGAGCTAGCTATGACATTAGCCGCTAGCGGCTAACATTTCAACATCCCAGGCAATCGATCTGGAAGTTATCAAAGAAGACTTGTTTCTTGCTCTGATGTCTGTCTCCACTGTCAACTAGAAATAAAAGGGTGAAATGTTAGTTACCTGAATGTCACTTCAGTTCTATGAATACATGGGGGGCCCTCTAACAGGCTCCATCTGAACGGCCGCTCACGCTTTGATTTGCTGTTTATATGCTCCTATTTGAAACACTCTGAGTCATGAAATAATAAAGTTGGACAGGAACAGAAGCTGCACCTTTGTCTTTATTATTGCATGTTAAAGTTCTTGTGTTAGTGGGAGAACAGAGCATCCTGAAGTAACTCCAGGAGGGAGGTGGCCAGTCTGGTGTCATGGTGCAAGGACAATAACCTCACCTCAACACGGACAAGACAAAGGAGATGATAGTGGACATGAGGAAAGAGAGGAGACCACATCAGCCACTGTTCATCCGGACGCTGGACGTGGAGAGGGTGAGCAGCTTTATATCCCTTGGTGTCCAGATCACTGAAGACTTAACATGGACCCACAACACAGCATAGCTAGTCAAGAAAGCTTAACAGAGGCCGTATTTCCTGAGAGGACTGAGGAAATTTGGTATGTCAACCGGGATCCTCCACAACTTCTACAGCTGCATTGTGGAGAGCGTGCTGACCAGCTCCATCACTGTGTGGTACAGCAGTGCCACAGCCATGGACCGCAAACACCTGCAGTGACTGGTAAGGACAGCTGTGTGGATCACCACGACTCCATTGCTCTCTCTGCACAGCATCTTCCACCGCGGAGTCCTCAGGAGAGCTGCCACTGCCACAGCATGGACTGGACTCTCCTGCCCTTAGAACGCAGGAATTGGAGTGTGGAATGCAGATCAATTTTAAAACCTCTTTTTACCACACTGCCATCATAATCCTCAATACCTCAGCCCACTGAAGACACTTGAAAAAGTGCGTCATTTTCAAGTCATGGTTTACGCTGTTGCCACTTTAAATTCCTTGAGCACACAATCTTTGCACTGCTGACATTCTATTTCTATTTTTTAATACATTTTTTTTTGTTAAAATGCTTTGTTTTGGCAGTGCCGAGTGGACACCGAAGTATGACTTGTTGTTTTGTGCGAGGAACTGTTGTTTACCGTGCACATGACAATAAACCCTTTGAATTCCTGAATAAACAAATAAACAACTTCTAAAGAAAAACAAATATTACAAACAATGCATCGTTGCTTAAACATCTCAGTGCTCACTTCTGTTTGGCCCATGTATATTCCCAACATTCCTCAGTGTTTCAATAACTGTTCAAAATCGTGTTGTATTGAATCCTCATATATGTTTGATGCTGAAATCCCAACCATCCCACACACACCTGCGTGTAACATAAAACACCGGACAGTGGTGTCACTTATCAAGCCAGACCATCTGTCATCTGTGCGCTTCGTGCCTGCGATGACAGCTCCTCTATCATGTTGACATTTCAACATTAGAATGTGATTAAAAAGTCTGCGAGTAGGTGCATATTTTGAATTTTTGATCAGATTCACTTGACTTTTATCGACCATTTTCCTGCTCTGTTTTCTGACATGACCACTGATGCGTGCAAAAAAATGAAGTCAAGCCTATTTATGCGATGTGGTCCTGCTCTACAGACTCACTGTGAGTGTGCCGATTGGCTTGCATTCATCGCTGTGCCGCAAAATAGGATGCTGCACTGCAAAATGGAACTGGCCTAAGTGAGGGGCGTGGCTACACGCGCTAGATGGTCGCTATATGAGTCACATGAAGCGTTGGGCATGGAGAATGTGATCCAACAAACCAGCAGATTGAACCAATACATGAAGAAGAACACAGAAAACCATTAAAGTGTAAAGAAAAGAACAACACAATACTGAACAGAAATGATTTCAGTCACTGAAGCACTTTTCTTTTTGACAACATTTTTTTTTTTTTTTCACAGAGCACAGAAGATTGACAGACATTTATTCCTAAAGCGATCAAAATGTGTCAGGCACACATTTTAAACAGATTTCTTTTCAGATGGCTGACTATCTAAATAACAATAATAACCTCAGTAGATTCCTCTATGTCAGAAATATAGGACCAAAACATGCTTTTTCTGTTTCATCAAGTTATTTTATTTTGTGTCTCATTAATAATTGCAAATTCAAATGAATACGTTTTTAATAAGCATTTGCATTAGACATATTTTAAACTAAATCTTCAGTTTAAAACAACACATTCATTCCACTATTGGCGCTACTGATGAATTTGAGAAGATTCCCTCCGGGCCAGACACTTGTTTGACAAAAACTTGACAAAATGAAACTCTCATCTGCATGTTCACTGCAGGCCTTGTATGAAACGAATTACCACAAAAAGACAAAACTCCCAGCTGCTCCTCTGCAGCCTGGATTGTTTCTGCTGCATATCATCCTTCTGCCATTTAAGACGCATACCACCTAGTACTTTTCGATATTACTCCTCTGGCATAATAGTAAAGTATGGTTTATTTTCTATTCCTATTCATATCACAATAAAGTCAGATTGTTTTTATGTGCGGCAGCAGTGAAATATTGCCACCGTAGGCCTTTGCTCTGTATCTCAATGGCACAGTTCCCATTGTGATTCCAACAGATATTTGCTGTTGTAATGTATGAACGCTTTTAAGTTCCTGGGAATTATTTGAATACTTTGAACTATCCTCTCCACGATATATGAGAATCAGAATCAGAATAAAATTTATTGCCATGGTCAGTGGGGGTTCCACCAACTAGGAAAGTGCTTCGAAATAAAGTGCTGTTAATAAAATAAAATAAAATAAAATAAAATAACAAAGGCTGATCACAAATGTAACAGTCTGGCCGAGGGGAAGAAGCTGTGATGGGAGAATCTAGTCTGGATGTCCAGGATGAGAAGGGTCGGCTCTGATCCCACCTCTCTCTCCCTCTCTCTCTCTCTCTCTCTCTCTCTCTCTCTCTCTTTATATATATATATATATATATATATATATATATATATATATATATATATATATATATATATATATATATATATTATGAGAGAGAGAGAGAGATTTTTTTCTGGAATAAAAAAATATTAGAAAGAGAGAGAGAGAGAGAGAGAAAAAATATATATATTTTTTTTCTCTTTCTTGCTTTTCTTTTTTTTTTGTATATATATTAGTAACCTTGACGGTGACACCAAAGAATGTTTCACTGTGACTTGCTCTCAGGTGCCGCAGGCAAAACGGATTTCAGATCTCAATTCAAAGCCAAAAAAAGCACATAGGGAGTTTGTATCTTGAAAAATGAAAGTTGGGGCACTTGTAAGTCAAGGTACCTCGGTATCACAGGGGCAGTTTTACCGCAGGTCTGTGCAATTTACCATGCGTTTAATTAATGACTGACCGATACTAAAATGCTGATCGAACACGCTATAAATGTGCGTGCTGGATGGGGAATGAGATTCATCAAACCTAATTGTATCTCGTGTTTGCATGTGTAATGCAGGTGCGAACAGTGTGTACTGCGTGTGTAGTTGCACATCCAAGCTGAAGCCAGGGCAGCGAGGAGCAGACGCTGAGAATGGATAAACTGTTTTAGTTCTTTCACTGTGAGCGAAAGAAAGTTAGTTTAAGTATCCACCACCCACTGAAAAACGTTGAAGCCAATGAAGGGAATATTTTATTTTCACTGGACTGATACTTTTACGACATGCAGATGACTAATCGCGTTTTGTGAGTGAACTGTTCCTGCTAACACTAAAGTATAGGTTGGGGAACACAGTAACTATTTAAAAAAATGATTTACTTGCTAATCTATGTTAATACTTGATAATTGCAGTGTAGTTTAGAGTGAACTTTCAGTGATTATTCCAGGGTAAAATTAGTCTTAACAAGAAACTATGAATGACTTTACAGTATAATAGTTTGTTACTGCTACCAATACACATGAATAAATTCTTTTTTAAGGGTGTGTAAATGTTCCTTTATCGATATTGTGACCCTGTTTCTATTCGCATGAGCTTGACTAGTATAAGTCACAGTTACATGGGGTGAGGATCCCTTTTTTTAAGGTGGAAAACAGTAAAGCAATCGGAGGAATAAAAGCTTTTATTGTTAATGTTTTCATTTCGACAGCACTGAAGGAGGCATGGTGGTGTTTGCCAGCCAGAGGCAAACACCTGCCAACACCTGTCTGTCTTTGGCACACCATTTATTATGACTGAATTTCTTCAATCACACGTCTTAAATGCTGTGCTGTGCCGGAGGGTTTGCAGGCGCAAATTAATTTCGACGTGAAATCTTTATAACTATCCTCAGCTCATTGTAGTTATTTAGACCAAGGAAATCTGGCCCGAAGCCCTTAGTTAATGAATTATTATTATTATAATGTGTTAGCACTCATGACATTCTGAGCTTTAACCCAGTCACAGGTGCGGCACATTTAGATTGAAGTACAGTATGTAAATCTAAAGACGCTGCCATACTAGAAGCTGTTCCCCTCGAGTCGTAGATAGACACAGATTTGCAGGACAGTAATCTTGTGATGATGAATCGAGGGAGAACCTTGCATTATTCCGTTGTTTCCAACGTAATCTTCTTTGTTGGATCTGATTTTTATAGTCGGACTGCAGCTCTTTCCTCCGGCTACCTTTCCTTATCACACCAGCACTTCTCAGCAGGAGGTCGCCAGTGTGTGTGCATGTTGGTTCTGCACACATCTGTGCCGATGCATGCCAACAGGCAATTGATTTACTGTACAGCAAATGTTCTGTTTTTCAGAGCCTAAAACGAGAGAACAAGAACGAGAACTTCAGGGACCTCTGTCTTGATTTATTTCTTGGAGAACCGGAACATTGCATGTATGTACGTGTATTTGGAGCTTAATATAAACTGAAGTCAGATCATCACTACCATCAAAAATAGTCCCTCCCCAGCCGCACCTACCGAGCATTCCGGCACTCCCCAGCTGTAGTTAACAGCCAACTGAGTCATGTAGTCGCATGAATTCACCAGTTGGTTTTCATTCACAAACTCAATTGATGAGGCTGCATGAAGAGGTGGACGTAGCTCATGAAGCTTCATGAAACAGCATCCTCATTTACAGAGCTCACTAGATGGCACTCTTGGGTTAGATCTCTGTGAGGTTTCATTGAAGTGGTTGTTCAAATCCTGAGATGTTAGAGCAGAGTGTGCCATCTACCAGTCTCTGTTTCATGAAGCTTCATGAACCCATCACAAAAAAGCATGCTTCTTTTTCTTGTATTATTCAATATTGATTATTCTTGACATTGAACATGTTTTCTGTAATGCCATTGTTTCAGCATCTGCACTTACAAGTATAGAAAGTAGAATTATTTTTAAATTTAACTGTCATAAACTGATTAACCACCTGCATTGGCAGCAAGCATTCTTAGATAATCCACGTCACTTAGACATCCAGTTGGCATTGATGTAAATGTGCACTTGTTAAATACTGGGACAAATATGTATGTTTCTCATACAGACACTTTTTTAATAGCGACCAAGATTCCACTTCAATTTCTTGAAAGGTGCATTCATTTCCATTGAAATTATTTTTAAAGTTTGGAATAAAAAGGAAAAAATAATGTGAATTTTATGAAGCATTTATGATCTCTACCTTTACTAAGATCCCAACCATGTTGAGACCAACACGGAGAATATCCATGCATTTCCACAGCTCTCGGGATTTCATGCACATTTTCTTCAACAGAATGCTTTTCAACATTGCCTTGTCAAACTGTGTGCATTTGAAGCGCTGAAGACTTTTCTGTAACACCCTGTAATACATATTGTCTGCTTCCTTATTCTCTGGAAACACAATAATAAAACATGGATACGCGTGTACACACCTAGCTTGGCTATAAAGTTGAAAGTCCTCCTATTACACAGTAAGTACGCTGGTTGTTACTTGTAGCTATGCAGAGTAAACAATTATTTGTTTAGACAGTATAGTCGAAGGTTGAAAATATGATTGTTCACTATGTACAATACAGTACTGCAGTCTACAAGCAAGTGGTAACATAAACATTACATTGACAAGGAGAAACAAAACTATAACATACAGTCATAACATTATTTGAATAGCACACTGCCTGTTAATTTATTTGGACAGCACCAGGAGTATCCTAAAATCGGCTGTAATTCTCTGTTAGATTTGCGAGAATATTAACAATTGCAGTTGCTTTGGTTATTTTTTTTTTCCTGCAAAAAGAATGGACCTATTTCTCTTTGATTGTTAAGTTCATTCTATGTACACATGGGTTCTTGTTTTTTAACTACTGAGGACAGAAGTAAACACTGTTGTTTGACATTTGTTCAGTTGCATTGACAGTCACATAATCAATGAAGCATTCTGTAGGTGCTCGACTCACAGCAGGGATCAATCCTTGCGCTTCAGTCCGTAAGGCCTTTTAATACAAGTGTGGAAAAGTTGAAATTCATGTATTACTCAAAAGAAAAAAAATTAAATATTGATAACAATAATTTGATAGTATGCGTGTATGGCGACAAACTGTCCTTTAGAAGTAAACAAAAAGTGTGCCATCTAGTAAAACAGATTTAAGAAACAGCTGTCACTATTCTTTTGGTGCTGCGGTTGCAATGTTGACTTTAAACTTTAACACATATGTTGTCCTTTGGTTGAAGAGTTATCAGCGGAGTTAGCAAGGCGAATTCGCACATGCAGCTTCAACAATCAGGTGTCTGAAGACTGGGACCAGTTGGTTGTCAGTCTGGTGCTGCTTGTGTCAGCTGACACCTCAGAGACACAAAAACAAGCGCCCACTGGAACAATAAAAAAAAAGGTTTTCGTGGACATCCACACATAAGTGACAGGACTCCTCATTCAGTACCTCACATGACAGTTTGTGGTCGTCTGACCAAGACGACACAAGTCAGTTTGACTTTTATAAACAGACAATCTGTATTTGCTATGAGTTGAAACTGGATGGGACTGATGTGCACCGATTATCGCCCATGTTTGCAGGTCTTTGTAGCATTTTGCAAACTTTAACTTGTTAAAAATTAAAACTACAAACATTTAAAGTTATATTTTTATGTGAAGCAGCTGTGTGACCATGTGAGATTTCATCACTGAAGAGTAAAAATTGGATCCATGGTCCTCTTTAACTAGGGTACTAGGGTAGTGAATGGAATTATTTTCAGTGCACAGTAGGAGGTGGTGTAGGTTTAGTCTGCTGCTCCTTGCTTTAGTAAATTTAAGGGGGAACAATGAACTTCACAGCAAGTGCATCCTGTAACTGTTGTATCCACTGCACACATGTTCCTGCACAGCTGTCAGCACCCTGGTGGAGGTGAATAGCCAGGTGGTGTGGTCACATCCACCAGCTTCCAACCACACCCCATCGTTTTATTTCAGTGGCAAAAATAGACATGCTTCATTTGACCAGCATGACCCTTCTGGGATTTCAAGATTGGCAACTGACATGTATCATTTTACCTGCTGAGAAGATTAAGCCAGGTGGGGCCACACCGACCCACTGGGACCGCCTGCGCGCTTTGTTCATTTTTGGTGTGGTGTGTGAGGAAAGGGGGCTGAATGTGAAACGGCTTGGGCTCTCACAAAGCATAACTCAGAGTGTAGCTTTTCTGACATCACCTTCTCTTGGAAGGCATCAGCTCATCAGAATATCAAAACAAATGTAAAGCTCCAGATCACTTTATTCTCACACACAGATATATGCTTAATAAATCATGCTCATGCTTTAAATGATGCATAACTGACATTTGCACATAAGGAGCACAGACTATTCTTGGTGTCTTTCAATGGATATGCTCTTCTCATATGATAATAATAACAATATGGGATTAAAATTAATCTTCTTTATAGTACCATTGTTCAATATTTTCTTTTTATTTAACACATCCGGCTTCCTGTGTTGCTAAGGGTGGGTGCAGGCCTGTGTGAACTACTTTTCCTCTCCCTCCATTCATCGTCTGGCAGCATCTAGCGGACTGTGGCGTCCAAAATAAACAGTTCCAGATGAATGCAGCCAGAATGCGCTAGAGCACTGGAGCAAAGGCAGTAAATGTTTAGATTTTTATGATAATAATTGCATTTATTTCTATCCCACATTTGTCTTCATCAAATATAATTGGCAAAAAAGAAAGCTTTCCAGAAGATAAGTGACCTTGTGCCACAGCTTCCGTCGAGCTCTCGTGCATTTGGGACAGTAAGAATAGCGATACCTCTGAGGAGGAGGCAGTTTAGGAGTGATGCAATGAAGCCAGAAGTATGCAATATTTGCAAGCGCCGTGGAGCGTTAGAAACCACATTGCATGAGTCATGTCCCAGAGGAAGCTCCTAATGTGAAAGGGGATACAAGTTCTCAACCCAAGTATTCGGTGAAGTTTCAACTGCATCATAATCCACCTATGATGGGATATACTCCATATCATCATCTACATTTGAGCTGGCAATGTGAGTATTGGCAGATTAAGCCCGGCACAATCGATGATTTCAAAGATAAAAAATAATACACTATAATGTATATAATAAAATAATAACAGTGATGCAACAAAATGCTCATTTTATGGACTTAATAAGTAGATCACAATATTACTTCTTATATTCCAGAATTTCATTCAGCACAACATCCACTAATCCATTTATCCAAGGGAAGTAATCGGAGCAAAAAAAAAAAAAAAACTCTCCCCAGCTTTTCTTGGCATTCTTATGCCCACTGAAACTCTCCAAATGTGTTCTCAGTCTGCCCCACAGTCTCCTCCCATATGGGAACACCCAAAGTTCCTCACCAGGGAGGCCTCCAGAAAAAGAAGCTCAAGCCACGATAACTGGCTTCTCTTAGTGCAGGAGAACAGTGATCACCCCAAAATGACTGAGAACTCCACCCCACCCAGAGTCAACTTGAGGAGAAACCCCATTTTGGGTGCTTGTATTTGATCTTGCTCTTTTGCTCACAACCCAAAGCTGTTTGAAGCAAAGGTGAGAGCAAGAATCTAGATCAATTGGAAAAATCCAAAGCGCTGAATTTTGGCTCAGGTCTTCGTTGACCATGATAGATCGACAAAGGATACAGCACTATTAGCAAAAAGATGAAAATTCCAATAAGTTTCAAACATTATGTGCTACTTTATGTTGAATATTTTCTGGTTGGTTTTATTTATTTATTCCCACTGAAGTCTGATGCTTGCACACTGTGGGTTAGACTGAAAGTATTAAACCCATTGGTTATTTAAGGTTCACCAACTAAGCAGTCATGGTTGAACATGGTTGAACTTTTTTTTTTAGCAAAATACTTGATAAATGATCAAATATTTTTAACACCTAAGTCGTCATATGTTCAATAGACTGAGAGAGACAGTAAAGAGCAAAACAGTTGTAAGAAATGCGCAAAAAATATGTACTTCTTAAATTGTTAGTACAGTGGTACCTCGGTTTTCGAACCTCCCGGAAGTCGAAATCGAACAAAAATTGGAGATTTATTTCTTTCGGATTTCGAACGAAAATCCAGAACTCGAACGCCCCCGAAATGAGCCGCAAAAACCACGCGCGCGGACCGATCAGCTGACCCACGACACGCTTTGTTATTGTGTATAACGCAGCCTCTGTATACAGACGTGTCCTGTTAGCTACATTTACTGACTGTTTTTTCTTCATATTGAGGTGTAAAACCTTTCCTGTCTCCACACTGGACCGTGGAAGAGTGTCACAGGGGAGGTGCTCGCTCTCCACACCTCCGAGGCTGGAGTGCTCACTCCAGGGTTTGATGTCCTGTTGTGGGCTGGAGCTGGGACAGGGATGAGGCGAGTCTGGGACAGAGCGTGACTTGGCTTATGACTTTGTCACAGCCAAACTGCACAGAAGCGCACATTCAGAGCTGGACACGCACCGGGCACCTCTTCACTTCTGGAGAGACGTCACTCACTCGGCAACCCCTCCCACATGCAGCGGCCACACACATAGAGGAACAGCGCACCTGCAGCAGACACTCTACATTCACTCCTACAAAAGCCTGTTTTAAGGCTTGGAACACATTATTTCTTTTTCCATTCATTGTAATGGGAAAAATCGACTGAGATTTCGAACAAATCGCTTCTCGAACGGCGGCCTGTAATGGATTGTGGTCGAGGACCGAGGTACCACTGTACATCAGTGTGCACATATAGGCACAGAGAATAACATACCTGTAAATCTTGTATCTGGTGGAGAAGCTCTGTGTAAACCTCTCTCTGAACTCTGTGTACTCGGGACATCGGTGGAAAGGTCCCTTTTCCGACAACAGCCAGTCCAGCTGACCTGCGCTCTGTCTGGTGTTGAAGCCCCATGCCGACGTGCTGGACGGGGATGAGGAGGACGAAGCAGATGACGTCGAGGGGGATGACAGTGAACCATGAAGAGTCTTGCCCCCATGCCCGCCAGTGGCCACCTCAGCTCCAGTGGGCCACGGCAGCCACAGCAACACCCAGGACAACCATAGAAGCATTAAAGATGACGTAGTCCATTTAGCGATGGAGGTGGAGCTGTAGCTGCATCTCACTCTTCTCATTGGCCAAGGAGTCGTCATGGTCCCGGTGGTGATGTACTAGGTCACCTGGGACCGGCATTTCTTCTCACAGTCCCCTCCCACAGCCCTGGAAACAGAAGAGAGAAAAAAAATGTTTTCAGTTTTGATGTGTTTTTTGATCCTGAAGTGAACCTTTCAAGCAGAAGATCTTGCTCCTCCTTGGAGTGTATTATTAGTTACAACAAATGCCACTGCACCAGACATATTGAGCCTTTTCATTAAAGAGTGTCGTGTGATCTTCGGAGTCTGGAGACCTCCAGGGATTTGCTTTTACAAAATAGTTAGGAAGCTTATTTAAGAGGACTGGGATTCAAGGTATTCCCAGTTTGTCTTCTACAAGAATGGGGAAATTAATTTCTGCTGAAAACATAATGGCTGAGACATAAGGACGGGGTGTGAGAGTTGGTGCATTTTTCATTTTCGCTTGCTGCATCCAGAGACTGCTGCAGTTTGAAAAGGCAATTAGCAGAGTCATCTGTCAGAAGAAAGTATTTATGCATCTATAAGCACGTGGAAAAATTGATGGATGATGGCGGCAGTGTTCGTGCAGACGATTGCAAGGAAGAGTCGAACTGGGTGCAAATAAAAATCTGTCAAATTGTAGGTGTGTTGGATTAGATCGATTTGAATTTGAAAAGAAAAAAAGTTTTGTACTGCAGGGAAAGTTCTGGGCTTCTCTATGGCCTTGTTTGACACCAGTTCCTCAATGCTACCACAGATGTTCACAAGGATTTAAAATCTGTCAACCATAAATTGTGATGGGCAGCTCAGGCTTCATGAATCAGGCCACTAGGTGGCACTCTCTGCTACAAAATCTCAGGATTAGATGAACCGTTTCAATTATCAGTTTTAACCCAAGTGCGCCATCTTGTGGGCTCTAAAAATTAAGACACTGTTTCATGAAGCTTCATCATCAAGTCAGCAGTATTACTGCAACGTTTTAGTTGCCGGAGTTAGATGTTTGTCTCAACAGGCGCTTGGAATGTTTCAAGAAAATATGCTAATAAAACGAATCATGGGGTTTCAAAACTTGCTATTTTCGGTCTGAAAAGTGTTAAACATTATACACTAGACAACATCCCAGTTTCCTGTTTACTGATTCTTTGAATGTTCCATTTCTTTATGTAGCCCTCATCTCTTTCACATCATGATAGTGAGCAGTGAGTTTTTTTTTTTTTATTCATTGCCAAACAATGTGCCTCAAAACTCAAAACTAACATTGCCCTAGAAACTCAACAATATCAAATCGCAGGGAAAATGTATTTTGTTTTCAGCATAGCTATTTCAGGATTTGAAAAGATCCACTACTTGTTCCAGATGGTGACTGAAATTGCTTTTAATGGTAATGGTTGCATTTCTATTTTGAGATATTCAGACACAGGAAATGAATGTCGGTTGAATATTTCAAAGTCACAGACCTTCACTGTCCAAAAAAAAATGTTGCACAACAATATGAATTCCTCAAGCTTCAGTCTGTGTGTTGAAGCAAAACGAAACATGATTTATTATAGTTAAAAGCAACCCTGTGATTAATCCGTCTTTGTTTTATTCATGTTTTATTTTGCAGCCAAAATATCCGCCTGTTCTTCAATCCGCTACAGAAATGAACCGGTCTTTTGACTGTTTGACAAGAGGGGAAAAGGAGAGCATTGCAGGCAGTTCTTATGGTCCAAAAATCAAACGACAACCCCATTCTATCAGTGCAGCACTGGATGATTTGATCAGCCGTTTTTGTCAAATCTTTTCATATATTCATCGTCTACTGTTTATTCCTTTATGGGTGATTGAAGCCTATCCCAGCTACTTATGAGCAAGGGGTGAAGGACCCATGCAGAAACAGTACTCAAGCAACCTCTCTATGCTTTTGAACTGTGGGAGGAAACCATATATATATATATATATATATATATATATATATATATATATATATATATATATATATGTATATTAATATATGTATATTAAATATATATGTATATTACTGAATCAAATGATGGACCTATACATACATTTAAACAACAAATTATTGTTTATTTTGCATCAGTTTTGACAATAATAAATATAAATAATAAAAATAAATCACAATGCTGGCTATATTCAAGTTTTTACATCACCTTATTTAAACTAAAGCGCTTTCAAAAAGAATTTCTATGTTAGAAGAATTTCAAGTACATTCAGAGTAGTGGAAACCCTGACCATTGTGTAGTGAAAAATGTCCCTGAACAAAAGCAAACAGAAGCTTTTGTTTGTTTTTGTTCAGGGATTCCGCCATGTTTGTTGTTGTTGTTATCATCCTAGCTGCCACGTGTCTTGAGCATCGGTGTGATCGGTGGACCAGGAGTTGTCTGTTGTCTGGAGAGCAAACTGTATCGTCATAATGTTGTAATTAATCACTGTGGATCCACTGTAATAGCAATAATAGCAATATCTAGTGATGGGTAGATGAGGTTTCATGAAACAGTGTCATGATTTTCAGAGGCCACCAGATGGCACTGTCTGCCATAAAATGTTTGCACTTGAAGAACAGATTTAATGAAGCCTCACACCATTTTTAAGCCAAGCGGACCATCTGAAAATCGCGACACTGTTTCATGATACCTCATCCACCCATCACAAGCAATGTCAGAAGTTGTCAGACAACAGCCACCTAAACAAAACTAAAACCGCACCACCGCGAGGTGGCCAGTTCAAGTTTTAATGTGAACTGAAAAACACTAGAGTGAACTGTGTTTTAGCAGAATCTCAAAGTGGTTACATGGTTTGTGGGCAGTTCTTGCCATGGTATTCCACTCCGTGCAGCCCTTAGATTTGCCTTTCAAATGAAGGCTTCTTAAACCACCACCTTCAGAAGAAATACCCAAAACCAGCTGGGCCAGCTGCTCTTCCACCTTTCTCCTGAGACTCTCACGCTAATTACAAAATGCATAAAACATGCTGTGAATGCCAGCAAGACAAAGACACGGAAGTTGTGAATTTTTAGCCATGACATTTAATGCTCTGCTTTGAATAATTCAAGCTCCCTCTGCATATTTACAGTTCTTCCTCCCAACTCTGAGAGCAGGTATAAAAACATCTCAAATCCACACTTGAGCCAAGAGACAAGTCGCATCAGAGCGTCAACCCAGAATGAAAGCCTTGACAAGAGAAGACATTGAGGTGAGGAGGGAGCCAGGTTGAAAGAGCTTGTCCTGCCTTTGCAAAAAAGGGAGATACAGAGAGAAGGGTTCATTTTAGGGCAAAGAATAAGTCACTGGTCGACTTCCAAGAAGTCACTTGGGCTGAAAGGCTGTGGTGAACCCAACACAACCTTCTGCCATGCACAAGTAATTCATGCCCCAGTTTAGTTGGCAGAGAAAAAAAAGCAGGTTTATTTGACGGGGAGCTCATTTTTCAGTCAGACAAAATGACTCCCTCAATTTTTCTCGGCTGGCGGGAACCTGAAGAATTCATCAGCTTCCTCCCCACTCAGTGCAATTACCATAAGCAGGAATCTATATTGGACCTGACACACATGTGTTCCGTGTTCATTACAGATGATACATGTATGCAAATTCGTGTTTGTGCATATGCTCCGAGCACCTGCCTGCATGAGCCTTGGAGCAGGTGTATTTGTCAGTCCCGACAGCTCACCAATCTCCTCTCAATGTTTACGCCAGTCGGCAGCAGTTGCTAGCCAACTGCACACCTGTACTCATGAAATATTGGAGTATGGGAGCCTCGTTAAAAAAAAAAAAAAAAGGGAGGACAAAATAAAGGAAGTTGCTGATGGATGTTACGGATGGTAAACAAAAACATGTATGAAAAGAATATTGAAAAAGAAGACTGGATATTGATGTTTTTACGGTTTGGAGAAGTGTGCAAAAAGGTCACTAAAAACAGCAGTTTACCACAAGTCCTGTTCTTTGACAACGCCCACAGCCAGTTTGAATGATTATTGAGCGTTCAGGAGTGGCAGGAATATTTCCCAGAAGACAGAGCAAGGACAAATCCATGTTTGCTGCTTTTCTTTTCATCATCGGCATCAATATTGCATCTGTTCCTATTTTTTAAAATCAAATTCAGTGGGCTGTTGGCGTCTTCGGTGGTCGGTAGAGGTCAAGAAGTAGATTACAGCAAGGTGAGGGAGTGGGGTGTTTGTTAGATCACGCTTGACTTCTGCATGTGAGTGATAACATCGGAGCTTGGCAGAGAGCTCTGAGATAGGTGTCTTAGGAAAGAGGAGGCATTTTCGGTTTCTGTCAACATCTGCTTCTGATGCTTTTGTTGTGAAGTGATAATTTTTTAGGCTGTTGCCATTTTTGTGTGGCTTTTGGGGATCTGTGATCGACAAGGCTCTGAATCTCAAAAGGTGCAGTTCAGCTGTACATTTTCAATCCACTCAGGGTCCTGGTGTAGGTCAATTCATTTCTTGGTTTCTGCAAATTTTCTGATGACATCTGAGATGTTTTTTTTTTTTTTTTTTCCATATTTTTATACACAGTCAAAAACAGCCAAACCCATTTATTGCAACTCACATTTTAGACGTTTGCTCATGCCGTGCTGCTTTACCAGTCGACCTAAAAGTCACCGGTAAATGTATCTATATATAAAATACTATTAATGTTGTGCATGGTTATTTTTTTCCATAGTAATTGTACTTGTTTTATATTCTATTTTGCATTTAACGTTGCGATTATGTTTGCACGATGTATTTTTTTTTCCTGTTCCTTGGTCAAAAACTTACAAAACATTTCAGCACTTCACACCCTGAATATAAGAATGTAAATAACGTGTTCACTTGCACTTTGACATGAATATGCTTTCCTGTTTGTTTGTGTTCAGAAGCGGAATCAGAAACATCCTAATTCACCATGTATAATAAATATCTATCTAAATATCTAGCCACTTTATCTCAGTATAGTGATGTCACCGGAAAAGTAACCTATCAGTGAGCAAACTTCTGAATGTGTGGCGATTTACTTTTATTTTGGTTTTACTTTGTACACGCATTTTCCTCTTCTGTTTTTTCAAACTACACCTTTGGTACACAGCTGGCACTAATCCTGAATCACCTGCTGGAGGCGGCGCCTTTATATTCCACCTGGTTCCAGTCATGTGTGCCAAACCGTCTAGTTTCCTGAGAGTTGTCTTGTTGATATTTGGAAGTTTTTGTATTTTTGCCATTGTGCCTGAGCTCAATAGTTGTGCTTTTGCCACCATCTGCTGTCCTGACATCCACTTGTGCTTTTGATTTATGGATTTTTTTCTTGCCCATTAGTAGATTCAAACTGAACCAGCCAGGGTTAAGAACAGCTCCCAGATCTAAGACCATGTTGTCAAGCAGGAAAAGGGGGAGATTTTCTGTCCAGGGCAGAGATTTGTGGGATCCTCAGGTCATGTTTGCAAGTGACGGAGGGATGGAGACTGAGATTCACAGACCATACGGCCAAGTAGTAGCATGTATTGGCTGTGCCAGTGTTATCTTCAGTGAGCAAGAGGTCGCCACCATAGACAACCATAGAACGCAGAAAGGGCAAGGAGTGGAATACAAAATAATGGATATTGTATTAATGCCAATGAGTGAAGAGATGACTATAGTCAGTGCACATATTGGCTCAGGGAAAAAAAAAAAAAAGTCAATAGCCCGTTCTGGCTTTGCGTGTGTTAATGGCGCACATATTACCGACATGTGAGTGAGAGTCTTATTAAGCCCAGCACTGGCCAATCTCCAACTAGACAAACAAAGTGCCATATGGTCAATTAAGGTCCATCAATAGCAGCGCTAACATCTTTACAGTAGATAATTAAGAAAACAACAGCCTGTCAGCAGCACGCTTGGCTGAAAGTCATCACAGACCAAACTTCAACACCAGCTGAGCGCCGGAGAAAGAACAGGCTCTTTTAGCCCCAGGGTAGCACCAGTGGTTCGGAGCAGAGCACAACACATGGTCAGTTGCCAGCCTGCCCTGGTGGCGTCTGTCCATCAAACTAAAGTTTTCTGAAACGCAGATCAACTATGTAAAATGCATTCACAGCTGGGGAAATCTGAGACGTGAAAGAACATTTGATAAGCAAATGGGATTCGTGGATTTGCCAAAATGAAACTCAGACGCAAACACAGAAAAAAAAGGAGTGTCTGTTTCATTAAGTTTTCCACCCACCACCTGAGCTTCTGAGCTGATATTTCAGCCTTTCAATTTCAGTACGATCGAGGTTGTCAGTATTTCTGGCAAGTGGATGAATGGCTGACTTTTCAGACGCTTGTTCTCTTGAATAAAAGAAAGGTTCTACTTTGCTTAAAGGTCAACTGAAAACGATTACTAGTGAAAGATTATCGTCTCTATTTGTCTTTCAAATGCCTCATGTTCCTGCATGACAGAGCTTCTGCACCATGGACCTCCATCGCTGTTGCGTAGATTACATCTTCTCCATTGGACTGTTGGAATTCCAGACCAGCGAGAAGCTGAGTAGATTTTCACCAACCAGTAACCACTCCAAAAATTGTCTGGCTTCAGTGTGTGAGTAGGACAACAAACGCTTCATGTCATTCCATAGTGTCAGGCAGAAAAGAAAAGGAACCCTTCCCATTCAAACAACCTGGGAAGATACCCAAAGATAAGTCGAGATTGTCTGCCTTCAATATTGGCAGATAATGCAACGCCACTGGAAATTGGGCAAATGGCAGTCAACCATGGGACACATAGAGCAGTGAGTGATCTGCTGGGTGTAGATAGCATCTACAGTAAAAAGAGAAAGTCAGTGACGGATGTGCCCAAGAGTAAATGGATTCCAAGAGGAGTGTGAAAGTCCAGTGGATGTATTGGGGGAAACAATGAAGATGTCTGGTGTGCCATCATTGAAAAGGAGCAAAACAACTACTTGGTTGTAGAAGAATGAGTTCCACTGGGAAGGAAGAGGTATTTCAAGGAATTGACAAATGGATGACATTAGCTCCGAAGACTGGCCACGTGAAGACGGGGGCATCTTTGGTGAAGATGAAGAATGGGAATGTCATTGGACCAGATAGTATTCCAGATGTATTCAGGCACGACAGCAGTTGACATTTTAAAGCCCAATGTTTAAGTCTGAGAGGATGTATGGTGAATGGTGAGTGTTTTGCTGCCAAAAGGGAGTACACTGTCAAGGCCAGGGAGACCAGAGAGGTCACCATCAGTGAGTGTGGATTCACTCTGACAAGACAACCACTGATCAAACGGAGATGAAGTTTCATGAAACAGTGCCCTCATTTTAGAGACCACGTGAAAACACTTTAGTGTCCAATCTTTGGCTTTCAACTGCTACATTATGAAGAGCGCCACCAACTTCCAAAAATAATAACTTTGTCAAAAAACGTCATCAGTCTATCTCAATTCAAAACAGAGGTGGTGGCATCTTGGTTTGTGGAAACGTGAAGACTATTGTCGCTGTAATACTTTTTTTTTTTTTAACCATGTGCACTCAACACTAGATTAGCTTAGATGGAGAACCATTGCTACTCACTTTTGTCATGTTTTTAATGTTCATTGTTCATGCACTTCACCCTGTCCAGCTGTACATTGCTTATATTTACAGGACTGGAGGCAGTTAGGCAATATGCACATTTTTGTGGTACATTGTACATTGACTAAATCATTGGCATTTTCTTTTTCAGGGTTTTTTTTTTTTTTTTTTTTTTTTTTTTTTTGCTGTTTCAATCACATGTATTGTGATATATCGCTGATGGAATTTATAGCAATAAATCTGATATTGCAGATATTATTTACCGTGTTATTATCATCATTGCGAGCCAAATATGATATTATCATTGCGAGCCAAGTACTGACATAGTATCAAATTGTGAGCCACACCTAGTACCAAAAGTAGTTGTAGTTTACATTCTAGGGCTGGTCAATTAATCTATTTTTTTAAATCGGGATTACGATTATGTCTTCCTCCGATTATGAAAACGTGATTTAGCCAGACACCAGTCTCCCCAACTTCTGTCATTCTGTCCCGATGCACCCAAACGCTGCACCGCGCCTTGTCCGGAAGGCAAAGTGAACCCGCTACACAGAGTAGTGCAAGGCTCTGCCTGTCAGCGAGAGTGCTAATATTAGCCACTGTTAGCGCCTGACTCGGTGCAACGGCGGCATGGAATTCAGCGTCAGAACCTCCAAGGAGTAGACGCTCAGCCAGCGTTCTGAGTGACAACACTACTGATAACTGCTGGTTGGAGATGTTTCAAAACCAATGATTATTTGGAAGTGGATAAATGCATAACCACAATCGCCCGCGCTCAACCTGAGACAGGGGTGAAGAAAACAAGCGCTCCTTGTCATACATCACGCTGCAGAGACGCAGGAAGAGCGCTCTGATGTGGAAGTGTTATAATTTAACAAGTGACTTCTCTCATAATCTCATGAAAAATAACAAAAAAAAAAGTGAAATCACTTCTTAAAATATCAGAACCACCGAAAAATCTATGCATCCGAGTCAAGTGCCAGCTCAACTCAAATATTTTCTCGTCTCCACTGTTCTCTAAAGCCAGACCTTACAGATTGGAGTTTCTAGAGAGAAACATTTAACCTACATGATGAAGGTTAAATATAAACTGTTAAATTATTCT
Organism: Synchiropus splendidus; assembly: GCF_027744825.2. Taxonomy (NCBI): domain Eukaryota; kingdom Metazoa; phylum Chordata; class Actinopteri; order Syngnathiformes; family Callionymidae; genus Synchiropus; species Synchiropus splendidus. Next base: position 15,676,319 of record NC_071346.1, on the reverse strand, counting down.
TTACATTTTACACATTGTTTTATTGTAGATCATTGTTCAGTAAAGTCTGAGACTTCAATGACTGCAAAACATAAAATGGTTGAATAATCGTGATGATGATATGAATCAAAATAATCTCTCGATTATCATTTTTGCCATAATCGTACAGCCCTAATACATACCTACACAAATTTTGATGATCCTTTATTACACATTGAGTGGAAATTATAATGCTAGAAAATAGCAGTTTTATTGAATCGAAACCCAGCAAATATCAGTGACGTCCGCATGACGAAAACCAACAAAGCGCCGCTAACAAGCCTGTGGCTGAAACATCCGGAGCTGAGTCCAATCTCTCCATATTCCAGCAGACTGAGGATAACTCCTAATCCCCAGTGGGTGATCGGATACTTGCCAGTCTGACCACGTCGGCTGAAAGGGCAACAATGCAATTAGCACCAGCGCAAATATCGACGTAATGATTATTCCCAATATTACACAAATGGCATTGACAAAAAGAAATAAAAGGCAAGGCACTGACAGCAATGCGCCAACACCGATAATGATACCAAATGAATGGCCTCTCTAACACATGATGAGGCTAGCTCTCACAGCAGGCGACCATTGTGCGGATTGAGGTTGTTAGAACACCATGTACATAATGAATCATACTTCAACCAGGTCACTTGGAGGTCAACACACATTTTGAGACGCATTCATTTGATGGAATACTAATGTAGGCATGGTTGTGTATGTATATAAGCAGGCTATGAGTTGGCATTATAACAGCTCAGTGAGTGAACTACCGTATTCTGGCCCACAGATCGGATGGTGGCCGTGTGGCACACAGCTGAGCACAATCTATTAATTACCGATCCTCCTTATTCAAGAGTGGAGGACACGCACAATGACTATCAACTGACCTCGTGGATAAAACTGCACAACAGGAGCTTCTTAAAGACACCTGGGACTTCAGTCACCGAGTAACACACTTGTTCTCTAAAAGCAGCAGGATGAATTTACTGCAGTGAGGTGCCGGTCAACAGCGGCATGTGCTGTCTGGGATGAAAACCATATTTACTGAGGTTTGGTGGCCAATGAAGCAACTCAGATAGAAGTCGGACACAGCTATAAGTTATCAGATTATCAGAATCGGACACTCTATTTTCCTCCGCACCAGATCTGGCCTGCATCCACCAGATGGATATCGGCTGTTATCGGAATATGACTTTTTCACCAGGATCTGAGTCGGATCTGCACTGGATATATATATATATATATATATATATATATATATATATATATATATATATATATATATATATATATATATATATATATATATATACTTGCACTGGATAAGTATATCTGGGCCAAATTTCTCCCACATCCGATTCAGATTTTGTGTGTACCAGATGCAATCCACAGTTCAATGTGGCTCGTATCCAGAATCAGAATCAGACCAGATGTATTTTGCTCTCATGGAAAGGAATGGCGTAACATGAAGCACTCATGCTTGCCAGTCTCCAGATCGCAACCCAGTATATACCAGATGGAAGGAAGCTTCAACATTGGATACTTATTTTACTCAGTAAAGTATTTCACATTTTATTGGCACACTGTATTCGACATCAAAACTCAAGTGTATTTAATAGATGTTGAGTATTCCCCTTTGCAACCAACTTAACAGTTTAAAAGTTTAGTGTTGACCATGTGCAGGGACGTCCACTTGCATCCTCATGTCACCTGCCCTAGTCACAACAAAACCTAATGCACCATTTGATCCCGCACCTCATATACCATACAAGGAGCTTGAATTTTTATCCCTTTATGCCCGACATGTGCCTTGTCTTGAACTGCCGGACACCCAGTTAGCCAGTCCACTTCAACATTGGCAGGCCGTCCATTCAGTCATAGGAGTTCATGTTCGCAGGTGAAAACTTGCACAACGCGAAACAAGTTTTGCTTTCGTCTTCTAAATCTAAAGTCATCCAACTCTCATGATCATCTCATGAAAACAAGTGAGCAAAGGACACTTCCAGGCATCAGAGCGTTCGAACTGAGTTGGTCCAACCAAGCAGCTGGTTCAGCTCAAATTCTCTGATAAATCTAACAGCATTGATCAGCTTCAAATAATGGTTAAGCTGCTCAGGCATCTGTGACAGCTGCCATGCTGCGATGCGCTCTGCTATCTGCCAATACTTTTAAAGTGACGGCAGGAAGCATTATTGAGTCCAAATGAGAGAACAGGCCCCATTGAGGGAAAATCCACAGATATATAGTGTTATATAGTGCTATAAATACGGAGGGCAGACCAATGTTATTAATATCAGCGCGGCTGGTTTACACCGCTGACAAGCTGCATGTCAATGAAACATTCTGGGGGAACAGTTGGCTGTTAATTGAGAGGGCTCCTGCACTTACGGCTTGTTAGAGCATTGCCAGCGAGGCCATATGTGGGCTAATGGACCAACCATGATCCATAAACCAGTCCAGAGCGGTGCTGTGCTCGTCCCCACGTGGGAAACTGCACACTGAAAACTGGGTAAACACAAAGTTGCAAGCTCAGCCGAAGCCAATTGTGGAATGAAACAGTTAAGCGCTTAGTACCCTTGAAAAAAAAAAAAAAAAAAAAAAAGGACATTGCAGATCATGTTGTGAATATGAATGAGGCATTCATTAAGAGGCATATTTGCAGGGTTGAAGGAAACATCTTCCCTTCACTTGAGGGACCGCAGATTTTAAAAAAACGAAAATATACATTTATGTTTGCAGAGTAAAATCCTTCTCCTTATGTGAAGACCTCAGGCCTATTCATTCAAGTGTCCCTCTTTCCAGCCATGCAAGAAGCCAGATCACATTATGAATATAGGGTAGAAAGCACTTGTCACATATAGTGTTAAAAATATTTCTAGCACGCCTCCTTTTGGAACGGCTGTCTACGGCCGAAAGGTGCTTCACGGTCCAGCAACATTGCTGTGCCCTGACCTTATTTAAAGGTACAGTAGGACGTGTGTGTGTAGTGGGAAATTGTCCTGTTTCACCTAATTTGTGCAGGATATGATGACATTAAATCGTAACAAATTGAACGTGTTGTGTGAGGAGATCACATGAACAGTTACAGCCACCTTCACTCTTTCTTCCTATGGTGATGCAGTTGACTTGTCTCTAACTCGAAGCAGAGGGAACTCGACTCAAGCGCTCCTTGTTCCCTCTCACAGTGAAGGAGCACATTAAACATGCAACTTTGAGTTGTTTTGAAACCCGATAACTCAACCACACACCTTCACGACAGAATGATGTGTCGAAGACTGTGACCTTTATTTCAGATTGAGAATCAGAATCAAATGTATTGCCATTGTCAGTGGGGATCCCACCAACTAGGAAAGTGCTTTGGAATAAAGTGCTGTCATAAAATAAAATAAAATAAAATTACAAAGGCGTTACAGTTTACCATGTTGTTTAATAATTGCCATAAAAAATTAAATTCAGAACCAAATAAAAGCTGAAAAACTGTTCTCAGAGCGAAAACATTACTTAAGATGACCCTTTGTTTTGCTCACTTATATCGAGTTAAAATCACTACGTTGACATACATGTGAGATTGTGACAAGATATCAAAATATCAAAGTATCTGGATTTGAAATCAAATACATTTTCTGTAAATACCACATCTACACAGTCAAGAGTCAGTAGCTACAATCGGAATTTCAACTAAGCACAGTTGCGCTTTGACCAAGGTTCTATTGGTTGTGTGTCTTGGATTTTTTCAATGAATGTGTGAATGAAGTGTGCCATTGTTTAAAAAAGGTTAAAAACCTCTGCACTACAGTTGTACTCGAATTGAAAGTCATTTAATTTGGCACTATTTATGTATTACTTTCACTGAAATGAAAGTGAAGTTTTATGGGGTTTTTTTGTTTTTTGTTTTTTGGTAAAAGTCGAGGTCATTTTTAGGGGGTTTGGAGTAACATACTACTACTACAAGTGATGTCTGACTTTACTGTGCTGCAACAAATAAGCCGTCGGTTGCATGAAATTATTACTAGAAGTTACATGGCCATCATTTGTGACATGTTCCATGAAAACATCTGTTTAATGGGCTGATACCATTCACATCAAGAGGTACTTCAGGTTTTGTGACGGGCCAGCAAATGTAAATCTTTATCACTATTCAGTCAATATGCTCTGAATGAAATACTTGCAGGTGGTTCTGATGAAGTTCAGAAAGCAATGTCAAAAGTTATTTGTCTTCGGTGAGCAAACGGATTGGAAACAGCAGGCTGTCTGGCAGAGATAGAGGCAGCGCAGGTTCGTCCATAACTGTCATGTTTATGCTCATTCAGCTCACACCCACACTGCTGCTTCAGCTAAAGTTCTCTTCCTTTGAAGTTTCTTTGCATCATCTGCAGGATGAAAGTACAATTATGACAACTTATTTGAAACAATGCAGAGTCATTTCATTGTAATCTTCACTTCTCAGGTGTGAGTGAGCGAATGACACTTCAGTATTCAGTACGGCTTTAATTATAAAGGCAAAGATGGTGGCAAAACTGTGAATTCAAACAGCCAATTTCATGTTACATGTCGAATTTTAAGGTGGCATATGCCAACACCTATGGCTGCTGAAGCTGTATCACCATTGTCGTCCTCACTAGACACTAGCGCTGACAAAAGAGGCGTCCTCATTTTGACATCAACTTCAAAGTGAAAGACGAAGAAAAGGAAATATTTTTCATTCAGAACATGGAGTCACTCAACCGAGCCTATTTTCTGAGTTTTCTCTGTTGTCAAGTCAAAATCCTTAGTTCAAAGGTTTGTTCACATCACGTTGGTCCACAAAAGACGACCTTGAAAAGGTGCTTCGACACAACTTGAAGAGTAGAAACTGCTATACGCTGTATATTCTCAGGGCGATGAAAATAAAGCCACTTTTTTTTAACCGAATGCAAACATAACATAACATATGAATGTCCAATTTTCTCAGAATTATCAGGTTACTCTGTTTATGTGGATTAACAGGAGCTACTTCCAGATAGCTCGGGTTCCCAGGGGCCCGGAAGGTAGCTCCTTTACTAGTATCTGAATATCTATCTTGATCTGAGTGAAAGAGAAACTCTTTTGCAACTAAAGGTGCGTCAACACATAAACAATATATGAAGTGAAATGTTATTGCCAACTGTGTCAGGTGAGGATGTAATTCAACTCTTCTACCTTCAGAATTTCAAAAGAAAGAAAATTTAACCGAGGCTGTGATGTTTCATGAATGTCTGAATTACACATTTCTGATTTAGTTCAAATTAAAGTCGCAGGTCTGGATAACAGAACAGTACAGTACAGTACAGAACACTCTAGTCCTAAGAAATAACCTCTGTATCTTTTTAGTTAAACAGAGTAGCATCTTTTTATTAATTTACCAGGCATATTAAAAAAACATCGTGTGCTAGACTGAAATGAAAAATGAAATCCCATCTCTGGGGTCCCACGCAGGCTTATTATTCATAGCCACTAATGTCACAAGAGAACTCCAGCAGCGGCAGTGCCAGCAACTATTACAGGTCACAGAACATAGTTTAATAAAATAGCACTCTCTATATTTTGTGTGGGCAGTGTTTTCTATTTGTGTGAATTTGGTTCGAGGTTACGCCAGTCACTGGGAGCCTGGAGTGCTTCCACAGCACCATTACAATAAGAAGCTGACTGTGAGGAGGCACTGTAATGACCCTGTCATCCCAGAAATGTGTTCTTCAATTTAGCTGTTTTGCCTCCAGGGTGATGCTTAATCAAGGCCAATCCTGAACCCGCTGTCTCATCTCATGATGGAGGGCAAATGTCAAATCAGCCCAAACTTGGGATGTAATGACAGTGCTGTGCTCAGGAGAAACAGAGTAATTGTTTCGACTTATTGTGTGCAAGACAGGACGACATGAATTCCAACGTGATCCCTTGTTTTGTACAATTACAAAGAAACCTTTGCCGTTTAAATAGAAGTTGTAGCATGAAACGTCGAAGGTCAAACGTCCACTATCCTTCATGGTAGATCAGAATCAGAATCAGAATCAGAATCAAATTTATTGCCATGGTCAGTGGGGAGCCCACTGACTAGGAAAGTGCCTTGGAACAAAGTGCAACAAAAAAACAAATAAAATAAAATAAATAGAATAACATTACAACAAGGCTGTTCATGAATTTAACAATCTGACGGCCGAGGGAAAGAAGCTGTTCCTGTGACGGGAGGTTCTGGTCTGGATGGACCGTAGCCTCCTGCCAGAGGGAAGAGGAACAAACAGTCTATGTCCAGGGTGAGAAGGGTCAGGTAAGATAAGGGGAGTGTCCCCCATATTTGTCTGGTGCATCAAGTTTAGGGCCTTTCTCTTAAAAGACCCTCAAAGTCAGCATGGCTTTGGTCCTAATCATGTACAGTGGTACCACGGTTTTCGAACGTCCCGGACTTCAAACAAATCGGAGTTCAAACAAAAAATCCAGAACTCGAACGCCCCTGGAAAAAAACATAACGTGAGGTGTAAAACCTTTCCTGTCTCCGCACTGGACCGTGGTAGAGTGTCACAGGGGAGGTGCTCGCTCTCCACACCTCCGAGGCTGGAGCGCTCACTCCAGGGTTTGATGTCCTGTTGTGGGCTGGAGCTGGGACAGGGATGAGGCGAGTCTGGGACAGAGCGTTACTTGGTTTATGACTTTGTCACAGCCAAACTGCACAGAAGCGCACATTCAGAGCTGGACATGCACCAGGCACCTCTTCACATCTGGAGAGACGTCACTCACTCGGCAACCCCTCCCACATGCAGCGGCCACACACATAGTGGAACAGCGCACCTGCAGCAGACACTCTACATTCACTCCTACAAAAGACTATTTTAAGGCTTGGAACGCATTATTTCTTTTTCCATTCACTGTAATGGGAAAAATCGATTCAGATTTCGAACAAATCGCTTCTCGAACGGCCGTCTGGAACGGATTGTGTAGTACCACTGTACTATGTATTGCATTGTACGCTAGGGCTGGGTATTTCCAACAACCTCACAATGCGATACGCATCACGATACAGTGGTCACAATATGATGCATATTGCGTCACGTGTATCCTGATACATGGACTTTAAGACGTATCCCCATATTTCATTTACTTTACATACATTTTTAAAAAAACATTCATGTATATCCAAAAGATAGTTTTATTGGACAAAATAGACACAGAACGCAAAATTCGCTTTCTACAGCACTGGGCAGCTTTCGAAGATGCTCCAGGAAACTTTAAGAATCAATGTGCCATATTGATTCTGATGCCTTGGTATCAATATGTTTATTGTAAAGAAGCCCAAAATGATATATTTTTGAACACACACCTAGTGCTCGCACTGTCGAGAGAGGTACTTTACAAGCAAAAACCTGGCAGTAGTTTGACAAACAAATGAAAAGCTACATTATTGCCGAGAGAAATGTAGTATATAAAACTACAGCAACAACAACAAAAAAAAAAAAAAACAGCTTTACCGGCTACTAATACTCATTGAACTCAGAGTTGAATCATGACTTAGAGTCCCTAGATTGCACTTCTTTAAACTATGTTGCTTTTAGGTGTCAAAGTTCATCTATAAACGTAGGCCCTGTCTGTATATGCATCTAAATGTAGGACCTGGATGTAGCTCCGTTTCCATGAGCACATGCAGGGTAAAAGCAGGAGATGTGAAGGATCAGAGAGGCCGGTCACAACAAACAAGACCTTTCTTCCTCAGATTCCATTGTGACACTGGGTTGTATTCGCATTAAGAGGAATTTAAGAGAAAAAAGGGGCAATAAAGCACAGCAGAGGGCTCATATATTGCACTAACCCTACCCTCAGGTGGACGGAGAGTTCTTGTCAGGTGCAGAGGTGATGCCTCAACAGGATAAACCATTAGCCAAGCCTTTCAGAGAGCAGCGCATGTACGATATAAATAAATAATAAATATGGCTATGATTGGGCTTGTGCGCTACGCTCATGTCATATGAGCACTGCGGTGTGGTCGGCGCCTTCCTCGGCTCAAATTTATATTATATAAGTGATAGGGGGATTTGCCTTATGTCCTCCCGAGGCCACCTTTGTTGAGAGGCGTGCTGAGGAGTGCGGTTCACAAATTGAATAGAACGTGTGTACTCCCAGGAAACTGCAATATCTGTGATTTAATACACATATTTCATGACCATAAGTCATCCACATATCACGAGAACCAATCGATTTCTATCGGAAACAACAAAAGGAAAAAAAAAAAATCAATGATGAAATAAAAATAAAAATAAAAATAAATCTATTACAGTGTTTGTACACGACAAAAAACAATGTCATTTCGGTCCTCACCATTAGCAACAGCCAAGCTCTGCAATGGGTTTAAGGTGACCTCATTGAAATGTGTTTTAAGCTGAGCCTTCATCTGTAACTGGTGGAGCATGTCTCCTGGGTGTGAGTGGATACATCTACCTCCGTCTTCGCTTTCACATACACATAGAGACTCCCACACACCGGGAATATATCTCCCAGTGCATGGTGGATGGATCGAGCAGCGTTTCTTAATGATCTTTTTCCTGCGGGATTCCTACAGAAAACCATTTAGTTAGCGGCACCATTTCTCGATAAACCCTGCAGAAGCCTTGTAATTGCGTCAGCCAACCAGAGCGAATACACCACGTTTTGTCAGGCAGAAACTCAGGCGTCACAGGAAATGAGGCGTGTTGCCTCGGTGCCTTATTTAACTTTCACGGGTCAAAATGGAAGAGGGTTGCCCTCAACTTTGCGGCAACAAAACATCTCAGGTAATGATCAAAGTCTCCGACGGCAGCAGAATAATCACACAGCTTTGTCATTTCAGATGAACAGTGCGCAAATACCATTTGTCACACAGTTCATTATCAAACCTCGGAGATAATCGTTTGGCTGAGCACAGCTAAGATTCTGGAATTATCATTCTGCCATCTTCACCTTGAGGAAAAACCGCAGTAAACCATTTAGCACAACCGTTCCGTTTGAGAAGCGACGAAGATTAACAAGAGGATCATTGTGGGCTTCTTCTATGCAACGCCGCCTCAAGGAGACTCAAATTAATAGCGCAAAGGCAACAAAGGAGGGAAAAACTAAGGCTAATAGTGGTAACACAAAGGACTTGTCAGTGGTTCAAACACAACGATCGTATAAGCGAGATAATAGATGATAAATTCGGTTGAAGGTTGAAGCCATTAGATTGCAAAAGCACAGCGACTTTTCTCTTGCTCTGACTTACAGCGTGCTGCCAGTAAGTATACAGTAGTGAGGCAATACAGTAGCACCAGTCTCATGGCAGGGAACCCAACGTTCCCGCCCAAGTGTCTCTCTATAGCATTGGTTTGACTCGCTGCTTTTATTAAAATAGTTCAATAATTCAGATGAGCCGAACAGCACCCTTCCTGCCTCCTGCTGTTAAATGAATGGCAGAACTGAAGCTGTGAACTTTGCCTTGTGGAGTATTGATCCCGGCAGGGGTTGTCACAGCAAGTCAGCCTCCTTTCCCTTCAAGGCCCCATGTTATGCTAATCTCAGGGACTTCTTAGAATGAGGAATTGACCAGCTGGTGACTGTACATACGCTAGAAGTGGGGACAAGAGGTCACTGGGTGGAACAATTTAATTGTGCTGCCAATGAAATAGTCACATGTCATTGGCATATATCGATCTCAAAAGTGCAAGGATGGTTTTATAGAATCCTTTTCTAGGGGTGCAACGGTAAGTGTACTCAGACTGGACCATTTCAGACAGTAATTCGTGATCTCGCATAGATGCACACAACACACCACGACAGCCTTGGCAGCCCCAACAAATGAACCTCAGTGATGTGTCCTCAGTGTCGAGCGTCAGATGCGTGTAGTGAGTAATCTGGCAGGTAATTTTGTGAAGCGTGCTCAGAGGCATGCTCACATGGCATAGCTGTTGACATATGAACCCTCGTATCTCGCCGTACCACATGACCAGTTCAAGGACAGGCTTGCACACCTTGTTTCCAGATTTAAGTGTCACCCAAACACAAAGGAAGTGGCTTGTTCTAACTGCTCTCACACAGTAGAAATCCTTTTAGTTTAGTTCGAACCATCCACCCCACAGTGTACGTGTTCATATTCATGAGTGATGAGTGCAATATAGGAACACTGAGACACACACACAACAAACATATAATGGGAGCGGTGCTCACGTTCTCTGCATTGCTGGAATCTGTCTCCCAAATCCATTATGAGAGGGGCGCCCTACTTCCAAGCAAGACAGCATGGCTTCGCCCTATTTATACGCTACTTTCATGGCAGTAATTTTGCTGAATGTGATTCAAAAAATGACTTGCTGATATGGCAAAGCAATAAATCAATTAATTTAAAAATCTAATTCATGACAATTTATTTTTTTTTACACAATAAAATTGATAAACTTACACTGCTGTCTTCCTGCTCAGCACCCATACAATATGTCTGAAGCTCAGCAGAGCTGTTGCTCACTTTATTTGCAGCACAACCAGCGAAGGTAAGAAAACAAAGAAAGAAAAAAACACACTGTGGTGTAGACATGGTTCCCATTTACACAAACAGTCAAGGTGTGTCCTCATGGACTTTCATTTCAACTGTCGTTTACAATTGCAGGTTAAAGGTCTTTGACTCTTTTAAAATCCACTCTGAAATCCTGACTGAATTCTCTTCTCCCCATATTCTAATATTTGCCTGTTTGTCTGGTCGATAACCCCGAATCCATCAACTGATCTTTTCTCTGTCATTTACACCAATATTTTGTCTTGCTTCCTGACTTTTACTCCTCTTTTCTCCTGTACCTCCTCCTCTCCATCTTCTCCTCAAACTTCTACATTCACATCACCTCCTCACACTTCAGCAAAAAAGTATTTCAGTCACTTTCATGCGCGGCATGATGCCTATCCTTCTCGGAAGATCATGTGGACCATCTAAACATTACTACACCCTGGAGACTAAGGCTTGCGCACAAGACAGCGAAGGTTATATATGAGTACAGTGCCATAAAAGAACAGTAACACCACTCAGAACCACTTTCAAATTTTACCAGCACACATCAAATGTAAATGAGCCTCCATTCCACGTTGTTTCATGACCTTAATACAATGGGATTTCGGCAGAGCAAGGAGACCGGATGAGTGGTAAAGGTTAAGAGAGGATCGATAGCATCGCATCTGAAAACGTATCAACAACATTCTCTCTTTTAAAAAATACTCACAGCACACTTAAAAGGCCGATACTCATCGAATTTCTACTCGTATGTAGGTGAGCGGTGAGTGCGCGCATGTGTGAGAGCTTTTTTTAATTGGTGCTGCCCGTCCTTTGAGGGCTTCCAACCACTTCTGAAACAATTAGTTTAATGGACCATTACTCCACTATCTGGGTTACCAAAGTCAATACATTGACGTCCCTCAGACATAAAGTGTCAACGCAGCCACTCGTACAGAAGCTCCAGTCAAGCTCTTCGGATCACACAAAGTGCTTTCTGGTTATACACAAATCTACAAACAGCATGTTTTTTTTTTCCCTGCGACCCTTTAACTGTGATTTATGAGACGCAGAGGCCAGTGTAAGTGGTCAAGAGGTAAGAAAGTAGCGCTGCCTTAAGAACACTGGTCACAAACAGGTTGCTGGAATGTCAATAAATCAAACGCTGCATAAATAATTTACAGTCAAAATCACTTTTTCACCAGGTGAATCCTGTAAGTTTATCAAGCCTGAAATGTCTTACAAGACAATTTTTAATGCTTTGTCATTCATATATCCTTGCATTTTCTACTGCTCATGTCTTTTATGACTGTACTATTTGCGGCGGCGCAGAAGGTTATAAGGTGTCTGCTAGTGCAAGAAGGGTGTGTACCATTGGCACAAATTCTGTGGGCAACATTCAAACCTTCCAGAATCATTGAATCTTGTACTCTGTGATGTCCATGAAAGAAAGTCTGTGCATGGTCCTCCAACAGAGCAGAATGACTACCATGTCCCGATGCTTTGAGAAGAGGGAGGTCAAACATATCCTGACGAAACATGTCAATTTCTTTATAAGTGACACAGGATCTTCTTGTCTTCAATGCATCACAATCCAAAACAAGGTGAAATGCTATACATATGACAATGACTATCACGAAACACATACTGCATTGCTGTTGATGAATAAAACTGAGGAATGTTCTTCAATTTTCTGTCGCCAAAAATGAAACTAATGAAGACTTTGTCATTTGCACTTCCTCTATTGCATGCCATCACTCTATACTTAGATGCACCTATGGAGTTATCTTCAACAACCTCAGACACTAAGTTTAGTTAGCAGTCTGGCAGAGAAAGAGACTGTTGTCGATGTTAGGCTGGATGCTACAGTAGTGATAGGTAGGTGAGGTATCATGAAACAGTACTGCAGGGTGGATGAAACAGCGTTGTTATTTTCAGAGGTCACTAGATGGCGCTCTTGGTTCATTGAATTAGTTGTTCAAGTCAAGCATACAGTGCCATCTGGTGGCGACAGAAAATCAGGACACTGTTTCATGAAGCCTCATCCACCCTTCAATACTGGACTCTGCACTATAGCTAAGCGTTCAATTGCAGCTCCATTTCTAAGCAGTTCAGCTCATTTATTGCTGTTTAGTTTGTTATGAAAAGACTCTCAGTGTAATTTGTTTTTATTCGCTGACCATGTAGACAGGCCTGAATAATAATGATGGAGTCTCACACTACACAGGCGTCTTTCCAAACAAAGAACACAGGACGCACTAACAGATGACAATGTTAGTGTTTTTGTGGAAAATATCTTAAATAATGATGAGGATTCTTTTGAAATGATGAATCCCCGACAAGATTCTGGAACAATATGTTTTTAGGAGACAAAATAACATGAAACACATCTAACTTATGAACAGTTTATTCGTGTTTATCAATCAGAGCTGTAATGAAGCCAGACAAAAAAACAGAATATATTTTGTTGATTATAACTAGGCCAGACCAGATTAAGATTAAAAGACAGTTTTAATATTTTTTAAAAATGTTTTTCTCCACTAAAACGGGAGAGTATAAATGTGACCAAAAGTTAAATTAAAATCGGCCATGAAGAACAACGTTTTACAATGTTTTATTTAATATCTTGACTAAGACAACTGTTAATCCTTATTAACTTCATCCAGTGAGTTGTTTTCAAGAGTTTGCAAAAGAACAGTTTTATTTTTCGCATGAAACCATTTCATCAGAAGCTAGCTTTATATTCCATGTTGACTTTAATAGCATCAAGACAGATGCAGCTGAAAAGGTATTTTGATGGTGTTTCTGAGGAAAACTGGTTTGGATAAAAGCAAGCACACAAAGAGATCAAAAAAGAAAAATGAGGGGAAAGGAAATTCGCTAAGCGCTAATGACCGAAAATGATCGAAATGAAACATTAATGCCACATGTACTTATATTAAGATACCAATGATGGATGCATTTGCAGCAGAGTGTGACCTGTGCTTTTAGTGTGATGGGCTGCAGAGTATTGAAGTTAGAAAAAAAGGTCTTGCAGCAAGACTGTGGCGGACATCATGGTTTAACCGGTGTTTGTTCATGTGTTTATTTCACCTCAACGTCAGACAAACAGATTTCCATGAAAGTACCAGTGGGTTTTGGTTGGTGTGGTGTAGATCCATGTGGTTTGTTTAGGAAGGTTCTGGTCATTCACTTGTCGATTCATTGTGGCCCAGCCCTGTTTAAACCCAGCCAAAAAACAGAAATAAAGATGAACTACTTAAAACACAGAAGGCAACTGAATATCTAATCTCCACTGACAAAATGCGTTGTTCACGGTTTCACAGTTGATGTTGCAGGTTAACAAGTTTGCCAACAGGGAACTTGTCTTTGCTTGAGCCAACACACTTCTTGTATACAGGAATTTTACTGACTTGGTTATTGCTGTGTTTTTATAAAGTCCTGAGAAAGATTCCACTCCTCTGTGGAGGTATGCACTGTCCTACTCTTGTTCAGAATATTGTTCACAGACTTGCAATCAAAGCAGTTTATGATTTTTCAGAGACACAATACTGCGCATTGACCAGAAATGCAAATGTTGCTCAACATGTCGCAATGAATCAGGAAGAATGAACATTATAGCACACACAACTTCATTTCATTTACTTTAACTCCAGCAGAGAAGACATAAAAATATAGTTTTCCAAATGCAGTTTTTGCAAAAGTACATTATGAAAGGGTAAAATATATGTATGTTTTTTGCAGTAGCAATGAATCGGGAAAAATAGACGTTGCAGCGCACACAACTTCATTCCATTCACTCCAACTGCACTAGAGAAGTCATTAAAATATAGTTTTCCAAATGCAGTTTTTGCAAAAAGTACATTATGAAACGGTACAATAAATGTATATTTTTTTGCACTAGCAATGAATCAGGAAGAACAGACGTTACAGCACACACAACTTCATTCCATTTACTCTAACTCCAGTAGAGAAGACAAATAAAAAATAGTTGTCCAAAAGCAGTTTTTGCAAAAGCACATTATGAAAGGGTAAAATATATGTATATTTTTTGCAGTAGCAATGAATCAGGCAGAATAGACGTTACAGCACACACGACTTCATACCATTTACTCTAACTCCAGTAGAGAAGACAAATAAAAATATAGTTTTCCAAATGCAGTTTTTGCAAAAGTACGTTATGAAAGGGTACAATAAATGAATATTTCTTTTGCAGTAGCTATGAATCAGGAAGAACAGACATTACCGCACACAACTTCATTCCATTTACTCTAACTCCAGTAGAGAAAACAAATAAAAATATAGTTTTCCAAATGCAGTTTTTGCGAAAAGTACATTAGGAAAGGATACAATAAATGGAGATTTTTGCAGTAGCAATGAATCAGGAAGAATAGATGTTACAGCACACACAACTTCATTCCATGTACTCTAACTCCAGTAGAGAAGTCAAATAAAAATATAGTTGTCCAAATGCAGTTTTTGCAAAAGTACATTATGAAAGGGTAAAATATATGTATATTTTTTGCAGTAGCAATGAATCAGGCAGAATAGACGTTACAGCGCACACGACTTCATTCCATTTACTCTAGCTCCAGTAGAGAAGACAAATAAAAATATAGTTGTCCAAATGCAGTTTTTGCAAAAGTACGTTATGACATGCAGTTGTGAAAATGTCAATGTCATTTCCTGAGCAGTGCACTGAGAGACAGGCGGGGTCCAGATGAGAGCTGTACACCACCCAGACTTGGTTGAAAGCCAATACCTCTCTGTATTGACGTCTTATAAGACTTTGGCCAGATTCCCTTGGGAGGATTTTTCAGTTAAGGGAAATGAAGAGTAGACTTCATAGAAAGACACTTTTGTCAACCTCAGACACAGCTCTACGTAGTGGTGTGACACATCTCTGATACACTGTTTCTTATAGTACGGCCAGCCAATCATCACCGGGAGCTCTGTGAAAAAGTTTTTTTTAGCCTGACATGTATCAGTTCCAGTGCCTCAATGAAAGAGAGGCGTAACATGAATGGGTAAGTCGCTGAGGATAAACACAGAGGCTGTAGTCAATAACAATATATTCAACCCCCTGCAGAGTTGTGATATAATACACAACAAACCTTGGCTCCACTGAGACTCACCAGCAGCAGCTCGCAGTGGTCTGCAGGAAAAAACGGCACTAATTTGTATCTAATGTGGACCATAAAAAAAACAAAGCTCCTCACACTTTAAAGCAAGAGTCTTCATCTTGACTCCAGCAGGAATACAATCCAGGCAGTAATGAGTTTGTAATGTACTTGACAAATGGGCTTCATTATCAAGGTTAACAAGTAATAAAGAAGTCTTTTTCTCTCGTGGCACCAGTGAGATTGGTTCCACCAATACGTGCAGATTTTGCGCAAAATTTTGAATAAATTAATGATTTGATTAATGGATTCTGGCATTAACCCATTTAAGATCAGTTAAATTGTTCAGGTATAAAACATGACAAAGATACAGTGAACCTCATGTAAGACCTTCATACACCTTCAATATACAGATCTTTGGAAGACGAGGAAGAAGGTCTTCTTCTCACATTTACGTGTTGATGTAATACCAGGGGAGAAATAGACAAAAATTATTTCAAATGAGGTAAATAGACAACATTCCAAATATATTTCCCACACAGTGTATAATAACCAGTACCTGAGCAAAGCCCGGTGGGTCCACGTGAATTTCTTATCATTTAGACAAAATGCTGAAGGTAAAGCGAAAGAGACGAGCTGAGTTACGTGAAGAAAGAAGGAGTCTCCTGGGAGAAGCAGACTCTGATTCATTTGCTGTTGCGAGGTTCAGAATGAGGAAGAGGTATCAATCGCATCGTCCCATTTATCATCTTCAACTTGGAACCAGCGTATTTAGCTTGGCGTCTCAGTGTTTGTGAATGAAACATGTTTGAATCCAACAGCTGGTGTTCTGAAGTGTGGCGCCAACTGTTGTAGCGTCACTACGTTACTGTAAATAAATAAATTATATATATATATATATATATATATATATATATATATATATATATATATATATATATATATATATATATATATATATATATAGCTGGCTATGTCTCTGGTCTTATACAATGGTATTTTATTTTATTTTATTTAAGATCTATCGCTTAGATATATAACTCTTTGAGTAGAAACCATGACCTTGGTCCTCCGTATTCAGATTGCTGAAGAAGAAGAGGTTGAAACAGACGGTTGCGTATGTGTGTATGGTCCGGATCCTGTGCAGTGGCAATATTTGGTTCATGTAGGCTACAACTAGAATTATTTGAAACTGAACTCCACATGCTTAAGTTTTGCTTCATCATGTCTGACAGGCGTCACATAAAAATCACGGTGGACGGCCAAAAGCGAAAAATGCCAGAGCTGTTTTATGAACACGGACTTTGACATAAATATGACAGACAAACTGCTCACATTAAAAAACTGTCAGTTGTCTACATTGAAGAAAAGAAAGGAAAAAACACTGTAGTTAAATAAAACATTAGAGAGACAAAAACAGGATTCTTACAAGTGAAATAATAATAAAATATATAACAATAAAATAAAATAAAAAAGGAATTCCAAATAAATATGAACATAAAACATAAAAAATCACAACAGAATTAAGGGATGAAAAAAAAATCCAGGGCATCAAAAGTGTATTTACTGGCATCATCAGGGTCTGGAACTGACTGGCGTCATGAGGAGCATCACAGCAGTGCTGAGAGATAAGCACTTAAACAGCGGAGACAGTGAAGCTGGCTCAAACCCATTGCTGTCCTGATTGGAATCGTATATCATTCAAGAAAAGATTAGGATCTCTCATGTCAGCAGGAGTCTTCAAGTGGCAGAAAAATCCAATAAGCACTGAATATAGTCCCATTTTGGTTTCAGAAAAAATGGTGGGGACTCCATTAGCCCAGACTTTTTAGTGAAGGGGGAAAGAATAGATTTTGTTTCGGACTTCATCCAGAGCAGTGAATCAAAGTGGGAATAACTGTTTTATTTTGTTGCCCCCTATTAGTTACCTTTTATTTTTGTGGGCATTTGTGCCAGACACTCCAATAAATAATGAAGAGAGTTGGAGTTTATACTGAAGCAGAAGTCTCTTGAAGAGGGTGATAAATGTCGGGGAAAGTGTGTGTATAAGGTGACCGTGTGAGGCTCAACAGAAGACGACCAGGAGGACACCACGGAAGGGGAAAGGCATGAAGAAAGATCAGAGGAGGAGCAGGGGTCTACAGTTGGACATCACTATGAAGTGAAGTCCATTGTTTTTTCAAAGGAAAGTGAAAGAAAATGATGACAGCTCATGGAGAAGAAGTGTCGAATGACTCGTGGATATTAAAATCAGCCAGAATCAAAAAGTGCGTCATGAAATCTGAGGGAAATTTCTGAGGAAATTTTGAATTGTGAAAGAAACAAGATGTTTTCTACAGAATACAGCCAGTTTCTATTCTGCCAGGTGAGTTCAGGCAAAGTGAAAAAAAAATACAAAAATTGCAACATTACAACACACTTGTTGCAAGTCCAGGATTTTAAATCTTTTTAATCTGAGGAATCAAACCTTTCCTGGAGAAAATCTTCATTTAGCTCGTATGTCTGTATATGTTGTGTCCTCCAGGCTGCATGATTTTAATTTTATTTTTTTGTTTTACTGAGAGCGTAATGTGAGATTTTCACTAAAAGGAGCAGCACAGATGAAAGCTGTGTAGACAGAGTCAATAGATATTGTTGTAAGTTTTCATCCTATCAATCAAAAGCAATGCAAAGAGCCACTACAGTTTTATTCTTCTTTCAAAATGGATCTTCAAACTTACATCCACTCCAAACTCAGATGTGCTTAAAACATCACCATACTAAGCCTTATCTCCGTATACTCAAACGGAGGGTTGGGATCTTCAAGATGACCCTCCAAAAAATGTGGTGCTCCAGGTTTAGAGATTAGAGAAGATATATTACCATAAATAAACCATGTATTCATAACTGAATTAGCAGCATATTATGCAGTAATATACAGTAAAATACAGACTGGTGTCTTGTTAAGCCAGACTGAACATTCACCGACAGTTCACTCAGAACAGCACCACAAATCAGATTATTAATAGTAAATAAGCAAGTAAATTGTTTATTAAATTAAATTGCACCCTAGTGTTTGACTGTTTTGTGACAAAATATATATCTAATGTGGCCAAGGACTATACTTCCAAATCCATTATGACCCTTTATAAGCCCTGCACTAAAACATCTGGGCAACCCTAACATTTATAAATATTTTTTGAAGCAATCTTTATTTTGTGATTTGAATGCAAGTGAAGTGCTGAGTTAGCACAAGCACGTACTTTAACATAAGCTACTTAAGATCAAACGTTTGAGTCAGAATGGGTCTTATACTTCTTTTGTCACACAGATAAGGGGTTAAGACTAAGCATTCTTAGGTTTCAGCTCTTAGAGAAGAAGTGCAACTTTTGGTCCTCTGTTTCACTCTGACGCTGGGGTGGTCATTGTTGAATGAGCACTTGAAGATATGTCATGGCATCTAAGAAAAAGCTTTATTTTTGTTTTTCTTCATACATTTGTGCGTCTGTCATCATGCCTTTTCCACTCAAATATTCAATCTTTTACTATGAAAAAATGTCTCCTCAAGACTTGAACTACATGAACAAACTGTGAATAATAAGTGAGCAGAAGCTATTTGAACTTCCATCAACTTGTTTTTTTTTTGATACACAAATGTAAACACTGCACTAAACAGCATCAGGGGATATTGCCTTACATATGCACATGCTGTCAAAATACAATATTTATATGGGAGTGAATCTGGATTTTCCCGTGCCTGCTTCAGTTACCTCTGGGTATTGGGCTTCCTCCCACAATTCAAAAACGTAAACATGTCTGCTGATGATTTTCAAATGTCCTTGTGTGTGTGGGAGAGAGAGACTGTTTATCCTGCTGGGGGCCAATTCTTGACAAAACCCTATCGTTGTGAGGGCTTTGTGGGGATATTTGGCTGGACCCCATGAGGTTAAGCCTCAGTTTGAGGAGGAAGACTTCAAAATAATTGTGTCATTATAACTGGGTGTAAGTTTGGTTTTTGATGGTTCGGTTTAGGGGGAGAGGCTGGGGAAGGGGTTATGGCGGTGAGAAACCTCACATGTCCCCAAGAGGCTAGAAATACAAGTGTGTGCGTGTGTGTGTGCACGTGTCTGTCAGTGTGAGGGTACTTGTCAGTATGTGCTGCGTGATGGACAGGTGGCTGGTCAAGTGTGTTCCAGCTTCTCACCTCAAGTAGCTAGTATAGAATCTAATCATTTATGAGAGGACCTGTACTATATGGTAGGAAATGAAAGACCAAAACCTTCCTGACATAAACATCCTCGCCGCAAACCTCAGAAAACACATGTAGAGTGATCAGCCACTCTTAGAGTTTCTGATCAAAGATGCCGCAACATTGCAGAAGACAACTCAACTATGAATGTTTACTATTTGAATTCAATCTTAAATGTGTTTACAGACTTGCCTACAATATCTTCTTTTATAAATGACTTGAAAGACCTTGATGTGACATTGTAGCTGACTCCTCAGTGCATGATCTTAAACTTTGGGAAGTTTAACTGGGTATGTTTTATGGCTATTATGTTTCATAGCAGCACCACTTTCTTTCAAGTAAATTCACAATGTCAAAATACATGCCGACAACAGTAAAGTAGATGTTGGCCACATAGAAAATGCAAAGGTTTCATGTCATATTGTAGGTTTGGTCGAACCAGAGGTGACGTTGATGCAATGTCTGACCATCATCATCACACTCTTCAGCAATTTTAGAAAGAAAGAGCAGCCGTCTTCATCCTGAACCTAGCAGTGGCGGAATTCCTTGGACTTCCATCTCCAATGTGACTCAACAGAGCGACCCCATACAAACCAGAGACATAGTTTCCATGCAATGGAACGGCCACCACTTTGACAACATCCCCCAGAATGGAAGCTCCAACCACAGTTCGGCTCCTCTAGCAGGACAACAATAAAGAAAGCATGATGGAGTCAACAAAAGTACATTTTGAAGCCATGACCAACGAAAAACCCGAGTCAAATGGATGAACTGGGATGTAGAAGCGGTGCATAACCACGATGAATGTTATTATCGGACCTACAACTCAACACAGTTGATCTTCACAATTACATAAAACAGTCTAGCAATTTAACCACAAAACAAAACTGACTGTGCACAGTAGGGCTGTGTATCGATTCTATGGCTGTTGCCATAATCACATGACAAGTTACGCAACATATTAATACTAGTATCATATTGACATTCAACAGGGAATTAATGAAGGATTGGTAGTAAATGATGACTGTAAGACTGGTGACAATAGGACGGTTCAATCCCCTCCCAGGTTGTAGCACTGCTTTCACAAACATGCTTCAGGATCACCTGAAAGATCCAGACAGAGAGCGCCAGATGTGTCTATACCTGCGGCGATGGACTGCTCATGGGACTGGTGCATTTTTAGAAATGTGACATTAAAAATTCACCCAAAAGATGCTGCTCTTTAATACAAACGCATTTTTATTTTATGATCAAAATGAAAGAAAGATATTCTCAGCCACTGAAAATGTAAACAGAGCGCTGGTTACTGACTTCACAGCAACCTGACAGTCATTGTGCAGTATGTAAACAGTTTCAACCTCTGTGGTCGGTAGTACGTACGAGATGAGGTTCCACTCCTCATCAATATAGTGAGTTGTCTGACTCGCGTAAGATTGCGAAGATGTCCACGTATCACTTGTAATGCCCATCCTGACTGCTGACTGAAGCTGACTTTTCACGTTTTCTTTTACTGACTGGTGCATGTTGTTCGTGAGGTGGGTCGTATTTGCACAATATCGCAATACTTCCAATATCTCCATTAGATTTGCTTGCTTCTGTCAAGCGCATTTTTGTTTTGGTGGCATCTGAATCCAAAATGCTGCCAGACCGTTGCTAGTGTTGCCACTGTGAGGAGGCATGTTGTTTCGACTTTGGTGTCCCAGGTGCGCACCTGCGTCACAGGGGTTGGACTTCACCGGGAGAATATGTGCTAAAACTTAAATTAATTAATCCGATCTTTGGACCTAAGAATCAATTTTATGGAATTCATGTACGAATCGGTAAATGGATTTTTTTCAACACAGCACTAGAACACAGTCTGTGGCAGTACATTCACATAACCACTCCTGCTTCTTCACTGTTTGCGAGAGCAGTAAATCCACATATAGGCCTGGCACGTGTAACACTGAAGAAAGTCGATGAGGAACATTTTTGTCGACGCTTGTGTGCCATCACCGATGCTTTTACTGTCCTGTAGGCTTGAAGGATTGAAGACATGGTGTTGTTCAGGATTTGTCTTAAAACCCAAGGATGACCTTTGAGCTTTGTTAGTCAGGATCATCCGCACTATATTGTTTTTGTACTTACCAGTACAGTCACCAGAACTTCTCCAGTCAGTCTCACTTGTTTTTCCATACTTGTCGTAATAATGATAAATGATATTTCAAGCTCCAGTGCCGACTTGTTTATTTCTTGAGTTCACAACGACACAGCAACTAAAGTGAAAAAGTACAAGCAGCAGTGAAAAGTACAGGTTATAGGTTAGGTTGGAACTATAAAGCAGCAACATGTATTCACTATTCCTACAATGACCTATGCAACACAGTCTTTATTCCCAGTTAGACTCAAAACATGAAGAATAAGGGCTTAAATGTTGACCTTTATCTTCTCTATCTCTCAACATTTCTCATCAGGGTTAAGTAGAGTAAGCCATCCTTCTCCACTTGTCTTGCGCTTCCTCCCCAGTCTCTCCAACACAAAAACATGCAAGTCAATTAGCCAATATTAGATCATGAAGGATTAGAATGAGTTGACGGTCAGCCAAAGTAAAGAGATTGGATGGTTGAGGTTTCATCCTATGAACTTCAGCTCAATGCTGTTGCCCAGACTCTGACCCACTATATACAATGGTGGGCCTTCTCTGCTTGTTCAGGTGTCATAACTGGTATTACGCGAGTCAGCACAATACCACCAGTGTGTATATATATATATATATATATATATATATATATATATATATATATATATATATATATATATATATATATAAAATGTATTTGCCATTAATCGTGAGTTAACTCAGCTATATTGCGATTAATCGTGAGTAAACATATATGTATCTGTGCGTGTTTGTGTGTGTGTAAGGTTCATTTAATAATGTCAAAGGAAACACACACATGATATAAGCTTAAAAGATAAAAAGTTGTGAAATAAAAGTAAAAGGAAAGGCCTTAAATTATATCAGCAATATTGACAGATTTACTACATATTTTAAATCGCGCCACACACCTCTACAAATAAGCTCCAACAAAAACAGAGGATCATTGCTGACAGTTATCCAAATGTTGTATATTACTGTGATATTATTGTCCAAAAGCTCCATATTTAATGAAACCCAAAACACAGTTTATACTTGCTGCACACACCAGGTCTACAGCGCCACATTACTACATAGGAATCAATAAAACAAGTGCTTTTTTTGCCCTCCAACTGGGAATACAGCTATAGTTCTCTCCTTTGTTTGGGAATTAATTGCACATGGACCTGCTGGCCAACTGCTCTTGCTTCTGCATTGAGAATCCAAACTGGAAATAATTCAATACTGGGTATTGTGCTAAAAAGAAAATGCGAGTTGAGACCTGTGCAGCCGTATTCAGTGACGGAACACACAGGCCAATCTCATTCCCCGCTTATTTTCTCGAGGTGCAGCACAATATTATGAGATATACCTTTTCGTTTTAGCACCTTTGAGGAAAGTAAATTGTGTGTTGGCTCAAGGGGCTTTATCAGAAATCGTTGCCATTTTCTGCACTGCAGACAAGAAGAAGGGATTAATTGATTACTCCAACCAGCCCCATCCTTCCCATTTAAACAGCTTTATGAGTTGAGGTTGGTTATTGCTGCTTATTTCCCAGAATGCAAATAACCAAAATGCTCCTCTGGCCTTTTAGAATATAGCAGAGTCATTTGACAAACCCTCCTCTTCGACGGATCCGGTTGTAAAGGGGCTCCGGGCTAGTTATTTCATTACACTGTAATATCACAGCGCTGAGATGGAGAAATTGATTGGGTCACGCCGAGCTCCGTCACAGACAAACAGGTAAAACCAGTTGAATTCATATAGGCAACTCATTGATGTGAACTCATAAAGAGTCTTATACACCCAAATTCAAATTCTAGCAGTACCTATTTTCAGAAAAACAAATGGAAAAATTGTATGCTGAGATAGTTGTGAAGGAATAGAACAGTAACCAAGTGTTTCAGATTAGTGTACTGGGTCTAACAATGTCCTTGTTAAGAGATATGCCCTTGTCTTATTTTGGTACTGTACCACACCCATTTTCACACCTGCCTACTATCAATGGCAGACCTCAAGAAGAATCCTGACTCATCGGACCTTCTCCGAGGCAAGCATCACTAGCACCGTTGTGGCTCCTTACCAGCCTGCGCTAGCACAACTTCTGTTTACAGAATGATGCGCTGCAGCTCCTCAGAGGCTTGAAGGGCACTTAGAATCTTGCTGGACCTTTCTGACGCTCTGTGACATGGCAACCTCTGACCTATCTGTTGCATTTATCATTATCATGAGTTCTTTCTCACTGTCCAAGTGCAGTGGGATTGGCTGCAGTGGTGGAGTGACATGCTGATGTTGTCTTAACGTCGGGAAGAGCCTGAAGGAAACTCTGGACGCACAGTTTGGCAAAGACGAGTCCATGTTCCTGAGCTGCAACATGGAGTCGGAGGAGCAAGTTAAAGATGAACTCTCACGCCACTCACGTTAGGTCAGTGGAGGACGTCGACCTGGAACACTGATCATATGTCCATCCTACGTGTGACATCATCGCAGACGTCCACCGGCAGGGGTCAGAGGTCATCCTTATCTAAATACTCTCATACTAGAACTTCTCACCTCACAAACCAATACGTGGCTTCAGTATATTCAGCTATCACCCTGCAATGCACAGCTTCCTTCCAGAAAACCATCCAGAAGTTCGGCAGGATCAACATCTGGTGCAACAACACTGCCATCCTGAATGAGGTGGAGTCTGGCTCTGCAGATGGCCATCAGGGCATATGCACCTCAAGAGTTTGACCAAGGGTCTGGGTCGAGACATTCTCACACACAAGGTATAGCAACTTGTGACTTTTATGTCCTATGTTAACATTGAAAGTCAGCCTTCAGTGTTGCCCGGTGAGGCATATGATCCGCCTTCCTCAGCATATTCTGATGCCGTGGGCAGGGCGTCATGTAGAAGAAAGAGGTTAGCCATGTGGTGGTGTTCCTTCCTTCTGCTTTTCGCTTCTCAAGAACACCTGCAGGATTGCTCACTACACGCATCAAAGTTTTGACACACACACACATCTTTGACATGTTGCAGTTCCAGCCCCGGGGGCTCCCCCTGGAAGTGCAACCTTATCGTGGTGGGGGAGTTTGTGTACCTTGAATGATCCTAGGAGCGATGTTGTCGGGGGCGTTATGCCCCTGGTGGGGTCTCCCATGGCAAACAGGTCCTAGGTTAACGGGTCGGACTAAGAGCAGTTCAGAAGCCCTGATGAAAATGACAACAACAAGGGCCGTGACATCGCCCGGCATGGCGCAGCCGGGGCCCCACCCTGGAGCCAGGCTTGGGGTTGGGGCTTGAATGTGAGCGCCTGGTGGTCGGGCCTCTGCCCATGGGGCCCGGCCGGGCCTAGCCCGAATGAACGTCATGGCCCGTCCCTCCTGCGGACGCACCACCCACAGAGGGAGTCATAAGGGTCGGGTGCTAAGAGGACTAGGTGGCAGTCGAGGGCGGGGGACCCGACGACCTGGTTCATGTGGACATTCTCGTGTGGACTCCTGGTCAACTCATCTCTCCCAAGTACATATGTTATGTGTTATTGCAACTGTAATATTTTATGCACAATTTCAGCATCTAGTAGCGAGATTTCCACTAAACAGTAGGCAGAGCTCTTGGTGAGGTGTGTACGGAGGCTACCTACAGCGACACCTCTTTTCCTCTCTCTTGGGAGAGAGACTGCTATTCCCTCAGTTCATGCTCAGGCTCACAGTTCCCCCAGGCCTTTGTGATATTGCCATTCCTGGAATTCACTTACCTCGCATTTTTGTATTTTCCAATGCTCCTCCAGACCATTTCTAGCTCAGCGGTCAAATACAGCTTGTTAAAATGCTCCTTTTCAAAGAGGAAAATGCCTTGCTGGCACAATGTGAGACATTTTTCTGAAACTGTGGAGAAAAAAAAGCTTACCAATTTTTATCCTCAACAGAGGCCAAAAAGGTAAACAGCTTGGCATTTACAACATTGAGAGATGTTGAATTGAGACAAATTGTCTGTTTTGCTCGCACAACTGAGTTGAAACAAAGGTTTTGAACGGAGCGGCAGGATTTTCATGAAAAGAATATTCAAATGTGTATCTTGAATTCCTGTCTGCTTGTGGAGCAATTGATTGTTTTCTTCCTCTTCATCAGCAACATAAGGTTTAAACACTCGCACCTGACAGACCAATTTATCAATCTGTGAGTCTTAAAAAAAAAGGTCAGAACCAGAGATTGCAAAGTGAATAGAACCACTTTCATGAGGTTGAAAGAAAATGTCATTCTTTGCTTCGAGTGCACCAATTGCCTCCAGGTTGCTCTCTCTATATCATAGACCTTGTACAAACTGTTTTTATCCTGGTCTCAGTCTGAAACTAAAAAAATCAAACAAAAAAAGCAGTAAAAAAACACAAGTGCCTCTAAGTGTTCCATGACTCTTTGGGTTTAATTGTTTCAGGAAAGATGTTCTCCTTACTTGCACCTCTCAAAAACAACTTTGTGGAACACACTCACTATTCAACAGTAAAAAAGGTGGCAGTGACTACAGAAGCACAGTCCATGTTAAATGTTGTGAAAGTAGCTGACCAGTGGATTTAAGGCTTTAGATGTTGGGGGTAATGAATGTGGGACCCGGAAACCTTGGACGATGTTTGAAAATTCACTATAGTTTTCAGATCCCGTATTAGTTTCCTGTCAGAAAGATCTTCAACGCTCACCTCTGATGGTTCTTCTACCAAAAAATGTGGGAGGAAGGAGATATTGAGTTCAAATCTGTACCACCATTGCAAAGCTAGTAAACCTTAAAAATAGCCACAATGTAATAAGTGCTGGCCTGTTAATGATGGGTGGCTCCAAGACGAGGAAGGAGGCCAAGCAACATCTGTAACATCTGAGGCAGACTGACATGTATGGTGGAAAACCAATGATGGAGTTAAGCAATTTCTATCAGGACTACATACATACATTGTAAGTTGGCCACCACTTTGTCCTGTTCAGGCTTGCGGAGGGTGCTGGAGCCTATGCCAGCAGAATACATCCGGGACAGGTTGTCAGTTTATCTTTGGACACACACACACACACACACACACACACACACACACACACACACACACACACACACACACACTCCTTGGGGCAATGTTAGAGTGTCCAATTAACCGAGTGAGCACGTCTTCAGGCTCTGGGAGGAAATCAGAGTACCCAGAAAAAAATCAAGCCCAGGGGGAGAACATGCAAACTCCATGCCGAAAATCCACCCCTCGAATTGAACCTGTAACCTTCTTGCTGCAAGGCAAAAGGCGAAATAGTAGTTTATTATTATTAAATTTTTTTTTTATTTTTGAGTCGGTGGTGTCCAACACAATTGCGTTCGCTGTGGTTTGCTGGGGCAGCAGATTAACAGTGGTGGACTCAACAGACTCATCCGCAAAGCTGGTGATGTGGTGGGGGTGAAACTGGACTCCTTAGAAACGGTTATGGAGAGAAGGATGCTCCTGGACAACATCACTCTCCCCCTCCATCCGGTCCTGGTCCAATACAGTAGCACATGGACCAACAGACCCAGACTTCCACCAGACCAGAGACTTTGCCACTGGAGGTCCTTTCGTCCTGTAGCAATAAAAATGTACAATTCATCCCTGAAGAATTTACAGTGAAGGATTCTTTGGCATGATTTTATGGTTCATTCTGTTCTTAAATCTGCTTTTTCTTTCACAGCTCTTGCAAGCTCTTTAGTATAGCTTTTAGCACTTTATAATATTATTTCTTTTTCATTTTATTGTTATATGTTGTGTACAGAGCATTTTACGAACACAATTTACAAAAAAAAACATAGTTCAAAAGTGATAGATAGATAAAAGATATAGAATAGATAACAATACTTCCTTTTTTAGCCTATCCAAGATTAAATGTGTAGAGACGGTTCTTGGCCTCTGGTTAGTGCTTCCTGCCTTGTCACATGTGAAATAAATATAGGCAGGTGGGTTGGAATGTGTCGCGGGTAAAGCAGCTCTTTTGCCAACTCATGGCCCTCGGGGTACAGCTGAGGTACAGCTGAGAGAGGGAAAAATGTCTAGGAAGTAGGAACGAGGTCATCCGCCTTGAGTCACCGTGGCGCTAGTCACACACATGCTTACCGGGTAAATAAAGATGCAAAGTTGCACGTCAAGCAGATCTGTCAAGACGTCATTCTTTTTTTTTAAATTTCTGCCTGCGGCCTCCTTGAATTTTCTCCTCTCTATCCCGGCATAATGCTGTGCCGCTGGAAGGCTCAGAGCCGCTGGCAACGCTGCCATGCCAACTCCAATCACGCGTCCTGCATCCCGACAAAACAGTCAATGCCGCTGGGGAGGATGCAGCCAGCAGCAAGTGAAAACAAACACCTCTCTGTTCTTGATGCTCAGCAAGTGGCCACTGAGAGGAAAAGTCAGCCACAATGGGATGGAGAAAATATCTGAGATGAAGTGACCAGTGACCAGTAGCGGAACAACACATGGAACCCAAACACTCGGAGCAGGTGGAAATGATGACGTACAAAAGGCAAAGACAACAAACCAACCGCAGCCATTCATAGTTATAAGCACATCTCTTTTCATTTTTAGTTTTTGTATTTCCTGTGCATTCCATTTGTAATTGAATTCAAGAGCTCACCTCAGAGAAAGAAAAGGTGAAGGTGATTCAGTGACTGGTGACAGAGCAGTCAGCATTGTTGACGGCAATGTAAGGACATGCTGCACTGTGATTAATGAAAAATGCAACATATAATATTTTGATGATATTACGACAAGAAAAATGATGAATGCTTAAAATAGACTCTTTGGGTTCATAAATAGTGGCAATGTATTTATGAAACATACAATGATGTGCTGTCTTGCTGACTTCACAAACGTTTCTAAAAATAAATAAAATAAAAATATGCATGTATATTTTTAAGTAAAATAAAAAATACATTTTTAGAATAGCAGCCCATTTGACCTTTTTTTTTTTCAAATTCTGCTAGACCATAAAAAATACTGGAGGCCCCAGCAGGGAACACTTGAATTAAGAATCCACCAAAAACGGGTTTGGCTGACTGAGCATGAATGGCTTTACAGGCCAGTCTGGCCTTTTGACTCCTCGTCTCTGCTCCCCTGAGCCTTTGCTTTCTTCCACTCTTGGATTTGGATGTTTGGCAAGGGGAACACCCCTACATGGCTTAGAGATGAATCAAAGGTCTGAAACTTTCACACAACATATCTTTTAAATGAGTTATAAAATCACATTAACGGATTGTACGCTCAAATTCTTGGTGCCACGCTTTTCCTCTGCATCTCCTGATGCTTCCACCGCCAGCGTTCCTTCTTCCTCACAAATCCCGCACGCTTGCGGAGCATCCGCTGGCGTTTCAGTGCCTTCTGTCACTGCTTCACATCACTCTCCGACTTAAATTTATCAGTCTGCTTCACAGGCCATGAAAGAAAACCATAAATCTATAAGAGGAAAAGGCCAGTTAAATGTATTTAATACACTTCCGACATGTTTAAATGGCCTGAAAATGAGTGCGAGCACAGAGTCTTTACCTGGCTTTGAGTAATGACTTGATTGCTAAGAACTATTTCAACCTTTGGACTTCCACGATATGAATGTGTATGTTTGCCAAGCAAGGGTGATAAGAAGTCTATTTGAGATCAAGTCGAATGAATATTTCCAACAGCCGGAGGCTCTGAGAAAACCTGCAATGGGTTAAAAGGATTTGCAATTTCTTGTGTTGCTACAAGGCAAAGACTGTCTCTTTCAAATGCACTCAGCAGTACAGTTATGAGTTTTGACACATGTTGTGACCAAAGCAAGCATGTGTCATGTGGGTAAAAACTGAATGCTGACTTACTGCACGAGCCATTTTATCTGCTTCAACATGTAACATTTAGAAATGTGCATGCTTAGGGCTAAAAAACAAAAAACAAAAGAGGCCATTAAATTCAGTGAAGTGAAGCATGGAGTGCCAAATCCCTAACCTTTATGCAGTGGCTGCCTATTGTGAACACAAAAACAAATATTGAATTCCTCTTTAAAGTGTATGAAATTGTGTATATTACAGTATATATATATATATATATATATATATATATATATATATATATATATATATATATATATATATATATATATATATATATATATATATATATATATACAATACAATGTACAGTTGACTATTGTTACTGTGAAAATCTCTATAATAACATATGATGTTTCTAGAAATATGACAAACAGAAATACAAGATTATGATTTCAATAATAGGCAGTTGTATGTGGATTTTATTTTCATAACATGCAATGTTTATTTCAGCCTGTGAAATAATATTTTGGGACTGAAGGCTTCTTGCGTCCTTCTGATGTCACCACAACTACGACGGTATGCGTAGCGACTTTAGTAGCTAGTCACTTCATTTGACACGACTTTTTACAGAGGAAGGGGGAACGGCCCATGGCTTTACTCTGTACTCTGCTTTTCTTTTATGTGATGCACAGCAAATGGTGTCAGGATTTGCCATGAAAGGCAAAACAAGTGCTTCAATTGAAAGCTTGTTGCGTTGACCTATGCAGACGGCTAACTTCTGCGTCATTCAGTCCACCTGCAAATAGTTGCTTGGCGTTTCGAGTGAGAGTGTTGTAGAAACAGGTGGATACATTAAAATACCCACCATTCCAGGTAGAAAATTTAAAATGATAAAAGTCTTTTCATGGAATAAACCATAAAATATACATCATGAATGTGTAACATTGCTTGTAATTATGTAGGAATTCCGAAGCACTGCACTTACAATAATGCGAGCAGCCATCAGCCTGAATAGTGAATACAATTTTGGACATCTATAAAAACAACTGACCTGGCAGGGAGCGGGAGACTCAAATGTGTGCCACCTACCTGCAGGTGTTTGACTTTAATGGACTGACTCCAGGGAGAAACCAGCTCACTGCAAAACTAATTCATAATCTCACCATCCTATTTCCATATTTTTCTAGTAGAAACGCACCCGGACAGAATTTTAAAAATGAGCTGCCCAGAGCTCTCATTGAGGAGTCATTTGGATAACTAGATCAACTGCAGCTGATGCGGCAGACATGCGCAATACTCACCCCAGACATAAGGATTCACTCATAAGATCATCTTACAAGAGTCAAGATACATATATATATATATGTATATATATATATATGTATCTTGATATGTATCTTCAACCTTTGAAGATACATATCAATCTTCAAAGATTGATATGTATCTTATATATATATATATATATATATATATGAGAGAGAGAGAGAGAGAGAGAGAGAGATAGTTGGATAGATAGATATAGAATAATCATAATATCCTTCAAAAGCGAACACAAAAATAAGTATACTGATATGAGTCAGACAAATATTTGTGCAACACTAATATTCAGAAAAGGCCATCTAGTTCAGTTTGAAACACCTTGGAGCCATTATGTGTGAAGAAGCCACATCAATGTCTAAACATAGATCCAGCTCCATTTTTACCTGCATGTCTCCTTTGTCCCATTATTTCCAGAGTGAAACTGCTGATGAAGTGCAAATATATTTGGAGAGGGTGTTAAATATTTCAGGAGGCCCCTGTAACACGGTGGGATTATTTTGTTGAATAGTCATTTCCAGATGAGATGGGCATCAGCAGTTATAACCTGGATCACAAGGGAGAATTTGAAGGAACGCTGACAAAGCATCCACCAGAAATAGAACCTCCCTTGCTATTGAGCCAGGGATCACTTTCCGAATCACAGATAAGTGCCTGCTAACACCTGACAGGGTCTGCCCCACAAGTGAACGTGAATTGTTTCTCAGTGCGGTTCCTCATCCAATTTCTTTTCTTACATTATGGAAAGCTTTACATCGCAATTAAAGAACTAGCGACATAAGGAGCGGGCTTGTTTGATGTTAAGTGAGGCCGCAGTTTTGCTTAGTTCGAATAAGAGTGTTCTCGTGTAGGGTCTCATTACCTTTTCATGTGCCCCAAAAGAGGGTTGCTTTTGATGACCATTTTTGCTTAAACTCATCTCTTGCAGTGAACAAAGGCTGTGGGAAATGAGATGCCGTCAAGAACGTGCGGAAATTGCAACCATACTTCTCACAATGTTTCATTTTCATCATGTTATTTAAGTGCAACTGTATTATTTAAATGCAACTCATGAGATTTCAGCTGCTGGTAAACAAAGCATTTTCGGTGGGCAGGATTTGTACACATTTTTCTCATGTAAATATTTCAAATCATAGAGAGGTTTGTGCAAACAGACACATACTGATGTGTTCAATTTGGGTGAAATATCATTTTAAAAGTCACAGCCAGATTTGTTCCTATGTATGGTTGAAAAACTAAACATGAATTACAACTGCTGATCTACTGCTTTTGAAAATAAACACATTTCTTCATTTTGCATTGTTATTATCATGGCTCATGGCTAATATATTGACATTTGGAATGTTGACTTTTGTGTCCTATACTGACAAAAAAAGGCAGCCTTCAGCGTAAAATGTTAAGCATAGTTTCACATTCAATGGACCTAAGAATGGCTTCCTTCCATTGCGTTACAGGTGTGGCCCGTGCGGATCGTGTGTTGTGCAGCGCTCTGAATAGCAATTTGACACATTATTGAACCTGGAATGAATGGCGCGCCATCCGATAGCTTCCCCTAACCCCATCCTACGTCTTTTTTCATGTGTCAAGATGTGACGTTGAATGCCGCCATTTGCATCAGTATAGGATACAAAAGGCAACTTTCACAGCGTAAATATATGAAGATGGGTTTTTTCCATTCAATGCAATGGGGGAATAAATATGGGCAAGCTGAGAATAACGCTTTTCCATTCAATGCTAACAGCGAAAAATACAACGCTGCAGTTAAAACCTGGGAAGTGGCCATCTTAAATCGACTGGTCATGGTTAAAGAACATGGTATAGAAAGACTGTGGTCAGCTCTGGCAAGTTTCAGGCAATACTGAATAAACAAATTTAATCGAAAACCAAAGGATCATATGAATATAAACTTTTGCCTGACAAAGGTGTGACTTCTCACAGCAAGAAATGGTGCGATGTTATGGAAGGATATTTGAAGATA
Source organism: Synchiropus splendidus (assembly GCF_027744825.2). NCBI lineage: Eukaryota > Metazoa > Chordata > Actinopteri > Syngnathiformes > Callionymidae > Synchiropus > Synchiropus splendidus. The sequence continues at coordinate 15,643,285 of NC_071346.1, read as the reverse complement.
CTGAGGTGTAAAGTCAATGTGTTGCACCCGATCTAAGTCTATTATTGGCTTGTGCTTCACATAGCCTTAGTATCTGTTAATAATCCTAACAAGGTTGCAAGTGGCTTCCTTCCACAGCAATATTAGAAACATCACTCCCACTCAGCTTTTACATTAATGATCTTAAGGACACGGTATTAAGACATGCGAAGTGTTGATACTGTACCTCTAGCACAAAAGAGGAAACAGGCAGCGTTGTAGGAGGTGGTGGTCGGTGAGGCCGTTAAATATATCGCAACAGGAGGACGGAGAATTACCATCTTTGTTATGTCTTCTTCGTGTCTCATTCGTGGTACACTATAGTACCAAAAGTATGGCATCATAACCACTTGGCCTGGTGTATAAAATCAAGCACCTAGGCCTGCAGACCGTTTTGACAAAGATTTGTGAAAGAATGAGCCACTCTCTCTCCTCTCCTCACACCTAAATATTCCACAGTCAACTGTCTGCTTTATTATAAGGAAATTGAAGAGTTTGGGAACAACAGCAAGTCAGCCACGAAGTGGTCGGCCATGTAAACTGACGGAGAGGGGTCAGTGGAGGCTGAGGCGCATAGGAGGTTGCCGGCTTTCTGCACAGTCAATTGCTACGGAGCTCCTAGCCTTCAGATTGGCCCAAGTAGAGTACGCAGAGAGCTTCGTGGAATGAGTATCCATGGCCAAGCAGCTGCATCCAAGCAATACATCACCAAGTGAAATGGAAAGCGCCGGATGCAGTGGTGTAATGCACACCTCCACTGCACTACAGAGCAGTGGAGACGTGTTCTCTGGCGTGATGAATCACGCTTTTCCATCTGGCAATCTGATGGACCAGTCTGGGTTTGGAGGTTGCCAGGGGAACGGTACATTTCAGACTGCAGTGTGCCAAGTGTGAAATTTGGTGGAGGAGGAATTTTGGTGTGGGGTTGTTTTACCAGAGTTGGGCTGTGAAAGAAACTTTGAATGCTTCAAGATACCAAAGCATTTTGGACAGTTCAGTGCTCCCAACCTTGTGGGAACAACAGGCCCCTTCCTCTTCCAACACAGTGCACCAGTGCACAAAGCAAAGGCTGGTGAGTCTGGTGTGGATGAACTTTACTTGCCTCCACAGAGTCATGGTCTGAACCCGATAGAACACCTTTTGGATGCATTAGATTGTGGTGGCCTGTCTCTCAGTCGTGGAGACTGAGAGGCCACCAACATCAGTCTGTGACCTTACCAATTTGGAGGAATGGTGAAAAAATTCCAATAAACACACTGCTCAGCCTTGTGGACAGCCTTCCCAGAAGAGTTGAAGCTGTCATAGCCGCAAAAGGTGGACCGACATCATATTGAACCCCATGGGCTAGGAATGGGATGGCACTTAAGTTCATATGTGAGTCAAGGCAGGTGAGGAAATGGTAATATAGTGTACGTACTGCGTAGTAACAGCAAGAGCACGGACAGAGGGCTCCGCCCAAATCTGCATGAATGAGCCTTTATAATACATCTTTGTGTTAAATCATTGGCTACTTAGTTCTGCAAAACATTAATGTCAACCAGAGCATCAATGTCAACACCAGCTTGAGTTCTCTGGACCCTTGTCCTTGGTGGTAGATCAACTCCAAATCATCTGCCGAATGAAATAGCTCTTCTATAAATACCCTCGGTCCTGCCACATGAGGCACCACGTTATTTTTGTCCCCTTGCTATCTGAAGTAGCCAGTATGGGCCGTTGGGAAAACCACCATGTGTAGAAAGAGTGGGGACGAAAAATGGCTGTGCAATACATTGAAATGAGATTTCCATTATGGCTTATGAAAACAAGATAAACATGATGAAACCATTAGTGTGTCGTATGCCTCGCCGGTATATTGCTCACACTCTGTCCGGTGGTGCACAATGCAGTTCAATAATGATGAAGACTAAGACAACACCCATTTTATTTGTTGACAGGCACCTCTTACTGTCCTGTCTCTCACCAACTACTAAGCTGTGTTATGCTAACATTTCTTCTATTTTGGTGCCTCTGTTTTATCGTACATTACGAACTAAAAGTTGACCTTGATTGTATTAGGGTGCACTTGCCCAATTGCCCATAATGCTTCCCTGGAAGATTTGATGCAAGCATGTCTTGAAGAGAAAAGTGGTCTTCAGAGGACACCCAAATCCTGGAGCACAGCGGCTGAAGCCAATCATGCTCCAGCTGTGACATCAGAGCTCCCAGAGCCCTCACCGACGGGGACTATCCTCATCCAGCCCCGAACACAAGCCTTCCACAAGGGCAGTTAAAGGACAGCCATCATGATGAATCCAGGCCGACCGTCATCATGTTTGACGTTGTTGCTGTAAACAAAGCCCCTGCCTCAGTCAAATGAGAGGAGAATATTGAAAATATTTGAGGAAGGAAAAGCATTTATATGGTAGAACAGAACTCACAGACCTGGCAGCGAATGATGTCTACATTCATAGAAGAATGACGGAATCTAAAGGAGACATCCTTGTAATTTCAGCTACAATGAACGGCTCACAAAACCAATGTTATTTTAGTCTAAATTATTTCATTGACACTTTCATTTAATGCCAATAACATGAAGGTGAAGAGTAAAATGTGGCTGTTTAGATGGCAAATACGGGATGAAACGTGTGGGAGGTTTTGTTGACGGGCCCAAAATGTTACTCGGTGGTCTGTCCGACGTTCAAAACGCATGACATTTCTGCTTACTGAGCGTGTAATCTCTCCGTCAAAAGCTAAAAATAATCAGCAATGCTGCTGCAGATGATTTTTCTGGGGTCCCGCCCACCACCTGCCATGCAGTGCTCATCCTGCACAGCTTAATTCATTGATGGACCATGGCAGCAAAGTCAACAACAGGGGTTGGTGATCTGCATGATCACTAAACTAAAGGCTGAAATTCCCCTTAACTTATGCCAAATGATTAGTTTATGAGTGTGTAACATGTAGTTACAATGCGTGCAGAAAGTATTTTGTCAAAATTTTGTGTTGGTGATGGCACATACGTTTTTTTCTAACACATGATATACCTACGTTTTATTGTTTTTAATTCACTTAATATATTCCTTTATAAAGAGTTCTGTTTTTTGCTCATCCAGATCCCATCCAGAAAGGTGAAAACCTTGAGTGAACTTTCCCAGAAATGAGGGAAGCTCTGGTTTATAGATTCAGTGTCACCCTCAGGCTTTTAACATCGGCACGGTTCTGTGAAGGTTCTGGTTAGCTATCCTGAACCAGCTGGTATTTTCAGACAGGGGATAAACCTGGTTTGGAAAAGCCATAACATCCTCACTCCCATAATATCTTGACATTGGGAGAGTGGACTTTTGCGTCCTTTGTTGACGGCAAAGGCAGCCTTCTTTGTTGCATGTTGACACGCAGTTTTAATGGAGTAAGAAATGCTTTCCTTCTTGTGTAGCGTTCCAGGCGAGATGTTAAGAAGCTCTCTTCGTCAGTTGCTATTTATAACCCCTTGTGTAGCAGTCCTCCTTACGGAAGTGACTGAAATGCACAGCCGCTTGAGGGGCTTTAAATAGCAATTGACAACTTGTTAGATGCAGAATGAAAGAAGCGCCATACAGTGCCTTACCTAACCCCAACCTCCGCCAACACCACAGCATCAGCGTGTGTCATGTAAGGCAGAACATGTGCTTCCATTGAAAGAAAGTTGAAGGCTGCCTTTGTCGTCAGTATAGGACGCAAACATCCACTTTCCCAATGCCGATATGTTGTGGCAGGGAGGATGAGATGGAGAAGATGGTCCAAGCTCGCAAACTGTGACATCATCAGTGGATGTGCTGTATCTTCGGTTTATGAAGTTGAGGAAGTCCTGGAAATTATTTTATATTAAATCAACTACATGCTTTGTTCACAGCAACATGAACTCACATACGTTTTTACAAGCCAGGTGCGTCATCGTCTTCTATGTCTCTTGCTCATCAAATGTCATTGCATGCTTGACGTATGAAAAACGAATAGTCCCTTTAGACAATGTTTTTAGAATATTGGAGAGAGTTTACTTCCAACTGAGTAATACATTTTTGCAGCCCCTCACTTGAGTTCCTTAAACCACTATGAACGGGGGGGGGTTCTGAGAATCCAGGACAGCACCAGTTCCAGAACCCTGTCAGTGTGAAAGGCCTCTCTGCGACACTCAACATAACAATGAACAACTATGACCCAAGCTGCTCATTCATGGGTTTCCTTCAAGTAACTGAATTTCTCCACTTGAAATACTTATTTATCTGACCACCATTTCGACTGGATATCACATCATTCTCTGATGACTGTTTCTCTCTCATTCAAAAAGCATTTTAACTACTCACACTGCATGCTATAGAGCCTACTTTTGAGGGTGGGACAGAGAATGGATAACTATTGACAGACCACTATAGAAAACCCCACTTCAATAGCTACAGTTCAACTTCATACAAAATTGGTTGAGGCTCATTTTGCCCACTTCTCTGGTTATACACTGTACTGCATTATACATCTGGTTCCCTTTTTGGATAGAAAAAAACCCACAAGATGGAGGCGTGGATGAAATGACACCTAAAGCTATGGGTTTTCTGTTCCACCTGAAAATGTAATCCCATGACTCTCTTTCACCAAAGACAACATAATCCAGACGCCTATACATACATATCTAAGTAAAATGATGCGTGAACAGAATGCTGCTATTGATAGAGTGCCTATACACCTCTCTGTATCATACATGTCTGGAAGCAGCACGGCTCACAAATAAATGATGGATGACCGTGGTGACAGCAGATGCACCTTAGACACTGTTGCTGACAGTAGTGTTGCTTTCATCTTTATCAGGAATAGTTGATAGAGAAAACCCTGGCCACACGATAACCATTGCTAATATGTTAATAGAGTATAAGGTAAAATCTAAAGAAATGTTGTTTCAAAAAATCAAGACCAAAACACAAACGATGGTATAATGTTCTTTTTTGGTTTTGTATTGTTTTTTCCTGTTAAGAATGTGTAAACATTTCTCCCATCTAGTGTTGGGACCATATATGGCAATCAACCCTCCGCCCCATGCAGTTGGAAAACAAAACAGTTCACGCTGCAAAAAGCCAAGATGTCGTCCACCTAATTCTACTCACATCAAGATTTAGGGCTTGAAGTAGTGGCATCACAGAGTGGAAGGAGCGCCAGTGAGCTTATTGGTCAACTGTAAATTGTGTTTACAACCCCATCACCAGCTCTCTGTGCTGTTCGTTTCTCTGTTAAACTTTGATCCTGGTGTTATTTTTGAGAAAAACTAGATGAAAATGGAAGACAAAATTACGACTAAAATGCTCTTTTCAGTCAACTAAAACTGTCCTGGCCATGAAATAATATAGACGTGACTAATGCTATTATTAACTACAGTATAATTACAGCTTGAGGCAAAGACTCGACTGAAACTAAAATTAAAATAGGCAGCCAAAAACTATCTGAGAGCAGCAAAATATGTGAGATAACAAATGACTTGACTCGATGAATCCCCAACGGAAACTTGTATGTGTATAATAGCTGCCATCTAACCAGACTGGGTAAATAACTGGACTGAACAAACTTTGTGATGTCCAATTTATTGACCTCCTTCACCACCCATTACAGACACCAGAGGCACCTGCACACATTGCACTTTGTATAGATTGTATATATAATGTCTTGCGGGTAAAAATGATATGGCTAGTCAACAGTCCACACTGAATATGTAAGCATTTCCATGGACAAGGTGAAGTGCAGAACAGGTTCTAAAACATTCATCCAGCACCGCGCAGAAGGTCACGATGTATTGCCTTGTCGCCGTGTTGTGAGTGCAGATCTCTTCGTGTCTGTTGCACCACGATATTCTCAAGCCTCTTTGAATGTTACTCCACTTATAACATTCCGTTAATATTAATATTAATTGGTTATTAACATTATTATAATTGAATATGACACAATGATAAAAGAAAATTGAAATATAGAACATGTGGTTTTTGTACGCCATTTTAAGCGGGAGCTACGAAACAGCTTTAGGTGAACAGAGCCCGAAGCATCCAAAGAAATAAGTGCTCCCTATAGCTCCAAACTGAATAACAAATGGGCCTGAAATGCTCTCTCACATAATAGGAATTGGTTGACAAGTGCAAAGAACACCAACACATGACACTATCAGACCGAACAACAAGCCGTTTGACAGCTCCCCAGTGCACACTTGGTGATAAAAGACAAATGAACAGACATACCTGTTATCTGCTCCCACCGTTGTCTCGTTGTTGTCCTCCTGACTGTCTTCTTTCAAATTACCAAACTTCTCCCAAGGACTCCCCCAAGACGATAGGTAAACAGACCCTCTGGTTGAGGGTTCTCTTCGCGCAGCGGAGTGCAGAGGCTGTGTATGTCTGAACGTGTCTTCAGTTTTCTTCTTCTGTCGATCCCCTCTAGTCACTTTCGGCCATCAGCTCACACTCACTTGACGCAGCTGCATAACAGGACGACAGAAGACGTACAATATTGGTGAAATGGATCTCTTAATAGACTCATCAAAACAGTATTTATTGTACAGTAACAAACAGAAAAAGGGGCACGAAGGAACCTCATGAACACCCTGTTCCTCATAATGACATGCATATGCTGATTTTTTTCAGGCAACAACTTCAAATAAAGGATCTTCATTGTATCATGAAGAATTATTTTTGTGTCATAGTGTCATAATGTACAAAGACAACAAATAATTGAACATTGTCTTTCAGTTGGGGATATACAACTCTGTAGTAGCGGCAAGCATTTGGATTTCTGTGACTGCGCCATCCTCTTGAAAGAAGAATCACGCACTTGATTTTTCCTGTATATCATGAAGAAATGTATTGTGAGCTCCTTTGAAATGCGCCAGTCATTTGACATATGATAACGGATTCTTTCTCAGGATGGAATATTAATGTGGGAAATGTTGCTACCAACATGAAACACAGGAAATTACACTTCTCTAAAAGAAGGGTTTAACTGATGACATCTGGGGCCAAGAAAGCATTTAGTGAGAAAAGGGATGAGTCAGAATACTGTGGCAACATCGCTCAGAGAGACGTTGTTCCCTTCATTCAACAGTGCTCAAGCACATTTTGCGTGTGTTTCCACTCAGCATCTGGCAAACAACAGCCTCCCTCTGCTTCCATGGCTGGCAGTGTCACCTCCGAAAACTTTAAGTTGCCCAACGTCCGTCAGATTGTTCTATACGTTCCCACTCCAAAGGCGTCAAAGGTGGCTATGAGGTCAGCCATCTGCATTACGTTACATAAGTTGCTTGTTTCACAAGCATTCCATTGAAGCAAACTTCATATCACATACTGTGCTGCCGTAGGCGACAGACTCAGAAGTCCTCCTGCTAGAAAGCATCAGCAACATGTTGAGTGTTGACAGTAGGCTTTGTCATTCATCACAAAGGGAGGACAATGCTTCATGAGGCCTTGTTTTCAAAGTTCAGTTTCAAAGTGCTCTCCCCTTAAAAATGATGTGAGATTTAAAGCCAAAGATTCTAGCACACATGCTGACATCTAGTGGGCTCTGTAAAGCAGGAGACTGTTTCGTGAAGCCTCACCAACCCACCATTAGCCAAAAGGGTCCAAGAAAATACTGTCGTTTGTGATTATTATTAACAGCATATTATTATTTGAGATGGTACAGGACTGTTTTTTTCTATAGTGATGGGAAAATTGGGGTTGGGGTTAGTCATGGGATGGCGCTACCAGTCAACAACCAAAGGGAACTGAAAACTGCCATGCAGTCAGGATGGAAGTTTCACTGTTGGTATTCCAACAGTTCAGTGTACATTTTTGAGGAACAACTGTCTTTTCATCATTTTTTTATGTTTCACTTGTGTTTCATACTCAATAAAATCTGATAAATGACCTTCACTTAGCCCTTGTGAGTTACCACAGGAGGAAACAGAAATGCAGGGAGGTAGTTCCATGTTTTCATGTCAGTACCTTGTGCTCGATAGTACCATGAAAAGAAGTGAAATGCCATCCTGCATCTGTTATTACAGGCCATTACTAAGGGCATCTTTTGGCATGAGTCTCGGTTGACTCCACTTTATATTAGTTAAGGCAGCAAGTTGGCCACCTACACCAAAAAGATAGAAATTCTTTTGAAACCCGCAAACATAGCAGCCAAAGAAGAAGCTGTCTGTCAAGCCCTGGCCAACACATATCATCTGTTCTTTCTTGTCGTTGGTCGGCAGGGCATCTCATAATACCTTTTTCTGGAGGGTAAAGCTGACATATGATAAAGAGAACCACAACAAACAGTAAATTGTTCCAAGCCTGACATGACCTCTTCACGCACACCAAAGTCCATCTGTTCTACTCCACCAATTCACAGCTTCATCATTAATCTCAAACCAACTGTTCAACACCACTTTTTTCCCACCTTTTTACTCACACATCAAAGCATTCTTCATGCAGTCGTGCACATGTCTGCTTTATTTATGGGGCCTGGTTAGGCTGCATAGCTAACACTAACTGCAACCGCATTATGCCTTGCATGTGCATCCGGAGCTGCTTACTAGATTTACAACTCCTTAGCAAGACTGAAGTGGAAGAGCGATGGCGCAAGCTAAAAGCGCTTAAGGAGCAGCATCCTGAGCGCTGATGTATTTGGGCAGTTCCTCCAGACGGGACTGTTGATGAATTAGTACTTTGTGTTTTATACACATAAAGAATTAGTCTGTTTTTGTTGTTGTTGTTGTTTTTTTTTCCAGGGACGTCTAAGGATAACTTTTATGCAAAAGCCCTCCAAGGTCTTAGGAAGTGATCCTTCGCCAAGCGCGAATTGAGACCTTTTTCACTTACTAATAACAACCATGGTCCGTAGTTTGAGTACTAGCATGTTAAATCACAGACATAAAAAAAAAAACCACTTAAAATTGACTGGTTCTTCATCTCCAAATTTTGACCCGAAGAAAAAAATCACATTTTGTAAAGCCCTATGAACATCCTCCGGAGATGAACTCTGGAATAGCACAATGTACACTGTCAAGGCAGCTTTAGGTCGAGACCCTCTTCCAAAATTCCTTCAGTTCAGTCCTTCATTTTGTGGTAATTCTCTTCATCGGTCTTAAACCACATTGAAGTGGGAGGCCTTTAATCCAGTGATCATGACACAGCCCCATTTGGATGAATGCAATGAGTCACCCCTACCTTCAGTCGCTGTGTTCAACTGCTGCCTATGCTTTACGAGTGAATCGCAGTATCTAACTCACAATTCCTGCTTTCACATGCGATCTGACTGCACACACTGTACGTCCACATTGTATCCTGAAATGCAACGTAGAAGAAGAAGAAGCTGGAAGAACTGGAATGGATGAATTGATGAATAGAAACATGAGTTTCTAATCATTAAAGGTGAATCATACTACATTGAGCAGCCCTCTTCACCGGGTCCATATGTCCGGGTGAGATGCATCACTTGAGTTCTGCGAGAATGTGTTTCAGTGAGTTTCTTTCAGACAATAAAAAACCACCATGAGCATGTCCACCTCCATGATGCATGTTGTGTTTTGCGCTGGTTCCAATGTTTCCATTGGTTAATTTCATCTTTTAAAAAAGACATTAGAACCAACCAGGATTTCAAACAGGTGTGTTTTTTCATCCGATTGTTTGGGTGTCGTGAGGTGTTAATCTCTAGAGAGACGATTGAGCCCAAGGTCGATCCGAGTAAAAATGGGCAAAAATCATAGACCAATATTGATTTCTGACATTTGGGATCTCCACCAAAAGATGAGCTCCTAAAAGCAAGCAATGGAAGAGGAGCAGTTTTGGTGTGAGGAATATTCAGTTGGATAAATAAATATTACAATAAAATGTTTAGGATTTCAGCCCTAAGACGTCTGCACCTCCTCTTTCAAAGAAACAAAAATGAATCAAGCAATTTGATGATGCATGAGGCAGAACGTTGCCGCAGAGCTTCAAATAACAAAAGTCCTATCTTGCATTTTCATTTCCTTATTCCCATTAATCCATGTTTGCAGTGACTAGTGCATGCATAAGCATATGCGTGTGACAAACCAAACATTTAAAGAAAGATTAACAGCCTTCCTTTTGTCTTATTTTCTCATTTACAGCCATCTACTAATTTATTTTATTAAGTTGGAGGAAAAAGAAAATCCTGAAAACCATATCCAGTTCTTCCTGTGGCCTTCAAAATTCAGCAGAGGGAAAGAAATCTCTCCTGGGGTTTGGACGACTTGTATTTGGACTTGTTCAAACACATCCTCAGTGGGGAGATGTGCATTAGCAGCATTACTTTTGACCACTTGCATTGCACACTCTTGCCGTGGCTGTATTTAAGTGCTTCATGCTACTTGACTAGGATTAGTCTTTACCTTATTTATTTCAACCTTGCCAACCACCTTCACTATCTTCTGGAGTGTTTAGGACAGTGGTTCTTAACCTTGTTGGAGGCACCGAACCCCACCAGTTTCATATGCTCATTCACCGAACCCTTCTTTAGTAAAAAATAAAATATGATACACTAACTGCAGACTAGACTGAGGGGTGGACCTCTGCGGCGGAGGCTCCACCGAACCCCTGAGACCGACTCACCGAACCCCTAGGGTTCGATCGAACCCAGGTTAAGAACCACTGGTTTAGGATTAGAATGCAAAAACAGTATCCTACGTGTGGGGTCAGCGTCACTGGGCTTTTCGACTGGTCACAAAACCATAGCGGTCCACTCCTGTGCATCACCACTTGCTGATAAAATGTGGACGCATGAACCCATTAAGACCTTGGCGCTTATCTATTAGCGGGGAACAATCTCTGTGACCTTTCTGTCTTTGCTAATTTCACACAATGGCCTGACCTTTAAACTAGCCTCTCGCACAAAATGCAGCTAGTTAAAGATCTTTGCCTGACAATGCCGCTTTATTCTGCATGACGATGGCAGCCAAAGCTGTAATTATCCATCCCAACATTATTAAGTCGCTCACGTTGTGTCATTGTCTCCTGGCAGAAAGGTGGCATTAAAATGGCCCATTCTTATCATTCATAATAATACCCATTTGAAAGTAATCTTTACTGAGCAATTGGCTTGTGAATAACAATGCTGAGGCTGCTTTGTGTTAGGGGGCGGTTTGATGCGTGACATTAGTATTTTGAATCCAGAGTTTTCTGAGACAAATAAATCATTTGAAAAGTGACTGTAGATGTATTGTGAAACCCCAGAAATGTGAAATTACAAGTTTATAGCCCTCGGTATTCAATTTTTATTCAAGGTTCATCGCCAGAAAAGCTTTACACAACAGACAGTGTTGCAGTTAGAAAAGTCATTCAACACATCAAACACAATTAAGTATTTTAGAACTTGAAGGTAGTTTTACAAATGAATATGTCACATTTCCACCATTACCAGGTTGCTTCGTCTCTGGTAGTCTGCAAAACAGTGTAGCACCAAATCACTCATTGTTTCAACCAACCTGCACCAGATACGCCTGTTAAATGACTGCAAAACAGTGGCATTGATGTTACCACGTACGTCAGCACAACTTTAATGCTACAATTTAACAGCTGTACAGATTTGTTTTACCACTTTACTTGCGTTTTACTATGTTTTTGAGAAGCAAGCAATTGTTTCCTTAAGACTTATATAATATGCTCCACCATAGACACCAGCATTTTTTCAAGCCTAACTCGCATGTTTCTTCCTGTACAAGTCTCTGACAATAAACAACCCATGCCACTATACTATATAGAATCATGAGTTGTGGTTAGAAAATAACGGTAGAAATTCTTGTCGGCTCTTTTGCCAAGTGTACTCACATCAGCACCAGCTCACACAAAGAAAACTTCATGATTTGGAAATGTCGACGACTTTGAAATATCCTCTTCAATCACACAAAACAGAAAAGTGTGATTTCCGAATCCTCCTCCAAAAAACTCACGGACGTTGTACACAAGCATGGCTAAGTCTTGGTCAAGGCCAAGGAAAAAAGCTTCACTAAGATGATTGGACTCTGCATTTGTCCTAGACTTTTTCCACAATATTCCTTTCAATTGATCTTTTAAGCAGGGGAAATGAAAGCTTAAAAATGAACCAAAAACTGAGCTTATTTGCCTCTACGGATTCTTTTAATTGACTAATCTGCTGTGCCCTACCCATGAGTGCAGTAAGCAGTTGTCAACTTAAAGAGGCCCCTCTCTTCAAATGAACGGAAGCACAGAAAGAAGATGACTAAAGCCGGATTTAGCCCTAAACACGGAGAGAAAAGAGTCTTGTGAATTCTATTAGGATCAATGAAAGGACGGTTGCCAAAGCCATTCTATGTCATACTTCTGTTCTGCTTAATCCTTGCCAGGCGGATGTTTGCCCGCAGGTAAAACAGGACAAGGAGCTGATGAGTCACTCAGGCAGCCAAGCTGGAAGTGACTGAATAAAATCCAGTCCTCCTCCAACTGTCTTGTCAGATGATAATAATTTCCAAAAATGCAGCTCAGGTGAGAAAACAATGAGTCAACCACTTTGCTTTTATTGCCAACTCTTGATGTACGTGCCTACACTGAGTAGGTGTTGGTGATGTTTGGCGGTAAATTCAGAATCCCGACCCCTGATGCACCTCATTCACACTTATGTTGTCAATTACAAAGTGGCTTTTTTTTCTGTCTCCTTCCACTTTCTCCCCCGGCTGCATGAAATAGTCAGTAAAATAGGATATGTCCCCTGACGTCTGTGTACATGTTTAAAAGTCTGTTAGTACTTGAGTAGACCACAGTGACATGCGGCGAGTAGTTTGGCTGACACTCCATTAAGCCGCAGAGTGTAGCGGGTTGTCACTGCCCTATTTGCTTCTTCATCCCGTTTTGCTTCCAGGGCTCAGGCTTATGACGTCATATCCTGTCCGCATGCGCACATTGGTATTTCAAGACGTAATTTCCTGTCCACATGCGCACATGGGTGTAGCTGCTTGACACATAAATTAGAATAACATTAGCAACGTCATTACGCCACGCCTCACTACACACTCGTATTTCATCAAGAGAAGCAGACTTTGAATGACTTAAGTACTACGCCAACGTATTAACTGTATTTTAACCTTATTATATATATATATATATATATATATATATATATATATATATATATATATATATACAGTTTTCTATCTTGCCTACGAGGTCTCAGTTAATATGAGTATATACTATAAATTACGTCTTGAAATACCAATGAGCGCATGCGGACAGGAAATGACGTCATAAGCCTGAGCCCTGGAAGCAAAACGGGATGAAGAAGCAAATAGGGCAGTGACACGGGTTTCCCCTGTTTACATGTTGTGGAGAGAGAACCACGATATTTAGCAATACTACCTCCGTGAAGAGAGGTGGCACTGTGGACCGGCCAGTGGGTTAAACACTTCTTAGGCCGTAGAGTCGGGAGCCACAGAAGTAGTAGAAGCATCGCTTTGTCTTGCTTGGCATGGCTTGGACTCAATGGATTCAAAGTACAAACATATTAAATAGAGACTGGATCGAGGGCAGATACACATTGTCACACAGGTGACAAGAACGTTAGGGTACTCTAGACAAAACAGATATTCCGGTTCTTCTACGGTGTATTTGAAATCCACCACAGGATATTTCCCCAACATTCCATTGGCGCTGGGAAACAAGTTACCATTTAACTAACCATTGCACGTGACATATCAAATTATTCTCCAACAGCATCATGATCTCTTTTGGATCAACTGTGAATAGAGAAAGAATACAGTGCCAGAGTTGTTCTAAGGCCCGTTTATGCTCTCCCTACGTGCAAAATTTACTGATCTGTTTTCAAACTATCTTCCTGTCACTGAACATATTTTCATGTGTTCTGAACGGTGAAATTGCTGCTCACCAATATATCCACGAGGGGAGCAGTCCAGAGTCAAAGGTTTACGACAACGACAAACTCCTTAACAAACATGGTGACTGTGGAAGAAGTACTGATGCTCCTCTTGCACAAAAGAGGAAACAAAGCATTGGGGGAGGTGGTGGACGTTAATTATACCACTAGTGGAGGATAGAGAATTTCCACCAATGTCAAGTCTTCTTCATGTTTCGTTAGAGCCACACATCAGGCAGTAAGAGCAACACTGCCCCACACAGTTTCCGTTGGTACTGCGCAGTTTGGTCCGTATCCGTAAGCTTTGAGGCGACCCGTAGAAATGCAGGCAAAATGAATGCAGAGCACAGACAGAAGGCTCCATCCGTATCCAGAACTGTATTTTACTTTGAGCATTAATGGGCCTTTAGATTGTTATATGGGATGCAAGACACAGCGAACTGAATGGTCAACTTGTTCAACTTAAGAGGAACAATGGCTGGACACTTTCACCATCCTAGAGTTGGTATCATAGTCAACACAGTGGAGGAGTGCTTCCTTCGTTGGCTTTCTATTACAAGAGAGGCCACATACGTAAACGTATTATCTGACACTCACTACTGCGTCAACGTCAGTGTCAGGTTGAACTATGCGCGATGCTCAGAACCACTGAGAAATCAGACCAAAAGGCTGATCTGGTTTTAAGTTTCACTGGGAAAAAGAGAAGCTCACACTGGCACACAACACCCAGTCCAATATTGTCATAGTCAGCACTATCCATGTCAGTGTGTTCCGACAAAGAAAAATTAGAAATCTGCTCCCATTGTCGGATTAATCTGTTTTCATGCATTTTCAACGTCTGATCTTAGCTGTGCTAACGCACTAATTCAGTTATCTGGGTCATCATGTTACCGCGGTGTCAGATCAAACTCACTCACAGTTTAAAGCAGTGAATGCGCGTCCGTGTTCAGTCACTTTACGTGTGACAAAACTGAGATGAATGTGTGGGTGTCGCCGCGCGAAAAGTTCACCCAATCAGATCAGATTAAAGTAAAGGAACTGTGGTGTGGCAATAGGATTTGGATTGTTAACACGGCCCATCTTTGTGGAGGGAACACAATAATATTAAGCCTTCAAAGACAAAACGCAAACAGTTCTGTTCTTGATATTTTCACATCCAACATAAGACTCTGTCCACATCACAATAATAATGTATTTAATCACAGTCAAATAGCATGTGACTCACAATGAGGAAGTATTTTATACGTCAGTTTCTGCACATAAAACGCTTTTATGCATTCATTCATTCATAGTGTGGCACTTATCCTCAATCTGACAGGGTTACTGCTGCTCTCTAAACACAGACAGCAAAATGTCTTCTCTACTTAACATGATAATTCCTGACACCCGACGACAGTCAACATCCCCGCTGAGTTTTTGCTGCGTGGAATAAACATGACTGCAGCAACAGAGATTTGGCCGTGCTTCGCCATTCTTCTGTGAAAGGCAGACTGGCGACGGGGGTGTGTTGCAGTCACTGTCAATAAGATCTGGTTATTAATATGCAACATAATAACTGTCTTTCAGGGTGATAAATAATAAAGGCTGCTGGTGGGTTGGAGGGTAAATGAGTGAATACGTCTAAATCACCAGGGTGTGGTGTGGACAACTCCATTGTGCGACAATGCAGAAAGTGAAATAAATAAAATAAATCAGAATGCTGAATGGAAGTCATTTTTGAGGCCGTGTGGAACTGAGAATAGATGGCGCTAAAATAATGGGCTTACAGAGACAATTCTGATGAAGACCCACACATTTTTAAATCAAGACAAGGGGGATATCGAGACACTGCATCATACGCTTCATTTGCTCTTCACTGTGTTCAGCATGAAATAGTGCCTTGCAGAAAATTGATTCCAATACTAGTTTTCAAAGATCTAACAACAGTCTTGCACGATGGTCTCACAACTGATGTTTTCTGTTGAAGTGCAGCCGCAGCCTTCACCTCCAAACCTCTCTACATGATCCGTCCGTCACTCGTGCAGCACACCTCACCTCTCCCTCACCGTTCTCATACTTATCCTGCACATCCCTCACATGCTTCTCAGATGCTCCTGTCTTCCTTATACAATATCACGCTTCCTCTCTAGATCCTCTGGCACTGACACAGTGCAACTTACTTTTTGTAGGATGAAATGAAATGGCCACAATATCATAGCTTGATATTAAAGCAAAATATCTTGATATTGATACACTACTGTTATGGCTTCAGCGAAGACTAACTTTCTGCAATAGTATTATTAAACATTATTTTGTATAATTTTGTTACAACAGTCAAAAGAAACGTATCAGTAAAATATTGGGGATAGATAGGATTCCCCAATGATTCAGTGATTGACAGCCGGCTTCATTGAATATCTGTGCGCTCAGACACAACAGAAGAAGCTGAGTTGGATAAGAAAACTAATATCCAAGTCATTTCACTGCAGTTCAACGCCCGACTACAAAAGGAAAATCACGATTAACTGAGCCTTCAGTAAATGCAGAATTGCCTGTCTCAACTCCGTTATTACCTAAATCTTTGTGCTACCGTGTGAAGAGTATTATGTACTCTTCATCAATAAACAAAGCTGTCTGTGTATTTTTGATGGGCATGTCCATATCTCGATAGAGATGTGACGTTATTTGGTACCGCAAATTTAAGGGTTAATAGTCCAAGCAAATGTGGTCTCCAACACTAATTCAATTTTTCTTGGAGACAAGCGGTGCAAACAACCTCTTCTGAAACATTTGATCTTACTTTCTTAGATATCTTTTTCAATGAGCACCGGTTGACTCTGCATAAGGAGTACAGCTTTAATTCAAGGGTGTAGAAAACAGATGAGCCAGTGGCAGTGATGGAGATAGAGCTGTTCTCCAGGAGGGGAGTCAAAAGGTGCGGCCACCTTGCAATGACAAAGTAATGAAGCACCCAGGGGCCACTGCATGCCCATACAGAGCTGGCGGGTTTGAGACAAAGTGAATAATGCTGGGAAGGGGATGCAAAAAGATGACAGAAGAAAGAGTGATGTAGAGGGTGCCAGCTGGGTGAAAGACAAGGTGAGATAATGGATGTGTTGAGGAGAAGTGGAGCACCGCAGGCTTCTCCGCAGGAAGGACTGCATTATCACAGTTTTATTCTTCATTTCTGGCTACACAGCATACTCATTTTTGGGGGATGATATAATGCAGGTGTGGCTTGTGGAGGTAGATGATAGCATGAAATCTAAAAACACTTGCATTAGAAGGGTATAGTACATTACTTTTAGTTAGCCAGAGACTCAGACTCCATGGTGCCTAAACAAAAAGAGCTGGGTAAACATACCGCTGGACTTTTGCTGTCTTACAAATCCGTTTTGATCATTTCATTGCCATTTCTTGAGTTTTTGATTTTCATCTGAAGCGAAAGAAATATCAGCTCTGAACTGAATCGATTTTTCAGTGTTGCAAAAAAAAAGCTTTTTCAATGGGGACCGAGGTAGAATTGAATTAGCGTTACCTTCACTTTGCAAGAAGCGCACAGCAAGAAAAAAAACTTTTTAAATAGTACGTTTTCTACAGTGACTCCCACACAGTTCACAGCCTCATCCCTGACGGTAAAAAAAGCTGTGTTTAGTTTGCATCATATCCTTCGTTGAAAGAGACATGAAAATGAAACTCTTGGAAAACAATATTGTGAGCATCACATACGCGAGCTGTGTGGTTGAACCGAAACATACGCAAGTAATTCAATCAAAGTGATACTGTACGCAGATTCAGACCAAAAAAAAATAAATCTTGTGCTTGTAAGCGTTTTATATTTTGCTATCACAGTCATGCAAATCAAAATCCACTTAGCCGCTCATGCGACTCCGTAGTGTGACGGAACATATTACCTTGAAATTGCGACAACTTCGCAGATAAGCCAGAATTAGAATTAGCTTGTTTACCAAAGCCGGGCGATGAATTATAAAGAATACACGTTCCACAAACCGACTGTAGGATTGCCACGCCGCTCCACAGCCACCAAATGACTGCAGTAATTGTGGAGCTATAGTCAAGAGCCGTCTGGCTGTGGTGACAAGGACAATGAATGATGAATCTCTCCAGAGCCGCATTTCTATGAGAGATGGGAATAAAATGTTTGACTAAAGTGTTGAATATTTGAACTTCTTGAACCGCCTGAGGTGCTCTTGATCTGCCTCATCAGCGGAGAGTCTTGAAAGTGAACATGACAGAGGGAGAGAAAATAGGGAGAGGAAAATGTAAAGCAGTGCTGCAGTCACACATTTGGAAATCATGTCTCTGATATAAACACAATTCATGCATTTGTCGGATCGAAAACAAGGACAATAAAAGAAACTCTTTAGTGAATAAAATAAGAACTTTTTTCAGTTATGGGTGTCACATGGGGCTCATTGTTATTAGGTAAAAAATATACATATATACCTGCATCACTTTCATTGATATTTATTTATTTATAGTTAATACTGTAAACAAATGTATTTCAGATCATAAATGTTTCCTGCAGCATGGCGATAGCAAAGATATAGAGGAAAGTTTAGATGAGAACAGGAGATATTAAATGGGCTCTTTATTCTGACTCCTGAGAATGCAATAACAGTGTAATAACCCCAGACTTGAAGATGTTGGTTTTCTTTACAAATGGTTCTGTAAAAACCAAAATAAGTTCCATCCGTGTCTCAGTTAGTCATCGAAACTCACTAAAACAAACAAAGCTATACAGTGTGTTCCATGCATTTTACAGTGAAAATGCGAGGTGTCTTCATGGCTGTTTTTATTAACATGGAAACATGCTGACAATAGTTCCTTGATATTCATGTCAGAAAACAATTACAGCATGGAACATCCTTTAGGAGAAGCTCATCCTTCAGGTGATTCAGAACTCATTACTCTGACTCCTTAATAAGTCAATGTTTTGAAGGTGCTCCTGCACACAACTTCCGACTTCAGCAGGTGAAGAAAACTTGAGGATTGACAGGGCTAATGAGCGGGCAATAATACTACAATAATATAGCGAATTAAAGCAATAAAAATGTTTGAAAGGTCCAGACAATTGAGGTGTGTTTTTCAGTCCAGCAGGCTCCCACAGTGGCTTGTATCAATCCTTGTGTGGAATTATGGAGCTTCCACAGTGAATCACAAAGCTTCATCGGTCAGTCAACACCCAACACTAAAACAAATACAAGACTATTTCTATGTTCTGAGTTGGAAAAAAAAATGATTTGAGGGTTCAGTGAAATAGTTGTTCTAGCAGGATCTGAAAATGAGGACACCGTTTCACACTTCATCGGCCACTCTAATATCTACCTTTGTAGCAGCCCCCACAAAGACTCGATCGTGCTGGCACTTGCTACATAACATAGATGAGAATATATAAGCTCTGTCCCTGCCATATGCCTCCGGCAGCTCGTACAGGATGCAGCAGATGGACAACACTTCAATTTTCAAAGTTCTTCCACACTACTCCAAATCAGACAGTGTTACTTTTATGACTCATTTTGTCGAGGAAGCCGGCCATTGTTTCATGAATATTTGTCGCCGTACATGAACGATTCGTGAAGCTGATTTGATTTATGCACTTTCTCACGGTAGCAGATCCTTTCAGCTCAAAAGTTCTATCATAACATATGGCATATTCAAATAGCATTGGCGCCACAAAATGGGTGAAAATATTGGTCGTCCCAACTGTGCAATTAAAACACGAATGGTGCACATTACCATATGAAGATGAAGCGCATTCAGCTTTGATTGCAGACTGACGTGTTTCTCAAATACAAACATGTTATGTCACTCACAAAAGAGGATAATATGAAGCCTGTTCTTTCTCTGCATTCACTTCAAAAGAGGAAAACTGTACTGTTGGGCTAAGCGGAAGGTAAGTTGGGGTTGGATAAAAGCGGCTCAAAAGCTGGCTTCTTTTCAAATAAGGAGCTATTTGTCAGCAGTTTACCGCTTTCGGAGAAGAACTCCGCGCTCATTGGCACAGTTAAATGTGGATGTTATCCAACTTGATGGGCACTCAGACAAAAATCAGTCAACACAGCCAAGGACTTGTTTGTCTTTCTGCTGGTAGCTTAATTGCAAGCTCACTACGGTACAAACTTATATTTATATTGGGGATCTAACCTTATGTTGGAGGCTCATGCTGGCAAACAAATCAAGTTCTACTTGTGCTGAAGCCAGAACATTTCAAAATCAGGGTCAACCAAATGGCTTCTTCATTTCTCGCAGACGTCTAGCAGAATGAATATAAAGGACATTCTTAAACCAAGCCAAGTTGTCGAAAGTGATGCACAGGTAAGGGTCAGAAGTCCAAGTCTAATAACATAAAACACAAGAAGAGAAAAACACGTCATCAAATCACACTTGAAGGCCAGGCTAAAAAGATTTTTTTTTGAAGAGATGAACTTTTAAAAACTGGGGATGGTTCACAGGGAGCAGATTCCAAAGCTTTGGGGCTGCCACAGAGAAGGTCCAGTCACCCTTTGACCGAAGTCTGCATTTAGGAGCGACTAAGAGCAGCTGACTAGCAGTCCGTGTAAGGCTGTATGGCTCAAGCAGGTCATGGAGGATTTGAGAGCAAACAGAAGGATTTTGAAATGGATCCTATATTGTACGAGGAGCCACTGCTGGGGCGACAAAGTGGGGGTGACGTGATCATGTTTGCGTGTTCCCGTTCGAAGACAGGCACCAGCACCAGTTCAAGACGGGCGAGAGAGGTCTGGCTAACCCCATAATAAAGTGTATTACAGTAGTCCAGAGGTGGAAGTAATAAAAGTTTTTCAAGGTCCGCCCTAGATAAGACACTATTTATTTTTGCTTGCTGCTAGGTGATCGAAAATTTTCTTTAAAACCGAGCAAATTTGCTTTTGACAAGTAAAAGAGTGGATCAATTAAAACACCAAGATTGGTGTCAGACAATTTTAAAAATGGATTTAAGCAGCCAAGTTCAACTTTTGGAAGAGACTCACTGACCAAGCAGAATCACTTCTGTTTTTTGGTGTTAAAACTGAGGTGGTTAAGAGCCATCCATGCAGTGACATCATTTAAAAAAATCTAAAAGAGGCTGGATTTGTTGAGCCGTTTGTGACATGGGAAAGATTTGGCAGTCATCGGCATAACAAAGGAATGGAATTCCACGTTTCCTAAAAATGTGGCCCAAGGGAGGAAGGTACAAAGGAAATAGTAAGGGTCCCAGAATGAATCCTTGTGGCACTCCACTGGAAAGTGGCACTATACATTAGGTTGAGTTCCCACTATCAGTAAGGTAAGATGTAAACCAATGTAGGGCTTTACTTTTCACTACCACCCAGTGCTCTAATAGTGACGAGATATGAAGATAAATTGTGTCAAATGTCAGATGAAGGAGCACCAGTATGCAGCATTGCCAGAGTCAGTCTCCACTACAATGTAATTTGAGACCCTCAAAAGTGCAGTTTCGGTGCTCTGCAAAGCTTTAAATGGAAACTATTTGTGTGAGAACTACTCTTTCCATAACTCTTGAGAGGAAAGGCAGCTTAGCTATCGGCCGAAAATGAGACAGCACCGATGATTCAAGCCGTTTTTCTGATGAGCGGTTCTACAGCTATGTGTTTAAAAACTCCAGGAACAAGACCAGATAAAAAAAGCCATTTTAAATAGTCAGAACAGATGGCCGAATCACATTGAAAACCTCAAAACCTTGAACAGGCGAGGAGGAACGGTGTCTGTGGAGCACCAGAAGCTTTCGTCTTATTGACTATTAGCTCAAGGGAGGAGAGAGACAACGGCTCGTAACTGAATAACAGGATGCACAGTAACTGATATTAAGCTCATATCTGTTTGTCATATCTAGCTGACACAATTTTAATTTCCTTGAAAGACACAATACTGCATACGATATTGCAAAAAAAAATTCACATCGCCACAAAAAAGAAAACACACTTGACATTAACTTTTCATAATAATAAACAGTTTACTTATTGTATTCGAAGATTCTTCATATATATATATATATATATATATATATATATATATATATATATATATATATAAAATGATTCAGTTGAACAAATATGTCATATAAAATTCAAAGACAATTGAAAGCTTTTATTTTTTTTATTTAATATTCCATGTTCCATTCCTCACTGTCATAATAAACAGTTCAGAAATAATGCATTTACTTATGCATATTATTTCATTTAAAAATTGTAAATTTAACAGATATTACAAGGGTTGTGGAGCTGACCATTCTCCATCTCTGATGCCTCACCATCAGACTCATCGTGTCAAGAACAATGCAACTCAAACTAATATCATACGGCTGAAGTCCTTCACTAGCATGAATATGCTCTGCCTCAAAACCTATTCCCAAACTGCTTAAATCTTTTTGGATGAGGCTCAGAGCTTCCTCTGCTTCAGTGCACCCAGCCACGCATACTTACAAAGTTTGTTCCTCAAGCTGCGTCACACGTTGGCGCCGATTTTCGACCCAGTTAGAGTATGACAACAAAGCATCGCACTTGTCTGCATCATGATGAAGGTTATAATTGCATATAGAGACAAAAGGTTAGTGAAAATATGTGTGTATATATACACACAAAAAAAATATAAACGCAACACTTTTGTTTTTGCTCGTTGGATGTACTGCCATAATGTTTGAGAGAAATGGTAATATTGTTTATCTGGAATGATTTTTTTGATTTTTAAGTCCATCTCATGACAAATGGGAGTAAAAACAAAATATTTTAGTTAAGTGTAGAATGAATCATTCTTTCTCATTATGTCTTGGTTGAATCTCACTAACTTAAAGTGAAGGATTTGCATTTGCTTTTTACATATTTGATAAGAACCAAAACTGATCCAAAAACAGCCAGCCAATGTATGAGTCAACTACTAGGTCAAATCCATCATTGGTCCCTATTTTTTTAGTTACAGCAGTTACACGACTGCCCAGTTCGGACTTTTAAAGTGCCTAGCCGGACTACTGAAAAGATTTCATGCAAATTTCCGAGTCAGATTACAGTACACGCCGGACTATGATCAGACCGGATGATGTGTGGCCGAGCGAGCTTCAGCTCATGATGTCTAATAACCTTCTATATAATGGAGAAGTTGCGTGTATAACCAGGTGTGCAGTATGTGAGTTCCCCTGTCTTAGCCAATGTCTGCGGTCTGCAACACATGACAAACCTGACATCAGCTGTGTTTTGTTATCTGCAGATTTGTCTTCAACTTCCTTCACTGATTCATTTTTATCATTTGTTGCCACAAGACGTTCAGAAGACATGATTTGTTGGTTTCAGGAGACGACACTATCACCACATGAGGATCAAAAGCGCGACTCTGTACTTCAAATACTCCACCTCTATCATTCTTCTAATACAAAGACAACAGAGTCTCTGGAATATTCACCTCATGAATACTTATTCAGAAATGTGCTAATGTAATCCCAAAACCTGCCGAAGGATGCGTGTTGACAATGATGACAGTTCCATGACAGGGACCTCTGAATTTATACAAGTTAATAACATGAAAGTGAATGAATGAAAATGAAATGAAAATGCTACCTGTTGACTTTGAATGCTCTTCCTCTACAGTCATAGGAACCAAAAAGACAGAAGGGCTCTCAGCGCCACCAACTGTTAACTGTCTCTGCACTGCATGTAAATTGGGAAAACACGACTCAGTCAGAGTTGGTGGCTTAATGGAGCTGTTGCCTTAGTCGGGCCATTCTCTGCATGTAACTACAGTCTTAACTGCGTTTCTCTATAGTCACATGCAATGTTCCTTCTAAGCTGCGCGTGTGCACAATTGCGCACAGCTGATACGATCTCAGCGCACTAAATATCTACAGTGCGCAACAAAAAAAAATCCTGAATTGAATATAAATTACGGCAATTTCTGGACTACACACATAAAGCCTTGTAACATTATTATTAGACCAATAAAATGAAGCGCTCACAGCGCAGTTCGACCATGGTTATGCTTAAGCGGCAGTTTCCACAGGTCCTCCGGTGCAGTGGTGCTTAAGACCGTCTGCCGAGTGACACCGCCACATACACAATAGAACGACCAGCAACTAGAAGAGCTGCTATTTGAAGTGAACTATTGGAGCCGGCTGATGTTTAAGAGCTGATTTCTTGTAAAGTCACTCGTGGCTGGTCAAAACGTGCGCATGCACTGTGACAATTGGGGCGGCGGAGTTACGCACAGGAGAGAGAATCGTTGCAGCGCAGGTTTCACACTACAATACACGGAGAGTACACGCTAGTCAGGTGAGGAAACTAACAGTGTCGTCAGTGAAAGAAACCTGTGCCTTCTACATTTTAGCCTGATCCACACAGCCTCACTGTTCCACCGTATTCTGCGTGTCGAGCGGTCACAGAATACGGTGGCTTCAAGTGGACAAAATTCAGTCTCACGGCATACAGATTCATGAGCCTTATCAATCCGTTTAAGAAAGGATAAATGCCGCTAAAAGTTGCTTGAAGTTCTTTGTTGTCCAGCACCCTTAATGGTGTCATGTGACTTAAATGGCTAGAGTTAGTTTACTTATTGTATTAGAAGATTCTTCACATATTTATACATATTGTGAATATATTACATTATGAATCAGTTGAACAAATATGTAATCTAAAATTCAAAGACAATTGAAAGCTTTTTATTTTTTCATATTTAATATTCCATGTTCCATTCCTCAATGTGAATTACACAATTACACAATATATTACAGCAGTCACCACAGTCGACAATGACAGGTCGCTCACAGTAGTCCAGGTGACCGCTCAGAGACGTGGTGTATTTGCTCAGACATATGAAAAAATTGAGGGAACATTGGTCACATTTTAATGTCTGACTTTGTCACCAAGTCCTGCAGACATGTATGTGATACAGTTTGAATGAGCAAGGCTTGACTTGCCGAGCTGTCAACAAGTGTAATGCTG
The DNA here is from genome assembly GCF_027744825.2 of Synchiropus splendidus. Taxonomy (NCBI): domain Eukaryota; kingdom Metazoa; phylum Chordata; class Actinopteri; order Syngnathiformes; family Callionymidae; genus Synchiropus; species Synchiropus splendidus. The sequence continues at coordinate 15,618,473 of NC_071346.1, read as the reverse complement.
TGATGACTCAGTTACCAACTGGAGCTGGCTTCCATTTGTGGAGATCAATGGCGCGTCACTTAAGCACAGGGAAGGTTAACGCCTCCGACACCTTAATTGTTTGATGAGATTGGAAAAAAGTGGCAATGAATCATCTTGTGTAGCAATAAAGTCCTGGATTATTAATCCCAAAGGGAGTCTCCTTCTTTATTCTCTGAAAGTCCCCCAATTTTTCGACAACATGAAAATGCTAATTGCAGTCACTGATCCCTGATGGTGAGTGACTGAGAGTGGTTCCGTGCAGGGATGAAGATTTCCTGCATGGCTGTGCTTTAACACAATATTCAAACGCATTTCCATGAGGGAAATATTAAAGGCTTCTCCGTAACAGCTTCGCAATGCTTCACCAACTGTTCCAGCTTACACAGACCAAGCACACCAGCTTAACATCACACAGGGACCCAGATTCCCTTCAGACCTGCCAGGAGAAGTCAAACACGTCGGCGTGTTCTGGGACTTTCCACAAGGCTCAGCGTTTAATGCACAGGTGTCAAGGCAACTGGTGATGGACGGGGAGGAGGGAGTTGAAGTTGACGACCCACTGGCAGAATGCAAAGCCGTCAAAACAGACCCACCATGTGTGAGACGCATCTCATGAAGGGAGACGGAGGAGATTGAGGAGGAGGAGTGAAAAAGACAGAGTGTGAAGGTGAATGAGAGTTGAGGGGAAGGGCGACTGTTGAATCTGCTTAAGGAGGTGTGTTTCTCCAGAGAGCTGACAGGGGATTAGCATACAGTGGACTTTATTTATATGTATGTATCACACATGAGTGGCGGCTCGGGAGCGATGTGGACAAAAAGAGTTAATAATTATCACGATAAATACATTTTCATTCAATTCCATGTTCAGGACACATTTCCGAGATGTTATTGAAGAAATACTGGAAATAATGTGAATAAATGATCATTTAGTCAAATTCTATTTGATACAAACTGTCAGTCCTTTATTCTTGTGTGATGAAAAACCTTTTCACAATCCTCTCTCGTAAAATGGTTGTTTTTCATTGCCTTATTGAAGATGTCATTATTACTTTGACTGCTTTAAAATTTGTTGATGGTCCCTAACTGATGTGAGCGTGTGTCCACGATCAGTGAACCCTAATGGGGGACACTGAAGAGGACGTCGCTGCCAATACAGGAGCGGATCTGATGATCCAACTCTTCACTACGTTGTTTCGCCGAGGGAAACCGCAACGGGAAACCTGCATGTGTTGACATGGACCAAGGCAGACGACCGCTTCAGAGAACCTATGAGGACCACTCCATCTAATAAAATAAACATGGATCCAGAGACTTAAGAGTTGACCAGTGTCATTATCAAAGGTTCCCTCTATAAAAAAATAAGTTTAAAAATACGATCCTGAACCAAAGTCCACCACACTCTCCACAACTGTCACACGCCGGTGTCGGCTGGTGGAGAGCACGGGGCGCCGTCAAAGTCTTGTCATGTTCATGCATGCAGGTCCAATGCAGCGAGTGTGTCACGTGTTTATCGAATTTATCGTGAGATGAGGAATTGTCATCATGGAGATTGTGTTTGGCGGTATATCGTGTACGATAAGGTATCACCCGTCCGTAGTGGCAGCCAAATAATTGTTTCATTTGATATCCAAACTGAGGAGACAAAAGTATATGTTTCATTCAAATAAAAAGCAGACAACACACGCTTAAACCAACTACACAATTATCTTCACATATATCATGAATTTCACTCCACTCACATTTCCCATCATGATTTATGTCAAGTTTAAGCGAGAAATTCTCAAAAACAACCTCATCACAACATCAACCGCCAGCTTACATTTGCCATTCATAACACAGAGACATATTTCACCAGAGCGCTGAGCACATTCTCTGAGGTCGATTCATCCCCACTAATCACTATCATGTCACAAACATAATTCCCTAACAAGGCAGTTGTGACACATTTTGCCAATAGATCAAAAGTGTTTGCTGGGTAGCTCCACTTCATGCCTGGCAGGCTTATTATACATTTTTTATGCATGTACTGTGATAGCTACTCTGAAATATAGGACGGGTGTCCTCACTGCTCGGGCAAGTTCCATTAGAATGTTGCTGCTCTGAAAGATATGTGATGGAATACTCGCCGTGCAGCAGGTGTGTTAAGGAATGGTGCAATCTAGCAGCAGAAACGTGAAATACTTGCAGAGCAGAAATGGTAAAAAAATAAAAATAAAAAGGGTTAACACTGTCTACATCTGAAACGCTTGCCTTTTTCCTAAGCAATGATGTAAACATGTGTTAAGAGAATACACACGTGGGATCCACAGCTCATAACAAGCTTATAACAACGCAGCTATGCAAACGCCTCGACTGTGACTCAATACATCATCATGCACAGTGACGTTGCTAGTTGGCATCGGTCGATGTCAACTGAACGCATTTCTCTCCCCTTTCCGGTGGTACTACTTCAGTTCCTAAAGTAGAGAGAATTGTGCAGACAGGAAATCAGTCGGTGAAAAGTTATTCACATTACTGTGAAAGAGCAACACAAACATCATGTCATGGATGTGAAAAATTGAAGTAGAACCAATTTTGTACCATGAGTAAACAGTGTCTTATGTGTTATGTCTGACTTAGTCCACAGTTGGATCACGTTTTGACAGGGGTTATCGGTCTAAATGTACCATGTATCACTCAATCTACCAATCTGCAATGCTACCTCTGCAGCTCTGGGTCCGGGGGGATTGGAGTCAGACATGCTCTGTGGCAATTCCGTTCCCCTGCCTCTACATTTGGTGGAAGTCAGGGGGTTTCTTCATACAACATGGAAACGTTCTTGTTGGTTTGGTGACATCAGGCTCTCATCAATATCTACAAGTTAACATACAGGACTGTAGAAAACACAAGATAATAATTCATTCTTCTTTTCTTTTTCACAAACGGAATGAGCAATAGCTTTAAACCCTCAAAAGCAGCAGCTGGTCAAAAATATTTGCCTCCAACCTCTCTCAGTCCTTCATCGTGCAGCCTCCACGGTGTGTTCCGAGTCCCACCGAGGCCACACCCTCCACCACTGCTCCCTCTGTACCAGTATACACCTGACTCTCACCCAAGCTCAGGAAGGCAAGGAGAGCCTCAGGTCCAGTCCTCATCAGTTTCAGTCTTCTGAAATCCACATGTTCAACTTGAGCGTAAGGCTGGGCATCATCCCATAGCTGTGGAAGACATCCTGCCTGCTTCCGGTGCCAAAGACACTCCACCCGAGGGAGCCTGAGCTCTATCCATCCTCGCCCACCTGCGCCCACTGGTGGCCACCTCAATGGACCCGCTGGAGTTTGCCTACCAGCCTGTCATTGGTGTGGAGGACGCCATCATTCGCCCCCTCTTTCACCAGGAGAAGGTTGGAAGCACTGTGAGGATCACGGTCTTTGATTTCTCCAGTGCTTTCGACACCATCCAGCCCACTCTGGTCGGGGACAAACTGAGTCATGCTGGTGTGGTCACCTCATGGTCACCAATAGACTGCAGTAAGTAAGGACTGGGCATTGTGTGTCAGACACGCCATGGAACATAATACTCAAAGGAATCCTAAAGATTAAAAATTCAACCTGTTTTGGCAAACCAAGGTGGCTACAAACCAAAATGTGATGCATTAAAAAGATATATTGAATTATTTAGGCGAAAAGTAGCTGAGAGAATTAAGACATACCGCAGTTGACCAACAAAAGTGGATCTCACATTTTGCATCTTAACATTGGTTTGGCTATATTGAATATTAGAGTCACAACCTCAAGAAAAAGATAAAGGTCATATGCATCCAAAATAGGTTCCTTAGGCTTAAATTCACTGCAAAAATGGTGGAGCAATGGTGAGACTATTCAGCATCAGTAAAGAAAGACTCATAGTGCATATTCTTTCCAGCTACATAAACTGTGAGAATCTTGCAAAAGACTTACTTTTCAGGCAACTCCAAGTTTGAGATGATGGACTTCATATCTGTTATCAAGTATGACAACTCCACTCTGGATTAGCAGCAGCACAAGAACATTTTAAACACGAATAATAAACACATTAAAGTCGATCACTGGCAGAAGTAGATGAAAGGGAAGCAAATGCTTATACCACACTGCTGTCCCCTTCTGAATTCGGTTCATTTAGAGGTTCATCTATGAACATGTGGGGCTCAAATAGAATCTGAAAGGAGCTGATTCGATTAGGATCACATCAAACCGCGGCAGTGTTGTGGAGGTTTCTCCACAGGACCGGAGCACTTCATTTATGTGCTGACTCGTGACATAAATATTCATGATAACCTGCTCAGCTGCCGTTTGAATTGCGTGAATTGCGTTTTCAGGCAATTCAACGTCTTTAATTGCTCCATTTAAGAAGTTGACGCTCCAGCAGGAAGAAGTATCAAATGTATGAAATTGGCCCCACATGCCGCCAGATGGAAGCGACGACAAATCTGACTGGTAACACATGAATGGCGAGGCAGGCGATGACAGGCGGCATCAGAACGTCGCAAATTCCACCACGCGGTCGGTGATAATTAGGATGAGTTCCTCTTTGAAATAATGATCGATATCTTGCTGCCGTTATTACCTCGGAGAATATTCAATGAAATATAGAGATAGAAAATGTCACATAGAAATAGAAATTTTAAAGCATAGAAACACATTATAATAAATGTGACAAATATTTGCAACTGCAAGAGTCAGAGGTTGCAGCGTCGTCCAGCAAGATTAGGAAGAGTGAGAAGAGCGGCCAGTGTTATGCTGAAGGTCAACACTTCCCTGGACCCACAGCATGTCTCTCGCTCATGCTACAGTTGCTACCTATAAAAACAATGACACACACTGCTGCAGGTGCACCAAACATTACTGGAATTGCTGTGAAACCCTGCAGCAAAGTTACGCTTTGGACCAGGACGGCCTTTCTGTCCATTCATCTGGTTTTTCCATCTGATTTTGCCAACAGTCGATGGAGTTTAAGTTGACTTCCGATGACAGGTCCTGTATGTCATTCCCGATGTGTGTTAGTTTAGAGAAAAGCAAGCCAAAAATCCCAACACTACACTCGAAGTTCCAGGGCCGCTCAGAATTTTGGATGAAAATATACTGTATATTATATAAAATAGTGGCTTTCTGCATACATTTATTACAGACTCAGTGTTGCGAAAATTGTTGCTGTTGTGTTCAAATGAGGAAGAGCAAATAAAAGCCTAGTTATTTTATCATGATTTTTTTTTTCTAAATGATAATTTGCTCAACAACACTCATAAACAAGCAGTAGAGTAATTCAACATTGTCCCTTGGAAGCTTGAAACCATCTGATTTAGTCGAGCATATCGAGCAGCTTTAACAAAGTATTTTCAATTATTATCAATTCATTTCATGCTATTATGATTATTGTATCACAAAAAACAACCAATTTTAACTAGTGAAGTCTTGCAAGGACATCTGATTGTCACCAGGTAACAACCTCCTTTTATTACTTCTAACAGTTATCAGGAATTCAAGTTATCAGTATTCAGGGGTTTTTCAAATGATCCCAGTGGTGGAGTGGATGGTTTTGTTCAATTTACTGCGGAACTGTGGAAACTGTCAAAATTAAATTAAATTAAATTAAATTAAAAAAACCCACCAGACTACGCTCAATAACACACTCTTCTTGACTCTACAATAAATAAATCAATAAAATAAAAATTCAAAAAAAGAAATTCCCTCCTCGACAATTTCAACTTCCACATTAAGAATTTAGAATTATAATTCATTAATTTATCATCTCTGCTTTCTCAGAGAACTAAATAAGAAAAAAAAAATGATGCAAAATTTCCATTTTTCAATATGATTTTAAGCATTCAGAAGAGAAAAAGAAAAAGACGCTTTGATAAATTCCACATAAATAAATAATAAGGCACAACAGTCTACAATATACTACTTTTCTTGATTATTTTCTTTCTTTCTTTAAGAACAAAAACTTTTTTGCAAGATTTGTTTTTGCTGCTATAAACACCATAATTCATTTACATGTTTTTGTGGTGATTATGTTGCATTTCTGCTTCTTAACTCCTCGACATTACACAAATGGAAATGGATCATTCTGGTCAAAAACTGGACATAAACTATGGCAGTTCTGGCTTGTGAATGGTGGATCTAAAATCTTTTCTCAATAGACAGTAGAGACTCCATGGTGCAGCGGAGGGTTGTGAGGTGCTCCTCACATGTCGACCTCTGCTTCACAAAACACCTCATTATTTTGGCAAATACATCTGGATTTGGGTCATGGGGCTGCAGGGGGGCTGTATCTGTGTATTGACCACTAAGCTCCACCTCCAACCTGAAGCACTGGGACTTCACTTCCCTCCACACTGCTCCCTGAGCGCATCAGTCATTATAGACCATATTGTTCTCTGATTGATGCATGTGAACCTTCCACTGACCCCAGAGAGATAAAATTGCAGCCTAAACCGCCGATAAGAGGAGAGATCTGACATTAAGCATGAATCAAACACGACACGCACACTTCCCATCAATCAAACAGGGCTCATTAAAAAGCAGCCAGTTATTGTGAGTGTGGGTGGAGTGGTGTCCTCAGAGGCCCATTGTTCACCACACAGCTGATTTCACTTCTTTTAAATTACCTTGTCAACATACAGACTCGCAGTTGACACACACATCACTATGGCCCGAAAGAGAGATTTTTGAAGTGCTCAACTGCAGTCAAGGACAAACGGCATCATGACAACAATGAAACAGTTTTGCAAGGCTCCGCCCATCGGCACATGTCTGTCTAGCTGTCAGTGTCTGAGCTGTGACTGATAGTTAATCCCTGACGGTGGAAAGCCTGGCATCAAAGGTCACCGAACCTAAGCCAGGCAGCCAGACTCAGACAATGATGAATACAACATCTTGTAATGCAGGGACAAAAGAAGGGACATCAAGGTACCAGAGTTTATGATATGTAATGGTTTGACTAGCAAGGCAGCATGTGCTCATTGTCTGACAATATTTTTCTATGTATTTCTTCTTCGAGTTCCATAGGATCAAAGGACGTCATTGATGACCGAATGACTTGTATGGTAAAGTGGAAGTTTTAGTGCCAAGTCAGTCTGGATTGGGTTGACAATGGCGCACATTTTGACTTTAGATGTGTTTTCCAGCAGCGTGAGATTCCGATTCACCATATGAACATATGAACCTGAACAAATCAGGTTCACTCCCAGGGCGTCCCATATTGTCTATACAAATAACATCCGACTTAGACCCAGGATCGAGTCCGACCAACCAGTCATAAGTCGGATTGGACGTAAGTCGAGTGCCATTCAAAATAGCCAACGCGAGGGTTATAGGTGCTACTGTAGTGGTAGCTGTGTGAGAGTGAGATGCTGGGATACTGTGCTGCCGTAACTGTTGTATGCGTTGCCGGGCTGCAACGTGCTGCGGTCCCAGACATTAAAGATTTTTTTTTAAAAGCATCTGCTGGCCGTGGTGGTAAGTACGGGTGGACGTATGTCGAGCAGGTTGTAACTCGGATGTTTCCTGTATACAAGTGGACATTTGGGTCCCAGAGTGACACCAATGTCACCCTTCCGCAATCTTGACATATTTAGGTTATTAACTAACACATATGTTCCACCTTCCAGAGCACATGCTGACACGTGAAAAAAAAAAAGTTTGGTGTTAGGGTTAGCAATGGGATGCCGCCTCATTGTGTCACTTGGTATCTACGTAAAGTGACATGATCTTTCATCACAGTGATTCCCACAACACAGTCAGAAAGGGGTAGAGCCACATAAGGTGCTACATATACCAAGTGACTTGATAAGAGCTCCCAATCGTCACTGCATCCCAAAATCCCCGCTTGGAACGTCACACAGGAGGGGAAACCTTTGACTCCATTGAGACACCTATGCATCTACAGGCAAGGAAATGGCTGACTTTGTCATCAAACAGAGGACGCAAAACACACAGAGGATACTTGACGCATTGGGAGTGAGAATGGGTTGTTCAAGTCAGTGCTGATTTTGTTGAAGAAAAAGTTTGGTCACAGAGGAGACAATAAGTTTTAAAAAATAAAAACTCACAAGACGAAGAATTGCTTTGACATTTTGGTCAACAAGACAAAACTGTCAGTCAGAGACGGAATTCAACCAGATATAAGTATGACTGGGGGTTGGAGGAGTTAACAAGAGAACCAATCAGAGTTGGTGAGGATGTCGCGTACACAGACAATGGGCCGGGAATTTATGTGGAAGGGTAACAAGATCCTGTGTAAACAGTGTAGTACAAGGCTATCGGCCAAAAACACTCCCGACTTAATAAGGCATTTACAGTCCTGAAGTGTGCACGCAGGTACAGTAAGCATGTAAAGTAATTGAAAGTATGACTTATATGAACCATATAAACCTGCCTAACTGATCAGCCTCCAACTGTTGTGTGAAGCATCTGTCGCTGTATGCATTTGTTTTCAATGAAGGCTTTTATAAATCAGCTTGTGGATAGAGTATATCTCGCTCATTTGTGATTCACCGCACATTACCTAGTTATTCGACGGAAAACGTACTTACTTTATGTACTTTTTCACAACGGCCTGCCGCGGCAGTCGAGGTCCCCGGAGACTTTGCATCCCCACTATGAACTTTTCTTTCTGCGTGACAACCTCAGACACACCAAAATATTTTAAAAAAAAAAGCATTGCAATCTGGAGCCACGTCACATACCTTATTTTTCAAAACATATTATCAATAGTGCGAATACGACATTAGTATTTAATCATTGACGGCATCAGAGAGCATACATACGCATGTCTGCATGAGAGAAAATACTTCAACTCTTGCCTCTGAATCTTGACATGAAAGAGTGGCGTCACTCAGACAGCATGACGCGCACACATTTGAAGTGTGTGGAGTTAAAACAGTGGAACCAGACAGTGCAAGACGAATATTAAAATCTATGCTTACATGTGCACACGGTCCTGTTTCATCCACATGAGAGGACCGTGGTCTTAGACAGTCACTCTGCTGTTTTCAGTGGAGACACTGCCATGAGTCTTGAATGGTAAATGGCTCTTACTTAGCATTCCATTATTGTCAAGCACAGAAATGCTTTTCAGTGAGCTGAACCATAATGTGCAATGGGGGTTAAGTGTCTTGTTTAGGAACTCAATAACATCACAAGATGGAGTCTTGACACTGATCTTCAGTGATTGTAAACAAAATAATTACATGATACATCAAAATAATATGATGAATATTGTTTTATTTTATTTTATTGTTTGCCTTTTAAGCATCCCTCCTGCGGACCCACCACCCACAGAGGGAGTCATAGGGGTCGGGTGCATAGAGAACTAGGTAGCAGTCGAGGCCGGGGGGCCCGACGACCTGGTTCGTGTGGACATTCTCTGGCTCTTGGGACATGGAATGTCACTTCGCTGGGGGGGAAAGAGCCTGAGCTTGTGCAGGAGGTTGAGAGGTACCGGCTAGATATAGTCGGGCTCTCCTCCACGCACAGCCTGGGCTCTGGAACCCAACTCCTTGAGAAAGGCTGGACCCTCTACTTTTCTGGAGTTGTCCGCGGGGAGAGGCGGCGGGCTGGCGTAGGCTTGCTCATAGCCCCGCAGCTCTGCAGCTTCGTGTTGGGGTTTACCCCGGTGAACGAGAGGGTCGCGTCCCTACGCCTACGGGTTGGGGACAGGTGTCTCACAGCGGTTGCGGCTTACGGGCCGAACAGCAGTGTAGACTACCCGGCTTTCTTGGAGTCACTGGGAGGGGTACTCGACAGTGCCCCAACCGGGGACTCCATTGTTCTACTGGGAGACTTCAACGCCCACGTGGGCAATGACAGCAAGACCTGGAGGGGCGTGATTGGGAAGAACGGCCTACCCGATCTGAACCCGAGCGGTGTTCTATTACTGGACTTCTGTGCCACCCACAGTTTGTCCATAACGAACACCATGTTTGAGCACAAGGGTGTCCATAAGTGCTCATGGCACCAGGACACCCTTGGCCGGAGGTCTATGATAGACTTTGTGATCGTGTCATCTGACCTTCGGCCACGTGTCTTGGACACTCGGGTGAAGAGAGGGGCAGAGCTGTCAACCGATCACCACCTGGTGGTGAGTGCGATCCGCTGGCAGGGGAGGAAGCCGGTCAGACCGGGCAGGCCCAAACGTATTGTGAGGGTCTGCTGGGAACGCCTGGCGGAACCCACTGTCAGTGGGGTCTTTAACTCCCACCTTCGGGAGAGTTTCTCCCAGATCCCGAGGGAGGTAGGTGACATGGAGTCTGAGTGGTCCATGTTCTCCTCCTCCATTGTCAGTGCGGCTGCACGCAGTTGTGGTCGCAAGGTCTCCGGTGCCTGTCGCGGCGGCAATCCCCGAACCCGGTGGTGGACACCGAAAGTAAGGGATGCCGTCAGGCTGAAGAAGGAGTCCTATCGGGTCTTGATGGCCTGTGGGACTCCTGAGGCAGCTGACGTGTACCGGCAGGCCAGGCGTGCCGCTTCCCGTGCAGTCTTGGAGGCAAAAACTCGGGTCTGGGAGGAGTTCGGAGAGGCCATGGAGGAGGACTATTGGTCGGCCTCGAAGAAGTTCTGGCAAACCGTCCGTCGACTCAGAAGGGGGAAGCAGTGCCTCACCAGTGCTGTTTACAGCGAGGGTGGGAGGCTGCTGACCTCGACTGGTGATGTTGTCGGGCGGTGGAAAGAATACTTCGAGGGTCTCCTCAATCCCGTCGTCACGTCTTCCACTCAGGAAGCGGGGACTGAGGACTCGGATGGCTCTCTCATCACCCGGGCCGAAGTCACCGAGGTTGTTCGTAAGCTCCTCGGTGGTAGGGCCCCGGGAGTGGATGAGATCCGTCCGGAGTATCTGAAATCCCTGGATGTTGTAGGGCTGTCGTGGCTGACACGTCTCTGCAACATCGCGTGGCAGTCGAGGACAGTGCCTCTGGATTGGCAGACCGGGGTGGTGGTCCCCCTGTTTAAGAAAGGGGACCGGAGGGTGTGTTCCAACTATAGGGGGATCACACTCCTCAGCCTCCCTGGAAAAGTCTATTCCAGGGTACTAGAGAGGAGACTTCGGCCAATAGTCGAACCTCTGATCCAGGAGGAACAGTGTGGTTTTCGTCCCGGTCGTGGAACACTGGACCAGCTCTATACCCTCCACCGGGTGCTCGAGGGTTCATGGGAGTTCGCCCAACCAGTCCACATGTGCTTTGTGGATTTGGAGAAGGCGTTCGACCGTGTCCCTCGCGATGTCCTGTGGGGGGTGCTCCGGGAATATGGGGTGCGGGACCCTCTGCTAGGGGCTGTCCGCTCCTTGTATGACCGGAGCAGGAGCATGGTTCGCATTGCCGGCAGGAAATCAGACCTGTTCCCGGTGCATGTTGGTCTCCGCCAGGGCTGCCCTTTGTCACCGGTTCTGTTCATCACTTTTATGGACAGAATTTCTAGGCGTAGCCAGGGGGCGGAGGGGATCCGGTTCGGGAACCACAGAATTTCATCTCTGCTATTTGCGGACGATGTTGTTCTGCTGGCCTCATCGGACCGGGACCTTCAGCATGCGCTGGGTCGGTTTGCAGCCGAGTGTGAAGCGGCCGGGATGAGGATCAGCACCTCCAAGTCTGAGGCCATGGTTCTCGACCGGAACACGGTGGTTTGCTCTCTCCAGGTTGGTGGAGAGGTCTTGCCTCAAGTGGCGGAGTTTAAGTATCTCGGGGTCTTGTTCTCGAGTGAGGGAAAAAGGGAGCGTGAGATTGATAGACGGGTTGGTGCAGCGGCGGCAGTGATGCGGTCGCTGTATCGGACCGTCGTGGTGAAGAGAGAGCTGAGTCACAAGACGAAGCTCTCGATTTACCGATCGATCTACGTTCCCACCCTCACCTATGGTCACGAGCTTTGGGTAGTGACCGAAAGGATGAGATCGCGGATACAAGCGGCTGAGATGAGTTTCCTCCGCAGGGTGGCTGGGCGCACCCTTAGAGATAGGGTGAGGAGCTCGGTCATCCGGGAGGAGCTCGGGGTGGAGCCGCTGCTCCTCCACATCGAGAGGAACCAGCTGAGGTGGCTCGGGCATCTGATCCGGATGCCCCCTGGACGCCTCCCTGGGGAGGTGTTCCGGGCATGTCCTACCGGGAGGAGACCCCGGGGAAGACCCAGGACTCGCTGGAGAGATTATGTCTCCGGTCTGGCCTGGGAACGCCTCGGGATCCCCCGGGAGGAGCTGGAGGAGGTTTGTGCGGACCGGGAAGTTTGGGCTTCCTTGCTCCGAGTGCTGCCTCCGCGACCCGACCCCGGATAAGCGGCAGAAGAAGGTGAAGGTGAAAGGCCTTTTAAGCAACGCTTACAAACTCAACCAGTCCACATCTTGGAGATAAACATCCATTTTTCTTTGGTACTACATGACTATGGCATTCAGGTCCAAATGGTTTAACAACTGTTCATTTTATTTATGAAATAAAAATATAAAAATAAAATAACATAAACACTGATATATAACAACACAGTCAACAACTTGTGTTGCATTGAGAGTATGAATCATAGCCAACATCGGAGTCCTCTGCCATTTACTTATTTTCAAAAAAAAGATACATATAACAAGCTTTTATAAAATAATATGGGGTAATTAATCCCCAAAAAATATATCAAAAAGGGACTTCATTTAAAAAAAAAAAAAAGAAAAACACTATATTAAATAAAAAAAATCTTTGCCCCATAAATTAGGATTATACATTTTAAATCAATAATAGTAAGCATCAAGTATCAGGGCACTGAGTTAACATTAAAATAACTCCTATTAATATTTATACGCCAGTTATATGTGTGGAGCCTAAACAATTTCAATGTCCTTCTGGGTAAGAAATGAACATCCCATTCACAATAGCGCTCGGAATGTTGTCCTCTCATGTCGTGAGTGGCAATGAAAGTCTCGCAAGAGAAACACAACTGAGCTGATTCAGAACGTAATGCATAAAAATAGCGCGGTGGTGGTTTCACCGTAAACAAAACCAAGAGAGACAGTTGTTGTTGTTAACGCTGTGAATGATGTCTCTGCTGATGGAGGGATTTTTCAAGTCCAATTTGATGAACAAATCCAAAAGACTTTCAAACGGATAATGTCTCTGTTGAAATGAAAAGATGGCTGAAACAATAACTTGACACAATTTCTGCTGTTTTGTAGAAGGACATCGACTACAATTTGATAACCATTAAACCTCAACAACTACAAAAATAGCAAAAGTATATGGATGCAAACACATTGGAAGATCATGGTCAATCTCTCCTGGTCCACCATTATCCAGTTTTTCTTCCCTGATTCACCATGGATTTCGCTCCATGAGCTTTTCCGTGTTCAAAGCCTTTGTTGTGTGGTTGAACATACACTGGCTGCAGTCAGGAGGGTGACCTTTGGCTGATTGCTCGAGTGTCTTAAACAAGACCCACAAGTGATTGCTCCTAATGAATTAACTGTTGTTGCACACCGCGAGCCTCATTACCAGCTTAATGGACGCACACTGGAAACAGCAGAATCCAGAGGAAGTCTTGGAAACGGCAACAGTTCCATCATCTCCCATTTGAGACTGGTCATTGTGCTGGTCCTGGTTGAGGCTTGTCAGACCTGCTCATCTGCAGCGTGGTGAAAACATGGTTGTTTTGTTTTTGGCTTTTGTGACTACAATTACAGCTGTTCTTTCACTTGTATATTACCATGGAGTATTTATGATTTGATCTTCAGTAGGGATGGGCGATAAAGACAGAAAACGTTATTAACTGCTTTATGATGAAACATATAAGTGGAGTGTCTCCAACATCATTATTTGTTTATGTTTAAATATAATAACTAAGTGTAGAGATGAGAAATTCAGTGTTTCACGTTGAACCTGGTCTGCCAGTTTTATTTAGGGGTTAAACTGAGCCGTCTGTCTGCTGTATCTCATGTCTCTTAACAGTTGACCTGAACTATGGACCAGTCTGGACACATTTCCAAGATGCTATTGAAGAAATATTAGAAATATTGTGAATAAATGATCATTTTGTCATATTCTATACTCCGAATCGTGATACAAACTAAAATGGTTGTTTTCCATTGCCTTATTGAAGATTTCACTAACACTTTGGTCGCTTTAGAATTTGTTGATGGTCCCTAACTGATGCCGGGTCGTAGCATTAGCGCTGCCAGTGAGAGTGTGTCCACGATCATTAACCACTAATGGGGAGATGGAAGAGGGCGACCCCGAAAACACCGGAGCGGAGGTCCGTCCAATATCCAATTATTTTCACCATGGTGTTTCACTGAGGCGCCGGTGCAGCAGGAAACCGCATGTGTTGATATGAACCAAGGCAGACAACCGCGTCAGAGAACCTATGAGGACCACTCCATCTAATAAAATAAACACAGATCCAGAGACTCAGAGTCGACCAGTGTCATTATCAAAGGTTCCCTACTTTAAAAATAAGTTTAAAACTATGATCGTGAACCAAAGTCCACCACACTCTCCACAACTGCCACACGCCGGTGTCGGCTGTTAAATGCTGCGCAGCTGGAGAGTGCGGCGCGCCGTCTTGTCATCTTGTCATGCAGGTCCAATGCAGCAAGTAGCTGTGTGTTGATCGAATGTATTGTCAGATGCAGAATTGTCATCGTGGAGATTGTGAGTGACTGTATATTGTGTAAGATAAGTTATCGCCCATCCCTAATCATCAGTAATATTTTACTTATCTGAAATGAATTTCGACATTCGCCAAAAATGAGTCGGGAATTTGTGAAAAACCAAAACATTCTGAAAAAGCTGTCTCTCCTTGCTAATATTGGTGACTGGCAAATGAGATGTCATGACTGTCAGAGCTCAGTGGATGGCGCCAGATGCGTCAAACTAAATCAAGGAAAGAGTCAAAATGTTCAACGCAACCCAAGTCACAGACGTGAAAGTAGTATTAAACAATCTAGCTGACGCACAGGAAGGATACACAGGAAGTGCATCAAGCTTCTTCGCGGTGACGTCAAAATACGTTTGTACAGGGGCAGTAAAATGCTGAGTATTTTTTTTTGTGATCATGATTTTAGCTTCCACGATTAAACAACACCAATCGCAGGTGGTTTCTGCATTGACAGCGCTCCACCTAATGCTCGCATTTTCGCGACCACCGCATTAGTAAAGCAGAAAGCCATTCTCGCATGCCCAATCTGTTTGACTGTAGAATTTGCAGAGGTCTGACTGAGACATCACTATCACTGACATGTGACCCTGGCCTGAAGGCACACAGGTGCAAATATGCCAGCAGGATGCAAATTTCAAAGTAAATATAGATCATGGCTCACATCAGTCTCAATCCCACCTGCACTGCTCTGAATTATTGACCAAATTCATGCCAACTAGGACTGAACAATATATATTGTTATCGTATCGCGATACGAAAAAGTAAAAACATTCACGATATTAACATAAAAACAGCGATATCAAATCTTCCACGGCTCATCTTGCAATCCAAAGCCAAGGCATCCTCGAACGTCACTGCAGCCAATGACAACCACCTGGGAAGCAGCGCAGCGAGTGAGACAGACACTAGAGTAAGGACAGTGCATAGTGTACTCATGGCACAGAGTCTGCAGGTTCAACTGATTTAGAGGCCAAAAAAGCCCAGTTATGTCGCTGAATACGATCGAAATTTGCTAATTCTCAACCCTTTTTGCAGCCGTAGCTTGGCCATCGCAGTTGTGATGTTTGTTTACAGAGTCACGACACATTATCGATGGGCTGTCTGATGCGGATGAGAGGCGGAAAACACAAATAATTTTTTTTTTTGGCACAAAGCCCGCTCCCCAGCGCTGTGCAAGGAACTGCGCTGGGGAGCACAGCAATGATCAAAATTCATGTGGTTCTATTTTTTTAAACACGCAGCAAGCCTTTATATGTATATATTGTTTGAAACATTGAATGTTTAAAGCTGCGAAAACTTAGAAATCCATCACAGATACACACTCATAAAAGTGTAATGCTTGTCTTGCATAAGTATATAAATAGGGTCAGCCAGGTAGCAATAGCACAGGACACACCTGCATCTACTTATCTCCATTAATGTTTGTTATTTCACTCAGATGTTTGTTTATTTGTTGTTGATGAGGTCAGTTTTCTACAAATAGATGTTTACAGCTTCTTTTTTACAAAGCAAGTTGTTAACTCAGTCACTGAATGAATGAATTGGGGGTGATGTTATGGTGGGGCTTTGGAGGTTTCAAAATCCTAGCCTGAATTGTACCTATTGAGCTGCGCTGCATTCACACATGTTTTAGTTTATTTTATTAAAGCAGTATAATACTGTATAAGTAAAAAAAAACATTACACTCTACCTCAAAACGTTCATCAGCTTGTAAAATGTTTCATTAAATTCATACTTCATATTGTTTGGGAAGCACCAAACACATTTCCTACGATAATAATAATCCTGACATCCACTTCTTAGTAACAGTGTATGAAACGTGAAATCCTCGTGAGCTTTAGTGCATAGAGAACTACATAAAATGTCTCTCTTGAAATGTCTCTGTCTTGTGGGCAACATACTCTTGTTTGCCTTTTTTTCGAATTCAGCTGCAAGAGCTAAAATGAATACTGCACTGCAAGAGGAGGGGTCAGAATTTATGCATAATGTCCAGTGAGAGGGAGACAATTAACTGCAGGATTGCTCCCACTTCCCAATTCCATGTACGAAGCTCCATTACACATTGAAAACATCACGAGATGGTCACACCCCGCTTCCTATTACAAGGAAAGCCACGGCAGCCGAGGATTTAATCTACAAGGGGCATTTCAATTTCCCACCATTAGTTTCCACAGATTTTAATTAAACATAAGCCATAAATCTACATTTCACTGCTGTCTTTTATGTAGCATGAACCAAGCCTGAGGGCCTCATAATGCATTATTATTATATCGATTTTTTTTTGGTTCTAAAAGAAAACCGCAAGAAGGGCAAGTATGACCAAGCAACATGTCAATGTCTGGATGGTGTGTTCAGACCACGTCATTTACATTCCATGTATCATTGCTCCAGGTTATTTGACAAGGCATACTCATTAACACATGGGTAATAAACCTAACCAACCCATTACGACTTGACTGTCAAACAGTGGACACGCTTGGAAATGCATGCACGACCAGAAGGGAAATACGGTTACACAGTACAGTGAAAATCTTAGCCATGCTGAATTGACTAAGACGAAAGGGGCCCTCTCCAGCTCACTTCAGGGCCTTTTAAAATCTTACTGGTCTCTGGCTCAGGATTCCGCTAAATATTCATATTCGAATTATCGTATATAAGTGCACCCGCTAACATGTCAGATTGAGGTCAGGTTCAAGCAAGACAGAGACACACTGTTTCTGTTTCTTAGATCATAAAGCAGCAGAGATTAAAAATGGCAACCAGTGTATAGTTTGTTTTTATTTTAGTCAATGGTATGCTGTTTTTAAATCGCCATGTCATTTCTCAGAGTCTAACTGGAATGCTAGTGTCATGACTCCGCTTCCTGGCTCAGTATCCCTGAGCCATGTTTTGCTTTTTTCCCTCTGTTCCTTTGGCACACGGCTGGAGCCGATTAACCCCTAATCAACTGAGTACTTAAGCACCTGGACTCTAGCAACAGGTGCCAGATCGTCACTTCCAGTTCCTTGGACTCACCCGTTGTTTCCCTTTCTTGGGATTTTGGACTTCTCGTTCCCCCGTGGTAACTCCCGATTCGCGTGTCTGTCCCTCTCTGTTCGGCTTCTTGTTTTCTCATGCTAGCTAGCTAATTTAACTCCCGGTTCTCATTGTTTCGGTCTCTCATGCTAGCTAGCTGGTTCTCGTGTCTCTCCCTCTCTGTTCGGCTTGTTGTTTTGTGTGCTAGATAGCTCATTTAACTCCCGGTTCGGTGACGCTTTCGGTTTGGACTTTGTTAGTTTGGTTACTGTTTTTTCATTCTGCGTTTGCTCTGTTTCTCCCAGTTCGGTGACGTTTTCCGTTGTTTTCTTGTTTGTTTAATTATTAAATATTATTTCTTACTAGCTTCTGCCTCATTGTACCTTTCACCACTTGCGTTTGGGTTCCGCTCCACGTCCCTTCTCTTGATTCGTTACAGTACGATCTGGCACCTGTTGCTAGAGTCCAGGTGCTTAAGTACTCAGTTGATTAGGGGCTAATCGGCTCCAGCCGTGTGCCAAAGGAACAGAGGGAAAAAAGCAAAACATGGCTCAGGGATACTGAGCCAGGAAGCGGAGTCATGACAGCTAGTATCTATTCAGAACTGAACTGATATGTCTCTATCTATAAAAACAAAGGTTTGAAGAGTTTGTTGAATAACTTAAAATATGACCAACCCTGATAGTCAAGACCCCTTTATAGCATTCACTTTGGTGGCCTTCAGCAATAAGGATTTAACTTGAATATTATTTTTAACAAGGAATGTCCCAAAATATCTCTAAGAACTGTAACTTCACGTTCCGCTTCACTTTATCTCCAGTCAGGTGGTTGTATTTCAAATTATTTATGACATTTCAAGCGTGGAGGTATTTTTAAAAACAACCTTTCTTACAATTACCTTTCTGTTCTGTTGTTTACCGAGCGCTCATCCCATTCATCCGAACCATATCGTCTCCACATACAGCTGCTTTTCAGTTAACACTATAGATTTTATGTTAAAGCAATTCACTCAAAAGGTCAGCGCTTATTTTTACAACCTCATCCCTCATCGTAACATAACCTGCCTCATGAATAATGCGTAGACTTCACTGACTGTCGAGCATTCATGTGGTGATGCTTTTCCAATTATCTCGCACGCTGTAACTCTCCGCTGCTGCTGGAAGTTATTAAAGAAAGTACAACACAGGAGGGTTATTTTTATGCTTCATCATGGCCAGCCCACATCGTAGGCAGTGCTTCATCTGCTCACTTTTGCGAGAAAATATTTGTTAATAATGAATAAGAAAAACAATCAATATCTAGTTCTGGCTCCGTCTTTTCTTGGCCGCAACCTTTAGTGGGTTGTGCGGCTGTTTTCCCAAAGGTCCAGTCCTCGCATGAGTTCGGATAAAAATGAAAGTCATTGTTTTTATGGTGGCAAGCAAACTCATAATTCTATATTAGGCCTGCAGGGAAATAAGGCCACAAATGGAAATGTATCGAAACCATCAAGAACAGAGACAGAAAAGGCTGTAAAATGTTCGGTTAATGTTACACTCACAATTTGAATGGCTGCAACCTTGAACTGCATTAACATCCTCGTAATTTCTCAAATTCTAGCATCATCGAGGCTATCAATAACTCATAGTACTCTTTACATGGATCCCCACGCAATGTGTACTATTTTTTTTAATTCCACGTTGGTGCTGCAGCAGCAATAGTGACTCATATTAAAATGTTTTCACAATAGTTTGATGTTTTCCCATTGCATTTGTCGCTTTATTCATCTTCTGACCCCCAAAAAATAAAACCTAAATAATATATATGAATGGAATTACAAAACCACTTTGTCCAAAAAAACGTCTTTCGAGTCAGGTATTATTAAAATGAATAATTCCTGCTTGGACTGGGCTCCAAGACAAAGCCACAGCAGAAGAAAATCATCTTCCACCCCACTTGGTCCTCTTCCCTGCAATGCAATCAGTGTTCCAGTGACCCTCCAACCCAGCTGATACTTCCTATCTGCTCTTGGAGTAATGGGATCCAGCCAGAGCTCTCCAGTGACCTGAAGGGTCCTCCAACATTCACTCACACACCTTCCTCCCTCACTCGCTGAGCAGCCAATTAGAAAAGCCACCGCAACTGTGACCGGGAACTTGCTTGTGCACGTGATCGGACTGTCCTGCTGTCAACCCCTGCTGCGAACTGGCACCTCATCTGTCTCATTTTGATTTCTGTCGACTGCCCGGTGACCAATAAATCATCTTCTCAGCCGGAGGAGGACCTTCTTTGACCAAGGCAATGAAGAAATTCCTCTCTTTCTACAGCAAATACCGAAGCGTCGCTGCGAAACATTAAAGAGTAATTTTGAGGTGACCTCTGGATCGGTCCGGGTTCCCAGTCAGCAGTCTGTAATTCATCGCCCGTGCATGTCGGAGTGAGGGAAATTCATGGTGCAGAACAATCGCACAGGGAGAAATTTAATTTCAACTCTGTGGCTCACCTGCAACTGAATTGTCATTTTTGAGGGAAGTCTCGGTTACACTCCGACCTAACATGTCACACTGGAATGGTACCGCCCACAGGTGCCCCAGAGGTTCTGCAGGGTACAACATCCAAAACTGAAACATACTATTACTTACTGGTGGTGGATCGGTGACAGCAAGAACAATATAACGGGGGGGAAACAAAAAAATCAATATCAATATTAATTGATAAAATATGGACATGCTGACAGCGAAATACGTGGGCTGGATGCAGTTCTCTTTTGCCTGTGTCTGCTTCTCTGTTCATGGAGTTGCTGAACCTCTAGTTTGGAGCAAGAACAGCAGGACAGTTCAGTCATCACCTGGACAATCGGCGAGACCTAGTGAGACCAGGTGGCTGCTGAACCGCTTTCACCAAAATGAAGGTGTGTGGTCCTTCCGGTTGCTTGCTTTGTTATAAAGCAGAGCTTCGTGCTCATTACCTGGACATAAAGACGGTGCTAAAGGTCAAGTGTTATGGCCTAAGAATGAACAGGCTATCATTCCTTTTACAGCATTTTTTTATATTTATCTTTGGGCACCAAAACTGGTGTTCAGTCACACACACTGATATATATATATATATATTTAATGTCGGGCTGGGATGATATGTATGTGGCCCAATTTCCCGATACTTGTGTGCTGCTTCGATTTATTTCTCGCTTCTGGTTTATATTGTGATTCTTTGTTCCATTTATGTAATTCATACAGCGATTGTGATTCTATTATTATTATTAGATTAAAAATACATAATAATGAAAATTCACATCCTGACTTCCCACAGACATTTAGTCATTTTGTGGTGACCGTGGTCGTGTTTGTGTTTTTATAAAGAGTACTATTCACTAAATATACAAAGCAGTTTATGCGCCAGAACAGGTTCTGACAATAATATTTTAAATTGTTCCAGTGATTGAGACCAAAGTGCAGATGCAGCAGGAGAGACTTGATCTACATTTGGCAATAGTTGGTGTTTGAAAATAAAAGACTGACAAGTATTAAACTTGTGTGTATCAGTGTGATGTAGTGTTTTAGACTCACATACAGTATGTGCAATTTACCATATAAAAATACAGTTAAGGTGGTATTTTTGTCGAATCACACTACCCCAAAAACACGTAATTCCATGGACCCATCATCAATGTATACATTGAAAATGTATCTTTATCAGATCTCCCAACAATAACCTAATGTGCAGACTAACAGGAAAAAAGGCACAGAACCTTTTGCGCCAGTCACACATAAAAGATATAAGTCAAACGGACCAGACCCCAGGGCTGAGTAACTGGTCTCGGCCCAAGCTCAAGACTTCCCAGAGATGACATTTTTCATTTCTAAAGCGGCACGCCACACCTCAGACAGCTGATCTCTGACAGTCAGAGATATTGGGCCGCTCCAGCTAATCTGACACTTTCCCTTGGCACTGCTGTCATGTTTGCCATGCTCCCCGCCAAAAGGGTTGTCCTGAGGGACGTGGGATTCTTTCCTGGCTAAAACAGAGCAAAATGACATTGTTTTGGATCTACAGCTACTGAATATACCTTTTTGGATACATGCTTGTGCGATAGAAGACATCTCAGTAGCACTTTTCAGTCACCATTATTGTGAATAATGAAAGAATATAATGGCTTTGTAGGAATATATTTATCCTTAAAAAAACAATCATCTCGACGCATCACAGCTCATTGGGCAAGAAAGTCACGACCTTTCTACCCATCAGACACGCATGCTCCACACACTATTTACTTTGTATTTATGGACGAGTGCGCACACGCTTTGGCTTCCAAATCTGCCACGCATGGCTGCCTGGTGTATTTACATTTGGTCTCACACATGTTGACGGATAAACCAACAAAACACAGACACTACAGTAGCAGTGGCTCAACTCCCTCTGTGTCTACATTGACTCCCAGTCAGCAGAGCCAAAATCCCTGTCGGCAACTATTGGAGCATTTCTAATGACTGCAGGGAGAATATAGCGCCGATAATCTGTGCGAGGCCTCTAATTGAACCATATGTTGTGAGTATGATGAAACACCTCATTAGCGAGTGATGTCTTCTTTCAAGGGATGTTGTTCGTGATCTCAAAGTGACACTACGGAAGCAAAGGTCTAATCCTGTCAGCAGTGGGATCAAAAAAGACAACAAAAATAAACATCTATCTCGATGAACATACCGAATGCCGAGAGATCAAGATGTTTGGTGTTTTCATCATCGAAATAATGTATTAAACTTCAAAGATAATAAACGTGGCATTCTTGTTATGTCCGCACTTTGTTTCCTTCTGTTACTTTTTGTATTTATCTCCGCGTTCTGTAGTGTGCTTTTATTTTGGTTACTTCCGGTTCTTCCTGTTTCCGTTTTCCCATCTGCTGTCTAGCTTTACAGGCAAACGCAGCTGGCGCTCATCCGCTAATCAATATATATATATATATATATATATATATATATATATATATATATATATTCCCCGTGATGCCAGCTACGTTTGCTAGATGGTTGCTTCTCGCTCCGTTTAAGTACAAGTACATTAAGTACATTTTTCAAGACTCCCATGTAATCGCTTTCCTCCCTGAACTTTTCCAGATTCTCCGTATTCTCCGATTCGCTGTATCCTTTGTTCCACGTCCCTCCTTGCTCCACTTTCGTTTTCTCTCCCAGTTTCAATCCAGTCCGCGATGTGAGCTGTTATTTAAAGTCTCACTTTAAGTCACTTTTCTTTTTTGTTTTTGGCTTCCGGCGCCCATAGTTATTGTTATTGTTTGTCTGTCCATATATAAATTTTGATTAAATCTTTGTAATTTAATCCCGTCTTTCGTGCCTTCTGTCGGCCAACACTCCCTGCACTTGGGTCCATAATGCAGAATTATGTCAATTCTGGTTTTATGGGCTTGGATACATGGTTTTAACTAGGAGCCAAACTGCAAAACAAAAATTGTTCTACTAGTTTTTCCCAGCAGTATGTCATAAATGTCCGATTATTAGTGCCGGTGTAATGCCCTACTCGTAGTAACATCACACCGGTTTCCATGACAAGGGTGTTTCCGTCCGATAATTTCGCAAAATATGATCGAAAATTGGAGATTCTTGATCACCTTATTTGTTTACCGCTGTAATCTTGTGGTTATCCACATTTCGCAAGTCGCCACACGGCGATTGGTGGGATGTCAGGATGACAGGAGTTAAGTTCCACACTTCAAACCATTGTTTATAAAACGATCTTGTAGCTTTTTAATCTGAGTTTTCTTTTGGCACGAAGCTCGGTCCCCCACTCCGCAGTGCCATGTAGCAAGCTGAGTTGAGCAGTGTGCGTGAGTAAAAGAGTTTAACATAACAGGCATCAAAATTCATGTGGTTCTACAATATACATTTTAATATGCTATTTAAATCTGAGCAACATTTGTGGCCGTATTCCCATTGAAAATTTGGGAATTAAGTGTTTGTAACCCCCAATCCCCAATCTAGGAGATAAGGGAGGCTATTGTTACGTAGTAGGAGCACAACAGAGAGCAAGCAAGTAAATTTGATTGTGTGATATTCTGAATACTCACTCACTGATGAAGGTGTTTATGTGAGACAAAGTGACGCAATGGGGCCACACAAATACGGATTTTCAAATTTCAAAAAAAGAATTTTAATCTGTCCCCACACAAGAAGATTTCTGCCATTATTACCTGTCTGCCATTGTTACAATTCAGTCTGCACACCAGTGAGGATTCACAGTCCAAGCTTACACAGCTCACAGTTCTGTCCCAACAGAAGTCAGCGGGTCACCAAGCACATTTCATCTGTTCCCTGCTAAAGA
This sequence comes from Synchiropus splendidus, assembly GCF_027744825.2. Lineage (NCBI taxonomy): Eukaryota > Metazoa > Chordata > Actinopteri > Syngnathiformes > Callionymidae > Synchiropus > Synchiropus splendidus. Next base: position 15,594,489 of record NC_071346.1, on the reverse strand, counting down.
CTTTCTCGGCTTTGGTTCTTATCACCATTTTTCACACAAACTGGATCAAAACTTGAAAACAAATGAGTTACATCTGCAGGTATTTGGATTTACACTTACACCACCATGACTGTGGGAATTTTCATTTAATTGCCACAACTGTTTAGAAAAAAAAAAAGAACAACATTGTTCCAGCAAAGTGAAATCCTCCAAAATTGCCTGCATGCGTTTGCATGTCTGATGACATCTTTAATTCATGAGTCATGGAGACAAATAGCCTCCACTCTCGCTGCAAACACTGTTGTGACTGGATCGCCCAAACAGGAAATTTCCTCATGCGCTTCATTTTAGAAAGCAGCTCATGCAAATCTGATTTCACAAAACTAATCACGAGAAATGGTAAGAGATGTTCACATTCTGCCTTCCTCCTTCTGAGCTTGATCAATATTCATAAATAATGTAAGAGTCAAGGGGAAAACGCTTGATCTCAGCAGATGCATGAGCAACAAAGACAACGTGATTGCAACACCGAGATGAGCGTTATGCAACGTTGGAGCTAAAACACTTTATATTTCAGACTTTATTTTACCCTCTGGTGAGGAAGTCTATTTGAGGGATTTGAGCTGGAGAACGGCACCGGCGATGTGGGCTCCATTTTGACGGGAGAAATAAAGGAAGGCATTTCTTTGATAAATTCAGTTGGAATAAATTTCTCTGTGAGAACACCCGACTCAGTGTTGACAGCAACTCCAGCAAGATAAACATGCAACCACATATTCAAGTTAATTTCAAGGTTCTTTGTCATCTAGAATTTTTTTTTTTTTGTCATTTATTTCACAACACCACAACTAATCTTAAAAAAATAAGTCAAATCAAAATTCAATTTGTCAATAAGCAGAGGAAATATAATGAAATATGCTCAGAAAAAAATATTTTATTGCATGCTAAGATACAATTTGTAACCCCACCAAATTATACTCACTGAATCGTAAGCACATACTTCATGGCTGTTGAAAGAGAGGCAGCTATTTGTCATATCTGACAGAGCTCTGAAATAATGTTTTGCCGTGACCGAATATGATCCTTTGGTCATGGAAGTTGCAATAATAATTGAACTGTACGTTGCGTTTCAGATAGACACGTCCTCTCTCTATATGGTTGGTTCTAGTTTGACATTAACAGATATGATTTGGGATCAAATATTGCAGTGAAACAAACATATCTTCCTACAATAGAAGAGTCTGAGGCATCCTTTAACATCGCTTTAGCGTTGCGTGTTGATGCAATAGGCTTCCAATTGAAGCGCTTTCGCTTCAAGACTTTTGAATAGGAAACACTTTTTGTGGGAGAATCACTAGTCATTGCTTACTGGTAATTTTCTTCTTTTTAGTTTTTAAGGTACCTTGTCCAATTGTCAGTTGAAGTTTGTGCATCATGAAAATAGAAGATTTCCGACATACCAAAAATATAACTCTTGCTTCTCTCCAGGATTTAAAGTAGACGCTGTTAACACCCAAAGTTTTTGCTGAATTAGGATACATTTACACATTTATGTCTTTTAAAACTGCGTTTAAACAGAGCCGCTTCAGGTTGTTTTGGGTGAAGATTTGGCCAAGACGGGTCTGTTTCCACTGGAACCTGGAAGCAGCACGGCGGTGGAGTGGAATGGGACTGACGCGGACTGGTCGGTTTATAATTCGACTGAAACAGATGGCATGCTGACTGGCTTCGCCAAAAAAAACCCTGGTCTGTCTGTGACTCTGATCCAGACTTGAAGACACACAGTGCCCATCAATTGCATTTCTGTCATTCAAAGGCGTGTTGATGCAATAGGCTTCCAATTGAAGCGCTTTCGCCGCATATCCTGACGCCGTGAGCAGCGTGTCGTGTATGAGACGGAGGTAGGGCTTAGGTTAGCTATGGGATGGCGCTTCTTTCATGCTACACATGAGATGTAAATTTTCTTGGAACGGGTTGAGTTCGGAGGATTGCTCTTGAAGCTATTGAAGTTCAATCTTCCGGTACTTCCACGAGTTCACTCCAGGCTTTGGAATAAAATCATTTATCTCACCACATCTGGAGTGACATGATGTGACATGGAGGCAGCAGTCTTCACACTCCGGGAACACTACTCCCACATCTGCCCAGTTATCGGGGACAGTCTGTACATCTCATATAGCTGTCTGATGGTTTTTTAATAAGAGCACACTCATTCCACTTTAAAGCAACAGGCCTGGTCTAGCCAGATTCCTGCTTCCCGCATCTACTGGGAAATATATACCAAGTAGAATCTCTGTCGTTCGCCTTGATTTACACTTCAGTCGGGGAGGAATCTTATTTCTGAATGATGCAGAGCAGTGTGAATGTTAAGTGCGGCCATCGTGACCGAACACGACCCTCCTCTGACTTCGACTTAAGAACAAACCATGGAGATATAACAGGGCTGGCACAAGATTTTAGGAAGCTGCTAAGTAGGTCAGTAAATCACCACTGCAGCATTGGAATAGCTTCATTAACAGCTCGACTTTAAATCAATTTGAGGAGTTTCAATTCATCTGGACGCAAAGAAGATTCATTAATTGAGCTAGTGAACAAATTCAAATTGGAATTATTTGTTACTGATAGTGTTATATTAAACAAAATGCATCAAATGACTGAAACGAAAGTAATAGTTCAAATATTTCGGAAAATATTAGGTAACAAAAAGGTATATTTAAAATTATTCATCAGTATTTAGTATTAGTATTTTGTTTATTTTATATAAGGAATTTGGATTTGATCATAACTGTATCGATGATGCTGCTTGCATCCACGTCTTTCCTTGAACCAACAAACATAATGTTGCAGTTTTCACCGTGACATGCCAGTGAGCCGTTGACAGGGTTTTAATGTGTATTTATGATGAGTCAATATTTGCTAACTATGCGTCCATGTAGACTAAATGCTATACATCTGTAATTCCTTTGATGTATTCAAGGCCAAACTGGAAGGGTTGGAGTTCCATCCACTCACAAGTCACGACTGGATGTGCACCACCAACTGTGCTTAATTGCAGTCCCCTGTGATCAACCCGTCTCCATGCAGCTCATGTCACTGGTTCACTCACTTCCCAACTTATTTGCAGACCTGGTACACTCCACAGGAGCTGACATTCTCGCAGTAGAGGCTTGACCTAAATATTATGAGGCATTCCATCACCATGTTTTGGCATATTGGTAATTGGAAGCAGGACGGACTGTGAACAAAATGCAAGATACAATGTGGGATGTGTTGACGTTTGAAATGGAAAATGGAAATACATGACAGTCTTAACAGACACTTACATATTGTTAGCATTTCCCTCCGCTGCAGTTGATGTCCTTCACAATAAACGACAATAAACTTTGCTAAAGTCGAAGAAAATATAAGTTATTCGGGGCAAAGTTGATCCCTTCTGATGATTCTATATTTCAAAATCCTCATTTTATACTGAGAAACGGCAACCGAAATATGGCAAAATAAATAAATAAATACAAACCATGTCAAAAACAATCCTTTTGAAACCAGTAGCAGGAAATAAAGGGGCGGATGAGAAGGTTAACAAATGTGATTCACACTCTTCAAAGTGCAGAAACGTTCAATAATGCACTGAGAGAGAAAGAGCTGTGTCCTCTCCGATTTGCTGCGGCTGACAAGAGGTTTTGGAATAAGCATCACTTAAACATGGGTCTAAATAAAGAATGCAATATTTCTGCAAAAGAGGAGTGTTTCAGACATTTAAATGAAATTAATGGAAGAACAGTTTTGAGTAAAGGCTTCTTATGAATTCGGCAAGTTCTAAAGTTGTCCATTGACATTTTCGTCTTTTCATTCGTTGGGACATTTTTTTCAGTGTCCCGTCAAGGATAAAAGCATCAGTTTGAAAAAAAAAAGCCTAACTTTAAAATGTAAACAATAATTCATGTGAATACATTTCGTTGACCTCAGCGAAATGTTCTTTGTCGCCTCTTCGTCTTGCTAGCATATGCACACAAAACAGTGAGCATGAGACTCATAAGGAGCTGCGCAAGACAACGTAGATGTAATGTAATGTAGAAACTCAGGATTAAACAATGATTGAAAAGCCATATTCCACATTCCAAAGTTTATCAATGTGACTGCCATGGTGTGACGCGCATGACTTGTGCTCATGTGCCACCGTCACCATGCAGAAGAGGTATCATGAAGGGTTGATGGAGTTGTGTCTCTATAGTCAGAGGCCACTAGATGGCGAACTGAGTTAGTTGTTCAAGTCCAAATATCTTACAGCAGACAGTGCCATCTGGTGGCCTCTGAAGATCAGGACACTGTTTCATGAAACCTTAACCTGTGCCACTTCTCCCAGCTGAGAATGTCATTGTCATACTCAGTCTTGAGATACTGAAACATACTGGCTGATTATTTTAATAAATCAGCCAATTTGAAGCTGATATATTTTCATCTCTTTTACCAGCCTTTCTTGGACTTATTTTTAATAGAATGCAGTTACCACGGATTAGTGGAGTTCAGACCCCTGGCTTAATCAGATACAAAATACAGGGCTTTGTTCCAGTAGCATTTCATTAAACAGGTTTTAATCCATCATTATTATCCAAAGTTTTTTTTTTAAGACTTTTGAGTAGGAAACACTTTTGTGGGAGAATCACTAGTCATTGCTTACAGGTAATTTTCTTCTTTTTAGTTTGAAGTTTTTAAGGTACCTTGTCCAATTGTCAGTTGAAGTTTGTGCATCATGAAAATAGAAGATTTCCGACCTACCAAAAATATAACTCATGCCTCTCTCCAGGATTTAAAGTAGACGCTGTTAACACCCAATGTTTTTGCTGAATTAGGATGCATTTACACAGCGAAAATTTACGCCGACTAAAACTGCGTTTAAACAGAGCCAACAATAATGGCCGCTTCAGGTTGTTTTGGGTGAAGACTTGGCGTCTTGTGGCCAAGACGGGTCTGTTTCCACCGGAACCTGGAAGCAGCACGGCGGTGGAGTGGAATGGGACTGACGCGGACTGGTCGGTTTATAATTCGACTGAAACAGATGGCATGCTGACTGGCTTCGCCAAAAAAAGCCTGGTCTGTCTGTGACTCTGATCCAGACTTGAAGACACACAGTGCCCATCAATTGCATTTCTGTCATTCAAAGGCACATTCAAAGACAGATCTGTAACGCGCCGACTGCGAGCGGTGTTCAAAAGTTGAGCATGGATGAGGAAAAGAAGGTTTCAGGAGAAGATCAAGGCTTATGTCAGAAGGCATTGTTGATGGTGTGATAAATGCACAGCAGGATCTGCGTCTAGTTGACATGTAAACAGTATCCAAAAGTATCCAGTCAGTCTGCACCATGTAAACTGGTCCTAAAACAACACTCCCTGACTGCAGATTTGTCTGTTCAACAAATGGGGTGTATATATATATATATATATATATATATATATATATATGTAGTATAGATCTTGAAGCCCACCTTTGCTATTCCAGACATATTCAGTCTCATTTGAGCACATTGAAATAGAAGCACAGCTTTATAAAGGCTCAGCTTCGGATTAAATTGCATCTCGAGCACAATGGTGCGTTCTCACCCATTCAATCTTACTCCTGGAACAGATGGTAACATTGGGCTTCTCCTTAAGAACATCCACACACTTGAATATTCGGATTTATGGTGGAACTGGCAGCAAACGCAAAGCTACATTGATGCTCCCTTCATTTTTCGTCGGTGCCATGCTTTAACAAGACAATGGTGGTGAGCTCTTCTCGAAGGTTGGCAAAAAACGCCTGCCCTTGAGCTGGTGCTTCAATAGCATGTACAAAAGAAAACCAGAAGGATGAAGAGAAATCTGGATCTGCTGGCGGTTAAGTTCTGAAAGCTCAGTGCAGCAGCCGCCGCCTCCGGCAGTGATTTATAGGTCACCTCTGCTAGGACGGCTGGAAAGAATTAACACGTTGTTAGCAGAAATAGAAACATAAGTTTATTGAATTGACTGATAGATGGACAGCCAGGTGTAAATGGTGCACTTTCAGGTCAAAGGACGGCACAGAGAAGGATAAGTAAAAGCATACAATAAGTGTCAGTGCAGGTTCACATAAAAAATGTGGACGATAATTTAACCACACGTTGACACAGTTTTCAAAGGGAAGTTTTTACAATAAGATGTAAATGATGATGGCGCGCTGCTTAAATTAGAGATGTCTTTTTTTTAAAGTTGAAATCTCACGTGATCCAACGTATTAAAACAAATTGGAAACACGTGGATAACATATTGTGCATCATGATCATTGTGGTTTTTGGCATGTTTTTAAATGGAAAAAAAATCAATTCAAGTCACACATTCCATTTTTTTTTAAATACAGTTAATCATGGTTTCTAAAATAATAAAATAATAAAAAATAATAATAATCCTTGCCCAGCACAATTTTTTTTACATAGCCACGTTGAAAGCTGAAGCTCAGTCAACACACCTTACCACAAGGTGAGTCCACCTTTTAGAATGAACTTGCTCATGCAACATTATAGATGTTTCAAGCTTAGAAATGAACATGGTATTCAAAATGTGTTGCGGTCCATTAATAATAACATAGAATATCAAATCTGGACTCATGATTGACATCATTGTTTAAACATGATAATGGTTCAGAAGAAGCTAAAACCCTCAGGACAAACTTTCTAGTGCTCAGCCTGACCTTAGGTCAAACGCATCCTCATAACCATGTAGCCACTGAATAGTCATCTGAATAGACAATGATGCATATCCATATCATATCAAAGAGGAGTTAAGGCACGTACAATGCCTTAGACACTCAAATGATGAGATATAAAGGACAAGGGGGAGCACTCAAAGCTCTGAAGCGCCACTCTTCATCAGGTGGAATGGAAAATGAACAGTAAGCACCATCAGCTGGAATACTGAGGCCAAGGCTGCCAGAAGAGTCAAAGCAGTTTGACACAAGCGCTTCTCGGCTTTGCTCCAGTCCTGATCAAGCCATCCAAAATTTCTCAACCTTCTCGCGCAGTACAACAAAGTCAGTCTTTCATTGAAGCACAACTCTTCTGTCTCATTGGTTATACATCCTTTGCCACCTATTTCACTGTCCACGGAGACCATGGAGGTAAAGTTACCATCACTCCACCTTCAAATATGGGTCAGCATTTCATTTCTATAGTGTGCGTTCAGAAGTAACTCGTAAAATGTTAATCTAAAATGAAAAAGCATCTGATATACTGAGGCAAGTTAAAGCTAAAACGATTTATTTTGGTTCAAGTCATTTTACAACTGCAGTTCAATCTATAGTTGTTCTCCCCAGCAACACAGATTCCATTTGAAATGTAAAAATACTGAATTTCATCTGAGGATTTCATTGGCCGCATCAGAGACCTAAAGCACACCGTATAAATCTATTTTCATATAAAAATATTTGACCTCCACGAATCAATAATCAATTACTCAAGCGGTGCATTGCACTTTCACAGCAACACACATGCTCAGATGTGTAACAATCCATATCTGGGGTATTAAAAGCTTAACTGAGTCCTTGCTGCTGTGTTTTTAATTAACTCCGAACCACAGTTTGACTGGAGGAAACTGAATTAATAAAACATTAAAAAAGCCAGAAGTGTATTATCACGACTATAAATGTGATTCAGAATATATTTAAATCGTTTTTTTCATGGTCAGTTTTAAAATATTGATGAATGTAACTTGCCTGGAATTGCTATAGTTAAATGTATTATCTACAAAGGTGTTTTTACGGCATTTATTAGCTTAGTACATTTTCATGTTAGTCTATCATTTACCATGACGCTGACATACCGATCTACACATACCATAGTTTTCCCTCTGTACAATTCATTTTTGGATTATTTTTAGCCAAAGTTAGCCGCAGATTGATGTCGGAATGCACATCAGCCAAGGCGCTTGTATCACATGAAAAATACTATACCATCAAATCCACCTTCAAACGTATTGAAGCAGAACTGTCAAATGCATGTTCATGAGATTCATTTAGCCTTATAGAGCTGTGTACCTGCAGTTATCTTGCGATACGGCACGTATCACGATACAGAAGAGGTTATACGACACATTGCAGTATATTGCGACACTGCACGTTCAGCAATATAATGTGCTATGAACCATCATTTTTAGGGGGGAAATCAGATAATGCAATAAAATATGATGTGTGTCAAAACAAATGAACTTTTATGTCAGTCCAGACTTTCAGTTAAACTCTTACAGAGGAATGAATCGGTCCCTTGATCGACAAGGTAACTCCAGTGTGCAAAAACTAAATGTATTAAACGGGACAATATCAAAGACAATATCGCACTATTATGTAAAAAACAAGTATCAATACAATCTTGTGGAATCAAGTATCGTGATTTTGTCACACCACTAATGCCTTAAACCTTGCTGAATTCACATGCAACAATGGCATTCCAGGAAAATCTAAGACCCACGGTTGTAATAACCAAGCAGACGATCGTATAGTCGTCATAATCACTGTAACAGGGTGTAATAGTACACAAAAAAGTTCTTTTTTTTTTTGTAAATTTGTTTTAAAGCTTTGGCACAGTAAGAGACTTTAAAAAAAAAAAATTTAAACCTAAATGAGCGTTAAAATATTGTGGCTTGTCACCTGAAGCGAGCCATCATCAGGCTTCTTTTTAAATAACATTATTAACATTATTAAAATAACTACATAACTACAATTTTTATAACAAAAGAAAATTTGGATAATGCAGCAAACTTCAACCAATATTTGGAAACATTAGCACTGCTGCCTCCTCACTCACTAATTTGTTTGTTGACATAATCAAAAACTACTACTACTACGACTACTATGAGTAGTACTGTGAGTAATAATAATAATAAGAAGAAGAAGAAGAATCATAATAATAATGCACTTCGGTGATGAAGTAATAGGTTTCATGAAACAGTAGCATTTTCAGAGGCATGGAGATGGTGTTCACTTCTATAATGCTTGGATTTGGACAACTACTTCAGTGACATATCAACATTGACATCCCATCCAACAGACATCACTGTCACGGATATAAATGGACAGCGCCGCTGGTATAATTCTCTAAAACATCACAAACAAACAAAAGAAATATTCCAAATTTAATCCAGCTACTCATCAATATTCAAATCACCATTGGAAGAATTTTTTTTTTGTACAAGCCTCTTCAAAAGGCATATTTTTGGTTCATTTTAATATAAATTAATTTTGGTTTTATTTTATTATTAGTTGACTAAGCGTGTATCTGGCTAGTATCAGGCTTTTGCTGTACATTCAAACACATGCATGGTTGCTATGGTTACATCCGTATCTAACTGCCGAGGAAAACAACATTACGGGGGCAAGGATTGAAATTCTAACAGACATTCTGACTATTCAATTAGAGATCAATCTTGGAGAAGGCAATGTTTTCAGTCGCTCTTGTCCTTGCTGTTCCGAGGACGCAATATGATATACACCCAGCAGCCTGTGAACAGAATGCAGCCTCAGTACTTAAACTCACAAACAGGCACTCAGCTGATTCATTTTCCTGCTGAGTGACTCACAAGGCGAACAACAATGGAACAGGCTGCAGTTCTTATATCGCTTCTAAGAGAGGCCAAAGGTCAGAAGCTGTATTAGCGCATATGCATGGCCTTGATGATCAGCCTGGAGACAGGGAAAAGATACAGACAGCTGGTTTATCATCATGATGTGGGAGCAGAATCTCATATTTTACTGGTGCTGTTTGTAAATTACTTATAATCTTCTGTAATTACCTTTCTATGCTTGGAGGCAAACCTGAGTGTGCGCATGGAGAGTGTGCACGTGGAGAGTATGCGTGCGTTTGCTTTGTGTTTTTAACAAAAGCATCTACACGGTTTGATTCCTTATTTTTAAAAGACAAATCTTCATGGGCGGAATCTGGATTGTGTGGGTTTTCTGTGTTCTTGACTTTCTCAGCAAAACAAAGAATATATTTCGGCGGAGTAGGCGGACTACAAATGAAGTCAGTAAACATTTGTGGTCGATTTGAGAACGTCTTCTTTCACGGTGATTGAAAGAAATGCTTATTGAAGAGTATTCACTTTGCACACTGTGAAGTTGAGTACGACTTGAATAAAGGAACTGGTAAGTCCAATTTTCAAACCGCAATTTATTCACAAGCTACTTTGGTCGAGAATCATCAAAATGTTAGTTGCACTTTTTTGTCTTATTTTTACTTTATTTACCCTATTTTAGCCGAGAAGGTCTTGGTTTAGCTTGAATTTTAAGATACATTGAATACAATTCCAAACTTTTTGCTCATGTGAAGTCACAGTCCTAGTGGTTTGAACTGAAAATACATATTTCTATGTGGTGCCATTCCTCAATCCCGACTACATCCGTCGTTGTTGCATTCCATCAGCCACTGAACTGAATGTGCCACACTAGAGTTTGATCATGAGACACATTTTGCTCCCATGTGGACAAGTTTAAAGGTCTAACCCACTGAACAAACACTTTTTGAACTGTATTTTTGAAGGGTAAAGGTGGCTTTTATTTTGTTCCGCTGCTCTTCTTCCTCCCATGCTCCACCTTTGCTGCGCTGAATTCATGCTGCTAGATGGCACTCTGTCCACTAAAACTGAGAGGAACTGAGGAATAGAAGCCTTTGAAAAGTGATATACTGTCTATAAATGAATGCATCTTTGCAGTGTGTCAAAGCAATGAAAATGAAGAGTGAAAAAGTGAATTTATTTCACACTCTATAAACAAAAACATAGCATTTGAGGATCATTTCATATTTAAATATATGCTTTAATATGAATTTTGACACTATATTCTTTTTCAATATTCAGAATATGAGGGCGTGGGCTCCAACCCTTCCCCTAGGTTCTGTTGTTTCAGTCCAAACCAACCGACACAGAGCAACAAGCGGCGGTATGTTCAAGCTATCTATTTAGTTTCTGTGAAAAAAACAAACATAAACTTCAGTTTCACTTCTGATTCTTAGATATGTTGTTAATTCTACTCATAGTAACAACTAGTCAGCATGATCAACTATATTCAACTATTAAATTGGTAGCCAACGAATTCAAGAGTTGACCAGTCATGACATCAGTGCTCTCTCCGGAGTAAGCTGAGGCTACGGGGCCATTGTGTTGTCAAAACGTGAAAAGTATGGGACCATTCAACAAAGGACACACAATATTGTATATAATATATACATTTGAAATATTACCCATAAATAAAAGATGTTCTCTGCATTTATTTCACACTATATTCAAACATGTGGGGATGTTCATAACCCACATAAAAACAATAGTTAGTTGCAGCCCAAATTGTGACAAAATGTCAAAATGCAACTATACTTTTTTGACATGATCTAATTTTGTAGAATGGACTAGTGAATAAAAGTATGCAATTCAGTTAACAAACATAGGAGTGAAAGCTCTGATGCGACCCCAATATTCCACGAGACAGTTCGGACCAGAATTTGTTCAAGTTTTCGACATGCAAATGTGTAACAATCTCATCAATCTCCCCACATCTCGCTGATTGGTCGAGGTTGCACACTGCCACTCAAGAAGACGGATCATTTTCATAAAGAAAAAGTGGTTAGTTGTCACACAGACAGAATGAAAGATATCCGACATAATGAGGAGCATAAAGACGGACAGCTTGGCCCGTGCAGCACGATTTTTGATCATGCTCACATTCTGTCGCAGTCAACCACCAAACCCTTTTAGTTCGTTCTCTTTCAGATCTGAGCGCTCTGTGCCTAGCTATCCTCGGTCTTGGTGGTGACGCACGCAGTTGGAACTAAAGCGAGATTTGTTGCTCAGCCTTTCAAACTCCCACTTGATCCAGCATCTATATGACGCTCGGTCTGCACTCTTCAGCACTGTCAATTTGGTCATGAATGTTAGAGCCCTTCAACACCTCATCACAGTCTCATCAATGTCCACTTTCTTTTTTTTTTTTCTTATCTTCCTCCAAGGCCGGAATGCAGCGTGCACAGGTGACATACACCTGAAGGTCTGATTTAGAACGCGAGAACTTCTGCTCATCAAACTGTTCCAAGTGCAAAAGAAAATAGCATAAAACATATTGAAATATTGAATTATCACTCAGTATTAACATTAAAATTAAAATCTGCTTTCTAAGAGCATAAAAAGCTTTTTCTTTTTCTTGTCTTTCATTCTGATAATAGATATAAATGTAAACATCAGTGTATCAGTGTAAGGATTACTCAAAGAACTTTGTACTATCCATCTTCACTTTAATGAGTACAACAATATATATGTTGTTTTTTATTTATTTATTTATTTATTTTATAAAAAAAAACATTTACAAATTCAAACAAACGTTTTGTCGTCAATTTATCCAGCTGCATGACTCAAATGTATTATTTCAAATTTTGGTTTTTTTATGTGTTGATTCATTATTTATATATTTATCGTGCGCGTTCCATGCTTAGCTTGCAAGACCCTGAGTGCCGTGGACTTCTTCCGACACCATTCCGAGGTGTCAAAGTAAATGGCAGGTGAACACTGAGCTTGCAAGGTTGACAGATTTGGTGATCTATTGCGTCACTGTGTTCAGTGTGATAGATCAACCTCCTAAGGTTCATGGAGGAAAGGTGACAGCCGAGACAAAGCTGCGTGGACACTGGTTGAAGGACAGGTCGAGTCCAGGTTCTGGGAATGGAGCCGCAGAACACATGTCTGAAAGCAGCAGCGACGCTTTCCAGCACTTACTTGCGTCTTGTCTCCAGTGCCGAGGCACCTCGGCACGCAGTCCACACGAGCAAAACACACCCCAGTCGACACTCACGTACTTTGCATTTCTGTGGATATTTGAAAACTGCGTGCGCAGTTCTACACTAAAAACAAGCAGAGAACTCACCTACCGTATGAAGGCAGCTCGATCTCAGCCGATGTATCCGTTTAGAATTGTGTTGCGGACTCGTTAAAACAGACGAATTGGCGGTTGGAAGTCCCTTTTTCTTCCAGCTCCCGTCACTCTTGCTCTGGGCTCCGGTCAGTCTTCGGATCTTCCCACGGGCAGCTTCACCTCCATCCTCAGTAATCCTGACACTCTCAAACTATTTTAAACCGTTTGTTTATCCGCGTCATGACGCATTACGGCGTGGATTTTGCGCACCGTTCAAAACGGTCTGGATTCAAAAAGGAATGCGGCGGTTGGTGATGAGAAAGTTTGTAAAGGGCGGATGGAGGAAATAATCCAAGGGAGATGCTCCTTTCTCGCTCACTTTTGCTCCCAAAGAGTCCTCAGTGGGGCTATTACGCGCTCCTGTAGAATTCACGGAGGCGCGCCAATGTCCCGAGTGTGCGCACTCACGCTCGCGTGAATAGTCTCCCGTCTTTTATTCCCAATGTGTTGAGTCTCCCAGCGTCAGACATCACTTGTCAAGACCGCCGCCGCTTCTCCTAGTGACTCCAGGAAAACGTCTCTTTTCAGTTGCGCCCCACCTCTCTCCATCTCTCCCTGTGTCTCTCACCCTCCTGTTCCAAAGCCACACCTCGCGGAGCAGTGATTGGCTGCAAGGAGAGCGGAGCGGAAGGGACCAGAGAGGGGAGAAAGGATGGAGAGATGCTGGGGCTGTGGAGGAGAAGAGGATGGGAAAAGTGCAGATGAAAGTGAAAGATGAAGGCTTGTGCAACAGGAAATAATGATGACGGAGGCTGAGAGATGGCAAGGGAGGTGCGTTTGAGCCCAAAGGGACAGGCTGGCTAATGAAAGTAAAAATGAGTTCCCTTTTACCCATCTTATTCTCTCACAGCCACATTTTGGCCACTGCAAATCTGCTCTGACTCCAGGCGAGACTGGATCTGCACTGACAATGTCCCCCATTAGTGAGCAGAGTCTTCTCCCTCTCTGCCCTCTTCTCCTCTGTGTTCGGGAGAAGAAGAAGAAGAAAAAAAAAAAAGAATCTGGTGTCTGTCAGCAAAGAAGCCTCTCTGTGAGTTTATGATGAATAAGTAAGTGGCGAAGGGGAACTGGAGAGTGGAGCGCATGTAGAAAATACTGCCCAGGGGTGAAATAAGTAACAGCCTGATCCGCCTCTGTAATGGGAGCAAATGAGGTGGGCTGGATATTGAGATTGTTGCGGCGCTCGCACACAAGGAATGACAAAAATTGCGTGACAGCTCCGGCGAGAGACTTTGATTGATGGCGACGCTCCAGGGAGTGTTCCGATATGAACTTGGTTAACTGGGAGCCACATGAAGCATTCATCATGAGCTGCCATGCAGGAGTGAGACGCTCACCAGAAGCCAAACACCTTCTGTGATTCCAAAATGCACCTGGGGATCATCTTCACAGGAAGACTTTTGGAGCTCATTTGAGGTGCACATCAATTAAGATGCAACTTCCCCTCAAATCCAAGTATGGTAAGTGCGACTTTTGTGTCAGGAAATGCTCATCTGGGCCCATGTGTTACTCTGCTAATTAAAACAGGTTATTTCCAGCGTAGCTTATTAGAGCGCAGCAGCACCGTACCCCACAGAGCTTTCAAAGTTTTGACTCCCACTGTTGCCTCGCAGACCTTGTCTTTGTAATAGAGCTGTTAATCCACGTCAACTTTAGGATCAAGCATTGTCAGATATTAACATGGCTGTGTTACTTACTGCTTTGTGTCCGGACACGCTGGGAAACTACAACTTCTTTCTCACACTGTTAGCCCCTGTCTACTGTTTGCAGTAGTAATACTTACATGACGACACCAAGAATGATATTTTCAGATTATCTCGGGGATCATCTGACTTTCTAAACTAAAATCAAAACTAAAACTAAACTAAAATCACTTAATTTTAATCATGAGCAAATGATATTTCAGTCAGATTTTACTTTTTGTCCACACAGACAAATTCAATAGGTGGTGGCAACACACTCACTCCAATGGCGTCATATGTTGGCGTTGGGAAAGTTGCCTTTTACGTCGTATATTGACGAAAAAGGAAGCCTTCTACGAATCCCTTAAGGGGAGAAGTTTTGCGAGATCTCGCAATACTGTGACGGTCTGAGTTTATGCTACTGCTCCTTTAAGAGTTCAATGGTGAGTGAGGGTGGAGCGAGATGCTGCTGGGGGTCAGAGAGAGTTCTGTTTTTTGGGAGTTGAGGAGAGCGCGGAGCTGCAATTGTTTCTGTTTTCTGGAGACCACTACACAGTGTTTGAGTGAAATAAAAGAAGAAAGTAAACTACGGAACGGTTGGTTTTGTCTACTACCAGCAGACGCTGCAATACTTTTGCAACATCTCACGCCGTTTAAATGTATTGATTCTGCTGCGAGAAGTAGAATAGTCATGGAGGATGACCAAAACCATGCTTGCGACAAAGCACGGGCTGTATGTCCTCAAATTTAGTCCAATTTCGAAATAAAATTCAATGAAACATTCCCACGGATGCTGACTCACCATCGGTAAGGTGGTTTGATCAGGAAGTAATACTTCAAACTAGTATTGCAAGATATCGCATTACTATTTTTGCCATATCTCGCAATACGTTTGCGAGATCTTGCAAAACTTCTCTTTTTTTTTTTTTTTTTTTTTGGTCATGTCCCCTTTGGGGCTCCGTAGCCTTCAGCGTTGCATGTTGATACATCGGCAAAAAAAAAGACAGGCTGGCGTAAGTGCTCCATTCTTTCTACATTCAGCGACAGAAGTTGGGGTTAGAGTAAACTATGGGATGGCTCCAATTATTCGGTGTCTAAATGTGTGGCAGATTACTATTGAAAGGCCATCAAAGGGCTGTACGTTTTAGTCATAGTGACTTTCAGTACAGCACTAACTGACATTAAGTGTCCCCCGCAGTGCTCCCTGCGCTTGCACATTTCTACTCCCCTGCATGTGGCGATGGAGTTATATGGAAGTCAAATGTGTTTTGTTTTGTTTTTCTCCCACCCATGATGGGCAATGCGGCTGTGCATGATACTCCATGCCACCCGTGCTATGTACGATCTACGCCACCCCGTCGCCCACGCTATGGTAGGGCACCATTCTCTCAGTACACTGAAACACTTATGCGTAACATTTAACGCAGTAGGCTGCCTTTTACGTCAGTTTATCATGCAAAAGTCCACTTTCCCAACGTCACTATATCACGCCATGGAAGTGAGTGGGAGTGGGTTGGCGAAAAAAAAGCATATTGACAGATACAATACATGTGGTTTGACCTTTGTAGTGAATGTGTGGTTGCTAATAACTACCTTCTCGTCAGAGCACACTGGTTTGTCTGTTTGCAACATAACATTTTGTGTGATGTTGCATGCAAGCAAAATGTGGATTTCAGGATGTTTTCAAAGTTTGAATTGAAGTAACCTGCTATCATATTGAGCACATTGCACCCATCATTCCAACACTCATGAATGCATCATTTGCATGCATGTAAGATATTCAGATCAAGTGCTTCACCCGAGAGAGTGAAAGAAATTAAGTAATGCAAACCAGAACTATGACATGCGGCTTTCGCAGACTCCTCTTATTCCTCTTTTATTTCATCTCAAGCAGGTAGTGCACGTAGCTTGTTCTACAGTGGCCTGAAGTGGACAAAAAGTAAGTCTTAGTAATTTATGAGAAAGGATAAATATTTACAGAAAACAAACAAAAAAACGAATATTTCATGTAAGTAGTTCACTGCAAAAACTCAAAATCTAAGTCTTACTTTTACTCAAAATATCTCATCCCACTTGTAATCCCTCATGTAATATACATTCACCTTCTAAATGACATTTAAGCAAGATGGAGGAACATCTTTGAAGAAAATCCAATCTTAAATTTGCTGCTTGTTCTGTTGGCAGATTTTTTCAGGTACCGTGAAATGAGTGAAAAAAAAATCAAGTGGAAGTCCAGTTTTCACCACTAAATATGCCTGGTTGTTGCATGGTCTTTTTTCATCCACTTGTGAGTTTTTTGCAAAAGATTGCAAAGTCTTTTGTTGGCCAATTCTGAATAGGCTATTTGGTTTTAGGACTGAGTAAGCACCTTGTGTATCATTGCATCGTATTGATCAAACCCAACTCTGCTTATATTACACAACTGAAACTACCGGGTTTGATCTGCAGTATGAACATAGCTCAGGTCATTTCCCATGAATAGCTAAATAAGATGCTACGAGTAGCAAGCAAAAGGACTTGTTTCCTTCAGCTATCCCATTTTGGTTAACCATCCTGGGTCATACTATCCTCAGAGGGATGGGAAATAAGTGGATAATGAATCGTATTTTTCATCTTTCCTTTTCCACTTTAAACGTTGGTATTACATTTTTATGAACAGATGTTTCAAACTCTGATGTCAGCCACGCAGCAATGTAAAAACACGATGAGATGAATACACAGAAATCTGATGGCAGGATATGAGTTAACCTTCAAAGGGCTCATAAAGTGCCTGACGTCAAACCACTTAAATATTGAGAACATTTAGTTGTTTTTTTTTTAGTTTTGAGCTTTAATGCTGTTCTTTGTTTTCCCTTTTGCATCCAGACCCGGATGGCCAGCCTTCCTGGATCTCAAGGAGATTGTGGACCTGCTTTTCTTCCTGGTTTCTTTGATTTCGCTGACGTTTTTGAGTCACCAGCCCATTCCTTTTCTGCCTCAAGGTCTTCTCTCACGCAAAGTAAGTTTTCATTGGAAATAGATATGCAAAAGATCGTCATAGAATCTGCTGTCCACTGTAAACTGGTGGATGCTTTCTGAGGGGTTGGTTTTGCCTGGAGGTATTGTGGCGTGAACACAAAACTGGTTTTTGATGCTCCTGAGCCAATATTCCTCCCCCTCAATTCAAACTCGTTGTTGTCCCAGAGGACGCTGACTCATGAGGCAACACTCGACAATTTGCGATTCATCACATTTTCTGAAGCTCCCTGTGGTGTCAAACAGGACTCCCATGTATGCAGCATTTCCTGGCACCTGTAAACAGCCTTCCCTTGTCGTAGCATCATTCATGCTACTTTCAGCAGCACGCAAATAAATTATAGGGAAAAATTAATAAGTGAGTGGATTTATTTCGGAAAGGCGCAGTGTGTATGTGGTATATTCTCTGGCGACAGGGTGGTTTTATTGTGAACGCTTTTTTTCAGAGAAATAAAACATGTATCTGATGTAATCTAAAGGTTTATGTGTCAATGAGATTTAAAAAATAATTTAAATCATCATCTGGATTTGCTTTGCATTAAGCATTCATTCAGTTTCACTTATTTTTATGTTTTATTATAACTTTTTTAATTCATTTTTTACACTTTATTTAAAGGTATCATTGATAACACATTTGGTAGTGCAGTCATGAGACATCATAATGCATTTATAAAGCTGTAAAGAAGATGTCATGAATGTTTATAATCATGCGTGACAACTTGTAACAATGTGTGTTAAGTATTAGGAGGGTCAAAGGGTTAGAGGTTTTGAGTATGTATTAACAATGAATTTAATTCAGAAAACACAAATAATACACTAACAGGAATGAAGAACCGAGGACGTCGACACCAGAAGTGCAGCAAGGAAGACAAACACGTAGGGGAAGGGTCAAAACCTGAAAAGCAGGCGAATTAAACTCAAACCTGGCTAACATGGACAACGAAAACGCACTCTGAAACGAAACTCACGAGGCCCAAATAACACAAACCGCTCAGTGGTGCAGTTTACCATAGGTACGCAAAGTAACCATCTGGCGACACGAGCTGGCTCCAAGGTGTAGATATCCATCATGCCTTGATTAGAAGATCGCTGCCAGCCGCCTCGCTCAGGAAACTGGAGACAAAAGAGGGGACAGAAATACACACACAAAAACCAGAAACACAAGGCGGAGAAATGACAAAATAAAAGCAGTTGTATTATTGCTGAATGCTTAAAGTAAATTGTTGCCATTTATTGCTCTCATTAAGTGTGTTTATACCTGCTTGATCCTCACTTGTGGGAACCAATTCTTGACAAAACACGTTCCTTATGAGGACCTCATGCCGTTGTGGGGACCATTTGGCGGGACCCCACTAATCCAATCCTCAATTCACGGATTAAAATGTCAAAATATCTGAGTCATTACAATTAGGTTAAGTTTGGTTAAGAGTCCTGGTTAATACAAACGTGTGTGAGCATGTGTGTGTGTGGCAATATTTTGCCAGACTTGTGAGTACCTCGTCTTGACAAGCCACCTTTTGCTTTTTAAGGACATTTCAGCCTGTCCTCATAAGGTTTAGAGGGTTAAAACGCGAGTAAAAGTAGTTTACTATAAATGGCCGTTAGTTTGGTTCAGAGTCCTGGTTAAGGTTGGCTATTCGTTTTGGTTGGTTAAGTTAAGTGAGAGTGAGAGACTGGGGAAAGCGATATGGCAATATGGCAAGCGTGTGTGTGTGTGTGTGTGTGTGTGCGCACCGCTAAATAACTTGATGGCTCCTGGTCACACTCTCTGGAGGATAAACACAAACCATGAATAAGTTTCTCATAACTTCAAGTGAAGTCTGTCTGGGGTTAAAGAGCTTGAACAACAACAACAAAACGGCTATAATTCATGCTTTGACTTCGCAGTGAAAGACCTTCAATGTGACCAGCAGAATGGAAGACATTTATGTTGACTGACATCAGACACACAGTCAGGCCTGTTTTGTAGAGCAATAAATAAAGGCACGCCTGCAGCCTGCTCCCAAAACTTTAAGGCATCACAAGGACAACGACATAAGCGGCTATCGGATGGTGTCTGGTGCCTAAGAGGGATCAGACCAGCCGAAAGAGCTGCATAAACTGAATTATGTATCCATTAGGTGTCCAAGCATAAAAAACAGAAGGAGCAGTGTTTGGATTTTTTTATGAGTTTGGGTGACGTCGACTGCCAATTTATGCATACAATGCTTTTTATCTATTAATGGAAAACATTGTCAGTATACAGCCGGCTCTCTACAGAAGTGTAAAAACTGCGGCGCCCGCCTCAGGTCTCATTATTGTCAGCCATGGGAAAACATACATTGGCAGGGCGAGCATCATTAGTACAAAGACAATCCATTGTACATTATGATGAAAGCTTTTTAATATATCAGCATTGGAGAGATTATTCACTTTTCCCTCTTCGTTCCATATTTCTTGGAAACAAATGACAAGCAGGGGCATGGTGAAGAAATGTGCTACACAGAAGAGCCCAGGAAAGGTATATGCTTTATTTCAGTCTGAGTATATGCCCAGGTTTGTCTTGTACGGTGAGTGTATCTACACACATATTCGACATTTATTCTGGGATGCTGGGGGTCTGAACACCAATCCATTTGCTTGGGAAAAAGTTACATGCCATGCTCATGGAAGATACTGAAAGGGCCACTGTACCCAGGGGTTCCATGTTACATATACAGTAGAGAAATGTCAGAATGCAAAAGAAGAGTCCATCCATTCACTGCTGGATGAGGTGATGATGATAGTAGCTATTGTCTCACGGTCAGTTCATGTGATTTGTCAGTCTCATGGATTTATCTACACTGCAGTGACCACATGAATGTCTCTCTCCGTGCGTGTACACAAGCACAGCATGGGGTCTCTAAAACTTAAATAGGAGAGCTGATTTATTCATTATGTATTCAAAAAGGACATTAATACTTAATAAAACACTGTAGTTGGTTTACTTGACGCAAGATGTTGGCGAGCAGTACAGCCAATATGAGGCTGCAACGTTAACTCTACCAAGTGCCACGTAACTTCAACTCAGCCTATTTATCACTTCACTGTGACAAATGTTGAATTGCAATATGTAGGCACCCACCGTCTGAGGATCTGATAACAACAACGACACGAGCTTTGTATTAATTTCAAAGAGCCTCTCGCTGATAAAGGATGGAGCCAGCGTCTCCAGATCAGAGCGTACTGTACAACGTGGCAGTGACTGATCACTGTATGCTAGTCATCTTGAAGTGCTGTGTTGATCATGACACTAGTTTTTCCGTTATACGCATGAGAATACAGTGTTTATGGCTGTGTGTAGAGTCTAAAACAGGGACATTGCCATTTCTTTAAGAGATGATAGAACATGTATCCAAAAGAGTCACACCTGCTTTAAGCAGAGAATCCATGCATGGACTCTGCCAAACTGTCATATCTGCATGTTCTTAAGTGAATCCATCTAAGTTTGCAGAATGAAGTACTCCATTGACATATGAGGAAAAAAACAAAACACAATTTTAAAATAAATAATATGTCTTCTCAACACAATCGCGGCATCATAATATCATGCATTCGAAGGAACCTTTGGAACATGCTGAAATTAGAATAAATATAGAAAATAGAATAAATACGCTTTACCTCCTCTCAGAAAATACTACATTTCATTTCATTCACTTTCATCGCAGCAAAACTACCTGGGGCTCAAGTACTTCTGTCGAACAAGAAGTTCACGCTTAACAGCATACACACAGCAGCGATTCATCACTTTGGATGCAGTTTTGAGGATTGAAAAGGAGCAGAAAGAAGCAGAATATCTTCCACTTTTTACCTTATTTTGTTTTCGCAGACAGAGTGTCAGCTTTAAAGCTGCCTCATAAAACGTTTTCCAGAGTGCTTTCAGTAAACGCAAATTAAGCATGCCAGACAGTGTAAGTGCTACTTTAAATATTTGAGCGAATATTGACCATTACATTTTTATTATACGATGACTTCAGTTGTCATCACCCTCCGTTCTTGTTCATGGCCAAGCGTCGCCACATCTGGGGCTCTCAGTGTACCAAGGTGGAACTGAACTCCCTGCTTCAACCTTTAGTTCCAGGACTTTCTTACTCACTTCATTCTTTCTGCCTTCTGTCTTGTTATGTTCAAAGTCATTTGCAGACCCCGATTTCCAATGCTCTTGAGTGACTCCTACTTTCAAAATTATTCCCCACTGTGACCATCCATGAGATTAGCAGTGTTGTTTTAGTGAAACGTAAAAAATAAATAAATAAAATATTAGGATATGGCATCAACAAATGACGAAAAGTAAAGAGAGTGAAGACTTTCCTGATTTTTAAAAAAAAGCAGGTGTAAAATATATAAATAATGGTGACAATGATAATAATAAAAAAAATGTCATCTGTCAATAGTTTTATTTTTCCAATAGCTGCAACAATCGCATATGTTTTTGAATGCTCCACCACGACACGACACAATAAAAAATGAAAAATGTGACTAACTGGGCCACATGATAATGCTTGTTCAAAACTAAATGTGTGTTTGTTTGGCATCGAAGTCAGTAAATGTAAGAGTCCCAAGAGGATTCCTATCAACAGATCTGCGGAGCAGTGATGAGAAATGTTCTAAAGCACCTTGTCACTGCAATATTCCAAGCTTCTGTCTCATCTAATGAACAAAATGTTTTGACGGGTCTTTCGCTGTCGTGGTTAATTAATGTAGCCGTGATTTCACTTACAATGATATGTTGACAATGACAGCTCCACACATCTAAAAATATCAATGTTTTCTCTACAACAGTTGTGTTTTTGATTGATGTGTGCAATGTTTATACACATGATGATAATGTCTTGTCTTTGTAAGTGGTGAGAACTGTGGAACATTATTAAGACTCAACAAACTCTGTTCAAGTTCAGCTTGGTACTGACTGTGAAGTAGGCCTGTCAGATTTTCTCTAGTGATGTTGGATTGTCTCTTCACGGTTATCAGGGACAAAACAATCTCACAATATTGACAGAAATGTTAATAAAAATGGGACAGTCATGGCACTCATCTGGATCTTTGTTTATGGTGCGTGTTCTCTCTGGTGTCCAAAGCAGAGAAAGCAGAATGAAAACAGAAAAAATAAACTCCAGTGCTACCATAACTGAGGTTTAAAAATCAATTAAGACCAAATGTAACAGTGACTTTCCCAACTCGTGCAACTCATTCTCTCTGCCGTCACAAAATCCCCAGGGTGAAGAATGGTAAGGTGGGAGCAGGTATTGTGAAGGTTGTGTTAATGTCACGCTTCACCAGGTGTGTTTGGTTATTGTGTTAGTTTGAATGTTCCGTTGTTTATGGTGGTTTATTTTGGTGGGGTTATGTGATCTTCCTGTGTGCGCCTCGTCTGTCTTGTCTGCATCCACCTCTAATCCCTTCATTTATTGCACCTGTCGTCTCCTTTATCACCTCTGTTCCAGTGGTGCCATTTCGTCTGTGTCACATTTCGTCAAGTCCTTGTCAAGCCACAGTCTTCATGTCAAGTTTAGTCAAGTCTCCAGTCAAATCCAGAAATTGTTTGGTCTGTTCAAGTCTTTGTATGATTGGTCCCTCGTGCGTCATGCCGAAGATGAGGGGTGTTCAGAAGTTGAGGAGAAAATGAACACAAGAGAGAATGACAGCGGGCGAGATCAATCTGACCCATGCACTACAGGATTTCTAGTGCACCAGGTGAGTTCACCGATTCTAGTTGCACCAGGCTGGTTTCAAAAGCTGCTGTTTGAGTTGGGTCTGATGCCGGCACTGTTTTAACTAGAACTGCAACGAAAAGGTATCAGATTCAATTGGAGTCTGTTTTGCTTATATGGTATTATCATGCGTTTTAAACATGCTTTTGAAAATTGAAACATTGAAATACAATGGGGTTAAGGTTCAACAGGCACAACACAAGTCAGGAAGCATGAAAGATGACCAGAACTTTTGCAAGCTCAACGGCTGAACAATGATAGATAAGATAAGATAAGTGCACGGCACTATGTTATCTTGAAACTTGCTGGGTTGAGTTGACCTGCCAGATTTTATGTATATTTTTTTACGAATTATTCTTTTTTCAAATTATTATTCTGTTATTAACAGAACCAATTTTTCAGGGCGAGAACCTTTTTTTTTTCTTTTCGTCTGAACAGGCAGGAAAAATGCTGTGTCAGTGTGAAAGGGCTGAGTGACTCATATCAATCCTGAGGGCAGCAGTGTTTAAGGCCCAATCTGATTTCTCACCCTTAACACTAGCACTCGGTCGAGAGAGAGTGCCCTCAACTATAAAGTGCCCTCCGACTACGAGGTTAGAAGTGACATTTCATGACGTTATGCTTTACTTACGTTATGTATAAAGACAACGTAAGCATCACTGGCTGCTGTGCAGTGTTTGTTTGACAGTTTATCAAGTGTTGACTTTTTGGAAATGACTGCTCCCGTGTTTTTGCAACCTCTTGCATCGGTGGTGATAGTGATAGTCTTACTTCGTTTGGTGATCTAATGGAGAAGAATTGGGTCCAGCCAAAGCTTGTATTCACTGCTGTTTTTGCAGTGATACGCCTATTAGAGCAGTGTTTTTCAACCTTTTTCAAACCACGGCACACTTGGTTCATTGAAAACAAATCCCAAAGCACACCACCAATGGCACGTCCGTGAAAGTGCTGTTGTGCTTAGTCAAAATTTGTCTAGAAAATCCCTTTTATTTGTGAAAAACTGTAAAGACTGACAGTCGGAGATTTTGGCATGCTATTTGCATATTGCATATTTGGAATAGTTCCAGAAAGGGCTGGGCAGTATGGCAAAAATATGTCATGAATTATGTATTCATTTTAAATAACTGTTGTTTTTTAAAAATATTTTATGACAATGCCTGATTTTATTTGAGGTTTGTTTGAGGATTTGCCCAGCATATCTTCGACATTATTTGCCTCAGCTTGCTGGATAATGACAATGATTCTTTCTCTCTTTGCATTTTTTAGCTCATTTATCTGGTTCCGCATTTAGTTTTTAGCCAACTTTTAAACCATGAAGCAAACTTTGACAGTCTATGAGTGAGTTTTGAGGGGAGACGTTACGTTAGCTCTGTTAGCTCTGCGTTTGGTGTCATGAGAAACACAAGTGTGTATAAAGTGTATAAATAATAACATACTCATTAATGTTGTACTGTTAATTTTATCGGACACAGTAGACACTTTAGGTAGTGCGATACGAAGAGAAAGTAAACAAACTGAAGAGTAGTCCTTGTTACTAAAATGTCCCTGATGTCCGATCCCCCATTGTTTTTAAGTCATGTTATTGAATTCACACATCGGTATCATGGGAATTTAGCTGTAATCCTGCTTCCCACTTCATTTCAAGTCAGCTCTTGAGCCTCCTCTGTTTGAAGGGATCATTTCAAGTGATGAACGGCGAGTGCCCTTCTTGGGACACACACCCAAAAAACGAGTGTTAGGGTGAGAATTGGGACAGTACCTAAAGGTACGTTCACAATGGTCGCTTCTAAAAAGTTGCGTCCGATGTGAAAGTACCTTAAGAATGGTCATTACATGCTCCTCCCTCTCACAGATAAAAACACTTCAGAACGGCCTCTGTCTTGTATCAGCTCAAAGCCACCACACTTCATCTGGGAAACAAACTGTGGGTCTTTGGTGTTGATGGTGGGATTTCACACAGAACAGCGAGATCTGATTCGAACCACAAAACAGCACATTCATGCTCTTAATATATTAACACAGTCAATTTGGCTCGGTAGAGGCCAGCTGGTGCCAATGTTTAAAAAAATGTAAAAAGTTTGCCAATCGAAAGCGACTGCAAGCCGTGAAGTTTGGATGCCATGGCGAGCGACTCCCTCTTTAATCAGGATCAGATGGAGATGGGGCCACAAATTGGAAGGAAATCAAAGATAACGCTTTAAACATCTGCTAATTTCAGGGATGGGCAGTTGTGATTTTATGGGCGTGATTTCATATTGGATGGAAATTGCAAGAAAGTGATGCCGGGGTCACATCAGCACCATGCTTTCATTAAAATAGTTGCACGTCTTTTGCGATATTTATATATATATATATATATATATATATATATATATATATATATATATATATATAAAAACGCAAAAGACATGAGCGACTATTTTAATATATTATATTAAAATAGTATTATATATATATATATATATATATATATATATATATATGTATTTAAATAAACCCCCTCTTCAAATTTTATTGGTATTTTTGAAACGATTATTTTTTGCTGTTGATATTAGAATCATTATTTTTTTTTTATAAAACCAACAATACATTTAGTTTTTTCCCACCTCTAATTTGAACGTAAAATAGTTTTACATTCCTGGATAGGCCACATAGAATAGTTCACTATGTATGACATGAGAATGTCATTGTTTGTCTTTGCTAAACTAGATATGTCATTTGTTTTTGGACTTTCAATAAAGGATGAAATCTCGTTGTGAGGTGAGTCTTCCAAAGCCCATACCTGTCTGACAAGTCCATTAATGTTCAGTCTTCCTCTGGAAAGAGCCGTACAATATGTTTCCCGCTCCCATTTCCCACGCTTATTCCTTCAAGGTTCGGCCTTTATGTAGTGATACGAACTTATGGTTTTCTGTGTGAGAGACAGTTGCCTTGACCAGCTGTTCTTTTGAGAGTAATCCCATCATTCTGACTTCCATTTATTCCCATTGTTGCTGGTGAAGTGGTAGAATTCATTTCATTGATTTTCAAGCAACGGTGAAAAGTCTGCACTATTCAGTGAGTAGTCCGTGTCAAGACCTAAAGCTGCTTGATAGTATTGTGGTTAATACAGACAGTTATATATAATGTTTGCATCCATTAATAAAGGCTTCCTGATGCTCATCACATTTAACATTGTTGCTGTAATAAATGAAAACAGTACAATAAATATTCAGTATAGACACAAGTCTGTTTTCTGCGATCTCCCTCCATGATAGTTGTAGTTTGTTACAATAAAACATAAAATGGTGTTTGAGAAATGGCTCCATTTGTTCCCTAAATGATCAGTACCAGTTTGATGTGTTGTTTTTATTAAGTTTTCACACTTCAGTCATTTTCTTATCGTGTTGTTTCACCTGTTGATCCAGTTTTTCCTTTCCCAACAGTCTTCCTGTTCCACTTCATAGGCTCACTGAATAAGTTTGTGGGAACAACACTACATACACATACATATGTACTTTTATTGAATTGTCTTGTACTTATTCTCTGTGAAATGGATCCTTTTTTAACTTCAGTAATTACACTGTGATGTTGCGGGGATTATTTAGAGCCATCATTCTCTGCCAAATGTTGGACGCTGAGCTGTTTTCAGTGCGCCTTCGCCTGCTTTAATTTGGAGGGCATAGGATCTTTAATGTGAGTGTAGTGCTGTCTATTTTTGGGCTCACAGTAAACACCGTGAAATGAGAAACCACTGCTTGCATTCAAGCAAGTAAGCAATTTGCGCGAAAGAACATAAAGAAGAAACAAAAGGGTTTACATTACAATTTCAGCTGAAGGCACAAAAAGGAAAAATAAGTGCATAACCATCCCATCCATGTTTTCAAAGGCTGTTTCATTATCATGAATGTAGGCTTATCTCATTTCCAGTTTCTACTGAATGATACTGGCAAATCATCTCATTGACTGCGGTTACTTGACAGCTCAGATAACCAATTTATTGCCTTAGGCTGGCTAAGTTTGGACTTTTAAAATACATGTCAGCCGCTCGGTACGACTACTGGAGAGACATTTGAGTTTCTCTTAGTCGGACTACACCACCTGGATAATGTGGTTAATAGTTGGGCTATGCCAGCATGCTCTTGGTTGTACAGTGGCCACAGTCTTCTACCGCCACTTTTCCGTTTCTCCCAATTTTAACACGATGACAATATCTGGAATTATAATTGACTGGACATCTTAAGATGGTTTCCATGAAAGAGGCTCTCCAGGAAGCATGGTCATTGCTTGGCCTCCTCTCCAGGCAACATGGTGAGAAGAGATTTGAGCTTATCCATGTCGATATGAATCTCACAGCTCATGTGCCTGGCTCGTGTGAGGTTGTGAATTGACTTGAGGTTGCATGCAATGCAATGTAATATGTTGAGTTAAGCCCCAAATTCCACTCACTGTCATGGCAGCATGACTGGAAAAATAATAACATGGACACGGTCTCTTCATATGATGCCTCGGGTTAAGGTCCAGAAAAAACAAAAAAACTAAAGTTGGCCCATATAAATCTTTTTAAGTATAAGTTCACTTTCTTCATATATAGTATGCTACTAAAAAAATACAAAGGAGGAGAAATTCTACATGAAATCAAAGACAACAACTCAAATTGACACAGCATTTTTGCTTCCGCTCATATGTCTCCCATGTTGTCCTATAACAATAGAATTTTGTAATCGTAACCACAGAAGACATTGGACAGTTGGTTACAGCTCATGAAAATAAGTACTGTATATCAACTTGTGTTCGCCTGAGTGCTCCAATGTGAGCCATGTAGAGTGACAAATGCGTTACAAATAATAACTAAATATGCATCTTGGTTATCAGGCCATGTTCTAACGCATGAAGCAAAACCCAAGCATGAAATAAAAATAATCAATAATGAGAAGAGCAGGATTCCCTCCAAACATGCATCAGTGTTGCCTGACTCAGGCAGCCTGAAGTTTGGTCTGACACAATAAGTTCACTCAAAGTGTACTGCCATAAATTCCTTCAAGACGGTGATACCCTGGGCCGCATGTTTTATTATGCCATTCATTATCTGCGTCACTGCTGAACAACCCAGAAATATCAATTCAGTTGAGTGTAAAGGCTTCATTTTTGCCAGCAATTCACAGCAGTTGACCAAAGAAGTTATCAAAGCAATGGGTGGCTGTTTTGATCCTCAAAAGGAATAAACAAAACATTCAGTCAGTCAGATGTTCAGCATAAATGACTGAAGATGAGTTACCTTTCTGTGGCAACCCCCGATGGCTCATGCAAAAAGGCTAGTAAGATGTTCAGTATTGAGGTAAATTTCGGATCTTTTTTGATGATTTTACCCCTCCTGCTTTCAGCTTGCTGTGTTTGATACCTCGCAATAGTATCTCCCGCATCTAAGCATCCAGTCACGCCCGTCTGCGTTCTAATTACAGCATGAGTCCATGCTGACAAGTTTCCAGCCTAAAAGATTTCTTTTTGATGAGTTCCTTCTCCTTACACCCACCACAAAGTCACAGCAGCTTTCTTGTCTGAGGATTCAAATGTGTGCGTTGGCCTTGGAGTTTACAGCTGGTGGCAGAAAACGAATCCTTGCAACCTTTACTCACCCGATGGTTTCATCACTCTGTCAGCGTCCTCACAAAAATGTATCACATGAAATAAAAACAAATTTATTCTTGTTCTAATAAATCTACTGAGGCTTTTTATTCTCTCCATGAGCTCATTTCACAACCTTGAGGTGAAACCAAACTTCACCAAGACGCTATTATCATTCACGCCTGGTGAGATTGTTAGAAATGATAGTTTTCAAATTCTTCAACTCCCTTGGTAAAAGTTGTGGACTTCTCCATAGAACTAAAAGCTCTATTTCTATTATTAATTACTTTATATACTGAACCATTGCAAACTATGACTTTACAAATAGATACTTCAGAAAGAAAAAAATTGCTCAAGAAGGGAATATGCAGGTAAACACACTGGAGCCATTTTGTATTTGGGAAAAAAAATTGTATTGCCACGGGTGTGTCCTTCACACTGCCAGACTAAAGTCTGCAGCACTAGATAAGAGCAGCAGACTCTCCACAGCAGCCTTTAGTGGAGGTTCTGCTATCCTCTCCAATAAATCAAAACTTGGTAATTGGCGCTTGATCTGGTTAGGCTGCTTTTTAAAATCTATTTAGTTTGTCTCTTTAGATTATCAGTCCATATGTGTCCTATTTCTTTGTCACGCTCTCATCCTGCTGTGCCGCATCCACTGTGAAACGTAATTTTATCAGAGTCTGTCTTTGCTTGTAGCTGTATTTCTCTTCCCTTCCACTTTACATTTTTTGTGGTAGAATTTTTATTTTTTACTTTATGACATGGTTGCCTCAGATGAACAGACCCAGGTGCTAAACAGCGACTGGCTAACAGATGACTCGATAAGAGGAGGTTAGGTTTTTACAAAATGTAATCAACAATAAATCCAAAAAGTAACAGGGCACAGTCAGGAGGCGAAGAACTAAGGACGTTGCTATCCAAACACACGTAGCGAGAAACACCCAAGGAACGAGAAAAAACCTGAAAACCGAAGAGAGGCAAATTATTATAAAGCCAGCTAACAGAGTCAATAAAAACCGCACTCCGATATATCCACGAGGCCCAAACAACAAAAAGCGCTCGGTGGTGGAATAATCACACACACACACACACACACACACACACACACACACACGAGGAAGTAAAAGCCAGCAAGTGAAAACAAGATACGAGTAACAAAAGGTCTCGCAGAGCGCACAACGCAGCTATCAAAATCAGGAAACAAGAAGAACAAACAAGGAAGCGGCAAGAAACGGCACGCACAATAAACAGTTTTCACAGAGCTAAATTCAAGGAGGACTTTATCAGAGACCGAGAATCAACCGTCTGGCAGCGCAGGCTGGGACACAGGTGTAGAAATCAGCGCGGCTTGATCATCGGATGAGCTCCAGCTGTGCCGCCATTAAGCTGGTGGAAACAAAGGAAAAGGAAAACACAGACAGGAAATGACAAAATAAAAGCACAGGAAATCCATGGAACATAACACTTTTGTTATGAACATTTGACTGTGACAGTCATCATAAAGTCATATAGTTGCATAAATTATATATTTAACGTCTTGGTCACATATTTATTGTCGTGGTCTCGTGTGGAGATGTGGGCTATCCAGGGGGAGGCGCTGGCCAATGACCCAACCTCAGATAAGTGGCATAAGAAGTGAGATGGATGAACCCAGAGATGAGGTTTGAGGATTTGCTGTCGAGATGACAACAGGCCAAACATAATGACTTGGCTCCATCCCTCCTATTGTATCTTCTTTGAAGCAGCAGCAGTCTGAGAGTTGAACCTCATCCTGAAAGTACTTGTTCTCATCTGAGTGGCAATGACAATGGGACTATTGAAAATAAATCAATGAAAAGAGAGATTACTGATCAATCGTTGATCACTGGCCCTCTGTAGCTTTGGCAGATGGAACTAAAGTAGTCCACCAATCCCTGAGCAAGCAACCCTGGAACAGATAACCTGTTGAAAAGTGTACTGTAGGTTTGTGTGGAAAAAAGGCCAGAAATTGGCCAAGAATTCAATGCTAGGTGTTGAGTAGTCTCCTTAATCGATATGAAACTGCTGTGACTTGCATATCCTAACCATAACCATAACCATAACCTAACATTTCTAACCCATAGGGTTCAATATGATGTCGTCCACCTTTTGCAGCTATTACTGCTTCAACTCTTGCTGCTTTACACTGCTGCATCCAGTGCTTTGCATTGCACTTGGTGATGTATGGCTTGGATGCAGCTGCTCGACACTCATTCCATGAAGCTCTCTGCGTACAGTACTTGGGCTTATCTAAAGGCATTCTTTCACCAATGTTTGTCAAAACAGTCTGCAGGCCTAGGTGCTTGATTGTATACACCTGTGGCCAGGCCAAGTGGTTAGGACGACAGATTGGGATCATTTGGATGGGTGAGCAAATGCTTTTGGTAGTATAGAGTATATACATAACACAGTGTGAATGTCCATTAATCCAGGTCCAGACAATGAGTACTTTTAAGAATCTACAGGACAAATATGTGCCAGTCAAAATTGAACACCACCATTTTTAAATGTAAAACTGCAACCAGGAAAGTCAAGGGACAATCGTGGACACATGCAGAATGTTTTTCAGGAGAGCGTGCTGACTTGGACGGAGTCTCCTCGCTCCTTTAGAAGCTCGTAATGTAGTCGATAAAGAGTCTGATCAGTTCCAGCCATGAAAGTCATGGCTAGAAGCTATATATATATATATATACCAGGGAATCATTGGTCACATAATAAGTCTAACACAACCGACTCTGTAGAAATGCTGAGTCATCAGACTTTATTTTGTGAGAGGCCTAGTCGGAATATTGACTGAGAGTATTATCTTCCACATCAGTCCGGCACAGAGCCATTTAACGCATGAAGATGTTTTGTTAGGACACTAAAGGGACAAACTTTCACTGTGCCATCTGTCTGCAGGGCTACTTGTTTATACTTTCCGCTCCAAAGAACCATAAAGACATGCTCAAGTGTGTAAAAGGAAGGGAGTTAACTGTGGCAATGATGTTTCAGGAGCCGGCAAGAATAGTAAATAAATCATGATTCATGTAACTTAGTTTGTCAAGCAGTGGCAACACTCAAATATTGCATTCTATATTGTTCTTGATCGCGTTGCTTTTCTGTGAATTAGCCCGGGGAGTTTATTCACAGAGAAGGGCAACACATCCTCACTCCTGGTGTAATATACTGATGCTGGGTTGAGTCCTATGCTGACGTCGGAGGCAGCCATCAGTGTTGTACTAGCCTTTCAAATGAAGCACATACATACTCCGCAGCATATCTTGATGCCGTGGGCAGCGCGTCACATAAAAAAAAAACAGAGGTTGGGACAAGGTAAGTCATCGGATGGCGCTCCTTTTGTTCTGCGTGCAACAACATGTCAAGTGCTTTTTAATGCAACTCAAACGGCCGGCGCATCTATCCCGAACACCGTCAGTAAGGAGAACCGCCGCATAAGCGGTAGTGACTGACGTCCGATAAATTCAGAGGATATACAACGCTCCCGAACGTCTCCCCAGGCCACGCTACCAATAAACCTGTAAACAGCAGGGAGCATCCACATATACAACTAAAATACATGAGGTGGTTAATACAAAACACATACAGTGGCTGACACTGCTTTGGCAGAAGTACATTGAATTTTTTTTTTTAGAAATGGAAAAGTGCTCCGTGGAGCTGAAGCAAGCTCAGAAAGACTGTGGCTGAAAACCTGGCAACCCACTCCACCATTTACAAGGCACCGTGCAGCGTTAACAGCACCATCTCCCCGGGTCACTGCACGGTCTGGCAATGACCAAGCAGGAGGTGTTTAAATATGATTTGGGCTGTCTGGTCCATGTCTCACATGTTTACTCTTTATTTGATAATGACTTTTCCGGGGGACTTCCTGAAAACAAAAAAAAGAGGTTTGTGCTGACCCTCAACCCTTTTACCAGGGTTGGGCTTGTGTATCACATGTTCTGCAGCACTTTCACAGCACATCTTCACAAGGGTGACAGTCGATAGCAGTAATTGAAGGTTTTTTTCTTTTTACAGCTGGTTTTCATGAATGATAATTACACTCCATGTTTACAAGGGTTAAAGTCAGTAATCTAGAGTGATTGAAGGTTTTTCTTTTTACAGCTCAGTAGTTAAATATGTGTTATTCATATCATTCTATGCATCTAAAAGATCAAAAAGGTTGAGAACAGGGTTCACCCTAGATTTTTTTTTCTAAGCATAGAGGGGTGTCACAGCTGAGCATTCAGGGTCTTCCATCTTCTATAGAGGCATGCTAGAGGGATGCTAGGATCCATAGTGAGGGACCAGCTTCAGAAAACAGTCTCTGCTGGACTTGGTCAGCTTGGTCCTTGCACAGCTAAGGTGCATTGAAGAAGGCCTTGTTGGCTCTGGATGACAGGTGAAGATAAAGCATCTCAGAGTGGTAGGAGGGAGCCAGCCCATGAAGCTAAAATAAACAATAATCTTAAACTGGATCCTGAGACCTGAGACCAGCGAGACCTCAGGGGGTGATATGATCATGGTGCTTCATGCCATCAGCCAGCATGCAGTTGCAAACTGGAGCAGCTGGAGGCCACAAGGGGGAAGCCTGGTTGAGGCAGTTACACAGGGAGTCGCAGCAGGCCAAGCAGAGGCTAATAAACAGATATGTCTCTTTCATAGACACTGACTGGACGGTGTTGTTTTACCTCAGCCAATGTTATGAAGTGAAAGAGCTCAACATGCATTTCGATGTGAGGCAAGATCATTTTATGGTCGGCCGTGTCCAAGGCTGCAGTCAAATCTTGCTGCCAGGATCATCAGAAAAAGGCATGCTGAAAAACCTGACTGCCTCCGAGTCTTTTCTTCCATCGTTATCTGATCTGAGCAAACTTTTGTGTGGCGTCCCAGAGAACTGACCCTCCGCCTGCAGGCACACTGATGAATGACCCTGGCCAATCGGAAAAGAGTCGGCCGGACCAAACAAAACAAAAAATCATTTTGCACACAAGCGTCTTGGACGCTTAGTCATTTGTCATGTGAATCTAAATTGTCGGTAACCTGCACAACGGTATCCCTTCATCATGTGCTGTACTTCTCTCTGACAAACGGAATTTCCTCACAAAAGGTTTGACAAAGTGTTATTGTAAATAACACTTCAGCGTCACAATGTCACTGTTTCGTTTTGGCACCCAGAAGCCATTTGAATTTGCCGTCCCTCTCTGCATCTCAACTAGTGCAGGAGTCATGAATATGTTAATTCTAATCTAACTGAAACTCAATTTGACTGGATTGTGTGTCTAACTACGTCTTCCACTTCCCTGACACTCTTTTTCCTGTTTGCCACTCACTCCTAACTCTGCCTCAATGTCACGGCAGCAAGGCAAAGACAATTAAGGTGTATAAATATGTAAATATGGTCACGGTAGCTCAGCGGGAAGAACAGCGTAATGATATTTTCTGCCCTTGTTTGGCTAATCCCCAAGACACCTCGGAATTAGAAACCTTAATGACAAGCAATAACGCACAGATGGTCAAACTCAAGGGGCACGCCGGCCCTTCTGGTGCCGCCCAGGCTCCATGTGGCATGGCTCGGCATACACATGCAAGCAGTTAAGCCTGCGCTGGCGCCGAAGCACTCATGACACAGAACACACACTTTACCTAGCCAGATGCTACTTATGCCCACGGGAGTGATCATGGTCGTAACTGGAAGGTCAGGGCTTGGCAGGCCATTCTAGGCGACACCGGGCTCTGACTGTAGCCTGCACTTGTGTGTGTGTGTTCTGAAGGTATTGTTGGCTTCTCAGGTAATATGCCCGGCGAGGTTTCATGGCAGATGTCGTCCATCCATCTTGTAAAAGCTGACATATAGAAACACTCCCTGTGGTCACTCCTCATGAGAGATGGAGAGTCAACACAAGGAAGGAGTGCTTGTGTTGCATTTTGTGTCTAAAAAGAGAGTCCTATCGAGGGTAGCGGCTGAGAGAGGGATGTTTTGGCTGGTTTCCGACAGTAATTAGTTCGCCCCAGCTATTTGTTCCTCCTACCTCCATTAGATGAGAAAATGTTTCTTCTGGGAGTAAGCAAGTTTGAAAGGAGGGCAAAACTGCTAAAGAAGTCAAAACATTAGCCGGAGTTACCAGACTCAGTGGTCTCACTCATGGATAATGGATCAAGTAACGCGAGCGCGACAGCACGCCTGACGTGTCAACCCAGTTTGAGGATTTGAAAGATTGTTGCGGCGAGTTGCTGCAACTGGACTAGAAATCAGTGCCCCGTTCTCAAAAAAAAAAAAAAAAAAAAAAGTGCAGCAGAACACTCTGGATGTTGAAAATGTGATGTATTCTGTTTCAACCGGTTCGAGTTTTGAATGTGAACTGCATACCACTGCATACTGCTCAAGAAAATATATTGGATTTCATTTCTCTAGCCTTATACACTGAGACTCACTGAGACTCACAAAGCCAGATGAAAACTGTCTTTGATTTAATTTACTTTTGTAGTGAAAATATTATAAATCAACTGTAATTACACCACGACATCACACCATATGCCTAAAATATGTAAAACGTTATTTCATTTTATATACATTTTAGTGAAAGGTTCTTTAGATGCACCACGAATACTGTAGGATCTTTTAAAATGGAAAGTAGTAGACAAACATGTACATTTGATATAAAAGCACTTTATTATAACGTGTTTATTGTATGTATTTTGAGGTTAAAATTCACATTCACAAATATGGAGCCTGATGTATCTATTACTTTGCACACCTGAAACTTCAATCTGGTCAACACATGTGGGTGTGTTTCCATCAAAGTTTGAGAGTAAATACTGCTGGAAGATTGTCCTCCGGTCAAGAAGAGGAGGGAGTCTGTCGTTACATAAAAAGAGTGTGAGCCACAGAGCAAATTTGACTGACTCAGATTTTGATGAGGAATACTTACACTCTTCATGAAATCCTGGGAGACAGAAAGTGACAATGATTCCACAAGCTACACCTTGCTTCACCGGATCCATGGGGGAGGCATGGTCAAACACTGCTGTTTGGAAATAGACAAAAACAATAGAACAAATCTGGCAGACGCTGTGGATGATGCTAGAGAAACCAAATCCAGGGCCAAGCTTTTTGAGGATTCAAAGCCGAGTTCAGACCGAGACCAATGAGGGGTGAGACCAAGACCCAAATGAATACAGAACAAATATTTAGTCTATCTGGTTCGTCATTCATTATGAGAACATGGCTACCATTCATTTTGCAGTGAGTAATAAATGTGTGTCTAAATAAGTAATAGACTTACGCTCATGTTTCTGGTCTAGTCTTGCCCTCCACATTGGTCTTGGTTTTGATTCGGTCTCAGCCCCTTGATGTCTTGTTGTTAGACTTATGCAAGGGTGACGGTGGAGGAGGTTTCACATCACAGTACTGAAGGGTTGTTGAGGTACTATGAAACAGCGTCCTGAGGCCACCAGATGTCTCACTGCTGTAAAAATGTTTGGACTTGAGCGACTAATTCAATTAAACCTCACAGAATTTCTGAACCACGTATACTTGGTAATACTGTTTCATGATACCTCCTTGACCCATCACTTGTGTATTCCAATTTCTCTCTTAACTCTCAGTCTTAACCATCAACCTCAAATTTGCACACTGTCGTTCAGTGGCTCAGAAAAAAAGATGAGAATTTACTACTACCACACACTTTGGAACAGACTTAAGACTTTAAGGATGCCTTTACCTTTTATTATGTTCAAGCTACAGCATAAAAACGGGTAATATGAGTTATTACAACTCATATTGTAATAACATGAGTTATTCTTGAAGCGCGATGAGATACATAAACATCCTTACATTGTGTTTAGCGTGAACCATTGTCACATATCTTGATGCCGTGGGCAGCGCGTCACATAAAAAAAGACAGAGGTTGGGACAAGGTAAGCCATCAGATGGCGCTCCTTTTGTTCTGCGTGCAACAACATGTCAAGTGCTATTTAATGCCCCTCAAATGGCGGTGCGCATCTATCCCAAACACCATCAGTAAGGAGAACCGGCGCATAAGCGGTAGTGACTGACGTCCGATAAATTCAGAGGATATACAACGCTTCCGAATGTCTCCCCAGGCCACGCTACCAATAAACCTGTAAACAGCAGGGAGCATCTACATATACAACTAAAATACATGAGGTGGTTAATACAAAACACATGTAGTGGCTGACACTGCTTTGGCAGAAGTCCATCACATTTTTTATTTTTTAGAAATGGATAAGTGCTCCGTGGAGCTAAAGCAAACTCAGAAAGACTGCGGCTGAAGACCTGGCAACCTACTCCAACATTCACAATGCCTTTACCTCTTATCATGTTCAAGCTACAGCACAAAAGGGGGTAAGATGAGTTATTTCAACTCATATTGTAATAATATGAGTTACTCTTCAAGCGTGATGAGATACATAAACATCCTTATATTGTGTTTAGCGTGAACCATTGTCCCATAGTATCTGTTTGAATGATGTCTTCCAGTCCTGCTTGTTCTTTTAAGCAAATGTCATGCTCAAGGATTTCATGAAGTGGAGAATCTACCGTCCGAATCTTCCGTTGGCCTCCAGTGTATGAGATGATGGAACATGTTTGGGGAAGAGAATTCACAGGCCTCCATCATATTTTTGATGGTGTCTCCTCTGTCACAAAAAAGCTAAAAGACCAAAAATAATGTGGTTTCAATGGTTAATTATTCTGGATTTTAAAGCCAGGCACATCATGCCTCATGCAGAGAACGTTTCACGCAGTAAATGTGCTACTGTGCCCACTCCCCTCCTCCTGGCACCTTGTTATAAATACACTCCTCCACATTCCCAAATTCCTCACATCGCATGGTTATATAATATTATTCTGAGAGAGTAAGCCTCATTATACACTTGTCAATAAATTATTAATGACCTTAACAAATTATCCATCACCGGAAATGTTGAAAAATTCATACACCACCTTCCTCACACAGTTCTTCTCTCGATGCTGCTCGGAGAAGAACTAGAGGTGGGGAAGAATGTGTGCGCCGAAACAAGGACGGTCAAAGCGCGGATATGAAATCAGCTCTCTGAACCGAGGTTGGAGACGAGTAGACGTCCAATTTAATTGGATTAGTGATCAAAGCTTGCCAACTCACTCTATTTACCAGCAGTCGGGATGTGTACCAACGTGTGCTCTTGTGCAGAAACCAAATGTATGGCCTGTTTTTAATCATCTCTCTTAAGTCGTAGCTTCCATTTGATGAATCTTTATGATGGGTAAGAGGATTGGAGCCGGCCCTGTCAAAAAGTTTGAGTGACACAGAGCAGATTTCAACCAGGACGGCTTTTGTCGATGGGTTTGTGTCTTTGAAAGGCTGTAGCCTTAGCAGCAGACCAACTGTCTAAAGGGCCAGTGGCTCTGGTACTATGCATATATAGCCAATATGGAATTATCATATACAAGTAACATCCGATTTACGACATGCTCGACTTAGGTCCACTCGTACTTCCGACCACGGCCAACATGCTTTAATTTTTATTTTTTTTTAATTCAATGTCTAGCACTGCAGCACGTAGCAGCCCGGCAATGCATGCGACAGTTACGGCAGCCAGTCTGCATCGCGTACGACAGTTACAGCAGCCCAGTATCCCAGCATCTCACTCTCACACAGCTACCACTACAGTAGCACCTATAACCCTCGCGTCGGCTATTTTGAATGACATTCGACTTACGTTCGATCTGACTGATGATCAGTTTGTCGGAACCGATCCCGGTCGTAAGTCGGATGTACTGTAAATATAAGCATGGTTGGTTCTGTTACATTTGAGTGATATGTGTGAAACAATTTTTTGCGACTTGAGCACATCGATGAGGGGGAATTGAAAAATCGGCGCGAACAAATCTACTGCCTTAGCTACGGTCTTCAAACGAAAACAAAAGCCTAAAATGGTATAAATGTATCAGAACTTCAGATTGAAGCAACCGTGCCAAAACTGCCCTGGAAATGAACAAAATCCTTTTGTTTATGTTTTAGACTATGATAGGAAAAACAATTGCTGGTGTGTTTAGTTACAAGCCCAAAACAAGAAACACATTTCATTTCTACTCTTTCACAATCAGACCATGCATCTACTGACAAGTGTGAGAGAACCAGGTGGTTAAAGTAAATAGGGCTGAAGAATGAACCTGCTCTCCCCCTTCAAAATGTATTGCTCAAATCTTCACTGATATTCCTTGCAGCTTCCTCTGCTTCCATGCACTCAAGTCACATTTGGTCTGCGTCACCGTAGCATATGTAAACAGAATGTTATTGTAAAATAGTATATATACAGAAAGGAAACAGTGCAGTATTTTCTCTTTGTAATTATATTTTAAACTGAATTTATGCCACAGACCCATAAATTAACATTTTCCCACTTCATGTCAAGGAAGAATACAACCATGTATCCAGTGATTTTGGCCCACAGATCCACTGCAAGAGTGGTGGTCTGGAGCTGTCGTCTGAGCTTGTAGCAACCAAGCATGTCGATGTAGGAGGAACCGATCCTCAAATGGCAGGTTAAAAATACTTACTAGGTAGGCCCCATCCAAATTGTCGGTCTCTGGATATGACCCAGACCCAGACCCAGATATTTGAATTGCCTCCCATTTAACTTCATTTTGACAGTGTGTGTGAAATA
Organism: Synchiropus splendidus; assembly: GCF_027744825.2. Classification (NCBI taxonomy): domain Eukaryota; kingdom Metazoa; phylum Chordata; class Actinopteri; order Syngnathiformes; family Callionymidae; genus Synchiropus; species Synchiropus splendidus. Next base: position 15,554,858 of record NC_071346.1, on the reverse strand, counting down.
AAATAAATACATGATAGCCATTTTTAACCCATATGCTATCTGTTAAAAGAAGTGAATATGAATAAATAAATGAATTAAAAAAGAAAGAAAAGAATGCTTTGCCTGCAATTGTTTCCCAATTCTCCCTGTCTGATTTGTTCATTTTTCACATCATTTGTCTTTCTTTCTGTGACATTAAAAACCATAAAATCAAAGAAGGTGCCTTCATTTTTTAAGACGGCCATTATTTTATAGATGGCTGTGGTTAGATTCCCTTTTGGCCAGTTATAGATTGATGCATATGGTTAAGTGGTGGATAGTGTAATTCAACCACCTCATGGAGAAAAGAGTAGCAGTACACAACAATACACTGCCTTGTCGATTTGCATAACATTTGCACACAACATTGTCATACATTAAGGAAAAGTGTAGGACTTACTTGCTCAGGACAATTATAAGCGGTGATAATGGCTTTCACTGTGAGTGCTTTTGGTGGGTTCAGTCCTCAAACACAGCCAAGACAATCAATGAAAGTGTTGCTTTATGGAAACATATACACCAAGACAGAGTGTGACAAATTACAGTAGTTCATCTTATAAGTATCAGGCTGGAGCCTTTGCTATGACTCACCAACAAGGATTTTACAAAACATAATTATTATTAAAATCTTTATATATATATATATATATATATATATATATATATATATATATATATATATATATATATATATATATATATATATATATATATATATATATATATATATATATATATATTCCTATTATTTATTTATTTATTTATTTATTTATTTTAGCTGCAACAGTACATTTTTCGTAACACAATGTTGGCTGCTATAACGTGGTTATGTCAGACTGCTGGTGTATGTGAAGCAGCCCAGTGAATGTCCAATGTCCTTGTTTGGTTTAGTCCAGAAACTTATTAACAAGTGCACCTCTTAAGGGGTAACATTTCTACAATTTTACATGTTGCTATTAATGTTATTATCTGTAATCTGTACACTGTACACTAAATTATTTTCAGGAGAATATATATATTTATCTTTTCCCCTCAACATTCATAAAAAAATGCTTTTACACCTCGAGATGTGTTTAATAATAAGACAATACAGTTCACTTTTCTGGAGCCACCAACAATCAATAAAGGCATGACGTAATGAAGCTCAAAATCCCTGTTCAAAGTCACACAGAATGGAATGTTAGTTTTATATTAATTGCTTTCTTTTTTTCAGCCATGCAGTTCAATAGCTAAGCAGCATCCACTACAAAGTGTTCCTAAAATCTGGTAAAATATCCAATTTAGCCTGGATTAGTATTCACGATTGCGCTATCATGGTTTTAATCCACTTTTAAGCTTTTAAGGATAGACAACGTTCCCCGCAAAATAATATAAAGCATGGGCAAAAGTAGCAATTAAAAATAACAAGCTGGAGAACTTCATTAAAAGGAACGCTCTTTAGGGAAAAGCAGGACACTGCACTCAAATCATGAATCTGTCTGACAGGATCTGGATGGCGCGATTGTAGAAGCCTGCACGAGCAAAGATGACTGACATCTGACAGAAGTGAAATCACAGTGCAACGTTGTCAATAATATTTAATGAAAATCTAATCTTTCTCTGTCAGTCACACGTCAAACTGACACTTCATTTTAAAAAAAGGTTTTGCACCATCAGCACGTCTGTTTTTTCTCTTTTTTTGTTGAGCTATTTTCTTGCATTTCTTCATTGTTTGTTTGAATCATAGTCCACTCACTCAAAATCCAGTGATCTTCTTTTGGGAGCACAGTCATATATTGGCTACCAGAGCGATAAGGTCTGCTTATGGAATGTGTTCTAGGGGTGACGCCACATCCAGAAGGGGTTGGATTTTTTTCACTTCCCGATGACAAACACAGTGTGCCTGGTTGACATGTACCGTGTTGTTGTAAGCATTGCATTTTTTCTATGAATGAATAAATAAAAGTTGGTTATGATGTTTGTACAATTGCAAAAATACACATGCTTGTCAAATGATCTGACATTGACATGTGTTATGTTTTGCTGATATAAATGTTTGGTATATTGTATGATGGCACTATGCACCATTGAGTAAAGGACATATATATATATATATATATATATATATGGTACATAGTGCCATCGAGTCCTTTACTCAATAAAAAGATTCAAAGTTGGCAAACAGAGAGTGAACAGACCTGGCCTGAATGACAGCAGGAAGTGTGACAAACTGGCACATGTGTTGGGAATCAGTCATTCCTCAGGCCTTGAGGAATGACAGCAAGCAGAACAAGTCATAGCGGGGCAGGACATGAATGACCTGTTTAAAAATTAAAAATAAAATCTCACAACAAAGATTAAATTTCACTGTGTTTTGCTGGACAATGTTTGACCGGCCCATAGGAGAGCCAGTATTTTCCCCATCTGTTTCATTTTAATGCTGCTGAGCTCAGCAGCAACCTGCTCATCCACAGTGTCACATTCAAACCACATTTTCAAAAGGTCTGCTGACTAAATGCTAATAGCCGAATCAAAACATTTGGCACAGGAGCAGTGCACAGCTGAGAAGATGCGGTTGCCGGCTTGTACTGGTTTCAAGTGTCTTATTGGTGGTTGTAAAGACATGCATGTTTACTTTTTCCAAATAGAATGTCACATGAAGCTGCAGTGGCACGAGTGAGAAAAGCAGTTAGATTTTACTGTATTATTCTTTTAAATAAACAAGAAGATGTTTGACCCAAGAACCAGCCATTAAAACATACTCTCCACCATATTGCAGCTCCCCAGAAATACATAATTTATGAGCATGCCAAAGATGACTTTCAGTTCTCTGATCGTCTGTATCTTTTCTTCACAGTTTCAATCCGTCCCTCCAACTTCAGTATTTGAAAATGGTTGCATCAGATCTTCATTTTTATCTTCATTTTTTTATATTTTGGGTTTCATTCAGGAGCTGTCTATATGTGACCGTCGAGTCAACATTTTGATCGAGGTTATGTGTTCATTTTTATACAATCGCTCCTTGATAAATAGCAAAAATAGCAGGTAATTTCCAATTTTACACAAGGCCCAATATGTCATCAACTAGGCATTCAACTGTTTTTTGGCTGTTCTAACCAGCTTTAGCAAGAGTACCACCACCGTAGTGTATTGTGTGTTCCTTCCTAAAATAACCCTGATTCTTATCGTGTTCATATCATGCCTCATCAAATCCATGGACTGAAATGTATGTCATCCTCTGCTTTATTATATTATTAATATAATTACTTAATGTTAAATTATTTTGTTTTGGGTCAATGTATTGGGAGCCGGTACTTCCATCTCCATTGTCATTCCATTGTCTCTCATAATCCTCAGTCTGGCCTCCATAACTTTGTATCCAGATGTTTCTACATGAGCTGTCACTTTAATATACTCATTTCTTAACTTTTCCTTCCAGGACACTCCCAATGAAAGTCTGAGCATTTTCAACTCTTCCACTTTTAAGTCGGCTTCCGAGCTCTCTACTGTCCTGATGGCTTTTCACTATTGCTGCTACTATTCTTCCACAAAATTCAACAGCTCCTGCTGCTCCAAGGATGCTCCTCTCTTCACTCACTTCCTCCTTACTAATTCCAGTATATTCTTCCAAGTCTTCCTGACCTTGACCTTGACCACATTCTTAAGGGATGACCTTTTATTTTGTCCACCAGATGTTATTTCACCCCAACATGGACACTGTTTTCCTCTTTCCGCTATGAATCTCATCACTATTGATCAAGCAAAACCATGGCCATAAAATAGGTTCATGCTGCATCTGGTGCTGAATGATAATTATTCCCTGCAAAATGGAAAAAGAATGACTACTTTCTAAATTAAATAATTTATCTTGACAAGGGTGAGAATATATTCGACTGGCCAGAGGTAATTATGTCCCAGAAATGAGAGTTTCAGGGACAGCGCTTATTAAATTTCATCACCACTGACTCCTCGCCCAAGGTGTGAAAACGTATTAAAATGCATCAGAATCTCTCTAAAATTCATGAAAAACATCCCATAACCTTAAATGATATTTCTACTGTTAATAATAATAATAATAATAATACATTCATACATGCTATACAACATATTCTAGTGACAACATTCAATTGTTCAGGATTTTTTTGTTTTGGTCTCCCAACATGTACATGAATCATGGTTTCAAACACTTTAGCTCAGGAGGATTTCATGCGCATTGTTGGCAGCACAGTGCTGTCAAAATAATGAGTTACAGCAAACCCGGCCTGCTTATTTTTAGAGAACAGATAACAAAAAAAGCAATTTGGGCTGTAAAATGACAGATAACAATGCAAAGGAATAAACAGTAGTCTGACAGAATAAGTCAGATTTCAGCAAGTTTTGGTGTGGTAGGTGACTGACTATAATTTGTGTTTATATTTTCTCAACTTTTTGTTTTATTTTCTAATTAATCCTGCACTGTGAGATCACATTAGTGTTGTAGCTGAGGCCACTTAACCTGAAATTGACAAAAGCATATGTCTATTAGTCATTTAGACACGCTCTTATGCTGGAGTCCAGGTGTTGCCTGACTGACTTAAAATGCATGTAAACAGCTTGGTCCAACCACTGGAGAGAAATTCTAATTTCTCTTAGTCGGCCTACACAACCTGAATAATGCAGTTAATAGCTCGATTAAGCCAGCTTGTAGCGGAGTTGCTTGACCTTGACCGGACTGGGAGATGTGCGGCTGCACGATTTTCAGCTATGCAGCCGAAGCGAACAAACTCCTTGAGTAATCTCAGTCTAATGATGTTAATAACCTTCGATACAATTGGGAAGTTGTGTGCGTAACATGATGCAGTATATGTGTTCCTCACGCTTAGTCGATGTACACCTGAGCACATGACAAACTTGACATCAGCTGTGAAACTTGCATACATATCGTCTTCCGCCTCATTCACGCAGGGCATTTTCATTGTTTGCTCTCACAAGAAGATTAGAGGACGCGATGTGTTGGTTAAGGAGGCGACAGTACCATCATGTTAGCAACGGTTAGCATTGTTGCCTAGTAGGTTAGGGCTCATGCCGGTGATCAAAAGTGCGACTCTGTGCTTTAGATACTCGACATCTATCATCCTTTTAACACATAGACAAAACAGAGAGTTTGTGTTGACAATGGTGAGAGCATCATGACGGGGACGGCAGTCAACCATCGTGCCGATGGGCTGATTCTGGCTCTTCAGTTAAACTAGCTGATCAGTCAGCATGATCACTGTGTACAGAGAATGATAAGAGAGTCTGAAATGGTTCCTTGCTACCTGGCACCAACCACCGTAGCAGAGGTGCATGACTCAGTTATCCGACATTCTCTGCACTGCATATAAGCCGGAAGAACATGGCGCAATTGAGCTAAATCGAGCTATTGTGTTAGTCAGGCCACTCTATGTTCTGGAATCGATCTTGGTCTTGTGTTATGTGGTCTCGACTACAACACCACATTCCATCAAATTCTTATTGATAAGGGGAGGCAAATTTTCTGATGTTTTGAATGAATGAATGTTTTGAGATCAGAACAGTGTCTACTATATATGATCATAAATAACATGAAAATTTGATGCTTATACATCAGATAGTTGTAGTATATCAGATGAAAAACAGAGTACATGAAGGTTATTCAGGTGGTTATTCACTGTGGTAGATAAAATATGGAACACTTGATGATGCAAGGTTGTCCCTTTACGTCTGATACAGTCTTCCAATGTTTACGAAATGACATGCTGGCACAGTACTTGCTAGTAAAATGAATCCACTATCCTTAAATTACATTTAATTTTTCATTCAACCCTCAAAGTGTAAAGCACTTTCAAGATCTCATGCTCCGTAATGTGTGCCACCCACTTTGGTTGCTCAGGGTAACATCAAGAGGGATTTCTGGTTCAAAAAGGCAAATAAGGCTTCAGTCGGTATAAGTCTGTGGAATAATTTGCTAAATATGTCAGAGACAGGAATGAAACGGAGTATTTTTCTGTGGAATAAATTGCATATTTTTTCCATGAACAGAAAAGCCTCATCCTCTGTAATTTGATCCACAATATGTTCAAAGGATTATCTTATCCTGCAGCAGCGCAATTACAGGAAAAATAAACAACTGCACGACTAAATAAAGACTTAAAATAAAGAAAATACATTGCATAATGGATGAGACCAAACTGCTTGAAACATCTATGGAAAGAGACCACACACACTAACAAGAGCTCCTCTGGATCGAGGTTACTTAAGGTAGTCCAACGTAGCACCTCGGTCACATCACATCTGGAAGGCAAAAAATGTCTGTCACTTTCTGGTTGGTTGTGCCACAAACCCCACTCTTGATTCATATATTCTAAAAACATATAGGACTCAGTCCAGGGGCTTCCTCAGGGGAAACCCACACAACCTCCATAACAATATTCCAGATGGGTTGATATGTCGGAGTTTGATCTGCAGTCACTGAGTGAAGGCCTGATACATTACTTTTTTTTTTTCATGGGAAAAAAATGCAGATTTCGGAATTGTGGAGACAACACAGTATAGCACCCATGTGTTTCATTACACTCCTCTCAGATATCTATGGACACTGGATACTCAGTCAGATCTTATCTGTGTGAAGAAAATAGAGTTTCCTTTAATAATCTTGAAAGCTAAAAATACAAATTGAGGTGTATTCATTATGCAGAGACTTCATTGTGAGAGGCTGATATTTCGGGATCATCTCCTGCTTCAGTAAGACATCTTGCCTAAATGCAAAAAAATATATACAGTATATATATTTTGTAATATAATTATAAATGTAATATAGGTGTAATAATAGGTTTCATTCACCGTCCATGTTTTTAAGACAGAAAGCATTTCCTTTGGTCAGATCCCTGAATGCTTCTAGTACAAACTGAGTCAGTATTTTTGGTCCCCCCCTTTTTTTTAATACTGCTGAGCTCAGCAGCAACCTGCTCATCTACAGTGTCACTTTCAAACCAAATTTTCAAAGGCCTGCTGACTAAACACTAATACCAGCATCAAAACATGTGGCACAGGAGCCACACGCCGCTAATATTATAAGGCTGTGCTGGCTTCTGTCCCAAGTTCATTTGATTAAGGTGAATGGCGTACCTTGTTTTGGCTCGGAAAGTGTTTTTTTCTCATTTTCTGGTTAACATAATACACACTGTTGAGTTGCAGATGCTTTTGCAAATTACCTGAACCAGGAATAGTATTATTCTCCGAACAATATTGTCACATTCAGAGTTCGTAAACAGTGATGTTGTTGAAATGGGTACATGTGCAAAAGGAAGTATGGCAGAGTACAGTTGCTGGTCAAGCTACATGAGACCTGCAAAGGATTGTATATTTTATCTGCAAAAACTTTCATTGACAGATGAAAGACGGATCCGTGACAGATACAGCTTCAGAGAGTGTTCATTTTCTTCACAGTACTCCAAGTCCACACTTCGAGTACAGGCACTGACAACCTATCACACAACAACCAAACAAACAACTCGAGCATCTCTGTAGATGGATCTACAAGCGGCTTAGATTGGCAAGATAAGTGTTCATATTTTGCGCTGACGTGAACCGAATGAGTAACATCACAAATGAAAAGGATGCCGCTGCGTTACTGGGGGCAACGCAACACTGAGAAAACATGTCCTCAGGGCATCAGATTACTATGAAAGAACTTTAACGAAATAATGTCTGACAGCGATAACAGTCCATATACTCTACATTCTACTTCCAGCTATCATAGAAATCCCTTGCTGATCCAGGCTCCGCCCTTGACCAATCTCTTCAAAGGGGCCGGTGGCTGGAAGACTTGAATTATGTATTAAGTATTTTCTTCCAAAAAAATTTCCACGACCAACAGTGGACCTTTGAACAAGATAATACCAGTAGTCCAATTGGTACTTTCACTCATTTGTCAGGGGAAAACAATAAAATATTTCAATCACTAACATAGTGTTATAACTGATCCTGACACATCATGACCGTGTGCGTGCGTGTTTTCTCACAGTTAACTAAACTATATCCACACCTCAGCGATGAAAATACAACTATTTTACTTGTTTTTTTTTTGTCATGGCAGTTACTCATTAGTACTGGTTCTGGAATCAGATCTTGCTATGTTTATGTGCATCATTAGACATCAGTGTGCATGGCCTGTGTGGCTAATATTTCCAGGCAACAACACTATTTTCAAAGAAATCCATTTTTTTATGTTGAGTGTTGTGACATAGTGGTTGGATTTTGTTATTATTGTTATTTGCGGTGAAGAAAACAGAATTGAAACCGCCTGTTTCAAGGTTAGGTAACCAGATATATTTATATATATATTTTATCACATGAAGAGAACGTGTTTATCTATGCTGTTCGGACTGTTTAAGAACCTCTGTCAGAAACAGTTTGTCATTCTTCATTGTTCAGCTGGAGCAGTCAATTCATCTGTATTCATGTTTTTAACATCTTTCCGGTCAGAGACACAGATGAGGTTTGAGAGGAATTTATGTTACAACCGGTCAAAGGACTCTGGATGTGTGGGACTATATAATTCTGATAGATAGTTTGACTTTTACATTATTTTCGTTCACCACTATAGGACTAATAATAACCATCTAATCCAATTAAATTTTCTCTTGAAAAAATGGTGGGCAGAGCAAATAAGGCAAAACAGTAGATACTTCATTTTCAGAGTAAATTGATCTAGTTGACATTGAACCAAAGGATTTTTTGTTTTTGTTCATTATCAAAGCCAATATTATCTTTTCAATACCACAGTTTTGATTTTGTTTTTTCAGCGCCAAGTGAAATTGACTCTGCTCTGGCTCGATATGTGAGAGGGCTACCTACAAAGGACTGCTCATTTAAATCAGCACAAACTCTCACTGACAAATGATACAAGGATTTCAGAGCCAGACAATGTGTGAACTTTACTCTCTTCACTCTCCTGAAACGTTCAGTGAACTTCACTCTGCAGTTACAACACAACAACCAGATAAATATTAGCACTGAAATCCTTTCATCTTTGATGTTCACTAATCCATCTATGTAGATGGTAATACAAGCCACTTCCATTGCAGAGGAGTGTACACATAACTTTGATGATGTGGAGTGTAAATGGGTCTATAGACCAAACACAAGGTGAAGGGGGTCAGGTGGAAACAATCGGAGACAGTTCGACCTGAGATGGACAAAGCAAGTTCACCGAAATGTGAGGGGATTTAAAAACAGCCATGAGATAAGTACGGAGCCCTGGAAGTGACATGCATGTGTTTATTTTTTTTGGAGGTGGCATGCATGACTTTTTTTTTTTTTTAGGCTGAGTATTTCGAGATATTTTAGTTATCTATGCTGTTCGGACTGTTTAAGAACCTCTGTCAGAAATAGTTTTTCTTCATTCATTCATTCATTCATTCTTCATTGTTCAGCTAGAGCAGTCAATTCATCTGTATTCATGTTTTTTAATATCTTTCCGGTCAGAGACACAGATGAGGTTTGAGAGGAATTTACCGGTCAAAGGACTGTGTGAGGGGATTTAAAAACAGCCATAAGATAAGTACGGATCCCTGGAAGTGACATACATGTGTTTATTTTTTTTTGAGGTGGCATGCATGACTTTTCTTTTTAGGCTGAGTATCTCGAGATAATTTTTATCTCAAGAAACGATTACTTCCTGTAACCACTATGTCTCCCATGGCTTTGTAACATTGTCATTCGCTGTCTGCAAGTCGGAATATTGCCGACGGCAATGTCTGTGCGCTTTTAACACTCTGATCAAGTGGCTTCTACTCAAAATAATACCACCTGTGGCATGCATGACTTTTATTTTTGTTCTCCTGAGATAACAGTTATCTCGAGATAATTTGTATCTTGAGATCATTTCTATCTCTGTGTTAAAAAAATAAAGTCATGCCTGTCACTTCCAGGGACGTGTAATACGTATAGCCACATATGGTATTATTTTGAGTAGAAGGCACTTGATCAGGGTGTTAAAAGCGCATAGACTTGCAGACAGTGACTGACAATGTTGATGAACAGTTGCGAAGCCATGGGAGACATTGTGGTTACAGCAGGATGTATACAAAATGGTTTGCCAGAGAGGCGGCTACGCATGCGCTGACATTTACGATTGTATCTGGAGATAACAATTATCTCGAGATAGTTGTTATTCGGGCAAAAAGAATAAAGTCATGCACGGCACGTCCAAAAAAAAACAAAAAACACACGCATTGTCACTTCCAGGGCTGTGAACACAGTGCTTTCTGAAAGAATATGCTTTTGTTCATTGATGTCTTCAACGCAGTTGAGCTCCATATACATTTATCTGCTTGTAAAAAGGCAGGAGAAGTGCTCCCGTGGCTGATTACTAGTTCATGTTGACTTATAAAATACTGCAGGAACAGATTGCAGACATGCAGATATGCTGGTACTTCATCTGCAGAGTGGATTATTTAGTGTTTAATCCTGCTTTCAGCATTCCCACAAGTCTCAGTGCAGGTTGTAACTTTAGCAGTGAGAGCTGATCGGCTGTCTGTACGCCAGCACCATAGCGACAGTGGCCTCTTCAAGGCTCTAATCAACTTTGCGGCCCACGCTAAGGTTGACAGCAAATGCGCTGAAGAGATGAATCTGTTTGGAGCTGATCACAGAACGAGTCATAAAGCCGGGGCCAAAGCCTCGCTCGTGCGAGAAGATTAAACAGGGAGATCTTTCTCTTGATCAGAGTCTTCGGTCCTGCCCTCCCCGCCATCACTGCACCTGCTCGTCGCATCCCTTGATGGATGTGCTCCTCTCTTGTGACACTTCCTCTCTTTCTCTCCACTTTTACAGATGTCCTTTTCTTCAGTGCTCCCTCTCCAGCCCTGATGCCCCCACCGCTCGTTTTTTCCCCCCCTTTCTGATTTGCAGCTTAAAGTGTACGCAAGCATCTCAACCGACTGCAATCAGTTTGTGGTTCTGACCAGTCTTACAAATCAAATAGTAATTCCAGAAACCTTATTTGTCCCTTTCGTATTATCAATCATGGAGTGCTGATGGTTGGTGAATGTGGCTCATGCTGGTGGATTCAGCGAACCTGCTGCTAACCTCAATTATCATATAAACAAGGCGAAGGAAACCTGGGTCACTTCCGTGTACATGGCTACCTCCGATAGTTAAATTGCGTATGTGTTCATTTGTCATCTACACTCAATGGCCACCTGGTCAGCTGTTAACACAAGAAATATGTTGAAACTAAAGGGACTGGCTTTGGACAGGGCATGGTTGTTGGCGCAACTCTGCTTGACACGCTGAACCTTCTTTAGGGTTTATAGAGAATTGGATGAAAGTATTCTGTATTCAGTCAATGAGGTGAGAGTCTCTTCATTTCTTCCTTGACATTCAGATGGTAGGGGTCAACTTGAAAGCATGGCTCCATCCTGCCTTCACTCAACTGCTCAGGCGGTGTGTGAGGGACATTTTCTTGGCACACTTTGGGCCCCGTAGTACAGTTTGAGCATTGCTTAAATGCCATGGCCTTTAAACAAAGTAGTATTTTTGCTGACCTTGCAGCCGCCAAATCTGAAGCAACAGTGCGATGCCGCGCTGTCAATATGGAATGTTCTTCAATCTATGCCTTCAGAACTGCGGCAAATCTGAATTTGTTCAGAATAGACTTGGAAATTATATACTGACACACTTGTTGTCTGTGGTTCTCTTTTCCCTTTATCCTTTAACATGTTCTCTAAAACAGAAAACTAAAATGAGATTTTTCAATTTAATTTCACTTATGTATAATGACCTCTATGTTATGTGACTGTCCACGTTCCCATTTTCACATGCGTCAAATAAATTGACCGGGAGGGCGGATAGTAATAAACATGAAGTTGTGTCCCAGCTTGGGCATTAAACAGTCCATGGCACAGAAAAGGCAATCCTCTTTCGTTGTGGCTTTTTCATCAAAATACATCTACCGATTGTCTGATCAACAAAAACGGTGAGGGAATTTTCCATGTGGGACGATGAACATATGTTCGTCTTAACTTAATCCAATACAAGAACCTCACGTTGGAACTGCATTTTTTAATCTTCTGGGGTTGAATTTCCAACTAACCACATATTTTCCGCAAAATTGTAATTGTAATTAATGGTGACTTTCTACTGAATAAACTTGTGTTGCATTGTAATTTTGAGGCGGAAACACACTGTAGTACTTGTCTGCTATACATTCTTACAGTATAGAAGCCTAACTGCTTTTTTGTGTCTAAAAAATATAGTGTTTTCCATTTATTTAAATTCCTGGTGGTCCGGGCCACATGTGCCCCTTACCCCAAAAGCAAATCTGACCATGTTCATATGGGACAATACTTTGTGCAGTGCAACACCTTCCAACCACCCCTTAAGTTTGTGGAGATCAATGGGATGAAGTGAAGCTGCCAGTCACACCAGACACTGTCAAGAGAAAAAGAACAAACAGGAAACCGGATAAGACTGCACAAAATAGACCTGTGGAGGGGGTCGTGACCAATGGTGACTTTGCCTGCCAGCAGTTCAAGCTCTAGTGTTAAAACCACATGGACTATAAAGGCACTTGACCGTGAGCTACTACTACTCTATCTACTATCTACTTATTTCACATGAGTTCATGAAAACAGTGCATAGTCAATTCAATGATGCAACTCCCATAATTAAATAATTGTGTCGGCTTGCAGGAAAGCTTGTCCCCAGACCAGAACCAATCTCACCTCATTGGGATTTAATGTGTAGGCCTCAAGCTATGTGCTACCTGTGATGATGGCTCTGCTGCATTCCGCAGCTGTTTTATCTTCCTACTTGAGTCTTGAAGCAATGTTGAATGGAATATAACCATGCATTTTGTCTCCAGAGTCACAAGAAAGTAGCTTTCTATTGAATATATGCCGTGGTTTTTAGACAGTAGCTTTCTGGTTTCTGCTATTAGTCGATGAACCCTGCCTTATTGTATCCAATAATATGACCGCCGGTTTTGTAAAGGCATTAAGTGTGCATGTATGTATTCTGAAAGAAAAAACATAATACTGAGAAGATCAAAATCCTGGATTTTTTTGACAATTTTTTCCCAAAAATATCAATTTCAAGTGGACTTTAGCATGTTGACACGTAGTGCAGTTAAATGAAGCACATACCACTTCAGGTACCTCGTATGATCAAGCGCATGGTTACATATGGTGCCTCATATACCAAGTGGCATCTAGAATGAAGTAGTGACAAGTAGGGAGAATCCCCTAAATGGGAAAATGTTTTACTCCATACTCTCAAAAAGAGTACATGTCCATGAAAACAAAAGGTCTTATTAACCTAATTCAAAGCAGACAACAATCTGAAAACCCTTTTTTTTTTTGTTTTTTTTAATAAAAGGGTTGAGTTCTGCAAGAGTTATGAATAACAACTGAGGGCATATTGATCTGAGACATAGTCAGAAATAGGTTATGCTTATGAATCTTTACTGACAAACGGTTGCTGAAAATATTGTATTTATTTAGCTACAGCAAGTGATCGCACATCGAGTGCATGTTTCAGCATCCAGTTTTCCAACCTATTTGACCACCAGTAAGCAACTTATTTTCCAAATTCAACACCAATCTCAGTGAAATATTTTGGGCATTTATTATATGTGTGAAGAAGGAGTGCTGACATGAGCCAGCAGATGGGTAGCCGAGGATGTAACACAGCCCCAGCGTGTGTATATGCCTTCCCTCCACCACCAATCTCATCCTGCTTTTTAATATAGTGCGGATGATTGCATGCACCATTCGTTCGCTATAACTCCCGAGTACTAATAAAAAATAAAAAAAAATCTGACAGTGGCGATGGATTACTCCATTCCTTGCTCATTATTAACACAACAATGAATTTGCCTTTGTCATGAGGTGGGATTCGCTCAGTTGGATTTAAGCTACTTTACCTCAGCAATGCAGGTGGAACTAACCAAGTTATCGACACTGGCAGGGCACAGGCATGTTTGGCACGTGGCCATCTTTATGCTTGTCCGTGACAGCTGAGGTTTCTGGAAGAAATACTGTCAAGACTTTCTTCCGCTCAAGTGGAAGTCAAGACACAGCATGCAATTTCCCGAGCATAAAAAAGAATTTCAGCAGCCATTAATCAACTACATCTGAACAAGCAGCTTGAATGATAAACATTCCATACCACCGGCACAATGTGCATCTAGGTGCTGGTCATGTTTCACGCTTCATGTGTTTTCATTTTCATGGTAAGAATGAACTCATACATGTTTTAAGGGCAAAGGGTTCTTGAGCTGAATGCACAAAACATCTGCATGGAAACACAAAAAGAAAAGCAAATTGTGTGGCACCAGTCAAGAGAGTTCTTCAGCTATATTCCTCAACTTTGTTGTCTCGGATTTTGTCGGAACAGAACTGCGGCACTTAACATACTGTGGTCCATGGATGGGGATGCTGGGAATCTAAGCAACTTGTTAATGGTTTGCTCTCATTCTGGTGAGTCTGTAGTGGGGTGCAAGAACCTGGATTGTAGTCAGGTCTAAGTCCAAAGTCCAAGAACAGGATCCTAACTGTTCTGTTCCCTTTGCTCAGGTGTCATGGCCTCTAGAGGCACTGCATCAAGTGTGAGTTTGGTTGCTCGGCTGGTTCTTTTTTTCTGAATGGAACAATGCATGGTGTTTTCCACTGCATGGTGGACACTTCAGACCCTTAACCTAAAAAAAAAAAAAAATCACAACTGAGACATTTATTACCGTAGTCCATCTGTTATGATACTTTGAAATTGTGTTATTCAAATTAGTTAAAGATCATAAAATATACTGGAAATATTATGGCACATACTGTAAAAAGAACATGAGGATTCATCAGAGGGAGTCTGCTCACTGCAAGAATCGTTCTGTTTCTACAGTAAAGAATTGGACAACAGTTTTAGAGGAGTCATTTAATTCTTTTGGCTCAAAGCATACAATAGCTAGTTCTGCCAAATGAATATGCTCAAGGTCTTGGCTAAACCATTGTCTTTGACAGATTGTTATGAAAATCCAGTGATGATAATAATAATAGTCAACAATAGCCAGATTTATTTTTCTGAAGTTTGTCGCGACCTCAGAAAATAAATATTTGGATAAATCAGAGTTTGCATACTAAACAATGTGCATTTTGTCGAGCTTAGAGAACGGCAAGCACAAAATTTAATTTAGCTGATTGGAGGTGTTGGAACATGTAGATGACTTTATTAACCTTTCTGGCAATAGCCATCAAATTTGGATCTGAGACTGCAGTTGAGAGACAGGTTTGAGAAATCACAGCTGTCATGCAGAGGTAAATAAAATAAGCCAGTTAACTTTAGATAAGAAACTATACTTTCAGCAGTACAAAAAACTCTATTTACAGAACACTTAGTAGTAGCAGGAACAAACAATGGTGCCAAACCGATACTGACGATCATCTCAACAGCAACACAAATATACCAACTGGAAACATGAACTGCAGTGACAACTCCACAGCTGCGATAGGCAGCATGTCTTCCACAACATACCTCGCTGCTACTAGTATGTTCAACTGCTTTTGAGGCTGTGAAACTGGCGTCCCGAAGTCAAGCTTCTGCTGTTTGGCTGCAGTGGATTCTCCTGTGGCGTCAGACGAGCGAAGCTGCTTCAGGCTTTTTTCACACCACCTTGGTCGATCAACGTATGCACTTTCTGAAGATGTTACGCCAGATTGGAACTGCTGGTTTTGTATGTGCATAGTGTTTTCGAGCCTCCACATAACTTGCATGTCATTACAATATTTCTCTGGTCTAAAAAGGAAAAATAATGAGAAAATATCCGCAATGGGAATCCCACACCTGGACCGTCATCGATCGCAGCCATTATTTTTTTTGTCCACATGCGCGACACTGCGCCACGTGACTAATGCAGGCTTCACGTCCACCACAGAAGCTTTTAATGCATATTATGGACACTGCTTTTTAAACTTTTTAAAGAGTTGTGAATGTGAAGTAACAGGTAACGTGCATGTTTAAGTCACAGTAATGATAAACACGTTGGTAATTTTGGCAAAGGAACGCGTTTAGTCCCAACACTGATTACAGTAACCGCATACATTTTTGCATATATATTAGGAATATGGTAAAAAAAAGATGCCTTTTCTACACACTAGATTGCATTGCTCTGACACACATTAGAAATGTAGCACAAATATCCTCTACTTCCATGCTTTAGGTATATTTTCTGCATGTCTAACAAAAAAGGGTCAGGAAATGAAATATTACATAAATTGTGAAGTGTCCCTGAGGGCATTTTGGGAATCCAGGAATGGATTATTTAAAGCCATTAAGTCAGTTAACAGATCAATTCTAGTAAAATGCTGTCAAGAGTCGATGTCTGCTGTGTCACATGACAAAGCACTGACACACAGTCATTTCAAAATACTACATGGAAGAACCACCCGGAATATTATCAGGTTGTTTTATCTTCTGATGACAGACAGAGACTCTCACTATTGAAGTATCTCTAAAAATAAAAGCTTTGTGAAAACGTGAAATGTTTATGTTATGACTACATTGAACTCTTCATCAATGATTCTCTTGGTTACTAATACTACACCACTCCTGGAAGACAAAAACGGATTAAAACACAATATCATTCTTCAATTTTGCGTTTGATTTATTCCGGTGCTCTTATTTTGAAGTTATTTCCCACACGTTCCTCCAGTGTAGAATAATGTTTTCCTCTTTAGTGCGGGCTTGACCCAGTCAAGTTTCGGGGACAACTGAAGTCTGTTTATGAGGAAGTGAGGACCCACTGAAGTGTCACGCCCCCCTTTTCCGTTCTCCACTCACGGCTGCTCTCTCCTCCGCCGAGCATCCACAGCTGACAGAGCAGCCAACCACGGATGCTTCGAACAGCACTCTTCACTAGCATCAACATGGGGCCGCTTCTTTCCGGGCTCTGCTGGGTCCTTCTGGCGGCTCGTGTCGGCGGTTTAACCGGCGACGAGGACCAGAACCAGGACACCGAGTGCAAGATGAAGAGTGTGACAGTGTCGGCGCTGCCGTTTCTCAGGGAAAACGACCTGAGCATCATGCACAGCCCCTCGGCCTCTGAGCCGAAGCTGCTGTTCTCCGTCAGGAACGATTTCCCCGGCGACGTGGTGGTGGTGGACGACCTGGAGAACACCGAGCTCCCCTTCTTCGTCCTCGGTGAGCAGTCGTCAATTCATTCGGCACAAACGCGACTTCATTGCGCGACAATAGCGAGTGTTTTCCGTCATAGGCCTGCACACCAGTTAGTCTAATAACACACTCTGTCAACCACAGACTCCAGCTGGCACTTGAATCGAAGAATAATATCAGTATTGGATGATAATAAGTACTTGACAAAATCCCAAATGGCCTCTATTTAACGCACGTGCGCGGACTTGTCCAGCAGCTGATGCTACGGAGGCTCACTTAGCATGTGCATGCTAAAAACATGAAATATATTTCTGTATGTGCGGTGTCACTCCAAGTTGTTTGTGACCATGTTTGGACATCCAGTCCACCGTTTACACGCCTAGTTGGCCAGTGCTTGTGTGTCTTGGTAACACTTTCTTGGTCCATCACCTAGCTTGTAGCTGGTGCTCAGAAGTTTGAGTTAGCATCCGCGCTGTCCATGGTGCTGAATAATGAGGCAAACCGCCTCGCTCTTTTTTTAAACCCAGTACACCATGAAGAAAAAGGGTCTGTACAGTATGAACAGTATTCAATAACTTGTTTAACACTGTTAAAATGTTATGTTCAACTTTTGAGTTCCCCTCGTATGCCCTCGTTATATTACAAGTGGTAACAACACGTTTTATTTGCTAAACCTGTCTTTTATTCAACACACTGGCAAGTGCCCAGCAACCATTTTCACTCATAATTCAAAATCATTCAAATTCTATCCGCATATTGGGTTATTTATGAATATACTGTTATATATGTTGCTAAATATTATTTTAGAGGGTTGTACAAACTACATTTAACCCTATTGCGCAGTTGTTGTATACCACTTTAATGTTATAACAGTTGTTTTAATGATGAATTAGAATATTAGATTGAAAATGCAAGGTGTATGTTGGCAGATATATGTATATATGATAAAAAAAAAACAAAATCATATTTCATCACAACTCTCTGACAGTTATTTTTTAAATCACACAATTACGGCCAAAGAACAGATTTTATCCAACATGTGAAAAAAACTTGTCAAACATGTCAAATGGTAAACAACAACAACTACTGGAATGACAACTACACTCTAAACACCAACCTTGCAACAAGGTGGCTCTTAATAAACATCAAACTTGCTATAATGTCACAGAAGACATGACTGTTTGATTACATCACCAACTATTAGATCAAAATGCAGTGTCTTGTTTTTGAACCTGATTATTAAAGATCCAGCTGCTTTAGAACCTTTTACTTTACATTTTCCATTATTTTCTTTGAGTTTTCATCTCCTTCTGTAAAGTGGACATCATGAGTGATACCAATTGTTGTTAGCCAGGAAAACAATGGAACAACTTTGCACTGTCTGTTAAGATTTCCAATACAATTCCCAATAGACCTTCTTTTCCATAATTCTATTTTACTTTTGAGGAGTTCACAGACAAATCTTTTGAGTGTTTACATTTTGGAGCACAGTTATTTGGTCCTCAAATAAACACAAATGACGTAAGTGGTCTTTGCTGTTGTTCTGTTATCACTAGTTCTGATATATTATTGTGCAGAGAAAGGGGTGATGAGAGTGGTGTCTCAATGGTGGCTGTCCAAATTGGCAGTGGAATAGGACGTATTGTTAAGTATTTATTACACAGTATATATTGTTACAGTGAAGGGATACAATTAATACCTCAATAAGAATGTCACGCCTCAGCGTTGTCCTAGAGGCATGTTGTCTTTTGATTTGTTAGCAGATCTTTGACGGTCCATGGTGCTGAAAAATATTGTCATTGCTGCAAGAAGCATGTACCATACAAAGGGAAGGTTTCACAAATACTTTGTACATAAGAAATCATATTTGTGACAAATGGCTGTCAGATTTTATAAACATGATTTAATATATCTTGTTGGTTATTTGTTGTGGCAGTAATATTTATTTCAATCCATACTTCACATGGCAGCAACAAATATCCAGGATTTAAGAGGAACAGATTGAGGAACCAAACAGAAGAATGAGATAATATCCAAGTAAACGAATGTTATTCATGATGTGCTTCTAGCTGTTTGAAGTTCTGAGATGG
Organism: Synchiropus splendidus; assembly: GCF_027744825.2. Lineage (NCBI taxonomy): Eukaryota > Metazoa > Chordata > Actinopteri > Syngnathiformes > Callionymidae > Synchiropus > Synchiropus splendidus. Next base: position 15,535,608 of record NC_071346.1, on the reverse strand, counting down.
ATGGGTATCTTTTGCCAACTTTTGGAAGTTTGATGGGTAAATTCCACTCCACTCTCAGTAAGTTTCACTTATCCTCTGTTTGCCATTGCTCATGAGCATTGTAGGGTGCAGAATGTGGAAATCCACTTCTAATTCCAGGAACTTCTTTCCTAATGCCATAGTTGAATGAAATGTTATCCTGGTTTGGTCATCCAACATGACATTCCGATACTGTTGGGTTGCCCTGCATGACTTGAATTTCATCAGATTGTCTTTCAAAGTGACCAGAATTGGTCGCAGCTTTTGGCCCTGTGCAGGCAGCTCACCCATCCACCTTTCTTTGTGTATGATGAACATTTTCCCCTGCTTTTATAATTTATTGTCTGTTCAACAAAGAACCTAATAATAAAGTTTACCATTTCTTTTGACACTGAATATACCATATTCTCGCTTGCTCTTGAAATTGCCTCCGATCTTTAGAATCTCCATTGTTTCGTCACTTGTCTGTTGTCATTTTAAATTTTCTTACGTTGTAGTGTTCTCTGTGTCCAGTACTTGTGCTTTGACTTTCAGTGGTGAGAGGTCATTTCGTGCATTGTCTGGTGCCACTTTTGATAACACATGCCAACAATCTATCCTATTTCTTAGTATCTTAGTATTGACATGATTGGAAAAAACAGGTAATTTGTGACGGAAATTCAGTAAGCAGTATCAGTTTGGGCTCTGTATCGAGCTGTCAAAATTGTCTTTTTGCAAAACCATCATGTCTCCACGGGCCACTTACAGTCTATGTATATTTCGATGAAATGTGCAGCTGCAGAGAATGATGTGAATGAATGATGGGAAAAAAAGACATGTGGAATGTAACAAACTTGTTGTTGAGGTGTTGCAGACCATTTTTGTGCCCACCAAAAATAGTACTATTAAATTATGTAATTCTTTTCCGATATATATATATACATATTTTGGATTAAATAGTTCCAGTTATTGAAGCCTGATTGTTATGAAAGTTGAATTATATGGCAAGTGTCTTGTGTTTGGAACAATCAGTAACTGACAAATATCCACACATCAGTTTTTATATATCTCTGCTTCTGTTCCTTTAAAATGTTCCTTTTGTGAGTTCATTCCATTTTTCTTCTTCTGTCTGATGAGGCTGAAATGCAGACCAATTGCACTGCTAAACTTTCTGTACATTTGTGAAATACTAGCTTCTATGTCAAAGCTGTAAGAAAACCATGCTCCAGTTGAAGTGCTCAAAACCAACCAGCAATTATCTGCTGTGTTAACCTTCTACCGAGCACTGACCGTGATACATAATTTTAACTGGTGATAGTTGGAAAAAAAAGAAAAAGTAATTGTATTTAATTGTGACACTGTTCAGTCTATGCAACGTCTGGAAAAGGGCTTTATAATCTGTACTTAGTTGACCCCTCTCAAAATGGAAAAGAAAAATAAACGTTTAGGCTTCAGGTTGTTGCGTAAACAACCTGAGTTGTTTGTGTGATCTTAAGTGTTCAAATAATGCATTGTGTATATGACTAAGACTGTATAATAATTTGACGTATCCAGAATTAGTCCAGTGGTCAGAACGCATCTGTTATCATCCAAGTGTGTTGCTATTTGAATTCATATTTTATAAATGTCGTACAAAGCAAGCTGTAATGAAAATATACGACTACATCAGGATTATTTTCTTCTGCTGATAAGTCATTTATGTGACAGCAGTGCCCCATTCAGCCCTCCTCCTCAACCCTGTCTCATCACCAGGAGCTAACACCCTGTAATTGTTTGAGTGTTTGAAGACTGCAGAGATAGAGATCAGACACTTTCAGGGTGGATTCAATGTGGTGGCCATTAAAACCTTGCAGGTTGTTGGATTGGGACCTCATTTTGGTAAGAAAATAAGAAACTTGTATAATGTTATGGCTCATAGTTTCTGTGGCCAAGTCAACATCTGTGATCTAGCATCAATGAAAATCTGCTGAAGGAGCTCAATATTTGTTGATTTTTCTTTTGACACAAAGTTGGCTCTAAATTTAAGATGGTATTGCATCTGTTTGGTACGGAGCCCTGGAAGTGACATGCATGTGTTTATTTTTTTAGGATGTGGCATGCATGACTTTATTATTTTTTTGCCTGAGATAACAACTATCTCAAGATAATTTTTATGTCATGATAATGCGTATCTCGAGATACAATTGTAAATGTCAGCGCATGCGTAACTGCCTCTCTGGCAAAGGCGTTTTGTATACATCCTCCTGAAACCACAATGTCTCCCATGACTTTGTAACTGTTGGTCAACGTTGTCATTCGCTGTCTGCAAGTCTGTGCGTTTTTAACACTCTGATCAAGTGCCTTCTACTCAAAATAACACCATATGCGGCTAAGCTATATGTATTACACATCCCTGGAAGTGACATGCATGACTTTATTTTTTTTTTCCCGAGATAAAAATTACCTCGAGATACAAATGATCTCGAGATAACTGTTATCTCGGCAGAAAAAAAAAGTCATGCATGCCACTTGTGGTATTATTTTGAGTAAAAGGCACTTGATCAGAGTGTTAAAAGCGCACAGACTTGGCCGCTGTGAATGACAATGTTGACGAACAGTTACGAAGCCATGGGAGACATAGTGGTTGTAGGAAGTAATCGTCATGCATGCACATCCCAAAAAAAAAATTAACACATGCATGTCACTTCCAGGGCTCCGTAGTTTGGTAAATGTTCTGTTCTGTATATCTGTTTGACATTGGTGACATCGCACAAAACAAAAAGTGCTCGAGGATAATATTCAGTGCTATTCTCCATCTGCTATCTGAACAACTCGATGTCAAAAGTTTCCTGAGAGCACTTTCATGTCTGCTGCAGTCTCGGTGGATTGAATTGAAAGTGGTGAGGGGTCCTCCACCTTGGTTGACGCTAGTGAATTCAAAGAATGCTAACTTAAACCTTGGAAGTGAAGTGATGTGATTTGTTATTTATTTATTTAACTTATTTATATTTTTATCTTAAGAAACCTCTTATGTAATTTAGTGCTCCGTCTCTGCTTTCAGAAAAATAATTAAAAATAACTCTCGCATAGATTGATGCTATAGACTGCCGGGACGATGAAAACAACCAAAAAAAAGAACTTGCGAAAGGTCAGAATTGTTTCTTATCGTGCAATGTGTCATAACAAGCGAAAGCAATGAGGAATGCCTGAACAGAAAGGTTGGGGCAGCTGGAGGGAGAGACAGAGTGAGATGGTCTGATGTCTCGAAAGGGATCAATAGCCCCTTTTTTAAATCAGGTATTGATACTGCAGCCTTGAGGATCTGTCGATTCTGATGCCATATATTCTGCTTGTCGCACATAAAGTTTTCAATAATGTGAACTGTTTAATACTTGCACCAAGAAACACCACACCACTGACGTTGTGCACAACTGCTTTGGTTTTATTAAAATGTAAGGCTTTTAACGGGTCAATAAAAGTGCAACACGGCAAATATATTAAACAAAAAAAAAAAAATAAAGTAAATAAAGTACTAGACTACACTTTCATGGGGTACTGTTGCTCCATGTCGCACAAAGTGAAACTGAGGATATATGGGTTTATGGATCAGTTCGGACAGTTTTTTGGAAAAGAAAGCTGGATGGCTGTCTGTATCAGGTCCAACCCTGGCCAATACCGATAACCATCCATATTGATGATCTGGACCCTAAAACAACCTAAGACTTTCATAGAGTGATAACATAAACAAACCATCACTTCACGTTTGTCATAGATATTTTTTTTCAGTTGAAAGTGGCAAGAGATTTCAGAGCAACAAGCCCGTCTTCTTCAAAATAGAAAGACGGCCATGCGTGAGGTTTGACATTTTGATCCTGTTGAAGTTGCTCAGTAACTCCAGTATTAAAATAATCTCTAAATATTCAGTGGGCTAGTACTGCTATGGACACACTTGGAGGTAATGTCATGTTTTGCATTACCTGACAGCGGTATACTCACCGTGGTTATATCTCATCTGGGCTCTTTGTCACGAAGCTAAAACAACCTGTGCATAATGGGACTCGTCACTGTGCTCTTATCTTTGAATTTATTGTTAAAATATATGGTTACATGATGCAAGAATTATAAAACCCCTTCAGCTGAGGTAAGGGAATTATTTAATTTGTGCTGTAATGTTTTATTTAGCACATTATGACAACAACATATGGAAAATCATTTCCACATAGCTTTCTCTCTTTTTCGACTCTTTGTCCTTTAAACACCTTGACTCCAATGGGATAAAGAACTTTAAACTATCGCTGGTGTTAAATCTGGTGGTCAACAATCTGAACCTGAAGTCTGAACCACCTGAAGTCTTATAATACCCCTGCAGAGACAACATCTATTATATGTTATATATGATAGTGGCGATAAATTGCACTCATCCACTTAATGTTTCTCTGTTTAGCATCTGTAAAAAAAGTTAGTGTCTCTGCATGAACTTACCACGTCCCAAAAAAACGTTACTTCTTTTCATAGGCAAACGCAGACAGTTATTTCCTGCCGTTTCTATAACTCACTATTCTTATCATAGTATGCATCCTGTGTGCACACTTCTTTTTCTTTTGTCGGATGCAGTGACACAAAGAATATCACCATGTGTTTTACCGCGTATAACTGTATGTGTGACAAATAAACCTCTTGAATCTTGAATCTTGCTACTTCACCCCGTCTGCAGTCTCTTCTTCTCCTCCCTTGATCTTAGTTTTATCTTTTTCTTTGTCCCCATTAGTTTGAACAACCCTGCATTAGACATTTAGAAAGCGTCTTTCTAGCTTTAGTAGAATAAATGGGAAGCCCATTATTTTGGAGTTTTGTGTGGAGCACACTTGGGAACATGCTTTAGTCTTCAAATTGAGATACAAAAAACTAAGCATTTATGATGAGCCAATTTGCACAAATGTACCTGCTTGGCCCGAAAATTGATTGAATCTACCATTGCTCCACAATTTAGTCAAAAGCAATTTCCAAAGCAAATCAAAAATGTGATGTCTCCACATGTGGTTGATTAGTGCCTTCATTGGAAAATGTGGCCCTGGACCTTTCCCAAATGAGACTGTTATAGCTAGTGTGGATCTGTGTTTCTGGTGGCTTGGAGATGCATTCACTCCACAAAACCCGATTATCATCAGCTTACAGGCACATAAATGGTTTGATCAGAGATTTATTATTGTTGAAGCTCTGGAAATCAGAAAATCGATGTCCTCCACCTGGGAGCCGGATCATAAATGGGGCTATTGATTCTGAATCTAACTTGTCCTTTTCTAGATTGAAACCCTGATGAAAACACCGGCAGCAGCACGGTGCTCCTCCTCTCTCTCTAGTCTCAATCAACCAAGCCTCTCCCCAGTTGGGGAGTGGATCAATTCATTTGCCTCTTTCTGTGTTTTTGCTAAAACTGGGATGCACCCTTGCGTTGACTGATTCAGTTCTGATTTTATGATGACACTGAGATCAGCACACTTAAAATGTTGTCCTGACCAATGTCTTAAATACAACCGTAAGTGTCTTTTTTACTACCAGTTCAGTAAATTATTCCGTGACATGATGCCGATGTCGATGTGTGCTTGGATGGAAATTGAATGTTATTTCATCCATGGGTCGGCCATGCTGAATTGCAGCTTTGTGTATGTGTATATGTTGTTTCATACATTTTTCATCGATGTAAAATATATTTAGCATCTTTTTCAGTAACGTCTCATACATTTGAAAGCAAATGAGGTCCAACAACTGATCTTTGTTTGAAGGACTGTGATGGGTCACTTGCATGACTGGGATAGTTAATTGCTTGAATTGTTTTTCACTCCTTCATTTCATTTGTAATGGAAAAAAATATATTTATGTTTGTGGTCGGAACGTGACAAAATGTGGGAAAGTTCAAGTGGTATGAATACTTTTTCAAGCCACTGTCTCTCTCTCTCTCTCTCTCTCTATATATATATATATATATATATATATATATGTATATATATATATATATATATATATATATATACACACGAATAGTTCAACTCAACGAATAGCTTGAATAGTTTCAATAGTTCAATAGTTCAAGACCATAAGACTGAAATCATATATATATATATATATATATATATATATATATATATATATATATATATAGATGGAAATCATTTGCTCCAAACAAATACAGGATGAAATACAAACTTGTATGTATCACATCAAACGTACTTGCTGAATGCGTTTCAGATAATTGATGTTGCGCTCGGGAATAAAAAATAACCAGCGACGTGTATTTTATGAGGTTGTCTGACCAGGAGAGATCAGAGGAGAAGAAAAAGTGTAATCTGTATGCAGGCTCACAAAGGCCAGTCTGGGAAGCTCAGAGCTGGATAAACAGTGGGCGCCATACGGAAATATGTTTCATGGTTGTTTTAAGATTACGGTGCTGTAATTTATGGCCCAGCATGAACAGCCGACCTTTGAGAGCTCTAAAAACAAATAAAATGGAAAATTGAGGAATCTAGTTATTTCTTGAACACACAGCGATGGAGAGTTGTCCAGATAAAATAAAAGAGCAGACTCCCCAAGCTTTGGTTCCCTTTTTTAAAACAGGCAGTGTGCCGAAAGCGACAAAGCAGTTTTTTGCTCCACACACTCATGCCCTGATTTCATCATGTCTATGAAAGCAATACATCTTAATTTTCAACTGTCATCACTGGCTGCCCTGGATCTGTCACTTTCTCAACCTTGGGGAGAGGTGCCTCTTCTGAGGACATCAGTTCAAAGGCATGACAAGATTTGCAAGGCTCTTTCTTCGGTGGGATATTGTGCTTAGTTGATTGAACTGATGATAGTTACATTTGATGTATTTGATGAGCGATACAAAAATGTTGTTTTTTTTTTTTCATTTGTCTGCCAGCACATGCCCTTCAGGAGGGAAGTCTGACTCCTGTATGTTGTCAACACTGACTTCTGAGAAAAAGTGCCTTAGATCAGGTTTTCTGTGGATAAGCTTCACCAAAATTTGGTTTCACTGCAACAAGCTTGTGGGCACTTTTAACATTTTTTATCAAAACGGTTTCCTCGTTGGTCAATAAGATTTTAATAGGATACCAATTTTCTAAGCTTTGACTGATAGGTTATGAACAATATGATCCTGATTATTACCTAAAATTGGTCCCTCCCTCTCATGTTGCAAAAGCTCTGATGGTGTTTTATTTTTTGATTCATATTTGTTGTTGCAAACTGCCACATTCCCATCGTACTTTGACATCTCCTGACCTTGTTATGTCAGGTTCTCTGTATGAACTAAAATAGATCAGTCTTTCTGAGCTCAAAATAGGGCAAACAGCTTCACTCCCGATTTTATTTTTTAAAGAGCTTTGACCGTTGCTCATGTGGAGTTTGGTTCAATGCAAATCACTGCCATAAATTGTGTCTTCATTAGGGTAAAAATGGGAGTTAAAATATGTGCCTTATTGTTCTTGCCCATGGAATTTATGTCATTGTGAAAGCACACCATGTATATTTAAATTCCCAGTCCAAGTATGAGTACGGAGAATTGAGCTCTCGCCGTTACCGAGTACTGGTACGAGTACTTAATAATCCCCAAATAACTGTTTAAACTCTTTTCTATGACCACACGCAATAGTTAAGGCCCCATAATGGATGGAAGTTGCAGCAACATAATATAAGCCCAGGCATAGCGTAGATCATCAGATAAAATCTGAATCAGTAACTACTGTCATTGGATAGAAACTCATTTCTTCCCCGTAAATATCTACGATGCGCGTGTATTTGATGAATCCAGTGAAATTGGCTGAGCGAGTGCCAGTACTGGTATGGAGACAACCCTAATTTTGCATTCGTGAGCAAAAGTTTCCACATCCTTTCTGGTTAAGTGTCAGAGGAATTAAAAGACTTTGGCAGAAGTAACAAATAACATAGAGATCTAAATTGAATTTTAAGTGGACAGGTGTTAATATACATATAACACATATTTATATAAAAAGAAAAAATTGTCATGTATAATTTTCCTTCCACTTCACAATTGTGTGTCGCTTTATGTTGATCTTTCATCTAAAATGCCAATAAAATATATTTATGTTTGTGGTCGGAACGTGACAAAATGTGGGAAAGTTCAAGTGGTATGAATACTTTTTCAAGCCTCTGAATATATATATATATATATATATATATATATATATATATATATATTTTTTTTTTTTTTTCAGTGGCTTGAAAAACTATTCATATATAGGTATTCATATATATATATATATATATATATATATATATATGGCCTCAAAGTCCAGTGAAATTGGCAGAGCGAGTGCCAGTGCTGGTATCGAGACAACCCTAATTTTGCATTCGCAATCAAAAGTTTGCACCTCCTTCCTGGTTTCCACCGAAAGCGTCAGAGGAATTAAAAGACTTTGGCAGAAGAAATAAATAACATAGATATCTAAATTGCATTTTAAGTGGGCAGGTGTTCATATAATGCATCTATCTGGTTTCTCACCCAATAGAAGCTTTGTTTAAAAAAAATAAACAAAACTGTCGGGACATTTGCCACAGGAAGAAAGTGTGTTCGCAGCATTTTTCGAAAAAGGTGTGACATTTAGTTGACGATTAAATGCCTCTGGGGTGACAGTTAGGGGGGAGGCAACGGAAGCAAAGGAGCAGAAGGCACTTGACTTGGGATAAGGGAAAGAAGTGTTGACAGCTAGCAGTGAGAGAAGACTGCGGATGAAAAAAAGGAAATGAGGCTGTTGTGTGTCAGACCTGTATTTTAGTGGTTGAGAGAGATTGAGAGACAATCTGAAGCAGTCAATCTATTTGATAAGAGGGAGAAAGTGTCAGCGAATCCAAGCTCAATATCTATGCTGTTGATATATTCTCTGCTGGTGTTTCCTTTTTGGATATGGTCCCTGTTACACTGCCAACATTTCACCTCCCATTGCAGATTGCCGTGGTTACATTAATTTGTCCAAACTGCCACATGCGTGGCATTAAAAATGACAGGTTTCTTATCTTTCTAGTGTGTCCAGGGATGTATCAAGTAGTTGATGCAAATCCAGTAGATCCCTGCAAACATCGATAGGACTGAAACCTCAAAACTGTCGCTGCATGTTTAAGCACAGCCACAAGGTTTGCAGCGAAGATGCCACAAAACTCTTGTGCAAAGGTTTTACTGCTAAAAAGCACTTGCTAAGTGAAATAAATAATTAGGAAATATAAGTCACCTGTGAAACGATTCGTTGATGTTTTTGCCATTCAGCACTTTTAAACACTGTGGTGTTGTAATAGACACTCCCCAAACATGAGGTGTGATGGACTTTGCAGTGGATCTGTGCCTCATTGGTAGAAGGTTAAGTGAACATCTGCTGGTCTCTCAACATATGGCCATTTGGCTGCATAAATGCCAGTGCAGTCAAGTGTGCAGGCCTTTATTATTTATCAAGCAGGACCTCATAACATCCTGTCTGCAGAATTAATAAGGCAGGGCTCGGAAGGAGCAACCAAGAATCAATCAGCTTTTCAACAGAGGAGTCGCCCCAGATGTTTTTTTATTTAGATAGACCTGAGAATCTGTCAGATTCTAATCTCGCCTTTTTAAACCCATGATGCATATGCATGACACAAACTGCTCCTAAACAAATGACATCATATATTCTGTAGAATTTATCTGTGGTGTATCAGAGACAAGTCCTTTTTTAACATGGAGCACGGCAGAAGAGCATTTACATTCACACGGTGACACCACCTGAGATGTGTGAACCTGCTTTGAATCAGCATATAATTTTTACTTGCCATTCTCCATCCTTGTTGTCATTGTTTTTTTGGCGGGGAGATTTACAAACCTTTCCTATTGAGATTCGCCATATGTGCTGGCAGATGTTATCGTCTTTGCCTAGAGGAGGAAGACAGATGACCTGGCTCCATGACAGCCTTTATTTTATTTATTTCTTTTTATTGTTCACTGCATTTGAGGATTCTTCTGGTGGGAACATTTCAAATATTGTTGCAAACATTAAAACTTTCAATTTGAATTTGATTCAATTTGAAAAAACAAAACAATGTGCCTTAAACTCTCTTTTTTTCCCCTTCATGGATGCAATGGCAGGGTAGTGATTGAAGCCATGCCTGTGTTATTTACAAGACCATCACATCTAATGAATGTGCCTGCGACTCAGCAGCCAAAGCTCCCCTCAAGAAATGAAGTGCGGCTTTGCTTAATTGATGCAGAATTGAAATTTTAATAAAGCTAACAGCAGAACTCGACATGCAATCACGAAGCCATTAAGTAGATGAAGTCAATCCGGCAAGTCTAAAATAAAATTAGCAGTTTGAAAAAGGACAGAAACATCAAGCTCAACACCGAAGCATGGTCCGTTTTTTGATAAAACTTCTGCCAAGTATTGATTACACTGCATTTCAAATTCATCTGTGTGAAATGACTAATCTTTATTGTGGCTCATTTGACTAGTTGAGAGTGGTACCTTAATGGAATGACAATGTACAGTACATGTATGAAATGACAAACAACATTCATAAATAAGATGCACGGTTATCGTGGGGTGTCACACTATGGCAGCAAGACAAAACACTTTTCACTACTTTGCATGCAAAGCATGCTGTTGCCTTGAGTCTAGCTGCAAGGATCTGTGTGAGTCAGAAATTAATTGTTAGGATGTAGAAAAACCAAACATCTTTGTTGGGGATTTCGGCTTGCAGCCGTGATCCAAACAGAGTGGGAGCTCTGTTTCTTCTGTTGACTGAACGTAGTGAAAACAAACAAGAAATGAGAAATGACAGACAACAGCGACTTGATTTCTGTCGTTGAGGATTTACACACAAAGTTTTCCGCTGAAATTCCAAGTATGATGACTGTTTTATGTTGCTTGTGTTTGTGGCAACACTGGCAATTTTCCTTTTCTTCCATTTGCCCAAAGGAAAATTCTTTGTTGGTAAACTTCAAGGTAGGTTTTTTCCTGACGTATAGTTAGATGTGTCACAGGACATTATGAGAAATGTGAGCTGTTGCCTGCCACTATACCTTAAATTTCATTGTCTAGCAACAAATTCACTGGATTTGGTTTCTGTTAAAAATGGCATAGATGTTCAGGCTCCATGTGTGTTTTGACATTTGTTCATTTTGAATGTAAAATATCACATATTCCTGTTGACTTATGGGATGTTTACATTCCGAATATAAGCTAGACTTAAACTGTTTTTCACTGTTCCTCGTGTTAACTGACTAAAAACAGTGTTTTTCAAATTTACTGCCAATGCAACCAGTCATTTTTCTGTTCTTTTCTGCTATAATAACGTTGGTGAGCTGAATATCTTTTCAGATCAGAGAAAGTTGACTTTTTCAATCCAATATCAGATCAGTAACTATATATTTTCCAGCTCTCTTTTTGTTCGTAGTCTAAGTGAGAGCATTTCACACACGTCTTATGAGGATTGAGGCCTCGCAGGCTCTGCAGTAGCGCCTGTAAAAAGATTCTTTGGTGGCTTGAGGCCAATTTCAGTAAAATAGCTGGATGCATTTTAAGAACTTATTGTATAACAATACATGATGAGGGAGGCTGTGTATGTGCTTCCTGTCAAAGGTCTCTTTGCATTTATTATCACTTGATGCTAACTTAAGTAGTAAAAAATACAAGCACAACGTTGGAAAAAGAACCTTCTCTTGTTAACATTTATTACTTTGCCAACTCATAATTCAACCGCTATTCCAATGGCCTCTGGGGTACACCCCATTTCTCACTACTGTGTGCAGCTGCACACCGTGTCAGAGCAGACGGAGTGATGACACACCCAAGAGCTGCTATCTCCCAAGAGTCACAGCCAGAAAATATTAGGTTAATTGCTGAAGCACATTAGCAGTTGTTCCCATGGTTCGTCATTGACTTCCATTTGAATCAATTAAGATTTTCTTCCCATTTATTTAATTCAACATGACAGCTGCCGACTTGGTTAATGTTGCTGGAAAGGGTGTGGCTTCTTGTCATCAAGTCAGGGTACAGCCATACGTGAACGAGACAGGACATCCTAGACAAGTGAATCCTCTTGACCGATGGAGAGTAATGAACTGTGTGTGACTCTGAGCCATGGGTTGCAGAAGATCAAGAGAAAGTGCTGCTTAGATAAAGCATCAGAGACACCCATTAAAAGGAATTGGCTTGACCAGCTAGATAAGCCTTTCCATTCATACATTTAGGACTTGGGATAGCACCTCTGAAAATGAGACTGAATGTGTACTACACTGCAGTGACCCTGATGCTATAAAGGAGTTTAGTCATTACTAGCATCTGCATCTTTGACGTACACAGCAGTGGGTGACTCATTCATGTGCCAGTGACAGTGAGCAGGTGTTGGACTTGCACACACAGTTATGTATTCCTCATGTCTGCGCTGTCCAGTATGCCAAGTCACACCCCTGAGGTAACTTGAATACCATACAGGATTGCTGACACAACATCCCAGATGAAATGTTTTAATACAGTGTTTGTTGTTTGTATTTTCATTGGCTATTTGTAATGACGGAGAGTCAAATTTTGGAAGTTGTCCTTGTCACTACAAAAAGTATTCCGTTGGGTCACTTCTAACATTAATGGAAACTTTGGTGGGAGTCACAAGTTGGAATTTGTTTTTCTTGTGCACAGAGGATTTTCAGAATGTTAACAATGAAGAACAGCACAATGTACCACAGGTGGCTCCTTAACATTAGCGGGGTCTGTTTTGCACTCCGATCATGTGAATGAAAAAAACAGTCACGACAGGACACAATCTCAGGTTCACATATGTTAATGGACTTGTGGAATTGACTGAGTACTCAAGGTAGAGCATGGGATAAGCATTGTCGCTGGGTTATCATTTTCACCCAACTGAAGTTAGTGTATATGTCAATAAAACCCAGGCTTTGTGTGGTCAAGCCCTTTCAGGTTACAGCCAATGAAGACCATTCTTTTTGAGGTATTTCATTTTCAGTATTGTTGTTTAGAACTGGACTGCTTACAGAAAGCACGAGAACTTGGGCTGGGATGCATGAAAATCCAAGGCATGTTCAAATACTAACACAAGGCCAAGGCCTTATTTTTATTACTTAATCAGCAAAATGTTATTAGGAATTATTCCATTCCAACATCAGTTAATATTCTGGCTTTTTGCCCAAGAGTATTGGTCGAGGAAATCCTCATAGTACATTAGTTTAAACAATTGAAACATCACTACTCGAAAGGGAAACATTTTTTGATTAGCTTATCTTCAAATATACAGACTTGCCTTTCTTGCCAATAGCTTCAAAACAAAATCACCAGCAGTCTCTTTTTACAAAAATAATAAGATATTTGATTGTCGACATCAAACAGACAATGTTCATTGACATTGTGGTAAGACTATGGATACGACCAAATTGGATTTGGAAATTATCTCGGCATGTTCAGCTGTCAATTTAGACACGTGAGTCAACCCATTTCAATGCCAAATTGATATTGTGATAGTCTTGACCAAAAACATATTTTTTTTATTGCCTTTAAGGACTTTGGCTATTCTCCATCAGTGTCATTAGTTTTGTCATTTGATCTCTGGGAGAGCCATTATTAAGTCTTCCTCCTGCAATTGAAAATGGGGAAAGTACATTACGTCTCACAGCCGCGACATGAAAGCAATTTGGTCTTGGACAAATAGGACTCACTCTGTTTTTGCTATTACTGTCACATCACCCACAAATTAATTGCTCTATGACAGCCTTCTGAAAAATGTAGTCCCTTTAAACTTTCACCACGTTGGATTGAGAAAACTAGTCATTCAATATACACCCCTAATTTTCCTGTGGGCCACAGTCCACCTTTTCAAGTAGTCCTGTCCAGTCAAATGTCAAATTATTTGCTCAGAAACCAGCTAAACTTGTGTGTGCCAATGTGGTGAGGATGGGCCTGAGCATAACTGATTTACTTCATATTTGCGGGGAATCTGAGTGGGAATTGTCTACCATCATGGCCAGGGTCACATGGCGTGATATGGCACTAGGGATGTAACAATATGAAAATAAAGCTGTTATTTTATTTAATAAATTATACTAGAATTTCGTTCGTTGTGACAGAGACATTCGTTTCGTCATTTTGGTCCACAGTGTATCACGTTGTTATTCACAGATTGCGGTGAAGTCATTTTAATGCAGCGTAGCTGAGAGTCAAAATGAAATGTTCCAGAACCCAGCGTCACCTCACCACACCGCCACAATAACTGCTGACTCTATAGCTGGTCAATTAATCCTCCTGCGATTATGAAAACGTAATAATCGTCATGAAAGGATTATTTAGCCGACACCCGTCTCATTCCGTCCCGATGCACCCAAACGCTGCACCACGCCTTGTCCGGAAGACACAGCGAGCCCGCTACACAGAATAGCGCGAGGCTCTGCCTGTGAGCAAAAGAGCTCGGGCCTTTACACGGAGTGTTGGACGCTAATATTAGCCACTGTTCGCCGACTCGGCCGCCTGGTCAACGGCGGCATGGTTTTCGGTGTCAGAACCTCCGAGGAGCAGACGCTCATCCAGAGTCACAGCAGCAGTGCTCGCTGCCTGTTGGAGATGTTTCGAAAACCAATGATTATTTGGAAGTGCAGAAATGCATTAAGCAATCGCTCGCGCTCAACCTGAGACAGGGGTGATAAAATCAAGCGCGCCTTATCATTCATCACGCTGCAGACATGCTGGAAGACTGCTCAAATTTGAAAGTGACTTCTTCTCTCATGATCTCATGAAAAATGACTTAAAAAAAAAGCTCAGTCAGAACCACACATGCATCCCAGCCAAGTGCCTGCTCAGCTGGAAATATTGTCTCCTGTCTCTACTGTCCTCTAAAGCCAGACCAGACAGACTGGTGTTTCTAGAAAGAAACATTTAACCCACATGACGAAGGTTAAACTGTTAACTGTTAAATTATTATTTATATTTTATGTATTGTTTTATAGAGGGTTTTCACAGCGCGTCATCACAGCGCCATCCAACCCGGAAGCCGCCATGTTGGAGGTACTCTTTGTAAACATCCCCATAGACTGTGAATGGAGTGCGGTGGAAAAACGTAAAAAAAAACGAGAAAGGCTTGTCGAAACGAGTTGGGGGTGACGCTACATACAGAGAGGGACTGAATGAACACGAAAATGGGCGACACTTGGAAAAGCTTTATTGGTGGTGCAGACCCGTACGAGTTGGCACCGTCGTCATGGGCGAACGCCGATCCGGACAGTCTGCCGTCGGTGACATATCCTGATAGTTATATATATACCAGTTTTTTTCGCCTATTCCACCCACCGCCGAGGATCTGAAATGTCACCAGAGTTCGGAGGCGTATATCCATATGGTGTGGCATTGTTCTCCTTGATTTGTCATAACTTTTGGAAGTCGATAATACTCCAGTTTTTCACGATCGGAACGATTCGGACGATCCAAAACACGACCGTAATTCACAATTTTTCAAGGAAACGCTGCAGAATCGCCTTAGGTACCGCTCTGTGCTGAGCAGTGAGTATCTCCAACATGGCGGCTTCCAGGTTTGATGACGCGCCGTGAAAACCCTCGATTGTAGTTCATTGTTCAATAAAGTTGAAAGTTCAATGAGAGCAAAATCTTAAATTGAATAATCGTTTGAATAATCGTGATTATGATGCCAATGAAAAATAATCGTGATTATCATTTTTGCCATAATAATAATTTATAATAATTTGCCCTAGCTGACTCACTCTCAGATATTAGCGAGGCTGCAGTCTGTGGTCGCATTCATATACTGTGGATCTGTGGCAACAGGATACATGAAGATTAGAAGTTCACTCCA
This sequence comes from Synchiropus splendidus, assembly GCF_027744825.2. Taxonomy (NCBI): domain Eukaryota; kingdom Metazoa; phylum Chordata; class Actinopteri; order Syngnathiformes; family Callionymidae; genus Synchiropus; species Synchiropus splendidus. The sequence goes on along the minus strand of NC_071346.1, from coordinate 15,519,786 downwards.
CAGTGACTAGCTCACTGACATCACACATGGAAGTGAGCAGTCTCTGCCTTTATTTAACCAGCATTAAACACAATTATTGATCCGAGACAGATTCCAGTGATGAAGACAGCATAAACACTGCTCCCTCAGGCAATAGGAAGTGGGTTCACTGTGGGTTAGAGGCAATGTGAGGCAGTCAAACACGGCTTGCTGGTCATTAAAAAGGAAATGCTTATACTACCCATCTGGAATTTTACTGGCAACCATTGCATCCCTATATGGCACTTTTTCTGACATAAACACACTGAAAGTGTGTACACATACCCACTTTGCTGGTTGTATTGAGCGGCAATGACATGTACCAAGGTCGGCTGTGCAAAGAAGATATGGCTGTATATTCCCACCAACCTGAGCAACAGTGATAACAGTCTGATGGGAAATGTCAAATTTGAAATGGCAAGTGTGTTTTCAGTTTTTCAAGTTGTTTTGAGTGTTGGAATGTATCATGTCGCCTGACCGACCTACATGAATGGCCCGTTGACTTGAAAAAAATGGCTGTAACATCCGACTTACGACCGGGATTGGTAACCGATCGTAAGTCAGATTGGACGTAAGTGGAATGCCATTCAAAGTAGCAGACACGAGGGTTATAGGTACTACTGTAGTGGTAGATCACTGTGTGAGAGTGAGATGCTGGGATACTGTGCTAACTGTTGTACATGTTGCCAGGCTGCTACGTGCAGCATCTGCTGTGCGGGTGGACGTACGTCGTCGTAATTCTGATGTTACTTGTAGTCTTTTCAGACTTGTGATTGGTTATCCCTGTTCTAAACCTACCTCACTCATCATGCAGAACAAGATTCAACATTTTAAACATACAGGTACACTGGAGTTCTTGGTGATGTTGGCTTTAATGTTCACAGTACGGTACAGTGTACAGTTATATAAACTCCCACACATGCCCACAACAAGTGCGTGTTTATTTAGTGGTGTGGTTAAATCTTGTGGCTTGCATCTTTCTGCAGCAGGTTTCTCTAACTTACAAGGGAATTCTGTAGCACTGGTTTGCAAACATGATGTGGCACTCAGACAGACTGGTAGTGTAAGAGGAGTTGGATCAAAGGCTCAGTCAGTAAACCCTGACAGAAAATCCATACAGACCTAACACCCTTTTGGCTTTTGAAATATCCCATCTGGGCCTTCTTCATGGGCTTTACCTGTGGGATTAAACGGTGGATTGTTTGAGAATACCATTTTCACCCTCCTTTTCTTTACCTTCAGTCTATCTATCTGTCTGATATAATGATGCATTATAAACTGTCAACGGACGTCATGGAGTAAAGGGAATGCAATATAAGTGTAGAAATAGAACTTGTATGCAGAATTCTTGAACAACTGACTGCAGAAAAAAAAATGTTCTATGCAATATTCAATTTCATTAATGGTTAACCTTTAATAATCTTCTCCTTGTCTGAGAGGTGTGTGTTTCATCCAGTATACCTGTTCCATTAGTATTGCTGTCATGACTAAAGGTCAGATGCTCGGGAAGTGGTGGCACACCGAGCACCGCTGCTCGAAGCCATTTATTTATGCTACGTTAAGTTTCATTTCCTTTAATTAAAACAACCTCTGAACATGAAAGTCAATTTGCTCCTACAATAATTAGCATTCACCTTGGCCTCACTGTGTGGGTCGCCCCCCACCAGGTTGAACCTGACGTTAAGTTCAAAGGAAAATGAATGTCAGGGATGTATAAAGTACAGGGTCAGGCCGGCAAATAAGTGTCGGCACAGACTAGAGGAGAGGAGAACTGACTGAGGATGAAAGGGCAACAGACCTAACTGTCTCTAGGAACAATCGATGGATGGAACTATTGCTTCCAGCATTGAATGAGAGATTCTGTGCCGCTGGAATGCTATTCATTTATGTCTTCAGTCTGTTAATAAAACAGTGTTTTATCAACAAAATACCTAATCTCCAATGCAGAGGTCATACTGTGACAAGAAGTTACCTGGCATTATCGAGCTCTTTGATCTTGCTGCTGGAGCCAGGATATTTACATTGTGAACCCCTGAGCACTGTGCATCATCTTTACCTGTTCTTCTTTGAGAATTAATAAAAATACCTTTAGATTTGAAACATTTATTTGGATATTGTCATTCTGAATTAATAGAACGGTGACTGTGAATGAATAGCTTAACCCCAACCCTATGAATGAATAAATGGCAGTTAGAAATATACATTATTGATATAAAATTGTGTTGATGTATAAAGATATTGTGGGGAAATTTTTTTTGATCATATTTGAAATATTGCTGTTTTATTGTTTCAGTGTTTCATTTTATGGTTTTTTTCATGTGGAACTTCAGGTGAATTCTAATATTTATTTATTTATCTATTTTCATGTAATTTTTTAAAGTTAAGGTTACTATGAATGTTTGTATTTTGTGTTAAGCACCTGTCATATTCACAAATAGCAAAAATATTCTGCATATCTAGAAGGCCCTGACAACAGTTTAATTGGCACCAAGTGGCGACAGAACAGTAGAATATATACCTGTGCTTCAGTGTTACTGATGCTGGTGTATTGCCTCTTGCCTTTTTTAAAGCTTGGCTGGTTGTGAGAGACTGTAATATGCATTTGAATTTGAATGCATTTCCTTTCTTTTTGATATCATGATGGCAAGATTAGATTGCTCTTCTGTTGTAGCCAGGAAATCGTAGATGTGGTTTTGTGTATGCTAACAATATATTTACGTAACAAAATATTTAAATTCTTAAAAAAACTTTTTTGTTAAAGAAGATAAAAAGTAATGACCTTAAGATGCTTGTACTACACATTCATTATTATTTAAAGACAATGGAACAAGATGCAATGTTTTGCGACAAAATTGATTCAGCAGCTTTATGGGAAGAAAAATCATATGTTGAACAACATAACCAATGCATTCTATATGCATAAGATGGAACTTTCCTGCCTATTTATTCAGTTTCCATTGACTTCTTCTTGCAAAGCATCAGAGAAACCAACTGCAAATCGTGTTTGTTTGTGTCAGACTTTTGTCCTGATCCCTTCTAGAGAAACGTTCTGTATTCCAGTGGCACCACATCCGTGATTTGCCAACAAAGAAAAGTCAGGGAATAGAAAAGCCCTGCTGTGGGCTTGTGCTGAACTTCAATCAAATCCTGGAAGCTAGTTGACATGCAGGGTGTGGAGGTCCCTTCAAAGTTATTGAACTCCATCCACTTTCTCCCTCTTTTTCCTCCAGCAGATTTTATATTGCCCAGTGAAGCCACAATTTTCTGTAGTTTTCACATTCACATCGACGTTGAAAGTCTCTTGATGTCTCTTGAAGTCTCTTGAACGCTTGTTTGTGTCACCAGTGAACCAGAGTAGTCTTGCGACCGGGACGGCACAGTAGGGGAGCAGCGACATCCTTCCCAGTGGTTGAACGGTGATTGTCATTCCTGCTGTGAACCTTAGATAAGGCCCTGCTTATCATGAGCAACTCATCACAGAGGCAGTCCTCAGTCTAACCTGGTCACAGCTGGTCAAATTATTATCACCACCTCTAAGGCTGTGTTGTGCTTTTTGCGTTTGGTTTCCCAGCATGATGACACACTGCGAATAATAAACAGTATAGAGGTCAAGTTCATTCCATTTTCTTGTTTGATTTTTGGACAGTGATGTAAACAATTTGCACATATATCCAGTACTAATCCGGTGGTGTTTGTTTGGTGTATCTGTCTCTGGGATCACTCATGTTTGTGTGTGTTTACTTTGCCTTGTTGACTGTGAAAGATTCTGTGAGGTAGATTTCAAAAGCAGATTCCCATGGTTTGACCTGGAACACCTGGCTTCATGTAACACACAGATAAATGATTGAAAGTTATTTATTGTAGGTAAACAAGCACAACGCATCAGTTCCTCCACTTTGACATGTTTGACTCCAAGGATGCATGCAAGAGAGATACACGTATGTGCAGTGGTAACCACCCCAAAGCACCTTATCATCAAACAATGCTGTACCTGTGGTACAAAGTCACAGCTTTGTTTGGAAAGCAGCCGCACAAAATGTTGCATTTTGCTTTGATGGCTGACATTTAAACTGCTGAGCAACCTGTTCAAACCATTTCCAAACCCTGACAGTAATGCGTTCCATCTGCTGTGCTTCACTTTCAATGAGATTCATCAATCACACGACAGTCAATCACATTACATAAAAGAAACACTGTAATGTTTGGGACTTTTTTTATCCACTGTCTGCAGTAAACCAACTTGTTTTAGCCGTCTGAACCTTCTGCAATCCCAGTGCCTATACTGTGCCTGGCCTACGTTCCCTCCTTGTCACATGCATTATTAACTCGCATGAACAAATTTCCCAAAATAACTCTGGGTGCAATTACCATTCGTCTTAGTTAATACCTGGAGTCTCATGTCAGACAGCTTGTTAGACTTGTAAGACGGTGATTGATTGCCTTGCAACCTATTTTCAATCATAGGGAAAAGTGGCCTGGCTCAACAACACACACCTTAAAATAAGCCCAGAAGCGTTCCCTCAGGTTAAGCTAGCGTGGCTCTCGGAAGGAACACTATTCCTTTCCTTATTTGAATCACATTTGACGTTTTTCACCCATTTGCTTTGTCAAGTGAAGTCAGCGCTCAGGGCCAGCTTCTTTCAGCTTTCAACTTCTTTACACCAAGCTACATCGACAACCTGTATTCCAATAGTTTCCATGGAAGTTTGCTTCTTACCCAACAACAACTTTGGTATGACTTTGGTTTTGATTGGATGTATATACCTGCTGGTGATCCAATGGTGTGCAACATTCTGCTTGTGTTAAACGGGAACGTCCCTTCACTTGAACGTTTCAGGAAAAAAAATACCCAGTGGGATTGCTAAAACAATATCTTAAATGAAAAGTAATTTGACGTAGTCCACTGAAGGTTGTTGTTGTTGGTGAGTGTGACATCGCTCCTTCTGTCCCTGCTTAACTAAAATCTGTAGACTACAACAGGAGCGGTAAAAGAAGCCTGTCTCCTCTGACACTGCATTAGGATGTGAGCAGAATCGCTTCAGCCAACAACCCCCACTTACATTGCTGCTCACACATTATCCATCACACAACCATTTCTTTTGCTACTGTGCAATCCCAGTACAAGCACCAACACCATGGCCATATGGTCCCCCTCTAACCCCCCGCCATCCTCTACTTGCTCCCACTGGGGAAACAGCCCTGGGCAAAAACGAGCAATTCAGTCCAACAACTGAGGATCTCTTTTAAATCTGTTCACGTATCTTGTCTTTTTAAAACTGTTTCTTCTTCTCCCCCAAATGTGCAGACCTAACTAATATGCATTCTTATGCAGTGTTTTGCATCGCAAATTATCATTGTTTTTTCCCCCTTCAGAATTGAAATGAGGCTACATCTTCTATCATCATACGCTACTTCACAATTATTTGAACTGAATCCGCTACCTCCTTGTTAGTCACCACTTTCTAATCTCCAACGTTGATGTATTGGCGGAAATTCATCCTCACAGTTCGTGTCATGTTATTGCGCTAAGTCATTGAGGTTGTTGGCTGAAGAGCTCTTCAACTTTTCTGTTGCTAAAAGGTCATTTATTTTCAAAAGAAGAGTAATGTAGCCTGCATTTCCTTGGTTCTTACTCAACTACACAAAGTCATGTTACTTTTTAACCACCATTTGATGTTTCAAAACCAATTGTCCTTGACTAAACTTTTTACTTACTTTTTGTGGTAGATTTACTTGCTCTACATTCAGTATTTTGCAGCTGCACAGAGTGAATGTTTCTGTTCGTAGGCAAGCCCTCTCCTTTTATCTCCCATGCAACTCACAAAATGATGAGGGATTCATTTGATCAATATTCAGGTGAGCTACAGAACAGTGGACCTCAGTTATTTGCATATTTTAAATATGCAATCAATCAAGTAGTCAGGTGGCTTTTTCTGCATACATGTTAAAGCTTTCAAAGCCTTTGCTTACTTTGTTGCCTGACTAACAAACCTCCAAGGGAATTTGTATCATCAACTTTAAAATCTGATGCATCACCTGTGAATATCAATTGCAATTTAAAGGTGCATTGTGGCCCTGAGTGCAACAGCTCTCTCACTGGTTTCAAATCAATAATTATGTATTGGCATTTCTGTGCAGTCTACCAGGTAACGTCTTATGTGTTCGATAGAGGGTGGAATTACAGTTGGGCTGTGATTCAGTGTGTTGCACTTAAATAAACACAACAGGGACTTACTGATTCATTGACTCATTCATAACTGATCCTGAAAGTTATTTGAATAACTCCCAACACATGTTTGAATGCCGGCGGTATGTTTTGACTTGATGTGGTTGGTTATTGCCTTCATCCAGCCTTGTGAAGGAAGGAGCCAGTGAGTGCTGTTTTGGACATCCCATTGTAACTAATGGAGGTAAAAGAAATAAAAATGCTTTATGCACCCCATCACACCCTCCAATTCTGCGGATACAGAACTAAATGTTTTTCTGCATGGAAGGTACATCTTGTTAGCAGTGCTGGTGTTCCAGGAGGGGAAAGGTATATGGGTATTCCTGATGCAACCACGCATAAATAATGTGTCTAAGATGAGGAAATATTGTTTGTCAAAGCTCAGCGCGTAGCATTTGGTGGTAAACAACATGGCTGCACAATAACAGAAGGAGCCAGCTGTCAGTGTAATATTATATAAACAGGAGACCTGTGAGATATGCGTGTCCAAACATAGCACTTATTCTTCCTTCCTTGTAGTGCATTGACTTGTACCTGCTTTTTTTTCTGCAATAGCTACATTGTGTTCATTTACCACATCCCTTCTTACTTGTTCTGGGTGGCATCGCATATGGCAACGTGTCGGCAGCCTCATCATCTCTGAAGGCAAACTGTTCCCAAAGGGAAAGCAGAAGAGCTCAATTTTTAAGAAAGTGCCCTGTCACATTTTGACGTATCATTTGCATTTAGGTTAAACCCAGTTGGGACTGAATCTTATTTATGAGCAGAGGAAACTCCTGCTTTGCTGCTGCGCGAGTACATCAGTTATTGTCAGCCCAAACCTTGTTAGGCTCCCACCACTAAAGCGAAATACAAGCACACTGCTTTGACGCTGTAAAAAGCATTAAGCATTCTGGTTTGTAAACAAGTTCTAATCTCTATCAGGGTTATGGCCATTTTCCAACATGCAAGTGTGCTCTTTTGTAGCAATCAGTGTAATGGGCTGTCAGGCGAAGACAGTGGGCTATACACACACAGAATAAACTTGGAGGGAAAAAATAGATGGAACCTTGTATTTATGCACGTATGTCTTCCCGCATTATTGATGACCTCGCCTCTCAACTAGTAAAAGTGTTTTCATATACAGCGTAGGATTTGCAGCGTGCGATTATCTTTTGCTTATTAAAATGAGCTGATGTTGTTTTGCACAGGGCCCCTAGAGAGGCATGATGAAAAAATAAAAATCGAGGGTGGCAGACTTCATGTTTTTACGTCCTGATAAGCAGTAAAGCGGCAGGCACATATCCTTTAATGAGTTTCACTGGAAATGATTATGACATGGTTATTACACGATATACCGCCAAAAACAAGAGAGAATTGTGGAAAGATTTTTCATCTCACTAGACAAAGGACTGATAGCTTGTACGATGATTTTGAGAATAGAATTCACTTTATTTGTAAAACTTCTTTAATAGCATCTAGGAAATGTGTCCAGATGGCTCCATAGTTAAAGTAAACTGTTAGGAGACATGAGATACATTGGGGACGGCAGACAGACTCAGCCCAATTTAACCCCTAAATAAAACTGGCAGAGCAGTCTGTCAGACACGACCGGGTTCCACGACACGTGAATTCCTCATCTCTACACAGATAACTATTGTATTTAAACATAAACAATGATGGTTTTGAAGAGAAACTCCACTAATAGGCTTCATCATAAAACAGTTTCAAGGGAGACTGTAGTCAAACAGATGTAATAGAATGAAACTGTATTCATCGTGATAATTATCATTACTGCTGAAATGACAAAATCTATCTGTTTTTTTGTTTTTTTTTGGCCCATGTTGCCCATCCCAGACATGGATCAGGCACATTGTCTTGAATTTGCTGTGGCACAAGTTTGTGCGTGCTATGTCCAGGCTGCTCTATACCGTCTTGAACAAAATGTGTAAATGCTTCGGGACAGAATGGTTACTTATACAGTGGGATTGAATTGGTGATGGGCAGATGATACAGCTCTGCTCCAGATTTTGTGAAAACGCGCTCAACTTCAATCATCATTATCATTAACTTTGATGATCACTGGACACAGTGGGAGTGAGTCTGGTTTGTTTGCTGTCAGTGACCCTTTTTGAAACAGCTTAGATGTTCATAACTATTGAATGTTATGACTATTAAATACTATTTTTTTTCATCAAAAAACAGCAATCAAGTAAAATCTCATTTTTTTGTTTTGTTTAAAACATTGTGATGGTTGATGTGAGTAATAGTAAGCTGTGTAAACGTCTGCAAATGTATACATATATGTGTATTTATGATGGAGCACTCCAGTTATTACCTTTCAATATAAGCTATATAACACATTTTAGACACTGAAAAAAACAAGATTGTTGTTGTTGAATTTTCAGTGAATTCAGTTGTGGCTTGTTAACTCTCTTCCACCTGTAATTGCACAGGCTTGACCCCTGCATTAAAGCATGAATTGCCCATAAAGAAGAAGCAGATTAAATGGATGAAACAGATTTAGAGCCATAAATCCGATGAGACCCACATTGTGTAGGTGAAAAGCTGCTGTAAGTCAATACTTATTTGTCAAGATTTCAACACTGTAAAAACCCTGCATTCAGCAAGAAAATCCTGCTTGGACACACATATTCAGTCAGAGCCCATGTAATGCTCTTGTGAACCATAAAGCCGCCCAGTGTTCATAGCAGGTCTTTGTGGTAAAGATGCACAAAAAACAAGATGTGTGGGTTTTTTCACCGCTGCCAAGGTGACTGCATTTTTTGACTGTCTGTCTATTAATCTGTCTGTTGGGAAAGTAAAATAAAATAACAAGCCCTAAAGTTCTAAATGTGTTTACATGAAAATTTCAAAATGATGATAGGACATGGATTTTGGAGGAGTTATGGAATTTCATCTGACGTCATTTACTACTGCTCATGCCTCTACTAAGCAGCGTTGACTAGAACCTATTGTATCAAGCGGCCTGGAAAATGGACTCAAAATTAGAGTTAAGATTAATCCATTGCCTGATTAATCTGATTCAAAATGTTATGCTATTAACCCATTTGTGCGACTCAATGAAACCCAATTTTTACCAGATGCATCTTTGTTGCATGCTGCTACTCCGGCTCGCTACTGCCCTCCCACTGTGGGTGATGCACAAGGCACAAGGGAGGGACTGCATAGAGTGTCAGACAGTGTCCTAGTCTTGCGTACCATAGCAACATAAACAATCCAGATTTTCGGACTCAAAGGGTCCTTCGACACAGTCCTTCTACTGTACCTCTATGCCAGCTTGAACCCGCCCACTGGTGAATTTAGGAAGACTGTCAATCCTTGTGTCGGCTTTATACTTTCATGGGACAGTGGTGACGAAATGGTTTGTTGGTGTTCACTTGTTATTGTTTGAGGGTTGCTGAATATCATCGCTATGGTTTTGACAACTTGACAAAAATACAGCGTATTCTGTTTGCTTCAATGTAGGGGTCAAGTCTATTATCTTTTGTCTGTGAAAAATAATGTGGCCTTTTTGCCCTCTGCCGAAAACATTTCCACTAAATTTCCCTCTTGCCATCTGGGCATCATTATGTTGTACTTATTCAATTAACCGTGACTCCAAGACGTTTACCCTTTCAACTGTGTGTCTCGTAAATGTTTAAGGGTCTTTCTCTGTCCTAATGTGACAGAGATGCCATTTCATTTATTGTCCTTTTTCATTTAAACGCATCGTTTATCACACGTTAAATGCATCCTCTGAACAGAAGTTATTCATGAGAGTAAAACAATAATAAGCAATGTGTTGGCCTACCACCTTCTCCGCCTTCTCCACCTTTTGTTTTTGAGGTTACCTGATGTATGATTGGAGGAGAGGAAACTGAGCAAAACAGGCTCTGCAGAACACGATGAAACATGTTTGGGGTGGCTGCATCTTTCATGCAGGATTAAGATACATGTATGACTATAAAGTGAACAACCTTGTAAGTGCCAGAAATTCTCTGTCTGGGAGCTTAATGGACCTGCAAGACAAAGGCAGAGTTCAATCGACAGTCCAGGTTGCTCTCTCTGTGATCTCTGTTCCAATTTGTGTCTTCTGCTCGGTATATGTTCTTCATGACTTATCAGCATGGTACGTCCTTGCTCGTCTTCACACTTGCATAACACAAAACAGCCCATAATGCTTCGCCATGCATTTATAATGTGCTTCATTTTCAGCCACGTGCCGTGTGTGTCACTAATATTTCAATCCGCCAAGAGTGAGATGTGCTGTGTAAGGACAGTGGGAGTGCAAAAGCAGTCATCCGTTTGCCGCCATAAAAATCACTGTTTGCTCATCTATAAAGTTCAACAATTTGCTCTGCACTTATGAAAGTGCTGGTCACCAAATGAGACTTGCAGGGTTGAAGAGGAGCATTTCTGCTGCCAGTTCTTCCCATTTTAGTTGCCTCTAGAAGAAAAATCAGACTACAAAACACAATACATGACATCCATAAGCCATTGCTAGCATTAGTACTTCATACCTGTGATGACTGAATAACTGATTTTCTTAGAGCAATAATATAGATATGTGCGGCATTTCCCAACAATCAAATGGGAACATTTCAAAATGGTTATTCAGTTAATTCAGCAGCAGCATAGCTCCTAATAAATCTCTGTTTTGTCTGTTTGTCAGAGATCTCTGGGAATTCAGAGGACATCCCTCTGGTGCGCTGGAGGCAACAGTGGCTGGAAAATGGCACTCTGCTCTTCCACATCCATCACCAGGATGGCGGCCTTAACCTTCCTGAACCGACCGAAGATCCAGCGGACAGTGCAGCCAAAGAAGAGATGCGCATCCTCCACATTTCCGTCATGGTAAAACGATCAGTCCCTACGTCCTAACTCACTACCATAGGATGCTTTTCAAGACGACAAACGACAGTGGATGCGTGTGTGCCAGCGCGTGTGTGTGTTGCTACAAACCCCTTGAGCCTGAAATGTTATTCACAACAAGTAACACAGAACACAAAAGCGTTGTGATAAAACACGTCCTCTTGTTTTGGTCTCGTTGTACATTCCAAATGAAACAGCTGACTTCACAGCTTTACCAGAGGCAGCAGGGTTCTAAGCAGATGATAAATCCTGCTGATGTCAGCCATGGAACAATAGTTATTCTGTTGTAAAGAAATTTACATGATTGCTTTCTCAAAGCATTCAGAAAACCGCCACCTTACCTGAATTGGTAATGTTTAGCATGGTGTTCGAGCAAGCTAGGATCGGGGTTCCAGTCTGTCAATGTGAAGATGGAGTTTTTCTTCTTCTATTTCCTCTTTGAAGTGAACGTTTGATCTCTGGCTGAGTTTGTAATTCCACTCCAATGGTTGGCCTGTCAGTGCATAAAAAAAAAAAACGCTATTCACTACACAAATTAACAAAGGGTAATCCTTTGCAGACGTCCTGAAGGATGCTTTTGATGTGATGGGAAAACATGTTCAGGTGTCAGGGTGTAGTCTCTGCTGCACACAAATCCTTGTCTCCATGTTTTTCTTTACCATCCATGACCACAAGTGATCCTTTACCACTATTTTCAGCACATCGTCACTCACAATGTGTCCCAATAGCGACTATCTTAAAGTTGCCTGCACCCTTTGTTGACGCCAAAATCACCTTTCTGCGTTGCTTTTTGTTGAAGCTTATTCCGCATTGCACAGCGTCATAGGGATGCGATCATCTGCTTAACTCCACTGAAACACTTATGTGTCAACATGCAGCATGGAAGACGGACTACGGTGTCTAGATTTAATGCAAAAGTCTCTTGAAGAGAGTTGCTCTTCAACGCTTTGGTAGTGAGGATGGGTTCCAATTAGAGCTGAGCAATATGGACAAAATTTCATATTTGCTTGCCGGATATCTCAATGCCGAGGCCATGTAGGTCAACTAAGGTCAGTTGACACGTGGTGATGACGTCAACAAACAAAAGCGTTGACCTTGAAGTTTAGTCTTTCTCTCTGAACTGTGGAGTCTGCCTTTCAGTCCTTGACCCACATGCGCAGTAGTGCTGATCAGCTTCAGTGAAGTGACAAACACAGTGACGGAACGGTCACAGTTGGAGCAATCAATCCGGCCAACAGTGCAACTTCGAATGAAGTTGATATTCCTCTAACTTGACCACAACCCCTCTCCTGCATGGACACTGTTTCTTTAAATAAACTTCGGAAAATGGATGATGTAATTGTTTAAGATGATGGAACTGGTTTGTTGTGCTGCTTTGCCACACTGCCATTTTTGCAAGGCACGACCTGCACAAAACTTTGCACTGCTTTGTGTGCATGCCTTTTAAGAAAAAAAAAATCTCGTGTTATGGAGGACGACTTTTTATGGCCACTTAATCAGGTGAACGTGCAGAATCTGCAATCATGTTCATGCTCTGCAGCAGTCGCGTTCACATCTGCCTCGCCTCTACATTGCAGGATGAGCAGGTGAAGATTTTATACCGTTGTTTTTGTGATGATAGTGTTGTGAATGTTTTCAATTTTTCATGTTGTGATGTAGATACGATGATATATTGTTCAGCCATACTTCTAATTTCGGTTTCCCACTAGCTGGCCACTTCCAGCCACACACTCCACGCCCATGGCTCCAATGGAGGAGGGCGGGTGTCATTCACAACTCGATCTAATAAAACCTCGGTTTGCGATGGCCTCATTATATATATATATATATATATATATATATATAGCACCAAACCAAGTGTTTCAAAATATCTTGGTGTTTCCCTTGAACCTGCTGTTACCAATAAAATGCCAGTGACATTGCACAGGCAGAGAAACCTTTTTTTTTAAAGTAACAAATTTGCCTGCTGAATGTAGTTTTCGGCATGCCTGCACTGTATCAAACCTTATCGTCTCCGTCTGCTGAGAAGGAAATGAATCCTTAGATTCCTTGGCTTCCCCTTCGCCTGAGGAAATGTATATTTATTAGATCGTAGATATGACACACCCATTCCCTGCGCCCTTATTCAGCCCAAAGACGTTACAATCGCACTTTGATGGATGATATGTATTTTCAGTCATTGAAAGCATATTACAGCAGCATACACAAATGATTAGTCAGCGTGCAAGGCCTTTTGCCAGCAGCTACTCACACTGAAAAGAGTCATTGACATCCGGTGAATGTCAACAACCTTGGAATAATGACGAATAACTGACCTTGACTATCCTATATGTGTTTTGCATACATTAGCAAGCATCACATTTTCCTCCTGGTCGTGCAGACCTGAGCGCCGTCTACATTTTAATGTGAGAATAAATTGCCCGGTGACGTCGCATGCAGTTTACGACAGTAGCATAATTTTTGTCTTGTCTTATCCTCACTCTGAGTTCTGTTTTAGCTACCTTTCATTGAGTTGCTGTAAGAGAAGACTTAGTGTCCATATTTAAAGCAGACCGTGACAACAGATGGGAGTGGTGTTGCTGTGGCGCTGCCTGTGGCCCTCTGCGTCTTGTGCTTAGCTGGAGGTCCTGACCAATGAATCCACAATTTGTGTTACTTGTTGAGCTCCAGGTGGATTCACACTGTTCTTGAAACAGGATTGCAAGCCGTATGTTAGATGCTTGAATATCATATTTCACAAGTTTGTTTATATATATATATCCATCCCTCCATTACATCTCCTTAAATTGACTTGTTTCACTCGAGGTTCTGCATATCACAGCTCAGTTGCTACGGCCAGGAGGCAGAAGTTGTCAGTTGCTATCCACCATGCCCACCATAAGACTTATTATGCCTAATGGACAGTCAGCGGGTCCTGCAGTTTACAATCTTGAACCTCAACCAGTTTTATCTTGGGGCCGATCTGACAGTGGAATTACGTTAATGGACTCTCACCACAGTGTAACCCATTTCAAATTAAGCTGCATCATAAACTGGAGTCTTTTTTGGTACTTCTGAATGCAATTCCTTGTACGTGGCATATTTGATGCATCTTCTCATGATCTCACAAACATGTCTAACATATTTAATTCCAAATATCTGTGCTTTATTGGGTTGAGTGTGTCGTCCTTCACTTTGAGCTGTCCACACGCAGTTTTCTAAAGGAATTTTTTATGTCCCACAAGGTGACCAGTGTGTCCTCTTCTAGCCATGGCTGGCTATCCATAATAGATGACTAACCTTGTGTGTGTATGGCTGTACAAATACCAGGTGCTTTCAGACACTCTCAACGAGAATGCACAATGGTTACACATGAATTTATTGTGAGACTCATCTATTTCATTTACGTCAGGCCAATTATTCAATAAAGCCTGAGAATTACTCTTCTTTAGACTTGTTGTTTGCAACGACTCACAATTGAATGAAATATAAATCAATATTTTCAATTTTCAATTTCCCAATGTGTCTTTGCTTCAGGCTCCGGAAAGCAGTACATTTAGCTCAGCCTTAAGTTCTTGCATGAGATGTCACAGTATACTGTGTTTGTGCTACCTCCAACAGACATATTTCTTATGAGTTTATTATTTTGGGTTGCAAACAACAAGCCAGTGTCCTTCACCTTGCACATCCTCCCTAGTCACACCGATCCTCTCCATGTCAATGTTTACCAGAGCCATGAACGCCATTAGTTGTCCCCCTCTCCTTTTACATATTCATCCCCAACTTTCTTCTTCCAGCTTGTTCCCTGACTGTCCATTCACCGTGTCGAAGCCATGGCCTCCATTGTTTTGTCTCCAAACTTCTACACGTTAGCTTTCCCTCTGCTCTACCAGCTATACTAATCTTGTTCTTTGGAGTCAAAGCCTGTCTGTCTACATCTCTGTTTCTTCTAACTCTGCTTCCTGTCTGTTTTAGCAGAGCTGTCGTGCCCGGACTTACTGCTGCCAAAAAAAAAAACCCAAAAAACATTTTGCCAAGCTAATTTAATTTAAATGTCTTAAGTTTTATTTATTTTCCTCAATACTAAACTAAGATATTTTAGATATAAATAAGTAAAGAAAGAATGTGACAGGTGTTACATGGAGAGCATTTTGTTGGCAGACTCAATTTTTATTGCCTCGTTGGTTTGGACTCCACCAAAGATCTTGGATTTTATTGCGGGTGTGACTTGTATTTTCTTTTAAATTAGTACAGTATGTTCGCATACAGTCAATGGCAAATTATTATCTTAGCCACTTTTGTTTGTGTATTTTGACAAAATAATTGAATTTCTCCTCACATGAAGGGAGTGAGTCAGTGTCGGGCACCTGTTTGCCAGACAAAACGGACATTGGAAACAGATATTGAAAGCAATGTGTTGGTCATGGTTTTGACTAAGAATGAATAACTCAGGCCATATATATTCTGCCCTTTGTGTTTAATTACTGCACAGAAATGTTTTCCACAACCGCCGCTGGTGATCTCCTATATTTTTACCCCACACAGCCCGCGGGTACACACCGTCCATCAGGCTTACATGGGGATCGTTATTGTGACACGGCTCACTTGTAGGGACATTGAGATTCATGTGGGGACCCTCCTGAATGCGTTGTTGACAGCATTGATCGTATAAACCTTAAATCAATGTGACCCTGGCCACTTGTAAAGCAGTTTCCTCTTCTGGGCCCTGGAAGAGTCCAGAGCATGTCGCTGTGTGTAACACTCTGGAGAATTAAAAAAAAAAAAAAATGGTCTACTAGACAAATCAATAAATGCCTCTTTTCATATTGAGCATATTTGTTTCTAATAAACTAAATAAAAAACAGTTTTGTTTATACCTATGAAGTGTTGAATGAAGCCTGATGGTGGTCTAGCTCAGATGTTTCTTTAAATATTCAATGGTATCTGCCAAAATGAAAGCGTTTGATGCTAACCTTTGCAGAAAAGCTCTTTTGTCTCTGCTACCAGAACATCTTGTTCAACTGTATATTACTTACATTATGTGGGTAAAATCAATTTCAGCACGTCACGGGGTCACGTCATGGATTTAACCCCAATAAGACTTCAGGGACAGACCGGTCAATAGCTGTGTCACTTTTTGCATGTAGATGGGTGAATTACTGTCCACCAGTCTTGGTCCCTCACCTCCTCAAATGAAGCTGATACGGTTGTGGCTCTTCACTTTAAGTCTGTAAATCACAGGAAGAAAATGCATATGGTTTGCCTCCCACACTATTTGGACCTCTCTCATTTCCAATCCCAATTTCATGGCAAAACTGCTGACATGAAAATGTTCCATTAGGAGGACACTTTGCGACGTGCTTTGGGGGTTACATTGGTGTGCCACTTAAACAAGATGTTTTCCATGCAATCTGGTGAAGGATATAACGTTGAAGAGAATTGCCGTTGCTCTTATGTCAACTAGCTTTTTTCGGAATGAACTTATGGCCAAGTAAAAACCAAAGTGCAGTTTACTCCTTATCTCTTTTACAGACAACTCGTAAGTTTTAGTGATTAAAAAGAAAACCCTCAAGCTAAAATGATGGGAGTGGAAGGAGTGCTTTTAGACAGATGCAGTCATCAAATATTACAGTACTCCACCTCACTGTATATCCTCTTGTTATCTCATGAAAGTCAGGCAATTGCAATCTGCCTGTCTTTTTACATCTTAATGCTTCGCAAGTGACAGATTGATAGCTGCACTTTAATCCCATGCCTTCTCCGTCAAGCTTGAGGAAGGCCATGCCACTGCTCATTTTTCCTCGACATATACGACAGCACTAGACGAGAGCAGCTGCCATTTGAACCTCATTCTGGTCCATTAGTCGGTGTATTGTGGTGTGTAAAGAAGTTGCATGCGCCGATGTGTGCTTGGTGCTTGCTTTTATTGGCTCGATCGTGGACGACACATTTGCCATCCCTTTAGAAAAGTAAAAGCAAAATGGAGTCTTTAAATTTCTAAAAGCTTTTTTAGTTTGAAGGGAACACCAATGGCCATGTGGGTAGAAACGATTGCCCCCCAGCCTAAAAACTGGTGGGACCACCCTTAGGAGCGATGACTGCAAGAAACTGCAATAACTGTCGGTTTTAACTTCGGAAACTTGAGACTTTAACTGTGCTGTGCGGGAGTTTTGCAGAACTGTTGTTATTCAGCCACATTGGACGGGGTTTCACGCATGACCCACCGCTTGAAGGTCGCACCACTGCTTCTCAATAGGATTCAGGTCAAGACTTTAACAAGGCCACTCCAAAGTCTTCATTTGATTTCTCCCCAGCCATTCAGAGGTGGACTTGCTGCTGTGTTTTTCAGTTATTGTCCTGTTGCAGACGTTCGCTCCAGCTTGAGGTCAGAAACTGACATTCTTATTTTATTTATTTTCATTTATTTACAATAAATAGTGAAGTGGTGAATAAAGAGCCAAGTGTTTCAGAGTCACAAAGATGAACTAAGTCTCCATACTATATCACGTCGGCTTCTGACAAGCAGCTAATTCAAATACAATTTTGCTTTATATGAATAAGAGCAGCTGAAACTCTCATTTTCAGACTAAATCTTTCATAAAGGATATTATGCAAATGACTAATTAAAATCCACATTTCATAACTCATGCATACCTTTTCATATCCATTCTCCGTTGACAGACGTGCACTAGTTCTAATTAAATTTGTTTTTTCCCTTTTTTCTTAATCAGTTTGTCTCTCTGAAACTTTCTAATGGATGTTTTCCTCTGAATAATTCACACTTGTAAGCCTTCTGCTAAGTTGCTCTGAAACATCATAATGACTGCATTTTTTATTTATTTATCCATGCTCCATTTTGCTTTGTTTTCCTTTTCTTCAATATGTTCCTTCCTTTAGTTATACACTTTTAATGCTTTAAGGCAGAGGTGGGCAGTTGAAATTCTGAAACGGCCCCGTTATAAACTGTGACTGTTGTGAGGGACCAATACGACAAAAGAAAGGCGGCGATGAAGAAATGAACCATAGAAAGTTCAATGGAATCAAGGATATTAAGAAGTATATATGTGGCATGAACCCTATTAATAATCATTTTACATGCATGTTATTTGAATATAAATCATCATAAAACTATGAACCAAACATCGAAGATGAAAAGGGAGTTTATTTCAAAATGTATTTTGAATTTTATTTCAACAAATTTTTGGGGAAATACTAAAATGACAAACGAAAAACAGAAACAAACATTTAGTCATGAATGTGTTGTATTTACTGTTGAACAAGTACTGGCTAAAAACAGAAACACGACAAAAGTACTTATCAGTTGTATAGTTTTAGTCTGACCTCATGAGACAAAGAGCCGCATGTGGCTCAGGCTGCACTTTGCCCAGGTCTGCTTTAAGGTAATGCCATTTTGTTCTGACTTGTGCTTGCACTATTTTATGGGCATTCTAGTTCAGTTCACTGAGTTTTGTTTGTCTCTTGATTCATATTTTATTAACTTCATATCTCTTGGATGAGCTGCTCATATGTTCTTCTGTTGGTCTCCTGACAAATACATTTTTGTGTTATTATGACATTTCAAACTGCTTTGTGATCTGTTAAAATGCAGCAGTGATCGTGATTGCATGGTCTCTCACATGTCTTACTACATTTAAATTTTATATGAAAAATTGCCATTTGGATGGAGGGAGTTGGCTGCCTGCCACCTTGTCTTTCTCTGAGAAAATGTGGACTTCTGTTCTCCCTTTGCACACGCCACACTGTGAGCTTTTGACTCGCCTTGACTTTGATCCGCATCCCGATTCAGCTCTCACCTTCTCCCTTTGACTTCCCGACCACCATCCTTTCCCCAGCTCTCTGTTTTCTGTCTGTATGTTTCTGTCCCCCATCTTGAGACGTGTCCTTAGGGCAGCTCGAACACCCTTCATCTGCCAAACTTCTTTCCACTTCAAGTCTTCTTACCATTGTGTCTGTCTGTTCCTGTTTATTCCAAATGCCTCAAGAAATCAGAGAGATGATGAGCTAAATAAAAGCAGCCATGTGACCCAAGCCAGACTAAATTTCAATGCCATTTGCCTCTTAACTTTTGCTGTGATAAAACACTGTGATATTCACGTTATATACATGAGTTGGTTGTTTTTGGAGATGGCCAAAAAGTGTGATGTGGCACAACAAAGTGCTCATCACCATTTGCACATGATGTCAGCTGAAGACCTGTAATGCTCAATAGTTTGTTGCAAAATGTGTTTCTGCAGGGATGAACAGCTCCTGCCAGGTCATGGTTCTCAGTTGGAGAAGAGTTCAATGTCGTGTCTGTCTGTTTCACGTCCCCTGACTTCAAGTCTTCTCCCCCCAGGGTGGCATGATTGCCCTTCTGCTTTCAATCCTGTGCCTGGTCCTCATCCTGTACACTCGGAGACGCTGGTGTAAACGCCGCCGTGTGCCGCAGCCCCAGAAGAGCGCCAGCGCTGAGGCAGCCAATGAAATTCACTACATCCCGTCTGTGCTGATGGGTGGACAGGCCAGAGAGAGCCTGAGGAATTCCCGGGGTCAAGGCCCCAACTCAAGTGGAACCCTCAGCATTCGGGAGACGCCGATTCTGGATGGGTACAAGTATTAAAACAGATGTGGTCGATGTAGCCACACAGCAGTATTACATTTTACTACAAAAGAAAAAAAGAGATTTTGAAAAAGTTAACAATGTATGTGTGAAATATATCAATATATTTTTAAGTTTATTTATTACCATATAGTATAATGCTTTTATTTATTCATTTAATTTAGATAAGCCTGACTGATTAAATCTCTTCCCCCTTGCCTTCAGGTACGAGTATGACATCGCAGACCTTCGTCACCATCTGCAGCGGGAGTGCATGAATGGAGGGGAGGAGTTTGCCAGCCAAGTGGGTCGCACGCTGGACTCCCTCCAGGGCTGTAATGACAAAAACAATATTGACCTCACACCTGGTGAGTGGACTGATGCGTAAACAGCCGTGTCAGCGTTTAGCTCCGTCGCCGACCCTTTGTAGACAGACATCCTGAGCAAGTTGCTGGTCAATAATCCCATAAAAACACATGCAGAGAAATATATATTGATTATACAGTATCCATTGTGTCTTCCATCAGAACTATGGTAACCACCAAAGCAATGAAACCTGAGCATCTTCAGCTCTGCCACTTCTGCCTTTGCCTCTCGTCTTGTCTGGTGTCACTGTCCCTTGTGTCAGGTCTCACTACTGTCCTATAGTGCTTTCCTATCACCATCGCTGCTGCTCATCTGTCACAGATCACGCCTGACAGTGGACAGCTTCTCAACATTACTTTGATTTTTATCTCTCTTGGCATGTACAGTGCCTTCTGTGGCCATGCACTTGACTAGCTTTATCCCCCCTGACTAAAGCATATGATAATGTGAGGTACCAACCCTTAGGTTCAACACTAGCCTTGCCTGCTGTAGTTCTTCTTGTACGTGGCGCTTTGCCCACAGTGTCAGGATGTGCTGCAGAAGGCGAAGCATGGATGTAATGCAGACTCCTGCATCTCCCTTGGAGGCCAAAGTCCATTTGAATATAGTCGCTAACTGATGCCTCGGCAGTGAGAATGTGTTGCGTTCTGGTAGCACACAGGCGACATCTCTTATTGACAAAGGATATCCGCAAATAAGTCCCTTCACTAAGTATTCTTATTTAATCTAGAAAGGGCCGTAAAAAAGTTTACACTGACGTGTGAGAGCACAATAACAAGCTGCTTTGGAATGCCCAACTCATTAGGTATGAATACTGAACATTAATGTTTTGCCCTGCATATTCACGTCAGTAGTTAGTGTGCATGTATTTAAGTCAGCAACAGTGTGAAATCTCCCATCATTAGGCCCTTTTTGTTACTAGGCAACGGATTCTTCTTGATGGATAGAATTGGCTTCTGAGTTAGTACCTCTTAACAAGCCAAATATCAAACCCTCGCTTGGCTCTAATGACCAATAAATACCTTTCCTCTTGGTGAGGTAAAGGTCATACTTGTGGCTATTGTCAGATAATTACCATCTTATGTTCATCTTAAATGTACTGTAATACTAAATGTTACACCGTGGTTGGCGCTACAGTCAATCTTTGTCACCTCTTAATATAAAACCTCAATATTTTATTTTATAAATAGGAATTAATGCAATGCCTTCTGCAAAATAAAGGCTTAAAGTTCATAGTGCGTTGCTAATAATTGGAGGAAGAAGTGTTGTCATGTATGTATACACGACATTATTTTTAAATGCTTCAGCCGAATCCTTTTTCTTTCTTAAACATACCCGCTAAAACAAACAAACAAACAAACAAAAAAAAACATCTGGTTGATGTGCTGACAGGACAGGTAGTAGAAAAGTTGAAAAAGTAATATTGCTGTGATTTGTACTATAATGCTGTTTTTCACTTTACTTGAACAATTTCAAATGACCTTGTGTTCATTGTCATTGAATCAATACATTTTCATAATTTGATACTGTTCTTTGATCAACTGTTTAATCTGCCGTGTATTCAAGAAATGGCTAGTGAGTAAGCCATGCAGTTCTCCTGCCACATGGTACGGGGCACTCGCGAATATAGACATTCCTCAGCTCAGTTTTTCCATGGGGAGTATTTGTACGATCATTTTGTCCGTCAAAGGTCAGCTATGACTTAGTTTTTTTGGGAACCCTGAGGGCTCCTTTTGCTTTGTGATGTGTTTGTCTCTCCTCCAAAGCCCCCTGGTGTGAAAAAATGAACTTTCGTCACTTGTATTATATACCTCTTCAAGGTGGCAAAATAGATCGGTGACCAATCGATCAGAGCATCCCAACAGGATAGTCAAATTGTTGGGCTCAGTGTGTGATTTACTTAGTTAGATTAGATTACATTAGATGTCCTTTATTTGTCATGCTGCAAATATTATGGTCATTCCACGTGAAGCAAAAATAAATAAATAGCTGCTAGAGAAAAAAAAGAAAAGAATGAAATGGTCAACTCTCTTCTTGTGACCATTTTTATTTTATGCCGACATTTTGCTGGAGTTCTCCTCAGGTGAATGCCAGAGTGATTTCTCTGGTTATTATCTGGTTATTATGTGCGCACTCGCTTTTAAACCCATCACCACAAGCATTAAACAAGCATCAATTTCCAACTCTCAAATAGTTGCTACCTCTTGCTTTTCCTGCCACTTTTTTGTGTCCTAGCTGCTAATAATTTCCCACTGGTTTGCAGTGAGTGACAACACCAAGCTGGCTCTAATGAACAAATACAAGGACAACATCATCGCCACAAGTCCAATCGACAGCAACCACCAGCAGAACACGCTTCTCCCACACAACACCTCCACTAGCCAACGCAAGCGTCTCTCCAGCAACACCCGCGGTGAGTCACTTTCCCCTGTTGATTTCAGCCTTTAACAGACAAAAGAAAAAGAAAAAAAGCTCTCAGTACTCCGTATTTCCCTGCTGCAAAAGCTGTTTTTCTCCACAGTGATGTCGAGGGCTTGTGGCTTGATTGTTTTCCACAAAACATGCAAGAAGGGCAATTTGTGGTGAAAATAATTTAAAATGAACCTGCACACAGCACTTCCTGATATGCTGTGCTTAATTATGTTGAAGCACAAAGTAAAAATATCGGAATCATAATGGATTTGAAAGAATTTCACGAAAGCAACAGCTCGATTAAGTTGCTGAGTCTGGGTCATGTTCTCACGGTATCCATGCAGTGGTCAGTGGAGCTGTCAGGCAGGTTTCTGAATTAAACTCTGACGTTTCTGAATAAAATTCCGGAGACTGTTTTGTTTTTATTGCAAGAATGTTAGATGAGCATCTAAAGCACACCGGCATGATCTCCAACGAAGCACCATGATGACTGTTTTGTGATGGTAACGTCATCTCCTTCGCTTAAACTAACAAACCAAGCCTTCGGTTCTCCTTACGAGAGCCAACCACTGTGACTTCTCTATTGTATATAATGTTGTCTGACTGTCTTCACTTCTAAGGAGATGTTTGTTTACTTCTGTTGCGTAGCTCAGTGTTTTTCAACCGGGGTGCCGCAACACACTAGTGTGCCATCAGAGAGTGACTGGGAAGTGGTCCAATTTCTCCTAATCTGTCAGACAGAGGTGGGCGATATGATGACAATCGAGAACTATTAGAAGGTGTTGATGTTTTAGCAGTATGAGAAGATTACTTGGATTCAGTCACATTCTTTCCATACTCAATAGGTCTTTGCTGTTGTGTTGCTCCGTTGGTCCATCACTTCCACATACTCGCAGTGAAGAAGCCGGTGGAATCCACAACTTTAAGTTGTTTTCAAACCCGACGTGCCTCTAACTTGACGACACAGCTTCACGCCAAAATGATGTGAATGTTCCTTGTCAGACCTGCGATGCCACAAATGCGACAAAGCTTATAGAGCTAACGGCATCTCACTTCAAAAAAATGTGAAGTGATTTTTAAAAAATAATTAAACAAAAACACTGTTAAGAAGCTCAGGGAAAGAATGTTAAAGATTGGTAATTCCCAAACTAGAATAAAATAATGTAAAAGAGGTTGGGATAAAATCGAACCGGCTATTTTAAAATAAATGTGATATACTATACCCTATTGTCCACCCATTTGTAAACATTTCATACATGTTCTGCAATTCGTTTCTGCCAATATGATGCAGAAACAGTACAGTACTTTTAACTGACCACAATTGTGCTGTAGCAGAGGTTCCTTTGGTGGTGTGCCTCTGGATTTTCTTCAATAAATGAAGTGTGCCGTGGCTTTAAAAAAGGTTGACGTACACTGACGTAGCTGATGCTACGTAGCCACGTATCACTCAGTCCAATCACAGCCAGACTTCAGCATGCAGGCTTAGTCCAAGAAACTGACTGTGCACACGTATCAGTTTACAGAAAACATTGCGTTCACACTGACCCATTTATGTCTGCTGCCAGGACATTCAAAAACTGTAGATGGCAGTGGAACAGGAAGCTGAAACCAACGCTAGCCAATCAGAATACAACAACAACAACAGTGATGCATCCCTTTCACTTTCTTTTCTCTGCCCCTACATAAACTCCAAAAGAGCATTTGTATTTGGAACATGGATAGAGAGTTCGCACCAACAACAATTCTGCTGTAACTCTGAAGGAATTCATTGCGGTTGCATTTTTGACGCAAGTGCAAGTCCTGACGCATACTGTCATGTCTACTGCCTGACTTTGCTCCGTTTAGATGCAAAGGTGAATCTGGTGCTTTTAAAGATCCACACTTAGGCCGGAGTTTGTGAAAAACATAGTTTCCAGAGGCGGATTCTCCATTTGCGAATGAACGAAGGGTGCAAACAAAAGCATATTTGCTTGTTTCTAAAAATAGCCCACTATGTGCCAACAGGGCTTAAGAGAAATTCAAATTTCTCTCCTATAGTCAGACTACGCTGTTTATATTGCATTTATTTATATGCAAGTCGGATCTTAGTCGGACAAATGCAATAATTACTTTTTTTGTCCGGCCTCAGTCATGCACTTTGGAAGTCAATTCGCTTTAAATCTTTGGTTTGTGATGATTGAATATGAAGAAGATTGAATTGAAGATCATGCAAAATTCATTTGGATATATCAACTTTGACCTGTAATATCACAACACAATGGGCAGCATCTAGATTAGATAGATCTAGATAGATGTCTATACTGACCCCCTGGATGTTCTAATATGTTGACCCCAGGTACAGTGCTAAATAGTTTTCTATGTAGAAATTTAGATCAGCCTAAATTACAACAGTGTGGAGGAAACAACAACAAAAAACAAACAGAAAAAAACAATGCAACAAATGTGTGACACAAAGATGTATTGGCAACCAGACGTACTGTATCTAAATGTTGGTGAGGAGGAATTGGTCTTGAATCCTGGGAACAAGCTGTTTTGTCGTCCAAGATTCATTTCACTGAGATGAGACGACTAACAGTGAGCCAGGAACTAGTGTAGTTAAGGTTTTAGTCTTACACAAAAATATTGCATCCAGTTATATCGGTGGTCTTTGAGTGGATCCTCAAAGGGCCAGGGTGGTGCAGGGTTTCAAACTGCGGAAACAAGCAGCACCAGACTGACTCCTAAGGGACGGACTTGAAGACACCTGATTTCTCAATATGACTGCACATTCTAAAGAAAACTCCAAACAAACAACCAAAAAAAACATTATTTTACCTTGCCATCTCCATTTCACGACATACAGTATAAAAAAATATCCCTTTCCAAAATGGATCACAGAGGCAATAAATGCGAGTTGTTCTGCTTTCGTCTTTGGCTGTCAAAGTTTTTAATCACATGCGAATCTCTAATGAATGACAAGTAACGAAAGTAAGTTATTATTGTAAATGAGTTGTGTCAACACTGGTTTAGGGTTTGATAACTGTATCCTTGTTGGTTATTTACCTTTCCATTTGCTTCAGCAAAATTTCAAATGGTGAAGAGGCTCCACGGATAGACATTTTTGAGCTGCATCTTTTTTCTCGCACAGTCAAATTGAATATTATATTCTCTTCAAAACAGAAAACAAACGTCTCACTGCAGCAAACGGATCAATACTCAGCTTCATGTGTCTGTTATCTGAGGTCTTTGCTGCAGAGAGGAAATCATGGAGTCACTGACACGGTTCTCATCATGAGTGACAAGGCAACATTTGAAACGCATCCAAATTGTAGCAATTAATAACAGTGTGGGATATGTTCTCTGCGCAATTACACAAAGTGAAGTTGCACAGGTGGATGTTGTTTGTCTAATTACTGACAAAGCTCCACTGAAACATTTTTCTTTGTGTCGCACAAAATGAACTGCATATTTAATTTATATCCACCATCTTCATCGCATGTTGTTCTCACACTCACCTGCACCTTGATCTGTCGCAAGTGAAAACGCGCTGGCAAAATACTTGCAGGAGGCTATTAGCTAGGAGGGCGTCTGGGCGTCTGCAAAAGATGGAAAAAATGGACGCCGACTGCTTGGCCGCAAGATGCCGCCATATACCAGCATTATCTGGCAGCCTAGCTACGGTCGAGAATCAGGTGTCCATTTTTTTCATGTTTTGCAGGCGCCCAGACGCCCTCCTAGCTAAAAGCGTAACAGAGTCCTGCAGGCAATGAAAAAGGAGAGTGGTGTGGAAGTGACTGTCATTATCAGCATTGTAGTAATAAATAAAGTAAAACACGAAAAAGATGAAGGTGACGTTTTTATAATGTCAATTTGGGAAATTCATCCCCACCTATGCTTTTGGTATGGAATGAATGGCAAAATGGCTAGTTTAAAAACTTACAAAAACTTGGTAAAAGTAGTCAAAGGTTTGAGGTGGATTCTTTTTTTCTCTTAATTGTCGCTCAACTATTTGAAAGCAAGCATTTTTGATCATTTGAAATATGTGAGTAAATGGTGTCCAGTCAAGCCCAGGGATCTATGAGGAGGCTGCAGGGATGGAGGTTCAACTGGCAAGAAACACTGAAACATCTGCTTATTATCTAGATTGTGGGTTCAAGTTGAAGGTAGTTTGCCATAACTATTATAAGCAGAGAAACATAGAATATCTAGAGATACACATAACTGATGGCACTGGAAAATACAACTACATTATTTTTCCTCAAATATTTTTGAGTGCTTGCTAGCAGATGCGTCAGAGTGCACAAAATGGATTACAATGTTTAGTCGGACACCTTGTCTCATCTCTTGGAAGCGTGAGTTATTGTGTGTATGTTGCTCTTATCCTTCAGATGTATTCATGGTATAAAATTCTGGACTCTTTCTGCGAGAAGAATTGACTTCTGTGAGCATTTTTTTCTCTATTGAGCACCATGTTGGTGAGTGCAAGATGAGGAAAACAACACCTAAGCTAACCCTTTTATCAATAATTGAGGGTGAGAACAGAGAAAGGAGTGTGAATGGCCAAAACAAGCAGGTTCTGCTGGCATCTCCAAGCGCCTTTTGGAATATTAAAATAACAAAGAGAGCAAGGGAGAGAGAGGAAGTATATCTTTCTTTTTTGGCCAATCGCTCCAAAACTTTTTGACAAATGGAAGCAGGTGAAAAGGTTAACCTCTTTTTCCAAACAAACGCATCTAATACACAAGAACGCAGTGATCATTTTAATGAGATGGCTAAAGACTGTTCATAACTGCTCCTATAAATAATCTTTTCCAGGTCAATTATGGATCCCATTTACGTGGCTGACGGGTAATAACGCTGTGATTACCACTTAGTCAGCTTCAATTAACTGGACTAGCGTTTAGGTTTAATTCATCTCCTGAGACTGTTGTTGATCAGAAAGAAGAATAATTAAGAGAACAAAAGAAAGTGGAATAATGGCTGAGGCGAACTGTCACGTTATTCTCGAGGCAAAGTAGTTGTAGAATATGGTGAGAGTGTGGAACATAATGGCATCTTGCAGATTATTTCTAACTGAGTTCATTCTTCAAAGACAGCACAGTATCCTAAGGGGCGCACAGTGTCCACATATTACCCACATCAACTGGACTTAAGCGTCCAATGTGAGCGCAGACATCGGCCCACAGTGTTGCATGTTGACGCGTAAGCAAAAACAAAACCAGGTTAGGATTAGAATGTGAAATAACAATACCGATCGTACATCAGAATGATATATCCTGATCTTAAAATATCATATTATAATTCCCTATATTAATCCTTAGGTGTCTTTCTGAGACTTTCAATAAGCAATGATGGTCTACCTCATCAGTGCTTTGATAAAGTCCAGATTTAATAATATACCTTCTTCATTTTTTCCATAAAATGTATAATTCCATCAATTTTTACAATGGTATTAAATCCAGTGGGACATTGTAATTAGTTTATTTTGGTACAATGTACTTTAAGAAATGGTGTGTGTGTGGTCCTTGTGTAGCTTTACTTGTGGCGACCAATTTTTGGAAATTTTTTGATCTGGATTTGTGGCAACAGCTTGCTGATCCCCAGGAGTTTCAGCCTCAGTATGATGATTATAACTTCAAAATTGCCATTTGTTTTGGATGGTTAGGTTTGTGTGAGAGGCTGGGGAAAGTATTGTCTCAGAAATGTCCCCACTAAACATGAGAACATAGACTGTGTGCGTGCATGTGTGTGTGTGTGTGGGCATGTTTTGCCATACTTGTGAGTACAAAGGTCTGATAAGGTTTAGAGCATAAAAACCTCATTAAAAATAGTCTATTATAATTGTTTTGGTTGAGTTTTGCATGGTTATGTTCCTGGGAGGTCCTCACAAAAATAGCGGAACAAATACGCGCGTGTTCAAGTGTGATAAGTTTTGGGGAAAACACCTGTTTGTGGGGCCCTTATCCCTACTTGGAGCTCTTTCGCCAAACCCTACAAGGTTAAGCCTCACTTTGAGGATGAAGTCTTTCTTATCACAGTCAGAAAAGCTATATTGCCAATGTCTGTGAGGAGGAAAGTAGGAAAATAACAAGGTCATCTTGTTTATGGTTGGTTCAGAGCCATGGTTAAGGTTAGCCATTTGTTCCTGTGGATAGGTTTAGTGGGAGAGGCTGGGATGATTTTCATGCTTTCTCACAAACCTCACCTACTGAGTCGTAAGTCTTTTCTGACTCTATTCATAAAAAAACAAAAGTGAAACGCTGATTGTCACGGTGTGAAGGGAGACTGAGGAGAGAGAAGGCTGTACTGATGAGATATGGGTCCACTCCCAGCATGACACTTCTTTTCAAAGGGCTGGTCATGACTGGATCGTTGGTGGTGTGCACTGAATAATTGGAGGATATTTCGTCATAGAAATTAAAAAATGGAACAAATCAACATTCTCTCCCCCAATTTTCAGCTGTGTATTTATCAGTGTCATAAATGGCTACACATTTGCCAATGTCCCATCCTCTCCCTTTGTGAAGCACAGCTCCACTGCGCGTCCTTTCCATGCCTCAACATGCTTTTTTTTGTTTTTTTGTTTGTTTTTTTTTGCATTGAAAATGAGGTTTCAAAGCACACCAAATAAGTAAAATAAGATTAGATACATGCTAATAAAAATAGATGTAAATTGGTTTGGGGTGTAAAATGAAAATAACAAATAATAAACTAGTATAAATAAACTAAACAAACTAGTCTGTGAGCATAGATGATAGATCTAATGTCCAAAGTAGGAACACTCAGGATTATAGCATCATACATAAATACATCCGTGGTTAAGCCAGAGGTCACAGATGATGTTTGTCAGTCCAGAGGACCCCCTTGATGCGTTCAGATATTCACTCAAATGTGCATCTCCAGTTTTGAGATTGCTTCATGTTCGGAAACATTTCAAGCTTAGTTTTAACCTGCCCTTGAAACGGTGCAGCAGTTTGGAGGATTTATCGGTGACGGACCCCCCTGGGTTGCGCAGCCGGCCAACGATGAGGAGTTGAAGCAGAGTTCTGGAACAGTGTTTTTCAACCCAAGTTTATTCAGATGGGTGGCAGTTTTGACGTAGACATCCATCTCGGAGAAGATCAGTCTGGAACCTGTTCCCTGTGCATGGGTCTGTCAGAGGAAGATAATATGTGCTTCTCTCTCACGGAGAGTCAGCAGGACCATACTGTTTGTAAAAGAGTAAAGCCCTGGAGCTGGAAAGGTCCATCTCTCACTGAGCATGACCACACACGTTGTAAACAGAAAATCCCACTGAGAAACTCCTGGTTTCTCCTCATTTTTCTGACTTAATAGGCATAATCACACAAACACACTAAATGCTATGCTAAATGTAAAATGTTTTTTTTTATTGTGGCATGTTTCTGCAGAGCTGCAGGAGTTTTCAAGATTTGCTTTCATTGTTAATAGTAAAAGGTTTGTACTTGCTTTTGAGGAAATATCTTCAATGTTGTCCATCTTTGACGGAATTTGTGCAATATTTATGCAATATATCTCTTTTTTTCTGGACACACCATAGAATCCAATAATACATTTCAAATTACACTTAATCTTATTGTGTTTAATTCACACCATCAGTCACAGCAAGTACTTGTTTCATTTAATAGAATCCTAAATGCAAATTGCACCTATGAGGCTGAAAACTGAAGACGAGAGGAACAAATCCTCGTGGATGCATTGGGATTCTTTAAGCTGTGTCTGATTGGTGCATACAAATAGCAGGGATTTGCTCCCTAATGCGAACAGCGAGCACACACGCGGACAAAACCCTGTATGGATTTTCAGGTACACATTTTTATGCTGCGAAGCATGTTGGATAAGTGGCAGGCTCTCCAAGTAAACAATTAGATCAGCTTCATGCACTCGTGAATTTGTGCCTTTCCTCTCAGCTATTTTTAATCTTTGACACAAATAACGGGATGTTTTCGTTCTCGGAAATGATGCACTTGTAGTGTATTCACTTACCCGTATTGTGTCTCACGACTCAGTCAAAACACGAAAAAGTTGTAGACACTTTTTCCAAAGTGAAACGCTACACTTGCTTTTCTGATGTTTAAGCTGTTTTCATTTTACTGGGGGATAGAACTCACATTATTTTGCGACAGCCTGTAATGTGCTTGAATTGACTATTGTTTCATTAAATCCTGAGTCTTGAAGAAGAAAACAAGTGCGGCAGCAACATCTGCGTTGTCAGATAGCTATGGCTGCCAACAGCGCTTGTGTTGCGCATTCATTAGCTCACGGAATATTGTTTTAAAAACCAATAGTATATGAAAAGCAGATGAAGCAGCTGTCAGAACAAAAGTCCCACTCTGTCGCTCTGACTAACGCTACTGCCAACACATTTTCATCCCCTCATTGTTTCTGAGGGATCGCTTCCAGTGTAATCAAATCTTGTGTACTGTACATCGGTTAGGGATTTGCTTTGTTTGTTTTTTTCTCGCAGAGCTTGTCAGTAATTCATATTAGCATGAATTTTATTTCACATTTATCCAGTTGAGGGAGCAACTCCTTGCTTTGATGGATTTCCTCCGCGCCTCATCACGCTTTTTTCATTTTCAATCCGCTCACACTTGTAAGACCAGCTCCGATTCATGTCCTCTATATTTAGCTAACGCGCTCATTTGAAACGTATCATAGATGTGCCGCATGAGCAGATACTCTCCACTGTATTACTCACTGCGCATATCATCCTAG
This sequence comes from Synchiropus splendidus, assembly GCF_027744825.2. NCBI lineage: Eukaryota > Metazoa > Chordata > Actinopteri > Syngnathiformes > Callionymidae > Synchiropus > Synchiropus splendidus. Next base: position 15,488,617 of record NC_071346.1, on the reverse strand, counting down.
TGAGGACTGTTTTTTTTTTTTAATACTGTAGTCTAAAAGACATGGACAAAGAAGTATCATGTAATTTTGCAAACAAAGCATTACTCTTAATGACCAGAATTTTAGTTTTAGTCTAGTCTTTCTGTCATTTTAGTCCATAGTTTTAGTCACAATCATCATCTTTTTCATCTTTTCATGGCAAAACATTTTAGCATCTTAATCTAAAATAGTCAAAGATTACTCTAACTAAATAAAAACCAATATTAGTGTACAAAAAAAATGACATTTTGGTCTAGTTCAAGTCAACAAAGGTTGTACTTTAACCTCTCTTTACACACATGCACGTGCTAGTAACTCACCGTTGTTTTTACATCTAATATTAAAGCAATGTGACCAGTAAACTCAGCCTCCTGAGTTGAATGATGGATTGACACATTTTCTGAAACAGAGAGAAACGTAACATTCGTGCCTTAACTTCATCATGGAAGGCCTTGTGGTGTCTTCTTAAATTGAGAGTTCTTGCTGGTGATTTTGTAGCCGCGTATGGTCCCCTTTTTCTCTATGATACATTCCATTTTGTTCTCTTCATGCAAATAGCATCATGACTTTGCTAGAAATGGGAATTGAGGAAGTGATGTTCCCTGCATTGGCACAGTGCTACAAAATAAGTGCAATGCCACCATACATGATAAAGTTATTTCCTCCCTTCTAATTTTAGTCAACGGAAATGAGAACAATCTTCAACGTTGTTTTTATTCGTGAACCACATTTCGTCTCGTTTTTTGTGTCAACAATATTGCTTTGTGTGTTTTATTATAGTTTATCGCCTGACCACTGTTTACGTTGCGTCTTGACTTGTTTTCGTCACGTGAGTAAGTTTTGTTGATGATAGTATTTTGTATAATATTAAGTCTAATTCAACACAAAAAAATCAGCAATAAAATGAGGAGAAAAACAAACAAAAAATAAAATAGTGACTGATTTGGCTAACGTCACTACGTGGCCATTATGACATTTTAGATTAGGTTAGATTCAATTTTCTTCCTCGCAGAATGAGGGACTTTTTAGTCTTGTGATGGTGATCATTGAAACAGTTTCTGCCTGGCATCCTCATTTAAGCTTTACTTGGCATTTGCATAGGCTGTTCAAATTTAAAGATAAGTGTGTTGTGAGTGTCCCTCTTGTCACAAGGTGAATTCCAGTTTAGATAACTGACTTTACTCTCCAAAATATGGCTCGGCCACATAGATGGCTCTTAAGCATCTCATTGACACTGAGCTGGTCCCACCAGAGATGGAGATATACCTTTGATTCTACATAGTAATATAACATACTGATCAGTATTTTATAATAATAATAATGATAAATTGGCTGCTTCTCCTTTGCACTGCTGAAGTAAAACGATAAGAGGGGAGATAATAATGCCAATGATAAATATCCTTATGTGACGATAAATGCACGGAAGACTAAACATTATGGACCCTATTTTATATAATGCCTTTTCTTTCCCTGACTGATAGGAATGATCATTTTTCAGAATGATGTAAATGTCAAATGCAAAAGGACATATCAAGTGAGATCAACAGCAGCCATGACAGGAGGTTTGTGGTTGGCCAAAACATTCTCCCTCCCAAGGTGGCGACTATTTTCAAGTAGACTTTTGCCAACTATGTTGTTGCCAAAGTCAACTGTCGTGTTCCATGTTGACGCATTGGTGTTTTAATGCTGCCAGATGTTTCCCTTCACATGTGACATTCCAAAAGTAGGGGTTAGGGTGAGGCTGCACATCACTGACTCAGGTTATTGGGCACGGGAAATTGAAGTGGTTGATAGGTATGATGACAATAAAACATTCAGCCCCATGTGCCTTCAGATTCTGGATTAATTTGTTGAGACTAGATTTAAAAAAAATATGAAACCTAAAATGTTTATTGATCAACCACTCTATTAACAATACACTTTCCAGTAGACTTGCTTTCATTATTTGTATTCTCAAATGTAATCGACAGTTTTTGAGCATCGGTTTTCTGTTTTTATTTCATTTTGTTTTATTTTTTTTTCCACAGCAATTTCTCAAATTAGAGTACAAGAACATACTAACACAAACTGACAAGCAGACAAGTGTCTTTAGCTATTGACTGAATTACGTGTAGTTTTGTGTTGGGTTTTCTATAGTGGTCCGTGACCACCAAGGTTTAGATTTGGGGTATGCATCTGTTTGCACTGTGCTTCCTCTTGACGCAGTATGAAGAATTGGACTGAATACTTTTAATGTAAATACTTTTAACACATTTTTATTTCCAGCAGCTGCTACTTGTATTATGTTTAAGACTGACATTTAGACAATTAATCCTTCTAAAAAAAAGTCCCATGTTTTTTCATGGTTCCATTGTTCTATGTCTTTTTGCACACATTTATGAGCAGTGGCAATTGCATTTGTTTGCTTGGTCTTATGGCCTTGTCTCTTACATGATATCATGACACGCGTATGGAACTTCCACACTTCAGTATCAATATCTTGCTTTGATTAAATATTTATACTCTGTGGCTTCCTCTGTGGCTGCCTGATGCTCACATTTATGAGATTGTGAGAGTAAATTCTCCATCATGATCAAGTTATTTATTCTTTTTTATTGGTGGTGTTACTTCTGTGTGACTCCCAACAGCGGGTTCAACATTCTTGAACCCAGACGGGGACTCTGGCACAGAGGCAGACAGCGAGCCTCAGCTGGCCTTTTACACCGACCCAAATCGCAGTCGCCGCCGGAGTCGAGGTATGAGAAATGGTAACGCCAACAGCGCGTGGGGCTCAGGGGGTAAGAAGGACTCAAACACTTCCAGTTTACCTCATCGTCTTATGGTACTCCCATTGGCACCAAGCATGACACATAACCTTTGGCAGGCACTTGCCTACAGTGTTGCGTGTGCTCATGATGTAGTCTCCTGCAGGACACCAACTTGTGTGAATGTTTCATACACTTAAATGTTTTGGCCATGATTGAGCATGCCACATCAATTTCGTTGAATGCAATCCCATAAGAATACAGTGGAAAAAAGACAAATAAACCAAAAATATGAAATAATATTTCTGAAAAATATTATTTCTCAATCTGTAGCTTTTTTTTAAAACTGTCAGAGTGGATTTGTGCAGCATGTCAGCATGTCATGTCCTTGCAGCTTTCATGTACAATAATGAGCAAAAGAGAACAGATTTTAAAAAAAAAATCAACAAATGCCCTTAAAATAAATTCTGCTGTCAGAAGATGTTTTCAATGCCTGCAAGCCCATTATTCCTCGGTAATATGCGCAGGTGTCACATGTGTAGTGAAGCCCTTAGCAGTGTGCCCAACACCTTTAATTGGTTTAAGAATAGAATAGGAAAAAAAAAAACTGGAGCAACAACTGTGCTTTCGTGTTTCGGTTTCGAGGATGACATTCAAAGGTATTTCAGCAAAGGGGAGGGATCAGGCTATACAAATCCAGGATTACGTAGGATGTAGGTTTTTGAAGGGCCCGAGCCTGGACCTTTTTATCCTGAATTTCCTTACTCTCTAATTTGCTTTGTTTTTTTAAGCCTGTAGGGCTTGTGTAGGAAAAACGGGTGCAACACTAGCTAAACAGGGATTTAAACTTTTTAGCATCTGGAAAAATTGAGGATACTATGTGTATCATTTGTTCTGTTACATGGTGGGACAAATGGTGTAGATTTTTCATCCATCTATAGTTTGTCAGTGTTTCTCACATACAGTGTTATTTAACCACATATTTTCAGTGAACTTTCGAATTTAAGCTCTGATCTGGCTTGGGTGAAAGTGTCAGTCTGGGTTGAACTAATGTGACTGCATCGTCATATTTTGTATTCTGGTTTTTATTGTTATTCTTGACTGACCTTGAGTATTTTAATCGTTGCAAAGGGTTGCAGTTTATGAGCAGTTCCTCTTGAAGGCTACATTTCACATTTTCAATCCACAAGAACATTCCCAGTTTGGCAGCGAGGAAAGCAATAGAATCTTCAAACTGATCTTATTTAGAACCATCTCTCTTCTTTCCCTTCCGCACTCCAGCGTTGATGTTAATCCCCTTCAAAGGTAAACCTTATTTCAGTGCCATGCCTCATCTGAAACCTCCTGAAGGCTTGAGGTTTTTTTTTTTTCATCCAACGGGCACTAAGCCGTCCTGTAAACTGACTAGCTGCGTTGGCAGTCTGTAAACGTATGTGTTCCTGTTTGCATGTCTGTTTATGGCATAACCTGCATATGGGGGAATAAAGTCAGGCCAGAGCCTTGTGTCGTCGTCGACTTGATGGCTTCCTCTTTTTTTGTGTTTGCTCCCAGCAGCAGGTTCTCCACGGAGCCCCCTCAGTAAGACCACCCTGACGCTAATCGGTGTCATCAGCTGCGTGATCAGCCTGGTTTACGCCTCCCATATGTCCTGCAGCCTCTCAGTTCGAGTGATCTTGCATGTTCCTGAGCACCTGATTGCTGACGGTAAGTCCTCGCACTTTGGATTAGCACACTTATGGAATTTCTCAAATCACCCTCTCTGGGGGAGGAATTCAAGGACCAACATCAAGTGCTTTCGCACTGGTGCTCGACAGCTAGGGAGGGAAAATCATGGTATGTTGAGTTTTCAAACTGTCAAAACTTTTTTCTTTGTGTAGTTTTTCGCATTCCTTTGCTCTGATTTCCTGTGGTTTTATATATATATATATATATATATATATATATATATATATATATATATATAGTTGTTTTTTTGCTTTTGTTCAGGGATTCCTCCATGTTTGTTGTTGTAGTTATCATCCTAGCTCCGATGTGTCTTGTGCATCAGTGTGATCAGTGGACCAGGAACTTGTGCACTTACAAAGGTTCCCTGTTGTCTGGAGCAAACATATAACAAACTGGAATATATGGACTGTACTTAATAAGATGTTTCCTTGGCATAATCATTGACTCGATTGTTCCAATTATGAAGGACTTTTTTTCTGTCGTGCTCTTCATGTCTCCACTCAGTCAGTCTTTTTAATTCCGATTTCAATGGCCACTCTTTGTGTCGACGATGTGGAGTGCGTTTGATGAAGCGGGAAATACAGATGCAGGCAGACATTTGTGGAAATCCATTCAATGTAATAGTCAGATGAAGTATTCGAGGTGTTTCGATTGAACGAGATACTGTCGCTAGTTTCCGCCGCTGAATCTTCTGGTGCACCTCTTCTGTCACATCTGTGCATCATAAATCCAAGAGGAGGTTGGTGAACTTCCCAAACATTGCTGATCGACTGAAGAGCATGTCGAAGATAAATGTAAAATTGTAAGAGCCAGTGTCAAGTGGACTGCAGTATCACTTTCTTTATATGAATGACTACATGTGGCAACACCTCAAATAATCATGTCTCCCGTGTAAAAAAAAAAAAAGGCATGAATTATTGTGCGGAGTAAAGGTATTCATTTACATAATTATAACACACATGTTGAACATTGTATGCATCCAAGGGTTTGACAGATAATTATAGAGAAGCCTTTACAGTGAGAGCTGTAATCTTGTTCTCTCTCTGTCCAACCTAACGCCCACATTGTGTCCGGTGTATTTTGTGCTGATATTTCTGCACTTTCAAAGACATGGACAGATACCAGGTTGTTCACCCCGCTCCCCAGGTGTCCGATGTGAGACCCCACAACAGATGTGCGTTTGAAGCCTCAAAGCACATTGAGGCCAGGTCCCAAGGACAACCCACTGCAATCCCTTCATCACACTGATGGAGATGCCTTGCACCTCATCTCAGAAAAAGACACAGTCCAGGCCAAATGCCAGCTCCTGTTGGCTCATTGGCATCGCTCAATTGTCATGGTCCCATGCTAGCAGTGCAGACGTATTGTAGACTGTGACCGTGCTCACTCATCTTTCATCCACTGGTCTAATTTCATTCGGATCGTTGCTGCCTTTCCACTGTGATCAGCATCTCAGCCAGGCACCGCAAGTTCTCAAGAGAAAACTTTGAGAGCACAGATGACAGATTGCAACTTCGCCAGTTGAATCACAAAACTGGGATCGATTTAGGGATGTTTCCATAACCCTCGCTGCAATCTCGTATGATATGATTCGATGTCATGGTGAATCAAATGAGAATCTGGATTCTTTCCACTGGGAGAAGATGCCAACAGCTGTGCGTTTGTCTCTCCTCACGAAAAATATCTTTCACATCTGCCAAGAAAATGCAACTTTTTTATCCGAAGACAAGATTTACATCCGCTGTCCATTCAATATACACACTTGGACTGAATGAAATTGTGACCCGCGGCGATAATAAAAAAGATAATGGAGATGAATCTCCAATTCTCAGAGACGACATGCCTTCATGAGTAGTGCTTATGGGTAGGGCGAAGTAACTTGGTTCATTGATCCCTTAAAAGGCTCACATATGTATACCAGTTGTGTCACATCTTTGAAATATTTACAGAATAACAGTTGCTGCTGAGCAGATGATATGTGAACTTGATATTTCACAGGGGAGCCTTGGAGGCAAGATTTATGTGGAACTACAAAATGTAAAGCTGCAGAAGTACAAAAATGTGTGACTTAAGGTGAAGAATTGCAGGTACTTTCACAACTCTGAAAGCCTGGAAAACAATTGATGCAGCATTCTGCTGTATTTGTCCAGTATTTGTTATAAGACACTGACCAACCTGTACTGTATGTGAGCTTAGTTTATAGTGTTCATTAAATGAGCAGAGGATAAAAGGTTAAAACTGCATTGCAGAAACCCGACTAGGCTGATTTTGGGCACAGCAAACATGTAATATTTTTTTTTAATATTGCTGCCAGAAAAGCGTGAAATAATATAATTTCCAATTCAGACCTGATGTTTTCTTAACTGAAAGCAAAAAGGAAAAACGTCTTGAGGGGGAAGTTTGTGGCTGTAGGGAAACTCTGGGGGAAGCCTCAGCTGGCTGTCTGCAATGATAATAACTGGAGGTTAAATTGAGTCTGGGCATGGTGACGCACTGACACAGGCACACCAACGCACTACACATACATAAACCTAAGCACACACCTCTCTCAACTTTGCAACCCATGCCAGATTTAGCCACAATTAAAGTATTTTTTGAAAACATATTTCTTAAAAAGGAAGTGGCTTGTCAAACAAAGATTTTTCCTTCATATCTGAGTTGCTCGTACTGGAAAATGAGCAAAATCCAAAATATGTATTTATTGTATATTTCAACACTATCATGGCATTTATATGCATGTCTTAAGAGTGCCGAATTGTGAATGTTTTGCACGACAAAAATGTCTTAAAACCAGCTATATTTTTGTTAGTTAAATGCCTTCTATGAATCATCCATGATGACGACTCAGATTGCCCTAAAAATGATTGAGTAAAGAAATACAAATTTGAAAGGTGGCTTTAGACAAAAGCAATTCATTTGGCCTAAATTCTTTTCACAGTAACCTATTGCTTGGTTAGGACCCAGAAGCAGGAGACACAGCAGGCTCTAGTTAAATCACGGTGTTTATTCATAACATAAACCTGAAGGGGCAACACAGAAGAAGGGCAAGAACAAGTTGAGAGAAGAATGAGATGTAGAAAAGACTTGACGAGACAAGACAATGACTTGACAATGACTACACAAGATGTAATAAGACAAGACTTAACTTTGCTTGACACAACGATGACTTGACTAGACCAATGACTAATCTTCACTAGGTGAGACTCGACCAGACTGTTCTTGACTTGGCCTGACGTGAGTTGGAGACTTGACTGTGCTAGATGAGATGATGAATTGACAAGACTTAAGTTGACATGGGGACTGCAGGGCAAGACGAGATAATGACTTGACTAGATGAGATGGAACTCGACCAGCCTGTTACTTGACTTGGCAATGAAGGGATTAGAGGAGGACACAGACAAGAGAGACGAGTTGCACACAGGAAGACCAGACAGTCCTCACCAAAATAAAACCAAACTAACAGATGGACAAAACAATAGGCGATGCGTGACATTGACATTTGAAGTGACAGTGCTGTTACACATTCCAGCTCAGTCATTTAGTCAGATTTTTTCTATCCTCGACAGGGTCAAGGTTCATTCTGCTCCAGGGGAGTCAGTTGGATGCATCCGATTGGCTGAACCCTGCCCAGATCTTACTGTACTACCAGCAGAATGCCAGCGGACCATGGGCCAATGAACTGTGTGGTCGGCGTCTTCTGGACCCGTGTGAGCATCAGTGCGACCCAGAGACAGGTACGTGGTGAAGAACCAGTGTTCGCTGACCACAGGCACATAAGGATCAAAGACATTAACTTTGATAACCAAGCAAATAGCGTTGGACACCTAGTGGTGATACTGTCCCAGAAATAGTAGTATGACATGACAGTGACTACATCTTTTGAGAGATCAGTGAGTGTGATCATCAGAGATAAAACTAGCGGTGAAGTTAAGATTAATGAAGTTTGCACCGAGGGTGACTGAGATACAACATTGTGGGCACAGTTGGAGGACGTTTTATCTTGACACGTTTTATTTTCTTACCTTGATGTTTGGAGTTTGTTGGCTGCCATTTGAACAACCTTATTTTTACATCCTTAAAATGTAGCTAATGTGTTCTACATATACCAAACCTATGACCCATGATGAAGATAAATAAATAATACATTTTAGGTATTTTCTATCTCAGCAGTCAAAAATCACTCCTGAGTACACCTGCAATGTACTGGCCGTCCACTACTTGTTCTTTAAATAATTGACTTAAAATTCAATTTCCTTAAAACACATTTAATATTTATGTACTATGTTAAAGCTTGTCATGTCCAAAATGTATCGAATATATCTGCAATACTAAACACAGGGCATTCATTTCGTCCGCTCAGTGTTATATTGAGTGCAAATCCCCTCATCTTCACTTTCCTAAAGTTTTGAATTTCATGATATTATGAACTTTCGAGGTCATTTGCATGTCAGATCACGTCCTCAGTGAGAAGCTAGAAACTAAAGGGTGAAATTAAAATGTCAGAACTTCATCTCAGACACAGCTACAACCAAAGTAAATGACAAGAACGTGTCAATCATAAAGTGCTCCTGAGACTGAGGCCCCTAATTGGGAGACGAAAAACAAAACAAAAAATCTCTTTCAACCTGATTTGCGTTTGTTCCCTTTGTTGTATCATTTTAGATTTGCTAGTTTAGTTTTGCGACACTAATCATTTTTAAAACACAAGCTTAGCTGTTACCATCCCATCTACAAGTAATGATATAAAATCATCATCATTTAAAATGAGCCCAGTGGGGAACATGTTTGTGTCCTGATGACATTTGCTTTTAATATTTATCAAACAGAGTTGCAATTGTTGTGACTCAATCACTTTTGTAATTTTACACGACAACACGCTGTGATTTACATCTCTCTCTTTTGCTCTCTCTCTCTATCTATCTATATATATATATATATATATATATATATATATATATATATATATATATATATATTGCTAAAATCAAGGTCATGCATTCGTTTGGAGGATGGACTCTTCTCTTTATTCCACACACAGTTTGAATGATCTAAAAGTGAATGTCTGAAGTTTAAATTATGCATCATAGGTGTCTGCACAAGTCTGGAGACTCTCTTTTATCTGATCACATCATCAGAAATGTCTGAAAATGATAGAACCTATTTCCTCTCCTCTAGATTGATCAATGCCTTTTGTCTTTCAAGTTGGGCAGTTTTCCATTTGAATCGGTTTCATTCCATTTTGTGGAATGAGGCCTACTATGTAGTCTCAGCAGTTGTGAATACCGTTTTGGGGTGTTTCCTGTATTAAGTGTGCAAGCTGATGTTATGTTCCTTTGTCACTGCAAAACAACGTGCCTAAAACATTCGTACTGGTCTTTGCCTTCTTGAAGTTGTCAGCCATCTAAAACACTGCAAATTTATTTGACAATATCTTTATTATACTGTTTGAGTACAGTAGTGTAGCTACTATTTCAGCTAGGAATTCCTGAATAAAACTATGTTTACCACTTTTATTTATTTATTTAATGTATTTTTTTTCTCTGAGCCGAACCTCATACAACCAATTGCTACGTTCAACATTACTCCCTTACTTGACGTGACAGTCTAGGCCCACTAAATGCACAATTTGTGGAAGTAAACGGTGTGGCAAGGCAGCAAGAGAAGAACAAATCATATATTATTTAGCGATCACTCTACATCTGTGGTTGACTTAATATCCATCCAGCTGTGACTAACACAGAGCCTACATTATGTACTATTAATGAACGGAGTGGAGCTGACCACTGCACCGCTTCATAATTTCAGCTTGTGTTTGACGGAATATATGATGGAGCTCATGTTTCCTTTTTAACATATCTCTTCTTTTCTGAATAGCGTTGTTTGTTGTTGTCTTTTGTGTTGGCAGCATCCAAGCTTATAAACCATCTGGAAATTGATCCGGTTACCAAATTGCAAACTTACAAGTGGGAGATTTTCAATGACATTCAGGCGCTCAACATGAGTGGGTCAAAGTCGATGAATTCATCCTTCGTGATTCAGCTGGCAATAGTGTGAGCAAAGAGGAAGTTGGGCAAAGACTACTTGTGTTCTTAAATACTTTGGCAAACAAAACGGTGTAGCTTCTAATACTACACGAGAGGCACCATCACAGTTGTATGACAGTGTGTCTGTCATTCATGCCCCTGGAGAAGTATGGTTTCTACAGCTAAAAATAGTAGCTTTTGAAACACCTTTGACGCATTATAATCATAAATGCCGCACAAGCTACCGGCCATGACAACATAACCTCCAGACTACTGAAAGAATGCGCAGTCATATTTGGTCGGTTGAACTCCAGACGAAGAACAGACATACAATCTGCAGATACAAGCCACAGTAGATGAAGAAGAAGTTAAGGGAACCAGGATTCATTGTTTAAAACAAACCCACCAAGGACATTAAAAGTTATCGCACATTTCAATACACACAAACATGAAGAAGAGATTCTGCATTTCTAATGGTATTTTGTGACTCACATCTCTTACTTCAAGCTGTACAACCATTTGCTCAAAGTTTACGTGATCTATTATTCAAGTGAGATGGCGATCTTAAGCTGAAACTAAAGCTGGAATGATGACAACTGTGTGCCGTTGAAACAGAATTGCAGAATGTTTTTTGTTGTTTCACAAGACAGTGATTAAAGTCTGATCTTTTCCTTTTCCACTTCCTCACCAAACGAAAGTCAAGGCATGCAACGGAATAATGGAAAACATCCCGTTTTGAACAGAGCCGAAGACTGAAATTCATGTTCCACAGACTGTATTGATTTAAATCACAGCATTTCTTGAATTGCATTCTTGTGAAGGATTCTTTATCTATTTCTCACACTCACTTTTCACGTTCTAGTCAGGCAGCATTGGAATAATCATATGACAATGTGATATTGTTTAGTCATTTTACAAGGATGATTTCTATTCTTACTCATGCTGTTTTGTTGGTTCTCACATTCCTTGGCACTGATGGACTGTACTATTTTTATTTTTATTTTTACTTTTATTTTTATTTTTGCAATGTGCAAAGGTCTTTTAAGATGCATACTACAGAGTAATAATAGTAATAAATATGGTAATATGATAAAAAAAAGAGATTCAAGCAAGTGACTCATGATCTTTAACTGAATATTCAACATTTTAAAGCATTTATTTGCAATGCACTTACTTACGCATGCAGTGGATACAAATATGCATATTACCGAACCACAAGAATCTCCAACAATCTCTCAGCAGTTGAGCTGACAGCGAGCAATATTGTATAAATCAATATATTGGACATTTCATTACGTCTATACCTCTGTAATTTTGTGTGAAGGAAACATGCTGCCTAGCGCAGTTGTGGACAGATAAGATAAACACTTTGTCTGTTGGGAGTTGAGGCTGCTATAAAATCAGATGAAGAAATGATTGTAAACTCAATAAACGCCGTGGCTTGATATGCGTGGGCCAGTGTGTCATATTAGTAATATAAGTGTTTCTATTTATTCTTCGAACTTGGATGTTGCGCTGATGCCTGTCCTACGTCACTTGTCAGTCGGAAATATAATGTATATATTCTCCAAGAGTGAGTATACAGTGTTTTGCTGATCAAATGAAGCAGTGTCTTAATGCATTCATATCCTACGTAGTAAGTCACATATGCATACTGACCCACACGTACGTTTTATGTCTTTTTATCCGATTGCACTACGTCATGACCTCAGCCCTATCTGCTCCTCTTCAAACACTTGCCTTTGTCGTGAGCTGGAGAGCTAACGTCACTGTTCATATGATACATTTATAATCAAGCCATTGTGCATGTGTGTTGTGTAAGCACGAGTGGAAGTGTGAGTGGGCTGCAGGGAGATTGCTTCTATAGATAGTATGAATCCAATCCTCTTTTCTGCCGTGGAGATACAAATGAAAACCCAGATGCTGTGCGACAATATCAGCGCTTCTTCCTCTCCTGCCTCGTGATAAAAAGAAATGTTGGGTGTTTGAAGGAACTGTGTTTTTTTAATCCCCACTGAGTCTGATACTGGCGAGTCTGCGGTGGATGGCAGATTTTTTTCTGCAATTGTTTGACTTTTTTTTTCATTCAACACTAGGATATGGCTGTCTCCAAGACACAGTTTGTCACACTGTACCAGTGATGAATATTCGGAAACTGCTTCGCTAACTTTGCTAGATTGACCAACATAACCATATTAGCTCACTTACAACACATGCTGGTCGAATGTCTGTAGATTCCTGTGGATGCTGACTGTGTCAAACTGCACCTGACCTTCTTCTGGAGGCTGTATGTATGGTTTTTTCACAAGCAAATTTTGAGGGGCTTTAAATAGAAATTGACATGTTGACAGCGCCTTCCCATTGGCTTACCGAACCCAACATTTTTGTTTTTCACATGACGCGCTGCCCTCGGCGTCAGAATATGCTGCAAAAGGCAAAACGTGCTTGATTTCAAAACCTAATGTGTCAACACGCAATGTTGAAATCTTCCTTTGGCGTCAGTATAGGACACAAAGGTCCACTTTCCCAATGTCAATATCTTATGCGATGGGAGTAGATGGGATGTCATGCAATCCACCTATCCACCAAACTCGCATCAAGTATCATTCACGTTTCGATGTCAGAGTTATCCTCAGTGCTTTTTTGAACCCCCCAGCCTGGGAAAATCTCATTGTTTAGGGAGTTTTGTCGATATGTAGTCAAGGATGTACATGTGACATGAAATCGTGGTGTTCTTGTGGAAGAACATAAACCATGCCACAAAACATTGTCTTCCTTCTCCATGCTTGTATGGCATTGTCTAGGCGAGAGCATTGCAGGCTTTTGAAACTAAATAGTTAAACACAATCTGGAACACGGAGAGGACGCCTGACGTGGGGTAGCCATGAGACACTCAACACGCAACTAAAGGTCAAGTCAATGAGGCACACCATGAAGATGTAGGAGGGAGTTCTTGAGGGTAGGTAATAGAAGAGGTCTCCATCAATGAACAGCAGCATGTTTTCATACAGAGAAAGAGATGTTGCTCAAGAGGTACAGAGAAGGTCAGGAGGTGTTGCCCTCTCTCTGTATATGAGATGAACCCTCCACATTTCTCAAGAGGAGATATGATGAAGTCAAGATCTTTAGAGAAGTATGTCAGTCATCGCCTCTGACAAAAAGGTAGGTTGCATAGTTCAAAGTGTTAGAGATGAGGATGCTAGTCAACGTGACCTGTAGAAACCAACCTGACAGGCTTGGATGGATTGGCCTCTCCAGGAGGAGAACTGTAAAGACTATTTGAGATGGAAGTAGTGGTTCGTGATGACATGAAGAAGATGGGTGTGACTGCATGTGCTTGCTATTAGGGCTGTCTTTAGTGGATGATTCACAAAAGTCATTGAAATGATTTTCAGTATTGTCTGAGTTTTCCCTATTTTAAGAGTAATAGTCAGGTAGCCTCAGAGAGACAACAGGTCCCTAAGATCACAACAGTCTGTAAAGGGCTTGCTCATTTAGGTAATGCAGTTCCAGGAGCTCCCATGAAAACATAAGAGCCATTAAGGTATTTTTCTATTACAATGCAGTTGCTTGTACTCTTTTTAATACCTTTTTTAAATAACTGTATCTGTTTTTCCCCACATTGGTTTCATAGTTTCCAGTATGGCAACTGTCTGACTTCTCGTAGTTGTTATTTACTATACATCTGCTGACGTTATTGTATTGTTATGGTCATAAAGTTGTGCGTAAGTACATAGATAAAAAGGAAGTTGTGGTTGTGTCACCATTGCTTTGCTCCTGTTCCAAATGATACTCACACATCTTAGTTAAAAACGCTCAATATGCTAAGCGCCCTATTCAGTATGAACAGACATTGGTAAATGTGCCCCATTCTGCAGACATTGGCACTGAGACATCGTGTAGTGAAAAATATAACCACAGCCCTTTCGCATAAACAAAAAGGCAACTAGTGTTTGTGATATTTCTTGGACAACTTTCATGAAATGACTTGATAAGTGTTGTTTTCATTTTTGCAATCAGCTTGTAGTTTAAACCAACCGTTAATATCTTCTGCCGAGGAACTTTTGTTTTCTTTTGCTTTGTCTGTCCTTCTGTGTTCAAAATGCATTGAAAAGTTAAGGATTGAATTGGATTTATATTGTAGTGTTTAACGTGGCATGCCACACGGGCCCAGTGGTTAGCACTCTTGCCTTGCAGCTAGAAGGTTGCAGGTTCGATTCCTGGGTCGGACTGTATTCATGCCTCTCACCCATTGACTGCTGCGATAGGCTCCAGCACAACACTGACCAGGACTACGTCGTGCTTCATTGAAGATTATGTATGCTTAATGTGGCATAGTATCGGGGGTCTGGTCTACCTGAGTGAGTCGGTGTGTTGTCAGGAGTGGAGCATCATTTTTTTTTTTACCTTGAATATGTATCCTTTCCCTGTCGTCTTCTCTTTTTTCATCATGTTGGATCGTTTGCATTACTTGTGAAGTGAACAACAACAAGGAACAAACAGACTGCAGTCTTTTATTTTTTTGTATGGAGACGAATGGGGAGAGTGAACTCACACAGCTGCTAACTTTTAAAATGATACAGAATATGAAGGTGCAGAGGCTTTTGATTTTTATTCAAAAAGTACTATAAACTTTTTCCCCTGTTCTTTTGAAAGGTATTCCTGGAGAATCTGTTGCATCTGCAACGAGTCACAAAAGAAAGCTGACTACTGATTTGAAACAATATCATGCTGACATCGGCACAACACCAAACAAAATCTTTTGAGTTTTCAGTCTGTGTGAAGTAACAAGAAGAGGAAAGACTAGCGTGTATAATTTTCTTTTTGCCTAGCAGGTATTGACAGCTGACCTTTTCCATTAACAGTGCAGTGTAAAAGCTTGGGGTCTGTGCCCTTCGCTTGCTTCTCAATGACCATGGGTATGTTGTACATGTTTATCCTTGGGTTACGCTGGCAAAGCAAAGGTGAAGTTCCATCAATCTTCAAGATCCAGACAAAACAAGCTGAGTGGCCTGCTGAACAACAGAGCCAAGCCGTTGTTTACAGAGGGACCTTTGTGATAAATGGGATGAAATGAACAGAGAACATTATTTGCTACTTTTCAAACTCTATAGGTATTTCGCATCCCAAACAAGTGGAAGCTATATTTTGCAGCCCTTTAACAAAGCATTAGGAAAAATGAATGACTGAGCTCATGTTTTATTTTCTGGCTCTAGCTTCACACAATCTGCTGCAAAAGTTGATGAACACGCTGTTGCAGCCAATGAAATGTGGCATTTGTCATCACAGCTGCTCGAGAGACTGGACTGGCGACCGAACAACACGTTATTGTATTGGCTTCAAATTTCTGTTCAGGCAGACTTGATGTTAGCAGTCACGGTTACCACATCCTCTTGTACTGTACGTCTGTTGATGGTAGGCAGAAAACAAAAAATATATATATAATTAATGAATAAAATGGTGGGAATTATACCCTTAACCTGAAGCAGGCAGTCTCCAGAAACTTTGACAATGATTCTCATAGATAGCTCCTAAATATGCCGATAAAATTAGAAGCACACATTGGTCATGCTGCAATAAGAGAAAACTATTATTTGCTAAAAAGTGTCTTGAGTGCTCTGGAAGCATTGCTCTCTCTCATATTATTATGCTTCATTCGAACTAATGAAGTAGAATTCTAGGCATAATAAAACATTTTAATGATATGATATTTATATGCAACAAGTCTATTAAGTCACATGACACTATTCATTTTATGTGCAGTGTTTTATGCAACATTATGTTCCTGACCATGCAAAAGTTAGTTGTTTTTCATACATCCGTTTTTGACTGACTTTGGATGTAGAATTGTGCCATGGCAGACATTAACAACAAAGGACACAAACCAAACATTATATGTCCCAATATACCTAAAACAGGTCTAGGGGACATGAGTAAAAAAAAAAAAAAAAAGTTCATTTCGTGGCACAAAGCACTGAAGAAAGATAAATGGAATAAGCTGTGGTGCGTGTATTTATTATGTACAAGGATCGATAGAAGTCATCTCTGGGATCTGAAATGGGAAGAGCAGCAACATACTCAGAAAATGCTGATCTCATTCGTAATACAACTCAATTTGTCTTTATAGGCGAATGTCTTTGCCTTGACGGATACATGAAGGATCCTGTCCACAAGCACCTCTGCATCCGAAGTGAATGGGGGCCCAATCAGGGGTAAGTCAGGATACTTACCTCATCATGTTTAGGATTTCCCGTTAATTGCCGAGATTGGACTGTGGCACCTCTGGGATCTGATAAGCGAATTGACATCTGAGCACTTGAGGTCTGGTGCACCAGGTTTCAGTTGGACAGCGAAATATTGACTGAGCCGCATGCACCAGCAGAAGTCAATAGAAAGTGAAAATCCCAAAATGTGTCACCTGCCAAATGGAGTCAAAAACTTTGCCCCATTTTGGTGATGGAGATCTAACATGTAGCCGTGCTTTAGATGATGCACGGCTACATGTTAGATCACTT
Organism: Synchiropus splendidus; assembly: GCF_027744825.2. Classification (NCBI taxonomy): domain Eukaryota; kingdom Metazoa; phylum Chordata; class Actinopteri; order Syngnathiformes; family Callionymidae; genus Synchiropus; species Synchiropus splendidus. Next base: position 15,471,592 of record NC_071346.1, on the reverse strand, counting down.
CAAAACAATGTGTTCTTTTCGCTCTAATAAATCCACTTGTACTGAATCTATATTAAAGTCAATGCATGTCATGTTCACTGCATGAAAGGTGCTGAGAGGAAAGGTTGTGATGAGCGTCTTGGTGATTTATATGGTGCATTTTGAGTCCAAGCTGATCTATTTTACATGTTTTTATCTACCTCTCTGGCAAAATAAAATACATAGGGATATGCACCACTGGAAACAGCCTCCGAGATCAAAACTTTTGTATTGGTTCAATTGTTGCTGAGATGTATAGATGCCGTACTGCCTGTATGTCAACCTTCTCGAACGCTCAGTGTGATTTGATACTCTGAGGTACGGTAACTCATTTAAGGTCCGAAATGCAGGAATGAAGTTCAGTGTTCAGAATAATGCAAAGAACTAAAGTTTCAAGTGTGTCAAACTGGCGTACCTTACCCAAGTTCGACAACAAACAGACATGAGCTTCAGTCTGATGAAACCGTCTCTGAATTGGAATCTTTTCTTCTTTTGGATTTTTTTTACGTTTAACACACGGTTAAAAATATCATGGTGAAGCAAAGTTCTTTATATTCGTCCATCACTGCCTTGTTTTTGATGACAGCTTTCAACCGTGGTTGCGGTAGAGATTATACCGCACATTCCCAGTTGTAAATATAGTGATTTTTAAACAAATAGCTGGACGGACAGGAATATAAAACAGACTATCATCGCTGTCCTGAACGCACTCAAGATTTTTTACAGAGATGTACAACAGAATACCAATATTTTTTGTCTATTTATGAAAAAGATGAACTTGAAATGACCTTACAAAATCTTAAAGGTCAAAGTAAAATCAGTTCCGATTTTCCATGTTTATTTTTTAACTGCTCAGATATTTAAGTATCACCATTCCTTTACTTCTGGTGGGTAACAGCACTTCGATGCAACACTGATCCAGAGTGACTTGACATTTTTATGGCCTAAAAATGCATCACACTTTGTCTGAAGAAGTCATCATTTGATTGGATATTTTTTCTGCTTGTTCGACAGCCTGTGACATTTGGCTGGCTCTATGGCCACAGAGGCAGTGACTGGGCCATGGCATAGAGAGCATAATCCAGCTGTGGCAAAGCACTGGGGATGTATGAAAGGAAGATGGCGACCTCTGCTACTGTAGTAAATAGTGCCCAAGTTGCGGCCAAATCAGGGACTTAACTTCCAATTAATTATGATTCTAACATTTAGAATAAGTTGAATGATATGATATGAACTGTAACAGAATGTAGGGTTCCACAGTCAAAACTAAACATGAGTGTTGTCATGTTTATTTTACAAGGAAATAGTGGAAACAAGCTGCGTAATACGGAGCGTCTGGATTGATCCACACTGCTCTCATAACATGTTGAACACAGTCAGAAAGGTTACTGATGATCGAGAAGGTTTTAGTCATTGAAGTGCAGATCCAGACGTCAGAATAGTAATCTGGTGATCTCCAGTAACTTGGGAAAAATCAGCGTCTTTCCTCTTTGCTGTCCTCAAGCAGACAGCTCAGCTACTGTAGAGCGCGGCATTATTCATTGAAGCAAATCTGTCTGTCAATAAAGTCAGATGTTTATCAGCCTAATGAAGGCGAAAACATGTGAGTTATCTAACATCCGCACACATCGTGAGTCCCGACCTTTGTGCTGCGTTCCCGAGCGCGATGTTCCTGCAGCACCCAGCTGCACACCTCAGTGTTCTGGGAGTTTGAGAAGTTGCTTATGAACAATGTTGTGCGCCCAGGCAGCGATCAGACCCTTTACTGGCTGGCATTTATCATGTTTGTGTGCAGTCGCACTGTACACGTAGTTTCCAGCATCTAGCGCTGAGTCGCCTCAGGCAAGAAGCTCGCCACCCGCTGAGAGTTTCCCGAGAAGGTGCAGGTCTCCAGCAGGAACCAAGTCCGTGGCCAAAACCCGACTCGCTTGTGTTCACATCTCGACTTCTGAGCCGAAAGAAGTTTGTCTCAAAACAGAAGCCGCAGTGTGAAAGCGCTCTGAAGGACAAACCTTGTCTCACAGTCATGAGCCTCCGTCTGAATTAATGAATGATGAATAAAAAAAATTAGTTCTCTAACATGCTGCCAATATTTCTAAAAACAAAAAAAATCTTATCAGCAATAATTAATTTCATGCGTGACAAAGACACCGCTATCACTCAGCAGGCTAGTCAACATTGACAAATCGGACAAGTAGTTCAATGTATGGTGTGAGTTTATGTCACCCTACTCAGACTGTGTTGACATGACAACAGCACCATTGAAACTTACATGATGGGAGAAACCTCACTCTAAGTGAAACCACATTTATACTGTATCAAGTCCGCTCATCTTTTGGGGCAGAAATCGGTGATCTGTGATGTTAGCGTTACAATGACTGGTTGTAGAGTTATAGAGCGCACTGCACTTGCGCCTCTAAAGCCGTATGGTCATGTCAAAATAATGTAGAAAGCATGCAGACTGGATGATACATATCAGCTAGTTTGGACTGGCTAGGAAGTGGGGCTTTTACTGCGGCTGATTTTTGAACTTTCCAGCCTCTTACTACATGGACCTTTACTGTGCAGGGGATGCAATGTAGGGGCATATGGCGCAGTGTACAATCTATGATTTTAACTGCTTCCTAATCCAGGTTGTTGAATTTCCCCACTGTGGGACTAATAAAGATCATCTAATCCAATACCTCCTTACATGCAGCCTGTTAGAAGTGTCAACCTTCCTTTGCTATGGTAGCGAAAAGACCCTGCAACAATCAATTACAAGCACCTCACTTTCCACTGCTTCTTCCTACTGGCCTTGGAGTGAAGACCTCAGAATTCCCCGAGCATGATTCCCTCTCCGTTCAGATCGACTTTGTTTCTCAGACTCCACCAAATATTTCCGCATGTTAGAATTCACTGCCCATTGGGAGGAACACATGGAGGAGGCCCTGGAGGATGAGTCGGAACCAACTACTCGGTTACAGCCAAAGCTGTTGAAGTGGGCTGCCAGGGATTCCTAGGGAGTTCTCTCTGCAGAACAGCTCTGGGTGTGACTTGACCAGAAAATGGGGAGCCACACATGCAGTCACAGACTCTGCAGAAGACATAGTGTGCACTTGTGTTTTTACCTAAGGTTCTCCACAGCACTTTTGTGAGTTGAGTTTTCAACTAGGCTGAGACTTTCCCATCTCAAAAACAGCCAGAACCAGTTAGTGCTAGGACCAGTTCAAAGCTGGGACTTGTTCACACCTGTGAGGCGATATTGGATATAATATTGTGGCAACCTTCTTTGACCCCATGGTATTGTTGAAGATGCATAATAATGTGTCTTGGAACTATCATTTAAAACTGTGGCTCTTACACAGGTGGACTTTGTTGCGAGTTTAAAAAAAATCTTGTGATAGACCGAGATGAAAGTGTGATCAAAAAAGTTTTGAAAATAAATAAAAATATAGTGCACCCCTTTTTTCTTCGTGTTTTGCTGGAGTTAATAACATTGGGGAGCTTTGTCCAAGAACTGGTGTCATATTATGCTCCTCGTAAAGGGAGACATGAAAAGACCCAAGTCAGACGGTGAAGCTTTTGATCTTGTTATGAATTTTCATGGCGCCTTTAGTGTTCTTCCCCACTTAAAATGAAAGAACCCAAGGACAAGGTGGAGGAATTATTCAGTGCATTGTTCATATTTTTGTGATAAACAAAATTCCAGTGTTCTGCACAAAACTTTGTCCCCATGCATCTGGTCTCTGCTACTCTCTGTATGCTTCCCTGTGACATGGCCAACATCCTTAAGAGCAGTGTTTTTCAACCTTTTTTAAGCCAGGGCATATTTCAATCAATGAAAAAATCCAGAGGCATATCACCAAAGGAACCTCAGCAATTGTGGTCAGTTAAAAGTCCTGTAGAAAATCTGTTTTAATTGGTGAAAATAATTAGCTACTGGTACTGTTATTTTGGTGGGTTATTTGCATAAACAAATTGCAGAAAATGTATTTGTTTAAAAATGTCTCCAGAAATTAGTGGGTAATATGGCAAAATACAGTGGTACCTTGGTTTTCGAACGTCCCGGACTTTGAAGAAATCGGAGTTCAAACAAAAATTTTGAGATTTTTTTGCTTCGGATTTCGAACGAAAATCCAGAACTCGAACGCCCCCGAAATAAGCCGGAAAACCCATAACATGCGCGGACCGATCAGCTGACCCACGACGCGCTTTGTTATTGTGTATAACGCAGCCTCTGTATGCAGACGTGTCCCGTTAGCTACATTTACTGACTGTTTTTTCTTCACATTGAGGTGTAAAACCTTTCCTGTCTCCACACTGGACCGTGGTAGAGTGTCACAGGGGAGGTGCTCGCTCTCCACACCTCTGAGGCTGGAGCGCTCACTCCAGGGTTTGATGTCCTGTTGTGGGCTGGAGCTGGGACAGGGATGAGGCGAGTCTGGGACAGAGCGTTACTTGGTTTATGACTTTGTCACAGCCAAACTGCACAGAAGCGCACATTCAGAGCTGGACACGCACCGGGCACCTCTTCACTTCTGGAGAGACGTCACTCACTCGGCAACCCCTCCCACATGCAGCGGCCACACACATAGAGGAACAGCGCACCTGCAGCAGACACTCTACATTCACTCCTACAAAAGCCTGTTTTAAGGCTCGGAACGCATTCTTTCTTTTTCCATTCATTGTAATGGGAAAAATCGATTCAGATTTCAAACAAATCGCTTCTCGAACAGCCGTCTGGAACAGATTGTGGTCGAGAACCGAGGTACCACTGTATATCAATATATCATTTATTTTAAACAACTGTCTATACTAGAACATATTTTATCACAATCTCTCATGTATTTTTGAGACTAACTTTCTGGTTTCTTGTCAGTGTTAGTCTGGAAGGAAAAACAAAAATCTGACAATTTAGGCCAAATATCTTTATAATAATATAATAATTTAATACCTTTATAATAATTACCTTTATAATAATTTTTAATACCTTTTAGGCCAAATAACTATTATAATTTCCAGACAAATCTTTAACATTATTTACCTCTGTTTGTTTCATTACTACAATAATTCTTTCTCACCTCACACTTTGGAGAAAATATGTTTGGTTCGGAATTTAGTTTTTAGCCAACTTGTTAACCACGTAGCGAACTTGATAGTTTACGAGTGACAATGAAGTTCTGAAGTGAGACGTCGGGTTAGCGGACGTCTCATTGCTGACGTCAACACGCTATGATTTTTTTCCTCATCATATCGCCCACCTCTATCTCCAGACAGATTAGGTGAAATTCTATGCTTTCACACGGCACACCTGACACACGCAAGCGTGCCACGGTTGAAAAACGCTGCCTCGGAGACCTAAATGTTTAATGATATCGACCCTCTGCATCAGACGCCATTCCTGTCTTTCTCATTGTTCCTTTGTTTTACCGTTGCACAGGAATTGTTCAGAGTGACATCAGGTCACTGCCACTTCACCTCTTGACACTGTCCCTGTATATACTGTTTACTCGTCGAGCAGTCACCCTCAATTAATCTTCATCCATCAACATCCCTCACTGCTACTTCTCGGAAACCATCTGGCTGGTTTCTGTTGGGTCGTCTTGTCACATCCATGTCTAACCTTTTCTCATGAAAAGTAGTCTGTTTGGCAGGGACATGACTCAGCAGAAATCCTCAGCGCAGACCAATTTGTCAGAACTGAGATGTCTGATCATTTTTTACTTGGGTCAGTAAAATAAGATGGATTGATCATATTCTTCAAATCCATTTACAGTAATAGAAGCATTAACGACAAAAGTAAACATCTCTTCATCGTCTTTTCTTTCCTTGTTGCTATGGTTACTCCACCTCCTTTACCCCGCTCATATAATGGTTTTTGCTGAACAAAGTGCAGTAATGAAATGTTGAAAGTGAAATACCCATGCCACCGTTAAAAATCTATATATATATATATATATATATATATATATATATATATATATATATATATATACACACACACAGTGGTACCTCGGTTCTCGACCACAATCCGATCCAGACGGCCGTTCGAGAAGCAGTTTGTACAAAATCTGAATCGATCTTTTTCCTATTACAATGAATGGAAAAAGAAATAATGCATTCCAAGGCTTAAAATAGGCTTTTGTAGGAGTGAATGTAGAGTGTCTGCTGCAGGTGCGCTGTTCCTCTATGCGTGTGGCCGCTGCATGTGGGAGGGGTTGCCGAGTGAGTGACGTCTCTCCAGAAGTGAAGAGGTGCCCGGTGCGTGTCCAGCTCTGAATGTGCGCTTCTGTGCAGTTTGGCTGTGACAAAGTCATAAACCAAGTCACGCTCTGTCCCAAACTCGCCTCATCCCTGTCCCAGCTCCAGCCCACAACAGGACATCAAACCCTGGAGTGAGTGCTCCAGCCTCGGAGGTGTGGAGAGCGAGCACCTCCCCTGTGACACTCTACCACGGTCCAGTGTGGAGACAGGAAAGGTTTTACACCTCAATATGAAGAAAAAACAGTCAGTAAATGTAGCTAATGGGACACGTCTGCATACAGAGGCTGCGTTATACATAATAACAAAGTGCGTCGTGGGTCAGCTGGTCGGTCCGCGCACGTTATGGTTTTCCTGGCTTATTTCGGGGGCGAGTTCTGGATTTTCGTTCGAAATCTGAAGCAAACAAATCTCGTAATTTTTGTTCGAACTCGGATTTGTTCGAAGTCCGAGACGTTCAAAAACCGAGGTACCGCTGTATTTTGCCATATTACCCACTAATTTCTGGAGACATTTTTAAACAAATACATTTTCTGCAATTTGTTGTATGCAAATTACCCACCAAAATACCAATACAATACAAGGCATCAACTTCAGATGATGATTACACTATCAGTTTCTTCTGAACTATTCTGCTCTGGTCACCAAACATTATGATCACAGGCCTAAAATGGTTTTGTTTTCTTTATTGAGGTCAGCTCAGCAGTGCATGCGGGGTTTTGAGCCCTACAGTGGTGGAAGCCTGCAAGAGAATGTCAAAGGTGATAATTAATGGCTTGTTGACCAACGCGTGAGGCACAGGTTGGCCTGCAGTGGGCAAAAGCAATATCGGCCTAACAAACTCTCCTGTGGAGGTTTAAGCTGGAAGGGCGTCTTCGTTTAGTGGAGTTAGAGTTGCCTCTGGTTGGTAACTGGGGCAACGTTCTCCTGTTTTCAAGTGAGATTTCCTCATAACATGTTAACTGTATACAGTTAAATTTTTTTTTTTTTGTCTGTGGTGTTGATGGAAAAACGTAACTTGCCACTTGTCTTTTGGAAGATTGAACATTAAAGGGGTAGTTTGCTGTGCCAAGAACCATCTTTAAAGTGGCGCTTGGGCCAGCCCCGATGACTTCAAATGAAATCTCAGTGACAAACTTATGTGGTGTTAGAGGCTTCAGACGGTGGTTACGGCTTAAACAAACAGTTTTTGATTCTTTTTTTTTTTTTTTTTTCTGGTGGAGCGGGCTCAGATTAGCAGGACAGGTTTGCTGAAAAATTGAACACATCGCTTGCTTTGATTTGAACACAGTTTCATTCTCTGTCTGCTTCCTCTAATCTATTCTTTTTCATGGCAGTCCCTGGCCTTACACCATCTTCCAGAGAGGTTTTGATCTTGTGATGGGAGAACAACCCTCTGATCGCATTTTCAGGTAAGGAAAACTTCCCAAAAGTTTTATCTCACGACATTGTCATTCAACAGAAGCTGTGCACAGAATGGAATCTCATGTTGAGGGAAAAGACTCACGCTGCCCTCAGGTGCTTCCACTTTATAGGAGCTCAATAATAAATTGGCGTTCAATTCCATCCAGCCGAAACACAGCAGCTTTATTTTTTTTTTCTCACATCGTCTCTCCATGTTTTGAGACGTTGACAATTTACGCTGAGGGCGTTTTTCAAAACCGCTTTATAACTGTGAGATGGAAAGAAATTGATTATTTAGCTGGCAATTTTATGGCAGTGAAAACAATTCAGAGTTGATTTGAACTAGTATCAAGGGCGTCACCACTTACATCATCGATATGATATGGTTCCAGCTCCTCAATTGGGGTGGTGACCTAAAATCTAGATGAATATCGTACTCTCAATTCGACTTTGAACTTCATTTTTTTTTTTTGTTTTAATCCTTAAATTGAGGCTTCAACTTCTGGGGTCCAGCAAAAGGTCCCCACAAAGGCCAAAGGCGCCCACAAGGCCAGTCTTTCACCCTAAACCATCCAAATCAAATGGCTAAACTTCACCAGGACTCTTAACTAAACTTGAACCTAACTGTTACTTTAAATCCCTCATCCTCAAATTGAGGCTTAACCTTGTGAGGCCTGGCCCCAAGAAAGCATAAGGGACCCACAAGGACATGTTTTCCCCAAACAAATATGTATGAAAATGTGTTTTGTCAGTGTACAGAGGTACATTATGCACTACAATGGGATGCAAACCGCTCAAGTGAATGCTCTTTATTCATGCTTAGTAGGTATTTCCGCAAATTAATTCTGAACAATTGTAAGTGTGAAAATGTGTTTAGTCTGCATAAAATGGTTGTCGACCATTTAATCAACAAGTTGGCTCCTTGTGCCTCCGGATTACATGCATAATTCATGACCACTAATAAGGCATTTGATGTTCATCAGCGCGCTGTTTGACTTCAACTTGTGAGAATTGTGTTCATCGGCGGACATTTTCGAAGATTGATGACTCACAAACAACGGGTCGTTTTCACGCCATTATTTCAAACATCTGCTCTTAGCGCATTTATAACCTTGTTTTCCCAGTTGGAAGAGCGCGTCATTCTAATTTGCAGCTGAATCCATTTGTTAGTATGGTTTCTCAAGCAATAGTTCATGTAAATGAATGAGTATGAATGAGGAATGGCCAAACATATTCTAAAACTGAAACTTGTTTTATATTCAGTTAGTATCTCACAGCACCAGTGAATTTCTTCAGACTATGGTAGTAAACAGTATGGTGGTAGATGCAAAACAAAACAAATGTATATATTCCGTTATTTAGTTTGTTTCAAAACCAAACCAGTTTAAGGATAAGCCTGAGAATTATTATTATTATTGTTGTTGTTGTTGTTATTATTATAGTCTATCAAGTAGTCTTCTAGTCAGTGAGGCAATGATGACAGTTTCTTGTGACCAAAGGCTAGTAGCTGAAAAGTGTTCTCGGCTGCCTGACAAGTTTTCGCACATTCATATGTACAATTTTCATCCAGGAATTTTGTGTTGCATCATCACACTAACTCTCTCTATTGCAATAGAGGTGAACGAAATGAACAAAAAAACACTGGGCGAAAAAACAAACTCAAACAGTGACTGCCGCAAAACCGAAAATATATATCAACATACTGTATTGACCTTTGGAAAGTCAACTGCTACAGTATGTCAACTAGATGTTCGGTTTTTCAGGTTATCAGTCATCATCTTTTTCTTACACTGCATTCACTGTAAAACACAATTCAATTATTCTAGCCATTTCTATGGAGAATTTAATCTTTCTTAGAGCTTTGGAAACGTCTCTCTTGGTTGGAAACATCAATTTGCGACGTCGATAACAAATGATCTGAAAGTATCTTATCTCTGACATGTCTCTGAACTGTGGACCCAAATAACTGATTGTCTGGATAGGTTCCACATTCCCAATGTCAAAGTGTTTTTTTTCCCCTTGATTCTTTGTCATCATTAAAACAGCTTACATTATATTGGCAATGTCATTCTGTTACTTATTGTTGAAACTTCCCAGCGTGAAGCATGGTGTGCCTGTCTGTGCCAATAAATGTTGTGAAGAGCTGCAACTGGTTTGAAAAAGTTTGTAATTCGGTGAAATTCTGTCAGTTACTTTGACGTCCGCCGTCTTGGTTTATATATGTCGGTTTCATTCATTCACCTTTTCTCCCTTCCTAGGTTCACATACACCCTGGGAGAGGGAATGTGGCTGCCGCTGAGTAAAAGCTTTGTGATTCCCCCTGCTGAGCTCGCCATCAACCCCTCAGCCAAGTGCAAGACTGATATGACGGTCATGGAGGATGCTGTTGATGTTCGGTAAGATCACACTGTTACTAGAACCACCCTCGCCCAATTCAAGATGAGACAATCCGAGCTCCAACTGTGGAAAATGAAATCTGTGCCAGGGCTGTAAGCTGAGCTCTGCTTTTAAATCTTCAGCAACTAGCTTCTTTGCATTTCAATTTTGTTTATTTTCAGTTACCCTGGTGTGGAACGCGATTTGAACTCCTTGCTTGTCATCTGATATGGTATTGAAACTTTGTCAGAACAAAAACGAGGATGAACTCAAGTCTTGTGAGGACAGTACAGTTCTTCTGATTATTCTTCTTTGTACTGCATTGTCAGTCAGTACGGGTACATGAGCAAAGTACTGAAAATTGGTACTCAGGTGAAAGCACAGATATCTTACTGGATTATTCGGGTTGAGGACATAGTACTTTTCCGATAGAGAAACTGCTCGGTTATTCAAAAGTGTACATTTTTCTTAGCGGTTAGAATATTTATTGATGCTCATTCAGCCTTCTATTGGAAACATTCATGTATTATTGTAAAAACATCTGCAAGCTCCTCTGTCCCGAGACAGTCATTGTTTCAGGCCACAACTCAGTGTGTGTCCTGCTCTTCATATTTTTTGAGGTGGCATACATGATTTCTCTGGAACAGCCATGTAAATTGCTATTGTGATAGTAGTCAGCGTAGTGCAAACTTACATGGGGGAACGTTTGGCCACCAATTGGGCTTTTCCCAAAACTATTTTTAAGCAATGTGGTCATGGTCACATTATCATGAGTTGTGCGTTTAAGGAAATGAACCAGAAAAAAGTACCGTATGTATTTTAATCAAGGTATGTAGCGCAATAAAAGTGAATGTTGTGAAAAATGCAAATAACTGATAATAAAAAATGGACTTAGATCCAGTATTGAGCTATGCTTATGTTAATGTACTTTGTTACATTACAATACAGTTTATTTAGCTGTTGAGGCATGAGAGTCAGTGTGGATGAATTGAATACTGTTCTCTGCAGCTACTTTCTACAGCTCAGTAAGACATCCATAACCAGTGAGGACTTGGTTCCCCCACTTCAAACATTTGAAAAAGTACCACCAGTGCAACATGTCGTATAAGTTACATAAGCAGAGTGAGTAAGATGAAAGTGCACACTGCTGACACACCATGACAAACTTTGACTATTTCTCTCTGGAAAGAGGAGCAATGACGTTTCTCCAAGATCCTGCATGATGGCCAAGATTCCTTCTTTTTCACTTTTCAAATATCTGGCTGCTTTGGCATCCAATTTCGTGAAATACATGATTTATGCCAATGGGTTAAGACCCTCCCAGGGGTTATATTTGACTGGACGTTGCACTCGGCACCACTCATGCTGCCCTCCGATCCATCTTGTGATGCATCACATCCTAATTTGTGAACCCTTACGCACTGAAACATCTACTGAAAAAGATTTATTTTCCTCGTCTGTCGACAACTCATTTGCTTTAATGGTCTCTTTGTGAAGCTTTATATTTAACTGCTGGCCAAATCGAGTAAACAAAGCTTTTCCACGGAAAAGAACAATCCCTGTGGCAAAATGCAAAAGTCAATGAAAGAACTGTGAATTGGAAGGTAGTCCTTCCTATCATATTGATGCTTGTTTCCCAACTGAGTTTTTCAGAATTGTTTCCACCCTCTATCAACGAGTCTACTGTTATGCTGAACTGCACTCTGTATCCAAGCATGTAGTTCAAACCCAAAACTAATAGTTTCACACAATCATGTTCACAAAAACGATTACAGTATATTGTTGACAAACTTTTCCCTGATCATTTCATTCTTTCTATTGTACAGAATGGGTGGCTGATCTTGTGTTTCACCTTTAAAACAGCCGTTGTTGTTTTCGCAGCACACTGCTGTCGTGTAAAGTGATGCGTGAACAGATCAGTTTAGGCAGCAAAGGTTTATTAATGTAATTAGTGGTGAGAATTTTCTTTTTGGCATGTCAACAACTGGGTGTGCAGGGACGTGTCAAATCCTGCCCTCATTTGCAGATGTTTATTTGCCCTGTGATAACCATGTCAGGTGAGATTAGTCCCGCTTAGATGAATCAGCACGTCGTATTTGTTCCCTCCTCGTATCGTTCGCGCTCTCGTAATGACTTCAGATAATCTGGCGCAGAATCCTCCAGTAGCAGGAGAAAGAAAAAGATCAATTAACTTTTAGTAGACATTTTGTAGACTTGTGTTTTGTTGTTTGATATTGAGTCGAAGGTGAAGACGGGATGACTGGGTTTTGCAGGCCATTAAGGCAGTGGGTGTGTAGTACATCTGTAAATTAAAATGTCCAGACTTTTATGCGGCCACCAGTATTTTCCAGCACTGCCTTGACCCTCTTGGGCATGGAATCCATCAGAGCTTCACATCACAGAGCTGGTGGATGTTAGATACCTTTCATTTGAGGATACCCCACAGATGCTCACTGCACTAGGACTTAAGTCTGGGCCAGGCTTGGCCAGTGCATCATCTTCACCCTCTGATTCTTTAGTAAGTCAGTGGTCATCTTAGAGGAGTGTTTGATATCATGAGGGGCTACTGCCCTGTTGCCCAGTTCCATCATGGTCTGCTTCAGTATGTCTCGACGTTGGCACTCATGGTTCCTCCAATGAACTGTTGCTCCCCCCAGCACTCATGTAGCCCTTGACCATGACGCTCCCTCTACCATGGAAGCAACACTCACTGGTCTTGGTGGTGCTCCTCACCTGGTTATAGCCTCGACCATCTTTATGTAGAGCCATAATTCTTCTTTTCAGATCCTCAGAGAGCCCTTTAACATGAGGTGCCACATTAAACTTCCAGTGACCAGTAGTGGAGAGTGTATGAGTCATGACACCAAATTGAATCATCTGCTCACCATTCACACCTGATACCTTGTAACACTAACAGGTCAATGACACCAGGAAGGGAGTATGGGAAGTGGGTACAATCTGGACACATTTATGAAGTTATTTTGACAGGACAGTGAATAAACACTGTTATGCAAGCTGAGCACTGACCACATAAGATGAACCAACAAACTCAGTTACGGTGGCTTGAAATGAACCCAAACGGTTCCCATGATACACGGCTGCACTCTCAACCAATCATTTTCACCGGGATAGTTTAAAAGTGATGTTACATATCCTCGTGCTGGCAGATGGAATTCACTGACCTTCCTACGGTGTCGACAGTAACGCTGCACCAGTGAAGAAAAAGGAACATATAGCATTGTGTGATATGCATTCATGTGGTCATGCGACTTCAACCACATAACCTCCTCTTTAGGAAGTTGTGTGGAAATGGCAGATCATATTGCTCTTTTGTTTCAATGCTAGACAAAGGAGCTTTGATTTTTAACATTTTTTAACTCATTTTTACATTATTTGGCAGTTTTAAAGATGCTTTGTTCATTTTGTCTCCTTTAATAGAATATGTTAACTTCCGTTTTTAACTGTACAGTGACTCAACAATCCCATGGTTTAAAGTCCAGACTATGTACTGGTTAAATGCTATGTTTGCTTAACACGACATCACACTTGTCTCTTGGCTGAAATTACGTGGAAAAAAACGTAAATAAACGAAATAAACTTTTCTCTTTGTTTGAAGTGGCAACAATGGAATTTGATGTTCTCACAGTTAACTTCTGGAAATCAAAGTTACTGTTTGTGGCTCTGCAGAACTTTGTGCATGCTTTTCCTTGTCTACACATTTTCATTTTAGGCTCTTCATCAGTTCCATTGTTGTTTGGCATCTTCAGGAAGGTGTGTTTTCCTTTGAGCCGTTGTCTCATGAACTTCCTTTCTGTCTTACCCCGGGCCAGAACGACTTCAGAGCAGCACTAGGGAACTTTTCATTGTCATAGCTGCAAATAGATCAGGAACTGTTGCAGCCAACTAGGATGACTTTCAATATCTGGACTCCATTTTGCTCATTGTTTTCTGTGCATCCCACATGTATGATCAGAAATTCACTGTCATATGTTGCCTCAAGATATCGTCTTGCAAAATCTAGCTATGTTTTGTGTCAAACCAAAGTTATGCTGTCAATGCTTTTGTAACCATGTTTGTGTCATGACTTGCGAAGAGGAAAAGCTACCAGCCAGGAAAGCACTCTTTATGAGAAAACACTACACATCGCCAAATATTTCATATTTGTGACAGGATGTAATCGCAATTCTTTCCATTGTATTTCCTTTAAAAAAATAAATAAAAAAAAGCACAGTTTGTCTTCAAAGGAAAAGCTAAAAGGCTTGTGAGCGAACATATTGTTGGTGTTTTAAGTCATCACTTTCTCCACAAGGGTAAGGTTCGCTGCGATTCCATTACAGAAGCTCTTGTTTATCAGCTGCAGCACAATTCTCTCTCTGTAGAGGTGATTCAGTTTACTTTGAAAATTCTTTCCTCCTCCTAAATCATTTTTCAAACCAAGGCTACTGGTAGCCTTTAGTGATCTTGCTTCTGGTTTCGAGAAAAACACATACGAATCAAGGATTCGATTGCTCAAAGCGAGATCATGGCTACAACTCACAAGAACTCTTTGAACCACATCTGACCAAAGTTTGTGCTTCTCTTCTTTCGCTTATTAGACAGGCTGCTTAAAATTCATGAGCAGAGAAATTGCTTCATTGAGTGGATGGATACTTGCCTCTGCGTTGATAGCATGTTTCGGCATCATTTTGGACAACCCCTATCGAAACATCTGAAGATCTGTAGGCCGGGATTCTTCAGTGTGGTAGTCTTCTCTAATTGATAGTTGGAATTGAATCTCATGCATAATGCAAAGCAAAGTGTTGATTTGAAAGTGCAAACTTCAACCAGGCCAGTATTAATCACTCTTATATATATCTATGTTCCTCAGTTGTTCAGCAAATTTGAAGTTTATATTCCATTTTTTCCCTGATATGCAATAATTTACTTCACTGATGGAGGAGTCAAATGTGTTTTTTTTAAAATTTATTTATTTTTTTTGAACATCATAAATCAAGAGGCCGCTCTGTACGTATATATACTCTATGGATTAACACTAAATCCATCTTCTTTCTTTCATATACAGAGAAGAGCTGATGATCAGTTCATCATTTGACTCCCTGGAGGTTCTCCTCGACTCATTCGGTCCTGTCCGAGACTGCACAAAAGATAATGGAGGCTGTAGCCGCAACTTCCGCTGCATCTCCGATCGCAAACTGGATTCCACAGGATGTGTGGTAAGTTCAACAGAATTACACACACGTCAGCTGCTGTGTTGATCAGAAAGATAAAGGTCGAGTAGGTCATCTTCGGGTAGGTTGCAATTTGCACTCAAAAGCCAGGCCTCACTTTTCAGAAGCTATGCCTCCAGTTCACAGTTGAGTCTGCAACCCCATTCAATAACTTGGGATAGATCAGTTGGTGATGGCAGTTTTATATTTGGGATCAAGACTGAGTAACTCCAAATCGCGGAAGTGGTTTTATTCATTTGGTTGTATGCTGTGCTTTCATAAAGACTTGGTTAAGGAGTGCCTTTCTGGTGTCAGAAACAAAACAAGTCAATCTGCGGGTGTATGCTTGAGTGCACCCTGCTCATTTTTACTCCATGTCGTAAACGTGGTGTTGATGTGAAACTCACATATTTACATTTTAACGTACAACACTAAGTCCCTTCAATATTTGACATATAGCATGAAGCCCCGGTGGGTGTGATGCATCGTAGTCAATGTCTAGCAATCTGGTTTGTTCTCCTCTCCATCTGTTGGGGGATTGAGCAATGTGATTCTGGTTATTTGCGAAACCTCAGCACCGTCTGCTAATGTTTTACCTTCTGAACACCCCCCTCTCTATCACCAAGCTTTCAGGTACTTTCCAAAACGAATGATTTCATTTCCTTCCAAGCACTTTAATGCACTTGAGTAGGTGGACTCAGGAGTGGCTTTTTATGTAGCAGTTTATCTTGAAAATGTGTTTTTAGCAAAGTGGAACAGCCAGTGATGTTGATCCTTAAATGGCAAAAATCTTTTACTGGAGCTGAAAGAAAATCTGAACATGAAGACGGAAAGAATATGGTCATCTAATGAAATGTCCTTTGCAGACGATTAACGTTTGATAGCAGAAATAGTCACATATTGTTTAATTATTTATCTGGGTTATGCTCTCCTTATTTTGAGCAGTTTGTGTGAAAGTACGACAGAATGCCTATTTAGTTTGTTACACAGCGTTTGTAGTAGAGTTTTTGTTGCAAACAACAGATTCCATTTTATTTTTTGTAGAGTCTTATTAAGGTCTGCTCTCTACAAAGTATTTATTTTCTACCAGTCAAAATCAGTATTTGTCTCAGGAGAATAAATATTTCATCACAGAATAATGTTACATGTTGCCGTTGTGTATCTTGTTATTCATATTTAAAATTGTCATAAAGTCGAACAATATACTAGTGAAGTAAAACATTCAGGAAATGATGTTTGTTTTTTAGACAGTAAAGCTTCATGGTGCATTTAATTCCTCTCAGTCAACAAGATGACACGCTGGTACTTCAAATGTCGCTTTCAGCTCTGAAAAAAGTAACTGCATGTCAAGGAAGCCGCAGTCTGTTCATAATTCACAGGGGGAAATGTCTAATTAATCATAATTTACCCGTCATTAATGGTTTTCAGAAGATCTCAAATTGATCTTGGTGATTCAAAGGTTGTGAATGACATGCCAGCTGTGGGGGGGATGAGATTGGTTGCTTGCTTGTGGAAAAGCTTCAGCTTGAATTGCAGGTCGTATACTTGTTTCCTGCAGTTCATTACACTACCACTGTCATGTCCCATGTCCATCTACAGTCATGCACCTTGAGCACTTGTTAGGAGAGGTGAGTTGGGCTCCACAAATAAACCATGTACTCTCTGAAATTGCTTGATGCTCAGTGGAAGCTGTTGACAAAGCCGGGGCAGCGTTGCTAGGAAACATCTAAGAGCCACGTATTCTGACATACCGTTGAGATGTTCAAAAGTTTGAGTACTTTTATAAGAAGTGGATATGGAGTATGCGTTGTCATGTTCATTCTGATTTTCTTGATGTATCTTGCGATTCCTGCAACTGGCAAGACGAAAGTTGATACAACATGCATCTATTTTAGTGATTTCAATGTGCATTTCCTGTCCAACCGAAGACTTTATGACACAGGTGTGACAAGAGAACATTGCTATTAAAATGTAGCTTACTACCAATGGTTAATATTTGATATTAACAAAAAGGGTTGATAGGAAAAAGACCTGTGCATTGGAAATATCTACCCCCAATGTGATCTGTGAATCTGACATAAAGTATTGAATGATGAATTTGATGAATTCCTCCTTGCTTGTACAATATTATGTGGGCTTTAAGTAACTTTAAAAATAGGAAAATTGTTTTAATGTAGGATCCAAATAGCAGTTGTTTCTCTCTGAATTGGCTCTGAAATGAGCAGGAAAACATTTAAAATGATTTTCTGCCATGGCTAAAGGTGTCTGCATTTCCCCTTGTGTGTTCTTATTTTAGCTCTATATTGAAGTGGCAGTAGTTGTAGAGTATGGAAAAAATGGCTCTGCTGCTGTCTGTACTAATGTGCTCCTCAGTGTAGAGTGATATCCACACATGTGATTGTAATATTAGACTACATTTAAGTGATGTAGACCATTGACCTGATCTCAGTAAATCCGATATGGAACATTTATTTCCTTAAAAGAATAGCCACATGTCAGTCCGTCTTTGTGACTGTTCCGGTCCTCACTTATATGTCTTCTTTTTCAAAGTCATTATTTAATAATTTTTTTTTTTACCGTCCATGTAAATGTGTCCACAATGCATTCTGGTCACGGTGTGATGATCGACTTGAGTTGTTTCATCAGTCCTGCCGCCACATGCCCTTGACACCCAGGCGAAGTGAGGAGCTCAGCTGTCAAGTGATCTGGGCCTGATGGTGCGCCGGATCAAATGGTGGGCAGGGCTGCTGGACTGACTTGGTGAGGCCAGGCGTTAATCTATCCCTGTTGAATAGATATACAACTCTGACAGACATTTGACCAAGTTTCGGGAGCGACAGCTTTCCAAATAGTAATCCCTTGCGATGGAGCTATTTTGATGTGATTTCACTGCGTGTAGCTTTTTTTTGCTGGCCTAAATGTTCTGTGTATGTTCAAGTGTGCCACATATGTCAGTAACTCCTCCCTCCACTTTGATGTCGATGCACATTTTGACAAATGAAGGACCGCCGCACCATCTATTTCTTTGTGGATCAACCTGCAAATTGTAGGCTTGCATTCTTTCTTCACCATTCAACAGATGAATATGTGCTTGACTTATTAAATAAACGGCAAAGGTCGAGAATTATATGTCTTGATGTCATACCATAGAGGAAAATAAAAGCCAATCCTGTCCTTTTGATGAATGCATTAAAGCAAAACTCTGCCATCAATACAAAATATAGCATGCTCTTTTAAAACTACTGAGACGGCATGCTCTTTGTAAGTGTGGTGCCAAGTTAAAACTCTGAAAATGTACGGTCATAAATGCTTTTCAACCTTTATGAACCCTGACATAAATAGCCAGATACAACAGGTACAAACTTGTTTTTCTCTTTCACATTAAAACCATGGAAGAGAAGTCTAATTCTCACCACCTTTCATGTTCATAAACTGCCAACGCCTTTCTATCTGAAGCGCTCCATTTGGAGTCTGGAGGTTGTTCCCAGGTGCAACCGCTGCTGCTGCCTTACTAAATCCACCGCTAATTGTACACAGATTGCCAATCTGAATTGAATGAAGTAGACAGCAGAAATGTTTCCGCCGCTTTTAAGATCCATGCACTCAATTGACACAATGATCAGTGGGAAGGGAGACGTAGGAGATGAAGAGCAGGTGCTGGCTTTTTAATTGAGCGTGTTCTCTAGCTGTGCTCTGTGTTCTGGATGTGTATGAAGTGACGTCCGAGGCCATTCCTGCCTCCGCCTTCCTCAGTGTCCGAACCGGCCCAAAGGTCCCAGCAGTCCACGCATATATTACTCTGTTTTCGTAATTATCCTGTGACTGTCAAGCTTGTAAATGAGCCCCTCATCTCTCTAAACTGGCACGGTCCCAGCGCTGCGATTCCGCCCTCATCAATTAACACCTTGTCTCGCCGCCGCTGCCAGGAGACGTTCTGTCTGCAGTTAATATCACTGCCGGCGCACAAGTGGACTAACAGTCCCGTTCCTCAATGACCACTCCGCTCCATCTGGCTGATGTATCACCGGGTGATTCCTAGATTGATACGCACTGTACCATCACGTGTCTCATGATACCAAGTTGTTTGTTAAAGTTAACTGTATTTAACTGGAGCCATTTCAGTGCTGCCTCACGGCTGCTTGGTTCACATGCTTTCAGTCTCAAGCCGTGACACGTTCTCTCCGTAAGTGCTCTTGTACAAACATTCATTGGTACATAGTTGGGGTAATGCAAGGTGTTTCATTTCATTTAAGCCAGTGACTGTCTAGTAAATGTCTCAAACCAAATGTGCTATTTGAGTTGTAGCACTGTTCTTTCAATTTACATGCAGTAAAGATGTACAGAGATAAACACTCATACACTACACACCAAGCACATAGGTCAGGTATGACAAGGTTTGATCGTAGCCTTTTTAAATTACATGTTCGTATAGAAAAAACATACGAGTGATGCAATTCTGTTTTCTCCGGTGGAATGAGTGGAGTCTCCCTAAAAGGTCCGAGGTCAACTTTCATATGACATCGCCATCAAACACCGGTCCTGAGTCCTGAGCATGTTATTTAGTTGTAGCACTGTTCTTTCAATTTACATGCAGTAAAGATGTACAGAGATACACACTCATACACTACACACCAAGCACATAGGTCATGCAAGAGAAGGTTTGATTGAAGCCTTTTTAAATTATATGTTCGTATAGAAAAACCATACGAGTGATGCAATTCTGTTTTCCCCGGAATGAGTGGAGTCTCCCTATAAGGTCACGGGTCAACTTTCATATGACATCGCCATCAAACTCCGGTCCTGAGTCCTGAGCATGTTATTTATTAGGCCCAAAGCAGGCTGGCTGACCACTGTCAGAAGATTGATTCAGCTTCAAGTGTGAAAGGGCAACTTGTAGTTTAGACTGGGCAGTGAGTCGGTCAGAACAGTTGAGTAGTGGTACGCATTGGAAAATTTGATTTCCATAAAATCTTGGACCTATGTATACAGATCTCTAGCTTTGATGACCAGTTTGTCTACTACGCTTTAGCAGGTAGGTCATGACAGTAGTCATGTCTGTGTGTGGCAAACAAAATTGTGTATGGAATAACTTAACCTGACATTGTGGGCTGCACCTCACGTGAAAGACAGACGGAGGTTGAGGTTGGGCTTAGCCATGGGATGGCGCTCCTTTCAGTTGGCAGGATAAGATGTCCCGGTGAGGGGAGAGGCCACATGAGGTGCTATAAATACAAGTGACATCTGAAGTGATACAGTGAAGAGAGCTTCTGATCAAATGATAAATCACAACGCCAAACCGCTGCACTATGGTCAGGCACCAGAGAGTTGAGACGACTATCTCTCTTTTAAATAAATGATTCATTGCCTGGCAGTTCTCATTCAGTTCTCATTTTCAAAACAAGGTTAGAAAAAAAACACTTTTTGTTTTTATTTTATATTTGAAATAACCACTAGTTGTCACCCTAGTCTTTATTTTCAGCCAATCGGCTCAGCTTTTTCAGCCACCAAGCAATCTGTGCTGGGATCAGATTTCATGACACTAAGCCTGTGTTGACTTCAGTCATGGTCTGGGTGAGGTATGTCTGTCCTTGACCCCACTTCCCTGGTCGTTGAATATATGTGTATTTAGGCTATGGCTGTGTATAAAATCGTCAGCAGAACTGGGAATCCTTTGTGGTTTTTATGGTTTGTCTTTACTTGCCATCAAGGTGCAGCATGACAGTGGAGACCAAGGTACACATTAATCAAGCTATTTTATGGTGACGGATCATGATTAATGGGACATAACTGTCCTTCCAAGAAAAAAGGCCAGTTGGGTTGTAAGCGCAAGTGCCCAAAATGACCTCTAGCAAGATTTAATGGCCCACTAGAGGTAAGGATTTTGATTTTACTTCGGACCTCCTTGATGGTGAATTGACTTCTGTATGTTGCTTTGGTAACAGTACAGTTCATGACGTGTAATCCAGCATCTGCAAATGTATGTCCTTCATTTTTTACCTTTTCTGAACACATTATACCAGTAGTTGGTCGTCAGTTATTTATTTTCGAAGAAAGCAAAGGTACATGCTTTAAAAGGAAAGTGAGAGCTGGTGTTTCTACTGCTGTCGACAGATGTGGTGAGGGGGTATTTGGAGCGAGGTTGCCGGTGTAAGTTCTGTTGCAGATGGCAACGTGGATGCAGACGGTAGAGGCGACTGGTTTGCAACTCTGAGGGTCGGTGTTGATAACTCTGGGTGTGGTGGGTCAGATGGTAATGCGGGGTAGGGTCCAACGTTGATGGCGGTGTGGGTGGTCTCGATGTCTTTCTGAATTTGTTGGAACTTTAGCAGTTGATGGTAAACATTGGAGAGCATATTAACAGACTCTTGTGCATGTGTGTATTGACTGTTGGAGTTAACACCATGTTGAAAAGTAGAGTTCATGAAAAGGAAGTTCACGACCCCTAAGTCCATCCACTTTTGACATTCGATCCAACACTGACCGATAGATTCCTGATCTAATTCAATGAGATTTGATTCTTATAATTTAAATTGTTTTTTTTCATGCCATTTTAAATGAATTGGTTTTTATTATTGTTATTATCATTATTATTATGTTTTTTTTCATTTATTTAGTTTCTAATCTCTCCACAAAGGGTTGGCGCTAATGAAAAAAAAAAAATATATATATATATATATATATAATATATATATATATATATATATATATATATATATATATATATATATATATATATATATATATATATATATATATATATATATATATAATTACATCTTGTGCTTAAGAATAATTTTGGAAGGAGTTGCGTAGAATCACACCCAGTAAAATTCAATGTTGAATCAGTCTTTACTTTGTTTCACATTCCATACAAGGATTCATTTAAAGACTTGCGAATTATTACTATTTTGTATTATTTATTATTCATTTACTGTAACGTAACATTTTGTTATGTAGGTAG
Organism: Synchiropus splendidus; assembly: GCF_027744825.2. Classification (NCBI taxonomy): domain Eukaryota; kingdom Metazoa; phylum Chordata; class Actinopteri; order Syngnathiformes; family Callionymidae; genus Synchiropus; species Synchiropus splendidus. The sequence goes on along the minus strand of NC_071346.1, from coordinate 15,449,383 downwards.
ACAGGCTATATTAGTAACTATGATTCCATGTTACTGTTATGTGCCATACCTTAAATGTATTTACCAAATGGAACAGCAGCTATGCAGATCGCACAACTTTTTATTGTCATTTCCATCTGCAAAAGCAGTTACTGACAGTGTCATAAGAAGTTTAATGCAATATTTAATTGGACAGACTCATATCTTCCTGTGTACATGGACAAAACATTGACATTAAAACCACTGAATGAATTTCCTCTCCCTTGTTTGTGTGTTAGAGATCACAAATTAATGCTGCTCCCTGTACTACCCCAAATAGAAAGAAAACACAGTTTGCACAAGAGTGAAACTCATGTGGTTTCAGCCGGACACATGCAGGTTCAGTGTGTCATGGTGTGAGGATTAGGCACATGACTCTGCTGCCTACCTGTGTCTGAATAATTGCTCTTGCAAACTAATTATAGACTTCAGTCATAAACAGTATGAGTCAAACTCAGTTTTCCACTGGCTTCTCTGTATTTAAGAGTCAACAGTCAGTTGTTAATCGATCTGTCTTGAATTCTTTACAGGGTCAGTGTCTGTGGGTGGCGTGTTTCTTTTGTGCTCAGGGCCAGTTGCAAGTGTGAAACACTGTTTAATAGACATAGGCCAATGATGCTAACTGGAGGACAGGATGATCCGTACAAGAAAAGATCCTTACTTTTTAGATTCACCTTTTTGCAACACCAACCCTCTGAAACCCCTGGCTACAGTCCAGTTATTTGCAATTGCACTATCACTGAGAAGAGTGTTTGACAATGACTTTTGTTATTGAAGCAAGAGGTATACAGTACTTTTAATGGGCGGATAGTGAAACTGAAGTAGGGATGACCTATGTGTCAGAGGGCGAGGGCTGACAGGATCGTGCCAAGCTCCCTGGCATGTGTACTTTGTGGTACTAGCACAGTACTGTAAATGAAGTGTTCAAGCATATACACAGTACAAGGTTATTCTCATGTTGCTGTCTTGACAGATGTCTTGATAGTGAACCATTCTGGAGATGCTTCATATGATGCTTTTTCACACCTCTCATCAGATAAGTGGCTTTATAACTTGACATGGTTGTTGCCAGTTTATCCCTCATTTGCAACCAAGCAAACACTCCACATTTGAAATGTAACACTTCAAGATTGACAAGAGAGTGTTGAACTGAAATCAAAACAAAGTTAAACAGTGCTTGTCTGATAAATGAGTGGCTGTTTAAGAAAACGGCAACTAGTCTTTCAAGGCGCAGGTTTGTCCCTCGTCTGCCAAATGTGAGTACGGAACAAACTGTATTTGTTTCTTATTTGACTATCGCATTCTTTCTTGCTCTGCTGCGATCTGCCCATCAGGCAAATTGGAGCAGTGCGTGGCTTATCCAACTACTTTTGCAGGGATTTGTTGCTGTTTGGCAATGGCACTGTGCTGACTCCCTTAAGCCTCGGAATCACTGCTGGAATTTATCTCCATTAAGAAACAGGATTAAAAGGCATCGTGGTTCAAGGGGCTTGCTTTGTGGCTCCAGCTTTCTTCACAGCAGGACCAACGGAACTCACACTTCATGTCAACTTATTAAAACGCTGGAGAAAATGCACTTTACTTTCCCCTATAAGGTCTCATTCTGTGAGTTCACCAGTCACCTTATAATGAGAGAGAAATCCAAGTGGAGCTTGTGTTTCAGACTTGTTCAGGTGTAGCGTAATAATTGCTTTTGGTTTGCAGAAAATTAATTATTACATGGCCACTAAAACACCAAATGTAATCTGCTTACATTATTGCAATTCACATTATAGATTAATAATAATAATAATTTCCTTTCTCCTTTTTGTGCAGCACCATCTCCATCTTTTCTTCAAAGTGTGGAACCATCTGTCCGTCCATGTGTCTAAAACTTCCCCAACTCATGCCCCCCTCATCACAACAGCATATGGCCATTTAGGTTCGCTCCATGTCACTGCTCTCGCCCTCTTCAGACCGTCCTCCATCGCCTGAGTTTACTCCAGAACATGTCTTTCTTCACCCTCTTGGCTCATGTTTCACCTAAACCTATCCCTGTCATAGGATTATCTTTAGATTATAGTCCCACAAAATAAATTCACGCATCTGTCTTAATTTTATTCTGGAAGTTATTTTAGAATTAGTATAAGATACAGATACATATTTTTCAAGCACTACGAAGATGTAAAGGGATTTTTTTTGTGGCTTCCTGAACAGAATTTTCCAAAACAAACCAATATAGTAATAAGAATCCACAGGCTGCCTACAGTCAGCATTTGAAAAGTCATTGTCATGGCTCCGCTTACAGGCTCCGAGTCCTGGTTTTGCTTTTTTCCCCTCTGTTCCTTTGGCACACGGCTGGAGCCGATTAACCTCTGATGACTTGTCTACAAGAACACCTGGGCTCCAGCAACGTGTGCCAGACCGTTATATTTTCCCCCATGGTGTCCCAAGTTCCCTGTGACGTGTCCTCTGGTTCCTGTGATTTTTGGACTCCTTTTGTTCCCTGTGATGTGTCCTCTGGTTCCTGTGATTTTTGGACTCCTTTTGTTCCCTGTGATGTGTCCTCTGGTTCCTGTGATTTTTGGACTCCTCTTTTTCCCCTGTGGTAACTCCTGGTTCTCGTGTCTCTCCCTGTGTTCGGCTCCTGTTCTGTTTGCTAGCTAGTTCATTTAACTCCTGGTTCTCGTGTCTCTCCCTGTGTTCGGCTCCTGTTCTGTTTGCTAGCTAGTTCATTTAACTCCTGGTTCTCGTGTCTCTCCCTGTGTTCGGCTTTTTGTTCCGTTTGCTAGCTAGTTCGTTTAACTCCTGGTTCTCGTGTCTCTCCCTGTGTTCGGCTCCTGTTCTGTTTGCTAGCTAGTTCATTTAACTCCTGGTTCTCGTGTCTCTCCCTGTGTTCGGCTTTTTGTTCTGTTTGCTAGCTAGTTCATTTAACTCCTGGTTCTCGTGGCTCTCTTTGTTTTCGGTCTCTTATTCTGTGCGCTTGCTAGTTCTTTAGTTACTTTGTGTTTAACCCTGCTGCCTTGAGTTTAGTGTTTTGTTTCCTCGTGCTTCCGCGTTCTCCCTGGTTCCTTTTGTGATTATTTGTTGTTTGTGTTTTTGTCAAACTAGTTACCAGTGATTTAAGTTCGTTTTCTCCCGGTTCGGTGACGCTTTCTGTCTGGACTTTTTACTCATGTTTGTGCACTTCTGTTAGTTTCGTTACTCTGTTTTTTACATTCTGCGTTCGCTATGTTTCTTCCCGGTTCGGTGACGCTTTCTGTTCTGTTCTGTTTTTGTTTAATAATTAAATATCTATTCTTTTACTTGCTCCTGCCTCCTGTGCCTACCACCGCTTGCGCTTGGGTCCTGGTCACGTCCTCTTTACGTGACCTTCAGCTCCACGTCCTCTCTACGTGGCTTTTAGCTCCCTCGTCCCTCCGTCCCGTGACAGTCATGTTCCTCAAAGAAAAAAAACACCAAAAATCCATCAAAAATGGTACATTTGGACTGAAAACACTGTCCATAACCAGAGCTTCTAATTAACCGTAAATTCATTCTGAGTTATTGTCTTTATGATTTTTTTGTTTTTGTTTTTGTTTCATTGCTTTGATTTTTTTGTTGCTTTTTTTAAATTTATTGCCGCAGTATTTTAATGGAATAGATTATTACTCTGGCAGCATATTCATAATGGTCATTGTCTGATGCACAGCTGGAAAATTGCTCAGATTTATTTCAATTGCAGCATGTCGGAAGCCTAATACAGAAGTCAATAGAGAGATATGTGGCTGGAAAGCTACAGTTCAGCGACCCTTCAATACAAAGCAATCTCAGCAGGCAACACGTCCATCGATTATATGGAGTTCCAGTGATTTAAAGACTCTGGGCAACAGCAGTGTGGAGAAACTCAATGCATCACGGCGCTTTGCTTTGTAGTTAATAAATCATTTGCAGCAGTGGCACCTCTCATGACAAGATCAATATTTGTGTATAATAGCAATGACAACAACACGACTCGCGCTTTCAGTATGTTCTGTTTCTTTACCTGTTGTGTGTTGTTGTCATTCATTTGTTTTTGGTAACTTTTAGCATTCGACATGTAGAAATTACAACCAGTTATTAATTATTATTGTTATTATTATCATCCAAATGCATTCTGATTCATTCAGGAACATATGAATTGACATTTTTTTTATTTTTTTATTTTTGCAGGTTAATATTATTATGCTCAGTGGTGATGACAATACATACCATATTTTCTAAGTGCAAAAATAATAAAGTGCAAGACCATAATGACTTTGTGGACCCCATTAGCTGAACAAGCACCGCGGACACTGATAAGTCCTTGAGATTTCTATTCTCTCACCCATTCAGAGGACGGCGGCTGCATGTTCTTTGTTCACCTTTTTAAATTGCAATTATCAAACTTCCCTCAAGTATAATCGCTGTGCAAAAAAAACAGGATTTGAATTTGACTTGACATGTCTGTGAACAGCAGAGCCGGGGAACTGCAGCTTGAGCCTGCGGAGTGTGAGATTCAGTTCTGCAAATGAACACCAGTGAACCTCACCTTTCAGTGAGGGAGCTACGTGCATGCAACACGATGACTCCCAACTTTTGAAGGATACATACTTTGTGTGTTCAGTTTTTGTTTGTAGGTGTTTACTACCCATCACCTTTCTGTTTAAAACAATCAATAAATAAAGAGAAAAGAGGGATTCATAGTAATATATAAGAGTGGGTGGTGTATTATTATTATTATTATGGACAGACTTTTTGATTCTTCCCTCTAACATTTATGGCTGACCAAACTGTTTTACACTCTTCCAGTGCCCACCTGGCTTGAGTCCAATGAAGGATGGTACTGGATGCTATGACCACCGCATTGGCATTGACTGCTCTGATGGATTCAACGGCGGCTGCGAGCAGCTGTGTCTCCAGCAGCTGGCCCCTCTTGAGGATGACCCGACGCTGTACAACATCCAGATGTTCTGTGGGTAAGGAGGACAAGCTGCACCTGCTTTGGAGTGCTTTTTAAGTACCCCAATTAATGCAATTCTTCAGTGCGAATGTCACCAGTCTTACAGCTTCCCAGCACTGTATTTGCAATGATAATTCTTCTTTCCACAGTGACTTCCACCGCCATATATCCATCTGTCAGCAAAATCGTTCAAAGAGGGATGAACAATGTTGCACATTTTTTGCTGTATATGTATATTTTTACTATATATGAGATTAAGGGACTAAATGAAATATAAGTTGACTTCCAAATTATCGTCTGGATCTACAAATATTTTAAAGGATTCATCACTCTCTATCAATTCCTCTGGCCTACAGGTCTCATTATGTCGTTTGAGAATAGATAATACTGTATCCTGTGCTGTCACAGGGTAAATAGAGCAACTTACGGACGTCATGGAGCGATTGTTTGACAGAGATGAAGAGTGTGTTTTTTGGCTGTGTGGGAGAGGAACATGTGTCAGCCTTTCTTTAAGACCCAGCTACAAAGGATCATCAGATTAAGATGGCAGCTGCAGGACGTGCGCCAGAGTCTCCCTTTAGAGCCGTGTTTGTGCTATATGTAGCCAACAAAGAGATGGCCTTTTGGACTGAGGGAAGGAGATCGACACCGCGCTCCACAAATCTCTGTCCAAGGGGGGAGTCTGTGTGACGTCCTGTGGTTTTGGCATTGCAGTATTTTTCATGTTGAAATGTAGGAACAAGCTCTTATTGATGTTATGTTTCTACTGACAAAAAGATTCATTTGAACTGCTCTAAATCTAGAGACTATTTTTGTTCAGTTAAACAAAATTATGGCCGCTTTTTAGGTATTTGTCGCGCTTTCAAGCAGCATTTCCAATGAGGCAGTTATTGCAGACATTCTAACTAGAACTTTGTATAAAAAGTTGCACGTCAGTGGTATTTCAATTACTAATAAGCAAATGCTAATCATAACAAGACACTTCTTGCTATGTTTATTGGGTGAGGAAAAAATAAATAAATTCGTGAAGTCAGTGTGGCTGGAAATGAAGGAGAACTCAAATGATCAACAAGTAATTCAGACATGTCTTGTGTGAATACATTACACACGTAATGGTATTTTTTTTTTACATTCAGAAACAAAGATTGAGGTGGGAAATAATTCTCTTCTAATTCTTGTTCAATTCTCAATAAAAAGCCACCTGCTTATAAAAATTGTAATTGGAAATTCGGAAAAATTTGAAGCATCTTTTGTCCGTTTAGGTTTCTCCTGACCTTACTACATGATCGTTTACCCTGAGGGTCTCAGTTTAATTTCTCTCACGAGTGTCAGTTGTCAGGGCTGATGTGGCTTCATGAGGCTAAAGCTGTAGTTTCAGAGTCCGCCAGATGTGCCGTCAATTGGGCTCTGACAATATGCACACTGTTTCAGGAGTCCCATCACTAGTTGTTGCCATGACCATTCAAAGAAAGTCAAGACTGTGTCTGTGTACATTCCACCATCTGTTTGCACGTAGCTTCTGAGTGAGCATGAAGTCAAATCAAATCTGAGTGTTTATTATTTTTACCCACTCGGGAGGGGCGATAATTTATCGTACACGATATACTGCCAAACACAATCTCCACGATGACAATTGTGCGTCTCACAATACATTCGATAAACACGTGACACACTGGCTGCATGGACCTGCACGCATGAACATGACACCTCTGCTCCAGTATTGGCGGCCGTGTCCCCATTAGGGTTCACTGATCGCGGACACACTCTCTCAGGCAGCGCTAATGCTATGACCAGGCATCAGTTAGGCACCATCAACAAATTCTAAAACGGTCAACAAAGTACTTGTGAAATCTTCAATAAGGCAATGAAAAACAACCATTTTAGAAGAGAGAATTGTGAAAATATTTTTCATCACACAAGACAAAGGACTGACAGTTTGTATCATGATTTCGAGAATAGAATATAACTAAATGATCATTGATATACAGCAGACAGACGGCTCAATTTAACCCCTAAATAAAACGACCGGGTTCTTCGAGAGACGTGAAACATTGAATTTCTCGTCTCTACACTTAGTCAACTGTTATATTTAAACATAAACAAATGATGTTGGAGACAAACTCCACTAATGATTTTCATCATAAAACAGGTTCAAGAGAGACTCTAGTGTCCAACCCATGGAATAGAATGAAAATGTATTTATCGTGATGATAATCGTTATCGCCGAAATTTCAACATTTATCGTGATAACTTTTTTGGCGTTATCGCCCATCCCTATTATATGCATTCATAAAGACAGTTACTTCTGTGGTTGATGTCAATGTGGTGCCCTTATGTGTACTGGCCTGAGGGTTTCACCACCAATGTGAGAGTGCAGAGGCACAGGTGAGCACTGGCCGCCATCTTAAGAGGGACAGAGTGTCTGCGTGTGCTTTAGTCAGTTCAGATCGCAGTGATATGACTGCATCGTGGCAATGGGTTCCTGGTTTGTGCTGAGGTTTTTGGGAGTTTAGTCTAATCTGATCATTTAAATAATCGCTCTAATCCCTAATAAGGTGGGTGTGCAGTGGCATATTAAGTGCTTTTGCTTCGGTGGGGGTCCTTCATGTCACTTATCAAGTCGGTTTAAGGGCTCTTACTTTATGCTCTCTGAACCCCATGCTGATATTTCTGTTATCTGCTCCTACCGTCAAAACTTGAAGATAGTGGGGTCCGGTATGCTTAAAAATAAAACCTCACGGAGGTGCAGCAGGCTTATATGATATATTTATTGGCTCCATATCTCATGACAATTTTTGAGCATGAAATACAGAAATAAATGAAGTAGTAGTTGATAAAGTATTAACACTGACTACCACGATCGGACCTTGGTTTTTGACTGTTCAGGTCACTTCTTCAATCCAAGTTTAAACAGTGCTTATATCAGACCTTTCTTTTGACTCATTCCTTTTCTTTATTCATGATGGGGCACAATGTGTGACTCATTCCTAATGCAGTAGCCCAAGATCAATGCTTACTGTCATCATGGGTCAAAGTCAGCTTAATACAATGAGGGATTTTAAATAGCACTTCCAACAGGGAGCACAACCAGTCACCCTGAGCACATTTTTATTAAAGTCAACTCTGAAACCTGTGGTTCTTTACCTTAGTGCAAAAGGATGTGTCTGTAATACAGTGGATATTCTTTACCCACCAAATAAGAACTGCTTAAGAAGGTCTTAGGTAATAAATACCCGTAATCTACCATGGAAACATGGCGTCACCGTTTCTTTGTTATCCTAAATACAGTGTCCAACAGCGACTGGTTCCTTCATAATCTCACGGCACTTTTTTGATCTCGCACGAGACATTTCTAAACATTGCGCTTTCTTTTTTAAATCGTCCTCCCTCATGGCCCTTTTCAAAATCCATGTCTTTCTTTCATTTCTGTCCATGAATAGATGCTTCTGCATCCGGTCTGTATGAAAATCCTGTAGTGGGTGAAAGGGTTTTATGCTGGATTCAAACAATCAGGTGATGAAAGCCTCAATCTATAACACATAGGTGCTGCTGTTGTCTGATACTTCAATGCAGATGTGACTAATCCACCTCTGTATCCAACAAAGCCCTTTGATAGCTGTGCAGCATTTGGCATTCAGATGGTTCTCCTCGCCTAATAAATCCTTGACAGATTTTGATGCTCTTTTTAAGCCCCTGCAGCCATTCCTCTCATCGCTTAATTTGTTCTTTATACATTCTGGGGAGTTGACAGACACCAGCGTTTTGATCCGCCCTCACATCTTGAATCTTGGGAGAAGTGTTGTAGTTTCTCCTTTCACATTGTGTGCCAACTCACTTCACTTGAGCACTCTGTTCGGTTTGATGTAGTTTGACACTGAGGAAATTTAACAAGTGCCGTCTGCCTCTAACGTGGTTGTAAAGATTTTTCTACCCCTGTGGTCCCTTGACTTCTTTTGAGACAGACGCAATGCTTTGACCACTTCTCTGCAAGATGAAAAAGATGGTGCACCTTGCTGCCTTAAGAGTGTATCTATTTTTTTCTTTCCTTCTTTCCTCTTTCCATCTTTAACAAATGCCATGGCTTGCAGACCCCTATTTGGACCACGGGCCTCGAGTTGAAGTTTGTTGCTTTGTTCCAAAAGAGAGAAAACCAAGGGACCTGTGATAAAGAGCTGAAGAGATTCCATCTTAACTGTCACAGAGTCCAGCTTCAAGGCTTTGACGTAGTATATTTGATACCTCCTGATGGAATATTCTCATGGGGAACCCAGCTATGGTCAAAGTAATCTAGTACGGAACTCAGAGTGCATCCCTCATACATGCCCAGATTGGAAACAATATTATTGCCCTATGTGTATTGTAATAATCTGTAAACTGTAAAGCCTCTTTGAGTACCTGAGAAAAGCGCTATATACATGAAATATGAACATGAAAAAGCAAAAATATGAAAGATAGGTCCTTCCATGTTGTAGTTATTCTGTTTACAAACAAATAAAGCAAGCAACCAAACTCCTGCCAATCATTGTGGTGAAAGGGAAACACATCAACATCAACTTAAGTGACACCTAGGCCATTATTGGCATCCATTTTTGTCCATTTTCAAGTTGACATTAACACCCAGCGTCGATGGTGAAGTCAGCCTTCTGCATTGACAATTTGGTATTTCAATGCAGTAAATTGTTTCCCCTCTCACTGGATGGTCCAAAAGGAAGGGTTGTGTTTGGCGTTACCCTTGGTTGCAAAAGTCCGCTTGAGAATAGTCGATTTGAAGCTTGGGAGGGAGAATGTGTTCGGTTGGGAGATTGTATATACATACTTGACTAAGCTCAACTTAGCTCCGTTGTATTTCAGATGCATCGAAGACTACAAGCGGGGGCCAGATGGGAGGTCGTGCCTGCCCCTGTCTGAAGCCTGCACTGAGGGCGTTGACTGTGGAGAAGCGACGGACATCCCTGCAAACCAGACTGTGTTCGGAGACCTCTTTTACGGATACAACAACCACACCAAAGAGAGCACCTCTGGCCAGATCCTTAAGGCTACATTCAGGTAAACACCTTGACGTGCCTGGCAGCATGCTTCTATCGCAGGAACACTGCTTGCTGGGGTTTAGTTTTTTAGCTCCCACAGTGATGGAGTTGTGGAACTAATGCTACATAAACATGGCATGAGTCAAATGTATACATTGTGTGCTCTTTGAAATGACATCAAATTAGTATGCAGTGCTTAATTTCCATAATACCTATTAATGTTGACAGTAGCCAAGTTACGAATACATTTATGAAATGGGTCTGAATGTTTGGTTGGTGTTGGTGTTGGTGTTTCATTCACCAACTGCACCCAATATAAGCAAATACAGTGGTACCTCGGTTCTCGACCACAATCCGTTCCAGAAGGTCGTTTGAGAAGCGAATTGTTCGAAATCTGTCAATTTTTTTTTTCCCATTACAATGAATGGAAAAAGAAATAATGCGTTCCAAGCCTTAAAATAGGCTTCTGTAGGAGTGAATGTAGAGTGTCTGCTGCAGGTGCGCTGTTCCTCTATGTGTGTGGCCGCTGCATGTGGGAGGGGTTGCCGAGTGAGTGACGTCTCTCCAGAAGTGAAGAGGTGCCCGGTGCGTGTCCAGCTCTGAATGTGCGCTTCTGTGCAGTTTGGCTGTGACAAAGTCATAAACCAAGTAACGCTCTGTCCCAGACTCGCCTCATCCCTGTCCCAGCTCCAGCCCACAACAGGACATCAAACCCTGGAGTGAGCTCCAGCCTCGGAGGTGTGGAGAGCGAGCACCTCCCCTGTGACACTCTACCACGGTCCAGTGCGGAGACAGGAAAGGTTTTACACCTCAATATGAAGAAAAAACAGTCCGTAAATGTAGCTAACTGGACACGTCTGCATACAGAGGCTGCGGTATACACAATAACAAAGCGTGTCGTGGGTCAGCTCGGTCCACGCACGTTATGTTTTTTCCCGCTTATTTCGGGGGCGTTCTGAATTTTCGTTTGAAATCCGAAGAAAAAAAATCTAGAAATGTTGTCAAATTCTGAGACGTTCGAAAACCGAGGCACCACTGTAATTAGTCTTATATTCAAATGTGTAGACTATAGATAATATCAAGAAACACCTGTCAGTTGTCAGCTGCTGGCAAACATAACAGTAGTAGTCGTAGTGCAGTTGTACCTATTATTTCACCAAGTGAATAAATAAATATATCATACACTGCAGTGTTGCCAGTAATGCTTGTAGAAGAGTCCAGCAAGTTCCAATGCCTCAGGCTCAAGCGCTGTAATAATCCATCTCCTCCTTCCAATATTCTTTTGGTGAATGAGTTAGACAATAGAAAATCACTTTTAAATAGCTGACATGTGCTTTCCACAATCCCGACAAGACACTTGCCCTGATATCTCTGGATATAACTGGAGGTTAAGTTGCGTTGCCTTCTATTAAAAATCTATTGAGGTGTTCGAGGTGGCGATCGGATCCTGATGATTATGAATAAATCCCCCTGTCTGTGTACTACAGTCATTGTGATGAACTCTTAGAGATGGCTGGTCAGCGAAGTCATCTGCTTCCTAGGAATTTAATTTAGGCCTGGCCTGGATTCCTCCTCCCAGAGGCCACACAACCTTTTTTACTGAGCCACAGCCAGAGTTACACATTCGACTGAAGCAAGATGTTAATATCATCTGAATCTCTGATCTCTCTGAGCTCTCTGATCTTATTTGAAAGTGTTTGTGAATCGGGAGTGTAGTCTGCTGCAGACTTTGAAGACCACCGGCTTCTTCCAGAGCAAATGAGCTGGTGTAAGCAAAAGGCAAACTCTTTTGGGGGTTTACGCAAGGCCTAATGAGAAGAGTGAGTGGTAAATGAATAGTGTCTGACCAGGGGCCAAAGTGATGAAATTGAACCTGATTGGACCAAATTGGACATTTGAATCATTTAATTGAATTTATATTGAAACTGTAGACAACTGCTGAATGTCAAAGTCTTGCTCACAACTGTGTGGAGTGTGTGGCGCACCGTCATTTCCCCTTGAAAAGACGAAACCGTTTCCATCAAAGAATGTGAGGAGCTGTCGAGGAAATCTGAATGTCCTGATTCACTACCAACAATGACATGCCTTCAACATTCTACTGATGTCTCAGACATGAAAAACTTCTCACAAAGACATCTGAAGGGAGGGGAAGGGAATCTGACTACTTGGTTAGTTCTAGGACAAGGACAACAGTTGTTCTTCATTGCATCATTTTATGGCCACAATATACAGTAGCATACCTCATGGCACAAATATTGCATAGTAACAGGAGAAACACAGTGTGAATGGCCAACTCTTCTGCTTATGTTCTTTATTGTGATAATAGTAAAAAAGGAAATTTGTGTGACAAGTTTGAAGCAGGGGACTCAAACGCAGACTGGAAATCAGGAGTTGAATATTTAATTGTGCAGAAACGCAAGAGTCTTCTAGTGCCATGGTGGAGATCCCAGACGAGTGGCTGGTGGGGCTCCAGGAGTCCAGTGGTTGAAGTTGGGGTGCAGGAGGTGCTGGCTGAGGAGTTGGGGTGCAGGAGGTGCAGGCTGAGGAGTTGAGGTGCAGGAGGTGCTGGCTGAGGAGTTGAGGTGCAGGAGGTGCTGGCTGAGGAGTTGGGGTGCAGGAGGTGCAGGCTGAGGAGTTGGGGTGCAGGAGGTGCAGGCTGAGGAGTTGGGGTGCAGGAGGTGCAGGCTGAGGAGTTGGGGTGCAGGAGGTGTAGGCTGAGGAGTTGAGGTGCAGGAGGTGCAGGCTGAGGAGTTGGGGTGCAGGAGGTGCTGGCTGAGGAGTTGGGGTGCAGGAGGTGCAGGTAGGCTGATGTTCTGAGGTACGGAGGATCAGTTGAAATAACTCAGACAAGGGTATTGGCAGGCAGTGGCAAACAGCGGAACATCTGGCTTGAAGACAAACACTGAAGGGTTGACGAACAGGCGAAGACTGGCAGGTTGGTCCGGTATTTGAACCTTCGGGAGATTGGAGGCAGGTGTGGATATGACGAGGTGGGTTGGGCGGTGACATCAGAGGAAGAGGATGTGACAATTTGACTCTTCCTTGTCGAGAGTTTGCAGAAGTTCCTCTGGACATTGAGATATGGAGGCCTGAGTTGAGTTGTCCATGCCCCATCCTCTACTGCTTCCACCCTGCTGGTTCCCCAGACATTAGATTCTCCCTATGCAAACAACACACGCTGAATATCATAATGACACATGGCCTGGTCATGTTCTTTCAAGTAGCCAGACCCCCTTCAGGTGACTCATCGTTGCATCACTTGTGTCCTTCTTTGATGAATGAATGACGTCTTGCATGTAGAGCCAGACACTTTCTTGTGGCAGTGTCAAACATGTTCGGATAGATGTAGCAAGGCTTCTCCACAGCCTGCCACAGTCTTTCTTTCTCCTGACAAAAGTCTCAAATATGACCTTGTCAAAGATTCCTTAAATCTGTCAATTTAAGTAAACACTGGGATTCAAAATGTCCTGTTGATTCACATCTTTTTGAGCAAACCTGGGTGTGCAGACATAAACAGTCTGTAGAAGTGGCCTCACCTTGACATTAGTGATGGGTAGATGAGTTTCATCTCTGCCACTTATTGAATGGAAACTACCATTCCACGGCCAAGCTTGCTCCCTAGCACCTTGTCAGTTGTCAATCTCTAGTTCACTTGTAACATTGCAATAGTTTGGTTCAACAAAAAAAAGAAGTATAGGTGAGATGTAAACAGAATGCTTGATGCATTGGTTAAAGTCAGAAAGCAGAAGGTAACTCACATGGGGTTTAAGTGACTCATGCTTTTGAATGTCAAAGTGACGTTATATATCTACTGGAGAATCTGCAGTCACATACAGAAATGTCAGAGTTAATGTGAATGGGTAGATTTAGATGCTCAAAGGTCTGAATAGAGAATTGAATTAAATTAGTCAGCTGCATTTAAATAAGGTTTGCTATTAAGTTAAAAAATGTGTCAGAATATTAGAAAAGGTTACCAACCAGAGGGAGGTGGAGCGGCTTGTGTCCTGGTGCAGCCACAACAACCTGGAGCTCAACACCCAGAAGACAGTGGAGATGATCATGGGCTTCAGGAGAGTCACAGTTTCTCTGTCCCCTCTCATGTTGGCTGGTTTACCCATCCATACAGCTAGTCTTTCCTACAGCTACTGTGGCTGAAAGTTTCACTGTCTGTAATATATTTTACGAGGTGCTGCACTAAATACTCACTTGTGATTTGGTTTTTCCCGTGTATCCAAGTTTTCCACTTAACAGAACACCTTGTGTGTGTCTTGCATTCATGGTCTGTTCATAGACAGCTCTCTAGGACAAATCCCTTAGAGGCTTTCTTTCACATTGTGTAACCCACTCACTTCACCAGTCTTTACGTCAGCCTCATTGACCTTGATGGTGGATAAGTAGAAAAGATAAATGCTGTGCATATGAATGTTCTTTTGTAATACAAAGAATGGCGTCCCCATCTCCAGCAAGCAAGTTTGTCTCCCACATAGTAAACAATGAATGTGCATTGTATTTCTAAAGGTAGTCTTCGAAACCTTGCTCAAGTCTAACCCCAAAAGTGAGTCGCTGTCACTGAGCTCTTTCGCAGATCCACCAGATTTTGTATTACTGACACATTCTTCAGTCCGCAGTTGTTGACGGCTGAATAAAGCCTTCAGCTTTCACCAAAAGGTACAGCTGAAAAACAGGTCATAGATTGTGAAAAGACGGCCAACCATTGCAGCAACAAAGAGCCAAGTTATCCTTGGACTTTGAAAACACTGCTGCGGCATGGTTATATATTCATGCCAGCACTGCCAAACACACATTTCCAATGTTTGCTATGCTCTTTATTTTTTATTTTTTTCTGTCTTGCCATCTTCCAAACATCTTCCTCCCAATTGTAAACAATCCACCCAGACCATGTAAAGGGAAAAATAGATTTGCTCTGTGGCGGAACAAGGTTGTTTTATTTAAACTGTCTGTGGAAAGCAGACGGATTTCAAAGATACACACAGATACATACACCTCGAGATCCAAGATAGTCATTGCATTGACATGGATTTGTTTGTTAAAGCATCAGTGTGCATCGTTACAAAGAAAGAAAGAGATCTTGCGTTTTGAAAGAAGCCTTAGGTTGCCTGAGGTCATGAAGAGTTTTTTGCTTTGGATTTTTCCCCAGTACTGTGCAAAAATATATTTCTGGAAAAAAAGGAGGAACTGCAGTTCATTTTGACGCCTGCCAAATGAACAAAAAGCACAATTGATATTGGGTTGTATTATTTTTGTTACCTTTTTAAGCTGTCATGTTCAGAGCTCTTGAAGGAGCTTTCAGTCGGTGGTACTGTGGTTCTCAGGGAAGTAGGGAGGTTTGACACCAAGCCATTATGTTACATTGCAGTGGATTTAGGGGACACTTTAAAGCAAAGTGACTTCAAATAAGTGCATTTTTCCCTCGGGTCCCAAACACAGAAGCACATGGATCGACAAATTCATCTGAAAAAAGTCAAACATTTGAGACTTTTTTTTACAGCTTATTACTCTCAGGAGAGATGTGTTTTAATACTGCAGTGATTTTTTTTTTCCTTTTTACCTTTTGTGCAGAACTCCGAAATCTTTCCATAATATAGACTTTCAAGGCTAGACAATGGCTCTTCAGCGGGGAGGCATGGAAAAGTCTCAAGCTGGTATCAGTGGACCACTGATGGCTGTTTTGTTTTGGGGAAGTGTGTGCCTAACATTTTTCTTCTTTAAGTCTTTGTTTTTTGGCTTCTGCCATTGAGGTAGTCACTGCAGGTCAGTTTCCTCCACCACTACCCGCAGGTATCTTCATCTTTCCTCCCTAGTCACCCCAATCCTCTTCATGTCCTCACATGAAGGGGTGTGTCATGTCCTTTACCGTTCTTATCAACCTCAAATCGATCAGCTCCTGTATTGGTGTGTCGACCTCACCACTCCTCCTCATCTGTTCGGGTGAGCGATCATATGCTGTAGAGTTCTCACATGGGAGGTTCGTAGAAAGCACATGCCCTTGTGGGTGTGGCTGGGGAATCTAAGCCTTTTCGAGCTACAGAAAAACTGTGTTCCTGAAGGGTCCAGTATCATTTCAGAAGACACTTAAATTAGTAGTGTGGGTCCCCTTCAATCACACATGTAACCATACATCTGTGTCATCTGTGTACAGTGATCTCCAGGCCAAACTATCCGCACAGCCTTCATGACTAAGATTTCAGGAACAAGTGCGTCATGTATTTGAGTCTTGAGTCTTTTGCTGCTTTGTAAAACTTCATGACAGTGTGGAGAAAACTAATACCATCAACATGGGTCCGAAATGCCACCTGCCATCAGTGCTCTGGGATATTGACAGCTTTGGATGCAGTGGGTACTGACATTTCTCTTTGATAAACAAAGCAAGGATTACTTCCGCAAAGACAATTAACTCAGCTTTGTGTGGCGTGACAGCTGGAAATATCCATAATTGCTGGTGATGACACCGCTGCCAGATTTTTCACCACCGTAATTGCACCTTGCCAGCCAACCGCTGTAGCTAGAAGGAAATAGCTGGGTAGATTTAGATAACAGCTGTTTTGTCCTCCACCACCTTAGAAGAACAGGTGTGTTGACCTTTCACGTCATCGCTGTGATTTATGTGTCGACCAGAATAAAGGCTCACCAAGGAAAGAGCATGGCTGTCCATGTCCATGTCCCTGTGAAGTGATGGGCCTAAATAGATTCACGCTTCTATAGAGTCCAGTACTGACTAATAGCAAGTGGACTTACAAGTGTAAGCAAGTGTACTGCAAGTGTCCCTTAGTGAAGTCAGCCTTCTGTGCCTCTTGTTGACATTGCATTGGACCATGCCAGATCCTGATGCTGTGGGCAGCTTATCATGTAGAAGGATAGATAGAGGTGGGGTTCAGGTTACGGTGCATGCTAGTAGGCAATGTGAGCAAAGCACAGTGCCACATAAGCTTCTAAATATAACAAGTGACATCTAAGTTGTGATGAGATCTCACCTCCTGCATTGGACCACTTGAAAGCAGTCGCTGTTTGATGGTGTTGGGAGCGAGAATGTGTTGAACTTTTCCTTCCATTCCTGATAATACATTGCAATTTTCTGGGATTTTTGAACCAAATTTTAGAATTGTAAACTGGTCCTAAATGTTACATTGTTCTTTCACAATTCATGTAAATCTTGTTAACACTGTAGATAACTAGTTGGGCACCAAAGTCTCAAATGACAGACACCCCTTGGTCGAAGAAGTGAGGGAGGTTGTAGTGAACATGGAATTGGCTTATTTAGACTGTCAATATTAGGTAAAGGTGATATCAAGTTAGGAATGGTATGGTATGAGGGAGTCATCTTGTGTGAAGATGATGACAAAATGTCTGGAAGCAGTACATCATAATACTTCCTGAATGTTTCTACAGTCGGAAGCAATATGATGTATTTCCAATATATTCAGTTCAGATACAAGTATTTAGATTAGTGTACTTATACAAAGTATCAGGAAGTGTCTGTAATTCGAAGAATTGTTCTCTAAAGTTCTCTAGCCGTGATGTTCACTCTTAATAGTTGCAGTGTTCTGGTGAGGTGCTGAGCCAACACACTGTTGAGGAGTCAGACCATCAGCCCCTATGCTAACTCTTGCTGCTGAATCTTTATTTAACCTCATGCGTTATTATTTATAGGCTTCTTCTTCTCCCTGGCTTAAAGTAATGAGCGCTGATATTTTGCTGACTGTTGTCCAAATCACCTCTATATTTTCCAGAAAAGGAAAATTCACCAAGTAAGCGTAATATTGTTATTTATTCAGTTGTCTTGACATCCAGTTTGAGATGGAAGACGACTGTAAAGGGTTAAAACCATGGATTTCTTCTGAGCTGCTTCTCACAATGTTGAAAAGAATTCCGCCACAAAACACAAGAAAACTCATCTCTTAAACAAATGCGCGAGTTCAAGAAGGGTTCACTCTTGTCGCTGACAAATGAGGACTTCACGCAGAAGATGACTCAAACAAGAACAACGAAAACAGTGTGAGACAAGAGGCCTAATGTGCGACTTTGCTTAATGAAGGCATGGAGTCCTCTATAATTGTTACTTTGTTTTGATATGCAGTTAATGATCAGCCAAAAGTATTGGCTAACAATCTGTTCCTCATTAAACACACAACTCTGATGTGGACTATGGCCCAGTCTCATTATTTCAGTTAGCGTACAATGACAACCTCCATGTGTCAAGCTACAGACTGACTTGAAAGGTGAATACAAAGAGTACTGTATTGTGTTTTCATCATGTATTTGGTTAGAGATGTCAAAGAAGGAAGACCAACACTCCGACTGATGGCCATTTTTCTACTGTTTTGCCTGCAAAAGTCACTGTTTCAGAGGAAAGTAATGGGTCTAGAGGAAACCAACATGGGTGTAAATATATGAACTGCATGCACATGCACATGCAAGTCAAGTTGACTACTAACTGTAACTGATCTCTGGTGCTTTTGATGCTGGGATCTCCTCGGGGGACACAAGTGTTCTGTGATGGTCCATGACTGTTGGATGTAGATGGATGGGGGAAAAAAAAAAAAACTCTGCCAACATCCCCAGTATAAAGTGGTTGCCTCTTTGTCCTCATTTCTGTTATATGACTAAAATGGAAACTCAAAGTGGAAAACAAACTAGCATGTACCAGCCGATGCCCAACACCAGTTCTTGGCAAGCATTCAAGTCATCTGCAGCTTCATCTTCTCGACTTTGTTGATCCTTCATGCGACTTGACTCTCTTAAGACCTGCTAACCATCTCCTCTCTCTTCTCACCCCAGACAGAAGAACTTTGCCCGAGGCATCGAGCAGCAGCTCCCAGATGGCATGGTGGTGGCCTCCGTGCCAACAGAAGTCCAGTGCCACGAAGAGCTGTCGGATCCCGTGCCCGACCCAGAATACCTCACCGGTAAGAACCCATAATTCACTGTTCGCAGCTGGGCCGCTGTACTTCATCACTGGGCTGTCAACCATCTCTTTTTTTGTCAAAGAAAAGAGAAAAGTTGCACTATTTGATTCAGATTCAATTCAAATGAATGCAGATGTTTTCTGTGTTAGGCTAGTTATTAGAGGTTATTTTCAGTTGAAGAACCCTACACTGCTCATTTTATTGGCCTTTAATATGAAGAGAATATTGACAGAAGCTCAGTACCCACCTCACTGTCAAGACTGGGTGTCTGCTGTTTTCGACGAAGGTGCTCTAGTCATTCAGTTTCTGAATGTGACGAGACTAATGCAAATATTGAGAGAGAACACAGAGTGGGTGGGGCTATTGTTACGGCAGCGCTGCAAACTGGCTGATGTGCATCTCATTCATACATTTAAGACTTCAGATGTGGAAGTTTTGTGAAGTGTCATGGGTGTAGTTCATGGCTTAAATTGGGACCCAAAGACAAAACCATTTCAAACTGTCTCTACAAACAAAAGCAACACTCATCTATGAAGGAAAAATAGGTTTACCACAGAGAGATATTTTACCCTTGTTGTCTTTATTTAAGGGTTTTTAAAGGCCATGCGCACATGTACATCAGTTGGCCCACACTCATAACCTTTTTTGCATCTATTTAGAAGGTAACCTGGTTGGATGGACTCTTGTAATTTCCATATTCACTCCTTACACAATTCAAATTCATACTTCTTCCAAAAATGATCTTCCCTGGGTTCTACCAGAGTGACTTGTACACAGATATCCATCCATCCTCACCCGCTTCTCAGTTGCCGGGTCGCGGAGGCCAGACAACAAAGTTCAAAAACAACTTTGCAAACTCCCAGAACACTATGGTGTCATTGAACCGCACAGCAGTTGGACTCGCTGTGTGCGGGTGTTTGATAACTCACTTGTTTTCGCCTTTGTTAGACCACTTTGGGCTGTGAAACGCCACATTCTGTTACAGCCGTGGCAGAGGTCCGTCATCAGTTCATATCTGAGTTGGCGATGTAGTGTTAAGAAGTGACGGTGAAATGAGTTGGTCAAGCCGATGGTCGTAAAAATAGGTTCTGGCTCACGTCGCCCAGCTGATGATGACTTCCTTGAGACATGCTTCTATGTGGGTCACAAACCATCTATTTTGCGCAGAGCGCCACCAGCTGAGAAGAAATAAAAAAGCAGAATCCACAGTGTGAAAAGCCCCTCAAGCAGTCCACTTAAGGCATTGTTGCTGTCAGTGTTGGATGATGGTCAATACTTAGTATACGTCGCGCACCAAACACCTTGTTGGAGGCGCTACTAGCAGGAGGAAATAAGACCTCCACGGGGGCTGGCATGGGCAAGCTACCAAAGTCAGCAGGATCCAGTCACAAGGAAATGAACTGCCCGACTGTTGCTATGAACACTTCAAGAGGAATAATTCTCCCACAATGCTGCCAGAGCAGAAGCGCAAGATGACAGGCTGTGCGCTAAGAGACCTTGAAACGGAAGCAACAATGACATTGATGATATGCACGACTATGATGGAGGACCAGCTCGGACAGGACACAAGTTGCTGTTGCAGAGGAAAGATCCACCAACTAAGTGAAAAACAAATACAGTGGTACCTCGGTTCTCGACCACAATCCGTTCCAGACGGCCGTTTGAGAAGCGATTTGTTCGAAATCTGAATCGATTTTTCCCATTACAATGAATGGAAAAAGAAATAATGCGTTAAAAGCCTTAAAATAGGCTTTTGTAGGAGTGAATGTAGAGTGTCTGCTGCAGGTGCGCTGTTCCTCTATGTGTGTGGCCGCTGCATGTGGGAGGGGTTGCCGAGTGAGTGACGTCTCTCCAGAAGTGAAGAGGTGCCCGGTGTGTGTCCAGCTCTGAATGTGCGCTTCTGTGCAGTTTGGCTGTGACAAACTCATAAACCAAGTCACGCTCTGTCCCAGACTCACCTCATCCCTGTCCCAGCTCCAGCCCACAACAGGACATCAAACCCTGGAGTGAGCGCTCCAGAGGTGTGGAGAGCGAGCATCTGTGACACTCTACCACGGTCCAGTGCGGAGACAGGAAAGGTTTTACACCTCAATATGAAGAAAAAACAGTCACTAAATGTAGCTAGCGGGACACGTCTGCATACAGAGGCTGCATAATACACAATCGGGCTTTTTTCAGGGGCGTTCGAGTCCTGGATTTTCGTTCGTAATCAGAAGCAAAAAAATCTTGAAATTTTTGTTCGAACTCCGATTTGTTCGAATTCCGGGACATTCGAAAACCGAGGTACCACTGTACCTGAAAACGCTGTGACCACTACTCCCTCAGAATGAAGACCAAGGCATTAGTTGAAGCCCAGTAGCAGGAAAATCACTGGAAAGTCCCAGACAAGGATCAAGCATATCTCCACCAGCAGACATGAGCCCAGACTCCATCCAGCTACAGTCAGCATTTAAGAGGAAGATGGATGGAGGAAAGCTGGAAATCTTTCCAGGAAAGAGTGGGGGACCATCGACAAAGACTGTGTCCATCTCCTGAAGTCTGAAGTCGAGGTCTGATTGAGGGCGTTGAAAGAAAGCTTGCGAAGCCAGGACAAATAATCTACAGCTATGCTGCTTGAGAGGTTGAAAAGAAGGCACCTTTTTTTCTCAGAAAAAAAGCCACTTCGGAATGAAAGTAAGTGCCTGAAAAATGAAAAAAAAAAACCCTTCATAAAGAGGAAGGAATCAAGGCACTGCAGGGCGACGTCAAGCAGCGTCTTGAGGAGTAGAATGCTTGAGAAAGAAACATGATTAAGGAGCAAACAAAGGATGACTTCTACAGAGATCTGAACGGTTCACCTAAGACCTTTTCATCTCGGAGAAAACCTAAAGTACCTGAACGCGAAAATGAGAAGCACCTCAGAAAGATCAACTCCGACAACCAGAGTAATGTGCAAGCTGAAATCCCCGATGACTTGCCACCAACCAACCACCTGCATACGAGTGGGTCCCAACACCCCCCACATGGAGGAAGGTTGAGACAACAATACAGCAAGGATGAACAGCTCTTTGGCTCAAAGGCATTCCCTGCAGGCTTCGTAAGAACAAGGCAAGCGTCTCAAAATACTTTTCAAAGCTGTTGAAAGTTGCTTGGGGAACAGACATCATTAACCAAAGGCATTGCGAAGGGTTGGTCGAGTCACAATTCCAAAAGAGATGATCTCCTCAACTGTCCACGACCAGGCCAAGAATTCATATATATTTGCTTCGAGAAGCGTATGATTTGCTTTTCATGAGATCCATGGAAACACGACGGAACACAGTTGGCCAGTGCGCTTAGCAATGCCGTAACATCACTGCTGCGCCACTAAGGACAGTCAATTCTGACGGAACTATGGGGAGAATGAAAACCAAAAAAGCAAGGTCCTCTTTGTTTTTCTTTTTAATTTTGTCAGAAAATGAATTCAATTTGCATAGTTTTGTATTCATTTTATTCACGTTTCAAAAATCTGGCTTTATTCTGAAAATGAAAAATAGAAGTTAATGCATTTTAATTTTGGAATGTGACAGTTCACATTCAATTTTAGAACATATTTGTGGGTGAAGCTTCTGAAAAATAAAGTTAACTTTTGATCATGTAATACATTAAGTAGCATGGAGCTAGGACGAAATATTATCATCTTAACAAGCACTTTGTGTACAGCTTTCTAAAAAAAAACCAAACCAAAAGCTATATTAATAAAGCTTTATTATGATATTTATGTTGTAAAAAATACATGTGTGTGTATATATTCTGAATGAAAAATGAAACAGCATTTGTCTTCCTCATTTGCTTCCATTGTGACCAGCATTGTCTTCCAATATGGGCTTCTATGAAGACTTTATAATCTGTATGCAGTGAAACACAAAAATCATTTGAACTCTGATTGCCACCAGCAAACACCCCATAGATCACAATTAGTGCTGGTAAAACTGTGTCCAGATCTGGAATGCACTTTTCAACCCTCTTCCACTGTGTCCTGGGGAAACACTGCAGCGGCTTAATACGCGCCATCATTACGGAGGCTGTAAACTGATGATGCAAACAAGTCATTGATGAACCTTAGAGCCAAGCAAAACATTCCTCAGACCTTCTTCACTCGCATGAGAGCAGCGGGTGGCCTCATCTTTTCATTAGCAGTGGCCAATGTGTGACCTCCTGTCGAATGTGAAATGGGAGCCATTGCCATTAGCAAAAAAGCCATTAGATTCATTTAATAGCAAAAGGAAAAGATGCATGCGTAATTTGGGAGCCTCCTGAGCCGCTGCGCTTTTCTAAAAATGTACTTTCTACTTTGTTCAAATCTTTAAATATGAAGTAGACACAAGTATAGTTATTCCACGCTGACACATTATGCGCAGTCTCTCCACTGCTTTCGCTACTTTGAAGTAGTTAAACACACACAGGAGCACAGAGCTTCTCTCCCTCGTTCTGCCTGCACAATTATTGGGAGTGTCGTGAAGAGTACAATGGCGTGTGTAAAATAATAATTGTATTTCAGCATATTTTACTTCAGGCAGCCTGCTGGCTATTCTTAAATCGGCACCTGCAATTTTTCATTGTTTGCAGAAGGCTGTGGCTGGCAGGATTGGGTCGTCTTTTCTCTTGCGATGGCTCAGACCGATGGACAGGAAAGAATTAGGAAGAAAGTGAAGGGTTAAGACTGTGCTCATCGTCGATCAAGCCGCAGCATCAGTTGCCCTTTAATAGAGGTGTTAAAGGATATTAATCATGAGTCGTCCTCTCTAAGATCCTAAAATCCTGGTTCATTTAAAACATGGAATATAGCACATCTGCAGCTCTTATATACGTACTTCAATGTAACTTTCTTACTTTTGACACTATATATGTGTCTATATATATATATATATATATATATATGTGTGTGTGTGTATATATATGTGTATATATATATATGTATATATATGTGTGTATATATATATATGTATATATATGTGTATATATATATGTGTATATATATATGTATATATATATATATATATATATATATATATATATATATATATATGTGTAACATCCGACTTACAACCTGCTCAACTTACGGCCACCCGTATTTACGACTGTGGCCAGCAGATTTTTTTTTAATTCAATGTCTGGCACCACAGCACGTAGCAGCCCGGCATCGCGTACGACAGTTACGGCAGCACAGCATCTCACTCTCACACAGTGTTCTACCACTACAGTCATATCTATAACCCTTGCGTCGGCTATTTCGAATGGCATTCAACTTACATCCAATCCGACTTATGACCAGAACCGATCCCGGTCGTAAGTCGGATATATATATATATATATATATATATATATATATATATATATATATATATATATATATATATATTTAAATAATTTCACTATTAAGGTATATGTTCAAGTAAAATGAACATTTTAGTTTCATTTTATCATCTACTGACAACATCTCACCCATATTCCAAATGAATAAATATTGTCATTTAGAGTATTAATGTGCCGAAATTGACAAAAAAAAGCAATGCTTTCAGACCTCAAGTAATGCAAAGAAAACAAGATCTTATTCATTGTAAAACATCACAATATTCACGTTTTAACTCAGCAAGAGTTCAGTTCAGGAATCAATATTTTGTGGAATAACCCTGATTTTTAATCACAGCTTCCATTCATCTCGGCATGTTCTCCACCAGTCTTTTACATTTTTCTTGAGTGACTTTATTCTGCTCCTGGTGCAAGAATTCAAGTAGCTCAGCTTTGTTTGATGGCTTGCAAGCATCCACCTTCCTCTTCATCCCATTCCAGAGGTTTTCGATGGGGTTCAGCTCCGGAGATTGGGCTGGCCATGACAGGGTCTTGACCTGGTGGTCCTTCATCCACACCTTGATTGACCTAGCAGTGTGGCAGCTCGGTCGAAATAGGCTTCTCAGGACAGGGCTTGAGTCATGTAAAGCTGTATATATAATGAAATAAAAAGCTCTTCTACTGTACTGTGTGGGGCCACTGGCTAGTCTGAGGTCATACCTTCAGAGAGTCTTCAATTTGCTTGAAAAACACTCGCCCACTGAAAATGTTTTCCATCTACACCTCTGGCAATAACAGAGTGAGGTCTCACCAGCAAGAGCCCAAAGAAGTTTGAGAAGGTGAAACTAGAGCAACTGCAATTTCCAGTTTTAAGCAGATCAGACTGTGCCAAGGCTATTGGAAGCTTAAATAAAACAAAACATGTAAAGTTCTTTTCTTCCCTCCTTGGTAATTAGTCTTGTCTTGTGATGTGGTGTGATGCAAACCCCCTTTGTTCATTTATGTTGGTGCATCAAATTATGGTGTATGAAATTTATTCCTGCTTTTCTTTCACTGCTGAAAGAGAAGGCACATCCTTGAATTCTCATTGGTGCCATTTACTTTTTCATTCTCATTGTCCTGTCGGTTCTATGCTGTCATTACATTTAATGTCAATTATTCGCATTATATATATATATATATATATATATATATATATATATATATATATATATATATATATATATATATATATATTGATCGGGCGATTTCAGCGTGTTATTGCTGATCAAAACAACCGATCACCTCCGGCACTCTGTTGAAACCAGGCTGGTTGTGATGCGTCCGCTCCTCCCGACTCGCGGCTCACTCGGCAACAGCATGTCAGCTGTGAGATTCTTTCAATCTGTCATTTAAAGTTTGTATCCTGCAGTTAAAATTAAACACGCCATTTAAAGTGCCTGCACTTGACAGAGCACGGAGAGTTTTAGGGGCTCATGAAAGTGAGACCGCTGGTTCCTCAGCAGCAGGCTTTTACCACGGCTAAAGTCACTGTTTTGGAGTCGCGTGCAGTGATTGTCTGAAACTTTGAAAACGTCCGGAGTGGAAACTTTCATAGATGCAGTGTTTGCTGTCTTGGAGTCCCACTACAAGTGGCCAGTATGTAAATAGTCTCAAGAGATTCACCAAATGTCCAGCTCACTCACTCATAAATGCCACTGGCCAGGGTGTTTGCTGTGACTCTTCTACCTTCACATTGTGGTTTGCAGTGCATTTCTGTGTGAAAAGTGACATATTAACGGATTTTCATTCATTTCATGATGCCCTTGAATTTTTCGGTTGAAGCATAAACCTCACTTTCACCCCTAAATTGTGTGAAAAATCTGATCGGACCACTGATCCCTAACGTGTGGTAATTTCACTGTACGCTGATGTATCACTTTAATCCCTGCTGTTTTCTCTGAGAACGCAGCAGTGATGAAGACGATACATCAGATCCCTGACAAACATTTGGGGCGATCATGTGAAAACAGGACCAACAGAAGAATACAGATGTTCCGGTGCCTTCAGCCACGTGACCATGGTAACCAGCAGCTGGAGGTGCCCTGTCCTTATGGAAATTGTTCATTACCTTATTATCCTTCGCAAAGGGGACAAAACAGCTGGTGGTGTCTGCTGGTTTATGAAGAAGAATGAATATTTGATGTGACATTTGTCGAAGAGTGTTTTCAGCCACCAATCACTCTCTTCATTATCCTGTTATTAAGAATAGCTCTGGTACATCTGCTAGTTCACATCATTTATTGCTGGTGACACCAGCTTTATGTTGTCACCGTTTCTCATCAGGCATACACGCTCACTCACACCTCTGTTATGAGTTTATGGCTGAGGAAGTAGAAACCCACACGGCCACTATTTACCTCGAGCTGGATGTGACCTTCTTTCTGTGAGGCTGCAGAACTAACCTCTAATACACCAGTCTGCCAGTGCTGAAACTGTGCCCAACCACCATTCGCTACACCTGTGTCTTCAAACCTGTCTGTCCTTGGAAAAGCAAAAGGACCTGCAATCTGGCATCTAGCTGGGCCAATGATAAGGAAAAAGATGTGGAGTCACTGCTTAGTTTCATAACATTTCATCATATAATATCTCCATTTTTATTTTGTAGAGACACATGTGTATCTCGAGATACATTTGAATACATCTACAAACACCTGGGTTGGTGTTAGACCTGGACCTGGCCAAAGTGTGGTCCGATGCCTGTATTTTCATGGCCCTTTTGACGTCACTAAACGTGGCCCTTTTGACGTCGACTAAAACTATCACTGATATGTTGTAATTTTTCTGCCTTTATTTATTTATTTATTTTTGTTCTTTCTCTTTTAGTCACCACCACCACTTCAGCAGTAGATATAGCATGTACTTGTTTAAAGACGAAAACGTTCATCTTTTCATTGGCCATTTGTTTGTTTTTCATGTTCCTCAAAATACATCGAAGGAATATTGAAAATATATTTTAAAATATTATTTCAATAATTTGAAATAATATTGCCTAATATGAACATCTGGTCCATAGTTATGTTGATTTATATTCAAATTAAATGCATATAAAATGAAATATTTCCATAGGTTTCATGGCATATGTACACTTCTTAATATCTTAATTTACATTTCATCTATTTAGATTAATTTTGTCTTTGTTACAAGGATATATTTTGGATATTTTTCAGTCATGCTTTATAGTCATCAATGTATTTCTTTTGATGGTGGCCCCTCACAACAGTTACAGTTTCTAATGTGGCCCTTAAGGAAATTGAAATACCATCAATGTGTTAGACTAAAAAATGAAAAAAATGAAAACAAATCCATTTTAAAAAAATGGATGGTTGGTGCTCACTTACCAATGGAGTAGACTTGTATCAAAATAACACATATATAGTTGCAATTTCAAGGTTATAACAAGTTTGCCACCTGACTCCCAAGCCACTGATTGAGGAGTGCTGTCACTGTTTATGTGACGTGGCATGACTCTTCCTCCCTCAGTTCATGTTTGTGGACACGATAAAGCTCACAGTTTTATTCAAGAGTAGTTTATTGTTGTTTTACTAAGTGGCCAAATCATATCCACTTCAGCAACAGCAGTTCCAGTGAAGAGATTCACAGCTTATTACATCCTTATTCAGATACAGGGCGACGGTTTGAGCAGTCGTGGTTCTCAGGTGGTCTCTCAGGAAGCTCTCCGCAAATATGGCTGCTGTATTGGGAGACATCTTGCAGCTCATCTGATCAAACCACAGCGCTTTCGTTTTGTTAAGGAATGCCAAACATGTTCCTCTACCTTCTTCATGTTCACCGACAATAGTTAGCCACTGTTCAGAAGTGTGTGGGGCATCATCAGTCAATCCCATGTGAATTACATGACAGAGTTTCATCAGGAGGATTGGCATCATGAAGCAAATACATTCCGCAGGCTTGGTTTTAGAACAGAACTGAAAATGAGCATTGTTCTTTCACACTTTACCATATGGTAAGGTGACACTTCATCTTGCTAACAACCAATATGGAGGACCACAACTCGTCCTTAAGTCACGGACGTTACATCAAGGATCAGCCATGACACAATACTGAAGAGTTAATGATGTTTCATGAAACAGTGTCCTGCTGTCCAGTGGCCACCAGATGGCACTGTCTGCTGTAAAATGTATGGACTTGAAAACTAATTCAATGAACCCTCGTATCATTTCTAAACCAAGAGCACCAACCCTTCAATACTGTTACATGACACCTCATCGGTCCATCACTAGTTGAAGTACCTCTAAATTGTTACCTAGAGGATGCATTATTGAGGCGAATAATTGTCAGAGCGGAACGTACAACGTTGATGTTTTGTTTGCCAGGGTGATGACAATTTTGGCTCCAAAAGCAAATGACCCATCTGCTGAAATCTGCTTGACAATCGTCCTGTTTTTGTTTGGTTTTGTTTTAAGATGCATTGGCTCACAAAGCACTTCTAAACTGGCTGCACCATTTTCCTTGGCCTCCTCATTTCCACCCAGTGAACATTTGCAACAGTCCGGCACAGCGGCTTCCCAACCTTGATCCCTGCCAACACGTTGCTTCCACTCATCTCCTGGCAAGCTGTCAGCATTAGCACCGTGCCTGTGGTTCATTGCAAGCTCAGGTAATTGTCCATGGGGTCGACATACGCGCCGAGACAGCCGGGCCGCGAGCACGTCTGCTCAAGCCACAATGAATGCCACTGCTCACTCCCATGTTGATTCCAGCAGGTTCGGTCCGAGTATTTGTCACGATGTCAGCGCTCCTTGTTTCAGCACACTCTGGCCCTCGACATAGTGAAATCATTCATCTTCCTATTCATCTCCAGCTTTAAAAGCCATTCATCACAAGGCCAGAGACCTCCATCAATTATTCCAATGGGAGAAATAGTGAGAAAAGGGAAGCTTTTTGAAAGGCAAATACATCTTGATTTAATTGGAAAGCAAGAATGCTCAAGGCCGCTAAGCAGATTTCCCCTAAGATGGTCCTTGGGCGATAACTGGCCTGGACAGGAGACATAGCCGTGAAAAATGTAGCAGAACAAAAAACAATGAAGAGTAAGGGGAAACAAAACAAACTGGAGTGCACGGTGAAAGACAGAGAGCAAGGAGCTAAACCAGCGGCACTGACAACCAGAGAATAGACAGCAATTTGTCTCTGCCAGATCCAGGGAGCTCGGGTCTTTTGGGTATTGACTCATGGAGGTGAAAAGACCAACAGAATAGCGGCAGCGTGCTCCCATCTGCTATCCTAATGATAATGTTTCCACAGTATAACCCGTTCTCGCATTAAACCGCTGCTTTTAAATGCAACACAAAGGTGAAACACCCCGCCGCCACCAACACCCCTCTCCCCCCCGTGACCGCCGCAAACACTCTCTTGCCAATCCACTGCCATTTGTCATCAAAGTGGTTGAAAGAGGTTTGACGTGTTTGAGGAAAGCGCTGACACACGACTCCAGTGAGGAAGTAAGTCCTGAAAGAGGGGAAGTTTTACTTACTGAGTTCTAAAGGGAAAAGAGTATGTCTGATAAAAACAAGAAAAAAAAAATATTTTTACAGAATTGCCACAATCCATGGGATTCAGAGACCCAAGCTGTGTGTTCTTTGGTCCTGTAGTTTCCCAGTTCGTGGGGCCTTTTATGTTTGGGAAACAGACACACATTTTTTTTTTGTCTAGTTGGCTTTCTTATTCAGTTTTGATTTTCACGAGACACAGACGACGCTTCGCTTTTCAACATTTCATTTTTTCTAATTCCTTGTCATTTGTAGTGTTTTTGATGGGAAAAAAAAATCACTTACTTTTGTATCCCTCAGAAAATGTGTGGCTTGTGGTGATGCGATGCATCTCAGGTCAAGACCTTCACGCTTTTCTCATGTGTCTACACGAGAAGACGTTTGTAAATCTCATTACGTTTTGTATTTCACGCCACGTGAATACAGACGAGGCTGAAATCATTCTCTTCCAATGAAATGCATAAAATTGGACAAACCTTTTGTGCGAGCAATTTTTCTTGACATTTATCTTGAAAGGTTGCCGTCCAATATTAAATGGCAGCTCTAAACTTAATGATTGTGCATTAATAATATATGCGTCCGAGAGGCCGTTTGGGCTTTTCACCAAAGATATAGAGGGTTTCCCTTCGTCCCCAGTCGAAGGGAAATCTCTCATTTATTGTTCTTCTTGTAGTCTAAGAATTTAATCCCGACACTTTATCTTGAGCCCGGCCCCTTCCTCGATCTCCATTACACATATCAAACCCAGCTGACATATAATCTATATTTGATAAGGCCTTGGCATAATTGGTGGCAGCAGGAGAGGGTTGCACCTTCAGGGTCCCACTAATAGTTCCTCTCACAAATCTCTGAGACAACAGCGCTGAGATCAAGTGCTTGAGACGTGATGCAGCAAAGGAGCCTGTGTGAGCGGGGGCGAGCGGCACAGCGCGCTGAAGCGCAGCAATTATTCAGCATGTATTTACTTTGGAAACATGCAGGGACCATCATTTATTCATCGCTTGGACAGATTTGGGAGCTAAGTGTTGCGCAAGCCAACAGCCATGGCTCTTCACCGTTTTCAGGTGCAGGAACTTAGTGACAGTGACAGGGTTATTATGGGATTTAGGACCGATGAAAGCCATTCAGAGAGAATGTTTTGTTGGTTTGGAGTTATTGCTTGCTGACCTTCTGTTCATGTGCTGAGCGTTGAATATGGAGTGGCTCTGTAAGAGTATCATCTAGTAGCCTCTGAAAGTGAGGACTCTTCAGGAAGCCTATGGCCATCACTATGGTTTCCCACTATATAGATGAGACCCAACCTCTGCCCCCAATTAACTGAATCTGTGTCAGATTATTCTGATTTTTTTTAATACACTATTTGTCTGCAGCTATTATCTGACATTTCCAGGGTCAGCAGTTACTACTAGTTACTACCACAATTGATACTAATAATACTTGTATGTCTGTGCTTGCAATAACTTGTAAAATTATCATTTTTTACTAGTCTTTTTTACTCGTCTTCGCCCCCTACTGTTTTGCTTACTATGTTTTATAAAAAAAACTTTTCTTGTCCTGCATATTTGAATCCTCT
This sequence comes from Synchiropus splendidus, assembly GCF_027744825.2. NCBI lineage: Eukaryota > Metazoa > Chordata > Actinopteri > Syngnathiformes > Callionymidae > Synchiropus > Synchiropus splendidus. The sequence goes on along the minus strand of NC_071346.1, from coordinate 15,418,040 downwards.
TTTTCTGCATTCTCTGTACAACCTGACATCAACTGACTCATTCATCTTCTGCATCTTGTCATGACCGAAAGAGCGAGGTCCTGGATACAAGCAACTGAAATTGGTTTTCTCCGAAGGGTGGCAGGCGTCTCCCTTAGAGATAGGGTGAGAAGTTCTGTCACTCGGGAGAGGCTCGGAGTAGAGCTGCTGCTTCTCCACATTGAGTCAGCTGAGGTGGTTCGTGCATCTCATCAGGATGCCCTCTGGACGCCTCCCTTTGGAGGTGTTCCAGACACGTCCACCTGGGAGGAGACCGAGGGGTCGACCCAGGACCAGGTGGAGAGATTATATCTCCACGCTGGCCTGGGAGCGTCTCGCATGCCCCAGTCGTATCTGGTGGCTGTTGCTCCGGAGAAGGGCGTTTGGCGTGACCTCCTGAAGCTGCTGCCCCCGCGACCCGGCAACGGATAAGCAGGCGACGATGGATGGATCTTCTGCATCTCTTGCTTTCATAACTTATGGAATCTTTATGTTCATTACATTACATTCATTACAAAACTGCTTTTCCATTGCTGTAGTATTTCATGTTTTGCAAGCGTTTCTCTCAATTTTTCACCTAGTGTAATAATGGCCTTGTTATCTGCCACTGATACACATTCATCAACTGGTCTGCTGCAATCCCAGTTTGTGGTTCTGCCATTTTCAAACAGTCCGCTCACGGCCTTCGAAGCTGCTGCTTATGAAGTGCAAAAGCAAATTAAAGGTCAGCGCAGACACGGCTGTACATTGAAAGCATTTTTCCAAAAGTCAATCTGGGAGCTGGTTAATTTGTGTTGAGTGAACTCTGGTCAGGGTCGAATAAAGGGATCAGCAAACACACAGATGCAGCATTGGTTTTTGGATCGGGGAAGGAAAATATGAATTGCTAGCTGCTTAATCCATCCACATTATAATTTCTTCTTAATCCTTTTTTCTGACTGCAATGGCTTTAATGTGATTTATTGCCATGGATCTTAAGCAAAACATTCTGTTGGATCGAGTGAGGGAACTGTTACTTCACAAATCTGAGTTGGAAAATATGCCTTTACGAAACCATCCCTCCTATCTGTTGCCAGATTTAATCCTATCATCTCCGAATTAGTTTCTTGGCAAAAAATAAATAAATATGGCATGGTGGAGCAGTGGATAGTAATGCAGACGTACAGCAATAATGTCTTGGTCTCTTTCTTCTCGTCCTCCATCTCCTTAATTCTCACGCTCTACAAACGCATAGATTTTTAATTTCAGTCACTCTTATCGGCTCCTCGTCTGGTTTGCTCTTTCTCAGTCGCAGCACGCTACATGCCCCGCGCGCACTTGTCGGTCACAGCATGTCGTCCGGCAGTCGCTCACACTCAGTGGTGATGGATCGCACAATGCGGTTCGAAGCGCGGCTTCATTTTGTTCGCTGAATGACGCACCTCCAACATGACCGAACACCTCCGCCTGCATGGCAGGATGATAAAGGATTGTACTGCATCTGACCTGTTGTACCGGACATCTGCAGGCAATGCAATGTTTATGGAGAGGAACACCATCTGTCTGGCATCCTCAAGAACTAGAGTGTGCTCACCCCCCCAGTCTCTTGTCACCACACCCGAGTATTTATAAATCTCTTCGACTACCTCCCCGCTTGCACATCTTGGCTGTGAAGGTGGCGTCCTCCTCCTCCTGAAGTGTCAACTGCTGTTTAGTCTGTTTAGTCAAGTCAGGTTGGACATAGAAAAATGCATCCAGTGCATAATACATTTGTCTGTTTTGTTTAAATATGCAAATGTTCCATTTTGTTGCATTGATGTGGAAAGGAATGATCCATAATCAATATTATTTGAAGCTTTTTAAAGTTTCCAAATGAGACTGTGGCTCAAATTTGTAACTGAGATTTATTCTCACTTTGCAGAGCTTTCAAAAACCAAAACCATGAATATTCACTCACTTTGCTGTTTTCTTCCCTGACATGCACTGGAATTGACTGTTGGCATTTACTAGAGGGAAAATAGATGAGACAAGATGCTTCTAATTATTTACAAAGGAATAAAACTGATCCATAAAAACGCACCGTTTATCACTCTCAGACAATTTAGCAAGTCATTAGAGCTGTGTTCAAATGTGTAATAATTAGTTTCTGACATTTTTGTTCTTTTGTTATACTTAGTTTGGTGGAGAATTATCTTAAAAGAAAGAAAGTCTTGTTGTGCCTATTAAAATATTGAAACTGTCCAAACAAATGGATCCAAAGACTTTCAACACCAAAGTGTTTGTAGTAGTGTTTATAAACGTGTTATTATTATTTATTATTATTCAACTGCGTGTGTGGAAGCAAAGGCAGGAACTAGCGGGATCTGCCCCTGTCTAAATGAATAAACAAAGAGTGAGATAAATAAAGTGACCAAGTCCGTGATCCAATTATCTTCCCACAGGTAACTGAAATGTGGCACTTTTTTTTCCCTTCATTTATTTGCTGCAAATTAATCCCATTCATTAGCGGCAGAAGTTCCGTGACTTAAACTCCAGTTAATTAGCTGACAGCAGTGGATGAGATAATGAATCCAGCAGAGGAGCGGTCACAGCTTGGGAGTGGATTGAGCGACTCCCACTTGCATGCGCTATTGTCAGAGACAACCAGCCATTACACTTTTCCACATAGATTTTTTCTTTTTTACACGTGTTTTTTCCCCTCGGTGCAAACATACAGGACGCTGATGTCACCACTCATCCTAACACCTTCACCTCCACTTATTATGAGATAGAAAATACATGAGAAATTGCCTTTGTCTCCAGGGCATGACTTTAATGTGCGTGGAAGTGTTTACTAAAGAGCATTTCTTGGAAATACTCATTTCTTGCTTGTGCCGATGCTCGCTGTTATAGGAACCTGGTGTTTTTCAATGCGACATCAGGAAACAAAGCAATAGCAATGATGATGCGACAATATTTGACTCCATTCTAAATGTTACTTGCTGCTTTTATGACGCATTGTTTTTTCAAGACTATAAAAATATAGAAGTTGAAATATGAACTCAACCTGCCACTTTAATCGGGAAAGCAAGCTCGCACTGGGTTGGGCCCTGTTTTTCTATCAGATATGTCTCAGTTCTTTTAGATTTTTCAGGGTGTTTGAAACATTCCTTGGAGATGTCGACATAATAGCATCACGCAGTTGTTGCTGATTAATCGGCAGCAAGGCCACATTTTCTGTTCCATGGCATCCCAGAGGTGCTCTGCTGGATCGAGGTGTGATGACTGTGGAGGTCCGATAAGTCAAGTGACCTCATTGTCCTGTCCAAGAGACCCGTCTGAGATGATTTGCACCTTTTGTTATGGTGCGATTTCCAGTGGGAAATGGCCATCAGCAGATGGACGCTGTCAATAGTCAGGAATCATTACTGAGGTAAATCACAGGAGATCCGCACTTTTAGAAATACTCCTTCAAATTGACATTACGGGCATTAAAAATGAAGCAAAGTGCTCTACTTTAAATCTTTTTGTTCTTTGAATCATACGGAGTGATGGAAGTGACATGCATGTGTTTATTTTTTGGGGTGTGACATGCATGACTTTATTTATTTTTTTATCACAAATTATTTCATGACAATTTGTATCTCGAGAACAGTTATCTCAAGATAATTTTTATCTCAAGATACAATTGTAAATGTCAGCACATGCGTAACTGCCAATGCATTTTGTAGACATCCACCTCTAACCACTGTGTCTCCCATGGCTTTGTAACCGCTGGTCAACATTGTCAGTCACTGTCCGTGCACTTTTAGCACTCGGATCAAGTGCCTTCTACTCAAAATAATACCATATGTGGCGAAGCTATACATATTACACGTCCCTGGAAGCGACCTGCATGACGTCATTTTATTTTTTTTTTTTTATCTCGAGATTTTTTTTTTTTTATTTTACAAATTACCATGAGAACATTTTTCACGAGATTAAAATTATCACGAGATAAAAATAAATAAATAAAATAAACACATGCATGTCACTCCATAGAATTACATTACAAATGAAACACATTTTTTCTCAATTGAAATCTACTTGACTTGAGAATCACTGACTGCAGCTTCGTGCCTTGGTCTTCTGTCTGGATAATAATTTCCCTGAGAGTTATTGGTGGCAGTTTATATCGAAGCCACTGAGAAACACAATGATAATAATGACAGTATTGTAATGTAGATTATGTGTGAAGTACATTTACAAAATGTGTGCTTTGTATCTATGATCAGTTACAGATAAACTAGATCATGAATGTTTGGCATTTAAACACAGTATGTGACTACGCTCCCCAGCTGGAAGAGTAAATGCCACCACTTATTTTTTTCCAAACAATACTGCAATCATCACTGCATGTATGCAAACCTGAATAAAAGCTGTGACGGCTATGAAGGTTCCTTATTTTTAGAGTTAATTGCTGAAGGAAAGGTGTGTGGCCTTGCTGTGTTGTCAGCTATTTAACACACACATCAGGACACAGCTTATTTATAGAGCGGCAGACTCGTGTGGGCAGTGTTTAAACTGGAGGAATGGGGCTTGAGAGGCGGGCAGAATGGCAGTGATTCATAGTTCAGCCCAAAGTCCCTTTCTCCCAGAGTCCCTCATAATTAAAAGGGAGGCATATGGCCTTGTGACGGAGCGAGCACAGAGGTATCTACTCAACCTTTTTTTTTTTGCTTAATATTTTTCATATCTGGCACCTCTTTGTCCCCTCCGCTTTTCATTTGGCTTTGGCAGGAATGAAACCTCTCTGCTATTTGCGGCCGATGTTGTTCTGCTGGCCTCATCGGACCAGGACCTTCAGCATGCACTGGGGCGGTTTGCAGGCGAGTGTGAAGCGGCCGGGATGAGGAACAGCACCTCCAAGTCTGAGGCCATGGTTCTCGACTGGAATAAGGTGTTTACTCTCTCCAGGTCGGTGGAGAGTTCTTGCCCCAAGTGGTGGAGTTTAAGTATCTCCGGGTCCTGTTCTCGAGTGAGGGAAAAGGGGAGCATGAGATTGATAGATGGGTTGGTGCAGCGGCAGCAGTGATGCGGTCGCTGTATCGGACCGTCGTGGTGAAGAGGGAGCGGAGTCACAAGACGAAGCTCTGGATTTACCGATCGATCTACGTTCCCACACTCACCTATGGTCACGAGCTTTGGGTAATGACCGAAAGGATGAGATCGCGGATACAAGCGGCTGAGATGAGTTTCCTCCGCAGGGTGGCTGGGCGCACCCTTAGAGATAGGGTGAGGAGTTCGGTCATCCGGGAGGAGCTCGGGGTGGAGCCGCTGCTCCTCCACATCGAGAGGAACCAGCTGAGGTGGCTCGAGCATCTGATCTGGATGCCTCCCTGGGGAGGTGTTCCAGGCATGTCCTACCAGGAGGAGACCCCGGGGAAGACCCAGGACTCGCTGGAGAGATTTTGTCTCCGGTCTGGCCTGGGAACGCCTCGGGATCCCCCGAGAAGAGCTGGAGGAGGTTTGTGCAGATCGGGAAGTTTGGGCTTCCCTGCTCCGAATGCTGCCTCTGTGACTCGACCCCGGATAAGCGGCAGAAGAAGGTGAAGGAAGGAATGAAACCTGTGTCACCTTTACTTGTCAACAGCAACATCTGCTGACTTGAAGTGTTTTAAGAGTTATTGATGAAAGACGACCTGCCTCATTCATGGTCTGTGGTCTGAACACGTGGCCTCGGCGTGTAGTGACATCTGGGACTGTTAGAACAATTACACCATTTCACAGCAAGCAAAGTGAAACCATGGATGAGATGTTTATCGTCTCCTTTAGAATAGATTTTTTTTTTTTAAATCAAAGAAGTCTCTGATTAAGTCATGGGATTTAAGTTCAGCAACGATATTACACTTTCAAGATGTCCATTAAGATAATGCACTGATTTAAACAAGGGTCATGAAAAGAGCAACTTTTTTTTTTTGGTTATCGCTACAATTAAAACTACCTGAAGGCAGTTTCGCTCCGATAAGAATCACAAAGACAGACTGTCAGGGTTTTTTAATTAACACAGGTTCATGCCCCCTTCTGATGTACTGATATTTTTCAGTGATTTATCAAGTTGTATTTTATTACAGTGACTGCTGGCTGGTCAGGGAAGAAATATTTTGTCAGTTTTGCAAAATTTCTCATTCAATTCCAACATTTTGGAGAGAAAAACATCGTTCTTTTTTTAAATAAAACTCGTAAGTCAAGACAAAAAGAATGACTTTTGAGTTTACCAAGTCCCAATAGGGCTCCTTTAAATAAACAGTGCTCTCAGTCCCGCCCTTTTGGAATCAAATCTTGCATTCCAATGCAGGAGCTTTGCATTAAAAAAAAAAGATAAAAGTTAAATGTCTGATCGCCAATATGTTCAATTGAGCATGAGTGACTTTCTGCAAAGCCTGTGGAGCTGATCTGTCTGTAAAACGGCCTTAAATGTGGCTGCTGTTTTGGAGGACTCCTCTGACTCAGACATCCTGCAGCGGTGGCGTCTTATCAATCCATGAAGTCTTCGTAACAGGGGAAAGGCAAATGCATGTCCCTCTGACATACAGACAATGACAGACAATAGCAACACATTCCCACTCCTTGAAGTCATACAGTATGTTGACGTTTGGGCAGAACAGGTCTCATTGTGAACCTGTGTCAAGACAGGGGTTGGGGTTAGGTAAGCAGTTGGATCACGCTATAGGTGTTCCAATGGGTTTCTGTGTTCTAGGCAGGGGTGTGGATTGCGTGCGTGAGGGTTGAGCACAGCATGCATTGCAGACCCGGTACAGGGAGAGGTGCGGAAGCCCTTGTCACTGAACTACTTCGAAAGTCAGTTGCTATTTATAGGTGGTTCTCCTCCTTCGTGCCTACTGCTGTTTGAGGGGCTTTAAAAAGCAATTGAGCGCCATCCCACTGCTTACCAGGTTAAAGTTGTCGAGTAGTTACAACCATCAAGTCATACGCAGATATTCTTCTTCTTCTTTCCCTTTTTGCATTTCCCAAAAGGGGGTTTCCACAACAAATATGCCATTCCCTCCATCATATTTATCATCCCTCATCGGCTCTTCCTGACCTGTAAGCTCCGTTCTGATGACGCCTACAGTTAGATATGAAAATGCAATGAACATCACCTTCAGAACAATATTTATTCTGTGCTTTTTCTTAGAAACATTGATATATATATATATATATATATATATATATATATATAGTATATATATATATAGTGTATATATATATATGTATATATATATATATGTATATATATATATGTGTATATATATATATGTGTATATATATGTATATATATATATGTATATATATATATGTGTATATATATATATGTGTATATATATGTATATATATATATATGTATATATATGTATATATATGTATATGTATATATAATATTTTGCTGTGTGAAATGAAGGCAATTAAAATATGCTCTTTCCGGGACGCTACGCCTTTTTTGAAAAAGTAAGTAGATAAATAAAACAATCTTTCGTCCGAGCTTCCTTTGAGTCTGCTCATTCAAAAAGAGGCACACATGTAAACAGGAGATAATGAGCATCCACTCTTCTAGCTAGTCAGCCATAGACAGAAACCTGGCTTTTGATATGATTAACAAATGATGCAATAACCCCTCTCCAGAGTTTACGGCACATCAGTCATGTTTCCTAGCGAAGAACGCTTCAGCCAGCCCCTACTTCACAGCATAACCAGGACTCTAGATGGGGACTTGTGACAGTGGTGAGGATGGTGGTTGATGTAAAGAAACCTGTCAGCTGCACTTGTCTCAATATTGTATATCGTCGATTGAACTAGGAGGCCTCTGTTGTTGAAATTCACGATATTATTGCCATTATTTGTTTATTGATTCATCTTAGGGGCGCTTCAGCACGCCCCAAAAATACTGTAGACACTTCAGTTTTTGCACATCATAATACCAGTTATCGCAGAAGCTTTCAACTAAACGTCATGGTTGCCACATGTTTTGCTGTATTTTTTGCTATACAAAACCTTCCAACTGAGATGCTGTGATGTCTTTTACTATGACTAACATTATTTTTTTACAAATCACAGTCATCATTTCATTCATTCCAAAAGTTAAATTTGGTCAGTAGCTCTTGTTACGTGTCTAGAATATCTGCAGAATTGGTTTCGTACAGTTCAAATGATGGGACTGCCTCAGCAGGAGCCAGACAGACGGCCGGAAATGTTCGCCAGGGATTCAGAAAAAATGTACAATAATTCACTGTTGATGTGGACCGCCTTTTATTGCCATGAGCAGCACAGATGTCGACTTTGGCAGCATCGGCCCTGGACGTACAGCAGGGGTCGGGAACCTGTGGCTCACGAGCCACATGTGGCTCTTTCGACACGGAGTCTGGCTCTTTGAATGAAATCGGAGTGCGAACTACTGTCAGAACGAACTGTAGTTTCACTGACTTATTTGTGTGTGTGCGTGCGTGCGTGCGTGCGTGCGTGCATGCGTGCCTGCGTGCGTGTGTTGGGTTTTCCTGCTCTTTCAGTCAAAAAGGTTCCTGACATGCAGTATATGACTCAGGTTTGAGGTCTAATTCCAAAGCTGGAATTATCTTTGGTCAACTGTTGAAATGTTGCGTTTCACATTTAGTTGGACGATGAGCTCTGGTGTTCCTTCTTGTTTCCCCCATTCCTTACTCCACCCTTCTTCATCCCTCCTTTCCTTCCCACTAAATCATTCATTGCTAGACTTATCCGAGAGTGAAATGGAGCCTGGGCCAGACTAGTTAATGGGGTTCTATGAGGCATAAGATTACTTTAGTACCTGGTCTCATTCCTATGAATCTTCCTTAGAGAAACCACTATAAAATAACAAACGGCTACCGGTTGAGGGGGTGCATTCAGAACAGCGGCTTCCAGGCTTGTACTTCCTTGTGCGCTCTGAGGCGAGCGGCGCGTTAATTTTCTCCACGTAGCTTCCCAATAGAAAAGAGTCATAAATGTTAACAGGAGAAGTCAATTTACAGTCCCAGGCCGGTCTAATTGGAGCTGTCACAATGGCAGCACTTTCCCTCGAAGGAACCTGTATTTATATATATATATTTTTTTCTGTCTTGTTTCCTTGCAGAACACAGTTCTGTTAGTGCTGTCTGTCTTCGTGGGCTCTACTGAGATTCCGCTCTGTGTTTTGAGAGTTGAATGTCTTATCACCAAGGTGATTATTGTCTGTTTCCAACTTGAGTGAGAGACTGGAAAGAAAGTGTTTGCCTTGACACAGAACCGTGATGCACCCATTTTCATGGTTTATGGTGATGTTTAACCACCATATAGACCACCTTGCCATGGTATTTCAGCACTGCAAAAATACTTACTCCAGAGAGAAAAGTACTACCTGACACCCCATCACTCCCACTATACATCTATTTGCAGTGCCGCAGGATCGTGGAGTGTTCAGCCAATCCTCGATGTGTTTGCCAAAAGAAAGGGTTCACCCTGGTCAGGTTTCCATCAAGCGGGACATATTGAAAAGCAAGCAGTATAGTTGCCAATTTATCCTCAATTGTGTTGGGTGTCATGGAACTAGAGAGCCCAGTTAAAACTCACATGAGTGTGTGTGTGTGTGTGTGTGTGTGTGTGTGTGTGTGTGTGTGTGTGTGTGTGTGTGTGTGTGTGTGTGTGTGTGTGTGTGTGTGTGTGTGTGTGTGTGTGTGTGTGTGTGTGTGTGTGTGTGTATATATATTCAACCAATACGACATGTTAACAGGTTTAAATAAACCGGAAACCTTTAGCCAGCCCTCCCTGTTTGAGGTTAGGGTTCTGTTTCTTCCATTTTCTTCTGGATCATTTTTCAGCGATTATCTCAAGGGACCTGTTCACATTATCTGCAAACCAGAAACACAAAGCCCTAGCGCTCAGCGCTTCATTACAGCAGGAGCAAATCTGTGGAATTCCTTTCCGCTGTTCCCATTCAAGTATTCCATCGCACATTCCCTTGCTGGGGGTTGTGTTGTGGTTGGTTTGTCAGTGCAACATCACTCAAAAGCGTAAGCATAGATTTTGATTATTTCACAGTCAGAAATGTGATCAGGAAGAAGTTTGTGGCTGAGATTCGTTTGGATTTAGAAATATAATTCATTTCCCTATTCCTTACTACCAGTCACCGCTGCAGTTAATCCCAAACACAAGATGGAAATCTGACTTAATGAAACACAGTATCCAGTTGAACCACTGAAATACATCACCTGTTGTGTCAACAGTGACAAAACCATGATGCCTCACTTTTGCTGGCAGTGTGGGTGTTGTTGTCACGCCGTAAATCTCCTGCCACCTGCTGTCCAGTTGCATAGTTGGGATATATTTACATGAATTTAAGAGGTGAAATATGTGGCGTCTGTTTAATGTCAAATATCAGTTTGGGTGATCCTCAGTGGCTAGGTGGAAGTTTGCACTGTCTCAGTTCCTTGCCAATGTTTCGTTTTGTTTCTGTATCATGAAACTAAAATAAATGTTAACCACTAAACAAGCATATCAGGTTCTAGGCTCTGCTATCAGTTTTAATGATGGGTTTTCACGTGGTTTAATAGGTCTGTTGAAAGTGTCACTGTCCTCTCGAGGCAGTAAGGAACATGCAATTGCTTGTCTTTTTGAAGGCAGCATTTCTTCCGTGAATCTTCATTTAAGTTTCAGCATTTCAACTCAGTCAGATATTCCATATACTGCGTTCCTTCTTCATTCCACCTCCACTTATTCCACTTGCTGCGGGTGGAGGAATGATGGTGGATCTGTATTTAAAATAAGTTTTCTGAAAAAGGTAAAGAAACATAGCACACATATAAAGTAAACCTGCTTTTTACGAAGCAGTTAAATTTCCTGGAGACTTTTTGAATGCCACTGGGGCACATGTTATGCTCTTATAAAGGGGGCGTGGTCACCCTGCCTTTCAGCAGCTCCACATACGGATGCAATCCTCCTGTGCCCAGCGGTTGGTATGAGCGGCTGTCAGCTCCCATTCTGTGTCTTCCTCCATGTTCTTTCCATATTCTATGTAGACCTACTGGTACAGGTGAGATATATGCTACCTTATTTAGCCATCAGCTTCAGATATATGAAACGTATCCCTCTCTCATAGCATGTTGTGTTCGCTCCCTACTCTACCAACTGCCAGCAGAGACTCTTCAATTTGAAAGCATTCTCCTTGCGTACTGTGCGATTGGTCAAAAGTTGAGTCAGCTTTATTCCTCACCACTCTGCTGAAAGAGTCCATAGAATATAATCATGCACAGTAACTTAATAACCAGGTGATTCTTTCACTCTGCTGGCTGCCCTGCCTGGTGCTGAAGGGCATTTCTGTTCCATAGATAGTAGTTATGTGGCGCTGAAGGGAGCCATATCTCGCAGAGAGCTTCATCTCCAAGAGAGAATTCAAAAGATCGAGGGAAGACATTTTGGCAACAAAGTTAAGATCTCAGATTCAAAGTCTGAATCTGTTGTAGCTGTCGAGAGTTTCTATTGAACTGCATTCAGTGTGACAAATTGGCCTATCCATTATTTCCGCTGGCTGGACACCTGCACATATGACTTTGCGTGGCGGTCTATAACATTCTTAGCACTGAACGTGAACGTTTAATGCACCAATTACATTTTTAATGGAAGATGGTAATCCATATTAATGCATGTCTTGCAAACCGTTCATTACCTGAGCACTGAGTGAGAGAGCGGTGCAGCAGTGGCAGTCATGCAATGTATTTCTGAGGCCTGGGCACGACAAGAACCTGACAGTTCCTTTCTCTATTATCCTCCACCTTCCATTCTCCAGGGCTTTAGGAACCTTTCCAAACTTTCCAACACAACACACCTCCAGAATAATTCCCACCCTCATTTTGACTTTTCCTCCACTGCGAGTCCACTTTCCATTCTCATCAAAATATTGCAAGCAATGTGTTTAAAACGTATTCCTGCTTTCGACATCATCCATTCCGTGCCGCTGTAATTACTTCTATTTCTGGCCTGATATTCTTGGCGCGACGCTGCAGCGCATGTTTCACAGCTTTCCTTTCTCTGTTTTAGCAGCTTTATCTTCCTTTTTTTCTTTGTCCTTCCATCTGTTAAAGAAAAGTAGTTTGTGGTCCGATGTCCCCCATCTTTAATAAGTCACCATCCGTTACACACTAAGTCCACTTAGGGCAGTCATTGTGTTTTTAATCTGCATTAGCCTTAGCAAGCGGTGGGGACCAAACAGGATTAATTTAATTCCTGAACTGAGGGGATGTTTTATTTATTCTTTACCTCCTTACACACAGCTAAACCAAGTCTCTCCGGAGCTGCAGAGTGATAGCAAACAGTTTTGTTATTTATTTATTTTGCTAAAAGTGTTAGTCTCCTGACAGAGCAAGGAGGGGTGGCAGAATTCTGCTTGCATGCTACAAACTGTGGAATAAATTCAGAAAAATGTTCCTGAATGCAGCATTTGGAGAATAAGGAAGAATCCTGGGGTGCAAAGGACAAACCTGAATGTTGGGGATTTCAGGCCTGGAAACCTGAACGCCTCACCAGTTTGTCAGTTTCAGTGCAATACTTCAAAGTGTTCAAGGGGTGCATCTTTTCACAAAGCTAAATAGAGGGTTAGAGGTGGGATCAGAATCAGAAAACCTTTTTAAAAAAATGTGTTTGCAACATGCTCTGTACGCAACCTATCACAGTAAATTCAAAAGTGCAAAAAACAATACAAAAGAGCTTAGAAACAATGTGCAAGAAAATGCAGATTCAAGAACAGAATGAACAGAAAAACATGCCAAATAATCCTAAACTGTAATTTTTTCAGGGACGAATTGTACATTTGTATTGCCAGAGGAAGTAAGGACCTCTTGTGGCCCTCAGTCTTTGATATGGCTAGTCTCAGTCTGTTGGTCCATGAGCTTCTGTATTGGGATGAACATGTTGGAGGCACATTGTTAAAAGTCTGATAACCCTCTTTTCAAAACTCTAGCAGCTCCTCACTTCCTTGTCACTTGCTAGCAGTTGTTGAGAGAAGAGGAGCACCTCCCAACAGGACTAAATGACCCTTCCTTATGTTTTGAAAACCATTATCTGCCCTCAATTTTCAATGTGCTTACAGGGGATAATAGATCAGTAGTGTAGATCTGGAAAGGCATGGTACTTATTTGTCCTTTTTTTTGTAATATGTTTCAAGTTAAAGAGGCATAATATGTGTCAAAATAGTGAGAGTGACACCATAGCCAGATGAACACTGGATATGAGCTTTCAAATAAATGCCCCTCTATTGTTAGATTAGGGAATTTATGATGTAACAGCAAACCGTTGTCCAATCCCACCTGATCCCCTTCAGATCAATGAGGAGTTGTAGTCACTGGGTAGTGTCTGGGACGCTACATGGTGCAGCGCTGAATCACAGCTTTTGTGTTGCGGCTAATTGTTTTATATTTAATTTATTTAATATTCTTTTTTAATTTGTCAATGTTCAACACGCACCTCTTTCTCCGATATGTTTGTATGTTTTAACAAAATTAAATTAAATTCAAAATACACATTACTTTAGTGTCTAACTGCAAGGAAAATGTGTTTGCTGCATTAATGTCATCTGTCTACGTAGGCTGGTGTGCAGACTTCTCGCGAACATTTAAGTGCTTTTATTAGCTCTGGCAAATAGGTTATGTGCCACATGGCAAGCTAGAAACGTCACCGTCAAGGATCAGACCAAGATAACATTCGACCATCCTGACCCACAACAGGCCGCTGAAGACAGAAAGGAGCAAGTAGCAATGCGAAAGAAGCCTGTGGAAATGAACGCTAAGACACGCATTCTCCTTCCATCGAAACTGAGAGTTGAGTTACAAGATGGTTGGGTGGAAATTTACCAAATCCCAGAAGCAGCTCACGTCCCAAGGAAGATGAACAAGATTCTGGAGTTATGACTGAGAGAGTTACATGATCAGAAACCCGACAAGTAGTGGACAAAGAAGTGTAATGTCAATAAGATTAATGACTCACTCACAGTCTTAAAGTGATCATGACTCTAAAAGTCAACATGGTCTTCATAAGTACAATATGTCTTGGAAAAGAAAGTAGACAAAAAGGGACAGAAATAAGAACAGTTCTTCTCTCTGCTAATTTTCAGACACTCAGATCGAGTCGAGAAGAAGGAGTTGCAGTATTGATGTAGGGTTGAAAAAAATAAATATGAATAAATATGTCTATATAAATATCTGCTAGCATCTTATTTGTGTATTAGCACTTGCACATCTGACAAGAATTGTGTTTCTGATGTGTACGATAAAGTCTGCTTTTCGACTTGTGTCTCTCTCTTTCAGCTGCGCTTTCACACCACACTGAAAGAGGGTTTGAATATGTGTTGAAGATTCAACTGCTTGTAGCTAATGCTGTGCCAGTGAGTGCTTAGACGGCAAACTTGGGTATGTTTTCAAAGTGAAGTTCACTCAAATTAATCATTGTGTCAGACAATGAGAGCAGAGCACCCCAGGGCTAAAAGGGAGACAAGGCCTTTCAGAAGGAAGAAGAATATGCTGCGCCGCTGTATGTTTTCGGCTTGTTATTCATTTCCACTAAGGGAGGCGGGGACCGCGAGGACGAGTGGGTGATGTAGCAGTGTGCTCTCTCTGTGCCTTGGAATATATCTATCCTTCCTGGGAAGCCATTTCCCATAAGAGGGGATAAATGGATGGAGCTGAAGGTGAGGACAATGCAGGAACATCACATTTAGAGGCTTATTCATCAAGTTCATAGGTGGTGTCAGGCCTTCTCCAAATGTAGCCTTTTTAGAGCACTTTTGTCTGGTTTCACATTCTCATAGCGCTGTGAGTGCGTCGTATGCTCGCCTGCAGAAATACATATGTTTCTGAACAGAGCGCCTTTTGTGTTTCCTTCATTTGTCAGTAGACATTTTAAGATTATGCCTCATGCCCTCGCAATTCTTACATCACTAGAAAACCAAGCTCATCCACCAGCTACTAAAAGAGAAGGCCGTTTTTTTAGCTCTTCATGAGGCTCCATGATCTGATTCATCTGTTGCCATGAAAGTGCAACACGTCAGTGATGTGGCTCCGACACGGGCCACAAACATATCAGAGCGAGGTGTCGTGGATAAAATCTCACTGCTGTGATGATGCATTCTCTCACCTGTGTGACTTCATCTCATCTGAAACACAGCGCATTTCAGCAAATGCGTCCCTGCATATCAAGAAAGACATCCTTCTCCCCTGTGTCTGTGCGCCATGCCTCTGCTGCATAACATGTCACCCCCCCGCTTCGATTTATGACACTTGGTCATGCTCACTTTCACTTCTCCTCACGTCTTTTCCTGTTTTTCTGCCCTCCATCTATGCGTCTTTTCAGCATCTCTCTCTGTGCCTCACGTGTAACTGATATCTTGATTCTTCTCAGCTTTGCTTGGGAACACGGCGCCTGCAGTCGCCATGATGTATGGCTGTAATCCCGCTGCTCCAGCAGGACACGGTTGTCAGTTGCTAAGGGAGATGGGATGATTTATATCGCATGCTTCTATTTACGGCCCCAATATAAGTGGTGTTAATGTTAAAGGTATGATCCTGCATTTCTCTGACACTGTGATCTTCAACCAAATGAGAGGGAAAGGTGGAGTAAATGAACCTGTGCTCAATAATTGTCCTTCTATTTGTCAAGCTGTATCTATAATTGATCTGCAGCAGGGAAGCAAATTGGTCCTTTAGCTCGTATGGAAGCTACTGTGGTGCTTGATAGATGCTGCTGCTGCTGCTTTTCAACGTTTCATATGGCTTCATTTACATGTAATAAGTTTGTATTTTATCAGCTTCAGACTATCTGTGCAAAAATGCCGGCCATTTGTCAGTGGAGAAACGCATTCTGTCGCCTCCATCATTTGTCAAGTTGAGAAATCGGAATGGAGTCGCACTGCTAAATAAGACAAAATCCATTTAAGGAATGAATGTCCGTTATTCAGCATTGTTCTACTGGACTTGCGTTTTCACTGGGGTTTGTTGTCATGACATGGCATGTGCACACATGACACTAAAAAGAAAAGATGTTCCATTTCCTTTCATAACTGAGATCAAAGACCATTTTCATGGCCGTCAGTATTTTACGACACTCTTCTATATGAGAGCATGTGGAATTATTTTGGTTAAATAGCACCAAATGGTGGTTAACTGATATATATATATATATATATCATACCTCTGTTTCTACAAATGTTTGTGATTTCATGTTGTTGAATATATACTTTTTCATTTGCTTATTATTTCATCAACTTATGATTGTTTGGTTCACAACGTATTTCTTTTTTCCACATGTAGACATCAGAAAAATTTTAATAAGAATTATTTCATCATGTATTTGATCTTCTTGCCAAAGTGCTGTTAGCACATACGGAGGTCAGATGTCACTGTAAATGGTTTCTGGCTTTTTTTTTTTTTTTTTCGTTTACAGAAGAGCATTTGTTATTGATATGCAAATCAGAAGACCTTCAACATATCGATATGCATCAGCTATTGAAGGAAGTGAGCTTCTGAGAGTATGGTGTAGTTGCGATGGACCAGAGTGTCAGAAACATCCAATAAAAAAAAACCCTCAGTATTCTGCAAAGACATTCTTCCTGGCTGCTGCTGCTGCTATCAAGCGCTCATGTCATCTCGAGTTCATCACATTATTCCACTGATAGCCGTCTCCCTTCCTGTGAGTAGACGAAGGAGGCGGCACGCGGGTTCGGTTTCCCCGTCACTTTGCAACATTTATGTTCATTAGCTGCTGTTGATATAAACTGTTGACGGCAATCTGCTTTTAATTGGCAAATTTTCCAGCTGCACAGAATAAAAATTGCTATCTGCAGAATTTGCATCTTGATAAGTTCCATGAAATAAATCTCCAGGGTGTGCAAAGAGGAAAACAAGCTACGTATCTGATTTGCATAAATCAGGAGGATTAGGGTATCCAGTGTTGTTGGTGATCATCTCGGAGAATATTCAAGATGTTTTCCTGCAAAGCACAGTATGAATCATTTCTGAAAACGGAAAGTTAGTCTTGACTTTAGGAGAGGACTCGTGTATAGCTGTTTAAGTAGGTCCTGGGTGGCCCTTCAGACCTGACCTTTCTGGCTAGTTGAAAATAATAAAATAAAATAAAAAAGAAAGCATACAACTAATTCTATTCTAAATGTCCTGCAGTAGTACTTTGGATAATGTCATGACATTATTACTGCAAAGGGGACTGTGTATGTACTGTTCATGTTGGGAAGAAAATAAATTCTTCTGCCGTATTCCTTTTCGTAGGTCAACGTGTGAGTCAACAGGCGATTTAAAACCTGACAAATTCTGTCTTTTTTTTTTTTTTTTTTTAATCCATTTGTTATTGGGGAACTATCGTCTCAAACTTCTGGTCCAAATGCCCCTGAAAGCAAAGACAGTTTTGTGTATGGGACATTGCTGGCAGGGTTTGTGCAGGAACTGTTGCTCCGCATCCCGACTAACAGACTTTCCTCTGTATATTTACAGGCATGGTGAACTACAGTGAGGTCTCTGGCTACCCCCTGGTTCAGCACTGGAATCTCCGCTCCGTTCTGTACCACGTCAAACTCAATCAATGGGTCCTGTCTCAAGGTAAATGACTCCAAGCTCCAGCTCATAATTAAATCTATCATTAGCGGATACTAATTGTTTATTTATGCCGGGCAGAGTGCACGTGGACGTTGTGACACGCTGGAGCTTGGCTCCCAGATGTTCAATGTACTCTGCAGACTCATCCAAGTTTACATTTGTCAATTGACTGTGAATAGTCATTGAGGACTGAGCCGGAACTAAACTCTCCATCTGTGTGTATCCATCATTTTAAATGCTGGAATTGTTTATGAACAAATTTTATATTCATAAAAATGGAATTGAATCCCCCCAGGTGAACCCATGTGACGGCCCTAACTTGGGGAGGAAACTTTAGTTTGGCGTCTTGGCTTCTACCCCAGTGGGTATCGTTGGCCTCAGATGGAGAGTGAAACAAGGGTGGACCCCTTTGTGGGGTCTTCACTTGTGAGAGCGGTCATGCACAGCGATTGCTGTGGAGACTGGGCAGGACACTCATGGAACACTGACATGGAACGTCATATCGCTAGTCGAGATGGTGACTGAGCTGAGAACAGACATATCAGTTTCTGTGATGATCAGCTTGAGAGGTGTTGAACTCTCTCCCTCTCCGATGTTGGTGTGAGCTTGTTTACTACCCACCGCCTTGAAGCTGTTACTAAGAGGACTGGAAATATAAATGAACAGCATCCTTTCAATATCATCTCCGCGCTGCTCCAAACAAATTCGAAACATGGACACGACAGACAGGATGGATCGTGTAGCTGACGATATTTGCGATTCAAAATCCCAGATGAGGTCCAGCAAGGCCTTCGTCGTAATCGTCGTCAGTTCCGTGGGACCACAACACATCATTTTCACTGTGCAGCAGCGACATAAACATCGCCTCCTGGAGACTGTAATGATATTGTGTGATATTTTAGTAGCTCCCCAAAACCTCCAGCCTCCACATCTAACTCAAGGTAATACTCCTTGCTGGTGTCAGTCAGTAGCACTGTGTTCCACGGTCCAAAACATACACGGTTCACTGGAGTGGTTTGTCTGTGTGTAGGTCAACTGTGCATTTCATTAACCTTTCACTTTCTTTTTCAATGTTCCCAATCCATTTAAATGTATTTGTGTTTGATTCCTACATATTTTATGTTTAGTAATTATGCAGCAGCATCTTTTCTTTTGCACTAATGTTCACTTTCACTAACAACAGGAATAAAGTAGACTATTTATTTCATTTAATTTATTCCAAATGCTCCTCTTACTTTCAGGGTCGGCATTGAATATATTTAAATAAAATGGGATGTGCTGCAATGTTTCGCTAAATAAAGTCAGATATCACTATTCGGCCAAAATATATCGGGTATATATCTGTTAAGAGGCACAGCCCTAGATCTACTATAGTACATTTCATGTTATGCATATTTTAAAAATGAATCTGCTTATGAATCAATATTTATTCATTTAATGTTTTGTCAAATTTGGTACAGTTGCTGGCTGCGAGGTTTTGCACTGTAGTAAAAACCGTGAACGTCCCAGGTGATATTCCCCAGACGCCTACCTTGCCAGATTACGTTGTATAAAGTGGCAGTGCCTGCTACAGCGACCGCAAAGTCAAAGGTGATAAGTGTTGCACACACCTCTCCCTTGGTAGAGTCCTAGTTGATGTCAACCTGGAATTAATGTTGCAGCACTGTAGCCAGCTGACATTGTTTTACAAAGTGGAAGTGCCTTCTGAAGGTTGAACCAATGCTCAACCTTGCCACCAAAGAGGTGGACCTCACACTTACTTCCTGTTTGAGGCCACATGTGTGTTGTCTCTTCTTCAGAATACGACGGCAGTTTCGGCTTTAAATTCTACGCAATGTGTCATTTCTTTTTGTGGACTTTTCATTTTGTGACATTCCCTGAAGAAAGTGTGTGCATAGTGATGATGAACGTTCCCACTCCAGACGAATGGTCATTTGTTTTTGTGCGTCTGTGCTTGTCAAAATGTGTCCACAACAAACACAGTGTTAGAGCATAAGGGTGTCTGCAAGTCCATGTGGCATGTGAAGGGAGAGGCTGAGCCGTTGACAGATCACCGCCTGGTGGTGAACTGAATCAGATGGCATGGGAGGCTGCAGGACAGCCCAAGCACATTGTGAGGGTCGACTGGGAATATATGGCCAAGTCTCTGGTTAAAATGCTCTTCCACTCCCACCGCCCACAACTCAATCAAAGACGGAGGAAGGCCAACATACAGTATTGATGGAGAGTGCGCAGAGCTGGGGTGTAAATTGGTTCTAGCCCTCAAAATACCTGTGATAGACCCTTTAGAAGGTGCTGTCAAACTGAAGAAGAGGCCCTATCAGCTTGCAGTAGTTGCAGTGGAGCTGAACAGGTTTCAGTGTGCACTCGCTTGTTGCTTCTGTGGTTTGAGAGTCAGTGGCTGCAATCTCAGAGGCGGACTTTGCTGTCACTGAGACTGACGTCTTTCACTGACTCTACTGTGCCTCTGCCACTCATGAGATGCACCTTAAGGCTCTAGCTCAAGGGTACTCAAACATGAATCTTGAGTTTTCCAACATGTTTGGTCTTGCGACATGCCTCACCACATCCCTCAAAATTCATCAAATATATAAAACAGAAAACCGAATGAGACATCCTCAACCCCAGAGTCTCCTGGCTTCATGGCCATTGTGTTGGTTTTCAGGCAGAATAAATACATTTTCTAGACTTTGGTTCTTTGAACTTTTAGCAGTGAACCTGTAACACATCTTCTTCATGCAATAAAGCAATTGTGGGTTCACCTCAATTCAAGCTCAGTTATGCAATAACTGAAGTTGTGACTTTTTAATAACTGTATTACTTCATACAAACTTTGAAACAACATGAATCAGCAGAGTGAGATGGTTAATCTGAACTTTGATCTTCATATTTAAAATGAATTTTCAGTCCTGGTCTCCATTCTTTTTCTTAAGCAAATGATAAGACCAATGTCCACATGTTTTTTTTTTCTATGTCCACTGGGACTGAGCAGCCTTCTTTTTCAAAAAGTAAAAGTGAAAACTCGTTTTTTTCGTGTATAAAAATTCAGTAAATTGTGTCGCAAACCAGATGTGCTTCATTGCTCTTTGCTGCCTCGCTCCGTCTCATTTTGCTTGTTGAAACGTTGCATTTTTAAAATGTATTTATTCATTTATTTTTAAGCATTATTGTGCAAGTTCCTGTCATACTTTCCTTGTTGAAACTTTGCATTTTTTAAATTTATTTATTCATTTATTTTAAGCATTATTGTGCAGGTTCCTGTCATACATACTGTACTCTCAAAAAGTAATTGTACCAAGAAGCCTGCATAAGTCTTGAACCAGCAGATCTTCTTTTATATTGTGAAACCTTAACCGAGCGACGGTCATTTCAAGGATGCATGACAAACCATGTCAGCAGCACAGGTCCTGAAACAGTGGGACCATCTCTTCACCTCAGCTGAAGCTTCATTGAGCTTGCTCAGTCTGTCCTCTTGTCATCTGGCATTGAAACATGTCCCTCGGGTGTCCTGCGGGATGTGCTGTGGTAAAATGGGGCGCCTCACGGGGTCTGCACACAATATTTATGGATGGAATTTCATGCACTGCCAGCATGGGAAGGGTGTCCAGTTTGCTGACATCAATACTTTTTGCTGATGATGTGATCCTTTTAGTTCCACAACAATTCTCACCAGTCCAAGTCCAAGACAGTCAGAAAAAGAGGCGGAATGACAGACATGAAACATGTCTTCCTTATTGAATAACTTCAAAGATTCAGGTCCATTCTAATGTCCACTAACAGGTAGCTAATATTGATGTAGTCAGAGTTGTCTCTTGTCAGCTTCATGCAAATTCTACACCCTTGTTTGTGATTCTTGACACAGTGCTACATCAGCTGTCCTGTCTGGGTGGCGTCCTTCTTTTGTGCAAAACCAATCCACCTGTGGACGTCTCCTACGTTCCATTTAACAGCAAAGTACTCGCCGCCGCAGCCTCCTCTGTTTGGCATCGTAAAAAACAGCGAGTTTAACAAGAGTGGTGCTGAAGTGTGGATGTGTTTACAGGCGTCTCCCAATACGCAGTGAGCACCAACGTAAAATCAGCGCAACACAATAAGCCCATTTTAATGGTTTGATGATGGTGGGATCGGACTGATGGAGGGACGAGCGTGTCGGAAGGGGAAAGTCACATTGCACAGTGGGTGAGCACCGTCACGGCTCATCGCTCCACTGGTGGCTGCTCTGTTTTAATCACCCTCTGGCAGGAACATCAGTCCGGCTGCATTTAACAATCAATATGGCTTCAATTTGCCTGTTTTTCTACACATTTCTCTCCCTTATGCTGCAGCTGCAAGAGCCCCTTTTCAAGTGTGCACATATGCACTTCTTGACTAGCAACAGAGAAGAAGAGAAAAATAAAAGACTAATTCTTCAACGGGTCTGTTATACAGAAGTTGTGTACTGAAGCTGATTTTGCATGTACCACCCAGACAGTAGGCTGGCTGCACTGAATAACTGAGTTGAGTTTTCATGATTTTAATATTTTCCTCAGACACGTTTTATGGTTGCTCTGTAGTAATCACACATCACATTATTCACATTCTAATATTTGACACCAGATCTGTATCTGTATTCTGGGGATGGGCGATAACTTATCGAGCAAGATATACCAATGAGAATTTTGCACATCACAATAAATTTGATAAACTCACGGCTCATTCAATGCATTGGAACTGCAGTCACGAAAACGAACGCGCCGCGCTCTCCAGATCCCCAGCGTTTGACAGCCGACACCGGCGTGTGACAGTTGTGGAGAGTGTGGTGGACTTTGGTTCACAATCGTATTTTTAATAAAGGGAATCCTTTGATACATGACATTGGTCGACTCTGAGTCTCTGGATCAGTGGTCCTCATAGGTTCTCTGACTCACTCTTCTGCCTTGGGTCACATCATGCCGGTCTCCCGCTTCACTGGTGCCTCTGCAAAACACCGTAGTGAAAATAGTTGGATATTGGACGGAGCGCCGCTCCCTCACAGGCATGCTACAACCCGTTAGGGACCATCAACAAATTCTGATTCTGTCATAGTATTAGTGAAATCTTTCAATAAGGAAATGAAAACCAACCAATTTAGGAGAGAGAATTGTGAAAAGGTTTTTCATCACACAAGACAAAGCACTGACAGTTTGTATCATGATTTCAAGAATCGAATATGATGAAGTGATATTTATTTATTTAACAGTATCTAGGAAATGTGTCCAGACGGGTCCATAGACTGTCAAGAGGCATGAGATACAGCAGACAGACGGCTCAAGTTGACCCCTAAATAAAACTGGCAGAGCAGAACATACACATAAACCAATATGATGCTGGAATCATACTCCACTAATAATTTTCATCATGAAACAGTTTCAAGAGAGACTCTAATGTGTAGAACACATGGAATAGAATGAAAATATTATTGCTGAAAATGACAACCATTGTCATTAACTAAAGACTAACTCACAATAGACATTTCAAAGTGATTGGTATTTGCATTGTCGTACAGTAAACAATGTGATATCATAACCAAAAACGTCGATGTCATGACGAAAAACGTCATGACGAAGGGGAGTAAATAATTGATTTATTGATTTATTTTTTGAGTTCACAGATTCATATTTGTTGTCAAATACCAATATGTGATTCAGCATGCTTAAGTCAATACATTTCCTCACCCAAAGAAGTAATAGCAATGTAAAAACTCACAGAGGAGCTTAGTCTTTCATATGGACCTGCAAGGTGACCATATTTTTCAAAGCACTGTTATAACCCTTTGATCTTTTACCCATGTTTTTTACATTGAAATTTTCGATCATTGCCATATAGAACATGCTATGCTTTAGAAAATAGAGACAATAATTTCAAAAGTATTCCTGCTCTTTATAGGGAATAGTTTCCTGGTGCTGTAAGTGCAGCTCCCCCCCGTGTAAATAAGTCCCCTGAAATGCATTTCCAATTGCATGGCTGTGGTCGGAAAGTGGCTGTCACGTCCTCTGAGCGCATAAAACCGCTATTTCTCTCCAGTGAGGAGCATCTCTGCACTCTGCCTGGGTTTTTACTCCTATTTCCCTCTTTAGCTCATCATATTTCTACAGCCAGCGGAGGGTCAGGCTACTGATTTTACAGCGGATACCAGAGTCGCCATTGCTCATCCACAGTGCACTCCAAGATTTTCTTCCTCTCTCTCTCTATCCCCCTCCCATCTGCTCCTTCCTCTGACTCCAGCGGCCTCCTAATTTCATTTCAGAAGAGAAATAAGCACAAGTGTAGCAGGAGAGCTTTGATATTAATAGTGCTTCGGCAACAAATGATGAACCGCTGCAGCAGTATTACTTTCCAATATTTGCCGTAATTCCGGCTGATTGTCTTTTCTAGGTTATTTTCCATCCACCCACATCAGTTTATCCTCCCTGTGGATGGTGAGCGGTAGTTTCTGTGTTTTAATCAAATATGACTGCGGTTCACGTCCATGCATCAAGACGGGATTATTCACGTCTGAGATCCTGCTTGCCTTATCTGGCGGTCATACAAAAACACTCTCAGTTTCCGGCCCTGGGGGATTCCTCTCAGCATCAAGTCTATATGCTGCCTCTATATACAACCCGATGTAGAGCTATCATCTTTCAGCTTCCTCACATACTGTTCCACTACAGGACTGTGATATGATTTACCTCCCAGCTTCACATTTAACCAAGTGGTGCTGGCGTGATCACTCTCTCTCTCGCTCTTTCTCTCACGTGTAGAGCTCCACAGATTATCAAGTGACAGATTCGTGTGTCCAGCAGAGTTTGAGGTTTGTTGTGTACATGAAATGTTGGACTGGATTGTTAAACTGGACTCACTGTGAGACAGGGACAGATCTTTTTTCGGCGCCTGTCATTTCAAGGTTCTGTTGTATGACTGGAAACACAACTCTCTGATTTGCCTTCAGATTCAACAGTTCTATTTAACCCTCAAAGGGTCATGTGGTCGATGATGGGTCACCCTGTATAAACACCTCCATCTTTGCGCTTCAATCTTCCTAAGAGAGGAACAGTGTTTGACTGCGAGTGAGAGGGATATGTTTTCTTAATGACACAGTTGAACTTGAACTCCCAGTATTTTGTTATGTTTTGAGACGAGAATGACCAAATTTCCCAAAGTGTTTGTGGCAGCGGTCCCAAATTCTGCCCTTTCAAAAGGTACAAAATCCAAGAGTGCTTTGAAATATAAAATATGATCATGGAGCTGTTGAGCGCTTCTTTTTTGTCTTCAATGTCATGACACCTGAACACTATTAATGAAGTATGCTTTGGTGCTGTCCTTGGTCCTGAGCCAAGTGCACTTGTTTGTGCGTCTCTCCAAACTTGAAACATGATCCGTTGCTTTAGCTCTCTTGGTTGCTCTTTTATATTGTACATGCAGGTTCTGCTCGCAGTGAAATCATCTCGACTGCACATGCTATTTAACGTGAATTCCGGACTATTGAGTGCCCGCAATATCAGTCGCACCCACTAAATTTAAGTGGGAGAATAGGTGTTGTTCATACATAAGTCACACCGGTCTATGAGCCGCGGGTGCAGTGGTGCTGTCTGCCCCGTAGAAAGGTCAGTGGTGCACCCGGCTTAAAAATGCACGTGGATCACTTCTAAACTAGTCCACCACCGAGACGGACTCATGAAACAAACTTGGCAATGTTCTGAACTTGAATCATGAACTCCTCACGTCTTTTATTTACATTAAAGTGCTCAAAATGTGCTGTGTTCGCCTGCATGTCCGAACTCTACAGCACCACAGATGGAGCCGGTCCCAGGTGTGGTGTTCTCGCCTCTGGTCCTCCAGGAGATCGGCTTTGTGGGCATTGTCGTCATTGGTTTGATGTCACAAAAATCTACTTATTTCTTATGGTTCAGACCATAAGAAATAAGTAGAGTCCGGAAATGACCAGAAGTATTTTTAGTAACAGTGAACGTAGGATTCAACACCTTGAATTTTTCACTGCAATGTTGTTGGCATCCTGCTTCAGTTCATCATCACATCCTTTAATGCATTGTTCCCTCTATTTGCAGGAAAACATTTTCAACGGCTCTGCATAGTTTTAATGCTTGATAGTTTTTTTTGTTTTTTGTATAATAGACATTGTTAGTCATTTCAAAAATTGGAGACCAAACTGGCTTCTTTTCACAGTCTCTATGAACTGATTGAGTTGTGAATCTTGGTGACAGCTGTAACCAAGGCACGAGCAAACAAGAAGTTGAAACTTTCTCTTATTCCCTGAATTTGCACTTGTTCTGTGTTCCGCTCTTTGCTTCAACCTATTCCTTTCCTCTCTCCACACGCTCAGCCTTCAGCTCGGCCATCCATTCTCTAGATGGAGCAACTCAGCGGAGCGACTTTGTCTCCATCCTCAGGGAGTTTGGGAACCACTATGTGCAGGAGGCTGTGTATGGCTTCCAAGAGTCCTGTACCATCTGGTACCCCAACAAGCAGGTTCAGCGACAGCTGTGGTTAGAGTACCAGGACATCAGCAAAGGTAGGACACACGTTTTGCTCTGCATAAATGTTTTTTAAATGGTATTAATGAGCAGCCATTTGTGGGGTCCATGCATGTGTGTATGGAACTGCGGTGTGAAACATTAGCTCTTTTAACTGGAGCCGAGTCTATGAGTGTCATAATGTAACTTGGCGCCATGTCTTTTACTAGACTTTATAATGGCCGTGATAAGATGACAATTACGATTCTTGGCACTGACCTTTGTATAAAATATAAAGCCAAGAACAATGGCTGCTGTCACAGAACAAAATGCCGCTTTGAAGCCCAGTGAAGAGAGGGACACTTTAGGACATGGAGACTTCATGTTGAAGCATGTAAACATTTCCTTGACATCAAACACTCTTAAATAATTTTAGCTAGAAACCATGGTTACGAAAAGCCTCTACAGGCCAAGTCTGGATGTCGTCTCTTCTTTCCGCTCCACAGCTGCCAAATGCTTTGTGTTCATTCTCTTCACGCGCCATCCAAATGTAAAGCAATCTGTGAGAAAATGGAAGTCCAGCAGATGCATTTATGTTTGCTGCGGGGGATTTTAACCAAGGTTCTTCCAGCACATTCATTTTGCAACTAGAGATAATCAAACACTCGGCTTAATACGCACAAATAGCACAATCTCCCCTCCAGTCATTTCTCACCCCCACATGGACGACTCTACCATGCGCGCCGCTAATAGCTTTCAAGTATCGCAGTTTGTATGCAGAGGCCATTTGACATTCAGTTACTTTAGAATACATTTTAGTGTGATGCACTTCTGTTTTTTTTTCCTCTCTGTGGTCTGTACCTCGACCTCATCAACACAATCCATTAGCGTTTTGCTTAAATGTGGCTGTGGGATTAGCTTGAACTGTTGGTTTACTTGCAGTATTTTGAGAACATTCCAAAGGATGTCCTCCATTTGGCCTGGCCAGTGTATGCTGAAGTCAAGAGCGAGGTCATTTCTGAAGGACAAATAAGAGCAAATAAGAATCATTTCCTGGATCTTGTTCTGAACTAAACACTTACTGAAAGCGTGAATGCCCTGACTCTTGAGTTCAACTGTATTGTAGTGCTGGACTCACAAACTGATCCACAGTAAGGCCACAGTGGGCCCATTTTTGTTGATGGACTTGAGGACCCTGTTTTAGGTCATCGATCTGGGTAGTTCATGAGCTGTATTAAGATTCAACCCAGCAAAAATCATACAACAACAACGATTCATTTGTCTCATTTGTCTTTGTACAGGCTTGGCCCTGTATATATCATTGTCTGTGCGATGGAAAAGCATGTCGTGTTTGGTAAAGCTACAGAGATTTCAGTACTTCAGAAAACATTACATATGGAAAACATTGCTTCAAACACGAGATGCAAACACAAGTCTTCACTGTCATTTACTTGTGGACGGTAGAGTGAACTCTGGCAGGGAGACGCTCACCGTCTTGGTTCTTTGAGCCTGTCTGTGATGTCCAAAAATTGGTGAAACATTGCGTGCGGCAAATGCGACAGAAGAATGTGTCCATGTATTATAGTTAACAGTGTGCAGGTGGTAGGCTTCAATGGAGCTGTATTTACGAGGCTTTAATAATTTTGGTTGCTCTCAGTAATTATTTTAAATTAAAAACACAAAAATAATAACAAATTTTCATCTTTTCTAATGAGTAATGAGTGATTTATTTTATTTTAATATGAAAAATTTAAATATATTTTTCAAAACTAAATGCCATGAATACATTTATCCTTTTTTTAGTGTTCTCTTTGTACAATAAAAACTATAATTTTACTTTTTAATCGTGACCTCCGCAGGTGAAGGCTCCTCGGCTTGATACAGTACATCATGAACTCTTCATACAGACAGTAAATAATGTTTTTTTTCTTCATGTGAGAGAAACTTCCTCACCCTTTCCTGCCATCTTTATGGTAAAATGTTGCTGACACACTAAAGCATTTGTATAAATTCCACCAAAACACTGTTATTAGTATTTTACTGAGTGAGCAGTTGTGGTGCAGTTTATTGCTGAGACAACATTATAGATCTTAAATGCTGGAAATTGCACTGGACTGCACTGTCTATTTTTAATAACTAGTGTGAATAATTCATCTGCACTGGTCGTGTATGCGGCAGCAAGCATATACATACTGTAGTTATTGTGTGACTTACTGAAAATACTTGAAGAACTTGGAGGTGGAACAATTGTCAGTGAGAAATCCTAACAGAACTGTTTGTATTTATACTTCAAAAATTGTTTCTCAATTTGTCATTATAATAACAACAATAATATCATTTCTAATATGACGGTCACAAACTACCTGAGTCACCACATGAGCCCATGGCAGCTTCGAAGGTTATCTGAATTAGCAGCATGTAGATGAGCAACACAAGGGACGGAAATGAGAGTGACCTCGCTGGTTCCTTCTCTGTTCTGAGGTGAAGCTGAAAACAAGCTCTGACTGTGTTTGGTGGAAGAGTGCAAAGGTTGACTGCTGCATGAGTGTTTGATGTGATTTGAATTTGGGTGAAGACTATCACATTTTGCGACGGCGTCGGAGCAATGTTCTTCTTGAGTTATGAATTTCATGCGACTGGGTCCCTCTCAAGTCAGACATGAAGCGGGCTGATGTTAATATTGAAACACAAATCATCTGAAATGGCATACAAACAGAAATGTGTTAGTGGAAGTCGGAGAATAGCCCTGGGGAAATATTCAGAGACCTAACATGAGTATCACTGTTTCAACAATACATGCAATCGACCTTGAAAGACAGTCATGGTTGCTTGCGTTATTTCCCTTTCAATGTCTTTGACATAAGTGCAGCCATTCATGTTCCAATGGCTTTGTCATTCTCGCTGCAAACATTCGGCCTACTTTTAACACTGTATCCTTACCCTGTACCTCAAGTACAGCACATAGGAGTTGTGTACTGTCTATTGTGTGGCGTGTAACTGACCGACATCCTGGTCTTTTCACTCCACAGAGGAGCCAAGTATTTCACGACTCTCTTCGATATATCTATTTTTTTTATAGTGATGAAAGCCGACATATTTGTTGTAAAAAGGCATCACTTCTTTTATGTTTTCCTTTTACCATCACATCTATTCAGCGCTTGAAGCTCACCATTGCCTTCCATCTCACGTCCCATCATTCCCTCCGAAACAACAGCCCCACACACATTAAGGCTTATCACTTGAGGCAAGACTGATTCCCGTCTCGGAGTAAGAAAGTTTCTTTCTTAAAAGCAGTTAGAGTAACGCAATTCATTTTTCCAATAAAATGTTCACATTATAAGCAAGCACATTGAAATCCACCCGAAAACAAAGTAGCGCCAAGATATTGAACTCGCTGACTGGGGTACATTTTTGGTCTTTTTTCTTCTCTTTAATATCATATTACCCTGTTTGCTGTCAGTCTGTTTTTTTTAAGTGGCAGGAAACATCTCACCATTTTCCCGTCGGTGCCGCTGGGAAGCGATAGCTGTGGATATTAGTACGGCGCTTCAGCCTGAATGGCACTTCACATGGAGCTGTTATGAAACAAAACTCTCCACAACCACTCAAACGAACAATCAAAGAATTGATGTTTTTTGTTTGATTACACATAATAGCTGCCTGTCTGCCATCCATTTTTGTTAGCTACGCTCATCCCGAGTCTAGAAAGGTAATAAGCTACGGATGTCTGTCCCAGTCGTTTCATCGCGTTGGCTCCTCAGCCGCTCCGCCATGTTGGCCTTGGCTACCTCTCTTGTCTGCTCCCAACCGTTTCATCCAAGGACACCCCCGCTGAGCCTCGACACTCGCTCCCAGTTACCTCTGTGTCGACAGATGGCATTGGATGACTAAGTCCCCCCACCACCACCACCACCACCTACCCGTCCACAGATTCTGCATCTGAAGTTTAGCTACTCCTCATTTTCATTGCTGTCCAGTAGAAGCACAAACTCTAGTCTCTCTCTAGCTCCCTCCCGAAAAAAACAGTATGGTGTCACTGGTTTCATTGCTTTTGTTGGGAAGTTCTGTATTTCCAAATTCATGTTTTGGTTAAGCAACACTTTGCTGACTCAGCACTGCCATTTCAGATGGACTGCTGATATTGCAGTTGTTATGCAAACATATTCTAAATATGTTCCAGTCACCGGCCAAACAAACACTGAAAAATCTGAGTCTAAACTGAAGGTGATGTCAGGCACCATTGTAATTGTTGGCGGCTCCCTTTGTCATAACGCGGCGTCAGATACACAACTGGCACTCTGTGTTTTCTCCCAGAAGCCATCTGCTTCAACTTTTGATTCGTTTCTAATTGACGCTTGATTAAAATTCAGATGGAAACGATGTGACCTTCGCAACATCCACATGCGAATGCATTTTGAATTGTGGATGAATTTGATTGGTCTTATTTTGAAACGCATCACATGGAATTACTGGAGCATGTGATCTTGTGCGGCACAGGAGTGCTAAAACACTCAGGCTTTCAAGATGAACATGCAACAATTATAGTGCGTCTTCACCAACTCAGACAGTGTCTCCTTCCTGGCTGAAGACGCAGGCCATTTTCCAGCTTCTGCCATTACTGCATAGGCGACTCTCGTGTACTGACTTCTATCTCTGTTTGTGTAACAATGATTATCTTTCATTTTTCCTTCCGATGGCAGAGGTGACACTGTTATTTCACTGTACTGGCTCCCAGTACACTTAAGGATCGGCTTTAAGGTTTTATTGATGGCTTTTCACAGCCTATCTTGGACTGACCCCAGAGTGAAGTGGAAATGCTGCCCCCCTATGAGGGCCCTCAGATCCTCAGGTGAACCCTTGATGGTTTCATTTACTGCAGTAGTGACAGAGTCTGCTCTGAAACAGTCTGCAAGAGGAGAGCTGACATGTGACTGCACCACCAAAACACTCCAAAAAAACTTACTATACATTCATATTTACGTTATGCAGACCGTAAAGCTGGCTTACTTAAGGACTCTGAAAGTGCATTTGTACAGAGATGGAGCCAATATTTGAAGTGTCCGTTGCAGATGTCTGTGTTCATCAGAAACATTCGCTTCGGTTGGTGTGCGAGTTTTATTATCGCTGTATAAATCAATCCAGTGGGTTCTTCTGTCAGCACTATGACTCCTTTGTCTGTAGAGCAGAAAGTGATTCGAGTCTCAACCTTGTGCAGGATAATCTATAGAGGCAGGTTTCATCGGCGCAGATTTGAAATCAGAGTCATCTTTCTTAATCTCTTGCTGGCGTCTTGCTAACGTCCTGGCCTTTTGGAGGGAGTAATGAGCTCGCCTGAGAGTTCCATGATGCACATCCTTGCCCTTTGCTCTAAATAGAAGATCTGCTCCACTGATCCCTCCCTTTTTTGTCCTCGGAGAGAGACCTGACATTTTTTTTCTACCTCTCCCTCGGTCGCAGCTGCTTTTATACCTGGCTTACAGGCCTAATAATATCATAAGAATTTGTATCGATGCCATGTTGTGATCAATATTTAACTTGGAAAGAAACCTCAATTCTTCACCAACCATCCACATTGTTTGTTGTTTTGTTTTTATTCATTTATTTATTGGAAAGTATTGACATAATAAAATTGTTGATCCTGATTCCTTATGGTCTCCAGCACTGCCCCGCAACTTTGACCAGGACTAAATGGTGGTTACTTGAAGACATATGTCTTTATGTATAATACTTGACGGCAAATTGCTCTGTTAAGCTCAGAGCTGATCTACTGAATACATTCCTTCAGCAACATTTCAAATCCATACTGGCTTAAGATTGCCAGAATCTTTGAATGGAGCGGTTTAAAACCCAAGTGCAAATAGGATTTACTGACGCCTGTAGTCTTTTCAGGTCAAATAATTCTGCAAAAATGCCAGGTGGGTTTTTGAATTTATTGTAAAGAGTAATAGCAAAATAAATAAACAAATTTATTCAGAAAATATTCAGAAACAAGTGGATATTGCAAAAAAATATATTGTTATCTATCTCTACATCTAGAAAATAACAGATGAAAACCTCATTTATCTCCTAAAACATTAGAAGCTTTGAAAACGCCCTGAGGCCGCCCTTCTTCTTTAATACAAAGTAACAAACGTCCCTGGCACTGTGATGCTCTGCTGCAAGTGTTCATTGGTGTGTATTTCAAATCATAACCCCATATTCCGCAGCCTTTATAGGAGACTGAAGAAACATGTGCATCGTGCTCAGCAAAATTATTCAGACTTCAACTAGCTGTTTTCTAATGAAATGATGTTCCCACAGTCCCACTCACATGCTCACGCCGCCATGCACACACACACCCACATGCACGCGATTTCATATCTTGAGTCATTTTGGAGACCTAGCTCATTAATAGTGGTCAGTCATTGGGTAAATCTCTGTATGTGTTTGGGCATGATGCCTTGTCTGTGTGATTAATAACACATTGTTCCCCGCAGTCACTTCTGATCTGCGTTGGCTGTTGTCAGACACATGACCTCATCACCACGCCACAGATCAGGCTCCAGCAGGGAGTCCGTCTCTGAGGCTCAGTTCCATCGAGTTTTGTCTGGCCAAATGTAATTTGTCTTGGGATTTATATGCTTTCATTCCAATGATCAGTATTTAAAAGGATAATTCAAACACTTTAGGCATGTGGGTCTGCTCTGGTAACCAGCCGTGACAGGGGTCATATTGCCCACCAGAATTGTTTGAGTTGACTCTGAGTCCATTTGCTGTGGCGGATCCCCCTGGAGCCACTGTAGCTGCTGGGATCAGATGATAAACTGCAGCCAAGTACTTTTGTTGTAAGGCTTCGATGTCACGTCTCTATCGTGCTCTGTGCTCGCATGCATGCGCATATAAAGGCCGGTATAAACCCGACACAACCCACCTGAGGCACGACACATTGACGGTGGTCAAAGTAACTTTTATGTCCCAGGGTCCGTGTTGCATGTTGCAGCATGAGGCGTTCAACTGAGTCAAACGCTCCTCCACAGTGTTTGCTATACAAACATGGCCTTATTATCATAATCAATTCAGCTGAACTCTGCTGAGAATCTTGACCTGTCGAAGGGAAATTACTCTCTTCCACAGCAGTTGCTGAATAATTAGATTCTCTTAAGTTGCAGTAAAAAAGGTTCAGCTGCTATTTAAATCTGGTTTTGTTTCAAAAAAGCTACCGGGAGATGACAAGAGCAAACTCATTAAATTCTGAAGCGTCAGATCAAATAGAGAATGCAAAAACCTCAGAGAAAAACGGTGTAAATGAACAACACAATGATTTTTTTCTGATCTACTTTATTGACCTCTGAAGAGACAGGACTTAGCTACACTAAATAAACCTTGACTTTCTTCCCTCAAATAACCTACAGTGGTTCAATTGTCTTACCAAAACATGAATACATTTAAGTATTAAAGGATCCTTCAACTAAAGATCGATGGCTTTCAAACAGACTCATATAGCTATGCTTGATACATGACTGAGTCGACAGTCAAGGTGCATTAAGCAACTCTTCAAAAGTTTGGGATGACTTATTTTTGAAAGAAAAATCTCTGTGAATATTTCAATAAAGCTTCTGTTAGTGGAAATAGTTTGGCATCATTGTATGATAATTCGCTTCTCTGTCTTTTCGACTATTGTAACTCCATTTGAAATTGGATTCAGAGCTGGCAGTTTTCCTCAGCAGGTTAGCAACCAGATTAATAAAACTGTGACATTAATTTAGTTTGTTGCGCTGAGATATACGTCATGATGGCAGGGAACAAGCGGCTGCCGACCTGCTAACCGTAGCTGTAGACCACCGCTGCAGTTTCAAGCGTGCCTTTTGCAAGTTTCAGCTTCTGAAATGCAGCATTGGCTTCATTGAATCAGTGTGATATACTGAAGAAATAGTAAAGATTTTCATGCACATCTATAGGGGAGGCCTGACTTGTATGGCACTGTCTCTGTTCAGATGACACCCCGCCCCATGTGGAAGAGATTTGGTGGCTGTCAATTGTTTTTCCAAAGTTCTCTACTGTGCTTTTACAATTGAGATTTTTAAAGGAATAACTGCTTGCTGTCGGTGGACTCTACAGAGGCAGGCATCTGCCTAGCATTGTGGAATCATGCATGCAAAGCTGTCAACGTTTGTGATTCTACCACTGACCACTGAGGTAGTTGAGTATCTGGAGGACCAGCAGTCGTGGTTCACTTTACGCTCTCAAAATGGCCAGAAAATAAGACGTGTTCTGAGGTCATTCCATGCTAGAAAATGTGAAGAAATTGAAGCTGTTCTACACGAGAGGTGAAGGGTATTAAACTATGAATACTTCAATACAGGATTTTAATACCTTTTAATTTTAATTGAATTCATGGTTTTGGTGTACTTTCCCTCCACTAGTTATTATCTCCACTACATTTCTCCACAGCAGGCGTGGAGACGTGGCACGTCAATCTACCTTTGGAGGATGTCACATTAAGTGCATTTAAACACCGCTCCACTGGTTCTATACTTTCATTGTGACACCCCTGTTGTGCGATTGCGTTCGCTTTACTTTTACCTGATTTGTTGCTCCCTTCGGAGAACAGAAGAAACGGGCTCACTCCACTAGGCGAGGCGGGAAGCCAAAGCTGTGGACATTAAAGTCCTTAAAGAATCAACACCTCAGGGCTTCACCACTGACAGGCTTATTGATGTACCCACAACACCAGTGGTGGAACGATGACTCTGAGACAGTGACCTTTTAGTCTGAGGGAAATAAAAACAAACTGTGATTGACCAGTTCAAGGTTCACGCAGAAGAACATCTAAAAGGAGAAACAAGGTCAAAGATGTCTGACTGACTCCGGCCGACATGTTTGTTGGAGTTCACCTGACTAAAATAAAGCTGAATTTTGAATGTTGACTCTGCTTCATTGAAAACAGTCTCTCCATTCAACCAGAAAATGACCCTCCGGACAATCTCAGAACTATATAGTGGAGCCAGCTGTACATCTCAATTATATTGTGCTGAATATAGATAGATAGATAGATAGATAGATAGATAGATAAATACTTTATTAATCTCCGAAGAGAAATTGCCATTTCCAGCAGCATGACAGGTGGAAACATAAGAGCAAGTAAAAAAAACAATAGTAGAAATAAAGATAAGAAAAAAGGTAAAATAAACAACAGTCCAGCATGTGAATGTGTGTGTGTGTCGCGAAATAATATATCAGTCATTGAGTCACTGCTATAAATGCAAGATGTTTAATTGACAAAAGTCTAGATACAATTTATTAGTTTGTGACCACAAAAAAAACAAGTTACATTCATATTTGAACGATGAAAAATATGACTTTCTTTTTTATTCACTTTTCTTTTTTATTCAGAAAAGTGAATAAAAAAGAAAGTCATATTTCTTTTCTTTTTTATTCACTTCAATTCAACGTTTTAAGCCAAACTATGTGCAAATCATGTATGCTGTGCAGGCGAGGGATGTTACAAACAATGCCAATTATAATAACTGACTTCATTGATCTGAGACTCAACATGTGAACCAAAAATTGTTCCTGCTAAAGCTATTGTCGCCAAATCCATTTTTGACTCCTACGGAGCTCCCTGAAGTTGAAAAAGACAGTCGACATTGAAGTCGAGCCCTCCGGCCAAAACAGAGCCCGGGACTGGAAAGGTGAAAGAGGAGGAGGCGCAACTGGAGTCCGGTGACAATATATAAACAGGAGAAGGCGGATGAAGAAAGTGCCGACGTTCCAAAAATGGAGCAAAAGCTGGTGATGACAACATGAGAAGAATGGGTGAGAGGAGCAGATTTTAACAAGCCTCAGAATGGACATGACAAGGAAAAAGGCGGAGGCAGGAGCTGCTGTGAGACAGAGGCAGAAGTGAAGATCAGAGGAGGTGTGGGAGGAGGTGTAGCGAGAGGTGTCATCCGCCTCTCTGAGGAGGTGACAGGGTGATAAATGCTAGTTCACTCTCCAGACAATTACAGGCAGCAGATGTCTTTAAGCTTGAAAACATGTTTTCTGCAACTATGTCTTCACCTTCTCAACTCTTTTGTTTCTGAACGTGTGAAACATGCATGTGGTTATTATTTATTTTTTTTTACACATGGCAGGTGCAGTGGTGTTTATGCTTATGTGAGCACTTATATAGCGAGTGTGTGTGAGAGGGAAGAGACTCTGCCGCCTCAGAGATAGCAAAGTGTCTCCAGCTCTACCAGTCGAACCCAGTGGAACTGCCTCTGCAGCTAAAGTTGAAGTTGGTGATGAGAAACCGATTGTCCGGCTGCTTCGCCACAAATCTGGTTGATTTCAGGCCCCGTCGACACAATCACAGATAACCTGGCTCCCCACAACTGGCAGAGCCTGGGACTCGGTTTACGTGTAACAAGATTACAGAAATCTCATTACCGCAGGCGTGCTGGAAAATAAAGTAAGACGTAGCAGCACATTCCAGCAGGCGTGAGATCGTTGAAATGTGCTACAAGGAATTCAGTCAACAAATTTAGGGAATTGATTTAGGGGAAGACTGAGCCGTGCTGTGTCGGGTTGCTTTTCCCTGTGTAGTCAATGGGAGGAAAGTGAAATGGCTTGTGTGTGTGTGTGTGGCACCTGTATGATCAGGTTAAGGATACCATATTTTCACGACTATAAGGGTCACTTAAAAGTCTTCGCCAAAACGGAGGGTGCGCCTTATAATGCGGTGCACCTTATGACCGCCGCTTGACTGACTGAGAGCGACTCCAGCCGACACGCTGGTTACATTGTGGAAACGCGGTCGTGTTAGAGGGCAGCATGAGAACGTGAAAGTATGGGCGTGAAAGAAGACGCTAAAGCCACGCCCCCAGTTGGTACCCAGCAGGTATATAGTGCCCGTATCGGTTCGCCTAAGGACTGAAAATGGCACCTGTGAAGAGACACGCCTACGAAGCACAGTTTAAACTGCAAGCAAAAACACGCACCAGCATGCATAGTTTACGATATCGTACCCGCACCTTATAATCCAGTGCGCAATATGTGGAGAAATAAGCCTGGCAACAATTAGTGGTCCACACTAGGGCTGTGCAATATGACAGTATTGAGCATGATGGATTTGAATGTTTGCCAAAGTGAGGACTTCACATGGATCATCAAGGTCACACTATAAATTGCAGTTCTGTCAACATGTCACATGCGCACGTTGCCTTCCCACGCACACTCACAGTCACAGCGATCAAGCCGCGACTTGAAATTATTTTTAAACCTGTTGCTCCTCTAACTTCACCAATGGCGTCCTCCCTGTAGTGTTTTATTTAATCCTTTTATTGACACTCGTAGGGCATCGAGTTTGACCTCATTGTTTCTTATTTGGCTTGGAATCAAGTGCTGCTACAAAATGTAAACACACGAAGAATAGCTCATGGAGCCTGCTGTTGTGTCTCCATTGTCCCCTTTTTAGACAGAATTTAAGGGATAGAATTAGAATTATATTCTATAGTTGATGGATGTTTAACAATCAGGTTGAAGTATCAGACTTTTTGGTTCATAATTGTCCCACTGAACGAGATAACCGCCGCTTGGATATTTATTTGACAATATTCAATATGCTGTTCAAATGATAAAACTGTTAATATCGAGGCCAAACCGCAGCCTTACTTTGTGGACCCATTTGATTGTTTAAATTGTACCCAGTGATTCACACTGTATAAAACAATGAATTAATGCCACTTATGTTCATTGTAGTCACAGTTTAAAGAACATCCAATGTCACAATGGGTTTCATGAAACAGTGTCCACTCTACTTTAAAATACAGTGGTACCTCGGTTTTCGAACATCCCGGACTTCAAACAAATCCGAGTTCAAACAAAAGAGATTTTTTTGCTTCTGATTTTGAATGAAAATGCAGAACTCGAAAAAAAAAAAAGACGGAAAAAACATAACGCGCGTGGACCGATCATCTGACCCACGATGCGCTTTGTTATTGTGAATAACGCAGCCTCTGTATACAGACGTGTCCCGCTAGCTACATTTACTGACAGTTTTTTCTTCATATTGAGGTGTAAAACCTTTCCTGTCTCCGCACTGGACCGTGGTAGAGTGTCACAGGGGAGGAGCTCGCTCTCCACACCTCCGAGGCTGGAGCGCTCACTCCAGGGTTTGATGTCCTGTTGTGGGCTGGAGCTGGGACAGGGGTGAGGCGAGTCTGGGACAGAGCGTTACTTGGTTTATGACTTTGTCACAGCCCAACTGCACAGAAGCGCACATTCAGAGCTGGACACGCACCAGGCACCTCTTCACTTCTGGAGAGACGTCACTCACTCGGCAACCCCTCCCACATGCAGCGGCCACACACATAGAGGAACAGCGCACCTGCAGCAGACTTCTACATTCACTCCTACAAAAGCCTATTTTAAGCCTTGGATTATTGCTTATTGCTTTTTCCATTCATTGTAATGGGAAAAATCAGTTCGGATTTGAACAAATCGCTTCTCGAACGGCCGTCTGGAACGGATTGTGGTCGAGTATTGAGGTACCACTGTATCAGGATTTGAACAACCATGTCAATGAATGCTCACATCAGTTTTAGCCTAACCGAGGCCATCTAGTGGGTTCTGTGAATGCTGCTTCATGAAGCTTCATGAGCCCATCACCGGGGTTCTGAATAGTGTGTGGCAACAGCAAACTTGCTCTTCATTGTACATAAAAAATATATAATTCATTTCAATTGATTGTTTAAAATATTGTTAAGTGAAGAGCTGATTGTAATGATTTCTTCTTGGATCACCTCAATATCAGCAGTTCATCTGTTGTTCTTTCCTTGGTAAGAGAAACATCAGAAAACAGACTACTTCACTGTGTTGTGTTTTTGGTAGAGGGTTGACAGATCTCAGGAAATGGATGTGAATATAGAGTGAAATGTTACTTATTAAATAATTGTTGATGGTTATCTTTTTCTTATCACTCAAATGATATATATATATATACTGTTGGCTGGCACAGAAAGATGGAAAGTTCAGCATCCAATGCCACCAGTAAAGAGGAAATGCTGAAGATAAAAGACACAACTGAATTTGGTCAATTTCTTTGTAATTTAATCCACTCAACAGTAGCATCACCAAGTGATGGATCTCACTATGGCTACCGCACACACACTCATTTAACCTCCTCTCCCCCCAGTGAATCTTTTTTCCCCTCCAAAAGCTTCCCTTCTCTGCCATGCTAAACAGAGCACAATCCGTCGTGTCTGTTGCTGTTTTATTTGAATTTCAAATATTGTGAACATGCAGTGGTTTCTCTCGCATACGCTCACACTCGCACAAAATCCCCCGAGAGACAAAGCTGAAGTCCCTTCACCTCTAAATGAGATCCGAAACACATCACTCCTCCGAGTACTAAGCCGCTTGCCGCTTATGATCTATTATACATCGCAGTACTTCTTGTGTCATTTTCCAATCCTGCCCAACAAGATCTGTTTCCGTCGAGCCACTTGAGCATCCTCTCGCAGAAATCTAATTCCACACTCAGCCAGTCAAGGTCATGTCGCCGATGAAATTTTAACATTTTATTCTCCTTGGCGGGAAGGAAAGGGGGCGGGGATGAAGGATCTGAGACGTGGCCAATCTCTCCCTCACTACCCACAACAACTCAACTTCTTTGATGAAATCCTACGCAAAACACTTTCCCTTTTAGATTCCTAAACCGTGATGATGAAGCAAGAAGGGGTTCCAGGAGAATTGACAGGTTTATTTGGCAAAAGCAAGCTAAGTTCAAACGCTACAACAAACAAAAAACATTAATGAAGGTTAAAAGAGTCGAAGAAGCAGATGCACACACTTGTTCTTGAGTCTAGATCAAACCTTTGACTTGTGCTTTCCTCCATCACACACTGCCCTCGCACACTGCCATGTGTCTCCCGACTTTCATTTGGACGACTCAGCTCTCTCATCTTTGGTCTGTTCCACATTACTGACCGGCTTCATTCAAGCTTGCTGCCCTCTGTTCCATCATTCAGACGCTGAAACGCCGGGTCCCCTTTCTCCGTCGCCAAGTTCAAGTGATGAGCTCTTAAATAAACATTTAATGCTGTCCAGAATGTCTTTGAGGGCAGCAATATGTGGCACTGCTCATCACGGCGGCCTCTGAGAAGCTCCATCTTAAAGAAACCCTGTTTCCTGTTTACAGCCGGCTTGTTCTCATCACAGGGGTTATTCGATGACTGTTGGTCATGTGTGAGTGGCTGGAAATCAGTGATAAAAAATAGAGAAGTGCGCTCGAGAACTTTCCTTCTCGTAGTTGTCCACTGTTTATTTTCGAAACGTATGCTTCAATTCACTTAAGAAGCTTTCACGGATCCTCGGGGCAACTATAAAAATCCTTGGGCCTTTGTGTGCACCGTGCCCTCGGTTCTGCAAGACGCCTGTCTGAAGTGAACACTTGTGATGCAGTGAGGGGCCTTGACTGTGAAAGGAAATATAAGCTGCCACTGACTGCTGTAATTAATGTTCCCAACTTTATCAATTATTAAGTGATGGAAAAACAAGCCGTTTGACATTCATTATGTACGCTAATGGGTGTCATCTAATATTTTCTTTCCAGCAAGTGGGGCGTTCGCTGCCGCGATGTCAGCTGGGAATGGCTTGAGATCCCTGCATCCTGTTGGTGACGGCTGAATCTACATGTGATAGCACTTAATACTTCACTGTCTAGTTAGAAATCTGGGGTAGTTTGGAGTCCATAACTTTTTTTTTTTTGGGCACAGGTCTATAAATTTTAAATCTTTACCTGTGTGCAAAATGTATTCAGCCTCAAAAATATATTCAACACCAGTTCTTCAAGTGGCTTTGAATTTCTGATAATTTGTCGTTTTGTTTTTCATCATTCATATTTTTTTATTTAGTGTTTTGATGCAGTTCAAGAGGGTTAACAGAAACACAATATTCTGCAGTACACAATAAGTTCAGGTTCTGGTCGGCGATTTATTATGGTATTTTATTGTCATTTTTCAGGCAAATCATGAATCGTGCATTTGTATATATGGAAGCCTGAGGTGGTGCCTAGCATGTACCCCATAGCTTCCCAGTGGGTTTGTGTCATTGCATGCATGTGTGACCTGTTTAGGAGTCAGCACCGTGTTTCAGTCAAACGAATGACTTCACTGCACCAGGGAGTGCACCGTTCTGAGATCATGCTCCCAGAAAGGCACGGACACATAAAAAGACGGTACCTGATTCAGCTGCAAAAAAGGAAAGGGAAATATTTCACTCAATTCACTAACCATTCCCTTATCAAAGTGCTAGTCTGAGGGAAAATAAGGCGGAATGAAACTGGACGGCAGCAGCCCAATTTGCATGTGCAACAGAAGGTAATTGACCGGCGTCTGTAGCTGGTAAAATTGGAATAAGAAGGCAAAACAATGAGGTTCCAAAAAAAAAACGTCTTGGGTATTAAGAGTAGTGCATGCATTTCTTGGAATTGATGAGGTAGAGAACTGTTTTTTTTTAACTTTATTTTTAATGGTATCAAAATAGAACAGTATTTCACGCAAGCTGGGCGTGTGAAATGCTGACTATGGTGGTGGTAGCCGTCACCCATGATGCTTCTGCAACACAAGGCAGACACCTTTGGTGGAACTGAGGGGTTTGTGTTACATTGCATTGTGTCTGCCCTTTGTTCTTTTGAGCTATTTCTAGTCTTATCTGGCAATTTCATTTTAGAGCACAGCGAAGAATAACGTTTTTTTAGACAACCTGAATTAGTTTTCTGAAAGACCTTAAAGTTGACAGTGGGTTTGTTTGCATTGAAAACAAGAGTCTGTCAGGCGGAGCAAGCTCCTCTCATTAATTGGAGATTAGAAGGCCATTTACTCTGGGTTGTGTGCGTACTTGCTTGTCTGCGTGTGTACTTCTGAAGGCATGTTCTCAACTTACACGTTCTGGTGTGTCTGTGATTTAATGAGGACAGATGATAAAAAAATATCTTCCCCTGTGGAGAGGCGGGATGTGTGCAGCAAAAGTGTGAGGTTGAAGGCGGGGGGTGGGGGGCGGCGGTGTGATCAAGGACATTTGGAGAAATCTATAAAGTCAGCAGGGACATCTTAGTGATAAATCTATCAATGTCCCCGGCGTGTTCTCGAGCGTCTTTAGCCTGCAGGATCGCCGTGTTTGTAATTTGCTGCTATTGGTTCTTTGAAAGTTGAGGTGTTCTTAATCCGTGTGCAGTGGTGGTGTTTCTTTAAGCACGAGGTTCGGATGCACAAGCCAAACCCTGGTCACATTTTGGAATTCATACCCAGCTAAGATTCTTCAGAAATAATATGCCCTCCGCTGTAGAAAGTATCTCCTTTCAAACGTTGCCAAGAATATACATAATTTATTATTAGAAGTCATGAGATATGTTCTTGAAGGCACTGATAAGTGTGTCTATTTTCAGTGTTGCTCCTTGGTTTCCGGTTAACATGTGAATCTCAAGATGCGTACACAAGTGAATGCAATACCCTGATACTGTAGTCCTTTTGACACAGATACTGGCATCAGTCTTGACTCTCCATCTTTCATTTTGAGGCCCATATGTCTCTGCAGGTTTTAATGGTTGCGTATGATTTATTCAGAGTGTGCAAGTTTTTAGTCTCTGAGACATGCCCATTTAAATCAGAGTAGAATGGCTGCATCTTTACTTATGCGCCCCATTTATGCAGTACAGCAGCCCAAAGTGCTTTACTTGATAAGGTGATGATCACTTATTATGTAAAGACGTAGAGAGAGAACGGAATTAAGCGTTGATATTTCAGTCAGGAAGGCGTGAAAACATCCAAAAAAAAATGAGGTGCATTTATACATAAACAGAGTTTATGTGAAGGTGACACTAAAAAGTGGTTTATGCAGTGCACGGCGGCACATGCCGCCATTATTGCTGTGTCACAATACAAAGAATACAAATCCACATTTGTGTCTCACCGCCCGAAATGGGATTTAGGTTTACCAGGGTTCAGGTCAAGTTACAGTTAAGTTGAGCGTT
The DNA here is from genome assembly GCF_027744825.2 of Synchiropus splendidus. NCBI lineage: Eukaryota > Metazoa > Chordata > Actinopteri > Syngnathiformes > Callionymidae > Synchiropus > Synchiropus splendidus. The sequence goes on along the minus strand of NC_071346.1, from coordinate 15,374,982 downwards.
CATACAGGAGTCAGTACTTCAGCACCAAATTTCGTGTTTAAATTTGAAGCACAATACACCACGGTGCAGATGAACCAACCGCTATCCATGTGAAAGTGACGCTTCACTGGTTTTGACATTGAAGATGAGGACGCTGTACATCACACGATCATGGTTAGACATTGCTGGAGTATTCTCTTTTGTCTATATAAATGATACGTGTGGGGTAGAAAGTACCATTGAATCCCTAGTTTGAACTTCAATTTACCCATCACTAAGTTCCGATATATATCCAATCCCGACTGTTGGACATGAAGAGAAGCCGGAGAATCTATCTTCTGTGTAATGTGGTCTCTCTTTTTGATTCGCAATGAGTTTGGGAGAAGTGACCGGCCACTGGTTTTGGCAGAGTCCAAGCCAACTCAATAAAGCGTAGCACCTGATGCATGAGAGCAGACCTCTGGCTGCACTCCTGAAAAGCAAGACTGAGCCATGCACTGAACTTGGACTTGAAAGGAGTTTTGTCAAAGCAGAAGTGTGGCAAAATGACCTTGCCACCTTTGGCATGCAACCTGAACACAGATGGACCCAGACATAGTTCAAGTGTTTACTGCGCACATCAGAGACAGATAGTTCAGGGGCATCCATGCAAACCGGTGGCGTGTATTTTGCGGCAATGTCAGTGTCACCGGCTTTCACCTTGCTGTGATACACAAGGCAACCAAGTCTCAGATGTGGCTCAAATACTACCTACAAACATTTTACTTGTCAAATACTTTATTTGAAGAAGCAGAATCCTGGACAGATTTTTAAAAAAATATATTTTATATATTTTTAAACACTGAATTATACCTGTGAATTGTTTATATGGTGTCACCATTCATGTCAAAGCCGGAGGAACCAGCTGTGAATTAATCCAACTGTTAACTGCATGTAGTACCACCTAGCTGGAGCAAATAGGAAAAGCGCAGTAAACGTAGCACCTTACAGTGAAAGAGCTGAAGTGTACCATTCCAGCATAAACATTGCCGTTTGAAGTTCCCTCACACTGTCCCCTGCGTCGTCTGTCGGTCCATCACAACAAAAGTAGAACGCTCCCTCATTGCTTTAAACCCTTGCCGTTTGAAAAGAATCACAACAATGTATGCCAAAGTGGGAAAGAATTTAATTGTGTTTCCTGTTTGATTTTTAAAGTTCAGAGGAGCTTTATACCCGGGTTCCCATCGTGCTGTCCCAAGTGACAAATTACTGGCAAGCGGATTTGGCCAAGCCCGCCAGCAGATATCTGGTAAACACTGTCTGACATGAGTGTTGCTTTTATTCACTTCAAACAGAAGATAAAGGGCTTCATGTTCAATTGAGGGGAATGTAGATTGAACAAATGCAAAGCAAACAATGCTGGCATTTACTCGGATAGACGCCTGCTACACCAGTCTGTGTCTGCTTTTTTTTCCAAGGTTAAAACAAGTTGCTTAACAAGAGTCAAAGAATTGAGAAATTAGGAATAATCTAATGTATTTAATCTTCTTTATTGCTACAAATATTTCACTAAAGAGTTCAGGTTGAGATGTTTAGTGTATTGTAGGAAATAATACTATATAGTTGTTGAAATAAAAAAAAAATGAATGGATTTGCTTTGAGAAATGCTTGGCCATTTCCTTTTCTCAAGAAATAAATCCAAAGCACTCACATCATTCAGTGCTCGATTCTCTCTCAGCATGTCGCATCTATGAGGAACATGACCTGCTGTTTGCCGCATTCTCACTTTGAACCATCAAGTAATGCGACAGAGTGCCTCACAGAGTGAGATGTCAACAAATTGGCTTTTAGAATTAATAAAGACTGCTTTCTATATATATTACGGAGGTGGTTCGTAGGCGGTATGTTGCATAAGAATTGTGTGAGCGGCAGAAAGTCAAGCTGCAACCATTTTATCCCGCCAGATCTTTTGAGAAGATTTACACCGCATGGTAGAAATAAAAATCTGAATAGTTCTCTGTAACCTTAAGTCTATTTAGACATCTTTGACTTGATAAAATCTGCAATCTGGATGCCATTCACTTCTTTTCTTCAGTCCAGGAAGATGTCTCAACTCCACTTAAAAAACAGAATTAGCATTTCAAAAGTGAGCCTCCAGACTGACCTGTTATTTCGGAGATAACGCTGATCGCGCATATATGGCAGGTGGAATAACAAAGGCAGGTTGAGAGCAGTTCATTGCTATTCAGCTGGATTTACGGGAACACTTTTTTTTTTTCCCAGGGTCATGTTTGTGTGGAAAATATTGGCATTCTGGAAACAGGTGCGGGAGTGTCGGAGCATAGCTCCAGCAATTTTAGGGAAACGGAGGGAATTTAATTAGCTTGTTATCTGAAGAAATCTCCATGAAAGCAGACAGAGGAGTCGTTCCGGCGTATAATCGCAGTGAGGGGGAAGTGCCAACAAAACAGAAAAGTAGATGGAGACTTCAAGCTTGAGCCTTTCATCTGATGCGTATTTGCAATCTCACGAATGTCCCTACAATTAATGCTATTACTGTTTGACCCACACTCATCCACCCACGACTAGAATACATGCATCACAGTTTGCAGATGTGGGAACAATTCGCCATAGAGATGAGGAATCAAAATGAAATCAATTAAAATGAAAAAGTTTCAGTTTCCCACCCACACATTCCTGGCAACATATGCTTTTTTTTTACCCACTGATCACGACAGAAGATGTCTCTGTCTGAAATTCTTGAAGGTGGTAGAAGTATTGTGGTTATTCTTGTCATCCTCCCGTGATGATTTATTTTTCAGGACCCCACAAGGTTAAAACTCAAGCTGAGGATTCAAACTTTGTAATCCAGTTCAAGTTCAGTTTAGGTTTTGGTTAAATGGAGTTATTTCTTGTGGATGTTTAGGTTTAGGGTGAGAGGCTGGGGGAAGCATTTTAGCAATGAGTGGTTGGTCCCCACAAAATACTGAACAAAAGCAGTCTGTTTGCTTTTGTTCAGGGACGTTTTTCACTACACAATGGCCAGGGTTTCCACTACTCTGAATGGACATGAAATTCTTGTAACATTCACATTCTTATATAAATATTTTCAAGACATTAAAAGAGCTTTAGTTGAAATAAGGTGATATAAAAACTTGAATATAGCCACCAACGTGATTTATTGAGCTATTGTCAAACTGATGTAAAATAAACAATGTTTTGTTGTTTAAATGTACGTATGGGTCCATTATTTGATTCAGTAATCCACCAAATTAATTCAAAATTGTGGCAAATATTCTGATACCATTAAACTGCGATTACAAATTCTCTCTCTCTCTCTCTCTCACTCTCTCTCTCTCTCTCTATATATATATATATATATACACCAAATATGATACTTATATCTTAAAGGAATGCTGCAGTAAATTTCTGCTTATGCAGCCTGTATTGCTTTGCGTGTTTCTCCCTTAAGGCAGCAAGTAATGGTTTAGGCTCTGGTCCCATGTACAGGCCATAAACAGCAGCAAATGAAGGACAATTAACCTTGATCATTGACCAATGTGTTTTTTTTTTTTTTTTGTCTTTGTTTGATCTCGCCACCCTCAGGCACCAATCTTCAGGTCCAATTAAAACAACTTCCTGTTTGGCTTTGATCTCAAGTCTCCAGCATTGCTGGAGTTTTCTTCAAAATAATGCGAAGAAATCTATACATGTGCATTATTTATATGAAAGAACTAGTTTTCTGCCCCAGTCAGGGATTTTTATTCATGTCAGTGTCCTTAAGTATTTGTTCAGGAGCGAGCATCAAAGCTCCATATTGACATGCTCTGCACATTTCCAGAGCGTAAAAGAAGGTATACAGTATGTGAGCTATTGCACACTGGCACGCACACTCACGTGCACTTTGTAGCCCATGAATCCTCCTATCTACTATCACATGGAGTGGGTTAATATCTGCAGTGTGTGCATTTTGCAGCATCGTATGGAATTGGGAAAATCGTGAGTAACTTTGGACAAGTTCAGCCGAAAATCCAACTACATTCAACGTGTGAGATCTCGCAGGAGAGATTGTGTTATTTGCCAGACCCATAAAATTGAATGATTTTACTGTTATTTTCTGTGATGCCTGTGGATGATTCTGAGCAATCATTCGAAATTATCTTCACCTTCGAATAATTGTTTAGTTGTAATTTTTCGTCCTTAGTTGAATTCAACAGCCTGCCACCAAGTCAGCCTCTTTCACCCGAACCTGTCGTGCACATCCTCCCTAGTCACACCCGCTCTCTTTATCACCTTACTGCACCCGTGACCCGCATCGATTGTCTTCCTCTTTTCCTTTCACCTGATGTCTCCTGCTTCAACTGCATTCAGTCAGAGACTTATAAGCTATAAGCGCAATCCTTTGGACAGTTTTCAAGGGGGATAGTTGAATAGAGAAGATAATCGTGTTCAAGTATTCTGATATTTATTTAAGTATTTATTTGTTTCACTTTATTATTTAAAAAAATGGAAAACGTGACTCCTCTCTAACACAGTTGGTAAATAAAAAACACTGGATAATAAATGACTTCATGATAATGAGAGTAATGTAGCAGCCCAATAAAACTTCCTATCTGCTTATCAGCTGTCTGTTGGGGTTAGTTAGTCAAAGCCAATGATCTTTCTTCACTTATCTTCGTGTGTCTAAGGTTCCATGTTGAGATGGATAAAGAGAATACATAATTCTGTTTGTTCATCTGTTCCCGGTTTCTGCAAGCAACATGGAGTGAGTCCCTGGTGATGTTGAGCTTGTAAGATGTATAATGAAATAGTATCAGTGCGACCATTGTTTTAGTTCTTCACTGGCTCTGTTACCGGTGTTGGAGGTCGATCATCTCTCTTCAGTTACAGGAGATTTATTCATCAGAAATCCCTCCTGTTTGTGTGTTTTGCTGTGTTTGAATAGCATTCACATGGTAGCTTGCCTCAAGCTCTTGAATTTCTCTCACTCTTGTAGGTCTTTGGATGTGGGTCCATTTTGTCCCACTTTGGTCAGTAGCAACGTCCTGCATTACTTTGCAACCATACATGCAGCTAACTGACGAAATAGTTAAGTCAATGACAGAATATACTGCAGTAGGATGTAGGTGACAACCATTGAATTACTGGAGTTAATGTTAGGATATTGTTACCGCATCCTTTTTTGTTGGCTTCCAATTCCTGCCATGTTTTGAAATCATAAGAAACTTATTTGATTTCTGATTTTTTGAGAGTTAAACAGAGAGGAGAGGCTGAGTTAGTTTACCTAAAAGATGAATATATCATTTGTACTACCATTTTCCACTCTGTCATATATTCCAGAAGAGGAACATGCTCATGCTGCTCCAAAATGGTCTTGGAATTTTGTTCCCCAACCAGCTCCAGGGGTTGGGTTGCACTCATGGGTGGCTCTGTGTCCAGTACAACCTGTCCTCAGCCTTTTATCACAATACACCCTCGCCTGAGGCTGCATATCTCAGCTTCATCTTTTTGAGTGACTGACCGACAGCTTCTTCCAATGGGACTGTTGACGGCACAAGCTTGTGAGACCTGGCGGCCACACAGGGGAACCAGCTGAGGTAGTGACGGTGAATGTGGGAGTTCTCCTCTGCTGCTTCTTGAGCGTAAATTATGTTTCATTTACAAACGGGTGGATGACTGCCACTTCCTGATGTTTCCCCATCGAGAGTGCTCTTAAAACATCTGCATACAGGTCTGAGAAGGTGAAGCAGAAGAATCTGATTCCGAGTCTGAAGACAAGAACTGGCTTACTGTTAAAATTCAGCCACTTCTGTCTTTCCACCCATCTTAAATAGATTTTGCTGTAAGTCTGGAGTAAGTGTGTGTATACTTGAAGGCTTAGACTGTAAATGAGACTGAGGAAACATGCAGAATCCGATTGTTCGTGCACACTTTCTCCCAGCATGTTTGTTGGAATCAGGCGGCAGAAGTAACTGCTCATCTCGAAGGCACCCACTGTGGGTTTATGGTGAGAAGAAAACATTTAGAGTTTTAGTATCCCAGATTCAAAATAGTTTTTTTATGCTTTATCTTTACCTTGACACAAAACTTGTGTAGTTCCACTTGTGGAGGTGGAGCGCAGCGGTTGCGCTCTGGACTGCCTCTGGTGTCTGTCATCAAGTGTCCGTGTGTTTGTGCTGACAGTTGTGTGGGTGTTGAGCTCATGCATCCTGGAAGAAGGCAAGAGATGACTCTCCTTCTTAGTTACAACTTTTGGAGTTTATTCATTATTTATTTATTTTTAATATATGGTATCTTGGTGTTTAATTGACTCGAAAGTTTTGAATTATTATCCATGTCGTCGAATCATTCAGCATTTTTACTACTTTGTCAGGCAAACACCGTCGACAAGTTCTCGCTGAGGCAGTTCATGGTGGGAAGATCGGAGAGTTTTCGAGATCCACTGGCTACTACAAAGAGACTGATGTCTTATATCGTGGAATTTTATTGTTTATTGCCTGGCTTTCTGCAAAAAATATTAATATAAAAATAATATACATACTGCAACGCCACATATTTTTAAGTTTCATGTATGTTGTTTAGTGCATATAATACATTGAGACACAGTCTTTCATCATACTGTTGATGCTTCTGAGATTTATCTCGGTGAGACCACAGGTTTGAGTAAGATTATACATTATATATATGTATATATATATATATATATATATATATATATATATATATATATATATATATATATATATACATTTTCAGTCCCTGCGATGTGGTGATCTATCCCCATCTTACCTCTTTAATAGGGCTGCCAACTCTCACGCATCTGGTGGGAGACTCATACAATTGAGGCTTCTCACGCGCGCTCATTTCTTACGCAATTGTAGCCAAGTGACTACATGCGATAAAAGCACTCTGCCCTTCTACATCTCACACATAACTGTCGTAAGTCAGCTGCCCTGCTTAAATGATGAGATTGGGCTTGGCCTTTCTGTGTTTGGATGAAGTCTTGAAAGAGGTGAGCCGAAATGAGAATTTTGCTGCATTGTAACTTATAACTCTTTGACTAAAAAAAGCAACTTTCTTGGCTTTTTCTGGCTTTTCGCGGTAATACTGGTTTTTTACTGGAATTACTGGAAAAGTGATGTGAACAACAATATAGCAAGTGTAACCACTGAATCAGAATATTTTGCTTTACTCCCTCTAGTTGATGTGGATATGGCAGTTGGTGCTGCATCAGACGTTGAGGTCCTTTTTCCCTCTTAATGCATATTTAGTGGAAGCCCTGTTGTGGTTAAACATGTCATTTCAATGCATCTTATCAACATCTGTATCCTTCTTCTTGACTTTAACTATCTGAAATGCTGTCGGCTGCTGCCAAGTTGTTTATCGGCATGCTTTCAATGTGTTTCACTGATAAGAGTCCTTCTGCCGAATCTCAAGAAGCTGTGGTCCTTGAAGAGAATACTCAAACTTGCCTCACAAGTGCTTATATGTATGTGTGTGTGCGAGTGGGCGTCAATGTTGGTGTTATTAAGAATGAAGTTTGACATTGATGCCGACTCATAAGGTTCCGTTTTACTTGGAGTTCCTGGAAGTGCATCTGAAGGAGTGAAGAAGATGATTCTGCCTGCAGAATATGTGCAAGGCCTTTCTTAAAGCATACAGTGCATATGTCTGCTGCTCCCCAGTGACTGACATCAAAGGAATAGGCAGCAAAAATCAATGCGTGAGAGAAGTATTGTGTTTCGCTTGTCAATGTTGTATGTGAACACTACGTTACCTGTTACAAATGAATAATTCATTGGAAGTCCAACTACAGTATGTACCGCTGTCTCGAAAGGTACTTATTTAACTGTGCTAAAGTGTTTAGATATGGTAGGATTTGGATCATACATTCATTGATAACAGATCATATCACATGCAGTAGGGCTCATACTTGGAGGCAGGCACCGTAACCTGCATAACCCTGCTGCATAACAAAGGTTTTCATGCTTTTAAAAAGCCAATGACGCTCTGAGATGGCAGAGAAGATGATGACACTACTGGTGTTGGAACTGGAATTTTCCTGAGCTCTCAGTCTGCAGAGCAGCAGAGTGAGATTTTGGAGAGTGCAGAAGAGAGAAATGGGCAGGCGTGGTCCGCACGAAGGGTGGCTGTTCAACCAGATGCTGCCGGTTTGTCCTTCTATGAAACTGGGTGTTGTGTCATTAATCTTCCTTAAATCACACCAATGTGGAAAGGCAAGAAGAGGTGGAGCATGGTTCTACGTCGTGGCTCAGGGATGTCAGGTGGTTTCATAAATCCTGGACTCATCATCTGGAGATGCCATTCATTCTTCTCTGTGGTCATTCTTATTGTAACAACAATGTGGCCGACGTACAGGATGGTGCTTTATTCCACAGTCCACCGCTCTGAACTCAGCTTGACTTGTTATCTTCTTTGCTTTGTGAGAACCTCTCGCGCGTGTCATTGTATGTCATTTTAATTCATTTTAATATTTGTTCTGAGTCCCCTCAGTATATACTATTTTGAAGTGGACTTTTTCATCATGCAGTGAAGTCAGTCGACGACTTGGTCTCGAGTCGCACCAAAGTCGCACCTATCAGTGACAGTGGACTCGAGGACTTGCGATTTGCGACTCACTCGTGTTCAGTTTGGAATGGTTCCATTCTGGTCTCCTGCATGCGCCACCATAGCTTTAGTGTAACGCTAGCATTAGTACCAGTGAACTGTCATCTTACTGGGGTCATGTCCATACAGAGAATGAGTCTGTGGTATCAGCGCCTGTTCAGCTTAGGATAGACCTTTGACCCGACGTTTTCAGTCACTGATACCATCCATACCAGACAGCTGATCAGCAACGTAATTGAAACAATGGCGTTCTTGTCCTGTCTGTCTCCCAGGTGTGACATGACAGCACGTATATAACACATATAAATCTATAAATATTAGCCCAAAATTGTCACCTACTCTTCCATGATAACAAGCAATTGTTGTAAACACAGACATAACCCAATTGTGTGCAACAGAGATGCATTTCATGCTCAACATGACAGATGTTAAAAGGTTACTTCAGTGAAGTAAAGTATTAAAAACAGTCAGTACCACTCCTGATGATGATGATGATGTCGTAGTTCATGCTTTGATTTCCTTAGATATAATAGCAGTGGCCGCAATGTGGAAGGCTTACCTCTGCTTTATCAGCGGTCGCAAAAGTCTACTATAGTCGATATGAGAGACCTGTGTTTGTGAATCCGAAATATATTAAGTGTCTCACCCAGAAGTAAAAGAAATTCTGGACCACCCTCTAAAAAAATGAAGATGATTCTGAACTCCCTTCCCAATGGAGCCCTCCACTGAGCACAAACATTATCCAAAAACAGTGTTTAGTCATAGTCTACTCTCAAAAGCTATGAATATGTTTGTTTGTATCAGATTTGTTTACATATAATGTTGTATTCTTGTGAGGTAGTCTGTGCTCCTCAATCGAGGCCCTGTTGATCCATATTGTTTAAATTCATATTCCTCTATTTTATGTTTGGGCGGTGACCTTCTTTTTGTGTTGATAAAAGACACGTTTGGGCGTCAATAATGACCATGTACTGTGTGTGAATGCCAGTTATTTGTTTTGGCTGAATCCATACATCCAGTACTGCATGCTGTGGGAATTGAATTCTGATGTGCTGAATAGAGATTGTGTTCTAACCTCGTACGTGTTCATTGATACATACTGTCATTCCCAGTGGTTGGTCAGTTTATCCTTGAGCAAGGTGCTGGAGCCCATTTGTGCACAATCAATTTGGTTCTTCGCCTGTCCAAGTGGTCTCAAGCTGCAACCTCAACTGCACTTCAAATGCCAACCATTACGACTGCAGAACACTCTGTTAACTCCTTATTAAACTCCAAAAAATAACCAAAAATACTCAAACATTTTAACGCAACATAAAATCACATTCCACTCCTTTGCACTGACGGACATTGAAAGTCTGAAAGATTGAATTTTGTGAGTATGTCATACATATTTCATTGTTTTCCATACAGCTGTCTGAATAATGGAGGTTTCTCGGGATTCACTTACTCATGGAGATCAAACCTCGCTTCATGTGTCGGTGGGAAAATCTGTGAAAGAATTAAATGCTGTTTTGTTTTTTTTCTTTTGCTCTGAGCTATGACTGACAGTCCTGGCACAGGTGATGCTGGACAGGGTGTAAAACAACCAGTAGTTTATTGAACTGTTCAGGTACTGCACCAGTTCTGTACTGTACAGTCTGCTGTATTGTTTTTATTTCTAAGAAAACATTCTTGTGTTTGGGGGCAGTTCAGAACTGAGTATGAACTTCTATATTGAGGCGTAACTATAATTTCATAGTGCAAAAACCAATATTCTGGATTAAGTATATATAAGTATATAATGCTAGCATTATTTTGTTTGTATTTCTTTGGAATGACATACAATGTTTCCAGTGTGTTCAGTCCCTTTTCCTATACTGTTTGTTGTGCCTGCTATTTATTGTATTATATTAAGTGCTTTTTTTAGTGGTTTTGATGAAGCATGATTCTACACTTTAAATAAATAGCAAGTAAGCAATTGATACATCATTCGCCATAACATGACGTTATTTCGTTTATTTGATGTCTTTTCGATCATAAAGCACATTCACTTTCAGCTTCAGTAGAATTCACTGTGAAAGTTTGGACCAGACTTCGTACTCCAGCTTTAAATGGTGTCCTCATGAAGGTGTGTGAGCAAAATTGCTGTTGAACCTAAATGTGAATGTCACCTCAAGGAAAATGTCATCATTTTCTGTCTTGGTTTAAACAAATGGAAATACTACCCCTGTGAAGGAATGACATATTCATTCTCTGGGCCAACAAAGGTCACTGGTTTTTATCAGTGCGGGGTCGCAGAGAGGTTGGGATCGCAGATGGAATAGGGCGCTAGCCTGTCTTATATAGAGAAGACGGCATTAAACCCGGGATCATACTGAAGCTCTGGAGGTTTGAAATGAATTTATTGAGACTATCTTTTACTTTTTGCACTGCTGAGGTATAGTGGGTCAAAACTTATTTTCTTAAAGGTAGATCTTCCGATGAAATGACTCGCCCATCTGCAGAAGATTCAAGTTTGTGTTTTTCAAATATACTCAAAAGCAGCTGCACTTTGTATTGAACCACACTTTAGTCATGTGCAGGGTGAAGGGAGGGGCAGGAAATGTGCAGGCAGTAAGCTACAACTGACATGATCTGTATGGTAACGTGACTCATGAGTCTGTGTTTAACTAGTGGAGCTCACCCTAGCATGACTCCTAATTACGACCAACCCGCGGAGTCACCAGTTGCGTTTACATGGACCACTCTAATTGGAACAAATGCCTGATCTCTGTGGGAAAAAAACGTGGTGGCTACGCATTTTACTGAATGATATTCCACTTGATCACACAAGGGTCAAAGCGGTTCAGGTCCAATGAAATTATTTTACGCACGTCTGAAATGTCTTTTAGAGTCAGGTAAACAGGAGCAGTTTAATCCCAGACCAGAATGCATTTGATCAGATTATTCCATGATAAAAAAGAAAAACCGTCATATCAGGTCCACCTCCGTGATGCGTGATGTGTTATCGTTGTTTCGGTGTGAGGTCATCTCTAAAAAGATATCATCTTCTGATGGCTTCGCAGCTCTCATGTAAGCCATGCTGTTGTGCCAGGCCTGTGTACTGTACGTGTAGTGGGAACCCTGTAAATTGGTCGGTGCAAGGTGCTACAGTAGAGTTTCATCACAAGCGGCATGACATTCTTCTTTCATAAACAACAACAACAATAGCAAAATGGTTCTTCTACACATACCATGCAACAATGTACACTAAGATGTAGAACAGTTGCACATGCGAAATCTGTGGACTGATGTGAGCATGTGTGATATTGTGGGTCAGTTTTTTTTTTTTTTTTTTCCACAGTACAGTAAAGGTTCATCCTTCATACATGTGTTCAGTTGCTGTATTTGCATCATCAAGTATCCAATGCATCCATGCCCTCTGGACCTTTTCCAAATCATTCAGAGTTGATGGTACAGTATAGGCCCAATAGGCATCTGAGTGGGTCTCACGGGTCAGTCAGCTACCGTGTTGGTATCATGAGTGTGTGTGCGGTAGAGGAAACGTCATGCCCTCTTTAACACTTTTTGACCTTCAGTTGTGTACTGTGAGTGAGAAAAATGGAGGTCATCGCACTGTCAAGTAGGTAGAGAGGAATTTCAGTTCAAAATACCCTTTGCATGGGAAAATGTATCACCGAGAATTGAAGCACTGAATGTGATTTGTGTTATATTTACAATAGCATTATAGATTGTTCTAGCATTTTTCATAGTCAGGTGTGTTTGTCTTTGAAGCTGTTAGTTACTGTCAGCCTCTTCACTTCAAGCTGGCCTCCCCGAAACAGCAAGCCTGTTTTTTTTGTTTTTTTCCTATCAGGAAACTGTCAGCCAAAGTTAGCAGGAGGTTGTCACTGTGTGTTACTGCAAACTTTGTAAAGAACTGTTCAATGCTGAGTGGAGGAAAGAGGATTTATTTCTGATGTTCCCCACCATTTGAGTGGAGAAAAACAACCTTGTTTGTAACAAGTGCAGCATAATTAGATGTTTTAAGGGTAGATTCACCTGTATATCTTGAGATGACAGTCTAAAGGCACAAATGAACGAGGAGACTTCAGTTGGTGTGAATGCAATGAATAATCTACTTTATTGACAATACTTTTTTCCACAATGTACAGCATTTTTCTATGTAAAGGGTGGCAAAACAAGGTGCTGAGTGCTGTTAGTACAGTATTTGTACAACTAAAAAGGATGTTTGACATTTATGACATGAGCCACTAAAGTAATAACGAAATAAGAATTGCAGTTCTCTTCAGCATTTAATTTAATTATTGATGGATCCAACTAATACATCATATTGTTTTGTCACAGTACACCAAATCTCACATTTTACTTTTATTTTTTTCCTCCCTTTTTTTTCCACCTGTGAATTCTCCGGGTTTCAGACGCACAGTTGCTGTCTGAGGAAACTGGGTGATAAGTCACTGCTGACAAATCCACAGTCTGTAAAAATCTACAGAGAAATGGCTTGACAATGAGGACGCCAACATAGGTCTGCAAAATATCCTGAGATGAATGCTCTTTCATTTTGAGTCCAACTGGTGGAAATTCAGGGAAAAAAAACGTCATATAGAGGAAGCATATTTCCTCAACTTCAATAAAGAGCAAAGGAAAGCATCTTTGATGTTCAGATTTTGGTGAATCTTTGTGTGGCTCTCCTACATTTCTGGTTGTGAAACCTGACAACAGGAACAAAACCCTACATTTAACACGCTAATGTGACCTCTTCAATTTTCAGATCTTCGGACTCAGGATTCGGCACAGACAGTTTGAACCACCTTTACTATTTTGTTGACATCTGTAATATATCAAACATAAATAAACAATAATACTATTTGGTCAAATATTCAAAAGGCTAAATCTGACTAAAATAAGATAACAGTAGCTAGAGTCCAAAGTATAGCCGGCCCGACAAAACTGGAATGAGAACGTCTGAAAACACGAGGCAGGGCTCGGCTGGAGACGGGACTCACACTGGAAGAACAGAAAAACTCAGGAACTAGATGTTGGCCGCAGCCGTGTAAGAGGTCGATATAATCTGGCAGCTTGCTCTGGAAAAGGAAGCTGCGTATCATGGGGGAAAAGCCACCGCAGGAGTCAGCCAGATTGCTGCGGCAGTACGCACCCCCCAGCCAGTCCAGATAGAAATGAACAACCAAAGCCGAAAGTACAAGGAGAATCCTAGAATTGAAGCACGCAAGCGGGAACCAAGGCCTTTTTCCTTGTGTGACTCAACCATCATTCTATCCCATCATTCCATGTGAAACAGCCTTGTTTTATGGAGTGAAAAATGTGTATAATAGCAGTCGTATTTGTTGTTCGGTGGCATTGCAAAACTCAACCGTCAAGTAGCTGAACAGCCTTCTTTAACTCCATCAACATTCCCACCAGTCTGCCCAAAACATTTCTCTAGAACAATGAGAGATCCATTTGCTTCCACAATAATTGGCCAGGATTGTGGGTCGGCTCCAATGTCAGCGAAAAAAAAAACCCCAGTTGACATGACAACGCTCTCCAATTCTCATCCAAACCCGGATAATCAGTGGACTTGAATCTCAGGAAGCAAAGCAGCGTCTCGTCTGGAACCCGTCGAGGCTGTCACACGTTTCTCTCCAAGGAATCAACAATCTTTATTATCGAAGCCATTCCTGTCAACGCCCTGTGAAATCCGTGGAGCGCGAGGGCATCCAGGAGGCATTCCAGCAACGTCTTGTTTACTCCGCGGAGTGGGATTCTGTCTTCTTTTTCACGAGCTGTTCCTTTTTAGAACCACTGCTATATAGAACAACATGCTGTCCTACTGTGTTAGCCTGTTGACAGTTGCCCCACATCAAACCAGGTTCCTTCCGTGAACACACTTTATTCAAATTTGTTTTGGCAAGTTGACACTTGTAAAGGAAAGCTCACACACGATCGACATGATCATGAGCTCACTGGTGTCCAGCCCAGCTGTTTCACTGCAGAGTTTGGTTTGGAAACTCTCATTTCGCCAAAATCATTAAAATGTCATGAGACTAAAAGCGAGTGGAAGTACAGAACCTGATGCAGAAAATTGCTCCTCGGGGAGTTGTATGGAGTGTGTGATCAATAAATGCATTTTGATCAGCCTTTTTCCGCAGCTGAGGTTCGCCAGCACACGGCTGCATCCTCCTCATGCTAAATATAGTCTGATCTGTTTCAACTCACGCGCTGATTAAATAGCATTTCTTGTCTATTTAGAGGGTTTCAAACTTAAATAAATTCAAGCTTTCTGTGAAAGATTCACCTTTGAAGCATTTCCACGCGACGAGACGTGACAGGTTGCTATCATTACCACCCAAACCAGCAGCCACTGCACGTGTATTAAAATGCCATCCGCTGCTTTAGCACGTTTTTTTTTATTTCCTACTGAATCTCACGCCGCTCCCTTCTCCATTTTTTCTTCATCAACTCATCCTCCGTACTTTTTCGCTCCATATATTTGCATATTCTTCTCAAATTGACCCTTCTGAGACCCTGTAATGATGTAACTGTGAAGCTCTATTTTCTCAAGTCATTTCCATAAATGCTGAACACTTGTCCAGAAAGAGAGGAAGAATGGCGAAATGATTTAATCACGCACCGCACCATGCAGCCTCACCACCAGGGTAAACCAAGCTCAGTTCCAAGCATCACGTCTTCAGCCCAGCGCCGTATGATTCTGTCTATGAAAGGAAAATAAACACACAATACCTCTTTGTCATGTCTTTTGCTCTTATGTGGTATCTTTAATTTCCCTCAGGGATTGCTGGCTCAAACCACTCATATAGAGGAACTAACTGAAGTGGAGCATTGTATTTTTCTTTTTAATTTTAGCATGATTTTCCCCCATATATTAGTTTGCTTTTGCAGTCAGCCAAAACAGCTGTTGAATCATGGATGGTGTTCTACTGATGTGGTTGTATATGATGAAATTGTACAAAATTGGCTCCTAGTCATTTATGCATTCGCTCATAAATTTCTCAATAATTTCCACTTATGAATGTCAATATATAGATCAATAAATGGATGTAAAATGTCCCGCCAGCACATACGTGGGCGAATTTAATGCAGCCATTTGCCTTCATTTATGCGGCCCACATGAGGTCGGCGTATAGCTGCAAACAAAATGTTGACTTTTTTTCATCATGCTGTCATACACCCAGGGCAACTGAAGGTGGAGCAACTGTGCAGTGCGAAGATATGTCATCTTAAAATTCTATTTAAAAATCTAGGTTGAACAGCTTGGTTGGTTGACTTTCAGACATATTTTTTATCCTATTTGATTTAGGCAAGATGACAAACCTTGGAAATGCAGCCAAGAAATGATCGGAACGTTTTGTCATGTACTGAATTCGTGACAGATTGGTTTTTAATCACGAGAAGTAAATCTGTCTCTTGTCCAAGCTGTTCCGTGAGCAATGTACTTCTGTTATTCTGATGTTTCTTTTAGGATTTTTCCACGAATAACACGACAAAAACCTGCACGTTCAAGACCGCCTCCATGTGTTACGGGTTATCTGTTTGTTTTGATGTTTCCACTTTGTTCGATCACACGCAATTTCATCTTTGAAAAGAGACCATTTTTCCGATGGCGTGGCAGGTGTCATGTTAGCGGTGGCGGTGCGGCACGCTAGGTTATATGTGGCGGAAACCCTGTAGTGAATGAAAGGACATCAGAAGGGTGGTGTTGGGCGTGACTGAGCTAAAGCTGTGGATCCTCAAGTCATGTTTACCTTGCTGTTCACCTTTGAATTGGATCATTGAATTGGACCCTGTTCCCTTCAGCTGTTTCGCCTTTTCTAAATCTGTGTTCAAACAAATGATCAAAAGAAACAGCCAACCTAAACCAGATTTCACTTCCTTTCCGCCGTCCCTTGAGTGTCCCATCCTGCGTTTGGTCTTTGTTTCTTCTTCCTCCCGCTCCCTTCTCCTCCATCTGCTGTCATTTCCCAGGTGAGAAAAGCCTTCTGTTTTTAATCCTGGTATGGGGTGGGAAGCAAATCTATCTCCTCATTCTTGACATCGACACGTTACCCATCACGCCGCTCAGGTTCCTGCCCCTCATTTCACCGCGGCTCCTGTCGAAACCTTTCTGTAACCTTGCTGCACTCGACATGATCCTGTCTGCTCATCGCACAGGTGTGATTGCATTTAGTATGCGCCAGTAGGAGGGAGAAAACACAGGAGGCAGTGTCTTTCTCCATGTGTCTGTTCCTTGGGTCAGCGGCATGGACCAAGTAGAAAGGCACTTGGACCGAGAAATGTGGCCAAAGCGGAAAAATGTATTATTATTTGTATTAAAGTGTGTGAACATACTACGTATTTTCTCTTACAACCTTGTGTCGACTGAAGTGAAACGTGTGTTCATTTGTCATCACTCTATTTCTGCACTTTTATTTTTGCCGGTCGAGCTGCTCCTGTCTTCCATCATGGTGAACCCCTGTCTTACTATCTCTGGGAAACTATCGGATGTCTGCATGTTCAAGATTTCCGCGTGAGCTCCAGCCTTGTTAACTCGGCTTCTGTCAACATTGATGAGAGGCTAAGAGAACAGTGGAATTAAGTTGTGGGAGAAAGACAGGGCAGAATGTGGGGTAGGTAAAGGAAAAGAAGTGGGGAGAAGAGATGACTAGTAGGAGAAGGAGCGGGGTGGAGCGGAAATGAAACAGATGAAATGTAATGAAAGGAATTGTAAGAAAGAAATTGGATTGATACGGGGGTGACGTGAAAGGAAATGTGATGACGGGAGGCAAATGAGAGAAAGTCATGAAAAAGGTAAGAGAAAGGAGACAACTAGGGGCATTTGGAGCCAAACCGCTGTGAGGAAATGTATATGGGGGAAAAAAGGAAAGGACTGTGGGCTCCGGAAAAACCAAGTAGGCCAGTGGTACTTTGATTAGCATCCTAACAGACACAGTGCGCTTGGAGGAGAATGGCGGATGTGGGTGAATATTTAAAGCATTTCCCATTGGCTGGGATGAAGTGAAAGGCAGAAAGAGATAGAGGAGCACACCAACACACACACCCACCCCCACACACACACATACAGATTTAGAAGTTGAGGATAGACGGAAGAGTGACAGACCCGGGGAAGAGGCTATAGCTTTGTTAACACGTCCACAGGCTACATTGCACAGCTAGGTGCAGAGATAAATACTGTAGCTGACTTGATGCCGCAGCGTTGCTCGGAGGTCTGTTGATGCATTTTTGCATTTATAACTTTAACTTTGCCCAGAGATGTTGTCTTGTATTTTCCCCGGGCAGGATCCTCAGGGATGTGTCCTTGCATCCATTAGCCACAAGTGCACAGCTGTTGAGCCAAACTAGAGCGCTGTACAGTGCATGTGCTGGGTTTACCTTATAACCACTCCGTGAAATATAGAGAGAAACATTGTGGACTGAAATATATATCTGGCAATTATTGACTGTTATTGCAACCAGGGCGGATAGTGAACACACTGTACATTTTCATACATTGAAAGTTTTTTAGTGCGTCACATTGCTGTTGGATTTGATTCTTAAAGCTTGTTTTATCTGCTCAAAATCTTAACATTTCAGCAAGTAGCTTTGTCGTCTTTATTTCTAACATGTCAGTGAGAAAAGTGCCCCTTTTGTTAGAGCCCATTTGTTCCACTTTCTTAAATTTAGTATGTATGATTTATTGTGTAATCATCAATTCCGTCTAAATGTATTTTGGTATCGGACGACGGGTTACTTTGAGTTCTTATTTCTCTAAGCCTGCACTGCAAATTTTATTACAGTGCATGTTAACTGTTCAAGATGTTACTTGGTTAGTAAAAAGTACAACAGATGGCTTTGTTAATTCATAGATTTAAGGAGGAAAATAGATGTTGTTCATACATTGGCGGCACCGGTTGATAAGCCACGGGTGCCGTGGTGCTGTCTGTGCCATAGAAAGGTCAGTGGTGGCTAGAAAATGCATGAGGATGACTTGAAAATGGGGTCCAGCATGGAGAATGACTCATGAAACAAACACGACAACGTTCTGAACTCTAATCATGAACGCCTTACATCTTTTATTTACATTAAAGCGCCCAAAATGCACTGTTTTCGCCCACAAGTTCTGACACCACTGCCAGTCTCAGCTGCTGCTTCTCAAGACAACAGTGCATTTTGAGCACTTTCAGGAAAATAAAACGTCTGTGTTTTCATTGGGTTGGTGTGACAAGGCTCAGCAAGTTCTTTAGCCTGTAAAAATCCATATATTAGCCAAATTGTTGTATTAGCCGGAAGAAAAGAGCAGCGGCCTACAGTCTGGAAATTATGGTAAATGCATCTAATTTATTAGATTTGCGCCAGGCACGGACATGCAAACTTGACCTTTGCACCTCAGTAGTATTTTATGTAGATTACCGCTATCACTGGCTGGTGTCTTCAAGCAATGTTGAATGCTGTGGACAACACATTTTGTCCGAGCGGACACATGAATGTACATTGGAAATTGAGTTTTATCGCTCGTCCTTGTTATTAGCTGCTGCTGTGACTGGAGTAACAGAAATGAATGGGGTAATCTGTGGAACGTTCTTAAGACAAAACAAACCAGTCCAACAAGATTTTTTCTGACTTGAGCACCCGCTCACTTGAATATGAAATGAATATTCCTGAGGCAAACACCAGGCTTTGTGCTGCCCTCAGGTCCAGCCCTGCAGAGCAGGCAGACACTCGCCGCCATACTGAGTTGGCTCTCTCTTGGTATGAACTTCATCGTTCCATTTTCCACACCCCACCCCCACCATTGTTTGCCACGGCTGCAGTCTGGTCGTCTTCCACGTGGAGATGTGCTATAAGCAGAATCACATTAGATGAACAGATAGGCTGACTAATCACATAAAGCGTGTTAATTGGATGCATCTAGTCATGGTTAACTGTTATTGCATCATTAGGGCTGGAGAGGGTGGTTCTGTTCCGCGGGGGCCGTGTGTGATCTCACTTGGGAGCAAGCGCTCATGACAAATACGTCCCCGAGGAAAGGGCAAGTCTTGCCCGTGGTGTGCCTTTGTTCCATCAGCTCAGTGGATCCCTCCGCGCCAGTGCCTCCCAAGAATCTCCTACCTTTCCTCAGCCTTCAAAAAGAATGGGTTATTCCAGCCTCTGAGCATCTTCCCGCTGCTTGCCCCTCCCTCCCCACCTGGGGGAATTTTGACAGACTTCACTGCGTAATTACGCCTATGATGCTGTCAGTCTCCTGTAATTAAAACTTGACTCTCAGGAAGGCGGTCGCTGAATTGTACTGTTCAAATCCAGTTTACGTCTGCAACCTCTGACAGATGTTCCCAGCCCAAATTGCACATTCACCCTCAATATGCATGAATACATTTTCAGCGCTTCAGTTATCCAGTATTTCTGTCTCTTCTTTCTGGCCACGCCTGGTATAAATAACCTCTTTCTTCAAATGTGAGGGCTCAACAACAAGTCAAACACTAGGAGTAGGAAGTAGGTAAGTGTGAAATACATGGCCCAGAATAAAGTAACTTTTACTTGGATTCTACAAGTATCATTTGGTTCCAAATGAATGTCAAATAATCGTTTTTGGACTATGTATTTATTACCTCCACCAAAGAGGTTAAGTTTTTAATGTAGTGTGTTCAGGATTATTGAATTGTGCTGGGATTTGGATGAAATCTTCAGGAAATACAGTGGTACCTAGGTTCTCGACCGCAGTCCGTTCCTGGCGGTCATTCGAAAAGTGATTTGTTGGAAATCTGAATCGATTTTTCCCATGACAATGAATGGAAAAAGAAATAATGCGTTCCAAGCCTTAAAACAGTCTTTTGTAGGAGTGAATGTAGAGTGTCTGCTGCAGGTGCGCTGTTCCTCTATGTGTGTGGCCGCTGCATGTGGGAGGGGTTGCCGAGTGAGTGACGTCTCTCCAGAAGTGAAGAGGTGCCCGGTGCGTGTCCAGCTCTGAATGTGCGCTTCTGTGCAGTTTGGCTGTGACAAAGTCATAAACCAAGTCACGCTCTGTCCCAGACTCGCCTCATCCCTGTCCCAGCTCCAGCCCACAACAGGACATCAAACCCTGGAGTGAGCGCTCCAGCCTCGGAGGTGTGGAGAGCGAGCACCTCCCCTGTGACACTCTACCACGGTCCAGTGCAGAGACAGGAAAGGTTTTACTCCTCAATATGAAGAAAAAACAGTCAGTAAATGTAGCTAGCGGGACACGTCTGCTGACAGAGGCTGCGTTATACACAATAACAAAGCGCGTCGTGGGTCAGCTGGTCGGTCCACGCACACTATGGTTTTTCCGGCTCAGCAAAAAAATCTCAAAATTTTTGTCCGGGACGTTCGAAAACCGAGGTACCACTGTATGTGAAATGGGACAGAGGACACGCAATCCATCCCTCACAGCCACCTGTCACTCAGTCGAATCACACTAGCCAAGGTCCACAACACCGCAGTGGGGCTAGCTTAGCACGGAGGCTAAGCGACGAACAACCGCAGTTAACAGTCAAGCAGCTAACAAAGCTAACAGCAATCGATCATAACAAACAGAAGAGTTTCTTCAAAGAGTGAACTTAGCTTTGTGATGCTGGAGAAAGGTCCAGGGATGCGTCCAATGAGGACGCAGGATTGGGGATGGATTGAAGCTGTTTGGCAGAGGTTTGCACTTTTCTAGTTTATCTATTTTTCGTCTATATATTTTGCATGTCATATAAATATATTTTAATATTTCAAATAATAAATACTATTTTTTTATTTAGCTATTTATTTTGACAGATCACTAAAGTTATGTATAACTTAAGATGATAAAAGAATATTGAATCCATCACGACAAAACATTTCTACCAACTGCAGCTTGAAGTCATTTAGGTCTAGCTTCAGTTTAGCTTTATAATAACAGTCATTTGATGGTTGGAAACATTACTTCATTTCTTTACATCACAAGTTGTAACTTAAGGAGTGTTCTTCATACCAGTGTTGACCAATGTATCTTTTTGACACTCTTTTGCTGCCGTCTCTCTCAGCCTCTCCAGTCATTAACAAAGTGCAGTTCAGTAAAGGCCCTTATTGAATTGGAATTACCAAGATTTCTGTGACTGAGAACTAGAGAATTTTAGCCCCTAAGAAACACTTTAAGGGTTCAACATGCTTTCATGGTCTTGGATTTTATGTTTATGATATTTTTACAAAGATTAATTGTATATTTTATCCTGTGACATAGGTGGAGTTGCTGCTTTTGAAACATCAGTTTATCTTTAGAGAAAAACTGGGACGCAAAATCATCCTTCTAATGTTCTTTTCTTTCCATATAGTTTCTTTCTGTTTCGCAACAACTATATCTGCTGACCTCGTAAACACAGCACCTTTGACCTCCGCTGCCATCTTTTGCGTGCACTTTCTGCTGCCCAAACAAAGCCCAGACTGATCTCATGTTAAATTCATAAATATTAAGATGCCAAATGATGTTAACATATCATTATCCACCCGATAAGCAAGCGGAGCAGCCCTCATGTGACCTAATTTTGCCTCAGTGTGGATGCAACAAGAAGGTCAGCTGCAGTGTCATGAACAGATGCAGCAATTTACTTAGAGCAAGTTGTGTGTTTCTTCTCCATATATTTTACTTTAGATCTAATAAAGCGCTTGTATACTGTTTATACGTGCTGGTAATTTTAGGTCCATGTATGGTTTATAGGGTTTATTTTATGTTATCGGTGCCCAACCCCCCCGGAAAGTTGTCCTGACGGTAGAGTCAAATTCACCCGTCTTGCGGCTCTATGGTGCTGCACTGACAGATGAGGTGAACTCACCAAGCACATCCCACTTATCCCACCAAAATCATAAAGATTAGTCAGGAAATCAGACTCTAACAAGGGGAAGTGTCGTGTTAATGTGTCATGTGCGGCCATCATCCTCCCACACACACCACACAATTGCAGTGAACAAGGTGGACCAAGTGCAGTTTTGAATTATTTTTAGGGCTGAAGCTCCTCAAACTAGTGTTAAACCTTTCCTGCCTCCTCACCGGACCGTGGTCGGGCGTCACAGGGGAGGTGTTCCGTCACCTCCAAGGCTGGAGCGCGCACTCCAGGGTTTAATGTCCTTTTCGTCGGCTGGAGCTGGGACATGGATGAGTCGAGTCTTTGGTAGAGCGTTCTTTTGGTTTATTTCGTCGCAGTTCGAAGTTGACAAGTACCGGGCACTTCTACACGTTTTCTTCCCCAGAGAGACGTCAATCTCCCGGCAGCCCCTCCCACACGCAGCGGCCACACCACACATACACGAACAGCGGCAGACACTCCACACTCACTCCCACAACACTACCCCCACTCTGGATAGCATTCTAAACAATGCACTCCAGCAACTCCATACAAAATAAAACAGGTGGGCAACCCTCATTATTTGCAATATACAAAAATAAAGTATTTTAGCCTCACCTTTAAAATTAGCACCTGTGGAGAAATAGTGTATAAAAAATAGAATGGCACCATTCTGTCCATAACAGTCAGCAGGTGACTTTTAACTCAATTGTGCGTGAATACCAGGCCAACTGCTTTACACACTTTCACTATTGTCACTAGACATATGTACGAGCCCTCAACATGCAGACTAGACCAATACTCTTTTTTTTTTTTTTAGAACATATTTGAACATGAGAACATTATAAATTCTAAACTTAACTATTCATCTCAAACAGTTAACCTCGCTTAATGGACCCATTCCCCATACATGATTGGTGGTCGTCGCTGGCGACGAGGTCTTTCAGCGCTCGGGTCCGGATGATGTTGAACTGCAGCACCACTGCTGTCTGGAAGACCGGACTGAGGAGAGTCAAACACAACAGTATCAATGTCAGGATCTGAGGAAGTGGAACTGAAAGCTGTCCCAGCTGCACTGTTGGAAAACAGCTGAGACAAGCCCAGGTCCAGGTCCGCTTGATCACTCTGCACAGGTGGTGGCGACACCTCCATTGGTGTCCATGAAGACGCCAGCTCCAGGGCCCAGGTGTTGTCCAGAGCGTCCCGGCAACGGTACGGCTTCAGCTGATCATGATGGACCACCTTGACTTTGGTCCTGGGGTTCTTCTGGATCCTGTACACCAGGTCGTCCAGCTGTCCCAGGATGAAATAAGGCCCTTCATACGACGGCAGGAACTTCCGAACTCTGTTCTTGACATTTCGGGTGCCTTTGATGAGATACCAAACAGCATCACCAATCTGATAGTGGGTCCGACAGCAAGACTTGTCATATTGTCTTTTTGCTCGTTGCACTGCTTCACCAAGGGCAACTCTGACGATCTGGTGTGCCAGCTCCAACCGTTCTCGGAGACTCTGGACGTACTCAGGGGGTGAAGGTGTGGCGTCAGTGTCTGGGGGTAATCCAGCAACCAGATCAACTGGTTCAGTCAATTCCCTGCCGAACATCATCATGTTTGGAGTTAAACCAGTTGCACTGTGCTTGGTTGCTCGGTAGGCCATGACAGCAAAGGGGATCATCACGTCCCAGTCCCAGTGACAGCGCTCAGCTGTAGTGGCCAGGATCTTTTGTAGAGTGGCGTTGAATCTTTCCACTTGGCCATCAGACTGTGGACGGAAGGGCGTGGTGTGAGTTTTCTCGATGCCGAACGTTAAGCACATCTTCTGGAACACCTCAGATTCAAAATTGCGGCCCTGGTCACTGTGCAGCGTATGTGGAGCACCGTAACGAGACACCCACTGAGAGGCCAAAACTTCTGCCACAGTCACAGCTTTGTCATCATGGAGGGGGAATGCTTCAACCCACTTAGTAAAATAGTCTTGTATGACAAGTATATACCGATTTCCCCGCTCAGTCTCATTTAGCGGTCCCATAATGTCTAGAGCGACGCGCTCCATGGGGGCACCAACCCTTACCGTTCCCATGGGGGCTTGTGGTGTCTTGCGGGGTCTCGCTTTGGATGCGCAGCTGGTGCAGGTACTACACCACAAAGAGACATCTTCTCTCATTTTGTACCAGTAGTACCGAGTCTGTATTCGGGTGACAGTTCGTTCAACGCCAAAATGTCCTCCAATGAGTCCTTCATGCATCTGTTTTAGGATATCTGCTCGGAAGGATTTGGGCAGCAACACTTGGGGGTAAAACTGCGTGTCGTCCAGGCAGTAGTATTTCCTCATCAGGACTCCATCCCGGATGAAAAGTCTTGCCCATTGACTCCAGTAGGCCTTAGTCGCGGGGCTGTAGGGTGACACGGTGACCCAAGGTGGACGCTCACTGCCGGACTCGAGCCATGTCTTGACGGGTGAGATGTCAATGTCTGCCTCCTGGGCTTGTTGGAGGTCCGTCATGGACCAACCTTGAAACGAATGGACCGAGTCGTCAGCGTTGATCACCCCCACTATATTCACCTGGAGCGATTCCGGTCCACTGAAGGGCATGTCTGACCCCATCTCACACTGGATAGCCTGATGGGTGACACATTTTGATGGAACTGAAGGAGGCGGCAACTTACACGGACAAGACTGGCGACAAGGTCTCCGGGACAGGCTGTCCGCGTTAGTGTGGAGCAACCCCGGGCGATGGATGATGTTGAAGTTGTACTCGCCGAGTCTCTCCAGCCACCTGGCTAGCTGTCCTTCAGGCTCTTTCATCTTGGTCAGCCACCGGAGACTGCTGTGGTCTGTTCTCACGGTGAACTGGCGGCCTAATAAATACTGTCGGAAATGAGATGTAAATTCGACCACAGCCAACAACTCTCGACGGGTCGTACAGTAGTTTTGTTCCGTCTTGGACAGCTTGCGGCTTCCGTAGGCTAACACACGTTCACTTCCC
The DNA here is from genome assembly GCF_027744825.2 of Synchiropus splendidus. NCBI lineage: Eukaryota > Metazoa > Chordata > Actinopteri > Syngnathiformes > Callionymidae > Synchiropus > Synchiropus splendidus. The sequence goes on along the minus strand of NC_071346.1, from coordinate 15,349,611 downwards.
TCCTGAACCTGGGACAATACTGCACCAATGCCGGTGTCACTGGCATCTGTGTCCAAGATCATCTCACCTTGGTCGAGGGGGTACCCCAAGATGGGTGCGGTTGACAGCAGTTGCTTCAGTTCATTGAAAGCCACCTGACACTTGTCCGTCCACTCAAACCGGGCATTTTTCTTGGTTAGATTATGGAGGGGCTCAGCTATTGATGCAAAGTCTTTGACAAAGCGGCGGTAATAGGACGCCAGGCCGACAAACTGACGAACCTCTTGCAGTGAAGTTGGTGGTGGCCAGTCTTGAACCTTCTGGACTTTTTGAGGGTCGGTGGACACGCCCTTCTCTGACACTATGTGACCAAGGTAGTTCACTTGCCGGCGGAAGAGGCAACATTTAGCCGGCTTCAGCTTTAGTTGAGCTCGGTGTAGTCGGTTGAACACTTGGCTTAGCCGTTGTAACATCTCAGGCACATCCTTCCCCAGCACTATTATATCATCCAGATATACCAAGCAGGTCTCCCACTGCAGACCAGCCAGAACACGGTCCATTAATCGCTGGAAGGTTGCCGGAGCGTTACACAGTCCAAATGGCATGACATTCCACTCAAATAGGCCGTTTCTGGTACAGAAGGCTGAAGCTTTACGAGCTCGAGGTGTAAGTTCCACCTGCCAGTAGCCGGAAGCCAAGTCTAGTGTGCTGAACCACTTTGCCGTCGAAAGAGTGTCCAGTGTGTCTTGTATTCGGGGCAGGGGATATGCATCTTTGATGGTGCAGTCATTCAGAGATCTGTAGTCAATGCAGAGACGATAAGTTCCATCTTTTTTTCGTACCATCACAATAGGCGATGCCCAGCTGCTGTGGCTACGCTTAGCGAGTCCGAGCTCCAGGTTCTGCTGTATCTGCTCATCAGCATCACGCTGTTTCTCCCATGCCATTCTTCGTGGTGGTTGCTTGACTGGGGCACCTGGACGAGTGATGATGTCGTGTTGGACCAGATTTGTGCGACCAATATCATCCGGGCCAGTGGAAAATACACTGCTGTAGGTGCATAACAGTTGCGCCAGTTGAACTCGCTCTCGGTTACTTAACTCTGCTGAGCTTTTTGTATAGAGTTCTCGCAGATGTGGTGGCAGTGTAGATGACTGATCAGTTGCACTGGAGACCATTATGTTGCTTGTGGACTGCAGCGGTGTAGCAGGCTGGAGGAATCCAGCAATGGCCCCCTTCTTGATAGTCACAGCCCTGTTGCCCGGATTGAAAATGCGTAGTGGCACAGGTTGAAGCTTGGCTGGTTCCACCAACACTCTGGCAACAAGCAATCTGTGTTTCTCCACAAATCCTTTGGTGGGACTCAGAACCACTTGGCCTTCAATACAGCTTCCCGCATGGGTCATTCCCCTCACCAAATACTCATGACCGGGCAGCAAGACAACAGTTCGGCACACTTTCACAGCACTAGTCTTTTTCTTTGTGTCGGGACGGTAAAACGGCACTTCTTCTCCAAACAAGATAATGTGCTGTTTCTCATAATCCAAACGTGCTTGTGCTTGAATCAGGAATGGCTGGCCAAGAAGGGCATCATCACCCACGATGTCTGCGATCAGAAAGGGCACACTGACTTGTCTGTTGTGGAACTGCACTGTGAGGTCGGCTTCTCCGTGCACAGGAACAGTACCAGGTCCCACACCTACTAGGGTTGTGACCGTCGGTGGCTGCAGTGGTGGGCGAACATCTGGCTGGAGAGCGTTGTACAGTCGAAGAGGGAAAACACTTCTAGCCGCCCCAGTGTCCAAGACAGCGTACACCTCCAGGTCACCGACCAGCATGCTGACACTCATTTCTTGACTCGGGTTGTGATGGAGGGTGGCAGGTTTAGGCTGCGTTGGACTCTGTTTGTATGCCGGAGCTCTGGTTGGCTGTCTTGGTGATGGACACTCACGCCTCATATGTCCCAACCCTGAGCAGTTGTGGCAGCGAATGTCCTCCCACTTCATGTCGTGGCGGGCAGACATCTTACGTGGGGGGCAACGTGGAATGGCTGGAGGGCTAGGGGGCACAGATGCTCTGCTGGGCAGGGTCGGCATCGAAACATGTTCTGTACCTTCGACTTCTACTCCTTCCTTGACAACAGCTGCTCTTTGTCGTCGTTCACTGAAACTACGGGACCCAGAATGAGCAAAACTGGCCACATACAATGCAGCGCGCTTGGTGGTCTCATGGCGCCTTGCAATATCATATGCTTGAGCCAGAGTACGTGGGCGCTGTTCTAATAATTTCTGGACAATCTCTGCATCTCCCACAGCAGATGTAAAGACCTCCACACCGATAGTGTCCTGCTCTACTTCACTTCTGTCACTGTAGGCCACCGAGACTTTCCCATATATGTCGTCCCTCAACAAGTGAAGCGACTCACCAGTCTTCCGCACCCTCTGACGGAGTTCGATTGCCACCGCCGCAGCATGCTCTGATGACGGTCCGTAGGCAGTTTCCATCTCCTCCACCAGGCGGCCATAATCCCACCTAGCAGAGCGTGGATTACGATGGACGATGGCACCAGCAGGCCCAACTAAACAAAACTTTAACTGCACGGTCATTGTCTTCTCAGACCAGTTGTTGGCGTGGGCGCAGCTCTCAAACTTGTATAAGAATTCTCTCCATGGTGTCGTGCCATCATACTGCCCGGGCCTAAGCGTGGGGACTCTCTCTTCCGTGCCGGTATCGTCTTCACTATCAGAAGGCGACTCCTGGCGCAGGTGACGCTGACCTGACACACCACGTCCACTTTGCATGACAGCGGTTCGGCCTCCAACTCTCAAGTGATTCATTGGATCAGTCAACTGATCACACACCTCTGTACTCTGTGGGTGACCAGAAGGACTTTGGTGGGTGTATGGAAGACCAAATTTCATGGGAGTACTCTGAACATAATTTCCAGTGCGACCACCAGAGAATGGGTTCACATGTGGCGTGGAAAACTGTGAATAGTCCGGGTCATAACTGTCCACGTCATCAATAAACGGATTCGTGTTTTTCCACTTGGGCCGGCGAGCCTCACTCAAAGGATGAAACACGTAACCCCCTTTCCTCTGTTCATTCTTGGCAAATTGTTTGAACGGGTTGTCACTTTCATTCCACAAACAGTGTTTTTCGTTGTCCACTAAGCGTCCGTCACGTCCTTCACTCATGGCGAACTTGTTGCTGCTAACTCCTCCGAACATCCAACCTCGAGGTGTAGCTTAGCAATTAGCTCCTCCGTTCCTCACCGACACGGTTCGACTTTTTAAAACTTTCTTTCAGCGTATGTCACTTCAAACGTGCTCACCACAATGTCCCGAGCCTCCAGTCCCTTCGTGGTCGCCAGTGTTAAACCTTTCCTGCCTCCTCACCGGACCGTGGTCGGGCGTCACAGGGGAGGTGTTCCGTCACCTCCAAGGCTGGAGCGCGCACTCCAGGGTTTAATGTCCTTTTCGTCGGCTGGAGCTGGGACATGGATGAGTCGAGTCTTTGGTAGAGCGTTCTTTTGGTTTATTTCGTCGCAGTTCGAAGTTGACAAGTACCGGGCACTTCTACACGTTTTCTTCCCCAGAGAGACGTCAATCTCCCGGCAGCCCCTCCCACACGCAGCGGCCACACCACACATACACGAACAGCGGCAGACACTCCACACTCACTCCCACAACACTAGACACCACACCTTTACCTCACATTGAGTAGCCTCATATCAATAGGACATTAAAAATGTTAGTTGTTTTTTTTAAGTTATCCAAGATGGCTGCCTCACTCAAAACGCTCCGTAAGACTACAAACATGGTGAATGAATTGGGCCTTCCGGTTTCGGATCACAAAGCTCACCGAAATATTCAAAGCAGCTTAAATGATCCTCTTTATTTATTTTAAAATTTAAACTGACTTGTGTGATCTTGGTGTGACAGCAAAGTTGTGTACTGGTCTTTTTCCTGCACTGCCTTTTTATGTCGACTAGAGGGGAGAAATGAGAAGAGGCTGGGTGTGAGGTCAGTCAGATCGACTGCTCCTTGTCTGTATATACCATTCCCTACCTAGCCAACAGAATGTTGCCACTGAAAAAGGTCATGCTGATATTTCACATGTATTGATGGATTGAGAAGATCTTGTCTTGATGTCGGCAGAGTCTCACCTCTCAGCAAAGCCTTCTTGTGATGGGGAATGTGTTTTCAATGCGGTTTAGGTCTGCGGAGTCCATCCATGAAACATTTTGACTGCGATGATTTCTGAAATTCATTGTGAAATATGCTTGTGTCTCTACAGAAGAAGAGAGTATTTAATAGAATAATCTGCGGCTCCTTATGCCAATAGGAACCTTGAAGCCTTACTTGCTTCCAAGTGACCACTTTTTTGCCCAGGCAGTCTGTTCTACTTCAGTGTTGGGGAGGTTGGAGCCGAGAATCTTCTCTGTAGTCTGTTCTTGTCAGGACAGTGAGGATGGTCCAAAGAACAGACTAGATAATGGCCATGTAAAATTGAAGTGACCTGCTGTATGTTCTTCACATTGAGGTGTCTGAAGATGAAGGTGTGTCTGGTTGTTGTTTGCCTGAATGCACAGGTTTGATCAAGTGTAGGGAGTTTTCATTATAGAGCCAGGGATTCACTCGGAACAAAACAAATGTTAAAACCGTTTTTTTCTTTCTCTTTTCCTGCCCAGAAGCCAACTGTGAGCTAGTTACCGAGCGTTCAACCAATTTTAGCTGTCAGTCTCAATGACCAGTCCGACATCTCCAGTACGGTCATCTTCATTTCCACCGACACGCTCAATTGCACATCATATGTAAATGTGAGAGTTCGGCTGTAATAGTGTAGGATTTGCAATTTAGGTTTTATTGGCAGAATAACAGATGCCTCGCAGCAATAGAGAATATCAATGAGCTGCGACTCCTCTTATCCCTTTCTGAGCGGAGGAGCAGTGCAGGGGAAGCATGTGAGGGAGGCGAGCAGCGAGCCGGGCCGGCGCTTTTCTGCATGTCGAGCAGTCATTAGCGGGACCCCGCTTTATTTGGTGATATGAGGAGAGACGGGAGAAATCACACAGAGCACCACCTTGCCAAGCAGATTTGATTTACTTTATTTACACACAAACATAAACCCTGTTGGGGGACTCATTTGTTAGAAACAGCAGGATTCTCGCAGGGAGATGGAACAAACACAAACAGACCTGATTAGCACATCGTGATTAATGGTTCTGATAAAAGAGTTGGATAGAGGGATCCGAAACAGGTGTGTGAATGTGTGCGAAGGTGTTTCTTCCTGCATCAAAAGTGGAGCAAGGATTCATCCAAGAGTTTTCATTTGGCTGGAGAAGTTATGCGAAAACTATTTCTATGTCCGTCAGGATCTGTGAATCTACCGAGTGGAACGTCAAAAACGCACCATGTGAACGGAGAGAAATTGTAAACTTTATGTTTTTCGGACACTTTGGACACATTAATGGTGGCACAGCTTCTCAAATCTGCGTCACAGAGGGGAGTGGATTTGGCGCTTCATTAAGTTACATGCTTAAACAACTCAACAGTGTGATGGAAAAATTATTATCACTGTTCAGACTAATGGAAAGTTACTGGTGAAGACTGCCTCATTCTTTTTTTTCATTGTACCACTCCTCCTTGTTGTGCTTGCTGAGAATTCCTCAGTGAGTTTCAACTTCAAACTGTGAACTTGTCTTCTCACTCTCTTTGCAAAGATTCTTCAATAAATATTCAATAGCTGTCTGTCTGTCTGTCTATCTGTCTATCCATCTATCCATCATCCATCCATCCATCATCCATCTATCTATCTATCTATCTATCTATCTATCTATCTATCTGTCTATCTATCTATCATCTATCTATCTATTATCTATCTATCTGTCTATCTATTATCTATCTATCTGTCTATCTATCTATCTATCTGTCTGTCTGTCTGTCTGTCTCTCTCTCTCTCTATCTATCTATCTATCTATCTATCTATCTATCTATTATCTAGCTATCTAGCTATCTGTCTATCTGTCTATCTATCTATCTATCTATCATCTATCTATCTATTATCTATCTATCTGTCTATCTGTCTGTCTGTCTGTCTGTCTGTCTGTCTGTCTGTCTGTCTGTCTGTCTGTCTCTATCTATCTATCTATCTAGCTATCTAGCTATCTAGCTATCTATCTAGCTATCTAGCTATCTGTCTATCTATTATCTATCTATCTGTCTATCTATCTATCTATCTATCTGTGATAAATATATTCAATGTGACTCTGCAAAACGGAAAAAAAAATGTGAATTTGCGGAAGTGTAGAGCACAGCCACATAGATCACAAGCTTGCTGGTTCGCGTCCAGTTGATTTATTTTATCCATTCATTCTTTATTAAAATTAACAAATTTTATTGTGAGCCTGTTTGAAATATCAAAGATGCCAGCCTGAGAGAGTTCTCAGGTTGGTTGTTCTCTTCGCTTCAACCGCACATTATTGTTGCTGGTCTCAAGAAACAACAATAGTATGATGGTCACACACTTCTATATCATGCTGATGCTCAGTGTTCACTCTTGATGTGTATAGATTTCTCCTCAAATACATGCTTTAAAATACATGCGAGTGTGTGCGAGTGTGCATGTTGTTTTGGACTATTAATGATGTCTCCTGTGGTCTTGGATGTCGCTCAAAAAACAGCTATATTTCATAGAACAAGACAGGCCTAACTTTGAAGGGCTGATGTGGGTGGCTGCTGAGAATTCCTGGGAATCATGGCTAATGATAAAGTGTGCCCAATATCTTGATATAAATAAAGAGCTGCCAACAGATGTCGAAAGTGGGTTCCTTCTGAGGGGGAGAAATGAGCCACACTGTGTGATTCGGAGGCTGCGTGCAGCATTTTTCCAAAAGCAAGAGCCCGTCAGAAAAGTACAAAGTGACACGAGCAACTTTTCTTCCTCCACCCACTGATCATGATGAAAGAGACGCTGAGGTTTGTGCCCTCCGATACTGAGACAGACTATTTTTTACAAATGCTGCAATAAATGAGGCTGAACAGAAGGGAACGCTGCGACATGATCTAATTCTCAACTCATCGAGATTGATTGTTTTTCCAGAGTCACTCAAAATACACGGCGAGATACAGTGTGTGCGTGTAAACTGAAGATTACCTCTGTTGATGTATTATACCTGTATGAGAGCCAAATCATTTTCTTTTAAACTGCACAGTCAAAATAGCATCCATTTTCTAACAGGATGTGTTCCATTCCAGCTGGTCACATATTGTTGCGGCTACATTACGGTGTGTGTTATCATCACTGTGGGACACAAACTCAACCTTTAGAGCTGATATTTCCAGGTGGTGGTAAACAAGTGAGATGTTATTTGAATGCAATATGATAAGAGCACAGGTGTTGCCTATAGAGCTGCAGCGCAGGTCATCAAGAATGGTCATACCCAACATGTATTTGCCCTCACCATCAGGTCATGAGATCATCTCAGACTTGACTTCCCACATCTGTTGCAGAACATTTACATGATTGCACCTTTAAACTTGTGCTCGTGTAGATAGTCGCAGGATGTCGAGAACAGCCCTGGGCTGGATCGACTTGTTCTCCTCATGTGTTTCTGATGATACCCCTCCTTTGAAGTTTTCTCAAAATGCAATGTTGTCCCACCAAATACGTCACCGTTGTCTGAACTGTGTTCATCCTGCTGCTGCTTCAACTGTTTATTCTTGGTCTGTCTCTACTCTAGTCAAGTTTTCCTATGAATACTTTTACATTTTTAGTGAGTTGAGTGAAAATGCTCAAAAAGAAAATGCGACTATACGCCAGTTTTCCATTTGTTATCATTTTGAGATTATTCTGAGCAGAGTGTGCCACAAGGTGATGTCATCATCTCTGCCACAAAACAAACAACACACTTGGCTGAGGTTTCCTTGCTGTTTCCCATCCAGAACAGCATCAGGCGACACCCACACTGAGCTGCACAGTTTCCTAACTGATCATTTTCCATGCCGATTTAAAAAAAAAGTCCTCCAGTACGAAGCCGTTTCTGCCTTCCACACAGATCTGCAGGAAACTATCCAAAACAATGTAGTTCCTATGCCAGGACTGTAGAGGTGCTATAATGTTCTAGCAACAAATAAGAAAATGGTGTTTACAGATGATGCGGTTCAGCCATTATTGCAAAGGTCAGACATGAGAAACATAAGCGAGTGTCCAGGGATGAGTGTTTTTAGCAGCACTGTGGTCACCTGCTTCCTGCTCCATTGACACCACAAGGGTTAATCGGCTTGAATTTCAATTCCAGTTCATGTTTGATAATGGTTGAGAAAACACTGGAAATATTTTACTGGTGTTTGTGACTGGCATCTCTGAAGAGTGTGTGCTACCTACATGTCTGAAGCATGTCTGTATCAACAATCATTTGCTGCTGACAACGCGAGAGTAGCAGAAGATATTGTGTTAGTATTTACAAAACCACAACAGTTGTTGCTGAATGTACGCAGTGCGCCAGTACTGTCGTGAAGTGGCGACTTTCAGGAAGCCAGCTGAGGCAATCCACAAAACCTGCTTCCATTGCTACAAGTTTGGATTCCTATTTATCGACACGCAGACAAATCCAGCTGATTCAAGCGTCAAAGGATTGTTACGAATTTCTAACATTTCCGTTCGAATCTTTATTGTCGCTATTTGTGAAAATTCAACTACAAAAAGCTCCATAAAAACCCAATTTCTTTGTCACGAGTCGCGTCCACAGATCACTAAGCAATACTTCCTGGCACTGTCTCAGATTCTGCCTTCGACACATGATGTAATCTACCTGTGAACTCCTCCCTCCACTTATACATGTAGGCCTGTTCCTCACGCTCCTGCGCATAACTGCTTGCCACCTCCATCATTTTAGCAAACTCCACCTTCCATCTTCCCCGCAGCTTTTCTGTGCACTTCCTCAGGTCCCCCTCGTCCCCTCACCTCACTATTTAAGTCCGCTCCTATCACTCACCACCACTCAAAGCTTGCTCTTTGACAGTTCAGGAGACAATTTTGAAAATCTCATTTCAGGCTCATTTTGGCTTCTATTTTGTCTGAAGTGTTTCTCCGAAAAATGCACTTGGATAAGAGGGAGTGCCGGCTTATGTGAGATATCTTCCCTCTTAATAATACCGGGTCAAAAAGTGACCTGAATTGTGTTTAGGTAGGTCCATAGGGAAAGCGATCCATCCTAGATCCTGCGTACCCAGCACAGAGGGTTGAGAAATGTTAGCAGGCTGTGATCATTTTAGATAGATGGATACTCATTACCCTGGAGGATCACACGCAGCATTCACTTCCATTCTCACTTTAACTCCTCCTGTAACACTCCTGTCTTTCTACCACATGTTTCTGAAGTTAAAGGGGTTCAACTGTTACCCAGAAATAATACTACCGCATGTGACCCTGCAGAAGATTTTTGAGATGAGTCATTGCAACAATTTGAGGAAAGTAACATGCCTTCTGTGACCCATGTGATATGTTTTTGTCAGAAATCCCACACATGAAGATAAAATATGATGTGATAAAGTCAAGTGGAGATTGCAGCAAACACAACATGCAACATGGAAGTGAACATAGTGATGCCAGGGTTTTGTGTTTTTTGTAATGGGGGGAAAAAGGAACATGGTAATGACTAAATGTCAGGAGTACATCCTTACACCTGAAGGAAGGGACTGGGTGAGGACGGCGCAGATGGGAGTGAGATTTAGTTCTCATGATTAAAAGCGTTTTTATTATCAACTAAATAAACGTCAAAGCCCCTGTTTGTCCCCTTGTTTTTCTCTCTCGGATCGCGGATGATCAGGATGGATTCACTCTTAACAAACCCCAGACATAAGGGGATCATCTTCTAAGAGTCAAGGTAGTGATCAGGAAGGGTAGATGAGGTATCATGAAACAGTATTGCAGGGTTGATGAAACAGTGTCTTGATTTTCAGAGGCCACTAGATGACGCTCTTGGTTTAGAAATGATGTGACATTGAACTAGTTCTAGTTCAAGTCCTAACATTTTATAGCAGACAGTGCCATCTGGTGGCCTCTGAAAATCAGGACACTGTTTCACGAAGCCTCATCAATGCTTCGATATGTGTCATGAAACCACACCTGCCTGTCACTTGTGATCACAGCCAGCCTCTGAGAAGTATGTTTGACATCTCTTCTAAAACTTCAAAGGAGAACAAAGTAACATGTTGGGCATCTTATCGCACTGGTGAAAAAGGGGAGACACTGGAGAAATAACAAATCCAGTAATTCTTGTGTTGGTTCCACACACCAGCTGTCGAGGGGAAGTAAATGAAACCTTTTGGAAATCTCTTTTCAAATTTTGTTTTCCACTGCGCTCTCGCCCTGTGGTAAATCTCTCTGTCACCTCGCCTAGTTTGCTTCTGTATACTTCTGTTTCTTCTTGTTGTGTGCGACACAGACACTGTCTTGACTCATCAACTTCTATTGTGGAAATTATCGTATATTACTTATTACCAAATAATCAAAATATTCAGCCGTGGGTCCAAATTCAGTTTTTAAGATAACATTTTAGATATAAGTGCGAGCAGTAAATTATCTGGTAAAACTTCAACTGTGTTTGAAAATAGATGCTATAGACTAAACTCGGATTTTAGCGAGCACATGTGACTGAAGGGGGTCTGACTAAGCGCCAAGAATTAGCTTTTAACATTAGCTTTTCATCGTTCAGCCAAAATAAACATCTGCGCAGTTTAAATCGGGTCCATCCAAATGTTTCGGATGCCCACAGGAATGTGTACGGTGGTTTGGGACAATCGACAATCCAATACCAGCTAATGATCTCATGTTTTTTGGGTTTTTTTTTCCTCCCATTGGGTAGACTCACAGAAAGTAAACAGTATGTTTACTTACTGGCAGTTATTTGATCAGTGTAATGACTGGAGACGTTGTCTTGGGAATTTTCTTTTGAGTGTATGTAAGCAAGAAATCGACCTTTTATAAGGAGGACAAGATTTGACATGATGCCTCCTACTTTTAAAGGGATATCATCAGAAGGTTTCTTTTTTTTTTTACTTTCGAGGAGAGCTTTTTTCAGCAGTAAACTTTAGATGCAGTCCTCTTGTCATCTTCGTCCCCTAATGTGACAGCTTTGACAGCCGAAGTAGCTTTTCCTCCTCATTACCGCGACAGATGATGCGATGCTTCTGTTGCCTGGTGTTTTAACACACAACTTGATGATCCGGAAATAAAATTTACCACTTGGACAGTTTTGTAATAATAAAAACTAAAATAAAATAACATAACATACATACATAACATTTCTGCTTGGAAAGCTGATGCAAATTATTGTTGAAGTGCTTTGACACACACTTGTAAAACTTGCTGCTCTGCTGTTGTGCAAATGTATATTGAAATTAAGGGAGGTTGATGATACAGCTGTCGTCATATATTAAACCTCAAGTGGTCATTTTGATGAATAGAACCACTTGTAGGTATCAAGTGGAGAGACTCAGCTAACTTTATCATTTATCCATTGATTCATTTCTAACTACTTATCGATTGCTAGGACGCCGGGAAAATGCTTTCTGCTCCGTGATGTACTCCAGCAAACACTGCCGGAGGAACTGAAGGTCTTTCATAACCAGTGGTGAAACAATCACACAGGTGCATTCTGTTGTTGTTAATATACAGGTCCAGTGTGACGCTACATGCCGCGTCACTTACCTTGTGTTCAAGGAGGAGCAAGCTTGGTGCTGATTTATTCCATTGCATTCAGTCATTTTTTTTATCATTTATCCCTAAATGTGCTGCACAGCTACAGAGCAAAGGCACTTTGAGGGGCAAAATTTGTTTTTTGTGATGACTAATCTGAAGTGTTTGTCAGTTGATTTGTTGACTTACTTGCATTGTAGTGAGTCTTGTCTTCTGTCATGGCTGTTAGACCCAGGTGCAATGTGTGCTGGACGACAGAAGGCACGGAGATGAGGTTAAATTAAATAATTTAATGAACAAGACAAGGTTTTACACAGACCAACAGGAACGATGAACGAAAGGCGCCAAAACCAGAACACGGACCGGGAATTACACGAAAGGGCTGTGGAAAACCTGGAACAAAAGAGAGGCGGAGTGAATAAAACGGGGAGAACTCAAACTTTCTCGCGTAGCCCAATAAACATAAAACACTCGGTGGTGGACAAAAAAAACAACACACACAGTGAAATAACTACATCAATGACAAAGCAAAAAGTGTGATCTACAAAATACTCACACGCGGAACTCTACCGGAGATTGAAAATGAAAGCAGAGATGAAAAGGAATGGAAATCAAGCGCACAAGAATATTCGAAGGAGCTTAAACAAGAGAGAAGTCTTGGGAGAGTTTACCATGAGGAACGCGAAGAAACCATCTGGCGACAATAGCTGGCGTCGGAAATGGAAACAAAGGAACAACCGGGAATCACAGAAATAAAAACATGGAAAAACGTGGACATGACAGTAACAATACAGACATGGAGGAAGCGGACATGACACCTTCAACTCTACCACTTTTTTCCACACATCAGCAATGCTGTGTGATAAAACTTTCCGTGTCATGACTCTGCCCCTGATCACCTAAGTACTTAAGCACCTGGACTCCAGCAACATGTGCCAGATCGTGTCTTCTAGTTTCCTGGACTCTCCTCTTTGTGCCCACAAGATCGACTCCCATTCTTTCCCTATGGACTTCTAGTTTCTGTGACGCTCCTGTGGTAACTCCTCGTTCTCTTGGTTCTCCTTGTTCGGTCTCTCGTTCTGTGAGCTAGCTAACTTTGGATTATTCTGTGTTAAACCCTGGTGCCTGAGTTAAGTGTTTAGTTTCTCCCAGTTTCCATGGGTTTCCTGTTCTCTTTTGTAGTTTATTCTCGGTTCGTTGTACTTTCAGCTTTTGCTTCTCCCAGTTCAGTGATGCTTTCTGTTGTGTTTTTGTTGTTTGTTTAATTATTAAATATTATTTTTAACTCGCTCCTGCCTCACTGTAACTTTCACCACTTGCACTTGGGTCCAGCTCCACGTCCTCAACACGTGGCTTTCGCTACACGTTCCTCGAATCGTGACATTCCGGGTGTTAATTTTGGTGAAAAAAAAGTACCCTGCAACCTCCAAAAATGGAAGCAATCTACCTCAGTTTGCATTGCATAATAAAATGGCTCAGAAGCATTTTCACACCAAAAAAAGTGTTTTGGTATCAAGCATTTCAAGGAAAAATCATTAAAACTCATTTGCGTCTCGCTTTCTTTGATCGTTTGCTTCATTCACGATGGCTGTTAATTGATGTGTAATTACCTGATGTAATTATGTGATTTACCTTGTGTGTGCATCTGCAAGAAAGAACAAATCACAAACATGTTCTCTCATTAAAAGTTGAAGAGTAATTGTGTTTATAATTCTAAGTCGGGCTTGTTTATATCTGTTTCACAATTACACTAAAAACAAGTTTTTAAAGTATCATTACGAGAAGATATTAAATCGTTCAAAGGCATTTATAGCAATAGGCAAGTGGCCTCATTGGAAAAATGAAGCTCCCTTCAGCAGTTCTTCTCCCACAGAAATCAGCCTCCACCTTCACAACCCGCCTTAAGACATCCCACCACATCACACCTCTTCTTTTCATATCCTCGTTGACTGCATCCATGAGTGTCATTGGATTTCATCTGCTTCACCCTTTTTTCTGGACTACATGGAGATATTGAAGAAAGAAGTCTAATCTTTGCTAGAAAAAAAACACAGAACATACAGAGATACGTGGTAAAGCGCTTTATTTATGTTACGACTGTGTTACTACCATATAATAACAGCACTCTGAGCAAATAGGTAGCATAAGAGAAGCCTGAGAACCCAGAAGTGTAACACACAAATCCTCACCTGCTCCGGTACACGACATGAGTAAAGGAAGTACTGTATAATAACAGTGTTGATGGCCAGACAATAGTGCCATCCATTACTGTTCTGTTCAGGAACAACGTGCCACGCTCTAATACACTGCAATCTGTAAATCACAGGCTGAAATTGATTTCCGGAGCCTTGGTGTGGCCCAGAATAAAAGCCCTTATTTCGCTCCTCAAAACCCCATTAATGAAAACTGGTTCACTATCCATATTTCATGAACGACGCCTTTCTCTTTTGCATGTTGACTAAAAACAAAATCTTCTGAACTATCCAATAAAAAGAAGAGATAACAGAGTCTGGCTGTGAGAAACTGCAGCGCCACATTACAGTGTTCCACCCCAGCTGTGCAGCGGCCTCCGCTCATATTAAATATTGATTGTGGCATTGGTGTTCATGAATACAGTGTGTTTATTGCTACGAGGGAGTTTGTCAGGGCTTCCAGGGAAATGCATCTTTGCTAATAAGAAGTGGGGTGTTGTATAAAATATGTATGTGCCTTCAGATAAGCTTCCACGGAGGGGTGCACAGCCCCATTTTTAGGGTTATAAATGGAAGACAGGGAAATAATAAATGGTCACTTGGTTATTCAGTGCAACAACATGGGAACACTTTTTTTTTTTCTTCTTCTTCTTCTGAGGCTCACTGAGCCACACTTAATGAGTGTGAGGGTGAAAGTTCAATCTCAATCTCGCCACTTCACTCGTGATGGACGAGAGCGAGAACATGAAGGTTAATTAGCTTTTCTGCTGCTGGTTGAGGACACAAACAACTCGGTTGTATGAATGTTGTCACGGCTTTATGCCACTCAAGGTAATGTCTCACTACGACGTTTGGAAAGCTACTTTTTTTTTTTCTATCGAGCATCATTCACTTTCTAGAAACTGCAACATTTAAAACCAACTGATTCAAAGTGTATTGGATCTTTCATGTACATATATTTCTAGCTTTATAACCAAACCCCTTTTGAATTGTTTACAGAGACCAGCATTTTTATATGAGCATTAAAGCATCACCTGATGTCAACTTCTCATTAATATTTTAAATCTATATATAATCGCAGGTGAATCTACTTACTAGTACATTTGTGTATTCGAAAGAGAAAAAAAAAATGTCATGGCGACAGGCTGCCAGCAGGTATCAGCGCCTTAATATTCTTCAGTCTGCCACACGCTGTCTTTTATTACAGCTGTTGTGTTACAGAAGTGCTGAATCCAATACATAGTTGCGCTCATCAATTGTGTATGAGTTGTCAGACAAATCGAGAGTTTTAATCCGAGTTCAGGAGAATGAAACTATTAGCCCGCATTGATTTCACTGCAAGCTGCAGTGCAGATTGAGTCACTTCCAATACATGTCATGACAACCGCCTGGAATGAATACCATGAAAACTTCTGCAAAGAAAGTTGCTCTGCTCTTCCATTGTGGCAGAGGTTTATTGTGAGGAGTATTTTTAAATCAGTCTGAAAGGCTACTTTGCTTTTGAAATGACAGGAAGGAACTTCTTCAGCCCATGAGCAGCACTGACCCCGAAGTCATGGGTTCATGTCCCTCTGAGAAGTTGATTCTTCAGTCATGCTGTATTCACCATTACATGACAATACAATATCCGCTATATTCTTTATTGTGTTGCTGTTCTTCTCCCCATGTGTTATAGGAGCTCTGTGACTTTATTGCCTCCCACTGTTTGGTTGAACTCATTGCAAATTATATTTGTGCTGTAGATGGAGAGCAATTTTCTTAAGGAAAAAAAGAAACAATATGCGTGGAAGTGAGCAGCTTGGCCATGGGATGTGCTCTCTGGAGAGCCTTTCTAATTGATATTTGGCAACAATTGACATTCATTTGCAGGCTAAAAAATGTAAAACTGAACAAGAGGGTTTGTAGAACAATAACAGATGTCTAAAAATCAGGCTCATGGGCTTCTGTCATAATTCAATTTATGACACATTTTTTTCTCAAACTTTACGACCTTGTGTTGCACTGTTGCGTCAACAAGGCTGTGTATCTTCATTGGTCTCGCAATTCAGTTCTGATGATCCTGCCTACCATTTCATACAATATCACCATCCACTACAACAGTTTAAATCCTGAATTCTTATGGAACAGGAAATCTCCTTTTGCATCAATGGAAACAAGCAAGTAGTCTGATAAATTTCAACTCTTTCTTTATTATTCGTGGTCTGTTGTTGTCTACATCTCAAACAACAAAATAACAGGCTGCATTTTAGTCCCATCCCATCGAATGGTCTCCTACACTTAGCTTTGCTTTCATTGTATACTGCATGGAAAACATTCTCTCTGAAGTGGCTGCGACATGGTAACGTCTTCCGTCGCTCCCATGTCTTTACCGGTGCTAAAGCCCGACTTTTTCCAACAACCAGAACAGGCCATAGATCCTTCACGGCACACATTCTCAGTCATTTAAAATTTTTTTTATTGTTTTTAGGCTGGTTCTGCTGTGCCACTAGCAGTTGCTGGCTGGTAACGGTTTACGTGGCTCCTCAGATTAGTTGCCTATTTCCTCATGAAGTATCTTTCACACACTCTGCGTCTTGTCAACTTCCTACCTACTACCTGTCCATAAAAGTCCAAAAAAGTCCTTCTCCATGAGGTTGTGTAAAACTATTGGTTATGTCACCCATGACTTTGCCAGTGTGCATGGAATAAAAAATTGAACATAAACTTGATTATGATAATAAACATTCATGTGTGCGTCATGATGCATCGAGGAAATGATTATTTTCAACAGCCAACATTAAAAAAGTGACATAATAATAAATAAATAAAACAACACTAAACTTGATCACAAGACTGAAGGCCTCTGCATAAACCCATTGATGTCAGTGTTTTCATCTTCCATTTTAATTTGCCCTCTACTCTGGTCTTCATTCTCACTAAAGCTAGTCCGTTGTTTTATGTCCAACGAGCAGGTTGTGGCCCCTCCATTGTGATGATCATCATCAAAAAACGGCTCTATTCTTCGAGTGAAGTTTTGCAAACACTCCAAAATGGCAGCTTCTTTTTTTATTTACTTGTTTTCAAATTGGGCTGCAAAAAATATTGTATTTGGCTCTGTATCAGAGAATCTCTCCTCCCGAGGCGAGCGAGTGGCCATCTGCTGCATTTTCCGAATTTGGTTTCAATTTTTTTCTGAAAACAGCTCAACAACTCCTTTGCCCATTTATCTTTAATATAAAGTGTAGATTCCACTGAAGATCAAATTAAATATATGTATAGTGCAATGATTTATCATTATTTCAACAGTTTGTCTGGTGTTTCTTACATTTTTATTTCTGTTTATTACAAATACAAAGTATGTTGAACTGTGCTGATGGAATTCGTGTGACCACTTGGGTTTTCTCTGCCTCCTTTGTTGATGAATGAGAGACCACACCATCGTTTCACAGATTTTTGTCCAGCCTTGCACTGTGTCCTCCCTCCTGAAAAACCTTCATCTTTTTAACTTTCTTAAACTTTTTTTAGATATAAATGATCACACTCGTTTTCTTTGCGTGCGGGAACAAATTCAATGCAGGAGTTAGAGTTGGGGCTTTGGATCTTTGTATTGTATTGTATCTGAAGTGAGTAAATGCTCTGAAGTTGAGAGTCAGGTGCGATGAAATTCAACAACTCAGTGGGGCACCATGTGTGATATTCTCTCTTTTCTTTACCGTCCTTTGATGTCTGAATAAGAATGGACCCCACGTCGAACATCTCAGTCTCAGCACTGCATTCATGTGCACTTTCACAGTCTTATGACATTTCTTTGAGGATTCCTTGGGAGCGATGACTTGACTCACTTCATTGCTTCTGAGGTGTTTTGTTTGAAAGCACAGGATGGGTGTTTGTTGTCTCTTCTCTTCAAGAATGTTCATACGGCCATCTCAAAATTGTCCTTAAATTGACAGGCTTCAGCGCAGACTAGCTTCACCATTTAACATGGGTAACTTAACCTTAATGTAAATGCTGTCTGACATCATAATTTGAAACACACAAAAAGAAATTTAAAAAAATACTAAACTTGATCAATATATTTGGGGTAAACATGAGTCTATCTTTCTATTTCACACCGAAACATAATCTTTGTCCTAGTCATGAGACCATGTGTCACGAAAAAGATTCTTCATGTCAGAATCTTTTTCTGCTGATGGTAGGGAATGAGGGGAATGAAAAGTGAAAATATACCTCCAAAAAAGAATAAAAGTAACAGTTTCAAACAAATGAACAAGCTGCTTGCCAAAAAAGTATTAACCTGAATGCATTATTATCCAGACAGTCGATACACAATGAAAGAAAAGGACAGAAAAAAAGTTTGTGTATAGTCAAGGCTCTTTTTTAAAATGTTTAAAAGACCCAAACCATTTATTCTGACTTAAAGCTGTTCAAATAATATATTTATTTTAAATAATACCCTCTGTTCCTTTCCTTCCAATACATATTGGGACTATTACTTTTTTGGTGTTTTAAAAAGGTTAATTATATTTTTTTCTTTAGTAATCCAATGTCACATACAAATACATAACAAGTTCAAGTTAGAAAAATGTCCATTTCACACGAAACAACCTTTGAGTCTGTTGCAGTTTCAACAGATTCCAAACATCAGTCATCAGTCATTGAAGCTATTTGTTGATCAAGACAAAACCAACTGAAACCATGTGATGTCACACAGACTCCTGACGCTGATGGGTGAAGTTCTGTCACTGTTTATGTGTTGAGACGTTCTCTTACTCGACATGGACTGAAGAGGTTTCATGGAACAGTGTCACTATTTTTCAGGAGCTGGTGGTCCCAGATTAGAAACGATTCAGAGTTTCATTCAAATAGTTGTTAAAAGTCAAAGACTATAGAGTAGAGAGCGCCATCTAGTGGCCCATCTTTAGGTTTTACACAATATGGTTTTGCTCAAAGAGTCTTGCAAGATCTTTTGTCGGTCCATCTTTGTACGTGCTGTGTGGCGTTCTTAAAGAATGTTCTTTAGTGTGAACAGGCTTCTGTGCTAATGTGTGAGCACTGATCTGTTGTGGTGAAGAAGGATCCCTCGACTTTGGGGGGAACAAACTTGGCCTTAAACTATGAAACACTATCATAAATATAGTGGTTTGCCAAGGCGGGTGCTGAGCATCCCCCCCTAGAGTAAAGGTGTGGGACGTCACCTTCTGGAAAGCAGTCACTTGAGGTGGTGTTGGGTGTGTTGAGATGCGACAAAGAACTTACTTGTGAAAGTCCCAGCCAGTCCCTGGAGTGGCAGATTTATTTTGGATTAATAGTTCTGTTTGTAACTGAAGTGCAGATTCTTAGTGTTTAAAAATGGAGCAGCGATTATAGTGTCAACAGAGAAGACGCTAATCACTTTAAAAATCTTCGTCACTTTGTGTTCACAGAGAGCCGTTTTGAATGTCGCCTTCTTGGTGTTCGAGTTCTCATCTTCACTTTGTTAGCAGAGAAGAGCACAGTCAGGAAATAGCTTTGTGTTTGAACATTCACCATTTCCTCCTTTCATTGTCGTATCAGAGGAAAGGCCACTGAATGATGTCCTTAACAAAAATCAGGTTTGATTTTTCTTGCTGCCAGTGTATGTAGCCTGTTACTAGAGCGCACACAATTACCTGGAGTTCTCAGCGGGGACTCTCTTTTCAACCCAAGCACGCTGTTTTATTTTGTATCTCAAAGAGTGCTATTGACATAGCAGTTAAAGGCTTGGTTAAAGGCTTCAGCGGTTGTGAAGAAATGTATATCATTGCAAGCGGCACTGCAGCCTCATGACTTCACACTTGTAACACATCATTTATGACAGAAGTCACTTGTTGGCACACTGTTGTACTTGCACATAAAAAGGAAAAAGGCTGGAAAAAGCTGTCTGTGAATGTTGATAGGAAGGCAAGAAACAGATGATTGGGTTTTGGTGGTGTTCTGGATTATGATCTGGATCCTGTTGATTCCACGTGGCCACTGTCAGCATGTCCTCACTGCTGAGCTCAACCAGTGCTGCCAACACTGTGGTGAGGGAAGTCAATATTGCTGGTCCTAGGTCGCAAGAAGTCGGGAAGCAACTTCATTTCCTGAACAACAATTGATAGTATCAAAGTAGTATCAATGTGAAGTTAAGTTATATTGAATTGAAGTTTACAAAAATGGTTCAAGTACCGTATTGACACGGCTGGTCAGATCAGCTCAGAGGCGAGCACTTATTATGACGTGAAATTACAATTATATGGTTCTTATGATGGTAGCGTAGTCGACGGACATGCAGTCATTTAGCAAAACTAACAAGACACAACCCTTGGATTCAAAGATCATTTGTCGACATACCAGTTAAGAATGGATTGAACTGTGTCGCGCATTCCAAGTGTTGACAGCAAAACAGCCACGTTGACAACCTTGGAAACGTAAATTATCATTCAAACAGGCTTTAAATATTGTATGTCACACTGTATGTATGTGCATGGTCGAACTTGAAAAGAAACAGACACCAAACAGAGTGTAAAATATCACTATTGTCACGTTCTCCACCGACATCGTCTCTGTCAACTGAAGTAAAATCTGACGTCATCATTTGTGCTCGCCCCCAAACCAACGGTTAGTGAGACACCTGCGAGTGGCAATACATGCTTTCACAGAAACAAGGACTGCAAATAGAAGTGCCAAAGACGGTTTGGAAAGTCGCCAAATTTAGCCACCATGTCGTCAAGTTGGCAACACTGAGCTGAACTGACTCTCTTGCTGTGTTTCTGCTGGGTTGTGCGAGCGCCTTCTGGAACACCAGCGCCATCTGGTGTTTGTTTGATAATTATTTGTTACAATGACAGTTCGATAAAATTCATACAATAATCGGGTGGAAATGAGTTGGTGTCCCACGGTCTGCGCTGTCTGAGTGCGTCCATGCTAACGTTCAATATGAGAATCGGACAGACAATATGTGTATTTGAAACAGCATTAGCCTTATTTGCTGGATCAGTGACACATATAACTGCTGCTCTTGACTCGAGCTGCACTGGCTTATTGTAACCGAGTCAAGTCATCCACAGTCCAAGCAAAGTCTTGTCCCGCATTCACACACAAGCGTAGCCTTCAGCAAATGTGAGGAACCTTTTAGCTGTGGTGATGCGACGGCTGCTGCTCTCAAATGTGCTGAAAAGCTTGCCGTAAAGAGCGACCTGTGCGTGTGCATAACCCCTCCTTGTCCAAGCCTGTAGTCATTAGGCGGCTCCTTCTCTCTCCCTTGTCGCCTTTCACTGACACCCCTGCAAATTGAGGGGTTCTGTAATCAGCGGTGTGATTCACGGCCGGTAAGTGACGGAATCGATTGACTGGGATTGAAGAGTCACTCCTAATACCAGTTGGGCTTCACACTGAAGTACTGTTGAAGCGTTGGACGACACAAATGACCAGGGCGGGGGGCCAATCACAGGCAAGGGCCACACTGTGACTTGAAAGTGGCTGAGCGACTAGAGAGGTTTTCTTCTAACACTTGAGACCTGTGTTTCGCTCGAAAATCCTCAGTCATCTCTAACAAGAACTTGGGCCTCATTGAGGGGCACCAGATCATTTCTTTAACCCGCTCTTTAGAACACATACAGGGGTTGGACAAAATAATGGAAACACCAGGTGTTTCCATTATTTTGTCCAGCACCTATATTTTTCAATCTCTGCACCAAAAAATGTTCTCTTCATTAAATAGTTTACACTTGTTTAAGATTAGAACAAGTAAATATATACTTAAATTATAATTAATATTGAGTGGACATTTATTCAAAAATCAAAATCTAACCATTGTGAGGTTTCATGAAACAGTATCGACAAGATGGCACTGTACTTTAAGGCTTCTCAATTCAACCTATTTGAATTTATTGAATAAATGTCTTTGTTTATTATTATTATTATTATTACATATTTCCAAACTCAAGAGCCCCTACTAAGGTCAGAAACCTCAACCTCAGTTTTCACCCCCAAGGCATCACATAGGGACTATTAGCGGACTAGTATTGGAATCGGTACACATGTGAGGATGGTTACGATCGCGATCTCTTCACCACTCGCCACTTTGATTTTGTTGTCACTTTGACATCTGACTAAGCATATGGTGCTATAGATCCCAATGGACACTATTGATCAAGCAAAGCACCACCTCATGGTTAAACCCTGACCCCAACCTGTCTCTCACCGACGTGATGCGCTGTTCATGACATCAGGACGTGCTGCGAAAGACATAACACGTGCCTCAACAGTTGAGTCCACTTGAAAAAAGTCGCTATTTGACGTCTTGGAAGTGATAATGTGTTGGTGAAACACAGTCATTCTTTCAGTGTCGCCTGGAGAGAAGTGGATGTGATGTTCAGGGGTGCGGGAAACTCCGAACCACATTAAAACCAGTGCAGAAATACATGAGGATGGAAAACACTATGCTACTTTTCATGAGACTCACTGCACCCCATCTATTCACTATCACAGAATCTCCTATATCCATGGGATTCTGGAATTCCACGACTCATTTCATGCGCCACTGTGAAACACCTCATGTCCCTAAATCCCTTGCTCTCAGATCAGTGACTCTCTCTGGCTGTTGATGTGGAATTCTTTACTGTCACTTACCAATTGTGTGCCCCAGGGCGCCTACTGGTGGCACTGGTTTCAACGTACACTGTATAAGACAAGTGAAAGGTTTGCCTGTGGTGAATCAGTGTTGTGAGAAAGCAACTTAACCTCTGGTTAAAGTAGAGTTGTTATGTTCCAAAGCTGTGTTTATATGGTCTTGTAACCATAAACTAAACACAAATCCACCAAACAACTTCAGTTGTTGAACGATAAGGTTGAAATCAACCGTAAAAATGGCTGATGTTCTTTTGTTGTCAATAGTTTCAGATTGATCTCCGGTTTTCTCTCTCACTTCCCAGCAGTTGATATTTTGACGGCACTAATCCTTCCAATAAGTTTTAACAATTCAAGAAAGCCGGTGGCTAATTTTGTATCTGAAAATATATTTTTCTGGGATCAAACGGAGACAAATAATCTTAAAGTTTCTTGAGTCAAACGCAATATTGGAGGCCTCTTTGAGCGCTGACATCTTCGTCTTCACATCTAAGACTCCGAACTAAACCTGAAAATAGCTCCCCGCAGTGCACAGCAGGTGAGCTCCCACAAAATCTGCCTAATTTGTTTGTTGCTTCCAGCAAGGTGGAAAAGTTCAGGCACGGCTGCTCAGCTTTTCACTGCTCTGAGACGAAATTAGAAGTGAGCTAATTATTTATAGACTTATTTTGGTGTGTGTTAATGTTCTGCCTGTTCCCTTTGGTTGAGTGTTATCGTGAGTGGAGATGAGGGTTTGTTCGTTGGCGCCGTGTGGCTTTGATGGACTGGTGGTGAGAAGCTGCTGCCTCTTGTTTTACACTGAAGGGATAATCTGGAACGGCAGCTGAGACGCATGTTTGTGTCGCCATGTTGTGGCACGACCTGTTCACTCTCACCTGAAAGGCATCCTCTTAATTTTCACCCTTTGGTGTGAACAAGATCCTCTCAGGTTCCTTATATTATAACTGTTTTTATTTATTTATTTTTGTGCCTCTTACTACACCCACTCCTGCCACATTTATAACAGTGCCTGCCAACAAAAAATATTTTTTTTGTTGATGTTTTTTTTTTGGTTTGTTTAGTTTTTGAGATTGTTTCTGTAGTCCTGTATAGGTGTATCACTAAAATATTTCCAGAATTAATATCTGAATTATGTCTGTTTATCCAGGTGAGACGTATCTTCTCGTCATGTTTCTTGAGAAGACATTTCCCCAATTGTATTCCAGACTCTGACATTTTCAAAGAAAAGAAAAAAAACTCTGTTTAAATGCTGATTTTAAAATTGTCCTCAGTAGCCTCTTGTCCTAAGTCGCTGGTAAAGGCTTCTGTCAGGGTGCTGTGGGAGAAAAGCAGTACAAAAAGAATGTGACAATGAATAATTTATTTTGCGTCCAAATTTTTATGAATAATGTAAATTAAACTGAGTTCGACTCAGTGTGCACAGACACGGACCGAACGATAAAAGCAAACCCTCAATTTCACGCCATTAAAACTATGTTTAAAACATATTGAACTTTGGGTCAAAAAATAAATGTCATTCTGCCTGGAGCGAACCTCGGACCGTCTCCCTGGAGGCAGGCATGGTATTCTACTATCAAATTAGAAAATTCACCTGTAACGTCTAACATGGAATTGTTTGTGCATTTGAATTGTTATATATATATATATTTTTTTTTGTATATATATTTATTATTTTGTGGACCAGTTAAAAAAAAAAAGTAGCGTTGAATTGTTTATATATATATATATATATATATATATATATATATATATATATATATATATATATATATATATGCTTACACTTCCCACTTTTTTGTGGACCAGTAAAAAAAAAAAAAAAAAGAAAAATCACCAAAACAAGATTTAATGGAGCTGGCTGTGATGGAAAAATGTGCTCCACATGGCAATGTGCCGTAGTGGTTATGGTTAATGACCGCACACACGATGCTTTGCAGTCTGTTGCTGTCAGTCATAGCAACATCTATCACTCAACATGGGCCTAAAATAAGGGCTTCGACAACAGCAAGGAGACACCATTGGACAGTGTCTAGCCATGTGAGGCGTACACTTCCCTGCCGGTTCTTGCAGCCTACAGTGTACAATGTCTTCATTTTGTGGAAACTCCAGACTGGGGTGGATGCTGGTGTCCCGTGGTGGTTCCATCTTTTAGGGTCCAAGGATGGCAGGCATGATGAGCCAAATCCCCTTGCAATATTCCTGCTTTATATGCCGACCCCAAACATCCTCAGGGGCCGGTTAGGACCCTCCGGTGTCAATCTTGGCATTGCTGAGACGTTGAGTATGGCAGCAGTGACAGTGATACATTGGGCATCATAATATGTCAACTGGACTCCACGGGGGGCCTCAGTGAGGGGGGCCAACAGTAAACACAGCGTTTCTGAATTAATGTGTTAAGTGAGATGTCCTCCAAATGATAGCTTGGCTGCTAATAACGCACAAATGGACATGGTTTCTAACACAAGGAAAAGTGATTAGCGCACTTAAGCAGCATGAGAGACACCCAGCGCCTTTGGCTGGATTGTTCTGCCATAATTTCTTTATTAATTGCTTCTCTTGGGAGGCGAGAGTACAGGAGGCCCGGGGGTAACTACGTCTGCCACACTTACACACTAGCCTGCTTTTTTCAGACACACTTCCTGCCCAATGCATAATAACATGTCACTCTCTGCTGCTCTTTTTTTTTCTTCTTCTCTTTCTCACGTTCCTGTTTATCGGTAACAGATTTTTTTTTTTTTCTCGCTGCCTCAACTTTCTTCCCTTCCTTTTTTCCATGCATCTTCTTCACTTTACAGCAAGCTTATCCCTCGCACGTCCTCTGTTCTCATCGCAACACCACACCTATTTTTCACTCCCTTTCACCTCAGTAATGTGTGCTCTTCCACCTTCTGTCCTACTTTGTTATTCCAACAGCCTTTCCAACTCAACTTCTTCATCCCACCTTGACAGCAAAGTGGAGCCGTCTCTCCACTCCACTGATTTATGGCACTTGACAGATGAGGTATCTTTAGGCACGCATGGACAGCCATCATTAAGGGAATGAAAAGCTGCCTGCTGGCAGGATATATTTTCGCTTCCGCTCTTGTGTATGTTATTCAGCTCATTGCCTTACTGTACTTTATCAGGTCACCATGCTGCCGTGTGGTCATATTCTGATCACAAACAAGCCTCCTGAAAGACCTGGTTTGGCTACTGTGCACATCTTATGAACCTTATATTCATGGACCAAATGACATCTATTGTTACATTTCTGCGTGGACCGGTACTGGCCTATTTCGCTGGACTTGTACATGTCAAATACTTGCTCATGGCAGTATCTGTCTACAGTGTTCCCTAGCCATCATCCTTGGATTCATTCCTTGGACTGTTTACTCTCTGATGATGAGGGTGGTCGCAGCTACACTACATCACCTGCCTTGACTCGCATATTAAATGCCGTCCCATTCCTAAACCATAGGGTTCTTATGGGAAGGCTGTCCACAAGGTTGAGGAGTGTGTCTATAGGAATTTTTGGCCATTCTTCCAAAAGTGCATTGGTGAGGTTGGTGGAGAAGGCCTGTCCCTCAGTCTCTCATTCATCCCAAACCCATTCCCTGAAGCTCTCTGCGTACTGTACTTGGGCTAAACTGAAGGCCACATGAAGTTTGGAGCTCTGTAGCAATTGACTGTGCAGAAAGTCAGCGACCTCACTATGCGCCTCAGCTTCCACTGACCCCTCTCCGTCAGTTTACATGGCTGACCACTTCGTGGGTGAGTTGCTGTTGTTCCCAAACTCTTCCATTTTCTTATCATAAAGCAGACATTTGACTGTGGAATATTTAGGAGCGAGGAAATTCCACTGCTGTATTTGTTGCATTTGAGCGGTCCATTCTTTCACAAGTGTTTGTCAAAACAGTCTGCAGGACTAGGTGCTTGATTTTATACACCTGTGGCCAGGCCAAGTGGTTAGGACGCCCGATTCTGATCATTTGGATGGGTGAGCAAATGCTTTTGGTAATATAGTGTACTTACAGTGGCCAGGTAGGTACCACCTGACGCATGGTGCAGCGGCGTGCCTCCGCTCCTCTTCAAATCAGCAGTGGATCTATTTTTCACGGAGCTCCACGTGCCGCCGAGGATCTGGGCCTGTGAAAAATGAAAGTGGCGTGTTATAGTTTATGATAGAGAGAAACTGATCTGATACTTTAACAGGGGGACATTCCCGTAAACTGTAGGCCGTAACAGCATCTTAGATATTATATATAAGCATATGCTCATATTGCCCAGGGTAAACCTGAAATGTAAAAACAAAATCTGTGGCAGTGGTGTGATGATTGTTCAGGGAACATGTGCCGAAAAAGATTTTTTTTTTAAATCAGTCTAAAATGGTTGTTATGGTGTTATTACAGTAATTACCTGTATTGGTACTCGGTATCGGCAAGTATTCAATTGACAGTACTTAGTCTGTGAATAAGTGGTATTGGGACACCCATATTTACAATGTTTTTGTCTTTGGCTGAATTAAAGGAGGTGAACTGATGAGGGATTTTCACTTTCTATGGCCCAAATGATCATTGAATAGAACCATCAAAAGCTCTGGAATATTCAAGGGGTGGAAACAGTCCAGGTCTCAAACTGAGTATACACTAACTTCTATTTCATAATCGAGCTGCTAAATCTCACTGAGGAAAATGCCTCTTTCCATCTTTGTCATTACATATTCATATGTGGTTCCTTGAAAGACAAACATTTCAACTGTATGATATAGCACCATTAAATAACAGAGAACAATATTAAATCTCACATGTGGGATTGTGGTGGCACCATTAATTTTATTTTTTAAATTAAATGAGCTTTTTCTGTTTCTTCGCCTGACAGTCTTTTGTGCATGCAGTTGTCCTGTTTACTTTGTTGACTTGATCTGAGATTTGATCTGGCAATCTTGCGGGACAGCTTCCTTGCTGTGATTGACACATCTCTCAGTCAAGGTGAGGAATTGCCAGTGTATATGGAAGGTCAAGCGGAAAAAAGACCTGCTCCACTAAAAAAAAAAAAGTTGCTTTGCATGGCAAGAGCAAACAAGTGAGTCCTGTTGAGCAGTACATACAGTAGAGTAATAAGGTAATGCTCCTTTTTTGTGCCAACAACAACATACTGTTTCTGTTCTGCCTTGAATATGGATCACTTCATATGGTGCTGAAATTTGGTTTTTCAGACAAAGTATCCCCACGTGGTGTTCCTGTGATGTTCAAGAGCCCTCGGGGCTCTTTCAGCTGTCTGGCATACACTGTAATTTTTGTTGGCAAATATTACCCACCTTATTCTGAAATAATCACTGCCGACAACACTGGAAAGAAAAGCTGGTCTTTTGGGTAATTTGCTCTGTTAAAGTTGGCCACAAAATATTTCTTGTTTATTTATTTATTTTGCCTGTTGGCCACTGAAGTAGAAAAAAAAAAATCTTATGAAGTCGCTTCATTTACAAATATACCTTAATGGAATCTAGTTGAAATGAAGCTCACAAACAAATTGCTAATACTACAAGGGTTAAAGATGTGAAAGCAACTTCAATTCCATTTTTATTTATTCTATACTATTATTTATTCTGTATTATTTATATCAACATTGGGTTGTTTTGTGAAAAAGCAAATAAAAACTGCTGATGTGGCGCATGTGTGTCTCATGTCTAAACTTAAAGGTCAGTTGGTGTTTCATGTTACCTTTTGGACAAATGTCTAATTCTCACTCAGGACTGAAACATGGTTTCGCGAGAGCAGTCTTGGGATTCTCTTCTGGTCACGGTCCACTGCCTCCTTCCTCCTGCTATATCTCCAGATTGCTCCTACTGCTGCTGCCTTGCTATCAGTGATCAACTCTCTTTCCCAGACTCAAATAGTCACTTCCTCGCCTGCAGCCCATCTTGCCCCCATTTGACCCAGTTATGAACACACTCAGTTACACTTACATGCCCTTCCGGCATCCTGCCCTCTACAGACCCATTGTGTAGACTTACTATTGTTCCTGCCTGATGACCTTCCTCACCCTCGGACTGATTCCTAGCTATCTCCGTTTTGCCTTCAACCTTGTCTGCTTGTCTTGTCCTGGCAACCTACCTTGTCTTCCGTGCCATTATGTACTGTACAGAGCCACATCTTGGTGTTTCTCCCTCTGATCTGCTCATGGTCCGTCGTGTTGAAGCCCAATGCAACTGGGAAATGAAGACACTATAGATTACACTTGCATTTAGAGCTAGCTTGATCATCTCTTTCCTTCATGACGTTAGCGTTTGAAGCCGCAATGTGTCCCACTGTGGTTCTAATGTCTAATTTCAATGCATGTTCAGCTACACTTGACTCTATGTCTCTCTCCCCAGAAGCTCTTTGATAAGGCACAGACTCATCAACTTCAGAGTTGCACCTCCCAAATAACTTGGAACCCAAAAGCTTGTGATGAGTGATTCACAAGATGGCAGTGACACAGGGTTTATTCAACAGCCATGCAATTCGTATCATAAAACAATAACAATCGAGAAAGCATCGTCGGACTGTGAGATCAAAAACAAGCTGAATCTAAAAACCAAAACAGACACAGGTGGTCAGAACCAACAACAAAGACACACATCCTCACAAGATTGAAAGTAACAGAGACAAGAAAACAGAACACATGGTGAACTGTACACATGCTCGAAATAAGACACAGGCACAGGCCTGAAGGAAAAACCAAGAGATCAAGAATACGATGGTGAAGGAATGAAGCAAACAAGGAAAGACGGGAGTCGCCCTGCACACGATGATGGAATGTAGGTGCTTCAGACTCGTGATGGGTCCATGAGGTTTCGTGACACAGTATGGGTTGATGAATTGTGAAACGCTGGCCTGATTTTCAGAGGCCACCAGATGGCACTGTCTGCTACGACTTGAACTCAACTCTTGAACGCAATGAAACCTCACCTCACATCATGTCTAAACCAAGAGTGCTGGAAAGTAGGACACTGTTTTATCAATCCTGCAATATGGTTTCATGATACCTCATCGACCCATCACTACCTCAGACTGCTACAGTGAGGATTTGCAGATCAGCTCCTGCCGTGTGCCATTACCATGGAAAGTCATGCCTCACAAAAGTATGTCTACAAAACTGGTGAAAATCATTTGTCCATTTGTACATTTTCTGGCTGCTCTCTATAATAAGGGGATTAAATATCCATCTGACTTTTTGAGAAGGTCTCAGCTTAGAATGGCTCTGAAAATATGTAGGAGCTGTAAGCCATTGAAATAGTGGTGAACTTTTCTGGTTTTTCCCTCCTCCCATTCATTTTCAGTGGGAATATTTTGGGACAAATCCTGGAATGTCACATTTTGGTGGCAATTCAACAAAATTTTCTCACATCCAACAAGGAAGATGCGGCGGTGGTTTGGTAGCATAGCTGGTGACTCACTAAAAGATGCGCTAAATTAAAAACAAAAAAAAAATAAATCAAGTGAAATAAGTTAATTCTCCCGTCTTTGCCGGCAGCAGTAATAAATCAGAGCTACCTGTATTCAGCGTAACCTTGTAATTATCTTTCGCCTCAACTTCCAAACAAAAGTATGTCAAAACTTTCTGTGTTGCCTGTTCTCTAAACACCTTCGCCACCCACCTCCCACTCTTAAGCACACACATTTGCTCAGTCCCATGGGTAACCGGGGAGTAAATCAGTGAGTGGAGTGTTACTGAGTGATGCTGACAGATAGATAGATGATGGGAAGGAGCAGAAGATGAAAACGAAAATGGATTTCTGGAGTGCAAGCATGTACACTACCGTGACAGTGTGTGAGTTCGTGCAAGCATGTGTTCTTAGGATTGTGTGTGGTTTGAGATGATGTCATGTGACTCTTTCAAACTGCAAAAATACGTACATAAATAGAGGGAAATACACCTACAGGTCTGTATTCCAAAGAGACACTATACGCAGCCACATTGTCAACATATATTCCAGAAAGTTTCAGCCAAGTTTGGAGAAGAGTCTTTAATCTTGAAGTACTCTGCCTGCCATGCAGAATCAGGGTGACAGCTGCAAGTTATTGCCACAAGTTAAGGTGTGTGTGTGTGTGTGTGTGCTGACAGCAGGTCGGCTCTGCATGTGTGGTTCTGTATTTAATATTGAACATGTAGTCATCACTTTTTGTCGTGCTGATGCACTTTGTCATTGGTGGTTTAATGTGTGACAGACACCTTTTCTCTCTGCCCAGAAGTCTGTGTGTGTGAGATGCATGTTAGAAAGTAATGCTGTTGTAAATACTGCACAAAAAATGAAGACAGCAGAAAGGTCATGCAATGCTGTTAAGAGAGTAGTGGGGGAGAAGTGAGAAGAAAGATGGGATCTGAAGTTAAAAGGAACAGTCATCTTGCCCTTTAACAGAACTTTAATGACTTCACATGACCAAAATAACATCAAGTATAGTGGCTCGACTTTGTGCACTTGTATCTCCCAAACTACTGTGACACTTGTTAAACCAAACAAATTCAGTGGTGGATCATTTTTTCTGTGACAAGGATGTTTTTAATAGTGTGTTTATGATGTCAATATATTTACGCATATTTAATGATGATTGATGCTCACGTCGTTGTTTGCTAAGCCACATCCATTTTAATTGAATTTGTCGCATAAACTGTTGATTAATTTACAATCGTTTAACATGCGTTGTAGTGACAGGCATAAACAAGCCAAATTTGATTTACTCCTGTGGAAGAGATGGAATATAAGCAAACCAAAATGAAAGTGAAGGTGAAACTATTCCTTCTGTGTTTCCCCATGAGACTCCACCATGTTCCCCAAAGGCCACAGTGGCTGTGGGTGTAGCTGACAGGCAACAGGTCAATATTCATAAATTTTTAAATGTTAAAAAAGAAACTGAAAAGCCTTCAATATAGTTATCAAACATCTCTATCTGTCACCATCTAGTTGCGAATATGTTTGATAATTCATTGGGCGCTTGTTTTTCATTCAAATTAAAATAGATCAGGAATAAACAGGAATAAACACTTTGCCACATTTATTTGACTGAAATTATTAACATGATAAACCCCTAGTCATATTCTTTTCATAAGGGCTAAGGAGTAGAACACTTATTTTCTTCCCAAATTATATTCAATACACCTGCCATGGTCGCCATATTTTCATGAAGATAGACGCAGAACAGTCTGGGACTGAGATGGTCTCCTGACTGTGCTGTCAATACTGATGAAAACTATCACAGCATCACATAGATAACTTCATTATTATGCATGAAATATTAGAATTGTTGTGCAACACATTCCAAGTCAATCTCTATAGATAGTTCCAAGTATAGTAGCTTAATAAAGATATCAGTCACACTCTTGATTTGGCAACATAAATAACCATAAAGCTTATTATTGCTTGTTTACTGGTAATAAACAGTAATTAGCCTGCTGTTTATTGTCAACTTTTGGTCGTCATTCCAGGGTAAAATACAGGTTGGTTTACATACAAAGTGATTCAGAACACAAATCAGTGGTAAGACCCCTAAGAATAAGTAGTGTATTTATTTTAATATCTGTTCTCTAGTTGAATGTGTAAAATATTAAAATATAAAATGATGATTAACAATAACAAACACACATGCATTGAAGGCATAAAGATACAATTTAATAAATATAATCTAAACTGTGTATTGTTCATATTTATAGCTTTCAAGTTGAAAAGAATACAACGCAATGTTTGTCACCACTTAAAAAATGGCGGGACGCTGATGCGAACTCGGGGTAAAATGCGTCAAAATTTAAACGTATTACCTGGGATGTGAACCGGCAACCTCTGGCATCACATGGATATGCTCCCGGAGGTCACACGCAAATGAGCTCGGAAGTGGTTTGTCAGACACATTAAAGTTCTTTATTTCA
Source organism: Synchiropus splendidus (assembly GCF_027744825.2). Lineage (NCBI taxonomy): Eukaryota > Metazoa > Chordata > Actinopteri > Syngnathiformes > Callionymidae > Synchiropus > Synchiropus splendidus. Next base: position 15,317,248 of record NC_071346.1, on the reverse strand, counting down.
GAAATGAACAAACCCAGCAACAACAACAACTATGTATTTTTAGAGGGGGTTCCAGATGTAACGTTGGTTTGGTTTTTGATGTGATAAAGTTGTGACTGTGGGTTTTTGGGGTGTGTTTACGGCGGGAAGTGTGTGTGCAGCGTCACTGAGCCCAATAGGTTGCTGTAGTCGATGTGTAGATGTTAATAACTGGGGCAGCAGTGTGCTGTGCAGGGAAATGGGGTGTTGGAGCTAGAAAAGACAACCACTCCTATTAAATCCTTAACTGGCTTAAAGTTTGCCAGATTACATTTCCAAGATTTATTATTAAAAGGCGATGGACAGCCTTTTTTTTTGGAGGGGATGCCTCCCCATGCAACCTCCCTCCCCTGCAGTACTGCCTATGTAGCGTTGGCTCACTGATCAGATCAGTGTATTTTGTTTGTCTTTTGGTGGAGGACGCCTGTGCTGCTCCTCCCGTTGACATCCTGTGGATAAGAAATGGTCGGATTGGAGGTCACCTCTTTTATGCCAAAAAATGGCATCCGCTGAGGTGATAGATGAAGGGTTTCTCACTCAGCACTCGTCTAAATTACTTGTTGAGGTGAATATTCCGACAGACAGTTTGTCAGCGAGTGCCGGGTCACTGGCCAATTTCCAGACATAGAGCAGCTGGATCCAGTCCATCTTGTCAGTCTGCTATCTGCTCCCCCAATCACCCACATCCAATGCACTTCCGTCCATTTGTCCTTGCCCTGTTTCTCTTCATCACGGCGCATCTAAATGCTTGACGGCTCCATCCCTTCTCACCCCGCGCCATTCCAATTCCTCAACCTCTGCATCCTTTGCATTCATCGCTTGCTGCTATTGCATCTTAACTTTCACGCTCTCCCCCTCGATCCATCTGTCCAGACGTGTGTGTCTAAAACGCTGGCTGTGCTGTGCCGTGCCAAGACGAGAGCGCAGATTTGGATAATCGCTGTCTGGAGATATGTCTGAGATAACACTTACTCCTGCTCTTACTGCCAGCCATGTGTGTCAGGGGGGTTTTTGTGTGTGTGTGTGAGAGAGCGAGATAACCCCAGAGCCCCGGTGCTTCTGTCCCTGCCACAGCTGATAGTGACAGCGCCGGAATTTCATGCATCACAAAAGTAGACACCTTGAAAAATAGATATTGTGCAGAAGGGGAATCTATATCTATAAGTTTGATTTGTAGTCTCAGGAAATGTTGGAGGGGAAAATCCAAACAGCATTTCCACTCTCAGGCCAAGTAGACTGTTTCTGAAATATTGAATTAAATGTAAAGGTTGGCTATTAAAACAATGTTCAAAGTCTTGTTATAATAAAGTTAGGAGCAAAAACAAAAGTCAGTTTCAACCCAAATGCCAGCATGTTGCTGTTCATGACTTAAATATCAAGGTTTTAAAGCATTTCCAACGTCAGAAAATCAATTATGAACATTTAGCAGCCATTTAAAGAGCACAGAGGTTGAACTTATTACCGGCCGTAATATTGAAGAGAAAGGGTACAATTTAATTAAACGTGGAAACTAGAGTTAGCCTTGAAATTTCTGCTTCACATAATCTAATTTGAGGCTTTTCAGGGGCCAGCGTCCTCTTCATCTGGAGCACACTGGGGGTGCAGAAAGTGGGAATTAAAGAGCGGAGGTGCCAGCCGAGAGGGGTCTTGGCTGTCGCTGCGGTGTCAGTGGAAGCATTTAAAAAGGATTGCAAGTTGAAGATCAAGTTGTGTGTGGCTGATGGGCCGAGCAGCTCCCGCCATGAGACGGAGGATCATTGTTCATTAGGAGGCTTTCGAAGCACCACATTTGTACATGCTGGCTTTTTAACAAGACATGCTGGGAGAGAACGTAACCCAGACTCGCAGCTGATGTAACCCTGATGTTAGGGACAGCTTTTTAACAGCCACTTATTTTTTTTTGTGTTGTCTTGAGTTATGAGCACTTTTTATACTGCATCCATCAGCTTCACACTAGTTTGGGGAGTCTTCATTATTTCAAGACATCGCTTTTGTTTTGTTTTTTTACTGGCGATTGGAAAGTCTATGACCTTTAATGCAGCTTTTTAAATGTATTTTTCTAAACAGAGACAATGCAATATTCAATAAACGCTCCTTATTGACGGTCCTTGGCACCAGACTTGACAATTTCAAATTACCGTAACTGCTTGATGATTTTTCCGATCTAGAGAACTTAAACAGAGGGCTGGGCTTTTGCCTCACATAACAGCACTACTGCACTGGAACCTCCTAAAGGCAGTCGCACCTTAGTGTCAAGAGCTTTGCAATATCCTCAGTACTCTAACAACCTGGATGTGAATGACTGGATTGAGATTGTTTATGGAATAAGATACTTTTTTTTTTTTTTTTTGTCTGACGGCACGTTTGCCATTGTTTCACAGTTTTTACCCAACCATGCAACAACTGACCCACCCAGGCTGATCAGACCTACCACATCAGCTAAAACACCAGGAACCCACTCTTTGTCAGGAAAAAAAAAGCTTAATAATAAGAGGTCAGGTCTGTTATTCTAAATATGCCAAATGCTTTCCATATACTCACATACTTTCACCTTGGGAAATTGAAAATCCAATCGCATTTCTTGTCTTTTTTGCTTTTTAAACTGTAACTACAGTCAATAACTGTAAACCTGTTCACCTGGTGGAAAAGAAGTTACAGAATATGGACTTACCTCGACCCTTATACGTTCACTCAAATAAAGCAACAAAACTCAGGAAAAAAAAATCCTATTCTAAAAACTATAATAGAATATATTTGTATGCTGTACTTAAAACAAACACAAGAACTGTCACAATACAGTCCAATTTGGGGAAGCAAGAAAGAACACCACATTGCACTTAAAAGGGCTTAAACTGATTCAAAATTGGTCAGATTCCAATCACATTAGAAGAACTAAATACACTCTAGAGAAGAAGACTCCTTTAAATATTAATGCTAAAACATGAATCACTCATCACCATCTTAAACTATGGTTGAAAAACTAACATTGTAAGAATACAAAAAAGGTTCATATCTGAAATTTAAAACTCATTGTCAATCAACTTGTGTGAAAACTAAGAAAGGCTTCGGACAGATAATATACCAACTCACCTTTAAGATGATGAATGGGAAACAGCGAGTGTTGAAGCAAAAGTGTTCATGCCAGGCTGATACATGACAAGTGCTTGATGTGAACATACAGTATGTGACTCCCGGGGACTTCATGAAATATCGTGGGAAGAGTCCAGGTTATCGTGAAAAAATGTTTGGAAAACCCAGGAAACTTTGCATCTCATGTCATTTACACCTTTTCATGGGAAGTAAAAGCATGAGAACAAAAACAAATCTTACTAGACTCCAAGTTATTTATGCAACACCCAGAAAAAACATAGCAATAACAAGAATGAAAGTGTTTTTTATTGATTTCTATTGATCAGGCAAAAAAGTGTTGCAGTGATTAATGTCTGCAAACTATAGAACCAGTGGATACAAAAGATGCACTCCTGCTTACTACTGGGAAGAAATACATGAAATACATGCTGAGATGGAAGAAAAATATATTGAATGGAAATGTGAAAGACGTGGACTTGGAAGTGAAGAGCTGAATGGAAAAATGAATTGACAATGCAGTTTCCACTTTTTAGTCTGTTCCTGGTATTTTGGCACATTTTACATTGGTACTATACACTTAACATCCGACTTACGACCAGAATCGGTTCAGACCAACCGGACGTAAGTCGAATGCCATTCAAAATATCCGACGCGAGGGTTATAGGTGCTACTGTAGTGGTAGCTGGCTGTGTGAGAGTGAGATGCTGGGATGCTGTGCTGCCGTAACTGTCGTACGTGATGCCGGGATGCTACGTGCTGCAGTGCCAGACATCGAAAAAAAAAAAAAAAAAAGCCTCTCCTGGCCATGGTCGTAAGTACAGGTGGACCCAAGTCGAATGCCATTCAAAATAGCCAACACGGAGGTTATTGGTCTACTGTAGTGGTAGTTGGCTGTGTGAGCGTGAGATGCTGGGATACTGTGCTGCCGTAACTGTTGTACATGTTGCCAGACATTGAAAAAATAAAAAATAAAAGCATCAGTTGGTTGTGGTGGACGTAAGTCGAACTGGTCATAAGTCGGATTTTACGTGTAATTGGTAGTTGTCTGATAGTTGTCTTTATTATATGGGAACCATTGGATTTTTTTTTTCCATGTATTGTTTTGTCACATATACATTTTCCTTTGTTTTGTTATGTCCCTTTTACCTGTGTTCAATTCTTTGTAGGACAGGAATTGCACACTCTAAAATTGCCCCAAGGTGTGTGTGTGAATGATGTGTGTGTGTGCCCTGCGATAGACTGGCGACCTGTCCAGGGTGTGTTCCTGCCTCTCGCCCAGTGACTGCTGGGATAGACTCCAGCACTCCCCGCAGGACGAAGCAGTGGTTCACTGAATGTGGATCTATGTATTTAGAAATGAGGAATAAATCCATTTTAGACAAAAAATAATCATAATAACAATTATAATATTTTATTTATTTATTTATTAACAAGTTATTGTCAACCTCCTTCAGTGACTTGTGCGTAATATCCAGTTTTGCTTATCCAGAATTGCCTAAATCAAGGAGGATGAGTTTCTAAATTGGTGGCTCCTCCTAATGGTATTAGTGTAATGTGTAGTGTGTCAGTGTAATTTAGAATTATTGGAGATGCAAGTGAGCAAGCGATTGAGTTAGCAGAGCGCAGACAATATCGTTGTTGGTCGCATCCTCGTCTTCCAGCACATCTCCAACTGCTTCATTCTGTGACTGTGATATGCAACTCGCTGGCCTCCGCATGCCTCCGTCTATTCTCCAGCACTCACCTGCGGTTGGCCTGAAGGGGGGGGGAAACAGAAGCCTGGCCAGGCCCGCAGTGAGATGTGATCTCTCCAGCATCCTGACACCGTAATCGACTTAAGGGTGGAGACTGTGAAGACGTTTGGACTCTTTATCATCTCTTTTGTACAAGCCGCAAAGGCCTCACAGTTCCCGGAGCTGCACAATTTTGAGTTTCCTACATTTTTATTGACAGCGACTTGTGACGTGAATGAAGCGTAATGTGTTTCTACAGTGTATATGACTCTGAAGCTTTGTGATCTCACTTAATCGTGCAGTTGTTGAGACGCATTAAGAGCAAGCAAATGTGGTTTATCAGAAAATAATGATTCAGTTCTCAAATTCTCAATATGGGGTGTGTTTGTTTGTATGTCTGGCACTGCTGAGGTGTTTACTCGCAAATATTTGAGAGGCACAGAACGAGTTTGGCCAAATTGTGTTTGTTTCTTGCTGCAGTTAATGTGTGCATTTCCGACGACACCGAGCTGCGGGCTGTGAAAGATGACCAAGAGTCGGTCCCGACCGTTGTGTCTGATTCGTATAATAAGGGATAAACTAATTATGCCTGATGCCTCAGGTGGCGTGAGACATTTCTTTGATGATTCATCATGGCTTGGATGAATCTTAAATCGGATGCTCTCAGAATAATAAGCACTACATTTGTAATGATAATTTCAGATATGATGACGATGCAGTTTTCTCTGCCCCCCGGTTGTTTAGACGTAGACACATTTATACGTTTATGTCAGGGCAACCAGTGAGGGATGAGATGGAAATAACATCTTATTATAAGGATGACATTGTCCCGGTTTGAGTTGTAATAGGAAATAAGATTCATCGATCCACGAATACAGTACAAGTAGCATCCGACATTTCGACCTGCTCGACTTACGTCCACCCGTACTTACGACCACGGCCAGCAGATGCTTATTACTTTTTTAATTCAATGTCTGGCACCGCAGCACGTAGCATCCCGGCATCGCGTACAACAGTTACCACTACAGTAGCACATATAACCCTCGTGTCGGCTATTTTGAGTGACATTCTACTAATGTCCAATCCGACATACGAGCGGTTGGTTGGAACCAATCCAGGTCGTAAGTCGGATGTTACTTGTATAGAAGAACAAAATTGAGTAGTTTGTAAAATCTCACATTAATTCCATCCAAAGGTGGTAGTCAGAACCGTTTTTCTTTGTTAACCAGTTTAAACGCATTTAAAGTGAAATTGTCAATCGCCAGATGATCTGTGTACTGTGTCTATTGAATTCAAATATTGTGAAATAAAAGTTGAGTCCCCGTGAAATAATAAAAAACAGTGCTGTTTTATGTTTTAAGAAGTTACTGTTATAATACCCGTGTGTGTGTGTATATATATATATATATATGAGTACATGCACTCTGTATGTTAGTTAGTTAGTTTAGGGAGTACTTTTTCCAAGCTATGATGAAGCATTGCAAGTTGTAATTCACACTGTTGCCTGGTCAAACGGCTAGGACTGGTATTCTATGACAATCTTTGGCTCTTTCTGGACAGATGACTTCGTGCATCCAGACAGCATAGGAGATTTCCTCTACACTTTATTATCAGTACAGTGTCATTTCCTTATAAGGGCACTTTTTCCTCCTCCTCTCTTTTAGTGGTGGGCCATAGTTTCTTTACATATAGTGACCACGCCCACTCTCTTGCGATTGGTCGAAGACTCTCATTGTTTGACATTGTCCGACATGAATGAAGGTTGTGCTGTGTGACGAATTGATAAAACCTGCTAAATTAAAACATGCAGTTGATCACGGTGCTGAGCACAATGTGAGTCTGAAAACTCCTTCTGTCTTTGAGCTCTATCAAGCCCTTCTTTGTAAATAATATTAGCCTTGACCTTAACAGCTAGTATTGGTCTCTTCTTAATCCAAAGTTCGATTTCTACATTTTCTATGGATGCATGTGGCCATACTTTGGAATGTTTTGCATCTGTATTGTTAAATGGAAATGAAGTAAGTGTATGCAACCTTCCATTGTAGCAGCATGATAGTTCCTTCTTCTTGTGCACCTGATTAAGAATTAAAGCTGCTTCACTTCAGACACTCAGGGTTGGTGTTCAAAGAAAGCCTTTGTGGCGATGACTTCACTCCATTCCTGTTGCACTCGTCTAATGAAGCGAGCGCTTCCCACTAACAATCTCCGCCAACGTGTCGGTATCTGGCAGTAATGGCAGCAAGACTCTTGTCCCGGTCTAATCACTGATATTTCCTGCCGCACCCATTGGACCTGCAGCACCGGCGGAGGGATGGAGGGGGGTTACACTCTGCCTTCCTGAGCCTCCAAACTGAAATGTCTGGAAAGCGGGTTTTGTTTCTAATGACTGTGAGGTTGGAGGCCTGTTAGAGGCTGACACGGAGCAGGACGGAGGGTGAGCAGGTGTCGTGCACAAGTGTGAAAGAGGTGACGCCACAGCCACTTCAGTCAGGTGCAGCGATTTCACCTGCGTCCTTTTGACTGTCCTCGCCCTCCAGTCAGTTTCTCTTTAAGCGACAGCTTGTTTTGTTTTTTTTCTATTGCAAGGTGGCACTGTTGAACACCCTCAATGTTTCAGGAAGTCCGGCCTATTCTAACCTGTAGTTAAAGACTGCATCAATGAATACAGGTGGAAGGCCTGCAACGCCATTTTAAGTGGTTGAAGTATCTACAAAGGTACTCATGAAAACACCTACTTTCTGCTCATTTATTGTCTTAATATAAAAGACTGTTATGAGACAGCAGGGGGAAGCCGTTCCACAGAGCCCCAGAATCTCGCACTGTGTACAAATAACAACTCAGTGGACTCATGGTTTCATTACATCTTCAGTCGTAGTTTCTAACCTCTTTACTGCCCTGACTACGTGATACTGTCATGGCTAAGTAAGTCGCCTGATAGATTCCCTCTTTGGGACTTTTTTCGTGAGCCTTGCGACAGAGGCCCCGCATCTCTATCTGTTCAAGTATCATCCGACTTACGACCTGCTCGACTTACGTCCACCTGTACTTACGACCACAGCCAGCAGATGCTTTTTTTTTTTTTTTATTCGATGTCTGGCACCGCAGCACGTAGCATCCCGGCATCACGTACCACAGTTACGGCAGCACCGTATCCCAGCATCTCACTCTCACACAGAGATCTACCACTACAGTAGCACCTATAACCCTCGCGTCGGCCATTTTGAATGGCATACGACTTATGTCCAATCTGACTTATGACCGGTTGGTTGGAACCGATTCCGGTTGGATGTTACTTGTATAGCTTTAGCAACCAGACAGTCATCGAAGGATCTTTGCTTGATAGAAATACAATGCTGTGTCTAAGCATGTGTAAAGTGCATTTTGTCAGAGCATCCTGGAATGCGTAGCTAAAGATAAGCAAACTGCTCCAACAATAAAGCAGCAAAGTGAAACATTTAATTAGACGTACGATTTTGAAATCTGATAACAGAGACATGCATTTTGCATCGCTGCACAAATGATCCATGGCAGACAGGTAATTTGATTCTAAATGTGCAGACAACAGGAACTGTTGAGGTAGATTCCCAAGGGAGGGGATGCTCCTCGAACAACACTGCCAGAGATTTAAAGTTAAACCCTCCAGCTCTTCAACATGCGTTTGCTTGTAATCCTCAGTAATGAAATGCAATTTAAACGCCTGGAATCAAAGTGCTCCTCTCTTCTGACTAAGACGAGGGAGAAAGGACAGGCTCAATAATTCAATACTATTCATTTTTGCCCTTTCCTGGCTCACTTTCTGAGCCACAGCAGTTTTCCGCTCTGAAAATGCATGATGAAACTTCGATTAAAAGCTTTTTAACGTTGTACTTTGGTTGCGTATAGATGTTCCCTTTGATGGCTGCTGTAAAGTCAACTATTTTGTGGATACATTTACTTCCAGCTGATGTGGATATCTGGTGAACATAAAGCAGAAAGTCATAAATAAATACTTGACTGAACAAGAAGTCCAAAGTACTTTTTCCTCACTGTCCACATCTCACAGTAGTTTGCAGGAATTTCAGTCCATTCCTCCCGACGGAATTGATGGATCGTTCGTAGGAGAGTGCTCGCTCACGCTTTCTCAGCTATGCCCACAATTGGACTGAGATCAAAGCTGTTTCACGACCACTACAGAGCACTGGCTTTGTTATCTTTAAGGCAGTTTTGGTCAAATTTCTTGTCAACACGTCTCCAGAAATGAAGGATTTGCCTCTGTACGTTATGAACTGTTATACAGGCGAGTCATGTCCATACAGGGCTTGTTTCACTGCGGATAACTACGCTTCATAACTGGCTTCATATAGCACCTTCTGCTTTGACTCATGCTTCATTTTCACATTCTGTACCTACGCGTGGCTCGCTGTCTTCGTGAAGATTTGTGTTTAATCACACACTCCCGCATCTCAAAACCTGAAAACAGGTTATGATTATTTCAACATTACATGTCTCTGAATTCCAAATAAAGAAAAAAAAACATCTTAATGTGTAAAACTCTGATGCCTTTCACAAATGGCTAGCTGGTGAAAGGTACTATTTTTCATGATTTGCACCGTTTCCCACCCCTGCGAAGGTCGGCGGTGCGTCCGATAAAAGCCGAGCAAACCAAACTTCCTCTCCCTGTACTGTCTCCAATCTCTGTGTGAGAAAAATACCAGCTGCCCATCTCATTTAGCGAGATAAGAGCTTGTACGCTCAATGCACTTTTCCCACCCTCAGCGGCGAGTCAATGTGCCGATACCAGCAGGGTAAAAGTTTCCCACATATATTTCCCTGCAACCAGCCAGAAGATCTTAGGCGCCGTATATGTAATCAGTTTCTTTTTTTCGTGTTAGTGTGGGGTGGCTGTAACTCCCACTGTTGGTGACCTCTGATATAGATTTGGGCCAGGCAGGTCCCTGACCATCTCATATCATATTACCAACAGACTCAAATTCTTAAATTGATCTTTATCACTGTGAAAAAGAAATCCCTGGTGTATCATCGACCTTTATGGTCCTTACCTTTCCTTCGTGATTTTCTGTCTGTGCGCGCGCGAGTGTGTGCACTTCCAAGTCTAAAAAAAGAGGGGCCTGCAGGGGCATAAAATCGGGAGCAGTCACTATGGTAAGCATGTCAGAGGTGATAGCCCTGCAGTTACACTCTGATAGAAAAGAGATGACTTTTTGTTGTGTGGGATCAACCTGAGACCATCAGCCAAGAGGCGGCACATGCCTGCTGGAAACTTCAATCAATATAAATATATAATGGCAAGATATACATTTTTTTCATCGTGCGGGATGAATAAAGAACAGCGATCTGCATTGCTTTTGTCATTCAGATTAACTTTAATCCCATCAATACATGAACTGCTGCCTTGAACTGAGGGCCGCGGTGAAGAGAAAAACTTAAAAGTGCAATACACTTTTTGAATGTTCTATTTACGCATGTTTGAGGACATACATTACCACTTAATGAAGTACTTTTCTGTACATGTATTTGCAGCATTTTAGGCAGTATTTCATCATTGAAAGTACTGACTAATGACTTGCTATTACGATATTGTACACTGGAATAGTTTAATGCAGTTCGTAATAGTTATTACGTTACAGTTGCTGTTAAACCAGAATGGGGAAAAAAAACAGGAAATTGTTATCATGATACGAATCATAATTTAGTCAAAATGTTCCATGATGCAGTTTTATATTCATGTATAGCACTTATAATCTGGAAACAAAAACAAAAAAACAACAAAAAACTGTTCAGTACTTCAATTTAGCTTCCTGTATTTCTGTTATATCTATCATAAATGTTGTACATATTAAGCTTTATATATAAGTAAAATACACAGTAGACTTCTTTACTTTAAGGTCATCATCAGTAGCATCACTTGAATCTTATTGTCAACAATAAAGTATGCATTTATTTAGTAATTCCTCTGCAAATTCTTGATATATTTGTACTAGAAGTACTCAGAGAGCGTACACCTCTGCACCAATGAAACATGGACTGAACCGTCACCACCAAAGTGCAGTCAATGGTCCTATACTACCCTGATTTTTTTTTTTTTTAACTGAAATCCGTTTTCAAAATTTCAAGTTATTTTGTTAACAGATGAATTAACAGAGGCAAAAGTATACCTCCTTAATTGAGGGTGTCCATGGTATAAATATGCTATGTAACAAGTCAATAACAAAAGCAAATAGGAGGTAAATAAGTAGAATTGATCAAAAATTATTCAACTAAATTACTGTTGAAACATTCTGGTTTGGCTTTCACAGGTGTGAATAAATACTTTGAAAACCACTGAGTACCACAGAGCAAATTATTAATAAAGATATGAAAATAATTGAGACATTTGATCAGTCTCATTTCACTAAGATGAGTCATGTGACTCCTCTTCTTGTTGCAGTGTGTTTTTCTTGTTTGACCGACTGCAGTATTTCCTCATCACCAGAACACAGAGTCGTACTAATGAGCTGATCTTATCCTGGAACATCCTGCGCTCCCCTGGGAAAAGTCTCAATAATGACATTACACTGATTTCCATTTGCACCAAGTTTCTTCATTCGTTTCCACAGTTTTGAAAAGTAACAATCAATTGGAGTCATTCCCAAGTAGGACACGGTGTCTCAGAATCTCAAGAGTAACATTAGCTCATGCAATATTTTGCTTTCTTTTCACATATTGTTTTTGTGGACCATAATCTTAGGTTCTCATTTTATCTGTCCGTAATATGGAAAACCTGTTTCTGCTGCAAATGTTTGTGTAATGTGGCTTGCTGGCTTCAGGATGAGAAGATATTCATCTGCCATATTGTGGATTTTGCCTTCCTTTGTCACAAGATTGAATTCGAACGAGTATGTGTTTGACATCACACAAGAAAGGAATGTGATCTCAGGTGGTCATCTTCTTACTGTGACAAAGCCAAGGCTGCAAAAGGAGTGGTTAAGGCCAATGATTTGTTAGGTCTGCGCTGTGTAGCAAGACAGACACATCCTGGCATCATTGTTATTCTTTCTCACCCACCCGCACTCCCAACTCCATCACACCTCATCGGTTGCAGCTCTATACAGGCAAAACAGGCTTTTCCCGGGTCCATTAAACCCCCCCATAGTTTCTGTTGTTCATGAGATGGAACAGAAACACAGTGTAGAGCATTTAAAAGACACCTCTGTACACTACATTACTCTGAAGTGTACAGGTGGGCTTGGTGGTGGAGGACACATCAGAGCGTGAAGCTTGTGGGCCTGGACTGTGGCACATTTGTGCCTCTGCGCTGTGAGTGCTCATCGCCATGTTCTTGCTTAGAGACACTGATAGACTGAGCAGAGAATAGATGTCTCTATCTCATCTTATCTTTACAGTTGCACTATCAAATTAAAAGAACTGCTAATATCATAAAGAGTTTCTGATCAGTCGATTTCTCTACTCCAAGCCCCGCCCACTTCTGGGCTAAAACATGTGGTCTGGGGTCTGGAAATGCTTGTGCTTGTGGGCTGCCGCTAGGTGGACCTGAGTCAGAAAACATGCAAGGAAGGAAATGTGCTTGGGGACTAGTTTGGCTTGATGCTCCCAGTCAGCATGGACTTCAGTTGTGTTACTTTAAAGCAGACCTGGGCAAAGTGTGGCCCGCGGGCCCTTTGACTGTATTTATGCGGCCCTCCTGGAGTCAGAGTAAAACTATAAAACTGATCATGCCGGAAGGTTTCTGACATGTTTTCTTGTGCTCTGTTTTTCGTTCATTATGATGCAAATAAAACATTACTTTCTCGATTATTTTTTTAAGTTGTTGTTTTAATTTTAGATTTCCTTTGACTGTTTTAGGTGTATTTCTTGTCACTTTTTTTTTAGCCCAACTTGCCCAGTAATCTGAAAAAGACCATCTAAAAATACAAATGTTTTCATCAAGCGTTTACAAGCTCTTTTGAAAGGGTTGTACCGAACCTGGCAACACATTCTCACTCTCAAGTCACCGGTGACTATTTTCAAGTGCACATTCACATCCAATGCTGAAGTCAACCTTCCTTCATTGAGACTAGAGGCGTTTCAATGGAGTCAAATGTTTGTTGAGGTTCAGACACTTTGTCTTAGACATGAGGCACCGTAGTATGTATGCATGACACAAGCTATTATTCAGAGCGAAAGGAGCGGCACCTCATGGCTTAATCTAACCCCAACCTGCGTCTGTCCTTTACATGATGGGCAGCCTGCAGCGTCAGGATGTGCCGTAGAAGGTAAACATGTGCTTCCATTGAAAACCTATTGCATCAACATGGAACACAGACGACTGACTTCAGAGTCGCTCTGGCGCGTAAAGCTCACTTGATATTAGCAGCATGTCGACCAGGAATTTTCGTCTCTCTGTGTCGTGTTTCTACGACTTTTTTGGGTTAAACACTGGTAAGAAGCAATTTCTAAGCCATTGAACAAACAAGTAAAGACCACTGGGTGACCAACTAAATGAGCGTCATTTGTTTCCGTCTCTCCACCGCTGGCCATTAGCGAGTCCTCTTTGTGAGGATGGTGATGAATATTCTGGTTAATGAACTGTTCCAAGAGTGAATTAGCCATTGGTGAATTGATACGACGCAGGGAGTGAGCTTATTCTTCGCCCCTCGCTGGTGAGCAGGTAAGCCCCGAACGGCAGACGGATTAAGTGCCCTGCTCAAGGACACTTCAGCAGCAATTGCCACGCGGCAGCACGTGATTGATGACCGGGCCACTCGCTAATGTTTTTGAAAATCTCACCAAGGGAGACGCGTAAACTGCAATTTGCATCCAAAGCAGCACTTCTGGAGTCATAGCTCGGTGGAAATTGAACACACCAATGATGCATATTTGTAACTTTCAGGGTGACTCACTCTCCCAAACAGCTTCAGTGGGATAAATGGTCTATCGTTTGCTTAAAAGAAGGAAATGACGCTCAACTTATTCAAGAATCATTTGTGTTTAAATCCGGAACTCTGCATGGCCACCTTTTACTGCCCTCGTGCTTCAGGATATCTTTCAAAGTTGTAAGGAGACTGCTTCAGCTGCTCCTCGGCAGCGCTCACACAGTTTCCATGTTCATCTGAGTGCAGTTTCATCATCAATATCAGATCTATTTTCATTTTTAACCATGTTTTTACCTCACACTTGTCTGCGTTACTGCAAAAAGACCAATATATCAGCCTCCTTTTTTAAACCTATTGTAAATACAGAAAAGCAGATGCTCTTCACTTGAGAAGGACCAAACATTTAAGTACATGGCAACATCATAATGTTCTAAATCTGAACTTATTGAGCATACAGTAGCCTGAATATGAGAATAGGTGCCTCCATTTCCCAGTTACTAAGTGATAGGAATCCATTTGTAACTGTAGTAGTAGAAGAGAGAGGCGTTATTTTCTGTCTGAGTCATGAGCTGTTCTGGACACTAAATATCAACACATAACAAAAGAGCCAGTCTAACCTCACATCACTGGAAGTGGTTTGATGTGAACGACTAGATGGTGATAGTTGGGACAAACCCACAGAGCAAAGCTCTAGATATATTAGATAGATAGATCTCGTTGAAACTGAAATGAAAGTCTAACTAAAAGCTATCAAATACAGCAGTGGAAAACTCCACGTCAGGTGTGGTACAAAACAGATGTCGTGCTGTAAGAGGTAGTAGAGGTCACTCTAGAACACCTTAGAGCAGGAATGGTCTCTCCAGGCTTTTCTTGTTGAGAACATCAAATATCACATGTATTGAAGTCTGGTGGAGGTTGGCGGGGAGATGTCTCAAGCATGGATCACGTCTTGTGTTGTTGTGTTGGACTGATCACTAATCCCGCTATCGCTGCAAGGTTATAGCCCACTGACCAGTCCGGTCAGCCATGCTCACTTTCAGTTATAAGAGTGACTTCTGCTTCTGGCTCTTTGACTTTGCACTAGACAGGGGTCAGCATGGTCACCCTGAAGGGTCTGACCAACAGGCATTTTAACCTATAGCTGTCTAACAAGCGCCAATGGTTTGGATTTCTGTTGCAAAATGATCTTCACTGGTTGCTGCGAAAAAGAATCACCGCACATGGAAGCTTTATGACATTATACACTAGCTGTGGAGGAGGCATCCAGAAATATAAAATTATACACACAAAGACAACCCTGCCCCTCAGCCTCTTCATCACTAAACATAAATCATATGCCTCAAAGAACAGCCACTTTGCTGTGTCCAACAACATAACTTAACAAGACAGGGACGTTTAAAATAACCCTGTTAGTGAGAGCTGCCCACTTTAGTTCTCAGGAGAACGCTCTTTTTCTGTTACGCTCAGTGTTCCATGAAAACCTTTACATTTGCGGCAACAACACCAACCATTTCATAACTCCAGCGCTGCTATTGATTTTGATGATCTACTGACTGAGTCTGTTGTCTTCCTTCCTTCCCTCGCTGATGTTATCCTACGTTTCTTCCAAGAACTAGCAGCTCTGTAAATCATTCTTTGATATAGATCTCAGTAACGCAGACCTGTCATAGATGAGTCAGATTTTATGTGTTCTATTTTTACACGTTTGTTGACGTTGCGCTCCAAATTCTGTTTGTCTCTGGTAACTTTATCTCTACAGCTTGTTTTCAGTCACAGGGTGTCCCCTAAAATAAACACATGACGTGTCACATAGAGGTTTTAAACCTGATGGATTTAAGTGGCTGCTGCAGTCATGAAGCAGAATGCGGCTGAAGCTTAGTCATATCCTGGTTTTTAATTCTCTTTATCCTCTCCTCTATATGTGCCTGTTTACCCCAATTTTCTGTCTCGGAGCGTTTCATATTTACTTTAGATACTGCTTGTTTGGTACTTTCAGTCCGGCGGAAGCTGTGATTGAATTCCATAAGCGTATAGTGTTCATCGCTGCCAAGCAAATCTCAAAGGTTAGGTTTGATTTACCCTGCATCTTGAACCGCTCACGGGCCCTTTGTGAGGAGGATGAAAATGGCGTTCTTTCGCCACCTAGTGGCGGGTCTGCGAACTTCTGCGTGGTTGACAGAAAGGATCGCACCGCTGTGAGGCTGGAAGATCCGTGGGCGTCTCGTCAGGCATCTGAGTTTAAAAGCCTCAATTAAACATGAGGCAGATGGTGTCAGGGACCGAAATCATGGCGCTTTAATCGGCCAGAATGATGATTTAATGAGAGAAAAAAAATAAAAAAAAGCCCGATGAAAGCGGATTAAAATGAGAACATGTGAGAGGGCGCATGAGACAGGAAGTGATTTTGCCCTGAATGCATTAAAGAAAACTGATAAAGATTACGTGTTCAAGCGCGTTCTTGCGGTGCACATAAACAGTGATGGACTGAGGAGTGTTTTTGCAAAACGGATGGATGGTTAGAGAGAGAGGGAGGGGGGGAGGATAAGGAGGTGTTCTCTCTCTTGTGTGGGCTGCTTTGAGAGTTTATATATCAATGTAGATGTCTGCACGCTCCACATGCACCACAGAGCTGATGAGTCACTCAGGCTGGGAGAGAGCGGGTCACAGAAGCCCCCAAATCCCGCAGCTTCTTAGCGATCTATGAAGCAGAGCTGTGTACAAATATATGCTTAGGATGAACAGTTCCCATCATGCTTCTGAAGTGTCAATTCAAGTGTCAGCTGTCTGCCAGGAAACAGCCCATGTGCTCGCGAGTGGCGTTCCCTGTCGCTAAATTGTTCGGAAAAGTGTCACTGAGAGTCCAGTGATGGACCGTTGACCTTTCAAGTCCATCTGATGAGAACAGAGTGAGGGGCGCCACGTCTTTGCCGTGGGTTTTTGTCCTTCAGGAGGTAAAGAAAAGAATGCCGTTTGTTACATTTGTATCACACATCAGTGCATGTGCAATAGCTTTTATACCTTTTTCAGCCTGTCATTTATTTATTCACCACTTTCTGAAAATAAAAAAAAAGAAAGAAAGAGGGAAAAGGTGTTCTGAATGATGAACAAAAATTTTTTTTAGCCTTTTAACATTTTATTTTATTTTATTTTATTTTATTTTATTTTATTTTCAATCAGTCAGTCTTTAATATATATTTTTTACCAGGATATCTATTGATATTTCATTGTGTTGCATGAAATTATAAAACACTAGTTTTTATTGGGGAGAGAGAATTGGTTTTTCATGCCGATGGCGAGGATCATTGGTCATTTGAGCGCTGACTTTTAAGGCATCGCCACACACCGTGTTTAATAATTAGTTTGACAATAACTCAGTGAATTCCATCTCAGCATTTATAGTGTAATAACTTGCAGATCACAAATGATCTGAAGACACATCCAAAATCGAACGGGCAGAAGTGAAGGTTCAAACACTATTTTTTCCATGCACTCACATATGTTATTATATATTTTAGTAACGTGACTGACAGGTATCCAATTTCAGATGATGGACCACGAGTACATCCAAGCACCAAGCAAGTAGGTTAGAACCAGTGAAACCTTTGCCATATTGAAGTGAAGAAAACCTCCTCTATCAGGAGCAGAGTCTGGAAAAACAGGTGTCTTCTGCAAGTAGATGTAGAAGAGCTGCAAACATGCAACCAATAAGCTTAGAATCTTGTCAATTCAAGGACATGTTTAAAGCATATATATATATATATAATGCCAGATTCTCAAACTGCATAAGGTTGACCTTATAGTTGTTAACAGCTCATACAAATTCAAGTAAGTTATTTTATTTTTCATATGTTAAACTATATGGAGAATTCCTTCATTTCTGTGCAAAACTTCATTAATGACTTCACCATTCCTGTTGGAGCTCATTTCTTTTCAGATCTAGATTAAATCATAAAGTCTCCTCGGAGCGCAGGGAAGCCGAAAAAGAGGGAGAGATGTATAGATTCTGTTTGGGAAACATCTGCTGCTTATTAAAAAGCAGGCCGGTGCACTGGGACTGTAAAGCCATGACAATTAGCCAAACAAGATTAACATGCTGCACGAGTCAGAAAGTAGCTGTAAATTCCAGTCTTTGGATTTGCATAGTAATGAGCAGACTTTGTCAGGTGTCGGCATTGGTGGCAAAGTTGTTTTCCAAGAGTGTTACACAGGTGTCAACTGCAGCTCACAAGACCAAATGTGAGAGTTATGGCTCGATTGAGTTTTTTTTTCTTTCTAATGTGAGCCTCACCATTGCATCTGTCCAATTTAAATTCACATTTAGTCAGTTGAATATTCAGAAAAACCTAGAAGCTAGAATAGAATAGTTTTTTAATAATTTTGCTAAATAGAGTGGTGGAAAAAAGGTTTTCGGACACTGTTAAAACTTGACAAAATTTCAAACATTTTCCTGCTCAATTCTTTTTCTTGTTTTTATTTTTTGTAATGTCAACCCTTTACATGGTTAATCTTTTTTTTTTAATGCAATTGAAATATATTTGATTGCAATGAAGTCAATGGGACAGCAGGTGGCAGTTGTGTCCCGGAACTCTTCACTCCACTCACTCTCTCATTGCCGCACTCCCTATTACTGTATGAGTCTATTGTTGAAAAGGTTAATGGATTCCAATGGTGATGCTGGCAATCACTGAACCTCCCAGGTGGATTTTGTTTTTTAAGTAAAAAAAAAAAAATCTCAATTTTTATTATATTCTTGGGATCAAAAACCTGAAAAGACATTTTATTCATGACTGTCATAAATAAACCTGGCTATAAGCAAGTGGACAAGTCATGAATTTGATTCCATTTCAAATGTACTGTTTTTCTTCACACTTTTACTTTCTTTCTTTTTTTATATATTTTTCAAAACCGCACTTGAAACAAATCAGATAGCTTTCAAAAAGAGGACAAAGGAGTCAAAGACTGAAAAGTAAAGTGATACAAAGTGAACAAGAGTGGAAAGGGAAGTGGAAACAGGAAACAAGCGTCAGATACGGTGAGACTTCTCGTCTCCTCAGCAGAGGGATGCAGAACAACAGCATCTCAGCATTCCTCTCACACCTTCCTAATTGTGTTACGGCGCGCAAGAAAGAATGAGAGCAGTTTTGCTGTTAAAAGAGCAAAGTCGCCGGGAATCAGAACATGTCAGGAGAGTAACATTTGCAAGAGAGGTTGAAAGAGGTGCACAAATCTTCTTGTTGTCTTTAGTGTGACATTAAGCGACAGTGCGAGGAGAAGGAATGATGTGAATCAAAGAGACAATGTGTACTTTCATTTCTGAAAATGACAAGTCACGGATGAAACATCGCTCCGAGGGAAAGAACAATATCGTCATGCTCGGACTGGAAAGTAGTTGATTTGATTTATCGGCGTTCCACTTATTGGCAGAAACATCCCACACACGCGCGTGGAATAATGTGATGCAAGGACACAGAAGAAACGCTGCTGGTGTTTGTGACATCACAGCGCCATCGGTCGGTTCAGAAGAGCACCTGGGGAAAGGTGTGGAATGGGCGTCACAATCACATGGTACTTTTGGAAAAAAAATGAAAGGCAGTTATACGTTTTAAATCTAGTTATTTCTATGGAGTTACACTGAGTTCACCAACATTAATTGACAATAGATACAAAGATATTTATGTTCCTAAGACGAACTGAGTGACAGCAGTCAGTAAAAATAGAGTGGCGGTAAAACTGACATTGAACAGCGGAAATACAAACACTAAATTCGTAACTGTGACTTGGAGTCAGGTTGCCGACAGTCCACTGTTGTGTTGACATCGGTAAGAAAGGAATTCCTGTCATAGTAAAATATTATGAGAGGTAGGTGAAGTATCATGAAACAGTAGGGTTGATGAAACAGGGTCCTAAATTTCAGAAGTCTTAGATGGTTTACACATGATGTGAGGTTCTGAGTGACTTAGTTGTTCAAGTCCAAACATTTTACAGCAGACAGCGCCATCTGGTGGCCTCTGAAGATCAGGACACTGTTTCATGAAACCTCAGCAACCCATCGCTAGTCAGTTTTATTTGACATTATTAAATGCATTTTTCGCATCGTCTGGCCTGCTGGGGGGTTTGAGGGAGGCCAAAGCTGAAGTCATTGTTCTCTCCACCTGGAAGTGGGGAATGGCTTCTTGGTCAAATTGAAGCACTTCCAACATGTTGATCTGTGAAGTGTCATTACAGCAAACAATAAAGACCCACAAAGCCAAGCTACTGTCAGATGCAATTGGTTAGATAATGTTCTACACTAATCCGGTCTCAGATTTATGGATTTGTTTTGTTTGCTTTGTCTAAAGTCTGAAAGCATTACCTTGCTGAAGTGGAAGAAGTCCAGTGGAAAACATGGCCCCTGTTGGAGTTGGCATCCACGCTGCATAGGACAATGATTAAGGGTTGAGCGCCGCCAACACCACGGCTGCTGCAAACTAAAGTTGCACTAAATGTTCCTGCTCCAACTCATAAAAAATGTTGCTGAACCAAGTGGAGTAGCTTTGAGCAGAAGGCATGAACTGATGCATCTCAGGCAAACAGCATGGCGACTCAGCATCAGTGGTCATCTACTCTGCAATGCCATGAAGCATATCACCTTACATTCACTCAGTTAAATCAGTAAACCCTCACTTGGAGTTATCTGTTCCCCTCTGTCACCTCATGGAAGCGAATTCTGCAACTTAACTGATGCAGCACCCGAGCACCTTGAGTCTTGTCGTCATTGTTGTCCACAACAAGTCTTGTAGATGAAGCCTGTCAGGGCGGCAGTGTTGTTTCTCCATGGTGCCACATCAGCTATCCCATGATCCTTTGTGTTACTTCCAAGAATGGACACGCTTGCCGTTGATGGGACTGTGGTTGCAGGTTGGGATGGGCGATAACTTATTGTCCACGATATACCGCCAAACACTATCTCCACCATGACAATTCCTCATCTCATGATAAATTCGATAAACGGGTGACTCACTCGCTGCATTGGACCTGCATACATGAACATGACGAGACCGTGACGGCGCACTGCGGTCTCCACCTCTGCAACCTTTGACAGCCGACACGGGCGTGTGACAGTTGTGGAGAGTGTCCCTTGTCATAGTTTTAAAATCATTTTTAATACGGTGTAGCTTTGATAATGACACTGGTCGACTCTGAGTCTCTGGATCTGTGTTTATTTTATTAGATGGAGTGGTCCTCATAGGGTCTCTGACAAGGTCGTTTGCCTTGGTTCACATCAACACATGCAGATCTCCCGCTGCGTTGGCACTTCGGCGAAAAACCCTGGTGAAAATAGTTGGACATAGGACGGAGCTCCGCTCTGGTATTGTCGGCGACGTCCTCTTCCATCTCCCCATTAGGGTTCACTGATCGCGGACACACTCTCACAGGCAGCACTAATGCTACGACCAGGCATCAGTAAGGGACCATCAACAAATTCTAATATTCTAATAATGATGTTGGAGACAAACTCCACTAACAAGTTTAATCATAAAACAGGTTCAAGAGAGACTCTAGTGTCCAACACATGGAATAGAATGAAAATGGATTTATCGTGATAATTATTGTTATCACAGAAATTCCAACATTTATCGCGACAACTTTTTTGGCCATATCGCCCATCCCTAGTTGCAGGGGATTTCTCTGAGATGCTTCTTCATCTACCCTTATTTTTAGAACCAAATTTTCTCTCACATTAAGCACACACTGTGAACAACACTGTACTTGGCTGCACTCTCTCGGTCCCTTGTGGGAGCACACAGACATGGATGAGAACGAAAACTAAACTCCACTCATCATTGCCAGTCTGCTTGGCGATGGGAGGTGCCAATCTGTCCTCATGCCACTTCCCATCTACCAGGAGATGGGAAGCAAAGGACAACTCACAAGAGCTGATCAGAGCGAGCGCTTTAAGTGGAGTCCTCTCTGAAGTGTGGAGAGTCGGGAGATTTCTTTTGTAACATTGGAGCACAGAAGGCAGAACTGGCACGGCTTGCATCTGGATGGATTGACTGACTTCTGCTTGATCTTCGGATGGATTTATCTCCACACACCTACCAATAACACTCCACAAACCTTCACCCTCTTCCTTATAGGCTTTGATTAGACAGGTTGAGTTGGTGCCTGCAGAGAGCTGTTCACTTTGAATACACACACCAGTGTGTGTCTGTGTGTGTGTGTGTGTGACCATCGCGTTTGATTTCATTCTCCCCTAATGTGACTGAACCACTATCAGACCTCATTTAACTCCACATTACGGTGATTGCTCTGGACTTATCTTTCTATTGGCCTTGACTGGACTCGCACTGAGAGTCAAGGACGTCCACGTTCCAACTGTCGCAGAGGAATTGGTGTTGCTACAGTCCCGCGACTGTACGCACAGATGCATACGCACAAACAAAACGCAATGTTTAGTTTGCTGCAGCCTTCACAAGTCCCCAACTGTGGAAGGCTGTTTGCTGTTTGTGTTTCTATCACTTCAGTTGGATTTCAATGCTTATTCCAGCTGTGATTTGGTATGCATCGAATTTGTGATGCATAATTGATCCTTGGTGTTGAGAGATGTGTACAAACGGCTTCGAAGAAAAGGCGTGATTCTGCTGTTGTGTTGATTTCTGTTTGTTGTGATGTTTCATTTGCTGACAGATTGGCACAAACGTCACAGATTACTGCTGTGTCGTCCCTGTGACCTGGAAAACTGGGACAAATCCAGAGCAGTGGCTCAGACTTGTTTGGCTCGCAAACTCAGCAGGAAGTTAGTTGAATTGATGGAGTCGCTGAAACACTTTTATCTGTGTTGAAACCCTGTGACACACAGGACAGGAAGTGGGTCTTATGGTCTGAGCATGTTCATTATGAATGTATGTCAGTTCCGAAAGCATTCACATTGGTTTCCTATGAATACATTTTTAAAAATTGTGCTTTTTGTAAAGTAGGAAATAACATTTTTTTTGTGGGTCAAACTGCATTACATATGACGAATTTAATATTTTTTCTGAATTACGGTATAGAAGTGTAACAGATTTTATTTTATTTTATTTTATTTTATTTTATTTTATTTTATTTAAATCCTTTCCTTGAATTGCTCTCAGGCCAACATGACTACTAGATAAGTCCTATATAAACTGTCTGTTTATTAAACTGTGAAATCACTACATTCACATCAGTATACGTGCCAAATTGATACTTTTGGTAAAGTTCACCTCCATTTCTAAAAGCAATCCGCGCGACAGACTTGGAAAGCCGTGTCACTGGGAATGTTTTATTGTTCAGTTCAGCGTCTGTGCAGGAGGAAATGAGCGCATTATGCAGTATTGACATTCTGCTAATGTAGTCTGCCTGTGATGTTGAGCCTCTAAATAGTCCCCAAACATAAAAGTGTGAACACACTGCGACTTTGTAGTTTTTGCCGAGCTGCCTCTCAGGGGAGGTTTGATCTCTCGCATCAATCTCATGACTCCCTCTGTCTAATTAGATTTTAAGAAAGGGCATGGTTTCACATCTTCGTTGAATGCACATTACACAGACATTAAAATAATTGTCTTCAATGATGTATCCGTTTTTCCTTTGCTATGTTGTGAGAGTACCTTTGGCAAGCATGTGTGTGCTGTCTTTGTGTGACAGCAACGTGTGGGATTTCGTGTGACAGACCTGTCTTACGCTGGAGTGTTCTTCAAGAAGCGACAGTTTTGACTGCAGCCATCTAACTTAAGTGTTAAATATAAACACTGTTGGGATTTAAACCCCCGTCACTCAGTCGACTTTTCGCGTCTATGCAGGGAACTCTCCGTCGGAGGAATCAGAGGAGCGCGACAAGGAGGCCAGGACGCTGACGTATCCTGCGTACATCGCCAGTCTGCTGGACACCGGGGCCAAGCGCATGGCGGCAGGCGTGCGGATGGACTGTACCAGCCAGGGTCAGTGTCCAAGGTCGTGTCACCTCTGCCACATGAGCCCCCGAGCCGCACAAGGGCGACAGCTGTCGGAGCCAGTTCTGCTGCAAATCACCAAGGCTGCACCGATATATGAGCTTGTGTCCAACAATGAAACATATCAGGTATGACATCGAACTTCTGGATCCATTCTAGCACGCTCAATTTTGGGGGGAAATCTTTGTCTGTATTTGCCAAAAAATCTGCTACCTGCTACTGTCAATGCATGCATGTTTTTGAGCCTCTTCAGTGCCTCTGACTTCATTCTAAAGCAGGGGTTCTTAACTTTTTTAATCTCGGGGCCCACTTTTCCCACATCTAATGGGCCCGGGGCCCATTCAATAGAACTGATCCATTACTCTTGATTTCATTTGTGATCAATAACCATATTTAACCTACTTATTCGTAAGCAAACCAAAACCTTGTGAAATGACATGAAACCATGTGATCATCCAAGATATTTATTTGTCACCGTAGCAAAACCAGGTGCAAGTCAGATTGATCAAAAATACTAAAGAAAAAAAATACACTTGTTTCAAACTGTTGAGAAAATTTGAAAAAATGAATACAATTCTGAATAAAATAAATATGATAAAACCATGTCTAAATATCATAAAATGCAAATAATATCTTTTATTTAGACTCCAACATGTAAGTAAAGTGAAAATGAAAGTGTTGCCATAAAATATTCTGATTAACTTTCAAAACTGCGGAACAGGAGCTTTCGTGAACAGGGGGTCATCACTTTCATTAGCATCTTTTTGACTTCTCCATAGTTGTTAACTGTCACAGATTTGCAGCTGTCAAGTCATTTCAGTGACACACTACTGCCACCATATGTGGCTAATGTATTAAAGCTGAGCATCTTGCGGCCCTCACTGCCCAAAGGTGTAAAACAAAAAAACTTTAAGCGGCCCTCAAGGAGGCGCTCGCAGCCCAACCATGGGCCCCGCCCCTGAGGTTAAGCTACACTGTTCTGGAGTGTTCTGGACAGTATTTGTTATGTTAGGTTGTTGCAGTGAACAAATGTTTGCATGAGGAAGGTACTATTGGCCCCTCTGGTGTTTATAACCACTTACTTTAAGCTACATTTACAACAGAAACAGAATGTGTGACTAATTTGCCATTGAGTTCACTCAGCTTCAGTGCGATGAATTGAGATTCAAAGTTGTAGACAACACCAGTTGTAGACATCAACCCATGCAAGTCCAGTGAGGGATTTTCGTCAGTGACACCTAAAGCTATCACAGGCGCATCCGTCGGGTCCATCAAGTCAAGAGTCACTCTCACGGCACACCTTGTGCTTCTGGGCACCTCAAGTAGGTCACAGCCCAAGGATATGTCAGGACAATAGGTTCTGAGTAGCTGAAGGCTCGAGTTTAGCCAAATCTTTGGCCCTTATTTTTCAGTCTTATTTTCTTGCTTTTCACGCAATTGTTTGACTAATAGGAAGAAAGAAAATGGATGATGACTGCAGTACATGTAATATACCAGAAACTAAGTAACAGAGGTGCCATGTAAAATGTAATTCATTCTATGGATTAGAGGAGAATTTATATAAATGAAATTCAGAGAGAGAAAAAAAAGGTCAGGAAGATATCAGGACTCCTAACACGGCTACAAAGAAACACACTTCCAGGAATCGGAATCCAGAATCTAGACATTGAAGATTAGGAGCCATAAGAAAAAGGTTCTTATCAAGTTATGATGAGTCATGATGGTGAAGTTCTAGGAGGATAAGTAGTATAAAATTGTCAAGTGTTTAATGTAGATCACTTGTAAAAATGACCCTCTAGCCTTAATGTTCATGGCTGAAGAGACCAGTTTACATGAAGCAAATATAATTTGCACCACAAACTGAAGCCAGGCTTGTTCTCACCGGTCCTGCTGCAATAATAAACCTCTTAGATGATGTCACTTCCTCTGCCCATAAGGCCTCATGAGGCTTCATGAAACAGTGTCTTCATTCACTCTGCGCTGAAACCTGAGGATTTGAACAGCCATTTCAATGAAATCTCGCATTTTAACCCAGGTGCCATCTAGTGCACTCTGAAAATGAGGATGCTGTTTCATGAAGCTTCATGAGCCCATCGCTGCTTAAAGCTTAGCTTTATATAAATAGTTAAGATAATTATTAAAATTTGATTTCAGGAAAAAAAAAAAAAATTGCAAAAAAACGAAAGGAATCAACGGACAAAGTTATTGCTATGAAGCAAAACACTGTCAAACAGATGAACTGTCAAAAAAAGTCATTGAAAGCGATGACTGTGGTGGAGTCAGTGGGCAGACTCAAACCTTGGTGGAGACAAAGGAGAGATTTGCGAGTTTAGATGAGAAGGCAAGACAGAGATTATGATGTATTCCATGCCAGAAAATGGAATCAGCTGATACTCAGACTCTCTATAATAAACATAATCAGAGAAATGTTTATTATTTATTATTATAGATCAGGTGGCCTCCTGCTTCTGAGGGAGAGTTAAATGCCATTCAGGGTTCTTAGCGCAGCCAGGTAAATAGAAATGGTCCCTTGAAATGACCACACCAGGGTCACAGTCGACCACGAACATCTGCCTGAGCGCGCAGTGGGAAAGAAACTAGGGGGCAATGAGAAATAACACATTTTTCCCTTTTATTTTTTCCCTAAATCTACGCCCACCTTGTGTGGAGAGTTAAACCCCTGATATGTGGGAAGATAGTGATAAAATGGATATTATGGTCATGATAGTCGAATCTCTCTGCATGCTGTGTATTTATGAGAAACATCAATAATTGTATATATTTATGCACAATTTCACATATCAAAAGATGGTAACGGCAGGCAAACAAAATGATGGAAATGAAAGCGTGGTCACGCTGAGATGTTTGTTTCTCCTCCCAGGCTCTGCAGGAGGCCATGATGAGCATGCTGTGGTGCTCGGGGAAGGGTGATGTTATTGATGACTGGTGTCGCTGTGACTCCACCGCCTTTGGCTCCAACGGGCTTCCCACCTGCGCCCCACTTCCACAACCAATGTATGCACCCGATCCCAGTCCTGCCCTGGTTTTGACAGTAACTCCGCCCTGTCCTGACCTCACATCGATTTGTATTTGCCAGCAGATTAGCATGAACTAACAAATGAAACAAGCTGTAGCATTGATTTGTTGCCTTGTAAGCGCCAGGCCGCGGATGAATTGTGGCTTCGTTCAAGAATGGTCCCACAGTTTTAGCCTAACAGGAGAAGAAATGATGTCAGCTGTCAGTCACAGTAATGAGAACAGCAACACCATCTTTCACTCAGTGCCGTGGTTTTATGTCTCCGTCGCTGTTGCCAGGCTGAAGTTGTCTTACACCTACGAGCCCAGCAGCTCATTGGTCATCATGGAATGGAACCACACCGAGCCGCCTATTGGTGTGCGGATCATCGACTACCTCATCAGCCAGGAGAAGGTGACGGAGAGGACTGACCACTCCAAAGTTGAAACAGGTACTATAACACAGCCGTGTCAGTTCATAGTTATCAGTTAGATCAAAATACTTTCAAAAGACACGGTGAGTTATTAGTAAACAAAGTGTGATCTCTTTGAGTTATTTTATTTTATTTTATTTTATTTTATTTTATTTTATTTTATTTTATTTTATTTTATTTTATTTTATTTTATTTTATTTTATTCCCAAGCACTTTCCTAGTTGGTGGGATCCCCACTGACCATGGCAACATATTTGTTTCTGATTCTGATACTGAATGCTGTTCATCTATAAGGAACCAGGGTCAAACAAAACCGTAGAAATGGATGGTAAATATGTTAAACAAAGTATGAATTACTCAAAGTGGGAAACATGGTGATGACATCACATTTTGAGTCACCTGACTGCTGCTCACACGCACACACACACACTGCACTCTGCTGCGCTCATTTTCAACACTTTGACAGCCCCCCCCAAAATTGCGCGTGCTGACTTATCAGTGTGTAAACAAATGCCTTCTGTTGACAAACTCTCTGTCCAATCTGAGAAAAACTCCAGGCTGTTTGTAAGAACAGCACCGCCAGTTCATTTCAGCTGTGGATGGCTTTCACTGTCTGAATAATTGGGGCGAGAATATGGATTTTAAGCTCAGACTTGCTGCCCAAAAGCCAATATGGCTTTCGTCTTTAAGGTCTGCATTTTGAGAAGCTTTGTCAGTTTTTGGAAAGTTTGTGTCTGATGACCAACCAAGGTAGTCACATTGCAATGACTGCCAACAATCCAAAGACCACTTGAGCATTAACTGGAGTGTCACTGTAAAAGATACAAGTTTTCACTCCTGGAGAGTCAACTACTATGACAGTGCCTTGGCTTCCGAATAATGCCTCTGTGTGAAAGTATTGTGACCAGGTGGTGCTGAAAAACCTGGCTGAGGCAGATATTTCCACCTCTATTTAAATGGGAGAATGTTTCGCATTATATTGGGCCTCGTATCCAACAGTACCACCAACAATACCCTCTAAGGCCTGGCCAGCAGAAGGAAATCTGTTGGTTTGTTTGTTTTTCTACTACATACAAGACCGATTCAATGGTGACAATATGATTTCAGGAGCTAAAACAAACAGCATATGTAAAATCTGCAGTCATGGTCTGTAGCAGACCTGGGCAAAGTGCAGCCCGGGGGCCAAATACGGCCCTTTGACTGTATTTATGCGGCCCTTCTGGAGTCGGAGTAAAACTATAAAACTGACATTGTTGTTATCTCTGACATTTTTGTCTTGCACATTGTTTTTTGTTCACTGCGATGCAACTGAAACATAACTTGCTCTTTTGATTATTTTTCTGAATTGTTCGTCTTTTCCGTTGGCTATTTTAGGAGTATTTCTATCCCGTTAAAATACATCAGAATTTAACTTAGATTTTGAAATGTATGAGACACATTGGCAATCTTTAAATGGAATGTGGTTTAAATGATGGAAAATACAACAAACCAACATTTTATGTGCATTTTTAAAGTGTAATTTTGTCATCACTTGATTTTTATTTTCAATTTCCTCTTACCCTCTCAACAGTCACAATATAGAGCCTGGCCCCTGTTGCCCAGCTTTAGTCTGTAGCTAGCAGAAAGCTCATCATTAGCATCAGCTAACAGACCAGTAGACGCTTGCTACACGTGATCATGACTCACATCGAACTGATCACTCCCTCAAAAAGTAACTTAGTTACTTTACTGATTACTTGAATTTAAAAGTGACAAAGTTAGATGACAAGTTACTTGTCAAGTTACATTTGGCAGCCGACTACAGCTCTCATCGCCTAAACAATATCTTTTATGTCGATTTTGAGGTTGGAGTTCCAGTGTTTTTCCATGTTTGGGGTCTCAGTTATATGAATGTACAGTCAATGTTTTGCTTTGACACACTCGAACCCATTGGAAAAAATGCAACAAGAATGAAATGGGAATGCCCTATTATGGCACATTATTGTTATTATTTTACGACTTTTTGCTTTTTTTTCATCTACAAGGCAAAAGTTTACCAAGTCTCAGTGTGTCACGTTGGCCACCTGTAGGCAGTAGTTGCACTCAAGTGGCTGCTGTTACTCGCCTCTACGCTCCATCGCGCCAGAGGATCATTTTATTTCTGACTTTCGAGAGAAAATGCAACATCAATACATCGCATCAGTACCATTTCTTCCTGCACCAAAGAAAATATAATCTATAAAAGCCTAAAAATCTATCTTAAGTGTTGTTTAACTTGACCTATCAAGAGGATAAAAAAAATAACTGGTCCACACTTTCGACACATTTGCAAGGCTACGTTATTTCGCTCTCTTTAACCGGTGATTTCTGCGCTTTGGTGGACCCTGCAGGGTTAATACATGTGTCATCTATAGCAGACACTCATTCAAAGTAGTGACTGTATTTTCAGCTAGAAACGTGCATCTCCCTCCTCCCGCCTGTTATTTACTGCTGTGTAGCCGGCAGCTTGACACGTGAGCTGCCCGCCTGTTGAAAACATGACCGAGTGTCCCGCACATGACGTCATGCCCAAAGACGCAGTAGAAAGTGAATGTCAATATTTTGTTTCCAGACAATGGCAACAATGGCAACAATAGCAACGCGTTACTGACTTAGATAAGTCACTTTAATTTGATAACCTTGTTTGAAATAGTAACGCGTTAGATTACTCCTGACTGATAATGGTTGTCATATAAGAGTAACACGTTACGAAGTAAAACGTTACTGGCATCACTGTACGTAACATACATACAACCCAAATTGAGCGAGTGTGTGTCTCTTGAAAAGAGGCCACTAAACCACGCCCCTTACTAAGCAGGCCTGTGATAGGTTAGGAATCTCCAGATGAGGGAAGCTTCAAATCTTAATAACAGAGTGCAGAAGATGATATACTATTAAGTATTATAGTAGAATTATTAATCAATGACACCAAAATATTTCTACAATGCGCAGCTTCAAAACCCACTCCGTATTGTGGCCATCGCCGACCCGCTGTATTGGAACATAGTCTGCGCCATCCATGCGCTCCAGCCACATGGTTGTTCTGCGACTGTAATCGAAGTGCTGTCTATTTAAAGTAAGTGCAGCAACCTGAACCAAAGACAACTGGGAGGGTTATAGACCCCTCTGTTCCACTTTTACAGAGCATCGCGCCAGACTCATGCGCTAATTAATTTAGATCCTGCTGACCAGAGGTAATAAAGCGTTCAATCCATTTGTCTCCAATAATTGCAAACTGGAAGGAGTGCCAGATGATGTTTTGGCAGCGCGGCGTCCCTTCAAGATGCTTTTGGGTGAGTTTGCTGGCCTGTGTTTGGGCGAGCAGCTGGTGACTGGCGTGTCTTCTCATTTCGCTGACTAGACTGGCGAGTTAGACTGTGACCACCACAGGGTCATTAATCAAGTGGACCACCTGGGAAGACATTTTCATCTTGTTTTACCAACAGAGATTTGGCTGTGTAATTGGACCCATTATTCTTTCATATGAGCAGAATTCTGCTGAAGATGAGCCGTCAACAGTCATGGTCAGGATTGACTGGTTTGGAGGAGGATTTTTTTTGGTGGACCCCACCCGTCAATGCTTCCTGGGCATTAGTGATGGGTGATATGGAAAAAAATAAATTAAAAATATATATATATCACGATAATTGTTGTCATTTCGGCGATAACAATAAATAACAAAAACAATAATTAAATCCATTTTCAGTCTATTCCATGTGTTGGACACTACATTCCCTCTTGAAACTGTTTTATGATGAAACATATAAGTGGAGTTGGTCTCCAACATCATTATTTGTTTATGTTTAAATGTAATAGTTAACTAAGTGTAGAGATGAGAAATTCAATGTTTCACATCTCGTGTCTGACAGACTGTTCTGACAGTTTTATTTAGGGGTTAAATTGAGCTGTCTGTCTGCTGTATCTCATGTCTCTTAACAGTTGACTTGGATAATAATAATAATAATAATAATAATAATAATAATAATAATAATAATAATAATAATAATAATAATAATAGTAATTTAGTCATATTCAATTCTCAAAATCATGTACAAACTGTCAGTCCTTTGTTTAGTGTGATGAAAAACCTTTTCACAATTCTCTCTCCTAAAATGGTTGTTTTTCATTACCTTATTGAAGATTTCACTAATACTTTGTACTTTGACATACTCTGAATTTGTTGATGGTCCCTAACTGATGCCGGGTCGTAGCATTAGCGCTGCCTGTGAGAGTGTGTCTGTGATCAGTGAACCCTAATGGGGACGCGGAAGAGGACGCCGCCGCTAATACCGCTCCGTCCAATATCCAACTATTTTCTCCACGGTGTTTCACCGAGGCGCCAGTGCAGCGGGAGACCTGCATGACGACTGCGTCAGAAAACCTATGAGGACCAGTCCATCTAATAAAACAAACACAGATTCCAAGATTGGTCGACTCGGAGTCGACCAGTGACATTTTCAAAAGTTTCTTGTATTAAAAATGAGTTTAAAACAACAATGGTGAACCAAAATCCACCACACTCTCCACAACTGTCACACGCCAGTGTCGGCTGTCAAATGCTGCAGAGCTGGAGAGCGCAGCCCGCCGTCACGGTCACGTCGTGTTCATGCATGCAGGTCCTGTGCTCTAAGTGTGTCGCATGTTTATCGAATTAATCGTGATAAGCAGCATTCTCATCGCGGAAATAGTTTTTGGCGGTATAGCATGTACGATGAGCTATCGCTCCATCCCTGCTGGGCATATTCTCCAGGAAAGGGATGCAGCTCGGATGAGGATCAGAACGACACAGTTTGAGGCGATGGGTTTCAACGGAATGGAAAGGAAGGACTCTGTTGTGGTTCCATTTGAAAAGCTTTAGCATCTGTCAGTCTTTCAAAGTGAAGCCACATTCAGCACAGAACCAGAACAAGGTGTGCAGAGGTGAGTGTTTGCTCTGCTTTGTTGTCACCAGAAGGTGACGCTCTATGAGTTTCACGACCTCCCTCATCTAATCTGGCTTCTGATGACAAGAATAGAATCACCCATACAAGCAGGTGGAATGGCTTGCCTCAGGCAGTTTTCCTAGAAATTGGATTTGTGACTGAGTAGTCTGCGAGGGACTTGAACTAGAGCTGCTGCTTCTCTAATGAGTGAGTAAGGAAGGTGTATCAGTGGATTTCAGG
The DNA here is from genome assembly GCF_027744825.2 of Synchiropus splendidus. NCBI lineage: Eukaryota > Metazoa > Chordata > Actinopteri > Syngnathiformes > Callionymidae > Synchiropus > Synchiropus splendidus. The sequence continues at coordinate 15,284,973 of NC_071346.1, read as the reverse complement.
TGCTTTCAGCTCAGAGGCTGGAGAGGTTATCTGGGATGTGTGAGCTCTTTAGTCTGAGCAGCTGAAGAGGTCAGAGACAGTCTTGTGCCATTCAGAAACGGCACAGTTACTGTTGGTTGATGTGGCCCTTTGACAAATTGAAAGGATTGAGTCAGATGTTTGCTATAAATCCTTCAACCATTTTCTCAATTTGCGTGTGTAGCTTCCTTGATATTCCTTGCGAGCCGTGGCGGTCGCAGCAGGATGCTCAGCTCTTTCATCTATAACTGAAAATGTTTGGCGAGGCACGCAAGGGGAGGATTTGGCAAGACAAGAGCAGTTTATTTTAGCCGTAATGACCTGATCCATAACGCAGCCTCTACAGTTCTCAGTGAGAAGCAAAGTTTTGGTTGCAGCCTAATGAGAGAAAACTGTGTTCAACTGAGGAGCGAGCATCATTAATCGACATACTGGATTCACAAAAGAGAGCAGGCCATTTCCTTTTTAAGTGCTTTGCCAGTGGATACGAGGGCTAGAAGTAATGGCTTCCCAAAGTTGGACTCAAAGTTCACATTAAAGCTGGAACATTTAGTGCCCCCTTATCTCAGCGAGGAAACACCACAGCAATGATCACAAGATATTCTCTGCCTTTTGCGACTCCTTCACTGCTGTGGCTGCGAGGGTGCTGTGTAAAACATGGAGATGGGATTGTTTTCACAATGTAAAGATGACTTCAGTCCGATGTAAGATTTAAGATGTAACGCATCTTTTTATGTCACTGAAAATACGAATCCTTCATTTTGTGTTTTTTATCAAAAGCATGAATAGTTTCTCCATGTAAGCACCAGTTTGAAAAAGCAGCCAAAATGTTCATTCAAAACTTTTACTGTTTCAATAATTTTTTGCTTAATTCTATTGTTAAAATTGTATACATTGCAGACAGCTGATAAAATAAATCCGATAAGAATAAAATTCTTGAAGGACCCGATGCGGTGCGTGTATGATTCGTTCATTCAATTTTCGTTGTGAAACGGAAATTAAAATGATACAAATAAAACAAAATAATGGCTTGTTTTTTTATTATTCATTTTATAAACGAATTCCATAAAACAAAAAACATGTTGTTTTTCAGGCAAAACATCCAAACAGAATAACAAAAACATAGGGAAATACTATGGATATGAATAGTTGCTTTTTAACACAGTCGTATGAAGCCATCTCCGTGTACCTCATAGTGCCGCCTTATTGTTAGCAAAGCGATGCCAAAGTTGCCTCGGTGGTCAGGAAATATTGCCACGTTGTTGTCATTGGTGATGTACACGCTACTTGTGTCAACTTGATCAGTGTAATAAATAACACTGATCAAGTTGTTTCTGATCTATTTTTCTCAAGTTAAAGTAGTTAACTTGAGAAAAATAGATTTTATGTGTTTGCCTATTCGATCAATAATACCTGGAAAATAGCCGAGATTCTCTTGGTGGTCGTGTCTGCCCCGTGAATTGTGACACGCCAGCTTCCTCGGAACAACACGAACCGCTCCATCTTCACCGTTGGCGCTTTCTGCTTTTTGTGCAGTTGCCTTCTGGTTCAAAGGACTGTGTTAAAAACCAACGATTCATTTCAAATGACCCATCCTGATAGTATTTTTGTTTTTGTGATTCTGTTTTCAGCACAAAATCCACTGCACAAAAAATGACTTGTTTTTTGTTTTATGGAATTTGTTTATAAAAACGAATAATAAAAAAGAGCCATTGTTTAGTTTTATTTGTATCATTTCAATTTTTGTTTCACAACGAAAATTGAATGAACGAATCACACACGGACCCCCAGGTCCCAGGTATGTTCCCTCACAATCTTATGAAAGATCTTTACCCAGTATATGTATTTTAACTACATAATTCGTGATAATTCAAACAGACAGCAGGTAGGAGAAGCATCACTAGAGTTCCTACAACTAGTGATGGCCTTGTGAGGCTTCATGAAATGACGTGGAACCCACTAGATGGCACACTTGAGTGAAAATTCATGTGCTCTTTAAATGAAATCTTGAGATTTTAGAAAGGAGAGTGCCATCGAGTGGGCCACCACTATCTATAAACACACGTAGGAGGCACGAATTACATGTATGTATGTAAATAGCGACGCACATATGGAGTGTGGGCTGAAGAGTTTCTTGATCCAACAAGTGACTCATCCTGCTGATGTCTGTGATGGCTGCTCTGATAGAAGGGTGTCAGAACAAACAGTTCAGGTGAAACTGTCTGCATCTCCAACGCCAGCGATCTGTGTGGGATGAAAGTCCGTCTGGTTAATGAGTTTAAATTGTAGACACTGAAATTCCCTCTGGACACCTTTTAAACAGAACAGTAAACTCTGAATTGTGTAAGCTTTTTTTCTTATTATATTTAGACTGTGGTTGTGATTCAGGTTTATCGCCGACTACTGTCTCGCACGTTTCAGTTTCAATTATCGGAAAATAGAGAAGCGGATTTGTTTTATTCCAAAAAAAGGAAGTGTTGTTTTCCCTAAAAAATGACCCTTCCGTATTTGCCCACTGTGATGGAGGATAGGGAATGAAAAATGCAGGGACAGTGATCCAAATGTGCATCGACTGTGAAGCCGCTTAAACTTTAATGCAGACGAGCAGCATTGAAATATCATTTTGATTGCAAATATGACCTTTCGGATTTTGGAACATCATTCCTCCCCATGCCCTTTTGAGTAAATGGCCCGTGTCAGCAAAATGAAGGAGACCGATGTGGGCTTTCTAATTTAAACTGTCAGAGGGATAAACAGAACAATCTTGAATTTCTCGGAGCCTGGGAAATGTACAGTATGTGATGATGTGATGTGCTAGAATAAATGCCTTTTTCCAACATGCATTTGTCCAATATGCATCATAGTTTTGTCTTTATATCCATTGTGAGACTGAGGCTGCCACCACATTTCCATTCATATCCTGCTGCTGCTTCATGTATATGTAATATCAGCAGCTCTTGCCAAACTAAAGATGCGGCTCAGACAAATGAATCTCATACGGATCGGTCGAGGCCCAGGTGATGGAGACTGGACTACTGTAGGTGGAAGACAGAGAAGGAGAAGGGGGAGGCGTGCCAACAGACAGAGGGAGAAGAGGAAGAGGAAAGACAAGAGAATAGGATTGAGAGTAGGGATTCTGAATGTGGGAACTATGACAGGGAAAGCTAGAGAGTTGGCTGACATGATGCAGAGGAGGAAGCTGGAAATTCTATGTGTTCATTTTGCTTTAAGGATTTTCATGGAGAAGCACAGAGAAGGTCAGAAGGAGCTACATTGTGCCTTTGTGGACCTGGAGAAAGCGTACAACAGAGTGCCAAGAGAAGACTTGTGGTATTGTACGCGGAAGTCTGGAATGGCAGAGAAGTATGTTTGAGTGGTGCAGGACATGTGTGCCAGATGTAAGACAGTGGTGAGGTGTGCTGCAGGTGTACCAGAGGAGTTCAAGGTGGAGGTGGGACTGCACCAAGGCTCAGCTCTGAGCTCCTTCCTGTTTGCGATGGTGATGGACAGGTTGACAGGTGAGGTTAGACAAGAAGCCCCTTGGACAATGATGTTTGCAGATGATATTGTGATCTGTGGTGAGAGCAGGGAGCAAGTGGAAGATCAGCTAGAGAGGTGGAGGTTTGCCTTACAAAGGAGAGGAATGAAGGTTAGCCGCAGTAAGACAGAGTACATGTGTGTGAATGAGAGGGACCAGTGTGGACAGGTGAAGTTACAGGATGCAGAGATAAAGAAGGTGGGGGGTTTGAAGTACTGAGGCTCAGTTGTCCAGGGCGATGGAGAGTGTGACAAAGAGTTGAAGAGGTGCAGGCAGGATGGAATAATTGGAGAAAAGTGTCAGGTGTGATGTGTGACAAAAGGGTGTCGGCAAGGATGAAAGGGAAAGTGTTCAAAACAGTGGTGAGGCCAGCAATGTTGTATGGTTTGGAAACAGTGGCTCTAAGGAAAAGACAGGAGGCAGAGCTGGAGGTAGCAGAGATGAAGATGCTGAGGTTCTCTCTGGGAGTGAGCAGGATGGATAGGATCAGGAAGCAGTAGATCAGAGGGACAGCACATGTCAGGTGTTTAGGAGACAGTCAGAGAGGCTAGATGGAGATGGTTTGGACATGTACAGAGGAGAGAGAGCCAGTACATTGGTAGGAAGATGTTGAAGTTGGAACTGCCAGGCAGAAGGTGGAGAGGAAGGCCAAAGAGGCCAATTGAACCTCAAAGAGTGCAATACATTTAAGGGATAACTGTCATTGGACAAAAGACTATGGCTGGATTGGTTGATAAAAGCTGGTGAGAAGATGTGCTCCTGAACAGTTATTTTACTTTTCTAAAGCAAGAAAAGGCGCTGAGAGAGTGCAGACCTCTGCCAAGATTCTTGTTTTACCCAACATTTATTTTATCCTCATAATTTGATAACTTTTGAAATATCATTGATCGCATTGAGCTCAGTTGGACAGCAGATGGCAGTGGACACTTTTAAAAGGTTTGTAGATCCAAGTGGTCATTCAGAACGCCACCAAACTGTGATCATCTCGTTGATATATCCAACTTTATCTCAGGAGATAATGCGGTTGTCAACTCATTGATTGGTTATTGCACAATCGCGCTTTAGTCGGACAATGCCTGCAGAAAATGGAGGCGCAGAAGCAATCGCTGACTTGACATATCGGACAAAATATTGCCCCAAGCCTGTATTCATGAGCCTGCCATGGCAAATCTGTGCTTCCATCTGCAACAATGAAATGAAAAGTGCTCATCACGCGTCTCATATTTGAAAATGCGACACGTATCCAATGCTTTTTCTTTTGTTTGTTTGTTTTTTTTATGTCATTTTGAAATACTAATTCGTATGATAAATTATTCCTCCTCCTCAGACTGACATCACCCAGGGAAGAAAAATGGAATTGCTTTGGGGAGGAGAAACACTTAAACCCTCAGCCCTTCTCTTGTGTAGCAGCAGGCAACAGTGTAAGGAAAATAACAGATACTGTCGCTCAGAACTGCTGAGGTCCATATTATTACATATTATATCTTAATATTACTTATTATTATTGTCAACTAACTGTAGTAGATTTTATGTGTGAGTGTGTGGTTATAACATAGCAGCAAGAATAAATCTTTTGCTCACACCTCCGTGCCACCACAAGAGGGCGAACATGCACAGAGGTATCCGATCCTTCAGACACATGTTTTGGGCCCTTGTGTAACAAACTCTGTGTGTTCCTCGGTGCTTTACAAGATAAGATTGATTACTTCGGTGAGCACACCCTGATGTGAGCGTAACGTCAAAGGTGGCTGGGCACGGATGCTCGGTTGAGTTATGGGAGATTGGGGGGCGCGGTGGGACCACCTTGGAGAGAGGGGGAAGTGAGAGAATGAGAAGCGGAGACAAAGACAGGGGGGTTGAGAAAAAAAAAAAAAAAAAGCTGGAAGGATGCCGACAGAGTGCGGTTTTGATTTCAGCTGTCAGTCTTCTGTCCACTTGCAGCCCAGGCCTCACATGCGCTGAAACACAATTCTCCACAGAGCTCCCCTTGGCTGCCTGCGCTCTCACAGCACATCCCCACCCACCGCTTTCCTCTCTGAAATACTTATCTACTTTCTTTTAATCTCTCTCAGACAATATCCTCTTCTCTTGTGCTCTCCTTGCCTTTAATTTGGCCCCTCGCTGGCCTCTTCTGTTCCTAGCCACATGCTCATTCACCCATGAACTGTTCATTTGCTTCATTCTCATTACCATCTTCCACTTCAAGCATCTCTTTCACCGACTCGATCAAAGGCGTGCTTGCAAGTAGGTATTCACTAAAAGGAGAAATACACCTTCATTTGTGCGTTAGAATATTTTATTGTCACACAGCAAGTGTTCATGAAACATCACGCAGTGAATTGTGCTTCCTCTCTCATGACCCCACTCTCTCCATTAGTACAATACGTGCCTGATGCCATTGAACATTCCGACTAGCACAGAAGCTGCTCATGTTGTGATCCTTTTTGTTTTTACCTAATATGATTTCCCCACACTTAATTCATCCATAAATTGATACCTTTTTGAAATAGTTTAGTGTTCGTCTTTGTAACCTTTATTGTCTCCTTGAGGCAATTTGTGCCACAGCTCGCAGAGAAAAGAGCACAGCTACACAACCGTCCACAACTGCCACAACAGCCCACAAAACAGTATTGCAGGTCACTTTTCTGATCCTTACGTCTTATGTATGTGGCCAGTCATTGTCGGTATGAAAGAGTGGACCTGTTGGTTTTGGACCTTGGTTCCATGTGTCGACAGCCTTATGGCAGTAGCCTGAATTGACCGGCCAGTGGACCTTCTACCTTCCTACTAACTCTGGCTCTGAAGAGCTCAGAGGATCCTGTGAAATTTGTCCCACAATTTTGAATGCAGTTCAACCTATTACTGTCTTACACAGTGAGTCAGGTTAAAACAGACATGATTAAATAAGTCTACAACATTCTTGTAAATGGGACTTGTACTTTACAACTTCTCGATTTACAATACGCTTTGCACAATTGAAATCCATGTAGGCCTCCAGTTTACTGTCTATGGTAGGGCCTAAATAATTGTACTTTCAACCACTTTCTTGTGTTTGTAGAACTTGCTCATGCATCCGAACAGGAAAAGGAAAAGAGCTTGTGCTGCAGCCCTCACTGAAAATGTCTCATTGTTGACTTGTGGCTCTGGATGGTGAGTCAGAACACCACCGAAGCATAGTTACCTGTCCCTCACGTCTCTATCAACTAGTGTTGAGACCAGTCTTGTGGCCTGTCCCAATTCCCATCCTAACACTTGTTTTTTAACCCCAACACTTGGCCGTGCACGTTCACATGGAAGTGAAAAACAATGGGGGATATGAGGAGTAACAAGGACTACTCTTCTGTTTACTTTCTCTTTGTATCACACCTTAGTGACCTGCCAGTTCGGTGAGAATCATGTCCTTTGATTTCTCCAGTGCCTTTGATACTATCAGGCCTGCTCTGCTGGGAGTGAAACTAACGGAGATGACCACAGTACGTGCACCTGCAGGGCTCCAGCCGAATTTTGCTTTAAGCTTTAAGAGAGTTTAATCGTCAGTAAAAGTAGTTATTAAAGTTGGGCACAAGTTTGGTTGAGAGTCCTGGTTAAGGTTAGCCATTTGTTCTGGATGGTTAAGTTAAGGGTGGGAGGCTGGGGACAGCATTATGGCAATGAGAGGTCCTCACCAACATAGTGCGACAAACCTGTGTGTGCATGTGGCGCATGTGCTATCCTGCCTTGTGGGGACCAATTCTTGACGAAACACTTCCTTGTGGGGACCTTATGAGAGGGTGAGAGGATGGGGAAAGCATCATGGCAGTGAGAAACCTCACAATGTCGTGTGTGTGTGTATTATAGAAATCTAAATTCTTCCAGGCGCTCCGCTCTTCCTCAGCACCTAATGCGGTAACAAGCGGAAAAAATGTCTTATCACTGCTTAAAATCATGAAACATCTAAACCCAAACGTCAAGGAGGAATTCCTCCTTCTTTTCAACAAGGTATTGAGAAATAACATTCCTAAGGTCTGCTTTGGTTCATTTTCCATACGCTGGGCCTGCTGGTGATCAGCCAGCGTCTGCTGTTCATTCATTCTCTCCGTCAGAATTTGTCCTGAAAGGAATCGTTTGTGTAATTCAAGGAGACGGGGTCTGACACAACGAGCTATAGGTCATCGAAACTCCTTTCAGCGTTTTTCTTGGAAAGGGCTCTCGCTCTCGTTTCCATTTCTTTGTGAGTCTTCACCTGAAATATTATTTCTTTCCTTATTTCATCTCCAAATGTAATGCATGATAAATTCCACCAAGGCCGTGCGAGCCCAACATCCATTTATGGGAAAAGTTCTCGGAGCAAAACAGAAAAAGAAAATATCCGCACTTTACGTCCTCTGAAGGCTCATCAGAACCAGATGTCGGACTCCCCTCATCGACAAAACATTCTGCGGAACGGCGTTGTTTACATCCAGGATATATCGCCATCGACAGCTGCACGGTTGCATATCCCCTTTTCCCGTTTGAGCGTATATAATGTGAGATAAGGCTGCACATATACGACTGATGATATATTGCATCCTAAATTTCTGCAGATCTGGAGCTGACAACTGCATGCTGGTGCTGTAATCTCTTTCTTAACAGTCTTCAGGCACACAAAGTGAGATCATCGTGGAGGTGCACCCAAACACACACACACACACACACGTGCACGGAGATGTGTGGAAGACTCTGGAATAGGAAGTCTGCTTTAAGTCAGGGTACCCCTGGAGTGGGTCAGTCTCGCTCTGAAAACAAACATCCCCTGAGCTTGGAGAAATCCGGTGTTGCAACGCCTTTGATCACGGAGCAAGGGTGAAGATTGCTGAAGGGTCAGTGGAACAAGGGATCCAATCAATAAACACATTACGTACCGGTCTGCATGCATGTTTGGAAACAGCAGGGTTGAAAGCAGAACGTGTGGCTCACCTCGAAGCTGAAGCTGGTCAAGGGGCCACCTGCTTTTAAGCAGTGTTCCAGACACGGAGGTCTGAGCCGGCTCTTGGAGGTTACAGTAACTTTAGCCTCACAAAATAACAATATTTAAGAACTGGAAAAAACATGCCAATTCTGGTTCAGTTGGGACTTGTTACCTCACCTTCACCTTCCTTCACCTTGTTCTACCGCTTATCCGGGGTCGGGTCACGGAGGCAGCATTCGGAGCAGGGAAGCCCAAACTTCCCGATCCGCACAAACCTCCTCCAGCTCTTCTCGGGGGATCCCGAGGCGTTCCCAGGCCAGACCGGAGACATAATCTCTCCAGCGAGTCCTGGGTCTTCCCCGGGGTCTCCTCCTGGTAAGACATGCCCGGAACACCTCCCCAGGGAGGCTTCCAGGCGGCATCCGGATCAGATGCCCGAGCCACCTCAACTGGTTCCTCTGGATGTGGAGGAGCAGCGGCTCCACCCCGAGCTCCTCCCGGATGACCGAACTCCTCACCCTATCTCTAAGGGTGCGCCCAGCCACCCTGCGGAGGAAACTCATCTCAGCCGCTTGGATCCGCGATCTCATCCTTTCGGTCATTACCCACGTCACGAGCTTTGGGTACCGAAAGGACTTGTTACGGTTAAACTCTATTCTAATCTATGGTGTGGCTGGTACCCAACAGTGTTTATTGCTCTCTTTTTATCCCCCAGTTGTAGATAAGGCGACTGACAAGGTCTGACCAAGAGCTGAAGATCCTAAACAGCTAAAGTTTCCTGACCGATTTTTGAAAATCCTGACCTGCCAATTTCCTTTTTCTCTATGGAAGATTTATTCATGTATTGCTTTGACAGATTTGGTGTGGTAAATATAATATAAAGCATAAACTTGCAACAAACTATAGAACCGCCAATATGTGGTTTCCTGGCAGTGCAAGGAAATCGGGAAATGATGATGTGTTAATCTTAAAAAAAAAAAAAAAAAACTCACAGCAGACTGCACAAAAAACATTCTGCAAGAAACAGAGCACATCTACGCTGTTTTCGTAGACTTACTGCAGTTATTTGTCGGTAAATGGCAGGTTTTTGTGAACAGAAGTAGTTCTGTCTTTTCACCCAAGTTTACCAAGCCGGTCCTTTTCAGTTATATCAGCCTGATGGATTGCGAATTCTTGTTTTAAGATTGTTTTAAGAAGATCGCCGTGCTCACAAAATTGTCCTGGTGCCAACTGTACGCTGCACCCTACTTCAAACCCCAGGAAAAAGAGACTCTGGGACTGCGTAGCCAAATCCAGCACAATGAAGCAGTTTGAACATCAAAGACATGTCAGAACCGGGAAAAAAAAGCCTGTGCAGATCAGACTGACCCAAAGCTCAGTGTTGCAAACTTGACGTGCGAGTAATCTAAATTTCCAATTGCACTCCCCCTGCATCATCTCTAATGAGTCTGAGGAGTCCATCTGTTGGTGATTCCCATTTCACAGCCACCTCTATGAATCAGAGGTCCCGGCCACAAGTGCAGTCTCGCCATCTGGTCCTGCTTTGCTGTCGTGTCCTAGTTGGATGTCGAGACACCATTGAGCATTTTCGTAACCCGTGAATCAAGTGTATTTCCGATAAATGTACAGACAACACATTGTTGATCATGTCTGGTGCTTACCAGCTTCAAATGTTCCTCGTCTGTCTTGTCACTTTTGCTTAGAAAAGTGAATGTGCGCCAGCTTTAGGAGGAGCTTCATGAGCACCATTTTTGAAGATGTGAAGGATGAGGCTAGTTAGTGTGATGCTGATCATCATGCTACGTAAATGTATCCGGAGCTTCCTATTTCTTCAGAAAGTATTTCAGATTCAGATTTTGTGCGTCTAATGCCTCTACATTTGCAAACTCAACATTGATACCCAGGAAATTATTCGATACTCAACAGCATTTTCAATTAAAAAAATGACAAATACCTGAAAAATAATTTGATTTATTTACAATGAAAAACTGAACACATGAGAAAATGACAAAAGAACAATGAAATACAAGACGGTCACGTTTCTGTTTATTCTAAAAGCTTCAGGGGACTAGTTTCATTGTTTCTTAAACAACACCGGTAGAGTCGGTAGAGTAGCCTCTTACTGTAGCTTTAGTTGCAGGTCGCCAGCAGCAGGCTGACTACACAGGAGCTTTGCTCACCTGTTGAAAGTTTCCATGGTGCCAGTGTTTGCCGCTGCGCTCCCTGCTGAGTGTACACAGTGTAGTACGCTAACCAGTAGTACACAGTAGTATTGATACCATGGCAACTTTGTATTGCTTCCGGAGTTAGCGTTTCGATACTATTCAGGGTATCAATATTTATATATATATATATATATATATATATATATATATATATATATATATATATATATATATACACACACAACATCCAACTTACGACCTGCTTGACTTACGTACTTACGACTTTTTTTTTTCTCTCTATCTGGCACCGCAGCACATAGCAGCCCAGCAATGTGTACAACAGTTATGACATTACAGTATCCCAGCATCTCACTCTCACACAGCCAACTACCACTACAGTAGAACCTATAACCCTCCCGTCAGTTATTTTGAATGGCATACGACAGTCTCAGTGGACAGTGGACATTTGCTGGGTTCATCATTTCACACCTCAGCTGTTGTAAATCTGTGACCTGTTTGATCTAATTCCCCAAACGTGAAGCATAGTTGCACTTGGAACACCATCAGTGAATGAACGCATTTTTTTAAGAGAACAACGGTGTAGAGTGTTGCCAAAATGTATCAAGAACCTCTCTTCAAGTTTCAGATTGTTTACTAGGTAACTTGTTGTGTCGGTCAAATGTTGTGTTTTGCAGACTTTGTGAAAGGATGAAACAGTTTATCGGATGCAATGCTGAGTATTGAATTGAGTCTAGAAAAATGGCCCCTGATAGTGGACACATCAGATTCGGTCGGCAGCTTGCATGTACCACGATGAGGTTCTCGCTTCTTCTTCCTAGTCACCATTCAGAGAGATACGAGGTTCGCAAATGTCAAAAAGTGCGTCCAATTCCAGTTGACAAATCAGGTGCTCGATGACTCCGAAAAAACCAGGGTGAGAATTTTGTCGTTGACCTGTTGTTGTGCTGGCACCTTCTCCTCGTTGGAAGGTAGTTAACCAAGTCCAGATGTTATTTTTGCAGGTTTAGCTGAGAGCGTGTGCGTATGCTCACACGTGTGTGGGGCTGCCAATTACAGCTAGTTACAAGGAAGCTGTCTACTTTAACTGAGGTGGAGGAATTCCCTGGCTGCCTATAGTGAATCCTGTAGAACGCAGAAGGTTGAACACTTTAGCATGTGTTCACCTTTATGGGCCACATCTGTGTGTTTGTGTGTGATTCTGGAGTTGTTTGGTTTCTTAGTCAGGAAACTATTTTGGACGAGAAAAGGTCCTGGTCTGTGTTAAGGCATTGTTTTTCAGTCATGTTGGAGTGCAGATTGAGGGTGCGTTACATTTGAGATTGCGTATGTGTGTGTTTATCAGATGCAGGTGGGTGGGTTTGATTCTGCTCCCACAACTTCAGGGTCATTACATGTAGCTTTCTAAAAGCTCGAGTTGCATCGGATGCTGGGTTGAATGGCGCCAAGTGTTGAGAAATCTAAATCAATTCATCATATTGCATTGAATCAATGCTCTTGATGGGGTCAAATTCGAGGCCTGAGGGCCAGAATCAGACCGCCAAGTCATTTAATGCGGGTCGATGAAATACAATTCAAAAGTAGTTTGAGTGCCCCTCAATCGAGGTCACCGAAGAAGCGTGTTGGTACCGTGACATATGGAGATAAGCCTTCAAGTTCGAATGCAGATTAGAATGAGAAATTAGTTATTGAATCTGGAAAAGTGGAAGCATGTTTGAACAAAAAAATCCAGACTGACTCCTGCATTTTGAGTCGCTGAGGACAGACACAAAGAACATACACAGTTCAATAAAATGAATTTTGTTCCGCCCACATCTTTGTGTTTGAAATGTCGGCCCCTTGTGTGAACCCTGTTTGTCTAGCTGATATTTTTTCTGTAATTTGATCAATGATGAAAACATATGTAAACGTTTGTTGTTTTTCTGGTGGTGTGTGTGCCCACGTATCCATGCATATCCAATCTGAAAAAGAATTTAGAGTTTTGTATCATACAAGCTGTTGATGCTTACGACATAGTTGGTGGATTCAGGTTTCTCCAGACAGATACAGTTAAATATTTCCACTCCAGACGGAGTTTCACATAGTGGATCACAATATTCATTTGCAGAGATGGTTGTGGACATTTGATCATTGGTTTATGTTGTAACTAATAACAAAGAGTGTGAGATAACAGAGCTCTCATGTGAGCGGTCAACTTAGTGTTGTAGTACTTGAGATTGGTCTTGGTCTGGAGACCACTTTGTGTCTTGTCTCGGTTTCGCACTGGGGCCGAGCTGGGATTTCTATTCAAGATGGGTCGAGACCGACAAAGAAAACTGTCATAATTGGTAAGCATAGTTTTATGTGTTTTTCTTTGACATTTATCGAGAATCTCAAACTGATCCAAAACAGACACAGTGGCTGCCAGGTTTTGTTGGTACCCATACACCAATAAGGTGTCTGAAGACTGTTATTTGGAACAAAAACCTGCACCTACTGCTCATTTGTGGATCAGTTTTATTATTTATACTGTCTTGGTCTTGATCTCCAAATATCTTGGTCTTGTCTCAGTCTCAATACTCTCCAGTCTTGATCATGTCTTGGACTTGGTTGGTGTGGTCTTGACTAGTGATGGGTGGAAGAGGTTTCATGAAACAGTGGTCTGATTTTCTGAGGCCGCCAGATGGCACTGTCTGTAAAATGTTAGGACCTAAACAAGTCACATCATTTCTAAACCAGGAGCATCATCTAGCGGCCTCTGAAGGACACTGTTTCATCAACTCTGCGATACTGCTTCATGATACCTCATGTAACCATCACTAGTAGACTACAAAAATAGGTCAACCTACTTTGTTGGTTTTGTTGGTGGCCATATATTTTGGGTAGCAACTGAATAAAGAAGAAGCGGTGGAATTAGTTTTCTCCATTTGCTCACTGGACTCGAGGGAGAGTCCTGTGGGAGCGACTCAAAATAGTTGCCAGTTGTGGTTTCTCTTCCTAATGGAGTTGCATATCTATTGACTAAATAGGATCAAAGCATTCATTTAAAGGTCATCTTAAAACAAACACATCACCCATACACTGATATTCATCTGCAGATTAAGAGAGAGACTTTGATCGATTCAGTCATAAATACGTTGAGATAAAATGATACACTGTACATTTGCGGATGGCAGCGATACATCTGAGTTTAAATGTCGATTTAGGTGTCTTTCCTTCAATTCAATACCTGCATTTGTGACTACAAAGGGTCTGAATCGAACATGCATGAGTGTGTTCTATACTCCCACCTGTCCTTGTCATCAGCAGAAGAGCGAAAACAGCAGCATGGGAGCAAAACACACACACACAGACACACACACGCCAAGGGTCTGGATCAGAACATGATCCTGGAGGCAGCAGGAACAACTTCAAAAGGTGGGACATCCCATAACTCACATCGGCCTGCTGGCAATCCTTGGTTTTTCCAGCCAATCAGGCGTTAGGAATGCTGAAAGTAAACAACTCCAACTGAATGACACATTCCTTAGAGAAGTTACTCAGAACCTCTTCCTTAGGAAGAAGACCAACGTCTCTCCTTATTCTCCCTGTCAGCCAGTCATCCATCTAAGTCTTTTTATTTTATTTTATTTTATTTTATTTTATTTTATTTTCACTTCCACTTTTGATGCTGAACTCACCGTCCTTGAAGCGGAGCATGAGTTATCTTGTTGGTCGACAGCATCTTATTGGTCAACTCACTTTAAACAGATGTGACGCCGTCGGTGACAGGCACAGAGCTTACTAGAGATAGATACATTTTTATTCATTGTGTTATGTATTATGTTGTGCCCAAATGTATGGAGAGTCAGATCAGTTATTTTTCATGTTTACCCCCATTCTTGCCAGCATTTTTGGAAAAAGAAAAAAAGTGTGTTGGTTTGCTGAGCAGTTCATCCCATAGTGAATTTTTTTTCCCAAAAATTTATCATCACAATAAGACACTGTTGTCTGAAATATCAACAAACAAAATCAGATCAACTGACTGTGTTACAGAACTCATTTCAAAATCAATAAATGAAGAGAGAGCTCCAGATGGTAATTCAGAACACCACAGAAATGAATGAACAGATCCTTGTCCGAGCATCAATATATCCCCAGTGTTTCATTGAAATCTAGTTTTTTCTTCACTTATCCTCCCTGGCAGAGGTGAAAGCACTTGCCACACTGTGGATCAAAGAATTCGGTGAAGTGAGTATAGGTTTGATGAAAGCAGAGAAAGTTGTCAGTCACCTGCAGTGAGACAGACACTAGGTTCAAAACATGTTAGTGGCAGAGTGGTAAGGAGCTCAAGTCACAGTCTGAAAGAAAGGATGAGTGAGTTATTAACCGCAGATGGTGTGTGGATGGTGGCTCCTACATGTACTGCAGTGACTGCTTCATGATTTCCTCTGGCAGGGAGTGTGGGAATTGGTCATGTTTCTCAGGGTACCTGGAGTCGTGCTGACCTACAAAAGCCTCTCACTTGTCAAGTTGTCGTTCTGCTGCAGTTTGCTCGGGGGGGGGGAAACAACACATCGGTACCTGTTGAAGCTCGGCTGTTTCAAATATGGGCGGGTGGGACCTGCCCAATGTGTTAAATACTTCAAGCAGCTGAGAATTGCATAATGCTTTTTTTTCAAATTCAATTTGATAAGACGGTACTGAAGACACCTGAGCAAACCCGGTTTGGTCACTTTCGCCTTTCACCTTCACCTTCACCTTCTTCTGCCGCTTATCCGGGGTCGGGTCGCAGAGGCAGCATTCGGAGCAGGAAAGCCCAAACTTCCCGATCTGCACAAACTTCCTCCAGCTCTTCTCGGGGGATCCCGAGGCGTTCCCAGGCCAGACCGGAGACAAAATCTCTCCAGCGAGTCCTGGGTCTTCCCCGGGGTCTCCTCCCGGTAGGACATGCCCGCAACACCTCCCCAGGGAGGCGTCCAGGGGGCATCCGGATCAGATGCTCGAGCCACCTCAACTGGTTCCTCTGGATGTGGAGGAGCAGCGGCTCCACCCCGAGCTCCTCCCGGATGACCGAACTCCTCACCCTATCTCTAAGGGTGCGCCCAGCCACCCTGCGGAGGAAACTCATCTCTGCCGCTTGTATCCGCCATCTCATCCTTTCGGTCATTACACAAAGATCGTGACCATAGGTGAGGGTGAGAACGTAGATCGATCTGTAAATCCAGAGCTTCGTCTTGTGACTCCGCTCCCTCTTCACCACGACGGTCCGATACTTTGGCCTTCCATTCATGATGATATTGGAGTTCCTTTTAATGTCCATCAAAACCTGCTCAGAATATAAACCCAAATGTTTACACGAACTTTTGCAATCCAGGAGCAAATAGCCCATCAAAAACGGCAAATCTACTGTAAGCTCTTGACTCAGAAGTAAAATGTATTTGGATCTACAAAGCTTCAATCCAGTGTTTTATTTTTCAAGCATCTCCACTCAGGCTACAGAACAGGTTGAACTGTGCCTGCAGCCATAAATTAAAATCACATTTCATGATCTTCCATTAACGTTGCATTTAAGCCGATTCCCCCAACAGATATCCCCGGTGTTTAATACCCATCCAAAAGCTATCAAGCCAGAACATCCTGTTTCATGACAGATCGCACTAAAAAGCAAGATCTGTCCAACAGACAACCTTGATAAGTCTTCAGTGTCATCTCAGGATACGTCCGTGCGCTGCAGAGGAAGTATGGTTCTGCAGGCACCATGTGTGAGGCGAAATGGACCCATTTGGTTTGGGAGCTCCAGCCTGCGATGCGAAATGAGCTCTAATGACAGTATTTCTGAAACACTGTTTACCAGACGCTTCCCGAAACTGGCAAGGAAAGAAATTAGTCATGATCCCTTGATGAATATTACTCTTGAGTTTGGTTTGATTTTGTGGCAAGGAGCTTCGCTTGTTCCCCTTTAAGTCGAGTCAAGTTGAAATGAAGTACTTGCCTAATTTAAGAAATAACATCAAGACAATTTGGGGGGAATTTTTTTTGATTGTGTTATATTGTGTTTAAGCACGGGCTAATACGACCCAGATGCCTCGAGGACAGACTGGTCCCCGTTTGACCCGCCGCTAATTTCCATTTCTGCAATCCGGAAACGTACGACCGACTTTCATGCCTGGCATTTATACCCAACTCACCATGGATGACTGTGAGATCAGCTCTTAATACACTTCATGAAACACTACAAACGGTTGCCAAAGTCAGAAGGTTCCTCACTTCAAATCTACTACATCATGAATAGTATTCTTTATTTATCATCTGGTTTATACTGCGTTCTGCTGTGGGAAGTCCGACCACATGCGTTTGACGTTCCTGTTTCATAGCTAAACAGCTAAACTGTTTTTTCTCCATGCGTTGACTTTTATTAGATGATAATGCCTTTGTACACGGCATGTGGAATTACGTACTTGGTGCACTTTATTTCCAGGTTTCTCTGGATGAGCCATCCAGGTTGTGATTTGCTACTAAAACTTGAGTGTGCTTTTTAATCTACCGCAGTGTTGAACTGTTTCCATAAATGCCATGGCAGTACATCGCGTGCGCACAGCAAGGTGATTGAGGAGTTTGTGAAATGCTCCCTCTCAGATCTTTTGGACAGTAGGTTACTTGAGGTCCTCTGTGGGGCTTCTCGGACAGGAAAAGCTCCGCAACTGGGATTGTTCTTTGATTTTGTTTTTTGCACGGTAATGCATAGCTGATGTTGACTGGGAAAGCTAGAGGTCAACCTCAGCGCAGAAGACTGAAAAGTGTTTTAAGGGCTCAGTATGAGGAGAGACAATGTAGAATGTGTTCATTTGAATCGCTTACTTTACGGACTATAAGCTGCTACTTTTTTCTCACGGTCTGAACATTGCGGCTTGTACTACTATGTGGCTAATATATGATTTTTACTGGCTAAAGAGCGCCAAAATATTAAGCTTGGTCACGTCAAATGATGAAGTCACAGGTGTTTTATTGACCTTAAGGCATTCAAATTGCACTGTTTTCACTCGCGTGTCCGCAGAACCGCCAACAGAGCCGATCTCCTGGAGGACTGGAGACCAGAAGCAGCAGCTGAGATCAGCTGTGGTGTCGGAATTCAGGACACGTGGGCGGAAAAAAAGAATGTATAAAAAATAAAATAAAAGACGTGACGAGTTCATGGTTCAAGTTCAGAACTTTGTCAAGTTTGCTTCATGAGTCTCGAAGCTGGACCCCGTTTTGAAAACTAGTTTAGAAGTGATCCTCATGCGTTGTTAAGCCAGAACAGCACCACTGCACCCGCGGCTTACGTATGAACAAGATCTATTTTCCTCCTTAAATTTAGTGGATGTGGCTAATATTGAGGTCCGCTGTATAGTCCGGAATTTACGGTACTTACGATCACATTTTAAAGTTCAGTCCACTCTTTAGATCATGTTAAATAGATCTGCATAGTGGTCCATTCAGGAAAATTTGGGTCGGAAAAAAATCAAAAAGTCACAACATGCGACAACATCAGTAAAGCAACTTCAATGTGTTTCTGATGCCAACATGTTTCCGGGTTGCTCACAGCTTATCAAGAATAAACTTATACTGGAAAATGACATGGGTGACAGTGAGTTGCCTGGTGGAAATCGGCCACTGTGGTTGCAAAAAAAATTGTCAGCATCATCATAATAGATGTCTGAAACTTGTCCATAAACTAATTGAGGCGTCTCTCCTCGTCCACCACAGAAACACTTTTAAGCTTTGTTGATGACATCTTGTCCGGAGCCAGATCCCCATGTGTGATGCTGGGAGACATTCCGAACCTCCAGTCGTCCTCCATCAGTATGATCATCCGCTGCCTGGAACCTGACACCACATACATGTAAGTTCATCTGCTATGTTGCAGTTGGTAGTGAACGTTGAGACATCCTGCTTTGGTTTAGTTTTGTTAATATTTACTCACAACAAAACCAATTCACTGTTGCTAAAGAGGAAATGACATTTTTTCCCAAATTTCTTTGAGAGTCAATGTTGGCTTTTTTCCCAGTATGAGGTCAGCCATGTTGAGCCAGTTACTTCTCGGACGGTGTATAGATTCAGCAGGTCCTCACTCACAAGTGCTGCTATTGAGCTACGAAGACAGAAGAGAGGCAAGTGAAGGTTGTTGATAAGCAGGGGGTTGGAGATGTCAGTGGCAAAGCCAGTTAACAGTGCCATGAAGGAAGGACTCGTCCAGCACTTGTGATATATTTGGCCTGCCTGAGCAGGTGGACATGGCCTTTTAATCCGACATCAGCAGGACTCCCTCCTTCCCTCCATCCTGCCTGGCAGCTCATTCATCTCCCTGAGTCAAGGCCTCGTCTTGCTTTTCTGTCAGGAAAATCTGAGCTTGAGACAATTTAAAGCTGAATCCAGCTGCTTTTGGAAACACTGTGTGGTGCATTGCAGAGATGGAAAGAAATACACTTGACACTTTCCCATTTTTTTATGTTTATCAATCAATAAAAGATGGAAACCTTGACCAACTCAAGCCGGTCATCAAAGGACGTTGTATTTATTTATTCATTTATTTGTTAATGTTCCAAAGATTTTCCTGCCTTGCTGAAATGTAACAGGTTTGCATGCTGTTGTACGCAGATTTATATGTCGATCAAAGCAAATAAATCCAGATTGAGCTGCTAATTCTATGAATTAAAAAAATGAATGAAAGCATTTGAATACATTTATTGTTGAATTCTATTGTTAGATTGCATCTGATCTTCAGAGAAAGATGCTGGTAGTAAATGTGTTAGCATCTTTATGCTCAATATTTTCTCACATTTTATTTTTGAGACTTTATATTTAGAACAATTCACTCAACTGCCTCATGCTTCAGATTAGATTATTACTTTCCGAGTGTCAAAGTAATGAAAAAATCTGGATGTCACTTAAACTCAAGAGGAATGTGATCACTCCACTGACCACTAGGTGGAAGTGTTAAATCAGAGAAAATTCGGGCCAGACGTGTTGATTGTCAGTCTGTCCCTTGAGAAAACTCATTTCTCATGTGTGCGCTGTTTAGGTTCCGCTTATGGGCAGTAGACAACACAGGCCGGCGGTCCAGCCCCAGTGAGGTCACCATCAAGACTCCG
This sequence comes from Synchiropus splendidus, assembly GCF_027744825.2. Taxonomy (NCBI): domain Eukaryota; kingdom Metazoa; phylum Chordata; class Actinopteri; order Syngnathiformes; family Callionymidae; genus Synchiropus; species Synchiropus splendidus. The sequence goes on along the minus strand of NC_071346.1, from coordinate 15,265,215 downwards.
TGTCCAACTGTGGATGACGTCAAAGCCCAAGGTGAAGAGTGAAAACAAACACGCACGCTCACTCTAGAACTTCACAAAGCACGACTTTCATCCAAAAGAGAGCAACAAAGGCACATATTATTACTAACATTACTGTGTAAATGCACATGAACCACTTCTCTTGTGGTCCCATGGTCCCCGGGGAGAATGGGGTCCTGACCTCATTTGCACAGGCCATTCTGCTCCAACGTTTCCGCTGTCAGACTCTGGTTCTGCTGAAGATGAGACTCTGCCAGGGCTGCCCTTTGTCACGGTTCTGTTCATGATTTTTATGGACAGCATTTCCTGACACAGCCAGGGCGCAGAGGGTCTCTGGTTTGGTTGCTGCAGGCTCTCAGCCCGAGAACTGCTATTCTCACTCAGTTCACAGTCAACCGCGAAGCCGCCGTCGTGACCTTTCCTGTTCAGGGATGGAGCTCGATAGTGTCTTCACTCATGCATTGTTTTGTCATACTGGAGTGGTCGATCTATGATGCCGCTCTTTTCTATGGTCACAAGCTGGGAATGGTGGCTGAAAGAACAAGGTTCTTGCTTCTGAAGTTTCCTCTGCTGGGTAGGTCTCCCTTAGAGATCGGGGAGAAGGCTGGGTATAGAACCACTGCATCTCCGCTCCAAGGAAACCGACCAAGGCATCTTCTCAAGTGACACAACTCAGGTGTCTCAAACATGGTCAGTTGAGAGGAGCATCTGAGGCAGACCCAGGAGAGGTTGAGGCCTCTTGGTTGTCCTGGTAACACCTTGGTGTATCTCCATGTTTGGGACTTAACTTCAGCTCTTGACCTCACGTCAGAGTCCATTTAGCCACAATATTTCAATTCAAACTGCTTTTTGAGCTCTCATGATTATGAATTGGTTGGTGGTTCCAATCCCACTTACATTGGACTTAACTGAATGATGAATGAATGAAAAACTTTTTCAACCCTATGGTGTCAAATATAGAATATTTTCAAGCAAACTTTTGCATCCACTGTTGACGCAGAGCATAGCCTTCCGTGTGGTAAGTTGACACGTGGGCAAGTCTTTCTTCTTCATGTGACGTTCCAAAAAAAAAACTCGCTCTAGCTGATAGAGTCAAGTGCATTATCTGTTGAGGTGCTACATATACATAGTTACCGTTATTTGACGCCATAGGAGTGAGAAAGTTCAGAAACTCCCTTTGAAATTGTCAATGTGACGTCTGATCTTTCATCCTGTTCTCTTCAGAAATTCAGCAAACAGAAAGCGTCCTGACCTAATAGACCGTTTGGTTTGGGAACATCGATGATGTATAAGTGGGTGCGAATGCATTCTGGCAAATTTGATGAACAACCATTGTTTGTAAAACCGCCTGAAATGGCTACCTACAAAAGATCGCAATTTTTACCTGCTAAAACACACACTGACAGGTGAAACTATAAAAGCACTCAGAGAGCATAGACTTCTAGCAAGCAGCCAGAAATTGCACTGGTTCCAAATGCAATTCTGCCACAAATACCTAAAATTGTCATAATGTATTTCCCAATGTTAAAAAAAATCCTGGATCCAGATCCTGGATTTCACATATTTCCAGAAAATGTCATCGAAATACATCCATAACTTTCCCAAGTTATTTTCTGTTCTGACAAATAGACAAACCAAAGCCATTGAAAACATCACCTCTTTGGCAGAGGAAAAGTGGTTTTCCAGGTCCGCACAACATGAGAGTTGAGGGCAGATATCGGCAAGTGACTTAAGCTAAGCGGTTCTGACAACTGACCATGTGATAACCAGACATAACTTTTTCACACATAGATGGCGCCACTTCCATTGCCAAAATGCACAGGCATGTTTTTAACTGTAGATGGATCTATGGAACAGCATGCAGCGAATGTGACAAAATGTGTTGTGATTGTTCGTTCAACGCTGTTTTGTTGCTATGCTAATGTCAATGGTGACCGAGCACTTATGACTGCACTTTCTCTGTAATAAAAAAAAACAAAAACTCGTTCATAATTCACAGAAATCGCAGATAAAATCTACAACCTGTTCAACGGCTACACGAGTGGCAAGGAGCAGCAGACAGCGTACAACACTCTCATGGACCTGGGCCCCCCCACGCTGCACCGAGTGCTCTACCACTACAACCAGCGCTACGAGAGCTTCGGCGAATTCACCTGGAGGTGTGAGGACGAGCTGGGACCCAGGTACTTGCACCGCTCCGCCAACCTTTAACACTCACCAATATGCATTCCTCGGGCTCAATTGATCATCACATTTAAATTGTTGGCCAATTCATCCCAGAGCTGGACCCTCCATCCTGACCCTCCCAGCAACTTAAACATGGCCGCCCCGGCCACTGCACTCTGTGTGAGTTGGTCAGAAGCCAAAGGAAGTGCCTGTGTGCTCCTATACCGGCGGCTCCTACCAGACATAAATTGACCCCGTAACAGTATTTTGGCCGCAGGATGAAAGAAGCGTTGATGAAATGCAGCCCATTGTACAAAATCAATATAATTAAATGCATCATTTGTGGCCGCCGCTTATTCCAGAGTTGTGTTGTAATTGATCTTTTGTTCCTCTGAAGCCATTCACATCCAAATACTGGTAAACACGGGGTTCGGCACTTGTGACTCACCATTAATGCATACCACATGCTGCTGTGACTTCTCATTAGTGGAGCAAATTTTATAACTGTTAAAAATAGAGCCAAACAAACACAGTATTTCAGTCATCGCAGGCGGAGCGTGTTGTGGCACCTCCTGCTGTGCCTATGTGTTCTGGTCAAAGGTCATTTTTGTTTGTCAGTTATGGGATGTTAAGCAAGCAATTCATGTTTATTTATGACAATATGAACGATGGACTTGAGCTGTGAACTTGAGTTACAATAAGAAGATGAAGATGAACTTTATAAAAGTCATCAAAATACCTTGTGAAGAACTAAATGAAGACACTTTATATTGTGAATATAAACAGGAACAAAGTGAATGTTTAATAGATTAGATTCTTCTTTCCCTTTCGGCTTCTCCCTTCAGAGGTGGCCACAGCGGATCATCCTCCTCCATCTCACCCTGTCCTCTGCTTCCTCTTCTCTCAAACCTACAGACCTCATGCCCTCCTTCACCACCTCCATAAAGCTCCTCTTTGGCCTTCCTCTCGATCTCAACACCTTCCTACCAATGTACCGGCTCTCTCTCCTCTGTACATGTCCAAACCATCTCCATCTAGCCTCTCTGACTTTGTCTCCTAAACACCTGACATGTGCTGTCCCTCTGACATACTGCTTACTGATCCTATCCATCCTGCTCAACCTCAGCATCTTCATCTCTGCTACCTCCAGCTCTGCCTCCTCTCTTTTCCTCAGTGCCACTGTTTCCAAACCATACAACATTGCTGGCCTCACCACTGTTTTCTACATTTGTTTAATAGATTAGATTCCTTCATGTACTTATATTACAGAGGTATTTCACATATTATTTATGCTTAAAGTTAATGTTGTACCGCTAAATAATCTGCTTCCTGGGGTCATTTGTGTGAATTCCCACCGAGCTGGGAAGTGTTCCTCGGTGCCGCCTCATGGCGCCCAAACACGGCTGACCTCGGCGTTCTTGCTAAACTAAAGATAAGAGTGGCGTCCATAAACAGAATCATGCGTCCAGCGTCGAACATAAATGGCCGTCTGTGCTCTAACTTTGGCAGGTGAAACTGATTAGCTCCCTCTCATTCTCGCTCCGTGTCCGTGGATTCCCCGGCCATAAATGAAAGGTTACTTTTAATGGGGCTCATGCTGGAAAGAGTTGATGTAATTGAGGGAGTTGCTTCTGAAGTGTTCCATTAAAATACACTTAGATTAACAGTCCCCCCCAATTTAGCTAAAGGGAGGGGTGATTCATCTTCATAAAGGCACCTAAGAGGTGGGAAACAAGTACACAAGTGCACACGAGGTGAGGCCTGGCAACTGAGGAAGGAGGTATAAACTTTTTTTTTTCTTCAAAGGAACATTAGACTTTCCAGTGTTACTGGTTTGGTGTGAGGAAAGGTACTATTCTGGGCCCGAGGCGACATGTTCGCAGTTGTTAGGGAGCTTCCCCGCTGAGCGTCTTGAGTGTGCTGACAGCTTTCACGCAGCCTCAAGTCCTTCATACCTGCCTTGTTATGCGACAGAGGAGAAAATGCTAAATATATTTCCCACATTTAACCATCCTGATGCCGGGCTACTCCGATCGTGTTGGAGGTTGTGTGTTCTTTATCTTAATAACCTTATGTCCATAATCAACATATTATAGATAAAATATTGACACTTCTTTGTGACATTTTTGACCTTTCATTCATGATAACTCAACCACATTATAAAAGATAATGTCAGAGGGCACTCTGTTATTATTATTATTATCATGTAATTATTATTTGTATCACAATAATTGTGACTCTTATAGTTGCAAACATTCCAAGAAACCCATGTTAGCCACGGTGCTTCATCAGGCGTTCATGATCGTGGGTGGAGGTGCAAACAAAAATGAATCTTAGAATGTTGGGTTGGTCTTGTAGCCTTTGTTATCACCACATTCAGTGGATCAAACTCCACACTGCGTCCTGTGCAACTGTCAGAACAGACTCTTGCACCTCTGGTTCCTCAGCTGTGATAGCTGCGGTACCTGAGAACAATGGCCTCTGACTTTCCCTCTGCTGACCCACCCTTACTAAAAGACATCATCTAGACCAGGGGTCTCTTGGCTGGGCGGAACCCAGATGGGTCTTGGGGTTTTGCAGCTGATCATTGGTCATTTCCCTTCATCTCTTGTTGCTATTTATTTGCATTCAAAGAATCCTTGTTGGTCATTCCACTTAATGTCAATGTGAGCCTCTTGAAGGTCTATAGAATGGGCTCCTTTGAAAAAGGCAAAAAGTCATGCCACGTGGGCTTGAGGCATCCCATCATGCACTGCAAGACTGAATGGTCTCATTCTGTTTTTTTATCCTTCTGTCATCCGGTCATATTGTGAAAAATGGTGCTCCATTGGAATTCACTTATATCCTAAACATCTCAGTTTGGACAAAGAGGGCGTGGCCTGTGGAGGCCACTCCCAGGCTAAAATTGGACGCCCAGTGGCAGACCACAAAACTGCATCCTGAGGGCCGCCAATAGCCTGTGAACCACACATTATAGACCCCTGACCCCCCTGAGTCTATTGATAAAATATACAATATACATCATTGTCAGTCTAAATACAAATACATGTTGAGATTTGTTGGGGAAAAACATTAATAACTTCCCCCCATTTGGGATATTTATTATGACAAAATAATTTGTCAGGACACAAATACGTTTAAAATAAGTCCCTCCTTGTGTTACCAGCTTTCCGGAGTCATTTTCTTCTTGACGGGATTAGAGCCTTCCTGCCTATATTCCCACCAAATTCTGATTATTAAACTGAGACAGCGGGACGCTAGCATTTCCCGTTCAAGACAAGGTACCTTTGTTCAAAAGTCCATAAATCCATGAATGCCGAGTCAGCTAATCCTTCAATTGGATGTCTGTCATGAGGCACAGAATGCATAGACAAATGACGCGTACGATCCGGATCATTACCTTGTGTAATCGGAAAGTTTATTTGTATTATAGCTGCCTGTCCTGAGCCACCGTCTATACGTCACACTCTATGTCCATCCATTTCAAGCATTGAGGCTGTCATTCTATTATTCTATATTCTGAAATTGTTGTTTGCTATTATTCTATAGTACGCTAGAATAATAGTTTTAAAATTTGTTTTCCACCTCCGTATTCTCTCCTTTCATCACTCACTGCTCATCCACAGTGAAGGGGAGTCAAAGCTCCTGCGCAGTCATAATGGGCTTTGGATTATTTTCTGCACATAGAAGCCTGTGGAATTCAGTATTGACAAACAATTGCCAAACTAGTCTTTCTGCCGTTACATGTCACCCTCTGTGTCAGCGGGATGCTGAACCGATATGTCAGAATGGACCAGTAGGCTCCTCATCGGGGCCAGGGTCAGCTCTGTCGTAATTCATCCCTGAATTATGAGATGAAGCCTAATCCTATCCCTGTAGAGAAGCGGTTGCAAGGGTTTAAGTACCTGCAAACTCAGTTATCGTGAGGTGTTTGCCACAACTGCGAGGTCCTTGTTTGGCTGTAGAATGGAACACTATATCTGCTATTCACTACAGTAAATTAATGAAGGATAGCTATCGGTATGAGCTTGGATCGGTATCGGCTCAGATTCAGGCAAAAATAACCGGAAAGACGATCAGACTTTTTCTAGAACCCACTCCATCCAATCCATAAACCCAATTCTCCTCACTTTCACTTTACGGGATTTCTGATCAAGACAGAGTAAACATAATTGGAAAAAGAAGTATTCTGGCTTTTTGTTTTATTTGTTTTTGATATTTATCAGGGGTCTCAAACTGAGCCACAAAAGGGCCACAGTGGGTGCCGGTTTTTATTGCCACCAATCAGGAAGATACCCAAACACCAATGCAGTGTCTGAAGATTGTTGTCAGACTGGTTCTTCTTGTTTTGGTCAACCAATGTCTCTTTGTTTCATTGGTACAAAAACCAGCACCCACTCATTTGTGGGTCAATGTGACACTCCTTTTTATTACCTATACTGTCTTGGTCTTGACTCGGTCTCTATACTCTCCAGCCTCGATGATGTCTTGGTTAGTGTGGTCTTGACTACAACACTAGGCTGCTAAAATCCAATTTTGCTCATTTAAAACGGTACTCAGTCTACTGGTGTACAGTGTTTGGGTGGACATAGGTGAATATGCATTTGTTTCCCAAAATGAATGACTCTTCGAAGCAAAATTAGAATTTGGCGAAGTGTGTAACATATGTAAATCTGTTAGCTAACGCTCATGAATGTTATCAAGCGAGTTATCAAGACTGCATGCAATTGTTATCCAACCAGAATGTGGTGAAATACTTTTGCATAAATGATTCAATTTGGGGTGTTTAGGCTCAGTTTAGCATTTTCTTGGAAGAAGAAAAGCACATTTTTATATTTTCATGTTTCTTCTCATCTTGTTTTTTTATGTTGCCTATTTTCATTTATTCCATTTCATTTCCCTGAGTGTGTACAAACGCAAACAAATAGAAAATGTAAAAAAAAAAATGACATGAACTCAAAACAAATAAACAATGTTGAGTGAGCTCTGATCATGACCTGAAGATCTGCACTTTTATGTGGTTTTATTCGACCACATAAATGGCACCGCTATTTTGGGGGTTGATAGGATTGGGAGCCATTGGTCTAGTCCTCTGTGCCAACATCTGAAGATAATGTGCATCTCTTTCACATGCAAACAGGGGTCTTCTTCATTTATGTAACAACAATAGGGTTTAAGGTAGGAACATTGGACGCTGCTTAGTCTTTACGGTCTTAGATAGCAACATTGGTGATGTTTATACCCAGTTTTTCCCTTTAACACAGGTGTTTGTCAGCTCAACACAGGAACATTTTTAATCGTTTGACGTTGATCTGAGTGATTTCAGTGTGGTCTGAAACCCAAACTTGGCTCATCTCCTTCACCACATTTCATGGTCAGGTCTTTCACCTTTATCTTAATACCACTTAATAGTTCAAGCAGCCGAATGGAATCACTCTGAGATTTAACCTCTCCTGACGCACTCTCTTATATAACCCTGGGCTTTTATTTTGACTTGTTGGTAGGCAGCCCCCTCTCTAACACTTGGACCACAAATACAAACTCAAATGAAATTCCAGCCCACACACTCATTAGTCTCTCCTCTAGTGCTGCCATCACAAACAATAAGGAATGAATGAACTGGATTTACGTAAGCGAGTCAAAATATAGATAAAAGCTCAGGGCTTGAGTTTCTGACTCACCCTGGAGTTGTCGCGGCCAAGAAGTCCATATCTGCGCGCAGATCAATGAAGATATGTATTGGTCTTTCTTGTGGTGGCAGATAATCGGATCATCTGCTTTTCGAAACATATCGAATGGCACAGACAGGGCGCTCTGGCTTCCCCTGGAGGACGCTTTGTTGTCTTTTTCACGTAACATCGCGTGATGTTTTAACTGGAACCATCAACTCACCGAAAGGCTGTCGGTCCAACACTTGACACTTTGCCTCCCGAGGCCCAGACCTTGTCATCGCCAGGGGAGTACCAAGCTGCATGCTTGTTGACTTAGAAATGCTAGCTGTTTTGGCTAAGTCGGGAGAATATCATTGATTCTCTCCATTTGGATTTGGCCTTGTTTGGATGGCTTGGAGTAATGTTGGATTCTTTTTTTTTTGGTCTATTTTCTCTCTGTTTTCATGTGACAATCTCTTTAATCAGAGCAGCGCATGTGATAACACTTATTGTTTGGGTTGGACTTTGTCTCTGGAAATCATAACCCTGACTACAGCAGACTGTTTACTTTGCTTGCTAAATTTTTACAGACAAGAAAAGGATGAAAACAAACACAATTAAAGCAGAGGTGGCTTTCAGTTTCTCCGCAGTTGAAGAAAGCATGAAAAATTGAAACAAACATAATGATAATCTGTCTGTTTCTGTCTGCATTTTGCCCAGTCCGGACCAAGGATCAACTATCTTTTCTGTTTCGTGTTAAGAATGAATTTTTCCCAATAAACGGTTCCAGGACGACAATCATAAATGCTAAATATGTTGAATATTTATGACCCAAAATTGTTGAATGTGAGGAGAGCTAACCGACTTCAACCTTTATGTGGATCGGAATGTTGATCCAACAGAGAAACAAGGAACCAAACGCAGAACTTTTAAATGTTTATTGGTTCTATGACAATAATAAGACCATCTTTTCTTCCCAATAACACACAATCCACCATCCTCAACCCGTCCATTCCCTCCGATGTTAGGGCAGCAAGTGCAACCTGTCAAACAGCCAAACCACCATCACCCTGTGCACTTCCTTGTTGTCAAGATTTCTGGTTCAAAGGACTAACTCTTAGATCACTTGTGGGTCCGGATTGTTTAGTGGAGCGCACCGACTTAAGGATCAACTCCACACCTTGTTGATGTGTGCGGCCCCGCATTAGTATAATTCTGGTGAATTCATTCATCAATACTATGAATTCCACTGCCTAGCGAGGACACCATTTGCAATGTTGTGTGGAACACCTCAGGTCACCAAGAGCAGAATTTGGGTGCAGTAATTCGTATATTCAATCTAGAATGCATGCTATTCTTGATGCAGAACTGAAGCTCTCCATCGTGGAGAAGCAGCAGCACACATCATGTCAAAGCAGTGATGAGATTCTGACCCACCAAACTGAATACTTGCACCATTTAGAAGAGAAATTATAAATTATGGACAGAAGTTGGTTGAGTCGAGTTCAAGCTCTCAGCTACCTCAGGTGTCTCGCGAGCCCACGGGGATCTATAGGCCTCCATTTTCAACGAGATTATACCCATCATCCTTGTGTATATTCAGTAGTTAAGGGTCTCCTTCAAGTGAGAGTTGAAGCTCACTCTGACATTTCTGTTCCACTACCTCTCTGGCCACTTGATCCAACTCTTATGAAGAGGTACCCAGTAGACCTCTCGGCCCAATACTCATGAATCTGAATCTGAATGATCCAATGGAATGACAAACATCCAGCTGTGGCTAAGGGTGTCCTACGTGTGCCACGTTCCCTTATAGACAAGATGATGCTCATAAATATATGGTGTTTGTTTGGGACAAATTGAGCAGCAAACTCTGAGTTGGAATAAGGCCTTTCCACCCATGAGGTCTTCCAAGTTCCCATGTGAGCGATGAAATCTTCCTTGTGCTCTATCCAGAGGCTCCAAGAAGGGCATGTCCTTTTACTCAATTGGCCAACCTTTTTGTCAATCTTTAGGCGGAGCATTCAACCTGTAGAGTAACCTCAACTTCCCAGCTCATCGCCACCCACCCTTGGAAACTCCAAAGTGAAGAGAGTCCAACTGCTCTGGAACAGATCAGTACTGGAGCCTAAGCTGTTGGTTTTTGGGATATGTCCAACTGGGTCCTGTGATAGAACCCAGGCAACCAGGTGCTTCTCTCAGTTGGCCCCCACCCCACCAGGACTTGTTCTTGATCGGGGCCCCAGTGACCAACATACTGTACAGACAAGGAATAAAGCTTTCTAAAGAAAAATGTTTCAATGTAATATTTGCAGTTGCAAAAAAACTGTTAATTCTATTAATATTTTAAAGCAACAATCTAATTTTTTGTATGTAAGTAAAAACCAAATCATATTGCAGCCATTTTGCAGGCGAGGACTCCAACTTAAATGTCAAATCCCCACCAGAGGTTCCACTTACCAAAACAGATGACTGAAACTTCTTGGAATTCTGACTTTCAATTACTAGTGGAACCCGGAGTTCTCTCATCAGGACATGACTGAATCAGAAAAAATGTAAACAACGTCAAAAACATCTTTTGATGCTTCTTGCTATTCTTTTTATTTTCACCCGAAACAGCTCATTTGTCGCCAGTTTTTGCTTGTGGCACTGCAATTTAATGTTTGTTTTTAACCGGTGAACGCACATCTCACGCACAGTTTTCCATTGCTGTTATACCTGCTGTAGGATTTATGGACACGTTGGTCTCTGTTTGGAACCAGCAACACGTCCCACAGCCTTCCTGGGAAATGAAAGCATAATAAACCCTATGTTCCCCCTTTATTTTAAGCAAACAAATACCTCAGTTTCCTTTGACCGCTGTTGAAAAATGTCGGGAACATGAAGAGTTTTCAGAAAAATGATATGAATGACATTATAGCGGAACGTTTCCAGTACCAACACGAAGATTTTAGTCTGCTCAGGAAGATTGACAGCATTTACCGTGCTGTCTATTTTTCCTGGACCTAACACAGGCCTGTTCCAAAATAATTTCAGAGAACATTAAGCAACACTTGTCTGCTGTGGAAAGTGCGAAATTTGTTTGTTAATTGGGAATGAACACACCAGCAAAGAACCAGCAATAGCAGCAAACTATGTATGACTCTGGCAGGTTTTCTGTCATTGTAAACCACAGATCCTGGCTGTGAGGAGCTCCACAAACCAAAGGCACATTGCTTTAATAATACAGTAGTTATGTCCTTCATGCCCCGCCGTCGTGCCAGAAACTGCAGCTCTGCTTTCGTCACAAAGAAAACCCACTGGCTTTCCAGTAATAATATCATCCCTTGTGAGGGACACTGAAATGTTGTGAATGTGGAGCTCTGGGAGAGTGATTGAAAAGACACTCTCGCTGCAGGCAGTCGGATCTGTCACCATGTTATTAGCATTGTGTCAAAGGTATTTACCGCCTGAATTCACCACCTGGAACCTTGAATTCTTCTCAAAGACTTAGATGGGTGGCGAGAGTTGAAAGGTCGGGAGCACAATTCAGAGGTTTAAAATAAGAGCCAGTTGGGTTGTATTGTGCAGAAATAGCTCAGAAACTATTTTCATTTTAACATTGAATAAAATATGCATATTTTAAATACAGATAGAGCTATAATATAATGCAGAAGTCAGAGCTCTTTTTATAGAATTCCTCCCATTTCATATCAGAAAGGCAGCGCCACAAACATTCGGCAAAGCTGTGAAATTGAAAATGAGTCATTTGATTTTGGGCACATGCAAAGTGATGCGCTTCTAGTCATTATATCATGCCTGTGTGGGTCTCTGAGTTCCCGCAGACGTGTGGTTTGGCAGCAGCAAGAGTTGGCAGTGCGAGAGCTCCAATGGAGCTGAAGGACGAGGTGTAGAATGAATGAAATCGTCCTGTTCTGCCATGCTCTGACTCAAGACAGGAGGCATCATCGGGTTTTAATGGTTATTTACTAGCTCCAGTCACCCTGCCGGACATATTTATGGGAACTTACTTGTGGGGATGATTTCTCAGCTGGGTTGCTTTGGCACAATCACAAGTCAGAGGATTTCATAGTTATTGCAGACATCCATTAGCTTTTCTTCACAGCCATTCATTTATTCATTCATTCATTTTTCCACTGTGTGATTTCATCATTCTGGCCTGCTGGTTGTGGAGGCTCACTGTGTGTTTTGGATGAAGTTGGGAATGTGTCAGTCACTAGGGCTCATAAATGTGAGGCTACGTACGTTCATGGTTTTCACATTATTTCCAAATTTACCACTACAATCTTGTCAGAGAAAAGAAGAGCCCAGTAGTTAGTGTTTTCCTCCCGCATGTTGTCAACATAGCTTTCATTCACACAACCTGGGAGCACACCTCATCCCATGTCTGCATCCTGTTGAGGACAAATCTGCACTGAAAAAGGTCACCTTTTCCCCGAGTTCTTTATGACAAATAGTTGTTATTACGTATATCTTAAGTAGCGGCTCTACTTAGCATGTAGCCTTGCTGACAGTCAAGTGGCCACATGTTCTTACTGCAGCGTCCATGTAGTACTGTGCGATCATATTTCAAGTGTGATGTCTTCAGCCACATTTTTCACTTGAAATGTGCTTGGTTTACTCTGTCATTCCTGTCTGTAGTTACAGCCACCCAGGGAATAGCTAATACTAGCCTTAGTTTTTTTGTCGCTTCTATATATTTTATAATATGCCAGACAAAGAGTGAAAGGAATCGCCCTCTTGGTCTATAACAGTGCTTCTCAATCATTTTCTGTTGCGCCCCCCCAGCGAAGAAGCAAACCATTTGTATCCTTGTTAACATTAATAAAAGAAAAAAGGAAGTATTATAGATCGACTTACAATAAAGAATAACTTTGTTAACATTTAACTTTATTCTAGTGCGGCAAAAAAAGTATGTTCCCCAAGGCCTCATGCTCCCCCCTTGCATAGCCCCGAAGGGGGCCAGCCCCACTACAAGTAACATCCAACTTTCGACCGGGATCTGTTCCGACCTTCCGATCGTAAGTCGGATTGGACGTTAGTAGAATGCCATTCAAAATAGCTGACGCGAGGGTTATATGTGCTACTGTAGTGGTAGATGGCTGTGTGAGAGTGAGATGCTGGGATACTGTGCTGCCGTAACTGTCGTACGCGTTGCCTGGCTGCTACGTGCTGCGGTGCCAGACATTGAATTAAAAAAAAGAAGCATCTGCTGGCCGTAGTCTTAAGTACGGGTGGACGTAAGTCGAGCAAGTCGTAAGTCGGATGTTACTTGTATTTGAGAAGCACTGGTCTATAAATAGTGGTTTCATTGAATTAGTTGTTCAAGTCCAAACATTTTACAGCAGACAGCACCATCTAGTGGCCTATGAAAATCGTGACACTGTTTCATGAAGCCTCATCAACCCTTCACTGCTTCCTCCCACAGGCAAAGCATTAATAACAGAAAAAACACAGAGTGTCTCAGCAGGTTGTTTTGGCATGGTTTTGTTTTGGTGGATATGTACAGGTCATTGTATTTATTTGCATTCACACAAAAGTCTTCTCAGTTGACCATTAAGCACCATGGAAGATGCGTTTGTTCATTTATAGTAAAAATCATCAATGGAGCGTCATTGACCACCAGTGGTAGAAAGTGGCACTGAATCCTTCATTTGAAGTTTCAGTAACTCATTAAAAAGTTTTGAAAACCCAGCTTGGGGCTGCTGGATGTGATGTCACTGAAAAACAAGTTAACACATTTTGTATATAAATGGACTCTAAACCTCATGACAATGATGTTGAAGGAACCTTCACCGACCTGTTGAACAGTCGGTCGGAGGGCCGTAGGAGGAGTTCAGGAACCAACTACAGTGGTACCTCGGTTTTGGAACGTCTCAGAATTGGAACAAATCGGAATTCAAACAAAAATTTCGCGTTTTTTTTCCTTCGGATTTTTTACGAAAATCCAGAACTCGAACGCCCCCGAAAAACACAGGCAAAAAAACATAATGTGTGCGGTCCGATCAGCTGACCCACGACGCGCTTTGTTATTGTGTATAACACAGCCTCTGTATACAGACGTGTCCCGTTAGCTACATTTACTGACTGTTTTTTCTTCATATTGAGGTGTAAAACCTTTCCTGTCTCCGCACTGGACCGTGGTAGAGTGTCACAGGGGAGGTGCTCGCTCTCCACACCTACGAGGCTGGAGCGCTCACTCCAGGGTTTGATGTCCTGTTGTGGGCTGGAGCTGGGACAGGGATGAGGCGAGTCTGGGACAGAGCGTGATTTGGTTTATGACTTTGTCACAGCCAAACTGCACAGAAGCGCACATTCAGAGCTGGACACGCACCGGGCACCTCTTCACTTCTGGAGAGACGTCACTCACTCGGCAACCCCTCCCACATGCAGCGGCCACACACATAGAGGAACAGCGCACCTGCAGCAGACACTCTACATTCACTCCTACAAAAGCCTACTTTAAGGCTTGGAACACATTATTTCTTTTCCCATTCATTGTAATGGGAAAAATCGATCGAACAAATCGCTTCTCAAATGGCCGTCTGGAACGGATTGTGGTCGAGAACCGAGGTACCACTGTAGTTGAGGATATGGAGAGGATTCCTCAAACCAGAGAAGACGAGGAAGTGTTGGGCATGAAATGCTGAGGGACAGATGGCGATATATTTTAAGATTTAACTTATGTGCATGTAACTCTGGTCTAACAAGCCATAGAACTGGATTCCTAGAAGAGAAGTGGCAGTGTTCACTCAGGAAATTAAAGTCACTTCCAGGTTTTTTTGTTTCTTTGGTTTTTGTACACAAAAGCACTGTTACACAGTCTGGATAATGTAATTCAGATGAGGAGTCCCTCAGCACAGTCCACTAGTGGCTAAAATGAAGTGGCTAAAAACTTCCATTTTCAGACTGAAAAAAAATCATTTGGTCCTCTGGCTTCCCCGAGGTCTCCTCCTGCCTGGAGAAGCCCAGAAAGAGGAACCTTTAAAAGAAACTAGCTCAACCATTTTCTCTTCGTGACAGCAACTGAAGTGCAAATCTTTGGCAGATGGTTCAACTCCTCACCTTCCTGAAGCAGCAGCTGCTCCATGATGTTAACTTTGATTGTCAAGACTGCAGCTCAGGACCATGGCAACAGAAATGGATCGTAAATACGAGAGTCTTGCCGTCTCCTTAGTTTTTGAAAGGTAAAACACGAATTTTATGTTTCAAAATTACAAGGTACGAAAGACATTTTCCAAGCCAGTGCACTGGAAGTGTGAACTGCAGTGGTGGGGAGACAGGAAGTGACAGAAGCAGCACGGCTTCTGTGCGGAGTGACAGCACCTCTGTTCGCCGAGACAGTGACACAAGCAGCACATACTGGTGCGTCACTGTGTCCCGGGACGTGATAGAGGCATGGTCAAAATGGTGATGGAGGGAGCACACACCATATCGGAGTAATAAATGTTCTTTTTCCAGATGATGTTTTTCATTGTTATTTGTGTAACGATAAGACGTATGAAAGCTCCCGCAGGACGACGTTATGGAAAAGTCCATTTTGGGATTACCACGATGCCAAAATTAACAAGAGACCCCCAGCTTGTTAATGGGCTGCTGACAGTCTGATGTCCAAAGAGGAGGATCAACTGTCTGGTTTGGGCTGTGGAAACAAGGATTTCCCACAGTTCAGTGCTGCTCACGATGATCTGATATTGCCTCCCTAAATATGGTGATGTGAGCTACCGGAGCCAAAGAGTCTGTTTGAAAATGTCCCTGAGTTCTGTGCAGGAGCTTCCCTGCAAACGTCTCTCCATTTTCAGTCGTGACAGTGATGAGCGTGGGGCCTCTGGCACGGCTGGTTGTATGGCAGTAATACCTGAGGAAGACTGAGGGTCATGGGTTGAACCATGCAGTGGTGCATTCACTGCTGTTTTTTGTGTTTACATGAATATCTGTTTAAAGAGCAGTCAACCCTTGTGTACCGGCCATGGAAGTTTCTGGGATTTCATGGATCTCCAGTCCCAGTTTTCACCATGGATTTCAGCTCATTTTCTCATTCCCACACTCGCAGTTTTGCATCCTAAAGATTGAAAAGAAACAAGTTCATGTTACTGTCACAGATAGTTGGTGTTTGTCCTCACAACAAAACAAAAAAAAAAAACATCTCCTTTGCTGTCTATACACAGCCATATTTGAAGGGTCCAGAAGCAGGTGTTTTGCCTCTGCATGTTGGCTGTCTAATAAACTATTTGATCATAAGGATGAAGATCCATGGACTCGGCAATCTCTTCTCCATAATCTAATGATTTAGTCGCTGAGGTTTCATGACACGGTATTGAAGCGTTGATGAGGTTTCATGAAACAGTGTCCTGATTTTCAGAGGCCACTAGATGGTGCCGTCTGCTGGAAAATGTTTGTACTTGAACAACTAATTCAATGAAACCTCACGTCATTTCAAAACCCAGTGCACCATCTAGTGAAAGTTAGGACCCTGTTACATTAACCCTGCAATGCTGTTTCATGATACCTCACCTACCTATCACTACTCTAATGTTTCCATTCATTTTCCACCTCTTATTCCTTCACCTTGCGGGTGGCTGGAGCCTGTCCCAGATCCTGCACTTTGGGTCAGATGCGGTCAACACCGCATTGCTGACCTGTTAACCGCTTTGGGAAGCTGAAATTCTGATTTCCAGCTCACCAACGCAGTGTCTCTGTCTCAACAGGAAGGCCGGACTCATCCTCTCCCAGCTGGACGAGCTCTCGCCCTGGTGCAAGGGTCTCCTCCAGGAGCCCAAGATCGGCCTCCGCCGGATGTCCCTCAAGTTCCTGTCCTGCCGCTACACCGACACCAAAACCTTCGGCCTGAACTGGGCCGACAGCCAGGATGTGCACAAGGCCTGTGAGGAGCAGATGCTCACCGTCATGTACAATGACTACGGCGAGCCGAAGGAGCTCTGAGTGAGAGTCAGGAGAGCAGAATTTATAACAAACCAGATCAGCCAGATTCATTAACATGTTATTTAGTGTACATTAAAATACAGTAAAAAATATTTCTGACTAAAATAACAATGTATGTAGCTGGGGAAAACCTCATTGCAGTTCCACTTTACACACATTTATCTTTGAGTATGATCTTTTTCTCTTATGAATCATGAACATAGTGACATGTACGTGAGGTTTCATGAAACAGTGTCCTGATTTTCAAAGGCCACCTGATGGCGCTGTCTGCTGTAAAACGTTTTTGAGCAACTAATTCAATGAAACCTCACATCATTTCTAAATCAAGAGCACCATATAGTGGCCTCTGGAAATTAGGACACTGTTTCATCAACCCTGCAATACTGTTTCATGACGCCTCATCGACCCATCACTATGAAATGATCTTGCGTGTAAACTGTGACAACTGCGCTGTTTTCGATGTCATTTGTTTTTGCCAGCTGATCAATGGAGTATTATTCTGTAAATATAAAATATGTAGTGTAGTTTGCTCTCGAACACTGTTGAATGTGACTTCAGACAGTTTTTTTAAATTGAAATTGATCGTCAAACTTTACTATAATTTATGCGTTAAGTTAGTTTTAGGTTGTTCCAACATTTCTGTTTAAAGCAGCACAAGAACATGAAGGCGGTTTGATATTCGTCTTCGACATTTGTACATGTGTTTTGTTTTTTTATCATCTTGCTTAAATCCGCCCGTTTTTGAGCAGAAGAGATAAAAAAAAAAAGCTTTAAACATCCCAAAAATTATGACCACTTTAAAGGCAGTTTGGCTATTAATGAGTACTGAAAAAATGAAGAGCCATAAATGATCTGTTATAAAGCAGTTGTAAATCTGCGATTGAAAAACTTGATATGAATACTAGAAAATCCTATGAAAAATATTGTCATTCCCATTATACACAATTGCAGTGCTAGTAAAGGTCAAAAGTATTTGGTGGTAACCTGCTTTATGTTGTGCTTGCAAACAACGTGACTAAAACATTCTAACTTGTGACGGTCGCACCATGTGCTTTAAGTTAAGAGCTGCCTTTTGTATTGAACCTTTTCAACTGTGGTCTATGCTGAAGTACATGTGGATGGGAAAGTCACATGTCAATATGAACACTTGTAGATTATGTGTACAGGCGACAAAGTATTTCATAATGCAAAAGTTTGAGCTCTTGTTGTTTCAGTTCTGTACATACTTTTCATTTATGTGTTGCTGGTACTTGTGTGTACTCCAGTGTGTGGCGCCACCTTCGTCTTTCATCACTGCCCCCCAAAAGAAAATATAAATTCTATTCAGTTATAGGTTTAGGGGGAGGAGGGTGTTGCCGTGGCAACCATTGACGGAAGTGCCGAAAGACATAGAAGAGTAATGAAATAATCCTTAAATGTATAGAAGATTGAAGACACTGGTGCAGCTTGACTGCAGCTCAGCAGCATGTGCACATATTGCGGATGACTCCTCAAGATTGCGTGTGCTAAGGTGTTGGAAACACAGCTGTTCTAAGTTTTTGTGATGAGTTCGCAGAGTCAAAACAAAAGCATTCTTTCTCGGCACAGCTTTTAAAACCCAGACACAAATTCTTAAACATGGGAATGAGGAAACTCACACATCACATCGATGAGATGAAGTGAGAGTTGATCACATCACATCACAGTAGAATAAAACATCCACTACTGGAGACTTGAGCCGACACACAACCTGCAGACAGAAAACCACGATGAAACATATATAAAACACATTAAATAAAAGACGTTTATCTCTTTAAAAAACTGGCAGCTTAAGATACTGGATCGAAAATGTCTTCTTAAAGGGGCCCTATTGTGGGTTTTTTTCTCTAGTAAGCTTGGCATCAAAATAATTTTTTGATGTTTGTTTTTATGAGGTATTTTATAAGATAAGAGTGACAACTGACAAGGACTACAAAATGGCAGCTAGCGTGCCGTGTGTTTGTGAAATAAGCTCCAGTGGTTTCAGTTTCATAAACTCTGAGTCCAAGGAGACAGATCTTATAACTCATTCAACTCATCTGTAAACCGTCCTTTTTCAAAACCTAGTTCTCCCCATGGAGTGTTACATTGGTATTCATTATTGTATATATTTCTGAAGTATTAGTGGCTGAAATATAAACCAGTGAGCCTCACTAAACCTGGATCCCCTTTATGAAATGGAAAGAAATATTTGCTGCATAGTGAATCTCTCTGAAGTGGAGTAACGTTGTTAATCCTTCAGTATATGTTCAGCTGATGCTCCCTCATGCTTACACTGTGGATGACTCCTCAAATATGGGAAAGCGCAATGGGATGTTCCACCATCTCCTCAGTTGAATCACGGCAGCCATGTCACACCTGCGCACTGTTGACAGACAGGCTTGAGACCTGCCCACCACCTTGCTCTCAGGTGTGATAATCAGCTTGTGCTTGCTGAGTGAAACAATTCTCCTCCCAGAACTCACAACACACATTCAGTGGCTTACGCTGTGTTCTGGCCCCTTAAAAATTGCTGACCTTTGTGTGCTCTCAGTTGGTGGCTTTGTACTTTTTCTTAGTGTGTGCAATCTGTTTGCATGCATGTTAGTACACGCAAGACTTCGGTGGATCTGACTCCTACTTTTACTTCTGCATGTGACTCTACTTTTACACTTTTGACCATTAAAAATGAATAAAGATGGGATTATGGATTAAGCAGGTTCTCGCTGGATGAGTCATTTGCACTCCACTGCTCATGCATATAGCGGGACATTTCAGGTTCACTGGTGAAGACACAGGTGTTTATTGCTTCGCAAGCTGAAGCATATTTTGTGCTTTCTGTCTTCTGTTGATGGTCAGATGAAACAAAAATCGCACACAGAGACACCCTCAGCACGTTCTCATTCCCACGGCATTCACCAACCTTTTGCAATGAACTTCTGTGGCAGTTTTATTTGATGCTTTGGGAGCGAGAATGCTGGATGTTGTGAATTCCTGCATCTGCTGCGATCAGCTTCTTCATCTTGTTGATGAATTTTCTGCGGACGTCACTGTAAAACCTGGGCTCTCCTTGGCGCCACGACTTGAACCCTAATCCAACAGTTTGTCACATGTCATTGCACCTATAGTTTGTAAATCAGCCGTCTTTGCAGCTTAAGCAGTGTTTTGCTTGAGAGAACACCATCCCCACTGTCCAGCACGGTGGTGGGAACTTATTGGTTTTGGGGTGTTTCACAGCCACTGGAACGGGGAACTTAATTATGCCACCATGAAGAAAGATTCACAAATACATCACACAGCTTGGCCGTAGTGAAAGGTGCAGAAGCAGTCAGCTGAAAGCAACATCAAGGCCTTGAGTCCGAGTCTTGAATCGGAATGAGAATCTGAGGGCGGTGCTGAAGATCAGGGTGCAAGGAGACCCGCCAACTTGACAGATATATGGCAGTAAACAGTGTGGTCTTCAAAATGAAACTCTCACTCGAGGTTGATATAAAGTTGCAGTTTATTTTATGACAGATAACACAGTAAAATACCACGGAGAATATGCTTACACATGGGTGGATATTTAATGAGATTTGTCACCAAGAAAATATTTAAATATTACGATTAAAAGCAGCTGTGCATGGAATGATAATGATGATACGTGATAAGTATATGTACAGGCTCTCATACGTTGTGGCTTCATTCTGTTGATCATGTGACTGGATATGCGCTGTCTTCAACTTCTACACAGTGAGTCAGGCTTGAGCAAAATTCCCAACTGAATTGAGTCCATCTCCTAAATTCAAATTCTATTCCATCAATTTGGATTTGGAGGTTGAAGTTACACAAGAAGTGGAATTGAAATTCAAATGAATGGGATTTCTCCGAATTGCAGTGAATTCAATTCCACTTCCTGTAAATTCAAACCAACATCCTGAGGTTTGGGGCCAATTCAATTCCCAATTCTGGGTTTTGCACAAGCCTGACCTCATTTAGAGGGATGAAAAACTGAACACACAACTCCTTCCTCATCCATGATAACAGTACATTAACATTACACACGATGATCTTTGGAAACACGGTCTATCCTTCGTTCAAACAGCTCAAAGAGTGAAGTGCGTACAACTGACCTTCATTACGAACTTCAATGACATTCTCAAACTATTCTCGTGTCAACAAGCTAAACTCCATCTCTTTGGTTGAATTCAAGCCAGGCGCTTAAAAGCTAGACAGCAACCAAATTCGTCAAAATACACAGCCCCCGCAACCCCCACCCCCATCCTGCCCTCCTTCAATCATCATCCTCCTGCAGCGTCTTGTTTTTGTTCTCATCGGCTTCCGGGTCGCGACACGTGCACTCGTCCTCGGTGCAATCCACCCCAAACTGAATGACCTGAAGAAAGAAAAAATAAAATCATATTCACCCTTTTGTGACTCCAATGACATCCAGGTCATCATTCATTTTCAGCTATTCTGTCATGTTTCTGCTTATATTTGGGTTTTATTTTGTCGGTACTCTTCCTGTTTTCACCCTTCATTTCCAAAGGTTGACTCCTGCTAATGGCTACCTACACCTGGAGCTGATTCCCTGTGAAATCCCTGCTCTCCCTGAGGTGTGTGCCGGATGGTCTTTGCTCACGTGCAGGTAGCGCGACTCTTTCCTGGTTCTGATTCGTTCTCTTTGTAAGTTCGCTTCTTGTCGCGTCCTGTCCTCACGTCCATGGTGTAATATATTGAAGGCAGCCTTCGGCGTTGCGCGTTGAAGTTTTCAATTGAAGCGCATGTTTCGACTTCCGCAGCATATCGATGGAGGTTGAGGTTAGGTGATGCATGGGATGGGGCTCCGTTCATTCTACACATAACGTGTCAGTTACTATTCAAAGGGTCATCTCTTTCACTCACAGTGACCTTCTGATGGCATCGAAACACTACACAGGTTGGAAAACGTTTTATAACCCTTAGAAACATCTATGTGCCATCATGCAACCTGCCTTCGGCGTCAACATAGGATGCAAAGGTCCACTTTCCCAGCGTGTTTCCCACACTTGTTGCTTGAGCTTCAATAGTTAAACTATCTGTGGGTCAGTTCTTTTCTGAAACGCAGAAAGGTTAACTCAACTAAGTGCTTCACTTTTAGCAAAGGACTTTTTTTGTCTTGTATACAGGGATATGTTAACATGTGCTACTTGTTGGATTCAGATCTAAAAGATGAGATTGTGCTTGAAACGGGAAAGGCATTTGAAGCTGCACAAGAAAAGGCTGAGGACACGTCAGAAACCGTCGCAGTGTTGCTAGGAGGAAGGTGGACAGGAAGACCATGCCATAAAAAAAGAGTGGGGTTGATCATACATCTCTCTGCTGCTCAGTAACACAAGAAAGCTCTTACTCCACTTCACGGTTACAAAGCGAACTGCTGCGGGGCTCCAGGGGCCAGTACAAAAAAGTGCATGATGTCAAACGGTTGAATGTGGCCTTTGAACGGCAAGTAAACTTGAGGGGCCTCCAGGGGGAGGCGTGGAGGGGCTTACCGCCGTGGAGGTGAACGGATGAACACATGTTAAGAATCAACAACAAGCCGCTGCCAGCTCTTGTCTAGGAAGTGAGCCATCACCACAGGTTGCAAAATAAACTCTGGTGCCCTGCAAAGTCGTCTGCTGCGAGCCGTGTAAACATCAGCTCCCAGAGAGAGGGAGGGAGACGAAGAGGCGAGGAAGGGGAAATGGACAACTTCAAGAAGGCAGAGGGTGACAGCCCTGGAGAAGAGCGAGGGGCTGGCAGCTGTGACTGTTTCAGTTTCACTCATATTTACTTAATAATAAAACTATTCAGATTGGATGGGGATCAGCAACTCAGTTTTGGTCCCACTAGCTAACATACATTGAAAAAGAGCAAATGCAGCCATTTTATCTTCCTTCATAAGTGGAGTCGTTGAGTTATTTCGGACCAACCTCAAAACCTGAGTGCAGTGACGACAATGTCCCAGTATTTGTCATCAAATTTCTAACTTAACAAGTTTAAAAATGTGTTTGCAAACCAGCCCCAAATGGTGACGCCTTTGTAAGTGACTATTTTTTTATAGATTTCTGTGAAACTTTGTGCCCCACTAAGGTGCTCGCACCATTCATTTATTCAAGAGTTACGATTGTTACGCGTCACTCACCCGTGCAGTAACATCGACACTGAAAACTGAAACAGTTTCTTTGGTATCGTCTGGCACTTTATTGCGCTGCGGACGGCGTGAGAGTGGGTGTGGGGAACCATTGTTAAGGGCCATAATCACAATATTGTGACAACAAACATCACGCCATTTAAACAGGCCAAGCTGCAAATATAGAACCTGTTGTAGCTATATTTTATACCAGCAGATGGAAGGTTTGACTCCCATTATGAAGAGGACTATTCAGCATCTCACAAAGGCAGTGAGAAAGAAGAAAGAAAGAAGACAGTGCTTCTGCACGTGGTGAACACGAGTCTGTTCGCCCTGATGGTCCACAAGTAGCACACACCGAAACTTGGGGGAAGTGCATGGAGTTCAGCATCCTGACTACCTGGTGGATGAAGCCGGCCAATGAAGCCAGGATGCTGTGGACAGGATGTGAGAGGTGCTTGTTTATTAAATACTTAATGTCGTCTTCCCCAGGTTCTTATTTAAACAGATAATTGAAGCTAAAGAATAAGGCGATTTCGGACCATAATCTTTAAATCTATGAGGTTAAGGTCACAACAGAACCATTTGATAAGGTCAGAACAATTACGAACGTGGCCCTTTACATTCTGAAGGCTGCGAAACACAAGCAAACCATGACCCATATCAACATTAGCAACCATCAACACACCAAAGGCTCCCAGTCACTTGAAGCTGGCACCACAGGCAGGGAGATGAGGGTGACTCCACTGAAGAACCACTTTCTTCACCTCCATCTATCTCCACAAATGAGCAGTAAACAAGCCCACCACTGCTGGCTCACTTCTCCCCGTCTGGCCGTCGATCAACTCTCTCACACTGCTTCAGTTCACTTCCTCAGAGACGACCCCGACTCGCCTGGAAGCAGTGGCCGAATGAACCCTGCGACCCGTCACACACCTCTGCACTCCCATGTATGTAACCCCACCTACACACACAAATCCCACCTTTTCCCCCCATAAAAGAGCATTTAGTAGCAGTCTGGCAGCTCATTTATTGTGACGGCAGCTACAGACCCGTTGAACTCCTTTTATGAAGGAGCTGCCGGTGAGTCATGGCGTGCTGCGGACATGAGGGAGACAGTCGGGTCTTGGCGAGCTGAGAGTTGGAGGAATTAATAGGTAGAGGCCCCTGAAATGGGTGTCAAGAAAATATGGCTGAGCAGTACCAAGACAGGGTACTGTGAAAGGGACACGTGGGTCCAAGAGGGTTCAAGAAATGATAAAAGATGTATTTTTGAAGTACTTTAGCAAATGGTTGGCACAGGTTGTAAGTTTGGTGCCGAGGCCTGCAGTGGCTCTTGACCTGAATTCATCATGCTCTTCTTCAGTCTCCCTCTGCAGATGGGTGATAGATGTCACTGTCAGAGAGCAGGCAGCACCTTCAGCTGACACCTTATTCTTCCAACTCCCAGATCATCAGCATCAGCTCTGTCCTCTCCTCCCCGCACACCGACAGCTGTCGCTCTTCTCGCCTCTCACCTTCACATTGACTGGCCTGATCATGGATGGGGAAGAGTCCACCTACTGGTCAACAATCTGGTGGATCCACAGAAAAGCTGCAGTGGCCGCGTGTTATTGAAATGAGCAGTGGATCAGTCTGAGCCGAAACAACCTCAATTCAATGCTCAGAAGACAGTGGAGCAGATCATGGGCTTTCTCAGAACCACACCCTTGGAAGAACTTCCTGAGGCTATATCACATCCCATAGTGGTAGGGTTCTACACCTCCATCGTGGATCCATCGTCACCTCCTCTATAACACTTGCTCCAGTCCAGTCACAGACCTTCACTGACCAATACATCTCTATGACTGACTCATAGTTTCTTTCCAAATGTTCTTCTCCCTCATGAACACTGCCTGAAAGACAAAGTGCTGTCAACATTCTCCATCTGGAGTCTGGAAGGCTGAAGTACTTAAGTAATAAGTATAAGATAAGTACCTTATCTCTCGCGTTTGATGCTAATTTCACGTTTTTTAATCCACTGTCCGCTACCCCCATCACCATTTTTATTGTGCCTCCACCACGTCCGTGGACACCGGTGTGTTCTGCTTGTGCAACTGTCATAGCAAACAGACTGGCTCTCCTACTTGGCACATCCCTTTTTGTCTCATTCTATGGCTCAAATTTAAGTTACAGCGTGGCTTGTTTAAATGCTGCAACGACGCTGCCTGTTGCACCTACAGTAAAGCATCGATTGCATGAGACCACACATATGGTAAACTCAATGATATGGGCATTCATGACGTCATCATGATCGGCCGATCAAATGATAAATATAGGTTTTTGTTTTTGTTTTTTTTATTTTAATAATATGCCATTTAGATTTATAAATGATGACAGATGTTATTACTCTTTAACATTTTACATAAGGATGTAAAAATGACAAAACAAAGCAAACATTTCTCCAGATAATCACACTACTTGTTGTGATGCTGCAACCCCACCTGCAGAGTTGACCTGCAGCTGCAGACCATAGAGCCACCGAGCCGGACGGACTCAGACGCAGCATTAAAACAAGACACTTGGTCTCAAATCACAGCGCCAAAATCCAGAGCTGCCAAGCAGCTAAGGAAACAAATGCTAACCAGAGTTAGCCATAAGCGAAACCAAAGCTAAGTAGAGCGGTCTGCCAGGTAATAAGGCAACATTCTGGTATTTAATATGTTATGGAGGAAGTTTACATTGTGGGTTTGATCTGTTCATTGAAAAGGGAATAAAAGTTATTTATTTTATATTAAGCACTTCACCTTTTTATAGTTTATTTGCCTTAAAAGATGCAATCCAGTCGATTGGAATAGACCACAAAAATGGCGATTGGTGCAGTAAAGATGACACCCACTCACTGTCTGGACGCGCTGACATGCTCACACTTGAAGCGTCAAATTAAATCAGAGGCAGAATTATAGCAAAAGACAATCCCACAATTCAAAGTGAAACTATGGCAACAAAACCCGATTAAACGGAGAGGAACTAGGAAGGAGAAGGTGCACGTCGCAAAGGCAGGTGGAGTTTGGAGAGATGCCACAGCCAAAATGACCTTTCTCTCTGTGATCTCGATCTCGAGGGGTCCTTAGAATAACCACTTTGTCCATAATCCGAGGAAAGGAAATAACAATCCAACAACCGTCGACACTCTTCTACTTCTAGTTCTACTTCCACCCTGTCACTTCCTCCTATCAGAAACCAGCCCCAAACAATAGCACTTGTGATGATCATTGATCACCATCAAAAACATAGACAACCAGCGATAATGTTTTTCTGCTCGATCTTGGCGATGCAGGTTATTGCATGAGACTCAGTCATTCAGAGACCAACTACTGGTCAAGATTGAGGCGTAAATATCAGAGGGAAGCAGTAGGGGAAGATCAGTAAACAGCTGCACTCTCAGTCTCAGGGCTAAGTTTGAATTGTTCTGATCTGATGGTACGCTGCTGAAAAATAGAAGTCTTTTGGGACAAAAATGACAGGTTCGAAGCGCACAGTAGCAAAAGGTGATGAAAAGCAGCTTATTTACGGTTTGGTTTTGAAAAGCTAGAGGCCACAAGTCTCCTCTGTTGTGTTCAGACCAGATGAGGCGGACTAAATAGGTGTAGTCATTAACAGGAGAGGGGGATCTGTGTTTGTTTGCTTGGTGGAAGTCTCCTCCCGGCGGCGGCGGGACTCTGCAGCCAAAAACGACAGCAACTATTAACAGAAAAACCGGCTTGGATTCCAGCTTCAGACGGCCAGGAGAGCGGCCAGACAGCACTCCAACAAAGAACATCGCTCATGATTTGTAATCATGTTTTTCAAAGATCAAGCAGATGGGAGGTAAACGATATCCACCGCTGGCACAGGGGAAGGAAAACACTGCAGTCGTCATGTTGACGTACCTTTTTGCTGGAGAGCGTGGACGGACAGCAGTCTCCTCCGTCGTACTGGCAGAAGGCCCTGTTGTTGATGGTGTCACACCAGCCGTCCCCGCCAAAAGGCTAAACACGAGTCACACACAAGCAACAGAGTTATTATTCATCAGACTTGTGCCCCATCTGTCTCTGCACAGCAGGAGCAGAAACGCAGAGAAAAAAAGATGCCATGGCTAAGCTTGAACTTCAGCTCATTCTGAATGAAAGAAGTACCAGCAACAAATCAGCTTGTGTTTTCATATACCATTTTCAACATTTTTGGGAAGCTTCATGAAAAAATGTTTCCATCTGTTTAAGAAAAACAATGAACATACAATTGACATCAATAGTTGGTGACCTATCAAGCAGCCTTTGGGTTTTATGCTATGTTTACACATAGTTTTAATGTCCAAATATTTCCCCCCACCATTTAAAAAAACAACATCGTACACACGACACACAATCCTTGAAGAACCAGCACTGTAATGCAGTGAAACCGCTGACATCTGTGTACTTCTCTGCCTGTACTCCTCCAGTTATGTGTACAAAAGCATGTGTATTAATGTAAAAATGAGTCCCGCTTTAATAGCACGTTGTTGTCATATTTTAAAATTCTGTTGATGGCCACAACACATTAACAGAGCGACCCGTCATTCATTTAACCAGAACTCGTCTTTATTATTTACGCTACAGTGACATCACCTGTGTTCCCTAACAAGTCGTATAAAGTGGCGCCCTAATGGTGGCGGTCCTGTTTTCTAGCACCTACGAACCTACAACGTGTATTTCACTGGCTACAAGGCAACGGCAAATACTGAATTTTCCAAAATGTATTCATGCAAACAATAGGCCAAAACGCATGTACCATGTAAACTGGTATAAATGTGTTCCTGGAGCCCCGCCTCCACAGCCGGTCTCAACCGGGCAGTGCCAGAGATACACAATGCACAATCCTGTTTTTAAAACTAATTCAGAAGTGACGTTACGTATCCTCACGCGTTTCTAAGCTGCTACATAAAAATCCCTTCAACACTTTTACCGCATCGTTGCCCCTGTGACTTATGAAAAAGAAGCATTTATTTTCTTTTTAAATTGAGTGGGTGTGGCTTATATTCATGAACGCTCAATAGTCTGGAAATGACAGTACATTATAAGCAAAAAAGATCAAGTCGGATGACAGTATAAAGGAATATGAGATGACATATGCTGACACGCTTACAGACCATGTTTGCGTGGGCCACCAAAACCCACTTTGATAGTTGTTTCATAGTTATTTATTCTCTACAGCACACCTGACAAAATAGGACCACCAGAGGAAAGACCTGTAAATATACTTTTTTTTCTCCCTTTTTTGACTCTAGCAGAAGTCCACTGCATGTAACTGTTTCAAAGGCTAATATACATTTAAAAGAGAGAAAGTACATTCACAGAGAACAGAGAGGAAAGTGCTATGGCATCTGGCTGATCTCTGGAGCCAGGTCCAGGGAGCACATGTGGTCTACTATGATTTACGGTCTTGTCATGCAGGAGTGAGTAACAAGCAACTGTTTGCCTAGCAACCTTCACGGGAAGACGCAAGACTAAAATGCAGTACTGGCAGGTAGCATGAATATTTTAACACCAAGACAGCAATAGTTTACGTGTTCCACCAATAGTTCCAGCTATTTTCTAAACCCAGTGGGTAACTCTCAAATGAAACCTATCTGGCTTCATGATTTTCAGATGAATAACTATCGCCGTTAAAATGTCATCGGGAGGAGATGGATGCTCAACTGCACTTTGAATAAATTTCCACTTTTTAACATGAAATTAGATCAAAGTGGATTTTAGGAAATGGCCAGACCCACCAAAACTGCCACTTTGGGTTTTATTGACAATGAGGTCAGCAAAGAGCAACATTTGTTCAAGTGTTTGTGATAGATTCGCTTTAAAAGTCATATAAAGGCAGACAGGCTTGAGGACAGATATTAAAATAACTACAATGGCATTTCTCCTTGTTTCTGTTGACACTCATCTGGAGCCAAGCCAGTCTGTGAGGTCAGGTCAGCCATGCTCCCATGCTGGTCAAGTTGTCTCAACTAGATCGCCTGTTTATTCTACTGTGTATCTCTGTTTTCCTGTGTGTCCGTACCACCTCTATCCACTGGAGGGTCCAATGTCTACGCTCTACATCCCTTAACCCTCAATCTGTCCCTGCAATCTCTAAAATGCAAACTCCCACAAAGTGCATGCGCTGTCATGATTCTCAGAACGTTTAAATTGAGTTTGAGGGCAAAGGTAAGTATTTTCTATATGGAAATATAAATATTTTTAAAACCATGGTATTATTTTATCTTACTTCATTCCATGGGTTATTTACCTCATTGTTGCAAAACAACCAGTCAGAGGCTAATCTCCACATTTGTTTTTACTGTGTTACAATGCTACAAATATGTAGGTGTGGCAGACAAGGCTCACCTGAACAGCTGGTCACCTGACATTGCGGCAGTATAGCGGTTAAAGCACATCCCTGCGTGTCACAAGGTTGTGTCCGGCTTAGGTTTCTTGCGCATCTGTTTTTAAAATTAATACATTTTACCATGGTGCTCTTTGAAATATCAAGCGGTGTAGATAGATAGATGTGTGCGCCTTTTATTTCATTTATATATATTTTCACGTGGCTCATGCCACCAATAACAAATAGACGTCACGGAACTTGAGTCACGCATCCAGCCAGCCCTGGTCTGTGTGTGTGAGCGACGCTGCAGACTGGAGCGTCTCATGTTGACTCTTGCCTCCATTTAATTCAATGGACTTCACGGTGATCGACAATGAATAATACGCGAAACACGTGCCATAGGTTTAGTTTAGGACCTAAACTAAACCTATGGCACAAGTGAAATGTGGAACTAAGTCATGTTAAATCGGGGATCTGATGACGATCCAACTGTGATTCAAAGTCTTCAACCAATATCTATAAATTTAGCTGGAATAGTTCTGAGTAATTTTCGCGGCTAATGTGGTGAAGAGCCACATGACACTGTAAGCAAAGAGCCGCATGCGGCTCAGGAGCCGTGTGTTGTGTGTTGCCTTACAGTAAACTAGTTATTTGTTAGCTCGAACAGAAGAAATAACTGACAGTCCACGCCATTTGCATTGACATGGACCTGATGGACCCTTCTGATACAGTAGCTGTGTTATGGCTTATGATGAACAGACAGGGTTCACAGTGCAAATATTAAAAAATAAATTGTATAATGTGTTTCATTTCAGGGACCAGAGAAAACGCCGGCAGACGGCATAGTCGCTGACCCTGTAAATCCTTCTTCTTCTATAGTAGTAATAGTCAGACTGAAAGCCGCTTTGGCGTAATGCTGCCTCCCACAGTCTGCAGCCATATCTGCATTAGTCACAAAATAGCCCTGAACACTTGGTTATGAGGGCTACTGAGATTGAGGATTACAATAGGAAATAGCCACAAGTCAGCCTTCCCCGCTGCATGTTAACGTGTAGGTTTTTAAAATGAGTCCCCCATAGAGGTGGGAAATATTTCACCGATGTGTCAACATGCAACACGGGAGAGTGACTTCGGAAAATCAGAAAAAAAAAAATCACTCCTCAAGCAACAAATGTTTTTTTCAAATTGTTTCTTTGCGAACGTTTTCATAGTCTCATAGTTTTCGATGATCCCTCCCATAGATGTCCTGGGCAGTATTTAAAGACAACTCCTGAAGAGTCGGCGCGTAAGTTCCTCACCAGGACGGATCAGATCTAAGATGACTGCTAAATGTGGCGTTCTGAGGTTCTGAGCAACCAAGCACAAAACTGAGCCTGTGAAACAGCTGAGTTCAGCAGAAAAGATCATCCAGGTCATCTCAATAAGTAACAAATGAAGCATGATGATAAACTGAACTCAGCAGGTATAAAATGTTCTCCCATTATTTATTTCGCTATGAGCCATTCATCTCGAAACTATATTTAGTGGGCCCCGAGAACATGAACGTTGGGGTTATAGTTGCATCCATTGCTTCAAAGGTTTGTTGAAATACATTGGGGGTTATTCATTTTAATTTCATTTAACATATCTCCATGAACGGTGGGGTTAATAAGTGACTACATTATGTCAGGGCTGTCTCCCCCCCTCATCGCTGATGTAAAAAAGCTTCTTTAACAGGCACGAAGGAAGAATTCAGAATGTTTTTCGTAAAAATCAAGGCTGCAACGGTCTTGACAAGAAACGGTTTAGCATCACCGATTCTGATACAAAACCAAGACCAACGTGTAGGCTTGAGACTGAGACCTGAGTCCAGTTACATGCAGTGGTCCTGAGTAGCGCAACACTAAACAGGGAAGAGACTTTTGCATGAACACACACAACTGTGGAAACCACTATTTAATAAAGCACACATTAAAAAAATATTCCTGGAAATGATTCAGCTACCATTTCAAAACAATGACACATTTACGGCTTTGGGTCTATTTGTCTTTTAGTGAACTCCGCAAAGCGATTTAAATATCTTTCAATATAATCAATCTAAATCTATGTTAATCTTGTGATTAGTTTATTGTGCTTTGTCAGCACTCCATTAAGTTTGGCAGGATACACCAACATCTGGCACGGCCAAAATCCATCCGCAGAAAAATCGCTTTTGGAAAGATTTGAAAGGCATTCCTGCGATTTTTGACTGGTGTGAATATCAGTTTCTGTCGGAGGTTTGTCATGGCGGGAGGCGCCACTGCATGAGGCACTAGCTCGGGTATCTTGCGCCGTGATGACAACAAGGATAAAGCATGTTTTGTCTCATGTTTAATATTATTGGTGATGTCTGACTGGCGTAGTAAATTCCATGTGCCTATTCCCAGAAATGTTGTAATTGTTTTCAGGATTAAGTATTCGCAATCTCAATGTTAATAAAATAACTGGACGAAGAAAACACAATGAAAGCCAGATCCAACTGACTCTGACGGAGCATGTGCACACACAAAGACGGGGAATACACTGTAAACATCCATTGCCATCAATACATAATATCCAAAGGTAATTCATTTGAGCAACAGACTTTAGATTTACATATTAATATCCAGCTGTTGACCCGGATGGATCATGGATAAATAAACATGAGGGGAATGTGTGGAAACCAAGCAAAATGAACACATTCCTGTTTCCAGTCGGGAACCCTCACCTCACATGACTGGATGCAGTGGACTTGTCGAGGGTCAGGGTACCACTTCTTCATGCCAGTGCACACTATGCTCTGTAAAGTAAAGCACATGAAGAAGAAAATAAGATGCCCATTCAAAATGCTACCACATAAACAGGTCAGTCAAGGCCACCTCACTCAGTCAGCCACGATAGTGATGGGCAAATGACGCCTCACAAAGCAAAGCGCCCATTTTTCGACTCAGATAGCCCAGCCAGTTCTATTATCATGGGCTTTAAATCTCTTTAATATTGTTTGCCCAGAGCTTTCGAAGTCATGACTGGCAATGAAGCCCCATGAAGCTGCAGTTTAAACTTCAGCCCAAGCGATTTCACTCTCCATTCCACAAATGGATGGATCACCACACAAACAGCAGTTCAAAGGCAAAGATCACTGAACGAATGGTGCCATCTATTGGCCTCAGAAAATTCATGGCTCTTTTTGTACTTGGCTTCTAAGTTATGAAAGTCAAGGCCTGTGGACCCAAACCGTCCTGGCCTACAAGAACTTTAAATACCTACAGTTGCTGTGATAGAGCTGGTGAAATGAGATTGACTTGTAACTTTGCAATATAAAAATGTATTCAGGGTTTCCGCCACATGCGATTGTGGCACAGAAAAGTGACCTCTTTTTGTAGATTACATGATCAAACATATTAAAATGAAATAGAAACATTGAAACAAGCAGAAAACACATCATGGTTATGGGGCTTATCTTTGTGTTTTTAACAGAAAATTCCAGAAAGAAACATCATCATATAACTTATTTACAACAAGGAGCTGAGTCACGCATCCTGCCAGACATCTGAAGGCACAAAGGTGAGGACAGCTGCAGGTTGCAGAGAGATTCACCTCTCATGAGTAAAAGCTCTTTATTTATTTACCTTTGCTTCCTTGTTTCTCTGCCAGATAGCTTCTTGACTGGATGCATTCTGTCAAGAAGCGATCCGACAGAGAAACGAGGAAACAGAGGGGGAGTTTTTACTCCATTAGAGGCCGAGCTGGTGGGGCACCACCAAGGTTTGAAAAAATCCTCGTGCTATTCAGTGGATGAAATGTCTGTGCAGATATCGGTCAAACAGACTTGTTTTCACTGTAAAATTTGTCTATAAAAAAAAATGCTGAGGAGCAGCAACTGGAAACACCTGGCCACATTGCGTCAGTGGCAGAATGCACCACATCTGTCTCATGTCTCAGCATGCGCTGTAGCATGAGAGAATGATCATTCATTTCTGAGTACAGATATTGTGCAGGAGTGCTGTCATGTCAGGTCAGTGATTTCCATGTAGCTGGCTTAAAAATGCATGAGGATAACTTATAAACTAGTTTTGAAAAGGTGGTCATGCATCAAGACTGATTCATGAAACAAACTCAAAGTTCCGCTACCACAGCCAGTTTCCTGTGTTGGCTAAGCTGCGGACACACAGGCAAAATTGATGCATTTGGAGTCCTTTAGGTAATGAAACGCCTGCGACTCCATCGGCTTCATGTGACAGGTGTCGGTAAAAAATCCATATCTTGGCCGCGTTGTTGTTTGTAGTCCGCTTATGATGACACTCCAGTTTCGTTTTGATAGACAAACAGGCTTAAAGTTGCTCTAAATGCTTTGGTGATTAACATGTTTGATCGCGATGGGTCAATGAGGTATCATGAAACAGCACCGCAGTGTTGATGAAACGTAATTCTCATAAGTCACTAGATTGCGCTCTTGGTTTCGAAATGATGTGATTGAATTAGTCGTTCAACTCCCAATATGTTACTGCAGACAGTGCCATCTGGTGGCCTCTGAAAATCAGGACACTGTTTCATGAAACCTCATCCACCCATCACTAATGTTTGATCAGCTCAGGATCAGTTGCGGACACGTTTCATCTGCACTTTTGTAGCTCACCTTTCAAAGCAGAACAGCGTTTTGAGTGAGGCAGCTATTTTGTCAAGTTTACCTACATAGAACCTTAAATATAGAAACCTTTAAGACGTTTTTGAAAAGCTGCTCTATTGGTATGTTAGATCTGATTAGTGCAGAAAAAATAAAGGGCTCCTTTAAAAGAGAGAGCGCCATCTAGTGGTCTCTGAAAATGAGGACAAGGCTTTATGAAGCCCATCACTTGCAGCACAGTAGATCGGTTGTTAAAAATGAGGTTGGCCACCATTGAAATAGGCTTTTAATGGATTAGAGTTTGACTGCAGACTGCAAGCAGCCATTTTTATGTCGCCCTTCACAAGCTATTTCAGACTCATCCCATCACAGAGGAAAGCAGCGGTCAACAGTGAAGGCCTGTGTTAATCAAAAGCAGGCGCTTCTAATGTGTATTGAAGTACTAGACTAGTATTATCAGCAGTAGAGCTTCAGTAGTTGTTGGACAACGCATGCGTTTCGTTATTGCTTAGCTCAGACCACAGAACTTTTCCTTACCCCACAAACACTGCTAAAAAATTGACTGTGTATTGCGAACTATTCTCCAGACGAATCACAGATAGATAGATGACTGACGAAGAGCGAAAGTCGATCCACCGCTGGGAGCAGTCCGACGCAGCAAGCCAGACCCCACTTCTTAGCATTTTAGATAACACAACGTCTTAAAAACACACTGCGATGTTGAAGTAATGGTGCTTGTTACAGACGTCTGTCCAACTATTTGACCTTGGCAAGGATGTGTTTAATGGATAATACGCTGACCACCCAAATGTACGGTGAAACTGGAGGAGCGTTTGCGACAGCACTAAAACTCATGAGATATGCTGTTGCGTAAAGCAACAACTCAGTAAACCAGACCAATATTCTGTCATTCCTTTACCATTGGTCATGGTGGTTTTATATACAGTCGAAGAGTGAGATTTGTGTTTCCGAAAAACCTTGACGTCAAATGCAACCTTTGCCCTTCTTATCTGCTTGGGATTTTCACTTAATAAATAAATGAAATAAGGATGATAACATGAAATCAATGCACATTATAATGATTTAGTTTCGTAAGTGTGAGATTTTCTGCTGGGAAATAAAAGCGTTCGTATAATAAGAAAATCTGATTACAAGGTTGCCGGGTTCAATGGAAGGAGCAACAGCATCATGGTGTGAAGGTCAACAGTTCAATCGCACAAGAGCAGCTTTTAATCAGAGAAACATGTGGAGCCCTGTGATGCAGCAAAACTGACATAATATTATCACATTTTACTCTCATACATTTAACTATTTACAGGTAAAAAGATGCGATGCCTTCTCAACCTGCTTGTGACTTTGACCATCATTTTCAGTAAAGTAGTTCCATCTGATAAGAGATATCTGTAACCGACGATCCTTTGGGGAGACAGTAGCTCAGTTTACTCTGTGCTGTTTTCCTTCCAGTTGGTGTTTGAATGCATTATTCATTCTGACGGAGGTTTATGAGACAAGACGCTTGTGTTTGTTGGTGGATCAGCTTTCAGTTTGGTTGCATGGCAGCCAGCGAAGAAAAACAACAAATATTTTTATAAAAACCGAAAACCAGCTGAAAAATTCCAATTCTCCTGCTTAAGATTCATTTTGGAAGTCAACAAAGCTTTTCATTTCTCCTCACACCATCTGAAGCTGCCGGTCTCAGAAGTTTATGTTTAATAGTATGATTCATAAATGTGTTTACTATTTTCAACTTATTTGAAAATATATTTGAATGCAGAAAATGTTTCTTGTTGAATGAAGTTAAATGTTATACAAAAACATGGTTGAAATAGTAGAAAATTGTTCTCTATCGAATGCATATTTTAGTTTCACAATATTCCAGATATTTTTCCCATTTTGTGTCCAATCCATTTTAGAATTCAGGTCTGTGTTCTGATATTCAGTTACCATGCAACATTTATTCTGCTATGGTGTCAAATTTTGATTTTTAAAAATGATTTTTATAACTATGAGGGACAAAAATGAGAAATGGCAAAAAAAAGACAGAAGATATAATGAATAAATACATGAATAAATGATCGATAAATTCTGAAAAAAAGAATAAACAATTGAATAAATAAATGCACATCAATGTTACCACTAATGAGTAACAAATAAATGCGGAAATGTGGAATGGAAAATGATACACCAAGTATATAAATATATTAATTTAAAAGTACTTGCACACATGAGGAAATACTAATACTGAAAAAACACTACATGAGTCCACATAAATACTCTCACCTCAATCTTTATCGGCAGCATCCAGTGTGTTAAAGAATCCGCTGTAGTGCCGTTGGGCAGAACTGCAGGATCTCGTAAGTCCATGTCCAGAGTCGCAATGCATGTTGGGTAACAAATAGCACCTGGAGAGAGGAAAAATCTGCCATGATAGACTGACGTTTTCTGAGCCTCCTAGACTTACGGTTGAAAATCATCATTGTTGTTTTAAGCCACAAATCCCCACTTTTTAAAATATATATTTGTTATGATCTGGGCAGTGGAAGTACATCAGGCCATTGATCAAATTTCATAGTGCTGCCTCGATCAGAGAATATATTTTTCATGATCAAGTCTGTGCATACACAAAACAAATCTTCAACAACTGTGACCCATCCATCATGTACGCCTGCATTACAACACAACATCAAATCCATAAGAGCATCTCACCAACATCTGTCCCAAAATCACAGCTGTACTCCACAGAGTTAAGATCAGGGGGAGCAGAACAGGATCCCTGGATTGTGGGGCACATGGCAAACTCAGCTGTCCAGTCGCCATCTTTGGTGCAGCGGATCACACTCTGGAGAAAAAAGGAGTATTGTGCCACAATGCAACGCTGCTATTCACTAGGTGATAATTCGATTGGGGAACACATATTAACTATAGCTTAAGCACAGTGGTACCTCGGTTCTCGAGCACAATCCGTTCCAGACGGCCGTTCGAGAAGCGATTTGCTCTAAATCTGAATCGATTTTTTTCCCATTACAATGAATGGAAAAAGCAATAATGCGTTCCAAGCCTTAAAATAGGCTTTTGTAGGAGTGAATGTAGAGTGTCTGCTGCAGGTGCGCTGTTCCTCTATGTGTGTGGCCGCTGCATGTGGGAGGGGTTGCTGAGTGAGTGACGTCTCTCCAGAAGTGAAGAGGTGCCCGGTGCGTGTCCAGCTCTGAATGTGCGCTTCTGTGCAGTTTGGCTGTGACAAAGTCATAAACCAAGTAACGCTCTGTCCCAGACTCGCCTCATCCCTGTCCCAGCTCCAGCCCACAACAGGACATCAAACCCTGGAGTGAGCTCTCCAGCCTCGGAGGTGTGGAGAGCGAGCACCTCCCCTGTGACACTCTACCACGGTCCAGTGCGGAGACAGGAAAGGTTTTACACCTCAACATGAAGAAAAAACAGTCAGTAAATGTAGCTAACGGGACACGTCTGTATACAGAGGCTGCGTTATACACAATAACAAAGCACGTCGTGGGTCAGCTGATCGGTCCGCGCACGTCATGTTTTTTCCTGTTTTTTTTCGGCGGCGTTCGAGTTCTTTTTTGTTTGAAGTAAAAAAATCTCAACATTTTTGTTCGAACTCCGATTTGTTCGAATTCTGGGACGTTCAAAAAACGAGGTACCACTGTAATTACTTGCTTATTAACCGCCAATAGTCAGTAATTACGATGCTGTTTAGAGTGTTGGTGGTCATTTCTGGGTAAAATGTAGTCAGGCTAATATGCTGCTAATACATGTATCAATTAGTTGTTCATTTATGGTAATATATGTGTAATCTAAAGTGCCTAAAGTGAATACTATGAAATTATTGGCATATGTGTTCACAAATAACATCCTTCCAAATCTTACATTTTCTGTTGCTTCTGGGCAATGCAGGGTGCAAACGCTGTCATAGAACAACCCGTCAGTGCAGGTGTACATGTCATGGAACACGTTCGAGATTGCCGGACAGGACATTGGCTCACAACTGCGCTCCTCCCACTGGCCCTCATCCAAACACTCCAATCTGAAGTATTTTCTGAAAGACAGCAACGACTTGCTCAATATCTTTGTTCACACACTGACGATCCATAGAATTACAGATCAAAAGGAAAAGTTTAAATTAGTATTTTACTTAATTCAATAACTACTGAATATAAATAACAACCAAAGTCATATAACCATCCAATCCAAGGACATCAGGCAGCAATCTTAGTGAAAAGATTATATTTAGACAAGACTAAATATTATTTCCAGCCATTAATTCACTTAAAAAAAAAAGTATTAAGCGTACAAAACCAGGATGTTCGGACCTTAAACAGCCATTTTAAAGTATAATGCTGCCGCAAATCTTAAAATTGGCTTTTAACTTCATTTCCTGCAGTGCTTTTGTTCAAGTTCAGTCACATAAATTTGTGATCTCACAGCTGTTTCTCTGCACGCAGTGAGAATAGCCCAGGCCAAAGTCAAGGGCTGGAGTGAAAGCAGTTTCCGGCGTCGTGTGTAAATGCAACAGTATGTGTGAAGTTATATGATTCCATGTGTCAAAGGTAAGCCTATTTAAAGCATGCTTAATGGCCGCTGCAGTAAACTCTCACATGTTGCGCTCACAAAGCACCATAGTTATTAAAATGTTTACACATTTGTTGGTGAATGAGTACCTCGTAAAACCCACAAATGGATGGAAGTTAATATGTGACCAAGCCAAATCCATATATTTTACTGGGCTCTGGAAATTTTCGGAGCATGATCGGCTTCAGCTTGAGCGACAAAGTGTTTGCCGCACAACGCTGGAGAGATTGGATGGAAAAGTATAGGAGTAGACTCATAAATGCGAGACCTTTTGACAAAAACTCCATCTTAATCAGGTTATAAATGAGTCGGGCAGGGCGTGGATTCTCCTTAAGGGAGACCCCTCATCTTTTTAATGGCACCCAAATTGGCTTCAGTAATGGGCGACTACACAATGAAAGCAACAGTAAAAGTAATGGTGAGGCCCACAGAGGGGCAGACATTTTATTGTAGAACAGTGCGACTATGCCGACGGACGGACTGTAACAGCTCAGAGGCAAAATCTTTTGAAGCATAATATGGATAGGACTTGTTTTTCAGCAGAAATTTGCGACCTCAGTGCATGTCTTTTAAAGTCCCAAGCCGAGTTACCTTGGTGTCTTGCTTTTCACGCTGCCTTTCACATAGTATCCAGGGTCACATTTGTATCGGCACACAGAGCCGACATCGTGCCCCGAGGCCAGACAGTCGGCTGTCAGCAGCTTAGCGTCTTGTATGTTTGGTGCTTCTGGACACTCGATCTTGCAGTACGCCTCTGGGAAGGACCACAAACCGTCCTCCAAACACACCAACCTGTCATTGTCGCCTGAGGGGCAGAAGAGGTCAGACCAGGGTGAAGACAAAGGAAGAAGTGTTATTATTGCAATATCATTTATTTCATCTATGCAATTAGGTAATTTCCTCAACAACTGAGCTGTCAATTAAATGTAAGGTGTTTTTTTAAGTCACTAATGAAATCTCACATATTAATAGAATAGCTTCACATCAAAATATAATTTAAAATCCGGGTATTTCCAAGGTTGTATCTAAATAAAGTAAACAAAATGGCCGCCTCACTACATGTTTTTTAAATATTGAAAAGAACTACAAAATGGTCAAATCGCTGTGCCTGTGACTCGGTTCTGGTACCAAATACAATATATAAAATATAATGCAAATATAATTGCCAAAGCATTCAGCATTGTTTGTTAATCATGTCATCTCTGTAAGATGTTTTGTTGAGGCATTCCAGCACAAGTTATGTACATGTTATGTAGTGATGGCTAGTTGAGG
Source organism: Synchiropus splendidus (assembly GCF_027744825.2). Classification (NCBI taxonomy): domain Eukaryota; kingdom Metazoa; phylum Chordata; class Actinopteri; order Syngnathiformes; family Callionymidae; genus Synchiropus; species Synchiropus splendidus. The sequence goes on along the minus strand of NC_071346.1, from coordinate 15,225,473 downwards.
TTTCATGACACAGTATTGAAGGGTTGCTGAGGTTTCATGAAACAGTGTCTTGATATTCAGAGGCCACCAGATGGTGCTGTCTGCTGTAAAATAATTCAATGAAACCTCACATAATTTCCTCACATCTAGAGGCCTCTGAATATTTGGACACTGTTTCATCAACCCTGCAATACTGTTTCATTTTACCTCATCTGCCCATCACTAATGTTATGTATTAGGGACTTTATTGGTTTTATTATGTTGTAAAGTCATCATATTCACACCAGCTCCAGTTGAAGACGGCTTCACAGAAAGTTCAGATGTCAAAGATGACTACGAAAAAAGATCCCATGACCATTTTGTGAATTCAGTCCGAATTGTTGAAATATGGAGGTAAAAGAAATCAGCGAAATGGAGTGTTTATATTGGTGCCACACTTGTGATAAATTACTCAGAAATGGGTGAGCGTTGTTTTTCATGCTTCAGTGTATGTTAAGGTGAGATTTCATCTTGCTAACACGGTACAGTAAACAGTAAACATAGGGCCCCTGTAACAGTCCACTTCAAATAAGGTGACTTGGACAACATATAGCTTGAGCAAAACACTCTATAACCGAAGAGAACAAAAGTTGACAAAGTTCGCCGGAGTTGCTTTAAGAAGGAAAACTTGAAATACAATTTCATGTCTCTGTTCAGAGCATTGGGAGCAACCATCTTGCACAAAGCCCATTTGTGGTGTATTTGAAGGCATCAGAACACAACAACATACCTCCTACTCTACAGCACCTAAAACATCACATTTTTATAATCTCTCACCATGTGTCTGTTTTTAAGGTAATTCGACGTCATGGTTCCACTGTCATTTTTATCAGCACTAATTTTAGGAACATATTTTTATATTGTGTCACCATTCATTTCATATTTTGTACAAAGGTGACTATATCTAACAACCTTTTTGTGTTTTTATGCATCTAAGCATGAATCTTATTTTCAGTTGATGTCGTGATAGTCCATAGACCAGAGTTACCTTGCAGGATCGCCGGGGAGCCACAGGTGAAGGAGCAGCCTTTTCTGTAGGTTGTTCCCCAAGGACAGCTGAAGATGGCATGGTAAACATGTGACTGGTCAGGAAGACCACAGTCCACAGGCTGGCAGCTAACCACACGATCCCATGTACCATGGAAACACTCCAACTCGGCTTTCAGCTGAGACATAGGAAAGAGTTGCATTCATTCTTGATATTGTCTCCCATATGAAACAGCAGGGTTGGTGAAACAGGGTCCTAATTTTCAGGGTCTACTAGATGGCGCTCTTAGTTTAGAAATGACGTGAGGTTTCATTGAATCAGCTGTTCAAGTCCAGAGGGGGCAGAATTTTTTGTATAACCATTGTACATTATTTGGAAAAGTTTAAGAATTTCACAATATATAACGTCACGTCAATAAGTTCATTTTGGACAAAAAAAGATTGCTCTTTACAGTATCCACTGTTAAAAAAAAAATCAAAAATCTAACACCACCTGGTTAGGCGTGATTTCCTTTCCATTGAGCACGGTGACACTATAGCCGCTCTGACACTGAACAAAGCACCGCAAAGACTCTTCTCCTCCTGCACACCTAAAAATAAAAAAGAGAAAAATATGCATTCACAGATAGTCACTCTCAGGCTGTGGAATCACTCTCCAGTTTAGTGAGACAGATGAAAAGAAGCCGACCTGACCGTGGCGTGCTCTAGCTGCGGTGGACTGCAGGTGTCCAGCTGGCACGGCTGCCGCAAACAGCTATTGCATACACACAGGAAGAGAAGGAGAGGGATGAAAAGAAAAAAAACATTCGGCTGAGGTCTCCGTTAGCAACAATTCAACAGCAAATCGTATGTGTCCATATATGACTGTATTGTTTTTAAAAAATCAACAGCTGTTTTGAATGAAACTGTTCAAAAACAGAACTTATGTGAGAATTGCTTTACTATATTTCTTAACCACCCGAGCGTTGAACAGTTGGCTTCTTAGCACTCTCATCTTGAGAGCATCAAATGAAAATGTGTCCAATTTTTGGATGCTCTATGAGGCCTTGTTGTACATACATATATTGGTTTGTAAAATCTGGATCTAATGTTGGTAGCAACTGTGGAGGTTTTCCCGCCATTGTGTGTGTGTACTATTGTTAAATGAAGAAAAATACCCAACTCAAAAGGTTCTCGGATTGTGTTTTATTCTTCACACCTCATCTTTTCTGCACTGAGGCAAAGCCTCCTTCATCAAACCACAGAATGCATTTAGTGGTGTATTTAAGGTAAAACAGACCTTCCTTGACAATCTTGTGATTTATAGTGATTTATAAATGAATAAATAAATGTATCAATCATGAAGGAACGCAGGAAACACGACCAACTGCTGCTTTTAACCACTAAAAAATTACTAATGCAAAGTCAGATAAATCAGACCCAAATATGCAGTAATTTACCACTTAATTTGAAACGAAATATATTGATAATGTGTTTCTTTCATTCCTAATTAAGAGTAAATAAGCCAGGTCTCTACTGAACAGTGGAGTCTGTGGAGGACAAAACTAAGTGTTTGCTTATTCTAAATAAAGATCATTGCATTGCTTGCTTTTAAAATAGTAATAAATAGCATAAAGAGATTCATGATGTTCATGCTTTGTTTACCAAAGCCTTCTCCCACCTGATGTTTTGTGTGCATCAAAATAGGTTCTGCTATCTAGCATCCAGTAGATTTAGCTAAATATTAATGATTAAACTTCTTTGTTTCTGTTTAGAGTGTGTGTTCCATAATTAAGAAGTTGTGGGAGAGCCCACCCTGTGATGCGCACCCAGTCAGGGCGAAGGTGCTGAAGTGGCAGGACGTCCTCAAGGCCACGCCCCCTATTGCCACAGACGGAGAGGAGAAGAGGAGGATGACGGAGGCTGTTAGGAAGAACGGTCTGGAGAGGTCATGGGTCACGTTTACCACCAGTGGATTCCGATGGCATGAGAGGTCATGTGTGCCTTGGGAAGACAGAACTTGGTTATAGTGCGCCAGCTTTCCCCCAAATAAGTCAAAGTAAAATACCTAGAGAGTGGTTCTTTCCAGTGGTGTCAGACAGCAAGATTGTGGCAGTTCGCCGACACTCCTCCCCAAACCAGGAGCCGTCAGAAGCCAGGTATATGATCACAGAGGCCGCCACTCCGGGGTGCACAAATCCCACCTGGGAAGTTGTGACATTATACACCAAGATTCCGGACATGAGTACATACAGGCAGCAAATGTAAAGACTAATACATCTTGGCGATCAACAACTTCCTGTCACTTTTATTTGCATGGCTATTCATTCTTCAGGTGACAAAATAAAAGGCCAGTTAAAAACATGAATCCAAAGGAAAGGGCTATATTGTATGGTACACGCACCGTCCAACCATTTTAAGGTTCACATAAATCTGTGTAGAAAATGAAGGCCTATTCATAACATCCTGAAAATGAGGAATGAATGTCAGATATGGATTAATGAATATGTGACTGGGGTTGACCATTAAAAGGGGCAGGGAAGGGTAAATGTTCCTGCAGTTGAAAATAATGTGTGATTTAGTGAGATATCTGTCCCCACAAGTATTGAGATCTATTCGTCTGACTGAGTGTCCCACTCCAACGCTGAAGCGCTCTGAGGACCTGGGAAGGCCTTTAGAAAAACCACAGCTATTAGCGATTGATATATTATGAGGGAAGAAAGTGCTTTTCAAGTATGCACACAAAGGCATGCAACGTGAACACTTTGCAGGAAAAGACAGTATAAAATGGAAGCTATGGATGTCATAATAGAGGCTCTTCAAAAGTTAAGGTGCTCTCCGGGGAAAGGGCTTTTTATTCAGGCCGGATGAAGAGCCTATAAAAGAAGTAAGCGATTGGTAAGATCAATTTCTGAAGAAGCAATGAGAGGAAGATACAGTCAGTGATGACATGCTAATGCTAAGAGCCATGTGGGAAAATCAGAAGGCTACAGTAGCAGAGAGGTTTTCTTCAGAATTTCCAGGAAAACTTCACCAATTCTTTATTTTAATCCCATTAGTTGGTGTATCCCGAGGTTACTGCTGCATTCTATTACAAGGATATTAGTACTAAAGCAGCTGGCATCCCAGCTTCTCCCCGGATTTTTCGTAGTAATCTTCTGACTTAATGGTTGTAATGAAGGTGCTATTAAAGCAAGACCACATATCCAACTAGAACAGGTCCTGCTTTACACCATTTCAAGGAAGTGCCTCACAACTTTGCAGATGTGTCTTTGCAGGTGAGTCTCTGTATCGCAGCTGCAGATCTGTAATTTTGGTTCACAGCAGTTGCACCACCAGTGCGCTTCATTCTACTGAAATGACCACATCCGGTCTTCATTCATTTATTAGAAATGTACAAATAAAAATAAAAAACACAAAACACATGGGCATACCTTCAGCCAGATTGAATGATCCAGGTCATTGTGAGTGTCGGACAGAGCTGTGCACGGGAACCAGGCATCCATGGCCAGTTTCTCATGCATCTCCAGGAGTTGACCCATACACAGCTGCGCAGAGTAGAGAAGTACATTACACACAGATCGCCCGCCAGCTAGTCCATCAGTCAGTTAATATTAATCACCAGGTTATGCGTATAAGAACGTAGGTAGGTATTTTGATATTTAATGCATAAATACTTGGATAGGCTGCTGCTGTGACTGTGCATTGTCTGATTTTTCCCACTTGGTTCTTGGCTCTCATGGCTCTTCTTAACAAATAATGTGATATATGGCTGAACTTATTAGTATCGCAATATATCACAATGTATCGTATCACCACTCCTATATTGGGATATGCATCTGCCAATACTCAGCCCTAATCAGGTTGTTTGTAAGTTTTATCTCATGAGGCATATGATATGCTTCAACTTTTGTTTTGTTTTTTTATACATAAAACTAATGAGAAGTTGCGCTGCTGAGGTGAAGAAAGAGCTGAGCCACATGGCAAAGCTCTCAAGTCACTGGTCCACGTAAGTTGATGTGGCCACAAACTTCGGGTAGTGACTGTTAGTGGGACTATGTCTCAAGACATCAGTGAACATTTTACTGGGCTCCAGATGCTACCCCATCGACCCAACCTGAAATAACCAGTGGACGATAGATGGACGGATGGATGAGTGCACAGACGGGCAGACAGATTTTTATCTAGAGCAAAACAAATGAAAACGTATGAAGACAGAAAATGAACTACTTGCTGAGCCTGATCGTTCTTACTTTTACGCTGGTACATTGGCCTCTCTTGTCCCTCAGTTCGTTGACATGTTGACTACTGTTTGCTGTCCTTTTATTCCCTTTTTTCCTTCCTTTGCATGAGTATTGGAGACATCTGTTCTTGTTTTTCTCCTGCTCTCAATTTTTCTGTAAATTTCTGTATATATATATATATATATATATATATATATATATATATATACATATGTTCATGTGCCACTGTTCCTTGTGTTTTTGATACCTAGTTTTCTCCCTGTTTCACATCAAACCTGTCATTTCCGTCTGTGTCAAGCACTGACCTCAATTGTCCTTCATGTCTGCTATAGTGTGTATATGTTAATAAACGTATTAACAGAAAACTTATTATCTGAGTCTGTCTGTGACCCGATCACAACACACATAGGGGTTCTGCTCGACAGACAGCTCCTGGCGGTTTAAGGACATGGGACTTGTCACAGTGTTGTTGAAGTGCTGTTGACACAGAGCAACCAAAACAAATGATGTGCACTTATTCATTTCGGCGTCAAGATAATGAGCTGCTTTACGACCCAGATTTTATGTCAGATGTTTGTTAACCACATGGGCTGTCATAAAAGGGCTCCATTCATGGAGCGAGACAAAGGCTCTGACTTTTATTAAAAACTATTTCTTTTGTTTTTCTCCCTTAAACCCAGTACAAGTGTCAGTTTATTTGTCTTTAAACAACTTCCCATTTCTCTCTTTTTGAAAAATAATGTTCAAATCAGCAATGGACAAAAAATATTTCCAGATACTCAAATATATACACACATTTTTCTGGGTTCTGCAGCAATAATTTATCATCTCCAGCAGCACATGACTTTAGAACACACTGCACAGGTTCATTGATCTTATTACTCTAATGGGATGTGTTAATAATAGATGGACACAGGGGATTTGGCAGTTTGTAGAAAGTTCCTTTTGAGCATGCCTGGGCTCCATACCTTGGTCAGCGAAGGCTCCCCAGTGGCAGCATGTGCCGGGCAGTTAGAGTCCTGATGAGACGCCACAGCAGTGGAAGCCCATTGGTCCGTGTATCCCAAAGGTGTAAAATAGCCACAGTCCTGAACGCTGGAGCCGCGCTCAAACTCCTCACACACGCCATCGCCATCAAAAACATAACACTGACTGGGCTCACCTTTGGGAGATGGAAGAGAGAATAAGAGAGGAGGATTTATGAATCAACTTGGTTCTGGTTTCTTAATTTGGCAGGGCCCGGACTGATCCCCTACTGTTACACAGTCGTCCAAATCTATTTGTCAGTGGACCAAACCGGAGCATATTTATTCTGTATTTTTGTTGGACATCCACGTCAACTTCTGACATCAGGCTCGCATGTCAACACACTATAAATAATATAAAGATTGAATAATTCATTGAAGAAGATCAAAATATTTTTAAGTAAATAAGCTACTCTTTCCCCAAAAAGTCCATTTTTGGTTTCCTCGCGTCCATCATAGCAGTTGACTTTTCTAAAATACAATTGTTTGGAATTAAAATAGTGATGGCAATATTGACATCCATATTAAATTAGAGTAGCTTCTTCTAGCTGTTTCATATCAATAATTTGAACTGGATTTCAACATGTGTTCTTGTGACATAAAATATTTTCCAAAATGATTAAGCATTATTACATGATTATGAGCCAACTTGTACTGACATCCAGCAATTTTCTTTGAAGATACAACAGAACAATCACTATTTTTTGGGAGGGAGGGGAAAGTCAGAGAAAGAGGTCATTGATAAGTCATGAACAGATTCATTCAATTCTCTCGAGAAGGACAATGTAAGATACAGGGGTTGGACAAAATAATGGAAACACTAGCTAAAAAAGCTTCAAGGTGTGTTTCCAAAATAATGGAAACAACTTAAAGCTAAAAAAGCTTTAAGGTGTTTCCATTATTTTATCCAACCCCTGTATATAAATGTAATTAATAAATGAAATGTTAGGGTAATTTCTCTGTAGATTTTGAATTGTGTTTGTGTGAAACATTGTCCCACCGTGCTTCTCCTCCTCTTGCTTCACTTCTGACTTTATACAAAAAAAGGATAGTTTTCATTTTTCAACATTTCATTTCATGCCAAATGTCACTCTTGTAATTTGCAATAATGGACCTGGGCGCCAAATGGCAGAGTTAAATGTGGTCCTTGAATAAATTTGTTCTCTAAAGTATCATTAAAAAAAAAAAAAAAAAACATTAGACGCTGTGGTTAACATTATTGACAAGCTGGCAGTGTATTGACGCAGACATTGACACCCACTTGGCCAATTTCAAGTCACTGATAAGAAGTATAAAAACACATTCCTGAAGTGTGAGAGGAAACCAGAGCATCTGGAACAAACTCGAGGGAGAATAGACGAACACAGACATTTGTACCTTTAAAAAAAACAAACATACAAAATAGCATGACATGTTGAGGAAACTCAAAGGTTGCGTAAGAACCAGTAAAAGTCTATCTGGAAAAAGGCTTGGCTGCGCGAGGATGTGGACAGCTGCAGAGTTTAGATAGACTAAACTGCGTCTGAAAAGTACAATTGGCTTTATTCAATAAATGAAAACATGCTCACAATAAAACTTAATTAGTAGGCGATAATTCAATTCCATTTTGTCATCCTGCGTTGACTTGGCATCACCCCGGGACATGAAGTCACCAAAGCCCTCTTGCTTTGACAACACCTGTGTAAATGATTCATTTGTCCCAAGTCCAAGTCCTGTATTTATCAAGTTTGAATGACAGTTTTTGACTTCACCGTCAAAAACATCTGTTTTTCATTTAAGGCGCTTCAAGTTGCGACTTTATTGTGCAGTTCATTTAATCGGATGGTCCAAGATGTTCGGAACTTTTCATTTGATGCTTAACAAAACATCTGTAAACAAAAACAAGTCTGAGAGAATGTTTTGCTTTTTTTCTGGGGACGACGCCAACCTGTTTTTAATGAATATTTCTTTGAGGAGATAAAGTGGGCAAAATATTCCATTCTATTTTCAGTAATTTCGGTTTCGACTTAGTAGGCTAGTTGTCAGGTTGAAATATATCATGTTTTTAATCCTTTTATTATATTGTGTAAATATGTTTTTAAAATGACAGGCACCCATTAACAACAAAAGATAGTCATAAAATCCCTCAATCAAATATACACGCATTCGTAAACCATTTCACTACATTGTATCTTTTCTCTGTTTCCTCAATATGTTTATATTACTCATTAAAGGGTCCGTGACATAACAAAATTCTGAAGAAGGAATTCAGTGTCTTCATTTTGTGGGTACAAAAACTTTCAATAACATTCTGTTTCCAAACCAAACCATAAATTACATGGTGTTGTGGGTGTTGTCACTGGGCCAAACTCTGGCACCATGTGACAACATAATCTGAGGAACCAACTCTGTTAGCAGGCAGGACTGGGTGAAGCGGGAGGATGTTGCGTGCAATATCAGCAAGATTTGAGCAGGTTCATGCTAACAAAGGACTGAAACTTGTTTTTTCTCATTCCCACCGTGTGCCTCGGTTGGCTTCAAAACATTGATCGCTAATTTATATAGCATCTATAACACCAATATTTAAACTGTAATCCCATGTATATACTGCAAGTGGGATTACTGGTTGAAGGGGAGACAAATAGAGGGAAAACATGTCCATAACTTGTCTCTTGTTTTGATCTTGTAGCTAAACAAACCAGCAATTGTTTTGCCTGTCTGATGAGTAGACACACTTCCATCACACCTTGAAACATAAACTAAGGGTCAAACTCCCGGGGAGTTTTGACAATGTTGCTTCTCTCTGTGGTTTTGATGTGTAGACATAATTTTAAGATGGTTGTTCTCCTTTGAAAGCTGTAGCTTTGCACTGCAGTAATCGCTGCAGAGTTTGCCGACTACATAAAAACATTTAACAGTAAATAAATGTGCGTTGTTCCAGATGCTTGCTATAGCTAACTAACAATAGTGAACTGTTGCGGCAATTATTTATTAAATTATTGAATTATTTTATGAAGCGACTCACCAACACAATTGAAACCTGACTCCTTCTGACACTTCTTGTCACAGCCATCTCCATCTAGCAGGTTGCCATCATCACACTCTTCTGTCCTACAAAGACAGGACCATCAGTCTGGCAGCTACGGAATCACATGAAGCCATGAAATGAAAGGCACTGACCGCTGAATGAAGCCGTCTCCGCAGTAGGACTGACCATGAGTGTAGTAGAGAGGGGGAGATGGTTCACTGACAATCCCTCCAGCTTCAACCTGGACTGTATACTGGTATGTCTCTCCCTCCAACACTGAGCTGTTGAAGAGAAAGCCCAAACAATCACGACGAGTAGGAAAGTTGGTGTAGGAAACAAAGCCTATATTTGACCTTTAAACCGCTGGTTTGACACATCAAGGGGAAACAAGCAAACAAACTTTTCACTGTACACACTGGTCATCCGCTTACATGACACTTTAAATAGATCCAATATAGGACTCGCCTCCCATTGAGTCCTGCAACAACTTATCCACTGACCACTCAAGAATTACACTTCTCTTGCATCAGCAGTTGGCTTATCATGACTCATCATATTACCTAACTATTTTTACTAAAGATTTGCCAAATTAAACAGATTTCTTTATTGTTCAAACACAGAGACCTTTGTTTCTGAAAACAAGGACAGAATGTTTCAGCGTTCCAATGGCAGCTCCAGCAGAGCTCTTTCGCCAACATTCTTGCCATCTTGATTTTACCAAAATGGGGGCAATGTTGAGACGCCACTACGAGATGGGACAGGGAGTGTTCCTAAATGTGGCTATAAGGCCAACATTTTTATAAAATGTAATGTCCTCAAGCAGGTTAAATAACTGACAATCAAATTTCTAAAAATTCAACATAGATACCGCTTGTCTGGTTCACATGACATATCTGGTTCATAAGCATGAATTTTGTTGTGAAAACAAAGTGCAATATGATCTTATCAAATCATAATAAAGATGGCACCAGCTCGCTGACGGTAAAAAAAGCTAGATCAGGTGTCAGATGTGAAATTCGTGCAGCAACTACCAGAACAAAAACCAGGTAGTGTACTCAAGTACTCAATCAAACCGAGATATAGTACTGCAAGACTTTTTAAGCATACATACAACATACGATGAAGAGGAACACAGAAGAAGAACTTAGTAAGCTTATTAAGGAACAGTAAGCTCAAAGAAGAACTGAATAATCCAAAAATCGCAGTAAAAAATTCGACCCGACCAAGCCGAGGGAATTCAATAAACGCATGTGACCCAAAATTTCAAGAATGCTCTGCAGCAGATCAGTGACTTCAATGACCAGCAGGAGGAGCAACCGAGCATTAATGTCACAAATTCTGAATACATGTTGATGTTTTAAAAGGCAAACAGTTAGATAGATAAACAAAAGAACCATCAGTTCAAGGAAAAAAGGGAAAGCATGGGTAAAAGTCAGAACTATAAGAGATGTCTACACCTCTTTTGTTGATCTCAGTATGACATTTCAGAAAGTGCAAAGTGTATGTGCCAAATTTAAATGCAACGGATGAGACTGAAACTTGAATAATGAAAGCAAGCAGCAACATTGTGTGTACATTATACAGTCAACTTAAAAAAAAGATGCAGTCGCACTGTATAATCGCACAGATTGAAACTTGATACTTTAACATCACTTTGATTGACTGCTCTGTTTTAACAACTGCTTCTGGAGGCAAGATATCTTTATGTGATGGAAACTCTTTTTTTGGTCTCAAACTCTTTGGAAACAGCCCTTAAGAACTTCACCAGATCACCTTCAAAACGAGTGCTGGCCAAACAAACAAGCATGAACTGTTCCAGGATAGTATCCTCTACTGGCCTGCACATTGAACTGCAGTCGTGCAATTACACCACAGTTACATATTAAACACCAAAAGCTTGAGATTCTGTCCCAATCATCAATAGCAAAGCCATGAAAGCAGCAGAGAAACGTGACAGTGAACCTGGTCGATTACGAAAACATGTCCGAGAGACATGATGAATGAAAATGTCTTCACTGTGAACAATAATTTTTTAACTGACCAGTTATATTTTGTGGGTAGACAGTCATTAGAACACTATTATTTAGTTTTATTTACTTATTGCATTCTAAAATAAGGTTTATCTATGGTAGGATTCATCAGCTAAAATCTGAGCTAAATCCAAAGAAATGAAATACATGCTCATCGTATTCCGCGTGTGTATGTCAGTCAAAGTAATTTACACCTAAGCTACTCCTTCACACAAAAAAATGCTCTGCAAGACACACACCTTTATATGCAACCCTGATGAATGGCTTTGTATGTTTCTTCACACCGTACCTGTCAGTGAACACCTGTTGGGACTGTGGTGCAGGAGCCGTGTTGCTGAACGGTGGCTGCCGCTGAATATGATAGAGCAAGGGTTTGCAGTCCGCACAGAGAGGGCTTCCGGAGCCAGACGACAGCATGGCAGCGTCAATTTCCATCTTCTCATCAAAGGTGCAGAGCTTAATGGCACTGACAGCAACATTTAGGGAGTCCAGGCGGAGGGTGAGGGGCATGTCGCAGAAGACATGCTGGGGTCCAAGGTGGATGGTTTCCGCTGAGTCAGATATCAGCTCAATGTTGGCGATGGCTGGATTCTCTACAGCAAAATTATGATATTAGTACAAATATACACTGATAAATCAAATGTTTTTTCTTACTTGTGGATATGTAGGTGACCCATAGGGTGAGTGTGTGCGGAACCATAGGGTAAAGGAATTTAAGGGTGAGGGTGCATCCTTCAGTCTCCGGACATGGTGATGTCACATTGGTGTCAAACAGACTGAGCTCTGGACTCCAGGCCTGAAGGCTCGGCTCACACGGCTGCTCCACATCTGGTGGACCTGCATGACGTTCAAACAACAATGAAGACCATTGAAGCCGAGATAGAAACACTGACAGACACAATTCAAACAGCATCCACAGCAAGCACTATTTATCAACATCACACACTTAACTGACACATTTAAAACTACAGGATGAAGGACCAGGAAGGAAGGGCCAGCCTATCACTAAAGGGCTCTTATAGGGTGCCAGATCTTTGGGGATCTCTGCAGCAGGAGGAGGCAGGCTCATTTTGGAATTGGAGGGCATTTGGGCCACAAAATTCTAATAAATAAATAGGGACACAGATTCACTTCCAGCTTGGGGCAACCTCAGTCTCTTCAGTGTGAAGTTTGTAAGTTCTCCCCAGGTTTGTGTGGGTTTACTCCAGTTTCTTCCCGCAGTACAAAAGCATAGGTTAACTCAGAACCCTAAATTGTCCATATGTATGTGTCAATTTCTTCATTTTTATCAGTTATCCATGTGCCAACTCAACTTGCCCCTAGATATGCTTCTGGATATAATCACAGTCTCATCAACTACTCTTGTCATGTTTGTGAATTTCTTGTTTTCTCAAGAAGATCCCCAATTGGAGAAACTGTGATCTATTTAAGCTGGGGGATAAGTTGAGTTTCATTTTATCTTAAATGCGTTGCTTAGAGTTGCTAAAAAATACACAATATGAAACATAATTAAATGGCTCCAGAGTTCGGAAACACAAGGTGAACAATAAAACCTAATCTGGATTTTTCACTTTACTTAAATCTCCAAATGTAAACACCATTTATAATGTAGAAAATGCAGTGGAAAAAAGTGTCACGCAAATCTTTTCCGAGCCTGCAGAGGTAGGTATGGAAAGAGGTGATGTGAGGATTCAAGAAGTTCCTTAAAATCTCAATAAGAAAAGCTGGCTCACACAATCAATTCAACATCTAGGAATTACTTTTTGGTGGATAAACAAAGCCTTATATCCTATGCAGTTGTGAGAACTACTTTGACAAAAGCATCACAGATAGATTTGTTAGTTCAAACAGCTTCAGTAGCAGAGTCTTCATTACAAATTCCAACCTGGTTCAGTTCTGCCATGTTTTGGCGGGAAACATATTAGTGTTGTCAGGAGTCATTATGAGAGTCACTAAATCCAACACAAACAGCAGGAGTTTGTCAGGTTGCGAACCAAGACAGTAATGTGGTTTATCTGCCATTATTTATCGTGGCTGTTATTGTGCACACAGGACTTTTGTAAATTTACATTTTTGAAAATGGACAACCCAAAATCACATTCAATCATAAACCTTTTCAATCTAATTTTGAAGGTCATAATTTTATAGTAAAATCTACGCTGTCAAGGAGACAAACAAACGCATATTGCAGACTGAAAATATTACTTATATTCTCTTCATTTATAGCCAGCATAGCTCCATTGATTTAGCTTTCGTAGTATTCTGTAGGTTTGTTTGGACTTAGAGACATTGTAAAGACCATTCATTTCTATCACTTCTGGTCATATGAACAGCTCCAATTAAAAGCACGTGCAAGACAATAGAAACACAGCATATAAATTGACCAGTGACATAAATCATCTTTCATGACATGGTGACTAAATATGGATTACCAGTACCAACGTTCTGAAGGCCCTTTCCTTTGTGCTTCCCTGCTGTATGCCTCTTCTTCAGCATCACTATGTGTGAGTTGTATGAGCGTCATAACGATACTGCCACCTGCTGCCTGAGTGAGGTCATTGCACTCAAAATGTCTTTAACACGAATTATATAGACATAATACAGAACCGTTAAGTGGGCAGTATTGGATTGTGTAAAGTTGAAATACGTTCCAGCAAAAGCTTTGGTGTCAACAACTTAATAGTTGCGATTGATGTTAAACATCTCCGTGTGACACGTTCAGCAATGAGAAAGTGGAATTCTCTCTGTAATGAGTTCTGACCTCTTCCACTTGAAACACGGCCCTCTTTCATGGGATGGGTTCCCCATAGCACCAGGCTAATGAGTTGTTAATTGTTCGAGTGGTAGTGATTAGTACAACCGAGTCACATTTCGGTGATGTATTTCCAGGGGAAAGTCAAGTAAAAACAGCATGTTAATGAGGTGCTACATGTTTCACACCCACTGTGATCAGCCATGTGTGCAAGCACTAACTGTCAGAAAGTGGGAGCGCGCCAGGTAAATCATGTCGAGACCAGGAGCAAAGACGGCACATAAATGCACAGGAACTATAAACTGGAAGTTTTGTGAACAGTCTGTTCCCATTCCCCGGCTTCTTTCCTTTCCACAGGACACAGATTTATTTAAAGTCCTCTATCATCCCCACTTATTACAAGTTTTGCATCCAAGTTTGTCGAAAGATGACCTACTTTTTTTTGCAAGTTTGTACACCGCAACCACAACTAGAAACAGAAAAATTGCTTACAAGTTGTTATCACGTTTTATCATGTTGTTCTTTCAACTTGTTTGATATCCAACATGAAACTGTAAATATCTACAAATGGACATTTTAAAACAATGTGCAGTACTAAATATAAATTAAACCACTTGTTTAATTTATATTAAACTAGTAGTTTAATACATAGTTATAAGCAGTAAGTGTTATAAGTAAATAAGTAGTTACAATTGTTTAGAGTGAACTTTTCATTGACTATTGTCTTAACAAGACACTCATCATGCTTCCTAATGACTAGCTACAGACTAATATGCTGCGAATATAGATATAACTAAGTTGTATATTTATAGTAATAAATGTCCTGCAATCTAAAGTAACTTTGGAAGCAAATGAGGACCACAGCTTCTACCGTGCTTAAATCAAACAATAGCTGATATATCTGCTTGTTTTGTGGACAGGATTTTAGAAATCCCACTCAAAATATGACTCATTTTTTTTATTTCTCGCTATCAAAATAAAATGACCAGGAGGTCATTTGAATCCATTTTTGTAGCACTGTTAGCAAACTAGTTCTGAAACTTGTAAACGGTATCTGTAAAGAAATGCATACGATAATTCCAAGTGCCTCGTGGCATATTAAGACGTTCAAGAACTTATTTTCATTTCAGCATTAGATATTTGCCAGCTTTGGATGAAGGTCCGACAGTGGATCTTCGATGCTAACCACATTAAAGGTCAACCTTGGCAGTTTTGTTCAGAAGGATCTGTAATTGATGCTGCCAAGACCACAGATTTCCCAAACACTGACATAGTATTTTAAGCACTAACATTGGTTGCCACAATCTGCCGACAGTGGCGAATAATTTGGGTCCTGCAGATGAGCCTAGTCTCTATCTTCACCTTTAGGCCCACAGCTCCAGTGCAAACTAATTGTTTTGCAATGTGACTGTGAAGAAACATTTAAATGTAGTTTTGTCATGTTTTTCTTTCACTGCAGCTTTGACATGTTGAAAAAAATATCCATGCTGTTGATGGGAGCTTGGTCTTCTGTAGCGTAGTAACAAGGTCTAGTAAACAACTTCTTTTCATGACTTATATAATTAAGAGAATCACATAAAACATAAATAACTTTCAGACGATCGTGAATACTTTCCCACGTCGAGCAAATCAAAATGGATACAGACGTTGCAGGACAATGATCCAATCTTGGCAGGCGGAACCAAAACCACAGCCATTCACGGCACACTGTAGTACAATGAACAACGTGATGCACCTTTTATTGCCTCCTTGAACACCCTCATTTTTAAATTAAACCCCACTTTTATGCTTGATGCTGCCCGTAAACCTATTAAATCCCTCTCTACAGGAGGATGGGATTTGGTGCATACCCTCGGCCACAAAAACGGAGCACTCATGGCAGTGGAAAAGGAGACATGTTACCTTTTCCACAGCTTTCACTAGAGGGGATGTAAACAGAGGTTTTGCCAACAATGTCCAGCGCCAACAGTGTATTACTATTTAACTAATGTTTGGTACAAATTGAATGTGTCCACTCTCCTTTCCATTGCTGGATGTGATGTTGCCCAGGTTCACAAGCAGACAGAGTCGTCCTGTGCGTTGAAAACTCTGAGGTTAGAAAGCCAGGACGCTGTTGGTCTGCTCAGCTCTGTGCACCACTGTTTAGAGGACAGTCTTTATCATAAAAACCGCCCACCAGTTATAGAAATGTGTCCATCTGTGAATAGGTTTCTGTATTTCAGAGTAGGTTTTTCACTTGTTTACCACCAGTTTCCATTTTTATGCTTTAAAAATATGAAAGGAAACAGCTCCTTTCCAAAAATGATGATCGCCATAACAAGAGCCATGTGCTTCCACAAAAGTGTAATGTTTCAAAGTACAGTGCAATGAGACACACTGTGGAAGGGAATTCTGTTTATGATAGTGGTCCAGTGTTTAAGCAGCATCCAAACATTACTCCAACTTGTTACTTTTTCCAATAATGCTTGTTCTCGCTGTGGCTAAATCAAGACAGGCACAGAGTTCTGGAGCCTTTCTGCTTTTCTACTTTTCCTTTTCCAGCAGGCATTAGTCTTGCACGCACCTGAAGTTTAAAGGCAAGAATGTGTGTGTGCGGACGTGCGTGTTTGGTTGCGTAAGTGCACCAAAGGCTGGAGGACATTTTTTAACTTCAAATCCCTGTCAGCTGTTATTTTAAAGAATAAGACGATATAAAATTCTCGGACTTAAAAATGTGTACACCAGATTTTCACCTCTCAGGTTTGAATGTTTGTACAAGAATGTACCGTACCCATTTGAAGATACACTTTATCAGTTTGACATCTGAGTTCCGACGGTGTCGCTAAAATAGGAAATAAATTGACCCTTAATGTCTGCAGTCAGTAAGCGCACAGTGAGCTGACGCTTAAAGACTGGCCCCCAGTGCCCAAACCCCTTTTTGTTTTGTTTTGTGCAGAAGCAATGTTCTCCCCAGCACCTTAGCGCCATAGCCTCGTCCACCCAACTTCTGCACACGCTGGTGAAAAATCCTGGGTAGAACTTGGGTAAGCTTTCATTGTTACTTGTGATGTTACTTGGTGTTTATTGTGCCTTCTGCTTCACGCTGCTGTTGTAGGTGCAGGAGTCAGGCTCATGATGATGTGAAGTGCTCTTGTGTATTTACCAAATGACATAAAACTGAATATCAAGAGTGTAATTTATGTAGTTTTGTATGTCATTATCATTTTTTCATTGATAAGGGAAGCATGAGTGGAATACATAGACATGAAAGAAGAGCAACAAAGTGACAGGTGACGGTGAGGAATGTGCAAAAAAAAGTTGAAAACTGCAGAAATTGGACACATATTGTGTTCCTTGACTCGATTCAGGCCTGCCAACTCTGACAGCAAGATCGGGGCACTAGTTGGAATCACGAAACAGCTGTAGTGTGTAAGCTTGTCAATATGGATGTGCCCAGCCGCCTGGACTGCTATACCCCCTCTTTGTGTCTCAGCTGGACAGTAGCCACAACAATGGGGACTGTGCAGTTGCTGCCAACATGGTAGGAACTGGTCTGATCCACTGTCCCTGCTTCACGGCAGTGGGGGCAAACCCAAAAGATATGCTGAACTGGACATGTCTCACAATTGCAACAGTGTTCTGAAAAGCAACGATAATTTGGAAGTGCATAAATACAATCGCTCACGTTCAAGCTTTGAATGTGGTGGATAAACCAAACGCTCCCTCTGACTTTGAGCATGCTGCAGTGATGGCAGAAAGAGCGCTTCAGTACAGAAGTTTTGTAATCAAAGGAATGATTTCATCCCAAAAGTATCTCATGAAAAATGACAAAAAAATGTTTGGCGCCACTCTTCTCTAAAGTCAGACCATGTGGACGTACTGGTGTTTCGAGCTGGAAACCTTTTGGAGTACAACAATGAAGGTTAAATATTACAATTAAATTATTGTTATTTAGATTTTGCATATTATTTAAATATTTTATTGTTGTACAATATTGAATTAACTTTGAAATAAAAACCCAAATAACTGTGATGATGGTGAATTCAATTTGAAATCAATTTTAAAGCACTGTTTACATTAAAACCATGCACTCCTATAACAGCACTCACCAACAGCCTCCTCGGGGGTCCAATAGCCAGACGTGTGACAGATCCGTGGCGAGGACGCCTCATAAGCATACTGATGGAAAACACTGTCTCTCTCACAGTCTCTGCAGTTAATGTGGTCTGGCGCCTGCAGGGAGGAGCTGCAGAAAAAAGGGAAATGGTATCAGGAAATACAATGTTTAGAGAGGGACACATTGTTTTGGGGGTTTATTTTATTCTTTTTTTTTTCTCGTGAGGGGAAACGCTCCTCTTTGTCAAGCATTATTTTATGTGTGGTTTTTCGCAAATGAAGAGGTCGTGCTCAGCTCATTGGCCAGTACCTGGGAGTTATGATATATTTACCCGCAACATATCCACACACAAAATTCGATGAAGATTAAGATTGGATGTACAACTTGTCTTCTTATTAAAAATTGAACTTTAATTCCTATGTCTCCTTTGCCTACTCACCTAGATAAGAGTAAGTAGAAGTGGAGAAAGCTTCTTTCCTTCCACTGAATAGGATGTTGTGGGGCATGTTAGTGTGCATGTTAACATCATAAAAACGCGTACTTACCTCTGATAAAGAGGACCTCTAACAGGAGGTAGCCAATAGAGAGAAACCGAGTCAGCACTCTGACCAGTAACAATCGGAGCCAGTGGGACTGGAACTGGATGAGCATCTATCAGCCACTTCTGATAGACCAAGTCAAGATAGCAGTGCATCCTGGCCACTTGGTTGGGAGTGAAATGATTGGTGCAGTTATCGTCTGGGCAGAAGAATCCGAGGAAAAACAATCAGTTTATGACTTTCTCGAAATGGGATCAGCAGAACATACTGTTGTTTATCAAATGGTGTTGGTCTTTAGATGAAAGAACATATATTACCATCGATAAACTACTCACTTGTATGTGTATTGTCAGAATATTAGCCAAGAATTAATCATTATGAAGTACTTACTTATTAGTTATTAGGAGGCGTTCCCCAATCTAAAGTATTATCTAATTTCAATATACCACTATATTGATGAATTCCCTAAACAACATCCACAAGTGTTTCAGCAGGGGCCATTTCACTGCAGCACACCAACAATGCAGCTAGTGCTGCACTACACACGGAAAATTCGTGTTTAAGTAGCTGCTGAATACAGGTCTAAACTAGTTTTGCGCACATTTTGCTAAAGTGAACGACTTGAATGACAACGACATGCATTATGAACAGCACTGTTCTTTTTTTGTTTCTGTAGAAGTCACACGTGATTGGTGAAAATGCGCACCGACACTGAACAGAAGTAGGTAGGAGTCAACTGTGGTAATGTGTAACAACCGTGAAATCCATATACAATCTATTTATATATTTGACTTTATGTACAGATTTGTCAAGACGCATTCTACTTTTAGAGGACATGGCGATACAGTACAGGTCCCATTTTCTTTAACTGGTTTTAGAAGCAGGAGTTGTGGTGGGTTTTGTCGTGAAATTCAGTAAATCTCTTGAAACACTGGGCCTAGTTCAGCTTCAGACAAAAACCTACAGTCTTTATGAGTTTCACTGCGTGTTGTTTGAACTCACACTACGCCATCATAAGCATCCCCATTACTTCCAACACCTGCTCTTAATAACAAGTGGATTAGGTGTACCTGTGTAGCTCATATAATTGTTAAACGGCGTGTTCTGGTACATGACGGCTCCACAGGAATCGTTGACAGCTCCGGGATCATGGCAGGATTTGGATTTGGTTGTCGGTGCGGTGTCGGCACAGAGGTCTCCCGTTTCCATAGATGCCGTTGTCTCCTGCACACAAAAATCTGTAACTTGAAACGTAAGGCTGATCACAACACAACTGTAAAACTCAATAGAGTCTTCGTCGTGTGAGTCAGATTGTTGGGATGCAGATCTTACCCGGCATGGGTCTTCACATGAATCCCGTTCACTCACGCCTTTGAAGACATGATAGAGTCCAAAGATGTGTCCCATTTCATGAATCATTGTGTTGTGGTGACCGTCTTTACCAAAGTAGAGTGGGTTCAGCACCATTCCACCTGTGGAGAGCCAAACAAGCAAGCTTGTTTCTGCACATTTTACTGAAACAATTGTTAAACTTAAACCTAGGGCTGTCAAAAGATACATTTTAGACTGCTCTCTTAAATCTCTCTTTAAATTACATTAGAATAGATTCAAAATGTGTGATTAATTTGCCATTAAAGACAAGTTAACTTGTCCTTAGTGCGATTAATTGAGATTAAAAAATGTATCTATTGACACCCCTACTTAAACCACAGTATCAAATTCTTGTTTGTTTTGTCACATTGACGCTTGATAATTATTCTACACAAGACAGCAGGTGAAATGGCAAATATAATGTGTGCTTTTCATGTGATCTGAGTCAGATGTAACCCTACAAAGAACAAGCATGGCCAACACTATGAATTCAATACGTCACCTTCTAAACCAAACACCTCATGCATTACTCTTGACTCCATCACAGACACTCAGGTAAAAACACAGGGCCATCAGAAACAGATGGAGACGTTGAAAAAAAAACAAGAAAAAAAGTAAATCATAGAACATTTTAGAATCACACTAAAAGAACAGTGTTGATAGAGTCCAACTCAGTTGAGCTATGCATCACAAATATTCTAAAATCCTTCAGTTGGCCGTTTGACTCTCTTTTCTTGGCTGCATTCCAGGTGTCTCCTTCTCAAGAGTTTGCCAGGCACCAGAAGAAGAGAGATTGTGAAGAAAAGCTGGCCAGTAGGTATGGGTGGGAACAATTGTGCATAGCCCACACTGCCGTTCCTTTGTTTGATTCTTGTAGGGTTCCGCTGGAACAGGGCCTAATGATTGAAAGAGGAAAAAGACAACAAGCTGGGAAAATATCTCCCAGCTTGTTCTCTCAGTTCGGATACCACCAAAGGAGACAAAAAAAAGCAGTAATGAAAGAATGGACAAGGGAGAAAGGGAAGTAAAGGAAATTAGGAAGATCCAAAGTAAACAAACAGATTAGAGACTTAGTGGAATTGGCGGAGAGATTTAGTTAAAGGGCCATTTTGACATCAGAATTTCAAAGTACCATGGTGGGTGAGGGCCTCCTTCGCCCAGGGCCAGGTAGCTGCTCCTGCCAGTTCTTCCCTCACTGAGTTGCTGGCGAAGAAAACGTTGAGCGTGTCTGAGCCACTCAAGTGAAGCTCATCCTTCAGTTCCTTTACACTCATATAAGCCCTGGAGAACCACAGAAGAGGAGAGCGCATTTTGGCAAACAACAAAAAAGAGGAAATATTCTGATAAATGTAAACATTGCAAATCGTGACTAACAGACACTGTTGGAACCAGTCAGTGTTTTCACAGTGGCCAGTGAAAACACTGACTGTCTTTGACCAGAGGGTAACAAAACATCAATAGACAGAAATGTGTCAATTAACCAACCCATTACATCCAAATTAAATGAATATATTGACCCATCCACAGCTTCTTTAAGTGGCACACCTGTGTCTCTAAATGACCAGGGTCCTCCCCCGGATTTTTTCCAGTGTAGGGGGTTTGTCCAGAAAGACACCTGAAGACTCCTCAACAACAGCCACACGAAAGGTCATGTTGACAAAAACAGCTGATAACAGGGACATCTCTGTACACATCACAGACACAGTAGGTGATGCCACGCTCCAGTGACGGGTAGATGAGGTTTCATGACCCAGTAGCCTGATTTTCTTCTGTAAAATGTTGTCCAAGTCCAAATCATTTCTAAACCAAGAGCGCCATCTGGTGGCCTCTGAAAATAGGGAGACTGTTTCATCAACCCTGCAATACTGTTTCACGACACCTCATCTACTTTGGGACATGTCATGTTGGTCGTCACAAGATCACATGAGTCAGTCCCCTTCAACAGCACAAATAGCCATAATGCTGTTGCCACAAACAGCTTATCAGCTATTTACTATTGTGTTGTGTTGAATGTAGTATGAAGCTATAGTGATCTATAAGTCTAAAGTTAGGGTCCTCCTTTTTTTAAAAGTGCTCCCCTCAGTTTTGACTAGTTTGGGTTCTGTTGTGGTCGATCTCATTTTAAGTGATCTTACCTACATGTCTACTTCAATCTTTATGAATCTTTCACTCAGGTACGTGATTTATACTGACATAGAAAAACTGCAACAGCCTGTGCTGTCTAGTTAAGGTGCCCAGCCTGAGAGTTCATCTTGGTGCTCTTGCACATCAATATCTTTTGCATTTATTAGACTAAATAATACTCTTTTTAACCACAAAATATCTAGAGAATAAATCAAGCTGTGATTGGTTAATTGTGATTTTACTTTTTGTCATAATCGTGCTGATTTTTACACGGTGCCACAAGTACATGAACAAGAGAGTGCATGATAATCCTGACTATTTACATCCCTTCTTCTTCACAAATACACGACTGAGCAGTGTGGAGTATTGATCGTCCAGTCATCTAAACCACTGTGTGTGAAAGAGCCTCTATGTCGAGTAACATTTACAAATGTTGTTTAATCTTGGGTGATGGATGTACTACCAACCACTCATACCAAGATCCCACTAGTTGCTATTACAAACTTTGAAGCAGAAGTAATCGGTCAATGCAACCTTTTGTGTTAACGCAAACCATATAAATTATTCCTTGGAGATTCCTGTTTTTTTTTTTATTAATTATTTTATTTTATTAGTGGGTTTTTTTCCAGAATATACTGAGCGTTTTTTATCTGTTTCCACTCCATATTTTAGGAACTACACTTTTGATGAAATATAACATTTTAACTTATTTTATGGATGTAATATGTCAAATATTTTGAAATATTATGATCTCTCACTCTCAGAAATTTCTTTAGTTGTAGCAACTTAACTTTATACACATTTTCCAGGACAAAATCCATGTGCAGACCAGATTCAGGTCTGACAAATCGCACCTAATTCCAACTACTCCACATCTTGGGTAATGCAGGCCCTTGACCAGCTGTGGACTCAAACATTACTTCAAGTGGAGTGATGTTAGATCAATAAAACTAACCACATCTGTACTTTAAAAGAGATTATGGTTCTCCACGTCAAACATTTTATTTTCAATTACCACTGTATCAGCATTTATAGAAATGATTGTATAAAAATTCTCCTTGGCTCATCGTGCTTGGTATTGTTCCAACCACCAATTAAATATACACATAAAATTGTCATGGTGCAGTTTCACAATACTCCAGGGAAGATGCTACTTTGCGATCCCAATTATAGCAAGCACCATTATCACAAACACTATGTGCAGTACATGACATTAAGATCCTTCCAAAGGTGCCCTGATGGAGCCAAAAAAACATCATGTGTTTAATCCTCCCATTGATGTAATCTCTCCCAAAGTGCTTGTGTTGTTCGGTAAATATGAAAATGTTTTCCTGGGGCCTCTGCCTGACTGGCTGAGATTTAAGATGCTCCAAGGATCACAGCACTGGAGTTCATGCAAGGCCGCGGTCAACATTCATCAGCCTCCTTTGTGCAGTTCAACTGACATGAAAATCTAGTGAGTAATCATATACAAAACACAACCACACAATCTTTTCTTTGAAAAATGTGCAAAAGCACATTTTGTATTGCCCACTTTTCATTTACACTTACACCAGTCTGTAGTAACTGTCTCTGGCATCATTTAGATGATAAACAAATAATATGATTGCTCAAATAATATAATTTAATTGGGTTATATAACTATTACTTAATATTTACTGATACTTTTTCAACGTGCAGAGAAGTAAAAGCCAAAATGACGGTGCGTCTTTCAGTCTTTCAACTTAATATTTATTAGGCTGATATCGCAACAGGTTGGAAGAGGAAAAAAGGAAATTATTTGGAACGTCGTGGTGCACGTCCATCTGTTTAAAAGCAGGTTTGCCGGTTGGAAGAGTTTGTGGGATTGCGCAACAGTTAAGGTGTGGGAAACAATGCTATAATGTTTTTATTGGGCATTGAAATGTGAACTGTAATTTGTGCAGGATACAATTCTAAATCTCACATTCAGACACAAGCATGCATTTTTGCAGCAGTGCTTCCCCAAGTTTAATTGCGGTAGGGCCCTTTATTTATTTAAAAAATTAAATAATAATTAATTGAGAAAGAAATAATCTGCCACACAGGCTATTCTATGTAACAGATAGCAATGACAATTAAACCTTAAGATAGAAACTATACGCTAAAACATGAGGCCTTTTACTGAACCACCTGCTGCCACACAGTAGAAATTGACAAAAAGATGAAAACTAAGTCACCTAGCATTCAAGGATATTACAGTGACAGTCTTGGATTTAGGTCGAAAAACATGTAAGATTTACTTGGTGGCATCTCACAAATATCAATATAAAACCTGGCTCCCCCACAAACTTTTAATAACATGAATGGTCATTATAAAACGTGTTAATTCAGGAGCACCATTTGACTGCAAAAGTTTGTCAACATCCAGAAAATACCTGTAAGTCCTGATAGAGCAGCTGCAATTGCCCATACACCAGGCATCAAACAGTAGTAGTAGTTTCAGAAAACCTTGACCTTCGTGATAGCCACAGCTCGTCATCAACAAATAAATAAATAAATAAAACATGGACAGGAAACCATCACATTTTCACAGAATACAAGTTGTAAGGTGAAGTGATTTTTTTTACCTTGTATCCCAAAGGTTCTATACTTTACTGCTATCAGTTATAGACATGCAGACCATGGAGTAACAAGGGGCAATATTTGTGCTTGGTCTCTTCACCTTTACAGTACAGAATCCTAATGAATGAGGACACTGCACCAATCCATCTGTCAATCTCACGCTCCAGCTTCCCCTCTCACTCATAAAGAACCCCAGAAGCCAGCAGGTTCTCTCAGAGCTGAGCTGAGGTTACACTGAGAAGGTCAACACAAGGATTTGTTTCGCAGCGTACTTCAACACACGCAGCATTGCAGTTGATGGCAGAAAACTCCCAGTATCTTGGCGTGAGTGCTGACTAGGTTTTCAAGCATTATATGGCTACCATCTATGTACCAGAAATAGCATAGCAATGCACTTGGTAAGTCTAAAACTTGATCTTGTCATTTAAACACAAGCTCGCAAACAATGGATATTTCAACAAATACCAATGAGTCTTCAGTGACAGTGGTAATGATAGGCTTTCTCTCTGCTTGGGATTAAAATACTGCTTTGACTCTCATTTTTTATGCATGTTTTTGCAAAATTGTGAAATCTGGGGTCCACACGCCACTGACTGTAATTTTGTTCCGGCAAGAATGTTGATTTATTGATTTGTGTTACGGCACATGGAATTATAATAACAAGTTTTGAGAGGTTATTTGAATTAAAGTATCCACTTTCCTGGTGGCTGAAAAACATCCTTGTTTGAATCTGTCAACTCCAGACATCAACATTAATCCTGTGTTTCATTTCCCTTCAGCTGACTGAAAACCTTGTGGTTCTTTGGTTTAGTCAACAGGTCTTTAAGATCTTGGGCCGACCACCTCATGGAGAGACTTCTTGCAAGCTATTTGGAACTCTGCATGAGCCTGTCTGTCAGAGCAAGTAGAAGACAGCAGGCTGCCACTCAAGTTGTTTAGTAAAAATAAATGTGTTCTTTGGCCTCTGAACCCACCGTCCCTGTTTCAGAAAACCTTCTCTAATCTCAAGCAGGGAACTTGAGAGAACTAATTTGTACTTGCATTGTGAGGTGCCCCCTTGCATGCAGAGTGCTCGGAATAATATTCACCTCATGTGGAGAAATAGTGCTGTTGGAGTCCATTCATACCACAAGATAGGGGGAAAAGTATGCTCTCTTCTCCAGTCTTAAAACTTGTAATTTGATATCCAACTGATTGGAACCACTTCAGGGTTCTCCCCAGCGCTTTAGTGGTATAGGGGTCCTCAACGCTGGAATTTTCTAGGAGATATTTTGGGGAAAACTTCTGCTGTTCTTGTAGATTTGTATTCAAGCATGACTCATAATGTCAGTGTTTCTTCACCATCAGTCAGAGAGGATCGTTCCTTTTACGAATCAGTTATGGAGATCTGTTTTGAACGTACAATGTGGCCAGCTGTTCTAATCCCCAACAGTCAGACTAGTGCCCTACAAGTATTCCTGGAGAAAATCTGTGCTTTGCTCTGACGTGATAGTGACTATCTTTACAACAGAATTTTAATGTGTTGGACATCTAAGTATTAGGCGTGGATGGCTGTTATAACTGAAAACAATGTTAAAAGAGTAGGTTGTGGTGTGTCAGCCAGAAAATCTTAAACAAATCATAAACGAACAGTTTAGGGAAGTCCAGCTCAAGCGCGTCTCTTGCTCAACAGAGCTGCCCATCAAACACACAAGTTCAATCACGAGTATTAAACTTGTGTGCTTTTATTTTCAAACACCAACTATTGTCAAATGGAGACCAAAGACCTGTTGCTGGATTCCCGTAGCTGAGATCAGACAGGCAACTGTCACTGCACAACCTAACCGTGGTTTAGAATAGCTCTGGAGGATTGTAGATAACACCATCTATGTGATCGATGCCCCTGGGCTGTGAATTGCAGGGAAAGTAGTTGGATATTGGTTATTTAATCTGGCTCTCACAGAGACTCCCCTGCTGCATCTGTACAATGGTCGGTGATAAACCAGACTGTCAATCACTGGAACAATTTATCCCCCAAAATATCACTGTCAGAACCTGTTCTGGTACTTTGTTATTGCACATAAACTGCTTTGTACATTTATAAATACACAAATTCAACCACAGTCACCACTTTAACCAGAAAATGTGTGGGAAACCGTGATGTGCATTTTCATTATTATGTATTTTTAAATGAATAAATTACAACCGTGATATAAATCGAATCGGTTGAAGACTCACAACATAAACCCCAATTGTGATATAAATCGAGTCAGTATCTGGAAAATATTGAATCGGATTCAAATCATATTGACTCAGTCCTATTTGATCACTAGAGACATCAACTACCTAGTTGATGTCTCTAGTGATCTTCTGGTGTCATAGACCATTAATTCTTGGCGCAGCCTTTTAATTTTACCTTATTTTTTACTTTTGTTTATTTTTTTTTGCAACAACTAGGCAAAATATCAGAAAATGAGGAACACACCTGTCGGGTGATTCGGGGTCAAAGCAGGTCTTCAAGACATCAGTCACCTCTGGGTCACAGCAATCGCCATCGTCGTAGTCATAGCGTATGCTATTGCACTCCATATTGCACACCCCATTCCGCCTCTTCCAGTTATAGCATGGCCCCAGTCGCAGACAATCTCCTCCATCATGGCCAGTCCTTGGGTGATCACATTCAGGATCGCATTGACGGTTCCCAATCTTCCCAATCCGACAGTTACTGAGAATAAACATCTGTCTGAGGCTTGAGTTCCTGACAGTGTGGATGCTCAGCTCCAGACTGATATTGTAAGGGCGGAAAGCTTCACTCAGTGCTTTGTGTTGCAGATGGATCTGATCTTGGGAAACTGTGGGGTTCTCTCCATTATCATCAGACAGATTGACAACCCTATAGCGGGCTTGTTTGGGTCCTCGAAGCTGCCAGTGATTGTTGTAGCCCGAGATGACATCCATGTTGTCACAGAGCGTAAGGCCGCATGGTGGTGGCAGGAATGGAGAAACAAGCTCCTCATCGGGAAATGGAGTGGTGACAATGGTTGGGTAAGGGCCAGCTTTGAAAGGAGTCCATAGTTGATGCACCTAGCAATTAAAACATTATTTTCTATTGTTCAAGGGAGAAAGCAACATGTTTGGTTGAATCTGGGATAATTTTCTTACATTGGTGAAATCAGCCCACATGTTCAGGACAGGTGCACTGTTGTCAATTTGGAGTGGAAGCCTGTGAAGGTCTTGCGGAGTGTGAGCACGGCTCCACAAGGATATGCCCCCAACATAGCCTCTGAAGCTCTGTCCCTGCTCTGATTGGTTGCTGCCCAAGAATAGTGTCCTACATGTCTTCATGAAAGGGCTATATAGGTTCCCCAGCTGCAGGCTGCTCTCTCCTACCTGCCAGAGAGAACACAAGCTGAGATCTTCCAATGACGCATCCATACAGGGCTATTAAAGAAAGAGGGAAGTGCTGGGATCACACACCTTTGCTCCATCCACATACAGAGTCATGTTGTAGCCATTGTAAGTGGCCATCAGGTGGGACCACATGTTAGGGCGGTATCGCTGGTGGCTGTAGATGGTAGTGGACCTTACTGCTCTGTCAGTGCGAAGTGTGAAATAGAATCTTGAGTCTTTCGTCCCAGCAGATTCCACAGTGCGAAAACCCACCGACCATCCTTTCTCACTCAGTGAGCGTGAGCAGTTGTCAAACACACCTGCGGCAGGAAGACAGCATTGTATTATATGAACAGAATTCTGCAGAAAAGAAATTAAGTTCAAGTGGAAGTGTACTGGAGCCAAATAATTTCGGGGGGAAGAGAGGGTGAAATGGTAGACAGAGCCCAAACAGCGGGAAGTATGGGTTTCTCATTCAGCCCAGGCAAGATTTCTGATAGTTCCATCGGTTGCAAAAACACACACACATAGATACACATCTGCTCGACAGATGTTTCACAATAGGACAGTATAGGATCAGGGAACCCCTTCACCCTGCCTCAACACTGCGTGTGCGTAAATGCCTATGTCCATGTGTGAGTATGTTACCGTGCAAAAACATCCCCTGGAGGAGAGATAAACTACTGGTTATTATGCAATAGAAATGTGGCTGCCGACTTAAGGCAGCAGTGTTCAGAGTCTGCCTTCACTAGGCTGGATGGTTTGTTGATTCCGATTATCCTAAGAAGCAGCAACAGCAACAGCTCATACAAACTGGAAAAAGTAGATTCAATGATTTCTCCTTCTGTATAAGAGTGTGATAAAACAAAAGAAATGTGATTCAAAACTATTGATTTGAAAATCATCTCATTTATTTCAATTATTATACTTATTTCCAGTGTCCTTGCACATCATCAGTCATTTTTTTCATACCACAATAACTTCCTTTGTGCCAGTAGACAACATTTTATGCTCGAGCACAATGACCTGAAAAAGCAAAGCTGTAATAAATCACATGAATTGTCAATCATAAGTTGAATCATTCAAATCATATATATATATATATATATATATATATATATATATATATATATATATATATATATATATATATATATATATATATATATATATATATATATACACTACATGTGCCATCAGTTCTCAAGAGGAGACTGAGCTTCCAGTCTTCGTCTGCCTCAACTCAACTTTGTCTAATTTGAGTCTCAGTATTTGCATCAGGCAGCCCACTCATGGGAATGACAGCCTGATCTGCTCTGCCTGAACCACCTGAATCATCTAAACCCGAGACCTGTAGCAAAAAAAGAAGAAAAAAAAACAAGGACTTTGCTATTTCTTAACTCGTGTCAGTATTTAGATGCACCCTATTAGACCTCATGACAGTACAAGCTAAAGAACATGGATCCAGCAGACGTGGACTCAGTTCAGCGGGTGGTGCGTGCATCTCAACTTCTCTTAGCTGAACAATATCCAACTTTGACGGAGACAGTGAGGAGCATGAGTTTCAGCCATGGCCACCCTCAGAGCCTTGCACTCTCTTCAGGCTGATGCCACACAATCCCCCAGCAGCTACTGGCTCTCTTTCGAGAGAACTGTGCGTTCCTGCTCTTAAGCTGGATGAGTGAAACTTGGAATGTGTCTGGCCTATTTAATGAAGTGTGATCAGGAGTAACAGCCCCCACCCTGCTCTACAGACCAAACTGAGAAATGTTTATCAAGTGTCATTTCAATGCAGACGAGCTTGGCTTGGAGAGAGGGAGAGATGTGGTGGCTTCCTACTTAGTTTTTGTCGCTGAGATGTTGTCTAATAACCCAGTCCCATGCAATGATGCAAAGAGGCTGGGTGCTACAAGACTGTTCCAGAAGGGCAACCAACAGCTGTTTAACTACGAGCATCATCTTACAATCTGTCCCCCAAAGCATCAGGCTCATAAGGGGAAAGGAGACTCCTAACAGGGTCATACCTCCAACTCCTGATCTACTTGCTCCCCCACCAGGATTACAGCAACACTACACCAACATGGTCAGATTGAGCAACAATTATTTTTATTTTGGACTCAAGACAACTGACTGCCTTTCTGTACCATGAGACACTTGAGTCAAGGGTAAGGCTCTTCATGGTAGACTTCTGTTGCGAGGCCCATCCCGGACAGTAGCAACAAGGAAGCAACCATGAGGAGATCAGTCTCTTTCTTACAGACTTTCACTTCTTTATCCTTGGCTGGATAGCTACAAATCCTCAATTGACAGGTTCTCAGCCAAGGTTCTGAAGTGTCATTTGTGTCATGCCAGCTGTCTGTTGTTTGCATAACATTTCCAGGTCTGAACAAGGTGTTGTGAAGAACTACTACATCAGCCAACCCTCCGTGTCATCAGTTGCAGCTAGTGCTTTTTGGCTCTCATTAACTGTGAGAGAGCTCAGCTATCTGGATCACACAACTATAAGAAGGTTTGAAGCCACTTGGCTTATTCGAGTTATTCAAATGTTATCTTATTGTGTGCTGCCACTGACTGTCACTAGTCAGCCTCAGCAGGTAGATTTGCGCTTAACACTTTACTTGCGCTTACCACCAGTCCAGACCAGAGAGGCTGATGGATGGAAGAGACTCCTCGCAGACACATATTACCTGACAGTACCCCTACCCTTATAATGTCAGATGTGATCTCAAGCCGGATGAATGAGGCCCTGAGAGGAATGCTCAACTGGTTTGCTTACCGGTAAGTCCATCTGGAGACACTTTGCTTTTTTTGTCAGGAGAGCAAGAAGCACACACACGTCCAGGTGCACCAGCCCCCCTTAGAGAATTGTTTTTTATGTGATGGCACGTCAGTTAGGTAAAGCTTCGGCTTCCTTCCTGGGTTAAAATGCCTTTAGTGCTTTAACTTTCAGTTTAAACGGAGGTTGAACCACTAAGACAGTTGGTGTAATATAAGAACCTAACTGACATAAAGAATGTAAGGTGCCTAAATTCATACTGTATTAGGCAACGTGGGCACTATCTTTCAGGTGATTCAGTTTTCTGTACAACAGCAGATCACTGCTCCCAACCATACCCAGTTCTGTTCCATAATTTTACAGGCCCCAAGTACCACAGTAGGAACACTCTGGGTCAACGGTCAGGAGCCAAAACAGGACTTGGAGACTCTCTGATGCCTGATGTCACCCGCTCCACATCATGGATCATGCAACTTCGGATCCCAAATCCCTCCGAACTGCCCACCCAACTAACCCCTTCTTTCCCCTTACAGTAGGGAGCCATTGCCGTCCCCTCAATCCAGGCGCTGCCATAGAATCTAGTGGAGAACTAAGGTCAGCCTGCAGAAAGATGTGCACCATTTCAGATGGTCCACTGATTGTCATCTTGGTTCAAGCCTGTTCTGTTATGTACTGCCTTTGTGCGTGCCAGAACACCATAATCTCAGGACTCCACAAGCATTTTCCATGACAATAGGCGAGACCCAATCATCACGTTATCAGGTTTTCTGTATCTGAGGAAACACCAAAGGCATCAGGCAGAGATTTTAGATGATTGTGTTAGCATTGGGCTGCTGACGCCGGTCGGCCGATAACATCGGTTAGGACTGTCAGACTGAACCACCTGAATAATCTGACAAGAGTAACAGTAAAGCCATGGTTTCATATCTGCTGCTGGATCCTCTCTATCTGACCTTGTGACAGTTAGATCACATTTCATTTTGTTGCTTTAAATCATAGCACCATGCAAGAAGAAAGGATCTTGCCTCTTCCTGATTATTCTGAATTTCATTTTGAACTTCAAGAAGGCTATTTACTGAAAATGAATCCTGGAACTGCTCCGAGCTGAGATGAAGTCTGCTCTGTCAAATTTGACAGATAAAAGAGCAATATTGAAGTAGGAGTATGTACTTACTGAACTGACCAAAACAATGTGAAAGGCCAAAAACCATGTTCAAGTTATGCGTACCAGAAACATTAAGAGATTGTTTTTCAAGGCATTTGTCAAATTCCTGAAGGTCTCTTCAAAGAGAAAGGGTATGCCACAAAAAAAGTGCACGAGGAAGCAAAGAAGAAAAAAAAGTTGAGCAATGGGTGGATCTTGGATCTTGGAGTAAATCTGAGTGAATGTGACAGTTTGTGCCTTCCCACCTATGGTCATCCACAGAGTTTTTAGCCTTTCAAATACAGATGATTTGTGTGTTGTACTGTCAAATATGCAGCTTTCATTTGCAGCCATTCTTGGTGGTAATGCCGACTCCTGGCAAAAACACTTAGTGTGAGAAGACAAAGGTTACAGAGACGAGTCTGCTTTGTAAAGAATGAGACTCATCGAGGGATAGTAAACACACTTTGAAAGGATTCACTGCCACTGGCCCATGTCCCCTGGCAAACCAGCAGTAAAAATCAAATTTCCTGATGAATTATTTTGTTTAAGAACACTTTTAAGACACAAATTAATAAAACAGCAACACAAAGTTTGGCACATCATTTCACATAGTTCATTGAATTAGTAGAGGTCCTTGAGACACACAGCCCTATAGAATCAGAGAATGATTATTAATTAATATTCTAAATAGTAAACACGTTCAAAAAAAAAAAAAAAATATATATATATATATATATATATATATATATATATATAGACATACAAAGGCTCCACTAATTTCTAAAAATAAATAAATATATATATATATATATATATATATATATATATATATATATATATATATATATATATATATATATATATATATTTTTTTTTTTTTTTTTTTTTTTTTTTTTTTTTTAAGAAATTAGTGGAGCCTTTTAGGAGCTAATAAAAGAGAGTCGACAATGGGAGGATTCATAACTATAATTCGCTTGTTTTTCAGGGGCAATAATCAAGATACATTAGACACAGTTTTATTTTTATTTTCATCTCTTGTTAATGTTTGGTGCAGTATTTGGTGCTTGAACAATAGTCTTCCATATACCGTGTCACTGGCGCGAACGTAGACATTTTACAAACACAACAAAAGTCCAACACCTTGCGCTCACTCACCTGCTATGATTGCCGGGTTCCTCTGGCCTCCTTCCGGCTTTATCCACAGCTCGACAGTGAACTCATCCCGGGGTAGCTCCAGCCCAGCGCCCGGTTTGAGCCGGAGGTGCTCTCGCCGCCCGTGGAAGTAGAGAGTGGTCATCCGGGAAGGGCCCACCTTCGGCACGGGGCTCCCCCATGGCAGAGCGTTGACTTGGGCCAGGCTCGACTGGGAGTCCGTCTCCTCCAACTCTCCAGAATAGTAGTCAATACTGACTTCCGGAGTGTCGGTTGCCGAGCGTACATCTCCCTGCTGAAGACTTTCGACAGCCTGGACGACATTGGAATCCGCAGCGGCAACTTTGCCCCAACTAGAGTTGCTTTCTTCCTGGTAAAGAAAAGTTCCGTGGATGCTTCGCGCAGACCTGGAGCGTCGGGGGCGCTGCGCATCGCCCGAGGGGGAGCTCTTTCTCTTGTTCTCGTCTATTAATGTATTTGCAACTTCTCTGCCGTAAGTTGTTTTGGGCGCTTCCGATGCGTCCGCCGCCTCAGCCCGCGTGTCTTTCGCATCACCCCGGTTTATCTTCTCCGCTCCAGCTCCGGGCCGAACCCCGATGTCGCCCCCGCACGCTCCCTCACAAACCGCAGGACCACTTTTAGAAGCAAGAACGACTTGGCGTTTCGTCCTGGTCTTCGCCACTGGAGGGTGGTGTTGTGACGTCTTCTGGCGGGACCCCTGGACTCGTGAGACGGTGCAGGGTTCACCTGCCAACCGTGCCAGTTCACCGTCTGCCTGCCGCACCAAAACACGTTTGTACTGGCCACGCGGGTGACTGCGGACTGGGCTGAGAAGCCACGTGCTCGTGATGACGACGATGACTGGCAGTAGTCTCATGAACAACATCTCTTTTATTAACTCGAATATTCAGCACGAATCTTCCTGTGTATTAGATTCATTTATAAGTGAGGAGGGATAGATAAATCACTACTCATTTTCACATAAAAGAAATAGCGATAAATCGCGCCTTTTACGCCACTGCGGTGACTTTCTTGCACTTTGCGCGGATATTTGAAATATTACTCGAGTTTATCTTAAACATCCGCGATCTTTCATTTAGTTGTTTAACAGAAATACCAGCTGAATAATGAAGTCGTCAAACCGTTAAATGTTTGCATTGATCATCGATGCAAATTCATTTTGATTTAAAAAATAAATATTTTGACTAAAAAAACATCTCTACTAATTTTACCTGACCATTGTGACCCGAATTTAGCGCGTCCTGATCCAAGGTCTGTCTGCAAGCTTAGTCACAAAAAGTTCTCCCAGGCGCATTTAAAGTACGTGGAGTATATTGGAGCAATAATAATCCGTGTTGTTCGTCAGTTTCCAGCTCCTCTTGGTGTTTTGCGCGCCTCAGAAAGTGATTGCTGCTCCTCTGCACCGATCCATGCGGCAGTAGTAGTAATATCCTCCTCCATCCCTCTCACTCTCTCTCTCTCTCTCTGTCTCTCTCACTCTCTCTCATTCTCAAACTTTTTTTCAGGGAGCCCCTGCCCGCCCTGATATCACCGAGATGTGTGGTGTTAGTGGGTGGTTGGGGCTGGGGGGGCGAGGGTAAGGGGGGTGCTACCTTTTCGTGTATTTACAAGGGAAATCCTCTCTGCTCTTAGCTCCCCAGACATCCCCGGTGTGGACTGGAAACGGGGTCATAAACCTTATTTATGTTTTTAGTTATTTCTAACTTCACCTCATCTGTCCATCCACCCACAGGTTGGAGAAAAGAAAAGTTTAAGGACTTTGAGTGTGTGCAACTAAAGGGATAGGATTGAGTCTTGTTTTGTTTATTTATTTGTTCATTTATTTATTTATTTTTGCATCTAATATATGTTTCCTGATCCTTTAAAATGCTGTTGTTGTTCTTTGAAATGTAATATAAACTGAATGTGGAAACACTCACTGTATTATTTGTACTGTAATAAAATGCAAATCACTTACTGCAATGTGAATGAACAACGTTGTTGTTATTGTGGGAAGGCACCGCCTTGGTTCCAATTTCGCTATGTTAGACTGGATTAGATTAGATGTCCTTTATTAGGTCCATCTTTCATTTTGTGTTAAAACTGGTGAGTTGTTGCAAGCCTTTACAAGTTTGTTTGTCCTCTTTTTAAGGACGATGATGATGGCACGCTGAAAGAGCGAAAGTTCTTGTCAGAAAATGTGCATGTGTTAGGTGCATGTGTTCTTGGGTCTGCCAAGGGCAATGCAGACTGAGATGGACATGTCTTGGTATGTGAGCTGTGTGAGCTTGTATTATCTGTCATCCTAGAGAACATGTCATCTGATGAAGCTTCTGGAGAGATTGGTCCTCAGACCTGGCGTCATCTAGATCTACAAAGCCTCCAGTACTGCGGGAGCTGCAGACCATTGCTTTTCCAGAGTTTGTAGACAAGGACACCATCAGTCAGCCACTGTGTGGTCTGCTGGGGTTCCTCTGGGAACTGTCCTGACTCCCCTGCTTTTCACTCTCTGTACTGCAGACTTCTCGCACAACACCACAGACTGCTCCCTCCAGACGTTCTCTCATGAGGACTTTGTGGTCTGATGCCCTAAAAGACCAAATAGCTCTGTTGAAGAACCTGTTTTCATTGCTAAGACCTCACATTTAAAAAGTTATTCTTTTCACTTTTCCATTTGCTTAGGTTAATATTTACTTCATTTCACCTCCTTCTCTATTTTTTTTAATCATATCATACAGGAATTATTTCATTGAGTTTTGGAAATCTTTTGGACGCATCTGAAAATTTGTGTTAGAATTTTATTGTGGGCCACTGCGGTGGAGGAGTCACCGTTGTGTCGGGGCAAAGGTCATTTCATCTCTCTTAGCAACTTGTTTTGACATGTTTTTTGCATCCACTTTCTTCCCTTTTTTGCTTGTAGGCCCCCCACACAACTGAAGTTGATCTCAGTAAGCCACCCCCTTCACCGATACCTACCTTTAAGGAGCCCCTTTTCTCCCTCCCTCTTTTTGGTATCCATCTATCTCACTCACTCATTCTTTTCATGCTGCAGTTACAACACAGAACGGCAGAACATCTGCCCAGCACATGAAACGCTTTATATCATCCAAATATGCTACCGAATTCTTGTTTTTACTGGTCAAATCAGGGTTGGGAAACATGTTTATTTAGGCGATGTAACAAGCAGACGTTAGTACATGTGTTGCGGCATCCAATCTTTGGGTTTATGTTTACGGCAAGAATTTTGATTTGCTAAAAGAGGACGATTGTAGGTGGGACCAAATGTTTTTTCCAATTTCCTGATGAATTTCAGTTCAATAGTCATTGATGCTTTTTCAGTTTCTAATTGTATTTGCCATTAATTTGTTGTTTTCGTCACTCACATGTGTAAGTGAGTGTGTGTTTAGTTTGACAAAACATAATCAATTCAACAAATTTCTCGATCGACAGAATTGTGGTGAAGAGCCACACATCTGTAGACTCAATATTATACTTATATATACTTCAATATTATTGCAACACATCAGTTGAAAATGTTATTTAAAAGGGACTTGCGTTGATAGCACTTTGTAATCGCTTGAATGTTTTCTATTTTCGCTTTCATTTACAAATACCGCTTGATTCCTGAGGTCTCATGTTTACCACAGTTGTCTTCCAGACAACACTATTTTGCAATATGAACTGGTCTGATTGGTAAGGGTCAGATGGTTAGGAATACTAGAGGCCCTCAAAGGGGGAAAAAAAAAATCTCCTTCAGAGTGGCAGAAATTCCACAATGGAAGGCCGTCTGTATACGTGACGGTGGGATCTGCCTGTTAACATTCAGCTATTCCTGCAGCTTTGAAATCCAGCTGCAAAAAAATGCAAAGACGAACGGGACAAGAATGAAGAGGAAGCGACTGATAGAGGTGTGTGTGTACATGTGTGAGAAGAGAGGGTGGGCGCTGAGAGATTCTGAATGGGCGTGCTCCACTGGGGCCTCACCCCCCACTGTAAGGGACCTCCATGGATTATCCTTCATC
Organism: Synchiropus splendidus; assembly: GCF_027744825.2. Lineage (NCBI taxonomy): Eukaryota > Metazoa > Chordata > Actinopteri > Syngnathiformes > Callionymidae > Synchiropus > Synchiropus splendidus. Next base: position 15,188,252 of record NC_071346.1, on the reverse strand, counting down.
TGAGTTTGTCGGTTTTGACCCCTCTAACCCTGAGGCCCCTTTACCCTTCTCTTCACACCCACATTTGCCAACTCATCATCCATTACTGAATATTGTCTTCACAATCCTCATCTTTATTGCAACATGACGTACACATACACACATTTGCTACTTGCATAAGCATACAAAGGACACCCAGAAACAGGAGGGAACCCAGACTGGTGTACAGGACAAATGAGGAGGGGAAGAAAGGAGAAAAGAAGGCTAGCTTTTCATCACAACTGCGATGAGGAGGGACTTTCAAGGGGCCGAGGGGGAGAACCAACACACAATGTATGCGCGAACTCAGAGGTGCTTCAGCCAATGGGTCATGCTTAGCATCAGATGTTGCATAATCATATCTGAAAGAACGGCATTAGATGCATTCAAATGAGTAAAGAAAAACACAAAAGATATTTGTGCCGTTCCTCTTATGCTGTAATTTTTTTTTTTTTTTTTCAGATTTTTGATCATCTAGCTGGAAACTACTCCTCTAAAGTCATATAGTAGAAATTATGTAATTTAGCTTGGCAGTTACTGAACTTCTTATGGTGAAAATCTCCTCAGAAAAAGATCTTTCATATGTAACATGGTATACCAGCAGCAGCATTGTCATCTGCTTCTCTATGAAGGGTAGTTCACAACCCCATTTCTGGAATATAACTTAATGAACTCGCCAAGGCAAGCACCAAGACATTCCAGAAAAACCGAGGTCCCATCTTCTCACACTTAATACGCAAAAAACACAAAAAAGATACATTGTAAACTCATACATAATGCATCAGTAAATGCAATATTTAAAAGATTATTTTGCGAATAAGGTTTAAGGTTTATTAAAGCGTAAATCTAAAGCAGTCATAAGAAGTCCATGTGCTGGTACTGGTAAGTGGACTACCACATGCTCACCCTGAATTATTTTATACAAGAAAGTTGTTAAAAAATAGACCAAATATTTTCCCAAACAGCTCCCATAATTGTACCATGTTTCGTTTTAAACTAAATGGAGTAATTGTTTAATGTTGATCCTTCCAATTGACTTATTTAAAATCATGTAGGACAACACTGAGAGAAGTCTATTCACCATGATGAACCTTTCCAGGGAATCTTTTCTTAAAGGACCAGTAGTTTTCCTCCACCCATGCCCCACAACATATAAATTTCTTCCGCAAACAAATACATGGGAAAATCCATGTTGTGGGTGTTTCTGAGAAGAAACCCTTATTTGCTCACGTGGATGTAAAATTGGAAAAAGAAATAGCAGTCAGGATGGACTGAGACTTGAAATAGATTAATGGTTCCTGTGTTTTATAAGCAGGCAAGGATCCCCAAAATGGTGAGCAATAGTGTGCATTTTAAAGGAGAATATTTTTTAATAATATTGTTCCTTACAATAGAAAATTTGTATGATAACATGTCAAATAAAATAGGAGCAGATGTTATTAAAATAATTAAATGTAGTACGAGATGGAAGGTTTTCAATAATTCTCTTTTATAACAAAGTTAAATATTGATACATATATATATCAGTAATAGGAATTTCAAAGGCCAAGAGCAAATATATGAACGACAGAATTAAAAAATAGCCAACATACAATGGGTATTTAGAGTTCGACGAACTGACGCGTCCGAGTTAAACTCCTCGCCTGTAGAGGGCGGTACCTGATAAACAGTACAATATGTGTACATGGAAAGAAGAGGAAACTCCACCGATTCTTCTCTGATGCTAAATGTGGCTAACCGGCTAATCCGATACACAACGTAGTATAAGGTATTTTATCTGTTTTATGTTGATTCTTTTCAGTCATTTTTATAGGATGGTTTAAATTTTACTTTGTGGATGAGGACATCAGCCGGTACTCTGATGTTCGGCCGCAGCAGCTTTTTTTGCAGGATGCTAACAGAGCAGCAAGTCAGCTAACAAGCCGATCTGTTAAAGTATCCACACCGATGCTTTGAGCGGCATCGCGACCGATTTTGGGAGGTTTGTCGTCGGCGTTGCATGATGTCAAGCAACCGGTCGCAGCAAGTCGCTGGTGGTGCAGGTTCAGTACCCAGCACAAGCGCTGGTGGAACTGGTAACTCCAGTGGTGGAAGCAACGCTGTCCCAAGCAACGGCTCCGGATCTGTTGTGCCCCCTCGCCCTCTTGCTCCTTCATCAGCAGGAGGAGACAGCAGTATGTCCGTGCCAACTTTGGCCTCCGTGCCAACGTCCCGAGGCGGATTCGCCTCGCTTAGCCGACCGTCCGCGTCCTCGGGCAGTAGAAAGAAGTCCCACCACCAGGCACCTTTGTACAACGGACTCTTAAATTCCTATGAAGATAAAAGCAACGACTTTGTCTGGTTAGTTTGGTATGAATGATGTCATATTCTTTGACTGTTTCCTGGTTTGACTCCGAGTGTGCTTGGTAACATTTCAGCCCCATTTGCTTTGAGATGATCGAAGAGGCACATATGACCAAGTGTGGGCACAGTTTTTGGTAGGTGTCAAGTCGATTCCAAATTCTTACCTTTTAAACAACTCAAGTTTGTATTCTTAGAATACATAAGGGAAGAACTGAGAATACTAACCCTATGATTCTGCCTGCAGCTTCAAATGCATCCGCCAAAGTTTAGAGGAAAACAATCGCTGTCCAAAGTGTAACTACACTGTTGATAATGTAGATCAACTGTACCCCAACTTTCTTGGTAGGTCTGATTTGCTATTTTCTCCCGTACCTTTTTGTGTTATGTGTCTCATCTATGATGTACAGTAGTGTAAGCATGAATGACCTCAAGTCAACCTGCAACTTTTACATTTATTGACATTTGTGGTAATAGCTACAGCATGGTCACATACAGCATGTTTTCCTCTAATTGGACATGGATAGAGGGTGTTTTAAAAAGGCGAATTGAAAAACCACCTTTTTTTTGCTGCTAATGTGATTGTGTCATACTGTCTTTTTTCACTTCTCGTCACTTCTGTTCAGTGAATGAGCTCATCCTTAAGCAGAAACAAAGGTCTGAGGAAAAGAGACTGAAATTAGATCATCATGTAAGTAGGCAGAACAAATATTTGTGTCAATTGTTGATCGATAAACTCCCATTGAAAAATGAAACATCTCATTCTCTCCGCCTGACCAATAGAACGGGTCCAGGTGGCAGGTCTTCCAGGATGTATTGAGCCCCGATCAGGAAAACTTGGATTTGGCAAACGTTAATCTGATGCTGGAGCTTTTGGTGCAAAAGAAGAAGCAGTTGGAGGCGGTAAGACAAAAAAACTTACAAGATCGGAACCAGCATGTATGTTATTCCTGTAGTTGAGGCCAAGATAAAGAAAGATATGAAGAAATAAATTGAATATCTAGTTGGCATTTATGGAGGTAGGATCCAGGTTGCCTGATGTCAAGAGTACAAATGATCCACTCTTTGTGATGGGGCAATGTCATGTGTATCAAATGTTTATATTGTTTATACTTCTTAATAGCTCTTAGTAGATCCAGCTGCAGTGTGGAACCACTGATTTTTTTGGATGGCGCTCAAGAAAATGCAATCCAAGGATAATATAACAAACTAGCCTGAAATTAGGCTATTCCACAAATATGAGTTCTTAAATCAGGAAATGATTTATTTAAGAATGATCTTCTTGTCAATTGGTAAACAGTGCATGGTAGTTTAAATGGAAGTATAAATGCATTTAAAAATATATTTATCATGTAACTCATCTGCTTTACAGGAATCCCAGGCCGCTCAGAGACAAATCCTCATGGAATTCCTTATAGAGGCACGCAGAAACAAAAGAGAGGTACGATGGTTTGGCACAAAACCTAATTATTTTGTTTCAGTTATGTTTTAAATGACTGCGTGTATTGTCCATCATCAGCAACTGGAGCAACTACAGAAAGAGCTCAACTTCCTGGAGGATGACATCAAGCGTGTTGAGGTAATGACATATTATCAAACGGATAAATATTGCCGCGAAGACTAGTGCAAGATATTGTGCCTCTTAGTTCTCCACTAAGTTAAATCCTCAACATGATGCACCCTTTGTTTTTGAAAGGAAATGAGTGGCATGTACTCCCCAATCATGGAGGCAGAGTGTACGGTGCCCAACGTCGAAGCACCGTCACCTTCACCCAGGTATATCAATGATATCAATTTAAACTTTAGGTTTTTCCACTCTACTACTTAGGAGTTGTTTTTCTATGTCTCTTTATGTGAAAAGAGGATGTCTATAGAACTTATAACAGCTGTGTCTGTTTTTTAATGTTGCCTCAGTTGTAGCATTATGGAGCCACCAGACTATAGCCATCCTCCTGGATTCGGTGGAACCACACAGGTGGGTTTTGGACTCCTCTGTTCAGTAACTGTTGTTACATGTGTCTCCATCTATTACAATTTCCAAATGGTGTTAAAAAGTTCCGATTTCTTCAACATGCATAAGACTAAAATGTCTATCGAGAAGTGAAAAGAAAGCCCCCTATGCTTTTAAAAAATGGAAGAGCAAGTTCACTTTCAACTTGTGTTTTGCTTCCTATCAATTCCCACAAGTAGCATGTTTAAATGTTTCAAAATGATTTTGTTTCTTCAAGAATTAAAAATTCAACAATTACACTATGCATTTTTACATTTTCACTTAATTACCTGCTTTACACCCTAATACACCCCTCAGCCATTTATATCTGTTCTCAGAAAGCGTATATGAAGTGGGTGAGCTTTAGGTTACAAAACATCCTCATCCGGAAGTAATGACAGCAGAGGAACCACAAGAACACAGGTTGATAAGGCAGGTCGCTGAGTGAAGAAGCTGATTTAATGTTGTTTTTGACTCTATTGTATTTGAATACATGAGACACTCAATATTTATTAGTATTTACTGTGACTCCTGAACAAATGCTCTGTGTCTACGAACACTGTAGTTAGTTTAGTCTCAAATGTTCATCCGTTGTTATCTAAAACAAAGCAAGACATTATTTCATTTTCTAGTCCAAGAGTTCCGAATCTGACAAAAAAGAAAGTAATTATCAAATACAAAAGATCAGTATGGGTATGTTGATCAGGGATATGTTTGATTGCTCGCATAAAGTGAATCTCCTCTCTTTTGCCTTCTCGTTCATGGATTATCTTTTCTCGCTGCTATCATTTAAATGAGCATTTATAATAAATATAAAAAATCTGTCTGGCCTAACTATGTTATGTTGAAATTTGCACTTATGTGACAAATTATCTTTATTATTTTATGGATTGCATTGAAAAGAAATATTGGAAATAAAAAGATGAACGTTAACTCTTTTTTTTACCCCCCCAACATTCTTGGGTATACGTTGTTTATGCAGGTCTATTTTAACCGGATGGACATATGCTGCAAAATGTTCTTGTTGTTCTATTTGAGTCATGTTCTGATAACAATAAACAGCCAGTCAGTGATACAAAAGTTCACAGTTGTGAAGAATAGGTATCCAAGTATAAAATCATCAAGATCACACATGCTGTACCTCCATGTAAATGATAAATGATGGTTTCATCTACATTTGTCGTGAAATGTTGGATTTATTTGCTTGTGGAAACACAATTATTTGAACTACAGATTAAACGTTGAATGTATAACGTCACAGCAGAATTGGTCTGCTCTGGCACTAAGGCAGAAGCTTAAGGTACTAAACTATCAACAGTAGAAAATGCCAAAAATTAGTTACCATCATTAAATACTTACAGAGACCCTTACAGAGACAGAGAGCTTGTCCTGCATGCTGACTCTCACTTGATAGTCAGTTGGGCATTGTAGTTCGCTGCTTCATATCACACAAAACCTTAAGTAACTTTTGATGCCAGTCTGAAAGCAGTACTCTTCCGATGTTAAAATGTGACTTTCTAATTCAGACTTCATATATGATCTATGGCATATTGCAAGTTAAATCAGAAAATAACTTGGATCTCCTCCTCCTTATTTTTTGTTAACTTAGGCCCGTGAGGCGGAAGTGAGTGGATGTGGCTTACGCTCCCCATAAGGAAATCAAATCGGTCTTTAAATTCCTTAACTGCTCACTCAGTGTTGTTTATGATATTAAACTCCTTAAACTTAAAATTTACAGTGCTTGATTTTCATTCTCATCAGGGTAAAAGACAGACCTGGTACAACAGTACGTTGGCGTCGAGGAGGAAGAGACTCACAGCTCATTTTGAAGACCTGGAGCAGTGCTACTTCTCCAACAAAATGGCTCGCATCACAGGTGATATACAATTGGATTGTTCGTAACAAAGATGAAATTTAAACAAGTTTATTCTACAGCCTATTTATTTTGATAGTAATGGATGTGAATAGTGTCAAACAGTGCATGTGTTGATGTTTTCAGATGAAGGCAGGAATCTAAATCAGCTGGACGACTTTATGGAGTGTTTGTCAAAGTTCACCCGGTACAATTCTGTACGGCCACTGGCCACTCTCTCATACGCCAGTGACCTTTACAATGGCTCCAGTATTGTCTCCAGGTATGATATGGCATTTCCCCCTATTTGACTTCATTAATGTAGCAGTGATTTGAGTGAGAGCTTGATGTCCTTATTTTTAAATGCTTGCACACGTGATGGTTAGGAAGTCGATGAAAGTACTGTATGCTATATGTGTCCATATAATGTTTTTCAACTGTTTTATTCCAGTATTGAGTTTGACAGAGATTGCGATTACTTTGCCATCGCCGGAGTGACAAAAAAAATAAAGGTGTTTGAGTATGGCACTGTGATCCAAGATGCTGTTGACATCCACTACCCCATCAACGAAATGACCTGCAATTCCAAAATCAGGTAGATTCAGGCAACACCAATATAGTGTCATGAAATATGCTAATGAGTGTTTTCTATTCTTATTATTGCAGCTGTATCAGCTGGAGCAGTTATCATAAGAACCTTCTGGCCAGCAGTGACTACGAGGGTACCGTCATCCTCTGGGATGGATTTACAGGCCAGAGGTCCAAAGTTTACCAGGTGGCTATCACAAGTGTGTAATTGTTTTGATGCATGCGTGAGATGCTAAAATAATCTTCAAATTCTTCTCCTTTCTTACCAGGAACATGAAAAGAGGTGCTGGAGCGTTGACTTTAATCTGATGGATCCCAAGTTGTTGGCATCAGGTTCTGATGATGCTAAAGGTAATCATAAGCCTGTTGATCTCAGGTTTTGGGATTTATAAAACTCTGTTGTTGACCAAATAAGTACAAATACCAAACAAAGCAAATACATTTTAAGATGTTTTTTTTCATTGAGATGTTGCTCTTGTGCCATTACATAAAAGGGTTATGTCATGGCAAAAACAATGTTTTTTTTCTTTATAGTTAAGTTATGGTCAACCAATCTGGACAACTCGGTCGCAAGCATTGAAGCCAAGGCCAATGTCTGCTGTGTTAAATTCAGCCCGACGTCGAGGTATCACCTGGCCTTCGGCTGTGCAGGTAAGGTGTGAGAGTCGAGCGTGAGTGGAGCTTCCTTAATACAGTAGAGCATCCAGTCAAGTCAATGATGAACCAGGCACACATCATGTGAGTTAAAACATACAGAAAAATAAATATACAGTCAGACATGGGACGGAATGGGCAAACAAAGTGACCCCTTGGCAATAAAGAATACATCAGGTCAAGACTGGCTGACAGCCACAGGCAGAAACAGGCCAAAAGACAAAGGAGAAGTTTGTTGATCTTGTGCTTCCAGAAGTGATCTATTTTGCAATGATGGGGTGCGACAAGTTTTGAAATAAATAGCAATTCCAAACCGACGATGAAGAGGAAAACAATGCGCTACATACTATACATAGCCCCATAAGGTCGCCACCTGTTACTTGAAATATGGGATCTTTAACATGTAAACAAACATGACTTGCAGGGTGTCAGTTGTTTCTCTCCTCACACAACTACTTCTAGCAGGAAATGCTGTATGTAACTCCAAGTCTGTATGTAACTCCAAGTCAAGTAAATAAAAAAAAGCTGTTCTTTATATATTGTCTGGTTTTCATGTTGCGTAAGTAATCTGTGTCTGTTTTTGCCTGTTTTCAGTTCTTCATTTTCATGGCTGATGTTGTTTTCACTATGACGAAGCTGATATAGAGCCACATAAATATAATACAGTAGACCTCTAAAAGAACTTTTCAGAATGTGAAATGTGTTTTTGCAACAAATGACTTCAAATGCATGAGATCATTATTTAAATAATATGAAGACAATTTATTCTAATTTCTTCATAGGTGTATATATGTATCTTACTCACATATGTGTTATGATAAGGTACTCAAAAGCCATTTTATTTTGCCAAGAATGATACAGTATCTGATTGGCTCCTTGTTCTGTTCAAATAACAGCTTAAAAATGTTTCAAATTGTTTTCGGCTATATGCATTCCATTTTATTTTAAGAGACTGGGTGTTCTTCCTCGTTCTCAGACCACTGTGTTCACTACTACGACCTGCGCAACACGAAGCAGCCCATCATGGTGTTCAAAGGCCATCGGAAGGCTGTGTCGTACGCCAAGTTTGTCAACGGAGAGGAGATTGTATCCGCGTAAGTTCACACTTGCTTCAGTTTACACTCGCGTCGGTTTTCCACTTCACCTTAATCTGATGTCATTGGTGTCTCCAGGTCGACAGACAGTCAGCTAAAACTCTGGAACGTGAACAAACCCCACTGTCTGCGGTCGTTCAAGGGTCACATCAACGAGAAGAACTTTGTGGGACTAGCATCAAATGGAGACTATGTAGCTTGTGGTGGGAGACGTCTCTCCATGTTGTGAATGTTAAACATGAAAGGACAGATTTCACCGTAATTCTCTATCTTCATATCTGCAGGAAGTGAGAACAACTCTCTTTACCTCTACTACAAAGGACTTTCCAAGACACTTTTAACTTTCAAGTTTGACACCGTGAAGAGCGTCCTGGACAAAGACAAGAAGGAAGACGACACCAATGAGTTTGTTAGCGCCGTATGCTGGAGAGCCCTGCCTGATGGGGTGAGTTATCTCATGGTTGCACTAAGCGCCTGATAAGATCTGTCAGGTTTGGGTAGGAGATGGCTCATTTTCAAGTCATATATGACAATAAATAGTAAATTTAATGTACTTCAGCCGTCTGTGTCGATGATTCAAAATTTTACTGTGTTTCACTCCCTTGTGAACTTGTTTATAATAAGTGGTGTACTTCTTGGTGATGATCTGTGTGTATAGGTGTATCTGTCTAGTTAGGATACCTCTCCTCTTCCTGCTGATTGTTTAAATACAAGCTCTTAATTTGCTTTGTTTTACAGGAATCCAATGTTCTGATCGCTGCCAACAGTCAAGGAACAATTAAGGTGTGCTATCCTTTGGTATTGTTGTTGATCTTCATGATGTGTTGCAGAGGAAACATCACTATTTGTCTTTCACAGGTTTTGGAGCTTGTTTGAAAACACTCTGGACCCAACGTGATGGACTCTTAAAACTGTGACGCTCATTCGTAAGATTCAGTTCTGGCTCCAGCGGGTGCTGGCCTGATATTACTAGCACAGCCAAAAAATATAAAAGTCTTAATTTTTTTCTAAGACTTTTATAAGTAGGAAGAAAAAACTAGGACTGTGCTGTCATCGGGAAGAACAACATTCTAGAAAGAGCAGTCATGTTTCCTTCAAGCTAAATAAGATATATCTGCTTAAACTTTTTTTGTTTTCATTTCTTTGAAAACCATTTTAACCGTGATTCTCTCAGAAGTTCAAATCCTACCACATACTTCTCCTTCTATCATCCTTTTTTAAAACCAAAGCACAAAATAAAATGACATGCAAAAATGTGTTAGTTTTAATTGAAATTGTTTTTGTCATTAGCTTTTTTTTCTGCTTCATTGTGTGTTGTATCTGTGTTTTTTCAGGGTTGGGATGAAAAATTTTAATAAATATGACTTGAGTTTACTTGGTTATGTTTGTCATTAGTAAATTTTTATTTTACCTCACAGATTTAATTCACATTACCTCCACCAAGGAGATTGTGATGGTCTCGTGTCAATATAGAGCATTTCAGTTGAATTATTGGAACAATAGGATATGCAATAGATGTTTACATTTAGATGGTGTCCTGGATTACGCTCTGGAGCCATACATCTTTTGAACCTCATCTCCGATTGAACTCATTTGAATTTAGCTCTTGGTAACACGTGGCATTTTAAATGCTTAAAATTATGAATCTGATTATACCTCGTAAAATGAAATGATGAAGGTTCTGGTTCAGTCTAGGGTCAATATTTTCATATGAGAGTTTTTTGTCTTTAATTGAAAATAAAAAAATATATATGTGACATAAAAGTATAATTCGTATTACATTAAAGGATAAAAGGGCTAAAAATGTATTGCTTAAATGTGATAATTTAACATCAAGTATATATATATATATATATATATATATATATATATATATATATATATATATATATATATATATATATATATATATATTTTAGATAATTTCATTCGAATAATTCGCCGGAACTAAGGGTAGTATGGCTGTTTCCGTCGACTGGCGGAATGTTTTAGTCGACCAACCACGGACAGCTATTTTACGGCCGCTGGAAACACAACTGTGAATTGAATCAGATCCCATCTGACAAACCCCTTCCACCCAAATTGGAACCCGAGGCTGGTAAAGATGGGTGTCCCGAAGTTTTACCGATGGATATCAGAACGCTACCCGTGTTTGAGTGAAGTTGTCAAAGAACACCAGGTAGGAAGTCAACGCCGCAACGTAGCGCAGTTAGCAACATAGGCTAAGCTAAACAAAGGTACAAAAGTGGGGCACGGACGAGTTTGATATTTCAATTCAAATTTTCCCTTCACACAGAAATGTTAATACATTTTTGTTCTGCCTGTACATAGTAATTTAGTCAATTGTAAGTAGACTTGCAAATAACTTCTGTTATGTCATATAATAATGTACATGTACACAATTCATATTGATTTCATCAACATACCATTGTTTTATTACGGAACTCCAAAACAAAACTGTAGTTCAGTTTTCTGTTTTATCTCACATCTTTCATTATGGAACCAGAAATATTTTTTCTAGATTGTTAACGCTTGTTAGTTGTTGGTAAAGAACATTCTGACAAACAATGAAACGTTGAACGAGCCAGAAAGAAAACCTCACGTCATCGGGAGATGAGAAAGGCCCTCTCTAGTATATATTGTTCGGTATTATTGCGAAGAGTTGACAATTCTGAGGCGGTTCTGCTCCTTTAGCTGTGTTGGACTTTGGTGACCTAGATCTGCAAAACAAAGATTGGGTTACAGCTCCGTCAGCTAGTCTTGTGGAATGTCAATCTGTTGCATAAGTCACCTTCAGTGTGTATGTGCAAGTTGTCGAAACATTAACTGTGTCTAGTCATATTTCTGATCTCAGTTAACTCTGTAATGAACCATATACTCTTGGTAAAGAAGCACATAGTGTGCACTGATCAATTACACGCATTGTTACAACGTATTTATTTCATCAGCATAACCTTTAGAAAGGTTACTGCGAACAAGATGAAGCCATACAACAATAATGCTACATAACATAGATGAGTTGAGGTGATAGATAGTTGAGATTTCTGTTAATGCCATGGACTGACTTATAATGTGATGTTCTGGGCTGAGTTGTATGTTTTCTTGTCCATCTCTAGATTCCAGAGTTCGACAATCTTTACCTTGACATGAATGGAATCATCCATCAATGCTCACACCCCAATGATGAAGATGTCCACTTTCGTATTTCTGAGGAAAAGATTTTTGCTGATATTTTTCATTACCTGGAAGTGCTCTTCAGAATCATCAAGCCTCGCAAGGTTTTCTTCATGGCCGTAGATGGCGTAGCGCCCAGGGCCAAGATGAACCAACAACGAGGACGGAGATTCAGGTAATATGGACAAGGACAGGCTGAGTGTAACACAAACACATATCCATCAACATGATAATTTCAAACAGGATTCACACATTCATTTATTGAGTATATTGTGTGTGTTGTTGTATTGTAGTTGTGGTACTGAGAATCTCAATGAATGCTTGAAGCTGGCTCCCATTATAATGTTGCCACTCTGTTGTGTTTTTTTTTAATATCTTTATATCATAAACTTAATAAACAAAATCTTAACATTTTTGAACGTGTGTTATAAATAGGTCTGCCAAAGAAGCAGAAGAGAAGATCAAAAAAGCTCTGGACAAAGGAGAGGTGCTGCCCACAGAGGCTCGCTTTGACTCCAACTGCATCACCCCTGGTACGAAACCTGGCACAGCTATTTTGAAGTCATGTATTGTTGAATTGTTTGTTGTTCATATATGTTTCTAAGGCTGGGATTGATTAGTTTCACACAACATAATCAATCTGAGTAACTCAGAATAATCACTCATTGACTTCCTTTCGCTGGGAACATTTTTTCATCTCAGGTGCCACGAATTATACAATATAATGCAATAACCAAAACATCAATTATGAAGAGACTAGATGACACTGCATAAAAAGTGCACTTAATGCAGCTAAGACTTCGCTGTTCACTGGCACTCTTCCATCCTGATGTTTCTCATCCTCTTATTACTTAGATTTTTTTTTTTTTTTAATCGAGTCCCACACTAGTTTTGTCAAGTTGCTTCCCTAATATTTATGTCGTTCTGAAGTACTGACATGCAGTCACTGTGTCTAACAGGAACTGAATTCATGGTGAAACTTCAAGAGCAGCTAAAGTACTTTGTTCACAACAAAGTGTCCACTGACAAACTGTGGCAGAATGTTCGAGTCTACCTGTCCGGCCATGAGGTGGGTTGGTTTGTTTGGAAGCTAGTGTGGACTGAAGCCACCTCCAAGCACTTGCATGACAGCTGAGTTACAAAAGCTGCTGTTTGTTTGTCCAGACTCCAGGAGAAGGGGAGCATAAGATCATGGAGTTCATACGCTCTGAGAATGCCAAGCCAGGTCACAACCCTAACACCCGACACTGTCTATACGGCTTAGATGCTGACTTGGTATGAAGGTCCATATGTATAATGCAATCCCACCTATTCCTTGATCTGTATTTACATTTCACAAATCTCTCCATAGATAATGTTGGGCTTAACCAGCCATGAGTCAAACTTCTCCTTGCTAAGAGAAGAGGTTCGCTTTGGAGGGAAGAAATCACAGAAAAGGTTTGACATCATTTCATGTCTTTTTGTATGTAAAATGATATTTACTGTATTTTGTTGGCTACCTTTTAGGATAACGGCTCCAGAAGAGACAACATTCCATTTGCTTCATCTCTCTCTAATGAGAGAATACATTGACTATGAGTTCTCTACACTAAAGGTGGGACTCTCACTAAATATGAGTGCTTGATGATGATTTCCCAAAATTTAGTTTCATTTTCACAACTTTTTTTCCTGATATAAAAATGCTGAAGGACGCTACTAGGAACCACCAAGATCTATCATTATTACAATATTGTGGACTCAAGTGTCATAAAGTCACCTGTACATTTTTCAGAATCAGATCGGTTCTGACTATGACTTGGAGCGAATAATAGACGACTGGATTCTGATGGGCTTCTTAGTTGGCAATGACTTCATCCCTCACCTTCCAAACCTCCACATCAGCCACGACGCTCTGCCTTTGCTTTACAAGACCTACATGAGCGTTCTGCCAAGTCTCGGTGGTAAGTCCTGAGTGCCCTTGTATAGTCCCCTTATTGGACAGTTTCATTGTGCTAGATTAGACTAGAAACATGTATGTTTAACAGTGTTCCTTGACTGTGAAAATGTTTTTGTCTTCTTGAGCAGGCAAAACATACATAACAATACTGATCATTTCTTGATGATTATGATGCAGTTAAAATCCTTTTATGATCAGTAACACTGATTTTGGTGTAGAAATTATTTTGAATTTATCAAAACAGCGGTTCTAAACAATATTTCTCTATTAGTATTGAACTACACACAGAATTTTATGTTCATTGGATATAATTTGTTGTTGTTGTCTAACCTGTACCTCTTCCACTGTCTTGAGTGAAAACCTTTTTTTCTTCACCACATTGATCTTTAATAAATGTGTCATGCTAAGGCTACCTGAATGAGAACGGCCACCTCAACCTTGCAAACTTTGAGAAGTATCTGGAAAAACTGGCTGAGGTAACAATCTAGCGTGTCAATGATACTTATGTTTACATTTCGGCTGTTACATAGAGAGATTGTGTCAACTCTGTTTCCACTTCTCCTCAGTTTGACCGAGAGCATTTCAACGAGGTATTTGTGGATCTGAAGTGGTTTGAAAGTAAAGTGGGCAACAAATATCTGAATGAGGCAGCTGGACTGGCTGCTGAGAGGGAAGCTGGAGGCAAGGATTGTAAAGAGGCCGCGGTGGGTTGCTGTGCAGAGAGTTTGCTATATGTTTGACATGTATTCAGACTGTCATTAATGCTTGCTATTGTGTGTAGATTTCTGCTGGGGCAGGCCCTAGTTCATCAGCTATGATCATGGGTGGCATGAAACTGCCCGCCCAGGATGATGACGAGGAGGATGATCTGTTTGAGACGGAGTTCAGGCAGTACAAAAGAACGTACTACATGACCAAGATGGAAGTGGAGGTGGTGTCAGAGTGAGTGGAAGACAGATCATGTGATTTGTATTCTAAACAATTGTCTTACATTGTTATTGCAATAGACTAAAACTTTCCAATGTGTGGCATCAATCAATCCACTCTTTGTGTAGGTAGCGCATTTAAAGTGTTATTGCTGTTCATAAAAAATAGGAAAACAAGTTAAAAGGCATGGGAGCCAAAACACATAAAACAAGATGAAGAAACAGGTTCTTGTCAGTTGACTGTTTGTATATGCCATACGGATGAGTTACAGCGAGGTGAAGGCCAGAAAGATGTGTGTTTTTAACTGGGATTTAAAAACCGTGACTTGTTCCAGTACGCTGTGATTTGTTTGATCCTGCTCAAAGTCAAAGAGACAAAATTCTGCTTTTGCTCAAAGTCAAAGAGACAAAAGCAGAATTTAAAAATATAGACTGCACAGGAAAGTGTTGTAATATTGAAATTAGAATCTTTCTTTTTCAGTGAGTTTCTTGCCAAACAGGCCAAGTGCTATGTGGAGGGCATCCAGTGGATTCTCCACTACTACTACCATGGGGTTCAATCCTGGAGCTGGTGAGTCTCGAACAACTCCCACTTGATTTATCTCTTTTGTCATGTTGATGGTTTTCTGTTTGCAGGTACTACCCCTTCCACTATGCCCCCTTTCTGTCTGACATCAAGAACATTTCAGAGTTGAAGTTGACCTTTGATTTTGGAAAACCGTTCATGCCTTTTCAGCAGCTGCTGGCTGTCCTGCCCGCAGCCAGCATGGAGCTTCTGCCTCAATGTTATCGGGTAATTTTTAGTTTTATTTCAGTTTAGTTAGCTAGTTAAATGCTGTATGAATGTACTGATAAAATAAATAATAGTTCTTCCGTTTCATTATGGCTTGATAGCTTTTGTCTCATAAGTACTATTAAATAAAGCAGCCATTTTCAAAAGGATAACCTATCTAATGTCAGTGTCCTGTTTATTCAAACTGTGTTCTGTATTTTGTTTTCAATGTCCCAGCTACTGATGACGAGTGAATTTTCCCCCATCATCGAGTACTACCCAACTGACTTCAAAACTGACCTGAACGGCAAGCAGCAGGAATGGGAGGCTGTTGTTCTTATTCCCTTTATAGATGAGGTAAAGTGGACACATGAAAGTGATCGGTGACTGTTGGCTCATATGATTTCTATGTCGACAGACATGCTTGCTGGCAGCAATGGATACCTGCAATTCGAAACTGACCAAAGAAGAGAAGGCCAGGAATCGTCATACAGAGTGCGCCGTCTATACCTACGACCCTGAAATTGACTTTGCTTACGATTCCAGTCTACCCCACTTGTTCCCAAATATCGTCCACTGCCATGTCAGGTATTATTGCGTTCACCAACACATATGCACACATCTCTGTATAAAGTAGCTGCTGGAAGCCCCACTATTTAGAGAAGGTCTCCCCATGATATTCACCACAACTATGCTATTATTGTGTCGAACTGAGATTGTTTGGTAGGCCCTTGTTCAAGGTTAGGTCGTAGGCTGTCTTGGTGTCAGTTTTGTAGTTGTGTCATATTTCTGAATAATAATCTAACCCTGTTACTCCACAACTTCATTCTGAGGATCCATTCGGTGTCACTAAAACGTCTTTGATAATTAGCATTTTTCAATGCCACACAGATTGGTCAGAAACAGCTGGTTGTGCAATGTGCAATGTTGATGTTAATCCACTCCTACAGTAGTTTTTATGCTTTCGAATTTTGAACACATTTTTAAGTTGACTGTTACTGCAATAACAAGCTCCTTTGAATGTCATCTTATTGAGCTACTGTCTCCTTCTGAAACAGGGCAGAACCTATTGCAACAGCAGCAACTGGTAGCTAAAGTCAGGAAGTGAAACACTTAAGCCTATGCCACCAGCTCAAGTCAGGCAAGACAAGGCAGTTCGCAAAAACTGATGCTTCACCTACAGTGGAAGAAAAAAACTTTTCGGATGACAAAAATTTGAAATGATTTCAAATGTTATCATGAAAAATCTTAGACTAAAATGATTTTTTTGTGTGTTTCAAATGGCGTTATTGCAGGGTCAAATACATTATTTATTTTTTATTTTTTACAAGATAAACTAACAAAAATAAATCCTTGACCATTTTACCTTCTTGACATTACAGAGATTGTGCTCAAAACTGCAGAAAAACTAAATCAACCATCACATTATCAAATTAATATTTCAAATTAATATTTAGCTCACAGTAGAATGCATGAGGTTTCGGAAAACTTTTTTTCCACTACTGTTTTCCACTACTATTATCTGTATGTGGCTTTACAGCGCCCTTACACCAAGTTCTCCAGTATAGCCCCCGAAATAAATTTCCAAAAGCACCAGAGCCAAATTGAATTTTAATACAATTATATATAGTTAAAGGAATGAAGTGGAATAGGAGATGTATCATTAACATGATGTAATAATTTATGTAGATGTAATTATGTATAACTATACATCTCCTTTTTGACCTACTGCATTCTTAGGCTGTGTTTTTTTCCCTGTTATATTGTCCGAATTCTCTTCATAAAAGTGTAGTAAGACCACATACAACCCATTCCTCCTAGTACTGTTAATATAAAGAGTTATATTGTGTTATTACTCAAGAGGTTAAACACTGTCTAGTTCAGATTAATCCTCCTATAAATTGGTTTTTTAAGGAAAACCGAGATCCCACTGGATGCCTGGCACGTGTCACTGGATCATGTCTGCCGACGAATAGATCGCTCAGCTCTCTACTTCTGTGGATTCCCAACCTTGCAACACATCAAACACAAGGTAAACACAAGAAGCAGTGCATCCTGGTGATTGTGGCCTCTATTTGGCCAGCAGCATGTGGTGCATTATTAGATTGTTGACATTGCTAGCTAACCGGACACTTTTCGTAGCTTATAACTTTTTATTTTGAAGTGGTCCTGTTCATGTCGTCATCATGAGAACCAGGCATAGTTCAGTAGTTGATCAGTTAATTGAATTTGTGTGTCTAATTTGTGTCTTGTCGTCTGGTATGCTCTTCATTGTTATCATAAAATGTTCCAGCCCAATATTAATAAGCTCTCCGTTCTTTCTGTAATTGTTTTTCAGTTTGAGTTGAAGAAAAGCGGGGTGTTGGTTTTCCAGCAAAGCAGCAGAGGGGAGAACATGATTCTGGACATCATCCAGAATGATGATGAAGAGACGGTAAGTCAGAGTTGCCAACATGAAAGCTTTCACGCCGTCATGTTGGTTGCATCTAAAGACTGTAATGATGATGATGCGAACCATGCACTAACAATGCAGAAATGTGCTCCTTATGTGATGTTTTATATGTACTCCATGTCTCTTTCTTTTCACCAACCAGATATGTGACGATGTGGCAGAAGTCATTCTTGGAAAACCTGTGTTTGTCAACTGGCCGCATCTGGAGGAGGCTCGCGTTGTTGCAGTGTCAGATGGAGACACCAAGTAAGACTCATATCCCAATACTGAGGCCAAGTCAATCATTATACAGAACAAACATAATATATTTTGTTTATTGGACCTATTCCTTTTTTTAAAAATATAGTTTTTGTGGAAATGCATTAGCATAAATCCGTACACTAATGGCTTGTTCACTGCAGGTATTCTCTGGACGAGCCTCCAAATGTCCAGAAGCTCTATGAGAGAGCCTCCACTCCTCCTCCCACCAAAGTGACCTGCCTTTCTGACAAGGAGCAGAAGGACTGGGTGAAAGATGTCCAGGGAGTCACTGAGCAGTAAGGAAATAAGCCCCATTTCTGTCATTATGAGTGGTACTTCAACCATACTAATGCATGGAGGGTTGCTCATTCAAAACGGTTACATTGCGACACAAAACAACCTTCATTTTGCAAAACAAAGACGCACTCTTAGGAAAACCAAAACAAGATGTGTATTGCCTGTAATGAGAGACGGTGGTCTAAATAATACGATTTTATATTTATTACAAGAATAATAATGTAATGCCTTTGGTTGACTTTGTATGATCAAATGAATAAGTGAATATGATTTTACTTTCACTTGATTTCAAATTTTAAAAGCTGTTCATTTATCCTGATTTTAGTGTTGGTACTAAATTTTATTTTTACTTTTTACGTTAGTATTGTAGGAGATGTCTACTTTGTGCTGGACTGGCTTTTAAATGCAATTTTCTGCTAATGTGTGAAATATGATTCAAAATCGAGTGTATTTTTAGTCATCATTAAATATTGATCTATTTCTGTGGGTGTTCAGCCTGGTGTGAGTCAGAAATCACCCTGTTGCTACCTGATACAGTTACAAGTGACCTCAATCGTTTTATCCCAACTTTTTATTGTGGTTTTTTTTTAAATACTAGAGCAGCATAAAGCATTCTTGGCACCGGGTTAGAATCCAATTTCCATTTTTATTATGCTTTTCTTTGCAGCTTTCTTAAAAGAAAAGGAATCAAGATAAATGAGACGGCCGTGGTCTTGTATGCCCAACTGTTGACGGGAAGGAAGTACATCCCCAAAGCCAATGGTACAGTGGAATTGGAGAAGCAGTGGGCCAAACAGATTCTCCCTTTCGCCTACCAGACTGTGGTCAAGGTATGGACTCACGCACACCCAAAACCTTTTCTAAGTCTGATAGTTACCAAGTCATGTTGCTCAAATTTCCTAAATAGTTCATCAACTTAGTGATATCAACATGACAGGAACATTTAATTTCTAACTAAGTAAAACTGAAAGATAGTATTGCAAATATTTTTTTCTTTGGATTGAAAACAGAAATGATGATACATTCCTCAATATGCTGCTAGAGTCTGTTGATTGAGTTTTTATTTTGACCACATTTTGTAGAGACTAAAGAAGATTCAAAATTATTATTTTTTAAATTCTTGGCCAGGATGGATATTTATTTGTAATAGGTCAAATGTAGTACTTTTCAAAATACTATGGGTCTAGAATTTTTAGAAATTATTTCTAGAAATTATATTTTTACTTCATCATTGAGGAGACATCCGGCTGAAAAAGTTAAAATTTCTTTTCAGGGCCACATTGATTCCATTTTTGTAATAAGTGGCAGTCAGTTTTTCAGACGCTTGAATGCACTGGTAGAAAATTGCTGTGACATACTGTGACCAGTTCCCTTGCACTGTCTACATGACCTACAGATCTAGTTTTGCATGTCCTGCTCCTATAAATTACTCTAGATTTGTTCTGAAGTCATATGCTCTCTTCAGTGCTCAGTGGTGACAAATTGCAGGCCCTTCATCTGTTGGTTGTCCCACTTGTTCATCCAAGGCAGTGTCATGTGGTTCAGTCAGACCCTTCTCGTACACAATGGGCATGGCATACACAAATTTTTCTATTGAAGTTGGTCGCAACTCTCGAGCTGATGAGTGAAGATAGAAGGTGTTCTTGAAATATTGCATGAAAATCCAAATTGACTCCTGTTTAATGTTAACCGTTCAATTGCAATGCAAATTGAACACCTAGAGTGTAGGTTTGCATGCACATTTTCTGTGTTCAGTGGTGTCTGATCCACAGCCTTAACGCAGAAGTGAGAAGTACAGAACACTCATTAAAACGAAGTCCTGCAGCACAAATAAAACCTCTCTTGCAGGACATTAAGGCCTTCTACTCGTCTTTGACCTGCTTCAAGAGCTTAGATGAGCTGTTTTCTCCTGGAATTACTGTCTTCATGGTTGGTAACCCATACTACGCTGCAATGGGAGAGGTGTGTATGTTTTCCTTCAGTTTCCTGGGAAAGATTCTCGACGTTACAATGCAAAATACATCGCACTCACAGGTGCAGGATTCCAGTGATGTCATCAATGAAGGCCGGGTACGAGTGGTCTTCAATGTGCCGAATGAGCCGCAGTTGGATTCTCTAATCCAAAACCAGCATGTAAGATTTCTGAAAAAGAGAACTTCCTGGTCCTGAACGTGGTGTAACGTTTCTTTGTTGTTCAGAAATACTCTGTGAAGTACAGCCCTGGGTATGTCTTAGCATCTCGCTTGGGCATCACCAGCTACCTCGTCTCTCGCTTCTCAGGCACCATCTTCATTGGCAGAGGGTCAAAGAAGAAGTAAGATGACATACTGTTTTTCCACAAGAGGCAACTGATTCAGAACTTCCCAAACACTTTATTTCTCTCTCTGTCATTAGTCCTTGTGGTGAGCAAAAGGCAAATGTTGGCCTTAACCTGAAGTTCAACAGGAAGAATGAGGAGGTTCCAGGATACACCAAGAGGACTGAGAAGGAGTGGCTGTACTCTGCTGCTGTGGAAGAGCTTCTAGCTGAATACTTGGACCGGTCAGTAAAGATATATGCACTGCAAATAACATACTCATGCTAAACTTGTGTTTTGATGCCTTCACAGGTTTTCAGAAGTGTTTGACACAGTGTCAAGAAACAGCCACGATGACGTCTTCTATGAAGATGACATTTGGCCTGGAGAGGATCAGAATGGGTAAAGAGATCCACTGTGATACACAAGAACAGTACTGACTGAAAATGTAAAGTTTTTTGAAGTATATGTAGTGCGCCCCACTTATTTTGGATGCACACTCATTCAATAGCTTATGTTTTCTTGGTGGCTAGAATTCAAATCAGGTTTTGATCTGGTCAATTTGTAGCAGTAAATAGGCTGGTCAGATCACCAGATTTCTGGGAGAAAAAACACAGATTCCTGTGCGAAATCTGTTGAACCACAACATGAAATATCGATCCTTGCCCAATATATTGTGTCAGTACACCAGTAGACCATCATTTGTTTCTGTTGTGAAGGACGGATTTATTTATTTCATTATTTATTGCATTTGTCAGAGCGGAGAAGGTCGCAGAAATAACTTCATGGTTGAAAAGTCACCCCGTCAGCTCCATCAGCAGGACATCATGTGACCTGCAAGTTCTGGACTCGAGTATAGTAGAGAAGATTGAGGAAGCTGTGGAGAAGTCCAAGGTAACAAACACACACAAACACACACACTGTCTAAACTTGTGACATTTACCAACTTACTCTCAACTTCTCTCAGATTAAAAAGAGTGTGAAGAAAGTCCGTGTGACAGTCAAGCCGCATCTGCTCTTCAGAGTGAGTCTTTGTCTTCTCTGGGTTTAAATGTATATATGAATTCATAAGACGCAGATTACACTCATCCGCTACACCTTTCCTTGCAGCCCCTGGAGCAGCAGCAGGGCGTCGTACCGGATCCTGAAGCCGAGTACCGACTCTTTGATCGAGTCATCAATGTCCGGGAGAGCTTCACAGTCCCACTGGGGCTCAGAGGAACAGTCATTGGAATTAAAGGAGGTAATGATAATAGATTATTGCATTCAAATATCATGTGAATCGTTTTAACTGTTATTGGCATCGCTTGTGTCGCTAGCGGAACGTGAGGCTGAAGTTCTCTACGAGGTGTTATTTGATGAAGAGTTTGCTGGAGGTTTGAACATCAGGTAAATTTATATCACGGATTATAGATAATCTGAAGTTCCCAACCTAACTGTCCATATCCTCAGGTGTGCATCGTCTCGTGGTTACCGCCTCCCACCGTGCGCTCTCATCAACCTCACCCATGGCGCCCGAATGGACCACTCGTCCCAAAAACTCACTGCCATAGTCAAACCCCAGCCAGCTGCAGCCGCCAACTTCAATGCTCAGAGGCAGCTCGGAGGTCTCAACCATTCGCCGAGGTCACCCTTCATACCCACACAAGTAAGAGCTTTAAGCTACATGGAACAAAAGTCAGACATTGATGTTCTATTCTTCTCTACTTAGCATAACAGCAAACATGGTGTTCAGAGAGTGGCGAGCAGAAATTCCCCTGTTAAGGGTCCAATTCAGAAACAGGCAAAGGTCAGAGCTGTCTCAATTGAATGCTGTACTCTTGGTCTGTTCCTCATCTAACTTTTGTTGCAGCAGAGTAAGGACGAGTACTCAAATGTGTGGCAGGCCATGCAGAACTCCGGCCCTCCCAATAAACCCCCCACCCACTGGCATAGTAATGTAAGTGTGCGCCATGGTTTTCAAGTTCAGAAGTCATGTTTGACTGCATGTTCTGATGATTGATCAGAACCACACTGTCTATTATTCGTATGTCTGTTTGGATGTGAGCTGCATCAGAACATTGGAGGAATTTGTCTGTTGTTCTTTCCAAACAGGAAGGGAATGCACAACAAGGGAAGACCCAGAATTCAACACCAAACACCTCTGTAAGTACCAATGTGACGGAGATGGTCAGTTAGTGTGATTTTTAAAGACTATTCATGTGTTTTAAATTTTGTGTAAGTTGCAGGAGATTGTAGTTCAAATCCCACTGACTGAACCAGTGTGGGGATTCAAGTGTATCCTATCTAAATGTGGGTTACTTTCGTGTAGGATTGGTTTATGATCCATTATTGTGAGGACCACATCTGGGAGGATATTTGGCTTAGGACCATTTGGCCATTTGTGAGGGATAAAACATTAAAATAACCAGGTTACCATAATCACGTTTAAGTTGGGTTAAGAGTCCTGGTTAAGGTTAGCCATCTGTTTTGGATGGTTAAAGGGTTATGATAATGAACGGTCCCCACAGAGATAGGAATGTAAACGTGTGTTAGTATGGTTGATTTTGTGTATTAAATTAACTTTTTTAAATGTATGTCTGTGTGTGAAAGTGAAAAGTCTGCTAAATGTGTTGCACTGTTTTACACACCTTTTATGTTTAGCTTGATGTAAAATGTTCATGTTCCCAGTTACCAGCTGGAGGAATCAGACTGTTGAAAAAAAATGATGACGTCAGCACACTTTTTCCACCGAAGAACCAGGACCAGAAGGTACACAAATGAACGGTCTCAACACAGACACTGTAGGATTGTTTAGACAATGATTTTTCTTTGTTCGTAGACCACCACCGAGCTAGAAGACCTGCTAGCGAACCTGGCGATGCCCAAAGGCACTGTGCCGACACCTCCAGCCCCATCACAAACACCCCAGTCTGACGGCCCTCTGTCTCCACAGTCTTTTGCCATGGTGTGTGAGGTTTCCTCTCTGAGTCCTCCATCTTTGACTGTGGGTGAATAATCGAACATAGTGCATGCTCTTCTATCGCAGAAGGGAACCATGGTTTTAAAAGAGATGCTGAAGATCGACAGCGCAGGAGCGGCGGATCACTCCACCCACAAACCTGCGTCTATACCCTCCTCTGACAAGCAGCAGAACAAGAGAAGATCATCCAAAAAACTTGGTAAATCCTGATGCATTTCCTGGTGAAGAGGTTTCATTGTGGTGTCCCGGTTTTCAGTGGCCACTAGATGGCTCCCTTTCCTCTATAGTCTTGGTTACTATTGGGTTGGTGACAATTTGTGACTGACAATTGTTCAGGTTTGAGTAAATCATTATCAGTATTTACTTTTCATCAATGTATCAAGCAGTATAGATTTTTTCGGTTAAACTATATTAGCTCACTCACTGTTAACTGCTAACTTGTTTACTTCACTTGTTTCTTATAGTGATTTACTATCTAATCCATTGCTATTCTCTTTAGAATGTGTGAAATAACAAATTCTAAATATGGTTAGACACCCAACATGTCCAGCTTTGTTAGCTGGCCAACGCTCCTCAGACCTGAAGGTCTCTTCAGCTATATCTCAGAAGTGGCTCAGGAAAGAATGTGTGTGTGTGTGTGTGTGTTTATGCTGGTGTCCTTCTTGGCGTGGCCTCCGGCGGTGCCACCCTCTTGTTTTCCAGGTTCAGCCTATAATGTGTGGTTTTACCAAATACGGGAACTGCAATATGCAGCAATGTCATTGTTAGTATTTAAAGCAGGGGCTGGGCAAAGTTCTGTTTCTGCTCTGTTGCTGTGGCTCCACGATCATGTGAGTGTTTAGCAGAACCACAAACGCACCTCTCTTTGTGTGCACCCTTCGTTGTTCCTATCATCCCTTCCTCACAGGGAATAGATGCCAGTTACCATTGAAACCGCTCATCATCTTTTTAACCCTTATCAGGCCCTACTTCCCGCCATTTCCCGCCTCTCTCTTCTATTCATCATTGTTTCTCCACTTTTTTTAGCTGCCAACATGTCCACACCTCATGAGGAGGCGGGACAGGCTCCACCGTTGCCCCACAACGCCGGCAGCTTCCCCAACACTTTGCTGACCACCAAGGTGTCCGAGCTAGCGTGCGTGTGTGCAGCCCTGGGCATGGCTCCGCCTGAGTTCAGCTTCATCCACAACAGACAGGTGAGGCAGAAGAGGCGGTAGAATTCACAATCAGCCTGTGACGTGCACGCTGCCGTGTGTTAGCAGGGGCTGGTGGTCTGCCAGGTGAAGCTGTCCAGTGGACTGATGGTCCACGGGCCACAGTGTCAGTCTGAGAATGATGCCAAGGAGAAAGCTGCCTTCTTCGCCTTACAGAGACTGGTAACACAAACTCCCTCACTCGAGTGTGAAGTTTACTCTTGATATTCAGCTGTCTGTTTCCCTCTGCAGAACTCGGTGGGTTCTGGTTTCCCTCCTCACCCCTGTCTGTATCCGGGGATGGGTCAGATCCGCCCACCGCCCCTCTTCAATCCAGCAGGTCTGCATTCATCGCTTCACTTTTCTATCCAGCAGCATCTAATGCAGGGTTTCTCCTTTGTTGACTCTGAAGCAGGGGGCTTGCTGCTGCCCCCCCAGGGCTACCCTCCTGCGTCCCTGTGGGGAATGGCTTTTCCGCCGCACCACCCCCAGAACCAGGCCTTCTACCGAGCCACAGGAACCTTCCCTGGTGCCGGCCCACCTCAGCCTCCACCATCAGTGCCCATCGGCTCCCACAATCAGTTCATCCCACTGCAGGTCCACACACACACTTGCTTTTTTCTATCCTTTTATTCATTTTTTTCATTGCCATAGTACTGTGACCTTAACCATGACTCTGAGCCAAACTGAAACCTTATTATAATGACCCAGTTATTTTGAAATATTTTTCCTCAAATAGAGGCTTAACCTTGTGGGGTCCAGCCAAATATCCCCACAATGTCATACGGTCCTCACAAGGATAGTGTTTTGTCAAGAATTGGTCCCCACAAAGTAGGATGAACAAGTCCACATGCACAGTTTTGCAATATCACAATCAACGCACGTTTGTGTTCCAGGTGACCAAGAAAAGAGCCTCTGCCAACAAGAAGAACCAGGACACCCTGGATGGTTACAGTGGCGGCAGGAATCCATCACAGAGAGCTCCAAACCAACAGGCCCATGCACCTGCCGAGCAGAAGACCCCCGCACCTTCGTCCAACCCCAGCGCTGCGGAGGCAGTGTCTCAGCTGACTCCCCAGAAACAAACCCCTCCAGCAACAACCCGCACGCCTGGCTCCGCTTCTAAAGGAAGGCACCGAAATCGAAAGTTAGCGGTGAACTTTGAAGCGACAAAAATCTCTGAGTGAGGGTTTGGCTTCATCTGGCTTTTTAATCTATTTTTTTGTTTTTCTATGACCGCTTATATGTTCTCTGATCATGCAGCTCCGCGTCCTTCACTAGTGGATGAGGAGCGTTTTAAAAAGACCATGATGGAGACCGAGGTGTGTCAGCAGCTCGAACACACTTACACTACTGAATAAATGGAGAGGAAAAAGTGGCACCTCCACTTCATACTATTCCCAACTCTACATTGACCCACTGATCTGATAACGGTTGTTCATTGAAATATAGAACACAGCCTACTTGATGGATAATGTTTTTCTAACTAGAAACAGCCTCTGTTGCCTCATTTTTATAACGACAATGGAGAAATACATCCCTGTGACTGAGGCAGGTCTCAGGGGCCCAGTCATTTTTATAACTTCAGTTCTGCTCTCTTAGAGGAGAGTGAACATTTTTCCCTGCGCCATACAGAATTTGATTTTCCCAGTATTTTTTAGCTTGTGTGTATTTTAACATTCTCCTGTTGAAAAATTCAGTTTAAGAGAATTAAGTTGTGCAGTTCATAAACAGCACTGTCAGTCTGTGGCGTGCTAGAATGTTGCTGTCAGGATCATTGTCTCAGAGTGTTGGTGTGTTGTGCTGCTGAGCACGTTCGGCCCTGTCTTCAGCGGACACTGAACTGAAACAGACCCATGTGATTCGGAATCATTATCACTATTTTTTCTTTACCTTTTTAAAAACTATCTTTGGTGGTGTTTTAGGCAGGCTAAGTATGCTTCTTAGTCATTTGTGTTATTGTTTAAACCAGATTTGTGGGTGCAGCAACCTTTAAAATCTGTGGGCGGCGGAGCACCCGCTACATTTTTGGTGATCGTGGCTTTTAAACTTGTGATTATAATCCTTATTAATCCTCTGATGCCAAACCCTGGGGACTGAAGTCATGGAGGCTCTAGTGCAATAAAGGGAGGTCTTGGAAACTGAAGCACACCTGATGTACATGTTGTTCATGAAGTGTAGATGATAATTCAGGGCTGTGCTGTACATATAAATCATTGAATACATTTTTTTTGTGACATGTCTGTGGCTTCTGGAATTTATTTCCTGCTTCAAGCTTACACTGACCTCTAGCGACAGTCGCCAGTGTCGCAGAAATATGGCCTACCTCTTTCCTGTTAAACAGAAAATAAAATGCTACAAAGGATTTAATAAATAAAATCTTAAGTTTACTTCTTAGTCACAGAACATACATAAAGAAGAACGATTCATTGTTAAATAATATCATTCATCCAGACAGTAACATAAAGCATGTGAATTTAAACATGGGCCCTTTACCTGCTGTGTATCTGAGTACTCTCTGAAATAAATACATTTACACATGAAAGGCAAACATCAGTCCTCAAGAGTGGTTTTGTCAAAGTCTTTTCTGTTGAGATGTCAAGTAATAATAACCGGACTGCATATTTACTCATAAAAATATATTTAGATAGGAGCTATGTACATCAGTCTTGATGTGTCTGTTGTGAATATAAAACCGCTGACTGTGCTGGGCTCAGTCAGATATGAGCGACTCCAGCAGGAAGGTGCTGGACTCGTAGTGCGGCAGGACCACCGAGCTGAACAACTGCAGCTGATGGAGGCTGTCGGGGAGTCTGGGAGCTTTGAAGGAGCTGTGCAGTGGTCCAGAAGGGTAGTCGCTGTCAAAGAACTCAAGGTCAGAGTCAGAGGAGAGGCTGGGATCGATGTACCTGCAGTAGTCCAGAGTGGGGGAGGGGGCACTGGAGAGACACTCCAGAGACTCTTCTTCGAAGAGGCCCCGCGCTGGGTTTGCATTTTCATCCACGTAACCTGAAGTCCTGTGGTTTTCTACCAAGGTGTTGGCAGGGAACGGAGTCGTACAGTCTGATGTGAGGCTGTGCGGCATAGGTGAGTCCGGTCTGTGAGGCAGCAGGCCGCGCTTGAAGGTGTCGTTGCTAGGGCCACACGAGGTGAGGGAATGTGCCGCTGTCTCCGAGTCGGAGCAGGACGACTCGGTCATGTTGCTGCTGCAGCTGTTCTCCTCCATCGCTGACTGCTCCGGGCTGAAGGTGAACGGCGTGACAGCAGGCATCGTGAGAGGGAGCCCTGTTTCTTCCTGGCTAAACCCGAAGGGACAGTTCTTGACCGGCTCATCGTCGACCAGTGTGGTTTCACACAGCTCTTCACACTCCACAAGGTCTTCCGGAGATCGTGTCTCGACCCCTCGACCTTTGTCTTGGACTGTCCTTTCCAGTTCCAGCCTCATGATGGTGTGGATGTAGTGAGTCCGTACTCGCCTGGCGTCGAACTCGACGTAACCCTCTGTGTTTCCACAGCCATCCTTGGAGCAGCCGCAGGGAAAGTTGAAGCGGTCCACCTGTGAGAGATGAAGAATTGCTCAGAACTCTCTTATCAAGATAAATCCATGTTCATTCTATTCCATGTGTTGGGCACTACATTCTCTCTTGAATCTGTTTAGGATGAAACTTATTAGTGGAGTTTGTCTCCAACATCATTTGTTTATGTTTAAATATAATAGTTAACTAAGTGTAGAGATGAGAAATTCAATGTTTCACGTCTCTGGTAGAACCTGCTTGTGTCTGACAGACTGCTCTGCCAGTTTTATTTAGGGGTTAAGTTGAGCCGTCTGTCTGCTGTATCTCATGTCTCTTAACAGTTGACTTTAACTATGGACCAGTCTGGACACATTTCCAAGATGCTATTGAAGAAATATTAGAAATAATGTGAATAAATGATCATTTGGTCACATTCTATTCTCTAAACCATTATACAAACTGTTGGTTCTTTCTCTTGTGTGATGAAAAACCTTTCAATCACCTCTCTCCTAAAATGGTTGTTTTTCATTGCCTTATTGAAGATTTCACTAATACTTTGACCGTTTTAGAATTTGTTGATGGTCCCTAACTGATGCCGGGTCGTAGCATTAGCGCTGCCTGTGAGAGTGTGTCCGCGATCAGTGAACCCTAATGGGGATGCGGAGGAGGACGCCGCTGCCAATACCGGAGCGGATCTCCGTCCAATATCCAACTATTTTCACCACGGTGTTGTGCAGCCCTTTTGACTGTATTTCTGCGGTCCTCATGAAGTCAGACTAAAACTTTTAGATATGTTTATATATAGAAATGTTTCTCCTAGAAGAGTTAACAGCTTTAGCACAATTTTATTGTTAGTTAAACTCTAGAACTTAAATTTAGTTTTCAATAAAGAGAACAGTGATGTGTACAATGAAACGGGTTTGATGAAACAGTGTCCTAATTTTCAGTGGCCACTGGATGGCGCTCTTGGCTTAGACATGATGTGAAGTCTGCAGTACATCAGACAGTGGCATCTGGTGGCCTCAGAAAACGTCATGTTCCCTTCAATAGTGATGTGTCCACAGTCTCACCTGACACTTGATCCCAGCCAGACTGCAGGCGCAGGTCTCCGGCTCACAGAAGCCCTGGCAGTCGCAGCCACAGTCCTCTCTACTGAGACGCAGAGCATGAAGTTGTCTCTTCTCCTCCTTGTCGATGCGCTTCACGCCAGCTGCCAGGAGAACAGCCTGGCGCTGCCTGGAAGAGTACGGCACGAGCGAGCCGCCCCCCCTCAGCTCGGCTTCACCAGCTGCCCTGTTGGCGTCTTCCTCCGGCAGGTGGTCCACGGTGAGTCTGCAGGCTTCACGCTGATCAATGGCGCCACTGCAGATCAGCTGGAAGACAAAGTCATGAGTTGAACCGTGGCCGACACATGCAGAGGTTTCTGAGGACCTGCCCTCACTTTTTGTTTGAAAGCCTCCAGCCGTTCCTCTCGCACTCGCTCCTGCAGCTTCTGCGCACGCCGGCGCTGCCGCTCCGCAGCATGCTGGGCCACTGTGTACCTCTGGAGGGCGCAGTGTCTCCGTGCCATGCCCAGGCTGCTGCCACCATGGCTGGGGACGCTGCTGAAGCCCTGGCAACGTGGGAAGCTGAAGACCGTCACCAGGTCAAAGTGCACATTGCTCTGGTGCAGCGTCAGCCGCGGCCTCTTCACGATGGAGCGAACTGACGGAGGACAAGAGAGGAGCGATGCCGTCAGAGATGGAGATATGAGTCGACACAGAGTCAGGGGTGGACTAGCAACTACAGCGGCCACCAAGGTCAGATGAAAGAAGGGACAAAGACAGAATTATGACGATGGAACACTTGAAATACTTATGCTTAAGTAACAAAAACAAAAGTGGTGACGATCATAACAAGTGCAATTCTACCATGGTATTATCAAAAGAAGCAAATTTTTTTGGATTGTCTTTTTTTTTTTTAATTTATTTATGTTACATTTTCTTTACAAAGCAGGACTCCAACCTGTTTTAACAGGTGATCTACCTTTAATGTTTGTAGTCTGCCAGGACCAAACACTGTCTGTATTATTTACCTGTATTTTTAAAACAGTCAATAACTCAATGATGTATCTATATAAATATCGGCCTCGCTTCCTATTGTTTGATGATGATTAAAGCTTGTTTATGTAGTATTTATCATCCTTATTTCATATTATATTATTTATTTACTTAACCTTCCACTGTGTTTTATTTTAGGTGCTATGAGTAGTCTTCATATATTTACGTTTCGGAGCGCATCCTTTTGATTTGGTACTGAAAATAGTTCTAACAGTCGGGAACCTTGTCTGTTTTACGATTGTAAATAAAGGTTTGAAGTTAGGCGTCATGCTAGCCGTTAGCTTCGTTAGCTCTCTCGTCCAAGAGTCAGTGGCGTCGGGGTTCAGACATGCAACACTTCGTCGTTCTGCAGTGCAGGTGAGGTAAAGCTGTGTGGTCAAGTTAGAGGAGCGTAATCTTAAAAACAATTCCAATTTGCGCTTTCGGTCAGCTTGTCTCTGTGTCGGTTTTCGTTTTCATTTTTTTATTTTCTTTCAGTTTATTTTGAGGGACAAGAGATACTAACAGAAACTGATTGAGTTAAACTGAATAAACGTTACATTGCGGAATGAACGAGTTATGGATACCTCTAAATAAAATCTTTGTTGTCTGTCATTTTCACTTCAGTCCGCCTAATGCAAACAAAATGACAGGAGTTTATAGAACCCGCTCATGTGCTTCTTCAGGTGTCCACTAGATGGAAGCACCGAGTTAGGGTCAAAAGTTGAGCATGCCCAAATACGGAGAAATACCAAACTTGTGAGGTACTTGAGGGTGGGAATCCAAGTAAACCAACAGTTGTGTTCGTTGATTGACATTCTGAGCCATATTTTTTTGTGTACCAGAGACAATACTATAGCATTGCATTACTCAGGCTGACCTCTGGTTCACAGAGCGGGTAAACAACTGCAGGCAGCTGAGCGGACCAGCACCACGCACCTGCTTCACACTGGACTTCAGAGTCAACAACACATGCAGAGGAAGCGGGCCACCAACGCTGCGGTGCAGCCCCATAGACTTGGGATATGAAATGTTTAACAGAGAGCTTGTTATCCAAATGAAGTGCCGGCGCTCAGGCAAATAACCCTGCACGGAGGTGAGAGGCATCACACACACTATCTGACCACAGCCAGGGTTTGCATTTTCATATCGGCTAGTCAAAAGAAATCTGTCACAAACAGATAAGAGGCACTCCTATGAGGAGCCTGATAAGAAAGAGAGACTTGCCTTTAAGCTGATGGAGGCTTGAATACCCTATCTGCACAGGAGCCCTGTTTCAACAGACCTTTAAAGTGGGTTTGCTGACTTCAACAGATCGTGGCCTTCGACTGTCATCATTAGCCTCTTGAGTGACACGTGTGAATAACAGTTTTGAAGCGATATCATGCTTTTCACTGAATTATTTGTATAATTTTAAGGTGATAAAGGAATGATATGAGAGTGAGGAGATGGTACGGATGTTGAAGGTCAAAAGATCAGGGGGTGATAGTGTGTTAAGTGAAGAGAGTAGAAGACAGATGGAAGTACTGCGAGGAACTAATGAAGAGAAGGTGAGTTTGAGGAGGATAATTTGAGCTGGTGGATTGGGTGTAGAAGTAGGAAGTGAGGGCAGCACGTTGGCAAGGAGAACTTCCCATGTGAGGAGCAGAGGAGTTAAGAAGAGAGAGAGAAGTGAACTGAGCAAGATTGTTTGGACCAGACTGTTCAACATGGTCTGGAAGACTGGGAGAAATAAGTTAGTCACATCTTCAGGATGTCGATAGAGAAGTACAGAGAAGGTTGCACAGTTGCACTGCGTCTGTGGATGGAGAGGGGAAGTGTGATCCTGTACGAGGAAGTCAGGAGCATCATGTGTACAAGGACAGTGAGAGGGTGGTGAGGTGCACTGTAGGAGTGACTTAAGGTGAGAGTAGGATGATACTGATTTGAGTGTAAGGAGGAGTTAGAGAGGCTCCACTGACTTCAATAGAAATGGCGTGTATTTTTCTTGTATTATACGACTGTTTGGGAGAAATGTACGGACTCACTGGGT
Organism: Synchiropus splendidus; assembly: GCF_027744825.2. Classification (NCBI taxonomy): domain Eukaryota; kingdom Metazoa; phylum Chordata; class Actinopteri; order Syngnathiformes; family Callionymidae; genus Synchiropus; species Synchiropus splendidus. Next base: position 15,155,843 of record NC_071346.1, on the reverse strand, counting down.
TCACTTGTGGGTGGAGGAGGACTGTGAGGGGTGAAGTCCGGGTTCAGGTCAGATGGGCTGCTCTCTCCATCAGACTCCCACTCAGAGGATGCAGGGGAGGAGAGCGAGGAGGAGGAGGAGGAGGAGGAGTAGCAGCAGGGATGATCATCCAGCTCTTCAAACTTCCTCTTCAGGATGCCTCTCATGGTTGGGCCGAGCTGGAGACTCTGCACAGACATGATGGTGCAGTCACATCACACAGATCAATAGCCGGCACCGAGCATCACTATCCCAGAAATCACTGAATTAATAATGGCACAATAATGAGCATATGTTCCCTCAGAGGCAAACAAACAAACAGCGTTTTTTTTTTTTTTTTTTAGAATGAGTGGAGGATGAACGTGAGATGTTCCTGGTTCAGAGAGCAGCAGCCTTCCTGGTCCAGCCGGTTCTGAGGTTTGTTCAAGTTAATTAGATTATGATGTTTCCTTCAAACTCACAAGTGTAAACATGCAAAACGAGAATCTGACGTTCGCGCTGGGCCAGCTGAGCCATTAAAAAAAAAAAAAAAAAGCTTCTCTTTCCTTCTCCCAGCAGAGTAATTAACATTCCAACAATTCTTCAGGACCTTTTTTTTTGTGAAGAACATGTGCCCCAGCAGCAGCAGCAGCATGAGAGGGGCCAGGGATACAAGTGGCTGATATTTTTGGACATTTAGGTGGAAAAATATTCCAAACATGACTCAGTTAAGGACCACTGGCAACAGAAGAGCTGTTGAATAGAACATCAGAGACGCTAGTGTGTGTGGAAGCAGTGAATTTGTTGGTTTCATTTGCACAGTTACTTGACTAAAGGATGATATATATATATACTTTTTGTGTCACTTATTAAATGTGTCGCCTCGTGTATGTGTGTGTGTGTGTGTGTGTGTGTGCAGCCAAACTTCCTGGATCCATCAACAAATACGAGGTGAAACAGGAGTCATCCCCTTGTGTCATCGAGCTGTTTGCACAGTAAAAGCTGAGCAAGCAGTTTGGAATTACAGTTTGGCCCGTCTGCCCAGTCACAGCGAGACAAAATCACTCACCTACAGGTATGTAGATATACATATATGTTCTTAACGCACGAATGCATTACAGCTTCAGCTTGCCCCAGTTAGCTCGCGCCGACAGCAGAAGTAGGTGGCGCTGCACCTCCAGCGAGATACACATCAATTAGTTAAAGGTTCCCAGCAGCGCAGGCACATGCGCGTTCACGTGGAGCTGGAGGAGTGACCACACTGTACTGGTGTAATTATTAATAAGTGCACCGCTGTTTGTCAGAATGTTTTCAGCGCAAGAGAGTGGGAGGGTTTTCCCGATTGTCACTTACAATGACAACACTGTTCTCTTGTTTAACAACTTCTTCACGGAGAACTTTTCTTCACGTAAAACTCTGACATTGTTGTTTAGTTATTATACTATTTTGAATTGTCCACCACCAAACTAGACAGAAGAAAAACATGACATACATTTAATATTCCAATTCACATTAATAGTTCACAGCCAACAGAATTAATAGTTTTCGGTAACTCACCAAGAGTCGAAAGGCATCATCGTGTCACAGTGTAAAAGAGTGGGGAAGTTATCGGTCCGGCCACTCGAGCATTGTGTCACTGTTTGTGTGCAGCAGTACTGTAGTATCACAGGAGACGGCAGAGCCCTGCCAGGGAGTAGCCCAAGAGTAGCCGCTTGACAGCAAGATAGTTCCCTCCCTCCTCGAACTAGCGATCCGCTCACGTCCCCGTTTCACGCTCATTCGTACCATAGATAAATAAACAGCACTAACAAAACACAACTCGTGAGATCATGTATGTGCAGCGACAGAAAAAAACCCGTTTTACATTCAACCGTGATTAGCCCCAAACGCGTCCGCCGTGAAGCTAAATCAGACTCCGTCTTCCAGGAGGAGAGTTCGCTCTTGTTTCGTGGTTCATCTCTGACTCACCCTCGTGTCCTGACGCAGGCGGTGACACACGCAGACGCAGTGACGGGCCGACTGCCCTCTCACATTCCTGCGTGTTGTGTTCACGCTGCTACAACTGTGATCATGTGGTAAACACGCACGTAAGACTTCAACCCCCGTCGGCTGAAAATGAGCCGCCGTGACAACACCTTGGTAACAGAAAAGCTTCTAGTTCCACACACTAGGCTGCTATATTTTAGCTGTACATTTTCACAGATGATGTAAGTCACTTAGGGAAACCCATTTTAATGGAATACTGGAATGAATCTGAAGGACACAGGTCAAATTAAATATATATTTATGCAGGTTTCATATCGGTGACTGAGCTAGTCACACGTCTTGTGTACCTACAAACAAATTCAAGTCCAGTCCTCTGACCATTTGTGCCTCTTAGGCAGATTCCTTGCAGCTCACTTTCGCTGTCGTATCATTGTTTTTTTTCCCAACCAAATAGATTAAAATACATGTTTTAAAATTGTGATTTTAATCCACTATAAAGTCATGGTTGTCCTGTGGGTTACACTGCAACACCACACAGTTCTCAAGTGCTGGTACAAACACCTAATCACATAAATCTTTTCCAGTCTACTACGCAGGAAATGTCAGTTTCAGGTTTTAAGAAAATGAAAGTATACAACCCCATCTGCTGTCACTTGTCACTTGCCACTGGTTCAGGGAAAAGAAAACTCATTTAGTTCAAGATAAGGACAGAAGACTTTGCTTTGGTCATTCATTTTGCATCACTTCTACAAATAAAAATGTACCACGGCTTGAATTTTGTCTTTTAGGAGAAACTAAAGTCATAAAGATCAGCAAAACTGCTGATACAGCTAATTTCACAGGAGCTGATAAAAACACATCTTTCTTTTATCATCAATAAAACAACCTCTGTAATTCAAGAACTGTGCTGGCTCAAGCAATTTCTGAGGCAAAAGAAGCTAACCTAGCAATAGCAATGCCTAACCAGCAACCCCAAATATTCTAGAAGGAACAATGACAACACATTTTGTCACCATGGCACAATGTAAGTTGATTTATTTCAGCCATTGGACTTCATGCTGTGTTTTATAAAGTCAAGTGTGCTGTAGTGATTTTCTGGTTCTGGCTGTGGCTGCGACCCAAACCTCGTCATCTGTTCTTGGTCACATCACCAACACTTGTTCAGATTGGTTTAGAGTGACTGAGCAAGGTGCATCATTTCAGTCTGTCGAAGTCATTAGAACAATGATTGATGTTTCCTAATACAGAGGTGTCGATTGAGGTGGCACTGGTTCCTGCACAGACTTGTCATTAACCTCACAGACGCATAATTCTGTGCTTTTCAAAAACGCCGGCAAGAGACAAACTCTTAAGTGGATTAACATACCAGTCTGTTCATAAAGATAATCACAGGTTACTCTGTTGCAGACTAAGATGAAAGATTCTGGTCCAAATAGTCTTGAGCAGCAGCGGTGTGTCTTTAAAAGTGAGCACAGGTCTGTTTGATTCTAAAACACTTGATGTCCAAATACACGAGTCTGACCCACTTTGGGATCTCTGTGGGAAGTGTGTGTGTGTGCCGCACTAGCACTTACGAATACAGAAGTCATCCAAAATAGGATGAAGACACTCTGTCGTGATTCACATGATCAATATGAGGGAGTCTTCGTGACTATTTATAGTCCACTCACGCTGCCGGTACTAAAATAGATGTGAGGACTAATGGTGTAGTTGCTGTTCCCTCACAGGCATCAAGTCGCAACAGCACGTCTTTGCCGCATGTATGTCATGTCCTCATGTGTGGTGGGAGAAGATCCAGAAATATTTAGGACACGGCAGCGCAGCAGCCCAAAAGTCAATATTTACGGTGGAGAACAAAGAGCAAATACACAGCACTGAAATGCCTCACCATTACTCAGCTACCTCTACGTATTGTTGCAGTTTCTGTATTCCATATCTATTTTGTTTTACACAGATTTATTATTATAGGTTTATTATGTCACCCGACAGGTCAAGGATCATGTGGTTTTCAATCGCCTCTCTATTTAGCTGTCCTCCACCAGCGTGTGATTCATTAATTCAAATCTCTCATCATCCCATTGCCTATTTTCAGCAACAGACAGATGAGCCCCCCCCCCCCTCAGAACGGCTCACCCTGCCACAGGCAGCGAGAGCAACACATTATTGTGCTTTCAGTCCAGAGTCCACGTTATGTAATTTATAGTTAACCTACATTCTGACTCTGCCTCTCAGGTTGCTGCCGTTGGCTCTTGTGGCCCCGATTCTCCGGCAGGCTGAGCCAGCAATGGCCCAAATACACTGATATGCACTGACAAAGTTGGACAAAGCCTCTGGCATGTTCATTCTTTCATGCTCCGTCGCAGGGATTCATCCTCTGTCTCCACAGAATGTAGCCGCTCATCTGCTGGGCTCTGCCTTTCAGGTGCTGCTGGCTGTGGAGACGGGAAAATTGTCCAAATATCCAATGTGTTTCTCTGACTCATCGCCATGGAAATATCTCAAGTACACATGAGTTGGCACCTTTTTTTTTTTTTTACCTCTGAGCCTCTGATGTCATATTTTGACAGTCGCCATGGTCGCAAGGGCAAATATAGCCCGACTGTTTCTATTTTGGAGAGCAGAAAGAGAATGATTCACCATGTTTCCCTCAGCTGCAGGAGGCTGTCGTCATATACACAGTCATTCATACTATTAGTCTCACAAAATAACAGTCTGTTCAGTAGAGTTTGATATGGAGATAAGAAGTAAGTAAGTACGTTTGCTTGAAATCACTGGCAAAGCCAACTCTGAAGAGGCATATCACGCATGCGTGTTTGATGCACAGCGGGAAAATATTTAGGGAGTAAAACTAATCATTTTGGATCTATTTACATACAGAAAAAGTGACACACTTAAAGCACAGTGCAGTTGAACTTCATGGCTGAGGGGGCCCCGTTATGCTTGTCCATGTTTTAAGAGTTTCTGCAGTGTGAGCAAGAATGAGGACAAACATATGTACTGTGGTAGGGTGAGAACATTCTGACACAGAAACAATGACAGTGCTGTGAGTGACAGCGTGTGTGACTTTACACAAACTTGTTGCAATGTGGCAACAAATATCTTGCCAAGATGACACCACTGTCTGTATTTTTTTTTTTTATCATGAACAAACTACTTGGTTTAAGGTGCTTTAAATGTTTTGGTGATCAGTATTTTCAGTTGAAACCAGCACAAAGTCATGGGCATCAGCCATCTTTGTTGCTCTTTATTGTCAACAGAGCGTTTCAAAATGAAATACGTTTTTATTTTTACACACAGCTTCTCTATCAATTTGTGATATTTTAATACAGAAAGAAATAAATTGCACAATAGAGCCCCTTTAAGTTCATAATGAACTACATTCCTCCAGTCACTCCAAACAACAGGGGCCTCACGACGACTGAGGCAAATCTGTTTCTGCCAAGGAAAGCACTGGTTGTATCGCAGTTTTCGCTAGAGCAAGCTAGCAATGCGCCCGTTAGCAGAGTATGGCTGTTATTTTGTTCACTCCGGGAGCACATTCCAGACCATGCCACTGTTCAAGTCGGGAGCGGTCGGCTCTCTTCATGTTCACCACACATACTGCTCGTATCTAGAATTCACAAGAATCTTTTATAGGATTATCTGATAAGAGATAAGGTAATCGGGTGCTTAGCCTGCTTGGTCAAAAATGGACAAAGTCATACTGCTGCCACCAACATAAAGTCATAAGGAGTTGGATTAAAACTGAGGTTAGGCTTCAAAATATCCCATCTCCCATGACATACTACGTTGACATTGGGGGAAGTGGACTTTTGCGTCCTATACTGACGCCAAAGGCAACCTTCAGTGTTAAATGTTGACGCATCAGGCTTTCAATTGAAGCGCATGTTCTGCCTTCCATGGTATATTCTGATGCCGTGGGCAGCGTGTCAAGATGGAGATGGAGACTGACGTTAAGTAAGGCATGGGATGGGGCTCCTTTCATTCTACATGTAACAATGTGTCAATGGCGTGTTAGCGTAGTTTTATTCACAACATTTTTCCAGGGGTAGTAATGTTCAAACTACTGCCTGGCCAGTTTTATAAGCTACACTTGCAAAGTTGCTTCCCCAACACTGGCGATGAAACAGGCCTCGTCCAAACCAAAGAGCAGATCAACAACTAAACACATAGCTACACTTCCGATCCACCAAATCACTGTACAGCACAGGCACCAAACCCAGTGATCCAATCCTGTCAGAGAGCAATGAACTCAGAATCATATATTATAAAAGGAAAGCAGTGCAACTTTTGTTTTTTCAGATGTGTGTATCAAACTTTAGCAGCCCTTCCACCGCCAGTAAAGTACTTCTAGAAGGTCCTTGATCCCTGGGCTAAATCCTCCTACACGACTCTGCGTTTACTAAGTCGATTGCAAACCACCTAGCTGAACTACACAGCAACAGACAACTGAGTTGCCAAAGGATGACTGTCCAAGCTGAACATGAAACCACAAAACCTGAAAGAAATCCATACCCAGTTCGGTGGTGAGCAACCATGCAAGGCAAAACTGACAAAACTGGAACTAACCAAAGCAGTGATCCAGAAAAAAAACAAGCAAAACTAGAATGCTTCTGTGTCATGTGACCAAAACAAGAAGAAAGTGTTGTACAGTTACAGTCATGTAACACAGTCGTCGTAACAAGGGCATGAAAAGCTGGCCAACTTGCTATTTAAAGTAAACCAAACCTGGCAACCTGTGCAACCAGTTGAAATTTTAGTAAACAATTTTGCTGTGACAGCTAACACGCCGACAAATGGACATCTAAAAACACTCATTCTGAGCAAATATGTACTTGAAACAACTGAAATGATCTGTCCATGCAGCAAGATAATTCCACTACACGCGATTTCTTGAATTTAGATTGAAATATCTAGAAATTAAATGTATCTATGGTGACGTATAATGAGCAAAAAATGCAGATTTTAAGTTGCCATTACTTAAAATATAACTTTTGACTGCCCAAACATAAGTATAATATACTAAATCAAAGTGGAAAATAGTAGAAAATAACTGACTTTAAGATGATTTTAGTTTGTAATTTTTAACTACTACAAAATAGGTGAAATAAATGACTGTTTCATGAGATGTGATATGGCTATAGCCTAACATGCTTGACATAAGAGCAATAATTGATGAAACTGTGAGTTTTGCAGCTCAAACTTGAACTATTGAAACAGGCCCCAGCAGCGCAGTCATGTTAATATCTGACCCAACTGAAGTGTGAACAGGGGATGGACAGGTCACCACAGAGAGACAAAGGAACCACCTGCAGAAGCAAAGTCAGGACACAGCCAGCGTTGCCTCCAGCTGGACTGAGCTTCTTCATGCAATAGGTGAACTAAACCAGCCATCTAGGACCTGAGATGTTCTACTGCAGGCTTTTATCCCAGGTGTGACAAACATGTTAGGAGAGAGGCGCACTGGTTGTGACTCACGATGAGTCAGAAAAACAAAAAAGAGACTCCCTGCAGGAGACGGACATGCTTCACTTTTCATCGTTGACTCAGCGGCAGAATGTTAGAACTTCCGTCTGGAGGTGGAGAATCAATTCCTCCATGAAATGAAAGTTGCCTTGTCTGCACGCAGTGAATCAACAAGTCCAAGTTTGGACCTTACACTTCTTTAATATCTACTTTCTCTCACTCTGACCACAGACCGTTCTTGTTTGTGCATTATGCATTCAGTCGAGTGAACACTGCCCATGTGTTCCTTTCTCTCCTCTGCTGCTACAGTAAGAGCCTCTGTGAGGCTCTGAACCACAGCACAGAAGCCTATGGCTGTTGTCAGTCACATGTGGCTCCATGTGTGTTTGTTGCAACAGGAGACCTGTGCTGCTCTCAGCTGCTCAGCCCAGAACTGACTGTTCTCTGTGTGCGATTGTCCACTCCCTCGCCCTCCCTCCTCCCTGTCCCTCTGTGGTAGCCCCACTCTTCTACCAGTGCAGCTGGAACAACACATACAAACACGAGTGCTCAGCCTTGCTCATGGGCGGCCCAACTGAGCTTTAACACTACCACTACTACTACTATTACTAACACTACTAGTACTGCTCTGCTGCTAGTAATAATAATATTAATGATGATAATAATAATAATAATAATAATAATAATAATAATGTGAACCTGGAGATAAAACCTCATCTCACTCGCTTTGCTGGTACCACTTTACCGTCCCTCTGGCACCATCTACTGTTATAAATGTGTCTGCAACTGTTATTAAAATAATAATATTAAATATATTAAATAAATACTATTTTAATACAATATAAATAATATATTAAAATAGTTGCACATGTCTTTTGCGTTTATATATATATATATATATATATATATATATATATATATATATATATATATATATATATATATATATATATATATATATATATAACGGTTGTCTGTAATACAGACTCTGTATTAATTCATACATGGAAAAACTGATATACATCCAATTAAATGCCACTTTTAAGAAAATAAATCTACAAAATATGTAAAAATAGAAATCTCCCTGGAAAGAGAGATTTCATTGTCATGTGTGTCAAGATAGTGTAACAAGGTTTAAAAAATGAAGAATAAAATATCTTGGCACAGAAGCATAAATAACCTAATATTATTATATGTTACTCCAAAATTAATGGTCATAAATTAAGTTAAAATTAGTTGATTGAAAGCAACGTTTCCATTTTATTTTTTATTTATTGACATGCTGAAAGTTGAATATAGACAGCGTTGTGTTCATACACTTAACATGAAAACATGCAGCGCACCAATTATTATTCTTACTTTTCAACATGCTGAGCTCTTAATTATGAGTGATGGGTGACTCACATTGTACTTCTGAATTGTCATTTTTATGAAGTATCGTGATTTATTGTGGAGCATATCCAACTTTTTTTTTTGTTGTTGTTGAAGAGATGTTCACATCCACCGGTTGTCTCTTCCCACGCCCTCTGACTCTCAGACAGTGTTACTTAACTTTTCACCTCCGACAACTTCATCAGGTGTTTTGGTAGTAAATCTGGTTTCCGGATGCGTAAAATCACAAGGTGTTGGAGGACTTTGTCCTCAAGAAATTGCTGTGTCTTGTGAAGCTGAAGTGTTGGTGAGCTGCAGGGACGGAGATGCACCGCTGACTTCTTCCAACATTCAGGTAAAATAATCCTTTTGTTCAATACACAATATGCAAAACTTCTTACAAGAAAGTGAAGCATTACACCCGCTCTCCTTTTTCAGTCTTTTAGAAAGTTGTGTTGTACATAAAACAAACTGTGAGTTGAATAATATGTTTCTGATTCCACTGTTCTTTTTTTCTCAGTTACGCAGCAGCACAAAATTTAATTTTATCATAAACTACAAACCTGAATGATTGATGGAGTCATGTGAGCGTGTGACTGGCTGTTATACAGTAACACAACCTCAGCTGCACATACATCACTGAACAAGCTCTGCCGCAGTTGAACATGTGTTTTATGTTTTAAAACAATTGCAGTCGTGTCGGTCAACATGGAGACTCTGAGGAGGACTCAGTCACTGAAAAACCTTTCAGGGGATCTTGAAAGGTCATGGATCATGCCAGCCTCCCATCGATGGGACAGGAAGTCCGTGTCTCAGCTGGTGCAGCAGTAAGTGATGAATAAATCATGTCTAAGTGTTTCCTTCCTCTCTGTAGCCACTCTGCAGTCGAGCCTCTGGGATGTTTAAGAGGACTGAGAATGTGAAGATGATACAGTATATCTAGCACGTCGCACACATCGTCTCTACTTTCCTCTCCTGCATGATACACACCACCGTGACTTGCTGACGGTTTGAGTTTAACAGGCAGTGAAGTTTATGATCCTTGCTGGCTGCACTGTTACGGGAGTCATGTGACTGAGGTGGAAACAAAAGCCCTATCAACGAGCTAAAACACTGAGAAAGCGTGCAATCTTGTGATTAAAAAAAAAAAGTAATGCCAAGAACAAAGATAAGAGGCAGTGACTCAATCTTATTTGTTTTCTTTTATGGCCTTTAAGCTTAACCATTACACCCAATAGTATATAACAAATAATATAATATTATATAAATGTTTATTTTTGTATTTTATTTAAACATATAGGTAAAATAAATAAAAAATATATCTTTTTTTCTATACTGACGCACACACATATATACATACATTTTTTTATTTTTTATTTTTATTTTGGAGATTGTGATTGTGTTAAAATGCTTCTCACAAACGCCCTCATAACTGAGTTTTACTTATTATAACTTCAGCATATATTTCTATTTTATGTGTGCATTTAAAGGTGTAAAGCACAGGCACTGATACATGACAAGTGTGTTATGTATTTATTCCAGTTACCAAAGCGGTGACAGCCTGAGGAGGCCTCAAAAGGCGGACCATAAACCACAGGTGACCTCAGTTATTGACAATTGAACCCATTCGCTGGTGAAACTACTGAATTTAAAGCGTGCTCTCCTAGGTGTTTGGAAACCTGGTGGAGCTCAGATGGAGGAGATGTCGCTCCATGGAGCTTCTGCCTCAGAGTGAGACTTCGATCATCAGAACCATGTGCGCGCTGTTTGAGTCCAAAGCTGCTGTCAGTGTAGACACCAGCAGGCCTGAGCTGAGGACCACCAAGACTGGGGGAGACTGCCCCCTAGTGGAGGAACGGAGTCACGCTCGAGTCATGCTGGTATGTTGCGTGAAATTAATATTTTAATATTTTCTTTTATTGACACAGTGGCATCTATCTTTCTGAGGTGAACGTAACTTAACATTTAGTATTGTGATTTGGACCATGATGCTGAAAATGAAATTGTAATTTGGTTTAATAGTCAGGCGAATAATAAATGAATTTGTTTTATATGTTTTATATCTTTTGAGTATCAGGTCTTAAACGTGTGTTTGTGTCACAACTTAAAGACTTTGTTTTGGTCCACTCAGGGAAGCAGCCACGCGGGTAGAAGACACACAACAAATGTTTTCCAGGAGTCGGATGACTGGGTGTCCAGAAACTCCCACGGTGAGCTGCGGTTCTATTTTCCACCTTCTCGGTCATTGAGATGTCATCACCACGATGTTACTTCACATTCGAGCACTTTGTGGTTTCGGTCTGTCAAAGTCTAATATACTTACAAAACAAATCCTCGACTTACGCAAGTGAAATGTATTATTTTCCTACTGAAAAAAGAAGCGGCTCAAGATAGAATGGGCTTGAATAAAAGTGTGTTACCAAGTGCTGCCACTAGAAGGTAGGAGCGGTTCGATAACCCAATGTTTCTCGGGCTAGTCAATAACCAACCAGGCTTCCACATCACGTTGTGAGTTTGGCTCTGTGAAAGCTGTTCTGATCAAGTAGAAATATATGAAAACTAAAAATAAAAAGATCCAAGGATTGATCCCTGGGGATCACCACAGCCCCTTTTAAGACAAAGTGTGATGATCTATTTCCCGCTGAGGAGAGCACTAAATAAAGACGAGGATGTGCTCCTGTGAGTTCATAACTATGTCGAACTCACATGCTTAAAGATAGCAGCGAGGCGGCTGCTGACCATGACGCAGACCTTGACCCTCTCTGCCCTGGAACTGATATCTGAGCGCGCTGACACTCTGACGCAGTGACTACTCACAAGAGGAGTGGGACACAAACTGGAATGTGGAAACTCATTTGAACTTATTCTAGAGTTTCTGAAGAAGAATGTGTTTTCTTCTTTTACTTTGATAGAAGTGTGGTCGATTATGATGGCACTTGTGTTTGCATCTCTATCTGTGTGGGGACTTCCCATTGCCATAACCCTTTCCCCAGCCTCTCACCCTAACTCTAACCATCCAAAACAAATGGCTCACCTTGACCAGGACTCTGACCCAAACTTACACCCAATGGTTATGAACTACTTTCCCTCTAGCCCTGTGAGGACAGGCCGAAATGTGATCACAAAGCAAAATGTCTTCACAAGGAAGTGGCTGGTCAAGACTTGGTGCTCACAAGAAGGGCAAAACATGCCCACACACACACACACACACACACCCAGATGAAATGCTTTATGACATAGAACAGGGACCGATGTACTGTGGTTGTCTCAGGTCTCACACACACACACACACCACAGTCAACAGCACAGCGTCTGCAAACTTGCTAGAAAGAGCCAAGTACATAAGTTTGTGTTTTCTCGTCACAGAAAGTGAAAAATGTTTGTGCAGCAGGTTGCCATCAGGGATGCTCTCTCGCTTGTATTCACTCCCCTTTAGATCAACAATTTTATCCTGTAGTTTTACCTGGAAAGTATTAGTAAAAGTAAGTAGTAAAAGACTCTCTTTGATTTTTTTTTTTAATAGAGGAAGTACTTCTTGCATCACACACGTCATGAAAACCTTCTCTGGGAACCAGCACTACACAAACGGCACTAGCCCTGTATTTAAGCACAACTCTTTAAATTCTTCACCTACTACTGCCACTGCTATTTCTGCTTTTTCACTACTGGGACTGAGGCTACTACTTCAAAAAGTGCCGTTCATGCTCCATGTTTATTACCACCACCTTGTTTGACTCCCTCAAAAACTGTGTCTTCTGCTCCTTCTGCTATTAGTCTGTATGGTGCCTCCACAGTTAGTACTGCAGCCCTCATTCATTAAATGAGCACCTTAGCAGAGAACTGCGCTCTCTGAGTACTTTTCTAGAAGCTACTACTATATCTAATACTATGACTTGCTTGTTTATTACGGCAGCGCCTGTGATTTCTGCTGCAGAAATGACTGCATCCCATGACTTAACAGTCACATAAACACATGAAAATCTTCACCTCTTTATTTTCTTTATTTTTCAAAGTCAGGTCTTTGTGAGTTGAGTTTAGTGAGTAGTGTTGTTGCAGTTCACTTCGGAGCTCAGTCACGGAAAAGTGGTTTCAGTATTGAACCCCAAAAGGACTGAATTACAGTCCCCATTACATATTATAAAGGTCAATGGCAGCTCTGACTCTGAACACACACACACACACACACTGTGCAGGTCCCACCCACAGCTGAATTTAGTTGATGACAATGTGTGTGTGGGAATGAGGGATGGAGGGCTGCCTCATTCTCTCAGCGACCAACCCAGGTGACTGACTCAGTGGTGCAGCAGCTGCCACACACACTCTCAAAATAGTCGAAACGTGGGTGAGGAGGGGGGAACGGCGTGGTGGGCTCAGATAAAAATCAGCTGTCTCTGAAGCTGGAGGGCTAGAAAGACTGAGTGGACTCAGACAGTCAGACATCACTGGGGACAAGCACGGGGCCTGAGAATTAGTGAGTATGAACGCGCTTTCCTTTTTTGTTTATTTGTTTTCATTGTTGGACTCATGACAGTAGAGGCAAAAGTAGAGATGAGCTGTAGTCAATATTTAAAAAATGATGCAAACATCGCTGGTCAAATAATGGACTCAATAATGACTTATTTTTTCTTATTTAAAAACTTTAAAAACACATTTTATTTCAAAAACACTGTAGTTACTGCGGATATATATATATATATATATATATATATATACTTTTTTTTTTTTGACCAGCTGGTGAGTTTATCTGTGCTGTTAAGTCTGTATAACCACCAGCCAAACTTCAGCAGTAGCAGAAGTGGTCGGACAGTTGAAAGACCCGGGGTGTGTCAGGCTGTCCTGCTGGTGGTCTCCAGCCTGAGTGGGCCTTGTGGCCGTGCTGGTTTCTGTTACAGTCTGTGAATGTGGCAACAAAGCAGACAGCTGATGACGGTAAAGGTAGTGATGAAGCGCAAATACCGACAGCATTTCAGCATCATTTGTTCAGCTGCCAGTGGCTGAAACAATGCCACATGACCGCTCCAGAGATAGCCCCTCTTAACTCCGGGTGATTTGACCCACATCAAAGAGGAAGCGACCTGCTCTTCTGTTACACCCGTTTGAGTCCGGAGAAAGAAAAGTTATTTCTCATTTGATAAACTGTTAGTTCTACAGCTGCAGCGCTCCATAACAAATGAGTGTTGACCTCTTGGCTGCACTGGTCACTTCATTCTGTCTGCTCATCCAGCTATGAAAAGTCCGGCCTGGAGAGCGGCGCCAGCTCGCTGCTCGGTCCTTTTGTCTGGTGGCGGCTCATTGTGTGGAGCAGAGGAGCGTGGCTCAGGAATGAGCATCGACTTTGACTCTTCATAAAGTATTGCTAAATGATACAAATATTGATTTACTCCTCCTTTTAAAACCTGTTTAAATTACCCTGCAAACAAGTGTTTCACAATATTATCTTTAGGCCCCACAGACACCCCAGAATTTCTCAAGTGGTTCCTTCGGGAAATGAATGAGCCACCCCTGGTTTAGGGTGTGGTCATGTTCCCTGGCATTTGTGGGGTCAGTAAGCCACATTCCTCTGGTCAGGTGTCGCCGGTTTGATAGCTGGACTCACACAAACAATGTGGAAAACAATCTGCTCCAGCTGAGCTGGCAGTTGCTGTTTTTTTTTTCCCTCGCGGGTGTCATGGTCAGTGGCTGGAATCCAGGCCTCTGTGGACCACAGCCATTTTCTCCTGTCAGCAAGTCCGAGAGTCTTAGTGATGCGACCTTTGTCCTCCATAAACTCCTCGATAACTTAGAGGACCAAGTCAGTAGAGACTGGAGATCGATGGACAGACAGGCAGATGGATACCCGACCCAAAAGTATGCTTCAGAAACGTTTGTGGATATATGATTTAATCGGTATATCGGGGGAATTGACATGTCTGATCGTGCTACCGATATTTGAGTTCTAGAATTAAAAATGTGGAACTTAATTCGAGGTTTATAATTAATGAATTACTTTTTAATATTTAACACCAGATGATCAAATTTAATCTGGAGACATAAGGTTATGCCTCGGGTGGAAGTGCTCCAGTGATGAGAAAACTACTTGCTCCATAAAGTGCACTGAACAAAGTCTTCTATAGTGCATCCATCCTTTTCAGTTTTTCAAACTCTCCATCAGTACATTCTCCTGCCCATCCAATGACATATTCATGAACTGAATGTATGGAACAAGGAGTAGAAAACTCAGTGAAACCTTTGGATGTGGTAATGCGAACCGTTTAGATTCAATTTTTGCAGTGCGTTATGGGACTACTGTGGACATGCGGTAGCACAACATGAGGTCGGTTCGATCCATGCTTCACGTGCTTCCGTGTCAATGGTTCAACTGCACCACCGTGTCGCAACATCCCACCATTGCGAAATGAGTTGGTGTAAATGGGTGACTACAGGCACGTGCTCAGGTAGACCCCAAGTGGAGCACCAGTCCTTCCACTCTATGAGAAAAGCGCCCTTTTTGCTGGAGCTATTTTTTCCCTTCATTCTTGAATTCTTTTACACAATAAGATACACACATATTGTTTTTATCTGACTGGGCATTAGAAGCCCCAGTATTTGTAATGCATTTGAGCCGCAATAATAAAAAAAAAACTTGCCCCTGGTGCAATGTTAAAGAAATCAAACAATGAAATGAGTAAAACAGTATCCATGACAGTTTTCATGATGGCTCCCAGCGAGCCATTCATCAGTCACCAATGTTGGAACAATGAGGTCCAAGTTGCACTCTATTTTGCTAAACTGCTGGTGTTCACTCTCACAGCTGACAAATCCAGTCCGCTGAGGACTCCGGAAGGAATTTCGGCAAGACAAAGCAGAGACAGGATCACTTCCTCCTCATCCGTGAGAAGCAAATCAGCTGTCTATCTGTCAAGAGCATCGGCTTTCCACTCGACAGGAGACGCGCCACAAGCGGTGAGTTCCACGCATGCCTTCCATTCCTCGCCACGCTCTGAGGTCGAGGGCCGCAGTTGAGCACCGCCACCGTCTCACCTCTTTCCAAGACTGCTACTTAACATTTGACAGGGAATTCTTGACACTTCTCACACATGTACGACACGGCCATCACTTGCACTTATCAGCCTTATTAACCTAGATTTTATTTGTGATACAACAGGAATTGAGTGCAACTCAACCCAAGAGGTCTAAGAATAGAACGGTAAGGTCTATATTTCACTATTGCTCTAACTTTAAATGTGTGCAGTGATGCTGACTAACTGTACTAAGTCAACGTTGGAATCAGTGTTTTCACACCCTGTGAGTGCGTCTTTCACTTCATTTATTCTTGAATCACACACAAAAAAATTACGTTCAGAAAAGCTGATTTAATTAATAAGACTTTCATCCACATCATGCAATTTAAGATGAATTATGTCCTTAATTTGAATTGATTTGATTTGAATATTTAACAGTCCACAGTTGAGTTCCGGAGCTTCACACTTTGCAATGAGATTGTGACACCAGCAGCAAGAAAACTTGCCAGTTGGTCAAGTGAAGTCAACATTACCAGCACAAAAATATTCAAAACTTGAAAAGACTTCAGCCAAGCTGCTCATTCACACCCATATTATGATGTTTTTATCTATCTAATCCAATACTTTTTTTTTAAACATATGATATTCCACTGAGTGCACTGAGCCCAATCGGGCAACAGATGGCAGCAGCTCGCATGTATAGAGGTTGAGCAAGACAGATAGCTTGCACCGCATTCATTGTCTCCAAAAGTTCCGTGGATCCAGATGGTAAGGATGAGCTGATGAGACGGATCTCTGTATTTTCAGAGCCCACTAGATGGCACCCTTGGTTTAATATTGATGCGAGGGTTCATAGAAATGGTTGCTGAAATACAGAGAGTTTACAGTGCCATCTAGTGGGCTCTGAAAATAAGGACACTGCTTCATGAAGCCTCATCAGCACATCACGACCAGATGTTCATTCAGAACACCAACATCCAAACCAGGAAACCCGCATCTGTGTGCCGACTAACCACTGGACACGTTTTGGTAACATTTGGAGTGGCAGAGGATGGTTTGCAGTGAAATCGTGGAGTGCGCACTAAAAAGGTAAACATGCTTCCACTCACTAAATGCATGCTACATCAACACATTCTCACTTTTAGGGCAAGACTCATCGACGACCATAAAGTGAACTTTTGCGTCCATTATTGACGCAGAAGTCACCCTGCCGTGTCACGTTTACTCAAACTGAATCAAATGTTTTCCCTCCCATGGCATTTGGCCAGACCAGTTGGGATTCGGCTGCATGGATGTCACGATCATAAGCACTCAGTATAAGCGTCTTCGTGGTGTTGGTATGCGTAGTACATAGTCAGCGCATGGTCAAATGAGATACTATATATACCAATTTATGGAATTGTGTCAGGAGCAGACCCTCAAGGCCCCGTGGCTTACACATAACCCAACCACTATTTACCCTTCACATGTTGGACTGTTCACAGTGCATTTTACACCTAGGCCTTCAGTCAAGTCATCGCTCTGAAGCTAGTTTGTCCATAAAAATCCTCATATGTTTACGCCATAGGCTTTAGGGAGCGAGAAAAGAGTTGCGGTTAGTCCTGAAATGATGGTATGAGTATCCAATCACTGGATGCGTACAAGTCACGTTCAATGTGAGGCCAGCTAGAAGGCCTCGCTGTCCCCAACTCGTGATCTGATTGGCTACCGCAACTATCCATCAACTGTATGTGTCCGTTCACTCTCAGGGAACCTGCACCCGCACTGTTGCTGCTGAAGGCCTTGGACATGACAGCACAAGCTAGCTGAATTCTGATTGGATAAAAAAAAACACTGGGAAAAACACCTAGAAAAATGACACCAGGATATACCATGACATGAGTATAATTATTATATATGCTATATACAAGTAACATCATATATAAGTAACATCCAACTTACGACCTGCTCGACTTACGTCCACCTGTACTTGCGACCACGGCCAGCAGATGCCAGCAGACAAAAATATATATATATATAATTTTATTTTTTTAATTCAAAGTCTGGCACCGCAGCACGTAGCATCCCGGCATCGCGTACGATAGTTATAGCAGCACAGTATCCCAGCATCTCACTCTCACACAGAGATCTACCACTGCAGTAGTAACTATAACCCTCGCATCTGCTATTTTGAATGGCATTTGACTTACGTCCTATCTGACAAATGACCGGTTGGTCGGAACCGATCCCAGTTGTAAGTCGGATGTTACTTGCTAATATATTTGGCGAAAATACATAAAAATGAAATTCACTTTTGTCATAAATATGCTCATGATTTCTGGTTATGTTAGGCCAGCAGAGAACACTTCGACGGGCCGCCACTGACTGTTCGGATGCCTATGTCATGGGAGGAGAAACTAAAGAGTCTAATGAGTCAATAGCCAACGCACAAGACTGACTTCTGCGTAACTTGAGATCTAAAGCTCAACCTAGTTAACATCCATCTCCTTAGAAGTGAGAATGTGTTGGCTTATTACATATTTATTCTGCCCAACTCATGACAATCTGAACGCTATTTATGTTTCACTTAAAGATGGCTGACGCAGTCAGGAAAGTCTCACACCCTGAAGAGGAAGACTTGCCACTCCCTCCACCACCACCGGGGACTCTGGACTATGGCGAACTCTCTGAGCTCAGCAGCCTTCCCGTGCCTCCACCTAAAGAGACCTTCTCCACATACTATCAGCAGAGACAGAAAAGCGAGCTGAAGAGGCTTTTCAAGCACATCCACCCTGACCTTCGAGAAAGTCTGGATGGGGTTGTAGATGATGATATACTGAAGGCAGTGCAGTCAGAGAGCACTCAAGCAGCAGATGCGGCTTATCAGGGGGAGGTGCAGTCCATGAGGTGGATCTTTGAGAACTGGAATCTGGACAACATTGGTGACCCTCATGAAACCAAGAAGATGCTACATGAGGAAGACATGTTGGGGGCAGATGTCAGAGGAACCTCCTCCATGTTTGAGAGCACCTCCTGCGCACAGTCAACAGAGGCATTTGTAAAGAGACAGACTTCAGTCCGAGGGGATGTCAGAACATCAACATGGCTGTTTGAGACTCAGCCTCTGGATTCTCTAAATAAGCGTGAGCCAGGAGATGGTGGGCTGGTCGAAGCAGTGCTGAAGGAGCAAATCCAGCCAGGAGATGTGAGCGGCACCCGGCAGCTTTTCGAGACCAAAGCGCTCAGCGAACTGGGCCGCTGCAACTCTATTGAAGATAACAGCTTCCTGAAGCTGAAGTCTGAGCTTCAGGAGCAAAAAGGAGACGTCCAGAAGACAGTCAAACTCTTTCATGCTGAGCCAGGCTGCGCCATTAGGGACAAAAGTGGCAATATCCACGGGATAAAGAGCATCTGCAGAGAGGAGATCAACAGCGGCAACACCAGCACTGCCCGCTGGCTGTTTGAAACCCAGCCATTAGACTTGATAAATAAGGAGAGCGAGGGAGTGAAAATCATCAGAGGGATATCTTTGGAGGATGGGCATGACGGAGGTGTGGAAAGAAAAAGGTGGATGTTTGAAACTCAGTCTTTCGATGCAATTCAAGAAATTGTCGGTCAGACCTCGTTCGAAGGTACGGAGGAGGCGGACGTTCGTAACAAAAAGAAGCTGTTTGAAATGCAACCATTAGCAGCTCTGAAAGGAGATGCTGAGGTGAAGACTTTGGAAAAGGAAGAGATTATTGGTGGCGATGTCAGAACTTCCCTTTGGCTGTTTGAAACACAACCAATGGATGCGCTGTGCGACAGCTGCAAAGTTGGATGCCTGCAGAAAATCACGCTGTCATCTGACGAACAAGGAGAGGTGAAAGGCAAAAAGCTGTGGTTTGAAAGCTCTGCTGAAGAAAAGCAGAGCTCTTTTGAAGAAAAAGCAATTGAGAAGGGCGACGTTAAAGGATTCAAACATCTCTTTGAAACAATTCCACTCGGCAAAATCGCACCCCCCGACAGCGAAAGTCTGGGGTCACAAAACATCCCTGGGGAACAGAGTCTTTTGTATGCAATCGAAGATAGCGCAGGAAATTTTCATGGAATCACAACAGTCAGTCGCGAGGAATCCATCAAAGGAAACGTCCAGAATTATAAGTGGATGTTTGAGACAAAGCCGTTGCAGGAGCTCACAGGAGGAAATGAAAATGTGGAGGTACTCAAAGGCATCACTAGAGAGGAGGGTATGACTGGCGACGTCAAAACAGCCAAGTGGATGTTTGAGACCCAGACGGTCGATGGCATCCACGCCAAATTCAACCAGGCAGAACAGAGCGCTTCTAAGGACGACGAGCTTCGTAAAGGTGACGTCAAGACCTGCAAATGGTTATTTGAGACAAAACCAATGGACATGTTGTACGACAAAGAAGTTCGACAGGATAATAAAGAAGCAATCGACAAGACTGATGTCAAGTCCATTACCTGGCTTTTTGAATCACAGACGCTGGACAGCATTCAAGATGGAGAAGAGTACAGCCTCAAGCTCTGTGGAACCATACAGGACGCCGTGAAGTCAGAGTGTGACGTCAGAACAGCCAAACATCTTTTCGAGACAGAGAACCTTGACAGGATAAGAAAGGACACAGCCTCTGAGCAAGGCATGAGATTTGTCAGCAAGGTCGATTTCCGGTCTGGAGATGTCTCCAGAGTTAAAGAGCTGTTCGAGTCTCAGTCTCTTGACGAAATTGGTTCTGAAATGGCGTCAGCTGCTCAGCAGATCAATGGCGATGAGATTCAGCCTGGTGCAGTACACAAATTCACTTGGCTGTTTGAGAACAGTGCAGTAAGCACTCAAGACAGCGTGGATCCCAACAGGCTCAGGGTGAGCATCGATGAGTGTGGAGACGTGCAGAACAAAAAGTTTGTCTTTGAGACATCTTCACTGGACAAAATCCATGATCAGCCATGTCAAGAGAAGCCAGTCTGTGTGGAGCCAATGAGCGAGGTGGATGTGAAGTCAAGCACCATGATGTTTGAGTCTCGCCCCCTGTATGCCATCAGAGACAAGGAGGGTCAGTTTCATGAGGTGACCACCGTTAAGAAAGAGGAGATTCTGAGTGGTGATGTCAGAGGAGCGAGGTGGCAGTTCGAGACAAAGCCCCTTGACGCAATAAAGGCAGAGAACGAGGTTTATGTCATCAGAGCAGTTACTCAAGAAGATGTCCAGAAAGGGGATGTCAAATCAGCCAGGTGGAAGTTTGAAACACAACCGCTGGACACCCTTGCATGTCCGAAAGAGCCATCTGTCCGAGTCGTGGACGAATGTGCCAGTAAAAATGTGCAGGTGAACAGAGAGATATTTGAGTCTCAGCAGGCCAGCAAGTTTGTGAGAATGGTGAGCGTCACTGATGTCCAGCAGGGCGATGTCCGAACCTCCACCTGGCTCTTTGAGAATCACGCCATCGACAGCCTTAAAGGAGACTCTCAAGAGGACTGCCTTCTTAAAACGGTCCAAAGGGAAGACAGCCAAAAAGGGGATGTCAAACGATGCACATGGCTGTTTGAAACCAAACCACTGGATAAGATCACAGAGCCCAGAGAAACCTCAACAGAAGGTGTTGAGGAGGAGATTCCCAAGGCTGACGTCAAGTGCACAACCTGGCTCTTTGAGACCACACCTCTGGACAAGATAACAGTCAACAGTGTGTCCAACACCCTGTCTTATCTCCAGCAGATGGACCTTGTGCACTCAAGCGGCATTATAATTGAAGCAAATGAGACCACAAAGGTTAGCATGGCAAAGTTTGACCTTGAAAGTCAAGCTGGAATCCATATCGTGAAAGAGGAGCTCCTTAGTGGGAATATTAGAAGCATAATGTTACAACTCTTGCTGAAACAGACAAATATCAAAGTGATGCTTCTGAGGGAAGTCGAGATAGGAAAGGTAGAGAAGGCCAGGCTTGAGCTTCCCATCTATGGGTCTACCGCAGCTAGCAAAAGGGAATCGGATCCATCGGTGTGCAAGACTTTTGAGATCATTGATGAGCTGTTCCAGCACGATAACAATCTAACTAAAGGAATCGTAATGCAAGAGCCGAGGCAGGGGCCTGCTGAGATGGTTGTTTATTCACTCATCAGAGAGTCAGAAACCAAAACAGATGGCAGCGTCATTGAAAAGGGTGACGTCAAGTCCGCTATTGGCAGTTTGTTAGCAACCAGCAGCAACCAAAGAACCGTAGCTTCGTGTCGCGTGGACGACAACGAAAAGGGAAACGTGACCTTGTATAAAAGCTGCATAGAGAAAGGTGATCTGCAATACTTAAAGAGTTTACAAATGGAGGAGGCACAGGATGACTCCGAGGCTGGAGCCAAAGAGAATATTGAAATAATTCAGGGGGACATAAGAGAAGCAAAGAAAAGCCTCTCTCTGCAGAAAGATCAGGTAGAACGAACGGTTGTAGATGTTCTGCCAGGGGATGTGAAGAACACCAAAAAGGTGTTCTCATCAGCAGCCACTATTACTGTTGATAGTTGTATCCCAAGGGAGGAAATTATTCCTGGAGATGTAACAACAGCGAAGCAGCAACTGTCTGTGATGCCACCCATCACGGTAGAAAAAGAAGAAATAGTAGCCGGCGACATCAAGGCGACAATGCAGTCCTTGGAGCGGGCCAAGCAGCAGAGCATGTGCGTGGAGCGAGAGATCGTAAAACCCGGAACCATCTATGACATGGACTTGTCGGCTAAATGTCCTGAAACAGAAGGAACGGAGACACAAAGAGAACTGATCATATCCGGAGACGTGAAAGCGGCAAAGAAGTCCCTGGAAATGGCAAAGCAGCAGAGCATGCACGTAGAGCGTGAGGTGATCGTCCCCGGAAAACTGTACAACCTGAACGTCTCGGTGCAGGAGGAAAGCTCCTCGACCCTGGTGCAATCTTCGTCGTCATCCAGGTGCCAGCAAGCCAAGACTAACCAGAAGGTCAGTAATGCTGGGAGCAAAAGCCATGTTTCCTGTGACGCTTGCTGTCAGGGCCCCGCTGTTCTCAATGTCTGTGCGCCTCAGTCTCCGCCACCCTCCGTTAATGCTGACTGTAACGGTTTAACAAGTGTTGATGAGACGGAGGACATGGTAAGGGGGGACGTGAAAGCAGCGATTAGGTCCCTGCAGAGTGCAGCAGCAGAACAGAGGCTGTTTGACAAGGAAGATATCGTAAGAGGGAATGTACAGCTGGCGTTAGAATCTCTCGAAAAATCTAGTGTTAATGTCTCTAAAGGAGACTTCAATGCCGCAATGATATACATGAATTCAGGAAGGCGCAAGAGTGCTCACAAGCAGAGTGTTGTGGTGTCTTTGCCGTCATCTGACAAAACATTGTCTCCTTCAATTTCAGTAACCTGTGAAGGACACCCAACACCCAACCCCATAAACAGTAGATCACCCAGTTCTGATGTAGCTGCTCCTCCGCTTCCTCAAAAGGCAAGACTCCAGGACCACAAGCCGGCTTTACCACCGAAGCCTTGCTGGACGAAATCAGTAGTGGTGGAGGAGTCACTCGCGACGCTCCCAGCAGTAAAGTCAGAATCCAACCAAAGCACCCATATATCAGTGGATCAATGCAAGAGCAGAAGAATCCACAAAAGTCAATGTGAAGAATCGCTGCTGGAGCAATGTGAAGGAAATCACCCAAAAGAGAGTAAATGCGTTCTTGAACCAGGCTGCCAAACGCTGCCCAACAATGACAAAATGGAAAGAAATGTTATTATGAAAATTGATGCAGCAGAGGAGATAAAAATGTGCAGGAATCAGACAGAACAAACGTCAGTCAGGAGAACTGAGAATACTTCCCCTCCACAAAAAACTCCCTCGCACTTAAAGTTCAGAGATGATTCTCTTGGAGCCATGAAGGCAAATGGCTCTCAAAACCTAACTAAATGTCTCATAAATCCATGCAAAAACAATGATACACCAATATCAGACATGATAACCAATACATGCCAGGTGGAGCTGCAGGGCAACAAACCGAAACAAGAGGAAAAAGTTGTTCTGCGAGAGAAGAAACCAAAGGAAACAGAAGATGAGCGACGGCAAAGACTCTCTGTCCACAAGGAAGAGATCATGAAGGGAAATGTCAAGGCAGCCATGGAGATATTTGAGAACTTAAGGAAACGAGAGGAACTTAAAGACATTTTGTCTCAAGTGCAAGAAATAGAGGGAGAAAGCAACAATGTTGACATGAGCTCTTTGAAGACATTGTACAGCAATGTCCCCACGTGGGTCGGACAAGCAAACGGGAGGGATAGATATAGTAAACAGGAGGAAAAGAAAGTGGAAGCTGAAGCGCCAGATGATGATCTTGAGAGCATCTCCTCAGTTGAAAGTGCCTTTGAAGACTTGGAGAAGGCCAGTAAGGAGATAATGCACCTGAAGGAGCAAACCTTGACAAAACTCCTCGTGCTAGAGGAGACGATAAAGAAGGCCCTGTACTCCGTCTCCAACCTGAAATCAGAATCGGACATTGCAGGACTCTCTGGGCTTTTTGATGAATCCCTCAAATCTGGGGAACACGGTCAACCTTTGAACAACATACGTAAAATTAGCATCGGCTCAAGTAAAGCCAAGTCAGTTCCAGGGAAGGATTTACCGGAGAATCGCTCCAATCCATCCAAACTGGAGGGGTCACAAAAGCTCAGCCACAAGCCCCTTGTACGACAGTCCTCTGCCCAGTCATCTCCATCTTTCATCTCCATTCACTCTGCTGCCAGGAAGCCGGCACATGACTGTGATCTAAATCAACACGCTGCACGATCCTCAAAAGATACAGCGCCCGCACAACGGAAAGTCAGTGTTCTGGAGGTTAAGACTCTTCCGGAACAATCTAGCGGAATAAACTGCAAGAAGACTGTTAGCGAAACGTATGAAGAGACCGACGGATTTGGCAACGTCTTTCTTTCCTCCGTGACGTCGACCTTTGTCAGCACACAATCCGACAATGAGTCTACAGCTCTTTTCGGAGTCGTCGGTGGCCCAAGTAGATACGAAGTCGGTACCTCCCCGTCACTACGCAGACCTGCTGGATCCCTTGGAGGCAGTCTGCTGAGCAACGACACGGAGAAAGGGAACGTGTTTGTAACTTTTAGCCAACCTGGGGAGAAATAGTAGAAGAGCTATTCCATTTCTGCATTTTTGTTAGAATTCATAACTGAAGAATGATTTGTCTTATAGATTTTATACAGTGTCTACTTTGAAATCTTTTATTAAAGTTTGTTGTCATGTGTACTGTTTAATAAACAAGAGGCTTGAATGATTTGACTCTGGATTTTAATTATTTTCTGGCTGACACAATATATATATATATATATATATATATATATATATATATATATATATATATATATATATATATATATATATATATATATATGAAACAGTAATGATGCAGCCAAATATATGCACACATAAACTGACAAAAAGAAAATAGAAGGAAGCAGGGGAAATTTTAAAGGCAAGTTGATGGATGATTTGTTTCACGTGTCAATCTATAAAACATCTTCTGAGTAAAGAATCTAGGAGACTACAACAGAGCCTTGATGTGAACACCAACCGATCCACCGCCAGTCGAAATCTCTTTGGACTGACACAGACAGCACTTTCTTCAAACACGCATAAACAAGGAAAGAAAATGTACTGTCACCAAAATAGAGCCAAAAGGCAACATTTGAAGGGGAAACAAGTCCACTTGACTCTTGTCAATATGTTTGCCCTTAGGAGTGAGAATGAGTTGGTGTGGAAATACAACATTGTTTGCCCAATAATTCCTGTCAAATCTTGTTTCCGTTGCTGTAGTTCCCACTGCCAGTGAAGGAAATGTGTTCTGCCTGTTTGACGCCGGTCTATTCCATGGAGAAAATGGTGGCCAATAAACTTGTCCTGCACCACAAATGTTTCTGCTGCAAACACTGTAGTAAGAAGCTCAGGTGAGGAGAATATTTACCATCAACCAGGCAATACATTGGCTTTCACACTACACCAATATTTGATTGTTCGCCGTATTTCACATGGACTAAAGGATGTTAACATTTGAACCTGCTGTGTGATTCCAGCCTCAACAACTACTCTGCTCTCTATGGCGAGTTCTACTGTACGACGCACTACCAGCAGCTGTTTAAAAGAAAAGGAAACTACGACGAAGGATTTGGACACCGGCAGCATAAAGACCGCTGGCTCCAGACGACTACAGGAACCGATGAGCCCGACAGCACGCTGTCACAGAATACACACAAAAGTGTGCCAAAGAAGTCTGAAAGGTTGAGCGAGTTAACGCTAGATGTAATTCTAGCTCGAACACCTGTCAGAGAGATGAGATCCAAAGGTCCTTCAGTGGTGAGAGGCAAATTGAAGATGAGCTGGCCGCCAGAGAAGAAGACCGGTAGAGTTAAACTGGAAGAGTTGGTAGATGAATCTGCGACGAAAAAGGCAGACATCAGCAAGGTAGCGACACACAGAACCAAATGGAATACTGCAAAACCGGGTCTTAACCAAGCTGCAAGCAACGAAAGAGACAGGAACAGAGTCAATGTTCAGCCGTTTCCAACCCCAGCCAGTTCACAGTTCAAGAAACAACCAAGTGCAAAAGACGTGAAATCAATAGGGAAGGGTCTTCAGATGGAAAGTCAAGACAATGTCTCGCCGAACATTCGCCACATTTCTCAATCTGTAACAGGAGAGCAAAAGAAATTCTTTCATCAGAACAAACCGACAGGTACAGTGCAGGCATCGAAAGAATCAAACCAATTTCCACAAAAAACGGATTCATCAAAAACCAAAATTGATTCATGGAAAACCAAAACCGAGTCATGGAAAAACAAAAAGGCTGTCCGGTTTGCTGAGGATGAAGAACCTTCTATTGACCAACACTTCTCAGAAAAGAGTCAAGCAACAGAAGACAAACAAGCGTCAGCAAGTCATAACGTGGCTGATAAACTGGCTGCCATTAAAAAGAAAAACAACGATGCTTCAGCTCATGTAAATGCAGGTCAAACTCAGAAAACCGAGCCACATGAAAATACACAAACCTATTGTAACCAATACGACAGCAGTCGTAGTAATGATGATCCAGAAGATGTTGAAAGGACAGTTGTTTTAAACCCTCAACAGAAAGTAGATGAGAACAAAGTGGAACTTAAAGAAAATCTGACGCACCAGAACAGTGACTCAGAGATGAGCCGAGAGGTTCATCCACCCAATGGCCTTGACAGGATTGATGTTGAGGTCCAAAGGCAAGAGCAAGCAACTGAGATCAAAGGCAGATCAGGAATTGTTGGACCTGACAGATCAGAGAATTTTACTGTGACTGACTCAGAAAGTTGGGTTCTTGTTGAGCAGACGGATGATATTTTGGGCAACAGCAAAGAAAACCTGCTTGAAAATTCAGACGCTGTTAAAAAACAAGACCCAGGCAGTGGTGAGAAGAAAGCTCTGCCCAGAACCAATTCTCTGAAGGGTTCTGTTAAAGAACCAGACAGGAAAAAAGGCGCTCCAAGTTCGTGGTCCAAAGGAAAAAGTCCTTTTTCAAAGCTCTTTCCGTTGAGTGGAACCAACAAAGCTCAAGAGGCCAAAAAAACAGATGCCAGAGCAGGTGGTGGGCTTCTGGGGAGGCTCTTCCAGTCATCTTCAGAGAAGTCTGACACTAAACCTTCAGCGGCTCCAGTTAAAGATGACAAAAAACACGAGGACAACAAGGTCAAAGAGGAGGTAACAGCAGGTGGCACTGAAGAGATGAGAAAAACACCCCAGATATTACCAGAGCCTGAGGACAAAACAAAGTCAGCTTCTGCTGTGGTGGAGAACACAGACACCAGTGTAGGCAAGGTTGTCACAGAGACAGAACAATCCCAAACTCAGGAAGACGCTGGTCAGTCAAGAAGTGAAGCATCAACTGGGTCCAAACATCTCCTTAAAACAGTGGATACTGATGAAATGGCAGCTCAGCGTGGAGCAGATAAACATGCTCTGATATCGAGCGATGTGTCTGAACTAAATGATAAGTCTGGCCAAACACCACCAGAGGTTCTTGGTTATGATGTTACTGAGCCTAAAATGAGGAGCGATGGAGAGAACAATTCATCTGATGGTGATCCAGATGTGGCCAGAAGCAAAGATGTTTCTGAGGTCTCAGACGAAAGTTTGACTGGTACCATTGCTACTCCCAGTTCAGTTGGAATGGCTGCTCAGAATGTAGCAGACTCTGGTGTTGATCTTCCAGACTTGAAGGTGCAAGACGAGAAGAAGGATGATGATGTGAAGGTGCTGGGAACAAGTCAGGGTGAAGATGGGTCATCCGAACTCTACTTTACAACCGAAGAGGTCATCTTGGATTGTTCTGAAGCATTTCTGAACATCCATGATTTTCAATCCAAAGAAGTTGAAGAGCTTCCTGATAAAGCGGATGAACACCCAGGTGATTCCGCTGAAGAAATGGTAGAAGAAGACAAGATGCATGTGGAGAACATTGCTGCCAAAATGAAACAGGAGCAGGAACTAGAGGCAGAGTCTGATGATGAGAAGACAACAAGTCCACCCAACATTCCGCTTATAGACACACAAGCTGCCGCTGTTCATTCTGAAGCCGACCCCAAGCATGTTCATCCAGATGATGGTCATCATAAGGTCTCTGAAGATTCTCTGGAGCCTATGATGATCTACGTTTCTGATGACCCGCTGGCTCTCTTCGCCAAGGAAGGTGTGGCAGGTTCTGATGCTGTCAGTTCCACTGACACCCCTGTAGTACAGGACCAAGCTACTGGAGGTTTAAAGCTGAATGGAGAAAGGCATGAACCCAAAGTTGTCGAAGAAGAAAAGCCTGTTGAGATAAACACGACACAGGAAGAAGAAACAGTAGTTGGCAGTGTTGGCAGTGACAAGTTTCTTTCTTCTGATGGTAGTGAAGTGGAAATGACCAAAGGTATAGGTGTCATGGCGACATCCACTGAGGAAGGCATAACAGAATTTCGTGAGGCTCTTCAATCTGGAACCCGTCTGGTAGAACCCAGAGGTACTGCTGTACTTCAAGAAAGCCACTCTGCTGAGCAGTCTCTGGATCCATTTGGTGATCCAGAGATTTCTTTCTCTGGTGGCAAACCAGCTGCTCAGGGTGAAGATGATGAACGTCAAAAACCAAGTGAGGAACATCTAAGCCCCCGAGAAGAAGAAGATTCGGCTGACATGTCGTTCTTCAAACTCGATCAAGAAAATCAGCCAGAAATTTTTGACCCTTTTGGCCAAACCGAGATGTTCGATGATGTTTCCACAACTACGAAGGACAGAGCAGCTCCAGCCTCTGAAGAACCTTTGGGTTTACTCAATGTTCCACCCACACAGGATGAAGTGCTCGTGGAGTCAAGTCCTTCAGAAGTCTCTCAGAGCACAAATAACCAGGACCTTGATTTTGACATCTTCAGCCTAGATCCAAGTTTTAAACCCGCAGAAAATTCCACTAACCCACCACAGTCAGAAAGAATGTTTGAATTTTGGGACGTCTCAGAAAGTGTGTCCACACCGCAGCCCCAGTCTTCACATCACTTGGATCCACTTGATGATTTTCTTGGATTGAATTCCACGGCTGCCGTGGCTCAAGTGGATATCTTTGCAGATGACATCGTCCCATCCAAGCCCCCACATTTAGAGACAAGTCACTCAAACGTCTTTGCAGATGATCCGTTCATGTCTACAAACACACCTCAAGAGCCAGCGGTTAAAGTGACAGACAACAGCTGGATGGAGGATCTGTTGGGATAGAACAGGGCATTGTAGCAGCTAAAGTGGAACACTAGCGTCAAATGTGAAAGGAAATGTGTGGGGTCCTTAAGAACAGTTCATCACAAGCCAGTTGTGAGCTATTGGCTTTTTTTTTCTCAGGCCAGCCGTGGTTGGGATTTGGGTTAGATGCAGGTGTTGCTTTTTTTTTTAAGTCTTCATTTCATTTTATGTTATGTTATTTTTTTCTACTTTTTCATCTCCGATTTTCACAGAAGACGACTGTGATTCATAGAACAGAGAGACATCTAGGACATAAAATTGCAATATATCAGATGCTTATTCATGATTCATTGGAAGCACGTTATGATACAGAGGAGTTTACTAATGCATCAGAGTGGCTCACTCTTTCAATGAAAATGAATCTGCTCATGTTAAATATGTGTTTTGATCATCCTTTTCGTAGGGCCTTGCCCTTCAGAATGAATTTAAGAAAATGAAAAACACTGTTATATAAATGCATATGATGGAAATTATGTTTATGTTTCATTGATTTCCTATCAATTCATGTCAAGTAGCTGGCTATTTTGAACTCAGTTTTACGCTCTTATTTCATCGGACTTGCTGATTGAAGATTCACATCACGTGCTGCCAATAAAAGAGTTTTGAGCTTCTCAGATGTGTCTCTTTTATGTGGTGTTTGGGTCCCCAGTGAAAGAAGAATGACCGATCGATTTCCTTTATTCATTCCACATGAGGTAAGTTTTGCTTGTCACCAGTATACTCCCATTAAAAACACGGAAACTACACATTCTATTTTCATAGACAATTGGGTTAAAATGCAACTATCTGTATGTTTGGTGTCATACACATATTATGAAAGATTTTTGAAGAGGAACGTCTGCATCTTTTTTGCTATCTGCGATCTGACAAGCAATTGTAGCCACACACAGAGCAGGGCAGAATAGCTACTATCTACCAGTGGGCTTTTGCCGCCACATTTTGGTATTTTGATTTAAGTATATACTTCAATTTTAACCCTTCCCCAGTTCAACCCGACGCTGTCTGCAGCACATCACGCAAAAGAGAGACGGAGGTCGGAATGCTAATGTACAAAAAAAAAGGCAAT
Source organism: Synchiropus splendidus (assembly GCF_027744825.2). Classification (NCBI taxonomy): domain Eukaryota; kingdom Metazoa; phylum Chordata; class Actinopteri; order Syngnathiformes; family Callionymidae; genus Synchiropus; species Synchiropus splendidus. The sequence goes on along the minus strand of NC_071346.1, from coordinate 15,125,173 downwards.
GAGTCTGTCTGTCTCAATTCTCTTCTTTTCTCTGCTGGAGTACTGCGATGCTGCTGAGTGCATGAGGTGCTGTGGAACACCAGCTGAAGTGACTGTTTACTGCATACACTGGCTTTTGGTATCATTTACAGATCATGGCCAGGAGGATGAGTTCACTGGCTGCCGACCTGCAAATTATGGAGTTACATAGTCTGTTTGTTTAAGGAATAATGTCAGGTAATTCCACAGTAACACTAACCCGAACTGCATTTTGGTGATAAGACTTTATCATTCAAACTAGCTTTTGAAACACCTGAAAGATAAATGTGTTACCTGTGGCACATACATCAAACATCACAATACCTGCCTAGTTTTCTTTGCCATCACCACATTTTTTTTAGGAAATGAGTGACAGGAAGAAAGAGCCCCTAAGAAAGAAGCCCCAGTCCACATGCTTCCCAAACCAATGTATTCTCCTGCGACGAGCGATCAACGTCACCAGAACAAATATCAACACACCAATGTCAGAAATATTTTATTATCATACAAAAATGCTGCGTGTGCTTCTACAATTCAGAAGGGAAACCACACACAAAAAGCTGCTACAGTCGGGTGGAGTCCATCTGAGTTTTCCTTTTAATGGATATGACATTTCTAAAAGAGAAAATATTGTCATTATTCATTTCAACCCGAATATGTGCTCAGAGTGGCTTTACCTGTTAGAAGACATCCGGCAGTCTAAGCGGGCAGACTCAGCCTCTAATATGGTCTCGGGAAGCTCCTTGTTCCGGGTCTCAGGAAGCAGAAAGCCAAGCGCTCCTGTGATGACGCACAAACTACCAAAGACTGTGGTGGGAACAAACCACTGATACGTGCGCAGCAGGTTGAGCAGAGGGGAAGTGATTGACCCCAGGCGCCCAGCAATGGCCCCCAATCCTGCCACCGATTGTCTGAGAAGGAAATAATCTCAGTTTGAACAACGTAACTACAGCATATTTTCTTAGTTAAAGCGACTTGGCCCACCTCAGGACCTACTGTCCTTGCTGCTACACAGACTAACCAGACAGTTTCTAGCCTCAGAGGCAGTTTGTCAAACCCCACTGCAGTCTCTGTTGGTGTCTCTGACATCTTCATGATTTTCATGGTATAGATTCTATTATGACGCCCCAAGACGGCGATCATGTGACCGGTCAAATAGGTTAGATGAAGTTTCATGAAACAGTGTCCTGATTTTCAGAGGCCACCAGATGGCACTGTCTGCTGTAAAATGTTTGGACTTGAATTCAATGAAACCTCACATCATTTCTAAACCAAGAGCGCGAGCCAGTGGCCTCTGAACTGTTGCATCAACGCTGCAATACTGTTTCATGACACCTCACTACTGTCAGTCGATAAGTAGCGCACTGACTGCTCCCTTAAAATGCTTTGACCGTTCACCTGCAGTTAGACTGAACTATCCAACAATTTTTCACCAACCCTGCTTCCACGCAGTAGGACAAAGGATGTCTGTTATGATGCTTTACATGTAGCGGTGTTAGTCCCAACCTCGAGGCTCCCTGATACATAGAAGGGCATTCACACAACTAAGGCATCACATATCTGTTATTTTCAAGTGGACTTTTGTGTCCAAAATTGTTTCAGTGTCTGCGCCATGGATTAAATCGCCAATATCCAACAGATTTCACTGCAGTTCTGTCACTGTCACATATTATAAATGCAGTCCACAAAATGACTCTGTGAAGTGTCAGTGACAGTGCCTTCATGATGCAAATCCATCAACAAGTCCTTGGGATACATTTGACACTAGTTGGTGTTTGGTTGAGGTTTGAAAATAAAAGTTTTCCTCGAATATGAAACTTTTTGATCAGCTGCTCTGTTGAGCATGAGAGGCGCAGGAGTCTGCCTCACTGACTCTGTTTCTGGCTAAACAGATATGGAGTCACATCAGTGCCTTAAAGTAAAGAGTAATGCGAGTGATGATATAAGCAACATGTCACGTAAAAGAGATGGAGGTGGGGATTCGGTTTAAGCCAGACAGCTCACTTCACATTGATGCCTTTGAAGTGAGAATGTGATTTTCATTCTTTTTTCTTTTCATTTTGTTCCTTGTATTTATTTATTTTTTGCGATGTTTTTTGTGATGATGTACAGACTGCTCCGTTCTGTCCTCTGTTATAGAAGCATTTGTTATGTCGTGCAGGTTTGCTATACACTTATTTTATTTAAACTGTATAAAGATATTTGGAATTAAAAAAAGGAGACAATGTGTTGAATAACTGTCCCTGAAACAGTTGGATCTTGACAAACTCAACAGGAAGTGAGGGTCAAAATGTGACTGAGGCAAGCCATCCCACCTATCTGAGTGAGTCAGTAACTCATGCCTGGAGTGACTCCTGCCATCAGGTAATGGACTGGGTTTGACTTCCTAGTTGAAAGGGCTGGTAACAGTGTGATGTACTGGGCAAGTAGCCTACTGAAAAAGAGGGCAGAAGTGAAACCCACCTGACTGAGGTGGGGAACAACTCCTGGATGTAGATGTTCCATAGGGATATACTGCAGACTATAGTTAAACGGCCTATGACGGCCAGCACTGTTACGGCGATGGGATATCCTGGAACGTAAAGCATTTTTCTCATTAAATAAGCATACACTGGGAAGTATTTGAGAAAGGACTCATATGCACCTGCAGGAACAGCCAGCATGAGCAAACTGGCGCAGCCTCCTACGAGGTATGCTCCGATAAACAAAGCTTTCCTCCCAAAAAACTCCACCAGCCACATGCAGAGGACGTGGACAGGGATTTCTGATGCTCCAAATATAAACTGGGTGAGGAAGACGTTCAGGCCCAAGGTTGGCATCAGCAGGTAGAGCATGAAGAAAGACTGCTGCATTGAAAAACTGAAAACAAAACAAAAAAAAGACAAGAAGTTTCTCCAATAGTCATCACATTGATCCAACTGACCTTGCCAGGAGAATGATAGCAAAGAATCTCGTGAGTAGAGGAGATCGGAATAAAGCCATCAAGCTTTCCCTCGTCGCCGTCTCTTTCACCTGGATCTGTGGGAGATGGGAGGCATTATCCCGCTCACACCGGACCATCTCACACCATCTCACCGTATCCAGCAGAGATGGAGGAATGGTGCGTTTGTTGATGGTCGCCGCCTTCACAAGGAGCTTTTTGGCCTCCTCAGTCCGCCCTCTGTTCAGAAGCCACCTCGCAGACTCTGGGATGAACCTGCAGACACGGCCGACAGTCAGTTCCTGCGTGATGGTGGGCGTGGTGAAACAAGACGGTTACCAGATGTAGATGAGGACAACGGCATAAGCGGAAGCCGTGATGAGTTGTGTTAGCCGCCAGTCTCGTACAAGGTAGACCACACCGGCCAGAGCGCACTGGCCCACAGCATCGATGAGGCTGCTGCCACACGCAGCCCGGGATCTTTTCGGCGCCCCAATCCACTCCGCAGCTAAAACACATTGACATATTTGCAGACCGATCTCAAATTTAATTGATGTGTTCTAGTTTGGACTGAAAACTAGAGCATCTCTAGCAAAAATATCAGTCATAATACATGTGTAAAGCAGGGTCGTAGTGATAGTAGCAGCAGCAGCAGCAGTAGTGGTAGTAGTCACAATATTAGTAGTAGTACTGCTTGTATTTTTCATAACATTTGAAGCAGAGCTGGACAATCTCACCAGTTATTCAGTTTAACCAATGAGGTTTCAGATGAAACAAGGACCACCAGACTGACAATCGGCTGGTTACAGTCTTAAGCCACCAGATTGGTTGCGACTTGCACCCACAGCGGTTCTTTGTGGAAGTGTTTATCCAACCCTGAATTAAATATGAAATTAAAGGTGCTTTTTTTTTGCTGAAATGGAATTGTGTACTAGCAGAGTTGCTTTGTATAAAAAAAACTTTGTAATTTCAGGGCAACAAGGGCTACAAAAATGCGCCTGTTTCAACTGATCCACAATATCAGTCAGCATTTAGAGCCTGTTTTAAACCTGTTTCATCATCGAGCCTTCCTGACGTCATGTCCAATTACGTTGTGAGAACTGCAGGCAAAAGTCATGTTTTGTGTCGGCGGCATATTTGTTTCAAGCGAATGACTAAAAAATGGATGAATATCATTCTTTCACACTTCAGTGTATGTTATGGTCACACTTCTTAGTAACGCTATAAATAACATGGGAGCGAAAAATAGACCCACTGTAACAGACGAAGGAATGGATGGATGGAAGTATTATAACAATATAGTATGAGTAATATCAGGTGCATATAAACTTGTAATTAGCATGTAATGTGAGGAGTAAGGTCAGTAATCGTAACTAAGCAGTAATAAATCCAGTAACAGAAGAGCCAGTAGTTATTCTTGTGTCATTCTATTTGCATCTATTGTAGAGCAATACACTCTTTTGAGGATGATTTACCAAGATCCCTGATAGCTAGGCAGCACAGTTCACAACTCCGCTTGGCGACACTGAAATCAGAGACTGTGGTTGGCAACGTGGCGAGTTTGGAGAAACAGATGTCGTGATGCAGCAGGTGCTATCATAGCACAGCGAGAAGTACACTCACATAGGATGATGCTGTTTATCTGGTATCCTCCGCCTCCAAATCCCACCATGAGCAAGGACACTAGATAAACGTAGATATTTGGGGACAGAGCCGTAAGCACAGAGAAGGTGGCTATGAAAACCACCGCAATCTGAATGGCACGTCTGCGACCAATCCTGCGGAGGATAGAGGCAGAGGGACATGATTTTAGCTCAGCAGCTGGTGGAATAATGACGGGTTTAAATACTGATAATAACACTGGCTTGAATGAAGATGAGGATCCACATTTGTGCCATTTTCTTTCCTCAGTTTTTTGCTGTTTGTTTTAAACTATTCCAAACCCTGATTTATATATTGAATATAACTGTTCTGATATTGATGCAGAACAGATGTGACTGCAACTCACTTACGAATTAGACATTGGTCCAAAAGTGACAGCTCCCAGAAGGATGCCAACCATTAAAGCTGTTTGCACTGCAGCACGCAGACCAGTGTTGCTGCAGACTAAGTCAAACTGTGGAAAACAGGAGTGAATAAAACCACCTCAAATTTCACAAGTTGTTCATGACTCACATCGGTGACTATGGTGGAGGTGTAGAGCGAGCTGTGGTACAGCCATCCGCTCACACACTCAGTGGTCTCATTGAGGCCACGCTCTCTGATCTCACTGATGTTCCAGTCCACAGGAACAAACATCCGGCACCGGCTCAAGCTCCCATCCTGCTCCCGGGGTACGGTCAGGTTCAGTTGCTCCTCTGATGTCAGGTTCGGATCGGCTCCCAGGATCCAGTCTGTGTTACAGTGCCGCTTCGGATCCTCCTCAATGAAAATGATGCTCGCCGTGGAAAAAGACTGAACAAACGCGGGAGAACACAGCGCCACCAGGAGAAGGTGCTGGAATATCCCAAAGTCTCCAACACTCCTCAGCAGTTCCCCAAAGTCTGCCATCTCCAAGCACTTAACTCCACCTGGGAGAAAGATTCTGCAACCTTTCTGCAAAAGCTGTTAATGTGTTAACCACAAGCAATGCTTATGCTGAATCCTCAGGCACAGCTGCATTTAAAGTGATGCATTAATGATCAACCAAACTGGATATTATATGCTCATAAAACTCTAAGGAGAGAAGGCCTTCAGCCGCAGGGCGCAAGCTCTGTAAGACGCTTGAACAAGGTCAACAGATATGATGTCTTCATCACTTCAGCTATGGTCAGGATGATATTTCTAAATGTAATAAATTAAATCATCCTACATAAATGGGTTAGTTCCTATTGAACCTGTCAAACTGGGATTTGAACTTCCACATGTCTGCCTTCACTCTGTCTAATTTTGTGGTCGTCTTTCGGGATATTTGTTTAGCGTCTCTGGTTTCATTCGCATTAAAGAACAATCTTTGTAGCTTTGTGATTCATGACTGTTGCACGAAGAAAACTGAGAAAATAAACTGTGAAATGCATGAAAAGAGAGACAAATATGAATTAAAAAGCCATTCTTTGATCAAATTATATTGACCATATTTATAGCATGGAACGTCACCTCACTGTGGGGGTAAGGAGCCTGAGTCAGCGCGGGAGGTGGTACCAGTTGGATCTGCTGGGGCTCACTTGCATGGACAGCTTGGGTTCTGGAACCCAGCTCCTTGATACGGACTGGAATCTTTCCTTCTCTGGTGTTCTTCGCTCTCTTTTCAGAGGGTCACCTCTCTAGAGCTTCGGCTTAAGGGAGGTAGAACTCTGACTGGTGTCATACAGTAGAGTTTTCGGCCTTCTTGGAGGCCCCGTGTGGGGTCTTGTGTGAGGACCCACTGGGGGATTCCATCGTCCTACTGCGGGACTGTACCACGGTAATGTGTTCCCACCAGCCAAGACTCAGACCCTGGCTGTTTGATAAATCACTTTTACTACTCTCACATGACCCATGTGACCATGTGCCACGACTGGGTTCGATGGGTTCATGAAGCAACACATGGCGTTTCATGACTTCATCTTGTTTGTCTGTCTTTTATGGAGACGATAGCAGCAGAGATACCGAGCATCAAATGTATATTTTATAGTCTGTTAACTGAAGAAGATGTCGTTTAGGATGCATCCCTTTCCACAACGGACACATGCAACCATGCGTTCTCAGGTGCACACGGAGGTGGAAAATTACTGTTTGAAACATGTGAAGGTAATAGTTAACCTGGCCAAGACTTAACAAGAATGTATTGAGAAACATGGTGGGTAAATGAGTTTTCAGTGGTTCTTCTTCAAGGCAATCTTAAGTTGCACTTTTGATCTTCACTATATTCATTATTGAACTCAATATCTTCATTTCCTCTGACCACATTCACTGTTCATTTCCCTTCGACCGGTCACTTCTATTGATTCGTGGGTTATGAGAAACTGTGACAGGGGAGGGGTGAACATGCAGAAAAAGGGTGGGGAAAAAGGTGCTGTTTGTCTTCCATTGTACCTCACATAAGTTTGTCATTGAGATCAACACACACTCATCTCACATATCTAATAAAGTAAAAAAAAAAGTGACCATGTCAAGTCACTTCAGCACACTGATGTACACAGGGTGTATGACTCCTCTGAGCTGCACAGCACTGATTCAGGAGTCGAACAGCGTGTATTAAATATGACAGCTGACGCCTGCTTTTATCTCAGCAGAACAGTTCTGAAATCACCTCATGTCCTTTAAAAAGAGATGTGTTTGAGTCTCTCCGCTTCTATCATTTAGCATCTCTTATTTCAGCTTCTTCCTGTTCTGTCGATGTCTGCTCTGAAGACCTCCGCTGCTGACTCAGGCTGAGGTGGAACGACTCTGTAATGTAGGTTTCTCACTGGAGGAGGGGGGAAATTCGCTGTCAGTTTATATCTAAACCTGACATTACACTCCACAGCTGACTGTGAGTGTCACCTGATGCACTCCGCCTCTTCAGTAGAGTCGGGCAGCTCCAGTCGTCTGGTTTCCGGGAGCAGGAAGCACAGAGCTCCACTGACCACTGCCATGCCACTGTAGCAGACGATGGGAACGGACCAGTGGTACAGGGCCATCATGTTGACCACTGGGGACAATGTCCCGCCGATTCTGCTGACGATGGAGCCCAGACCAGAAGCTGTTTGTCTGGAACAGTACAATGCACAATTCCAAAGATGAAATTATGATAAGATACATGAAGCATGAACAAATGAAATGGACTCCAAAAGCAGCTTCAGAAAGTCACGCCAAACGCCCTTCTCCTGGGCAACATTCCGCCCTTGCTGCGCTGATTCGCCGACCAAACTACAACTCCCTTACCCCCTCGACTTGAGAACAAGACCCCAAGATACTTAACCTTCTCCTCTTGAGGTAGGAACTCATTCCTCACCCAGAGAGAGCAAACCATCCTCATCCCAGCCGCTTCACACTCAGATGCAAACCGAAGGTCGCACAGGGATGAAGCCATAAGAACTGTAAATAGCAGGGACTGGATCCTCACACACACAATTCCAACTCCAAAACGCAAACCCTCACCAACAGAGCTGTGCCTCGAAATCCTGTCCATGAAAACCAAAGACAGGATTGAAGACAAAGCACAACCCTGGCAGAGAACAATCCCCACTGGAAACACATCAGACTTGCATCCAAGGATCCAGATCCAACTCCCACTGCGGGAATACAGAGATCGAATGGCCCTCAGTAGGGAGCCTCGCACCCCATACTCCTAAAGAACCTCCCACAACTTGTCCCTGGGCTTAGCCTGAGAACTGTTGAGAGAGTAAAGAGTTGGTCTGCAGTTCCACAGCCAGGACGGAACCCGCATAGCTCCTCTTGAATCGGAGCTTCAGCAATCGATCGGACCCTCTTCTCCTGTACCTTGGAGTAGACCTTACCAGGGAGGCTGAGGAGTGTTATTCCCCTGTAGTTGGAACCATCCCTCTGTTCCCCCTTTCTAAATAGGGGAACCACCAGCCCAGTCTGCCACTCGTCCGGCACTGACCCAGACATCTACGCAATGTTGAAGAGGTGTGTCAGCCAAGACAGACCCTCAACACCCACAGCCTTCAGCATTTCTGGGCGAATCTCATCGACTCCCGCAGCCTTGCCACCGTGGAGCTTTTTCACTACCTCAGAGAGCCCGAAATATCAGCCAAGACATCATCCTCCAGCTTTGTCTCCCTTGCAGAGGATGGAACGTCCGGGTTACGGAGTTCCTCAAAGTGCTTTTTCCAACAACCAATTCCATCCTCAGTTGAAGTCGACAGTGTTCCATCCTCACTGTAAACAGCCTGAATATTCTGCTGTCTCCCCCTTCTGACATAACTGGCCCTTTACCAGAAAAGCCTTGGTACCGACCCAAAGTACCTTACATACAGAACATCTAAGTAAGTCCATCTTTTATATCTAATAATAATTTTAAAAACTGCTTCTATTTATATCTAAATGAATGTTGTCTGGTGGCTTTACGACCTTACTGCAGTATTAATTTAAGGATTGGCAGGAGACACATCATGGAGGCCATGTATCATGTGACCATTGAGCCTGTAAACTAGTTTCATCACATCTAACCAGGGAGACATCTCACCGTATCGACGTTGGGAAGAGCTCCTGGATGTACACATTACACACGGATCCAGCCCAGTTGGTTAGGAACCGTCCTGAAGTAGCCAGCAAGGTGATGACGACAGACTGACCTTGGAGAGAGGATGGAGTCAGAGAAAGTATTGACTTCAGATATCAATTCACTGCATGTTTACTGTTATATTTAAGGTATTAAATATTATTGCTGTGTTATTAAACAGCATGCCATGACAGCAGAACTCACCGACTACTGGGAGCATCATGAAGCACAAGAAGCCTGCCGTCAGCAGAGTTCCCATCAACGACATCTTCCTCCCGACAGCTTCCAGCAGCCAGATGCCAAGAATGTGGACCGGAAGTTCCGTCAGACCGAATATGAGCTGAGTCAGAAAGATGTTGAGGCCAAAATTCCCCATGTTGAACGAGAGGCAGTAGTAGGTGAGACTCCCGGAGAACCTGCGGAACATTGTGCTTCAGTTTGAACGGAAGTTTGTTGGGAGACTGGAGATGATTTCATGTTACCATGCAAACGTGATGACTAACAAGTTCCTCCTCAGTACGGACGACCGGAAGAACACTGTAGTTCTGCTCTCCTGCACTTGGTCTTTGACGGAAATCTGCCACACAGAACTTACATTAAACTCAAACACATGGTGAGGCTTCAAATAGGCCTTTGATTCGGCCAGTTGAAGCTGAAACCACTTTCTTTCTTTCTTTCTACTCCTAGTTAACTGTATCAGGATGTATACATTTAGGTTGTAACCGGATGTTTAGTTTATCTCTTGCCATTTAGTGATAAGAACAAGGGTTGGTGAATCTCAGCACCTTTGTCAGTAGAGCTTCAGGAAAGGGGCGTTTGTTGATGGTGGCCACCCTCGCCAGCAGCACTTTAGCCTCTTCTGTCCGTCCCCTGTACAGCAGCCAGCGGGCAGATTCTGGAACAAACCTGAGGAAGCAGAGCCTCAGTAAAGCACCTGTCCACGACAAGCAACAGTGGAGTGTGAAAACTAACCAGATATAAATGACCACCACAGACAGTGGAGCTACAGTGAGGAGCTGAGCCAGTCTCCAGTCTCGGATCATGTAGATCAGACCAGCCAGGACACACTGGCCGATGGCGTTAAATACCTGGGTCACGCACGCACCCCAGGACCGTCTGGACACTCCGATCCACTCTGTGGCTACAGACAGAAAAGAAAGCTGTCTCTGACCACTTTCTTTCAGCAAAATCTTTCTATTTAACTCCAGGCAGATGCTCAAGCCAGATGAAACAGCACCTTATGCTTTTCTTATTTGTCTCCCATTTACTCAATATATTTGCCTGGAATCATTTTTTTTCCTTAAGAATTTAAGAATGAAGAAAGCAAAGAGTGCACGTTTCTCAAGCAGGGAAAAAATGGCTTTTGCTTGAGCGCCAATGTGCGGTCTTCTGTGCAAGTGCCTGATTTAAATGTCATCTTTTTACGGTATTTACTGACTTGCATTATGTATCACGGTGTGAGGTGTGTCTCCCCGCTTTCTGGTTGAAGTGTGGGGGGAAACTTCACATTGAAAGAGCCTACTAGGTTCTACTATTGGCCAATCATAACAAAGGGGGACGTGGTTTTATTCATCTGTTATGGTGTGTTTGGGGGATCTCAAAAAGCACATGGGTCAAACTCAATGCGTCAAATCGAGGCCCCCCAAGTTATATGAAGTGGCCTCTATGCGTGCAGTAGCATGAAAGCAAATCCAAGTGCTCACGAAGAAAACAATGTACCTGGTTTTCCCATTGAAAAGGATGTTTTCTATCAAGCACAGTTTATACATTGATAGTATTATCTTTTGATGTACAATTTCTTTCAGTTTTGAGTCAAAATAAACCTTGGTGTTATTTGCTGCCCTCCAAAGACATGTTATTTTCTCAACTAATGGCAGAAGTTACATTTTGTTAGCAGAAAATGAACCTTTAAGAGGTGTTGTTCAGTGTGGCATGTCCACTTTCATTCAGTCTGAAAAGCTGCTGGACAATGAGTGAATACTGAGTCAGCAATGACACTTTACCCAGAACGACGGCGTTCACTCGGTATCCTCCGTATCCCATTCCTACCATGAACTGGGAGGCATAATACAGATGCAAATTGTGACATAGTCCGGTGGTAGCAGTGAACACCAACAGCACCACGACGGGTATCTGAGTTGCACGCTTCCGACCAAACCTGGAAAATGTGGAAATTTATATGAATCCGGAGCTTAACATTTGAAAAGGAGCCGTACTTACGATTCAGCAAAAGGTCCAAACAAGAGACACCCAATGAGGATTCCAGCCATTAGGACCGTTTGCGCTACTTGTAATAAATAAGCTCGACTACAAACCAGATCAAACTGGAGAAGAAGGAGAGCGTTACTAAAGAGTGTTGTTGAACTTGTCGGTCATGTGATTCTCACATCGGTGACTATGGTGGAGGTGTAGAGCGAGCTGTGGTACAGCCACCCGCTCACACACTCAGTGGTCTCTCTGAGGCCACGCCGTCTGATCTCACTGATGCTCCAGTCCACAGGAACAAACATCCGGCACCGGCTGAAGCTCCCATCCTGCTCCCGGGGTACGGTCAGGTTCAGCTGCTCCCCTGGGCTCAGGTTCGGATCGGCTCTCAGGATCCAGTCAGTGTTACAGTGGCGCTCCGGATCTGACTGGACAAAGTACACACTGGCGAAATGAAAGCATAAAATCATGTTTGGCAGGGTAAGGGCAAATAAGATAAGCTTCTGGAATGTCCCAAATTCCCCAATAGCCCGAAGGATTTCTCCAAAGTCCGACATTCTTATGCATTTGCTTTTATATTTTCTGCTTGACTATGACCTTTGTGCCAACACAGGGTTGCATTTAATACTTAAACCCGGCACAACAGGCCCGCAGGAGCAGGCTTCAGCGGACACGCCCCTGTCCCTGACGTATTGTTTTCTAGCGTAAAAGGTGAGGGCTGAACCAACATCAGAACGTGAAACAGCGAGTTTGTGCCAGAGATGACATTTATTGCTTCACTTTCAAAGTCGGTTTTGAACTGTCACATCATCAAAGTCAATAAAAGTCATGTGTCATGATTCGCTTTTATTTTGCACCACTTCCTCTTTTCGTCTCCTTCTCCTCTGATTTTTTTGGAGCTTCACTTTGGAGCCGGCACTCAGCTGGAACTAATCTACACATCATCATCCCTCCCCTTCTTAAGCACCTTGGTTCCAGCAGTGAGTGCCAGATCGAATCAACTTATAGCTAGGTAATTGGCTTCCGCGTTTACTTCCCTTTGTCCGCTCGCTCTGTATTTTCTAATCTCTTGGTTTAGTCTCCCTGGTGCCTGAGTTAGGTTTGTGAGTGAGCAGACGCTTTCCTTCTCTGCTCGAGAACCCCTAATTCCTTCACCAGATAATTATTCTGGAGAGATCGGGGCATGTTCCAGGTTTCTACTACAGTGTAGTCTGGTTTTTGAACTGCAGCCACGTTCCTATGTTTCTGATCGGGCAAAGATTGCTTACGTTATTAATCTTCTCAGAGACCGAGCGGCTCAGTGGGCGGCACCGTTGTGGGAGTCTAAGTCACCGGTGCTTGAAACATTTATTTCTTTTTCCACTGAGATGTGCCGCGTGTTTGACGCTCCATACAAGAGCGGAGCTTGTTCTTCCCGTCGTCTTCTTAATCTCCAGCAAAACGCACTGGAGTCAAGCTATCCGACTCTTCCGCGGTCGCAGTCAAGCTATCCACAGTCAGATTTTCAGTGCGCGCAGAGACATCACATTACGGTAGCAATGAAACGGAGCCGAAGACTGCGAGTTGAAACAAATAAAGCGAATGATTCTTGCGACAGAAGCTTTTCCACGTTATTTTTTATTTTGAGCCGAATTAATATTTGGACGAGAGATATAAAAATCTGTATCATTTTGGTCAAACATGATTGGTGTTTTTATTTTAGGTGTGAAACATCCGGAATGACATCATTAATTTAATCAATGCAGTCCCGCTAACACTCTGTAATAATACATTTCAATATCTTAGATCATTTTTACTTTGACTCATTATTTATGCAAATGCCTGTGATTAAATATGCATTTATATGACAGTGCACTGTACTTTGACCAAATACTACACGGAAATGTGCAAAGGTCTGCGAATAACAACATCACCAGCTCATAGTAGAGAGTCGTAGCTACCACCAGAGTGATTTTGGTCCCGTGTCATGGCAGCATTTTGGAATAATCCAGGATTCAATGTGTAATCCAAACATGTCTATTGCAGCATCGAAGAGTGATCGATAGATAGACAGACAGACAGACACAAATATTGGACACACAGACAGACATGTACATCTTTATGGCTCCCTCAACATAAATAGATGGCTTATTTACAGTCTATTTACAATATATACACACTCCCAGTATACATGCCAGTGATGCTTTCACTCTTCAAAGCATTTTGGGCAGAACCATTCTTCTTCTGAGTTGATGGCTGTTTCGGGAATGTCAATGCAAGTATGATGATACCATTCATTGCAGGCATGGCACTGAACCATCAGTTCTCCATTTTGCGCTGTACGACGCACACAGTACACATGGACAGTGCATTGGCTTCCTTGTTGCCCCTCATGTGTTTTCTTTTCAAATGGAAATTTGGGTGCAGTTTTCTTTTTGAATGATGAAAACAAGGGTGCTCTCATGCCCTTCTCTTTAAAGAGCCTAATTTTTTTGCATATAGCCATCATGACATCACCAGCATTTTGAATCAAAATCACTGGCTTACCAGTGACGAAATAGATTTGGCCTCCTACTTACTACCTTGCAAGACAGCACCCAGAGTTGGACGGATTCCAGTCAGTCCTTCTTTTCTCAGTCATTGGGAATGGTGGAGTGGTTGGAAGCCCCTAGTCCAAGTTTGTTCAGGTTCTCCATGTGGGTGGCAATCATTGGGTGACGGTCAGTAATGTGTTCTGTGGACCAAATGAGCTGGCCATTTATGACAGCCAGAGGAGAAAGGACTACAGCTCAGCCACAATACTGTCATGGCTGTTACGGCCAGTTCGAAGCCATTTCACCATTCACAGACCTGTAGTCCAGGAACACCTGTGGCCTTTTTGCAATTTTTGTGCGTCGTACAGCGCAAAATGGAGAACTGATGGTTCAGTGCCATGCCTGCAATGAATGGTATCATCATACTTGCATTGACATTCCCGAAACAGCCATCAACTCAGAAGAAGAATGGTTCTGCCCAAAATGCTTTGAAGAGTGAAAGCATCACTGGCATGTATACTGGGAGTGTGTATATATTGTAAATAGACTGTAAATAAGCCATCTATTTATGTTGAGGGAGCCATAAAGATGTACATGTCTGTCTGTGTGTCCAATATTTGTGTCTGTCTGTCTGTCTATCTATCGATCACTCTTCGATGCTGCAATAGACATGTTTGGATTACACATTGAATCCTGGATTATTCCAAAATGCTGCCATGACACGGGACCAAAATCACTCTGGTGGTAGCTACGACTCTCTACTATGAGCTGGTGATGTTGTTATTCGCAGACCTTTGCACATTTCCGTGTAGTATTTGGTCAAAGTACAGTGCACTGTCATATAAATGCATATTTAATCACAGGCATTTGCATAAATAATGAGTCAACGTAAAAATGATCTAAGATATTGAAATGTATTATTACAGAGTGTTAGCGGGACTGCATTGATTAAATTAATGATGTCATTCCGGATGTTTCACACCTAAAATAAAAACACCAATCATGTTTGACCAAAATGATACAGATTTTCATATCTCTCGTCCAAATATTAATTCGGCTCAAAATAAAAAATAACGTGGAAAAGCTTCTGTCGCAAGAATCATTCGCTTTATTTGTTTCAACTCGCAGTCTTCGGCTCCGTTTCATTGCTACCGTAATGTGATGTCTCTGCGCGCACTGAAAATCTGACTGTGGATAGCTTGACTCCGACCGCGGAAGAGTCGGATAGCTTGACTCCAGTCAAAACGCCAGATCTGAGTCGGTTTCAGAGTATTCTCTTCGTTTCCGGGTAGCTGCTGCTGAGAGTGGCTGGAACGAGCCTGCTCTTAAGTCCGCTTTTTCTAGAGGTTTGTCTAGCGAGATACAGGACCAACTTTCCACTCGGGACGAACCCGAGTCACTGGAGGACCTGATCACTCTGGCTATAAAAATAGATAATCGCATCCGGGAACGCCGCCGGGAGACACAGACCGGTATCCAGAAGACTGGCGCTACGCTACTGCCATCTGCCGGTCAAAGCAGAGCATTACACCTGGAAACTTATGCGTCTGTGGAACCCATGCAGGTGGGGAGAGCTCGTCTCTCACCTGAGGAACGGCAGTACCGGCTCACTCATGGACTTTGTTTATACTGTGGTGTTGCTGGTCACCTCATTAGGCCATGTCCTGTATGTCCTAAGAGTTCTCGTCCTGTGACTCGTTCTCAGGTCAGTCACTGAGAGCGAGGCACTAGAGGATTATATTAATAACTCTCTTGCAGCCGGCCTCATCCGGCCTTCTTCCTCACCTCTTGGGGCAGGATTCTTCTTTGTCTCTAAGAAGAATGGAACTCTCAGACCGTGCGTTGATTTTAGAGGCCTTAATAACATAACGATTAAGAATCGTTATCCCCTTCCTCTAATGGACCCTTCTTTTGAACCCCTAAATCAGGCTACTATTTTCTCCAAGCTGGATCTCAGAAATGCTTATCACCTTGTACGAGTCCGGGAGGGGGACGAGTGGAAGACCGCTTTCGGTCATTTTGAATACCTTGTCATGCCTTTCGGATTTACTAATGCTCCTGCAGTCTTTCAATCTTTAATAAATGATGTTCTCCGGGATATGATCAGTCTCTTCGTGTTTGTTTACCTTGACAACATTCTTATTTTCTCAAGAACTCTTGAAGAACACCAGCAACATGTACGACTGGTGTTACAAAGACTGCTCGAGAACAGACTTTATTGTAAGGCTGAGAAATGTGAATTTCATCTGGAGCCCAACACCTTCCTTGGTTTTATTCTCGGTCAAGGTCAACTACAACCTGATCCTGCTAAGATTCAAGCTGTGCTCAATTGGAGAGTTCCCTCCACACGCAGACAATTGCAACAGTTTTTGGGTTTTGCTAACTTCTATCGACGATTCATCCGAGGTTTCAGCAAGGTGGCTGCCCCTCTCACCCTTCTGACGTCTACAAAGAAGTCCTTCCAATGGACACCTGAGGCAGATTCTGCCTTCAAAGAACTACTCCACCTGTTCTCCACAGCTCCGATCCTTCGCCATCCCAACCCTTCTCTTCAGTTCCTGGTGGAGGTGGATGCATCAGACTCTGGCATTGGAGCTGTTCTCTCACAACGGGATCCCTCGGATCGTAAGGTTCACCCATGTGCATTCTACTCAAGGAAGCTAACCTTCTGTTTGTATTTTTGATCTCTGGTATTGATTATTGTGGAGTCTTTGTTGAGATTAAATATTGTATTCTACTCCGTGAGTCTAATTCATTAAGGCATTTGGGTCCCGCTCCGCGAACTCCTACAATATGGCTATTGAACCTGGCTTGATAACAGCCCCACCTTCCTTCCAGCTCTCATCCCCCTTTCCTTTTCTTCTTTCTTTCTACAGTTAACATCCTGTTCATTTTCTTCCACTCCTGGGTCCACTCCCTTTTTTCTGTGTGACTATACACCCAGCCTGATCTCGTAACTGCCAGTATTACTCCTTCATTTGCCCGTGTTCTTGACCTCAGATGTGGGTCCTAGCGTAGCTGGCCCTTGCTGTATTGACCTTGATTCCAGGTTCTGGGTTTTGTCCAGGGTGTGCTTTTCCATTTCTTTAAAAACACACAGGAACCTTTAATCGCAAGAAAGTTCTGGAAACCTGGTTCTGGAGGACACATGTCCAATGAAGGAAAGAACTAGAGTTTTGTGGATTTTGGTGAAAAATGTCCTTCCAGGTTAGATCTGCTCTCCATGTTCTTGGTGCTTGTGTTTCTGGAAAACATTAAATATGTTCACGAGATAGTTATTGTTATGCTTACCAACCCAAACAAGTCCAGCCGATCTGGTCCAATGGAGGTATTACCTGGTCCCTTCTGCCTCGGCGGCAGAATCCGGCAGCTCCGTTCGTCTGGTTTCCGGAAGTAGAAAGACAAGAGCTCCACTGAGCGCGGTGAGGCTGCTGAAGATGATGATGGGCGCTGCCCAGTGGTACACAGCCAGCATGTTGACTGAAGGAGACAGAAGGCCAGCTATTCGAAAGGCGATGGAACCCAAGCCCACAGCCGTTTGCCTGGAGGAGTCCACCACAAGACCATCTCAGACACACAAATGTATCCACTTATTTTGTGCGCAGACTGATCATGGCCTGCTTGAAGGCTATAATATGCGTAAACATCGCCATCTGTTGGGCTCAGAAAATGAGGTCGATTGAGTGAGTGAGTTACACACCTGACTGACGTGGGAAACAGCTCCTGAATGTAAACCATACAAATGGAGCCGGCCCAGTTCAGGAAGAACTTCCCGACTGTCACGAGAGCCGTGATCGCAGCAGCATTCTCTGCCAACACATTTCATGGGGTCAGCTCAGCAACGTTCTTCTCAGTAAGCCAGGACCATGAAGATCACCTTGTGGAAACGCCAGAGTCAAGAGGCAGACAAACGCTCCGGCTAGCAGAGTCAGGATCAGGGACCGTTTTCTTCCGGTCAGCTCCAGGAAGAGGATGCAGAGGAGGTGAGCCGGAGTCTCACACGCTCCGAACAGAAACTGCACCAGGAAAATGCTCAGGCCGAACTTCCCCACGTTCAGTGAGAGGCAGAAGTATCCCAGGTTGAGAGAAAACCTGGTCGCCATGTCAATAATTCAGATTAACATTCAGTCCCTTTATGAATGACTGGAAAAGTTAGAGTGTCACTCACCAAGCAAACGATACGATGGCCAAATACTTCATCAGGACCCCAGAGCTGAGTAGAGCTCGGATTCTACCCTTTTGGACCGGTCCTTCCTCTTTCACCTGCAAAGACTTTCAAACATCACTGCTGCTGCTACAGTCTGTGAGAGTCTCAGGGGACACGAGTCCATCAGACTACTGAGCGGGTTGGACTTCATTGACGTGTCCCTCATTGCTAGCAGTGAGACGATATAGTGGGTCCAGATTTTAATACGTATATATATATATATATATATATATATATATATATATATATAGAGAGAGAGAGAGAGAGAGAGAGAGAGAGAGAGAGAGAGAGAGAGAGAGAGAGTTTTATTAGGTAATAATTTATTATTATTTTTAGTTCAATTGTAAATATTATATTGGTCATATGTAAGTTACACAGGTATATAACATTTCATTTTCCTTTTTTGCAAGTACATCTAGTCACTCAAAATATATTGAGAAAAATGTAAATGCATTTTGAAATTCATATTTACATGTTTTATATTGACAATGTTTATATACAATAAATGTATAAAATGAAATAGCACACAATCAGACAATTTAAGCATTTTTTTCATCAAAAATTTCATGGCATAACTAAACTTGTTTATATCAGTACCTTTTTCTTCCATGTTGTTACTCAAGGTCAATATTTTTTCTCATTATATCAAGGATTTTTTTTCCTAAATCTCTAGGGGGTATTTGGCATTACAGCCCACCCAGAGCAGTCGCAGCATGTATTTGGCCACATCTGTCACCACATTTACAGGTTGTAACATCAGAGAGCTCCTTTGCAAAAGCAGCAGATAAAACACTGACCTTGTGCAAATAATCCTCAGGAATATTTCTTTTATTAATTGCAGCAACTTTTCTGATCAGTGTCTTTGCTTCTTCAGTCCTTCCTCGCTCCAGCAGCCACCTGGCAGATTCGGGGATGAACCTGTGAAGTTACAGCAACAAAAGGTGTCAGAGTTACGGTGCATCGCAACAGGTCCTTGCAACAGGTCCCATGTTGGGCTCGGTAGAATGTTTTACTGGCCACCATGACAGAGCAGACCAGTGGATCCAGTACAGTAGTGATTCAGGTGGGGCGACTGTTCCCGTCAAACTCATGTAAAAACGATTCTCTATAAGTGGCCATAAATGTTTAGGCAAGTGTATCACATGATGTGATGGGATTCATAGGACACTTGGGAGTGCAATTACAGACTGGACAATGAAGCAACATCTATAACTGTGGTTATATTCAAGTTTTTATATCGCCTTATTTAAACTAAAGCTCTTTTAATGTCTTATTTGTATAAGAATTTCAATTTTATAAGTCACAATAATATTTGTGAGTCACAAAAATATCTTTTTTGTATAAGAATTTCAATTTTATAAGTCACAATAATATTTGTGAGTCATAAAAACATCTTTTTTGCATAAGAATTTCAATTTTATAAGTCACAATAATATTTGCGAGTCATAAAAATATCTTTTTTGTATAAGAATTTCAATTTTATAAGTCACAATAATATTTGCGAGTCACAAAAATATATTTTTTGGATAAGAATTTCAATTTTATAAGTCACTATAATATTTGTGAGTCACAAAAATATCTTTTTTGGATAAGAATTTCAATATTATAAGTCACAATAATATTTACGAGTCACAAAAATATCTTTTTTGTATAAGAATTTCAATTTTATAAGTCACAATAATATTTGCGAGTCACAAAAATATCTTTTTTGGATAAGAATTTCAATTTTATAAGTCACAATAATATTTGCGAGTCACAAAAATATCTTTTTTGGATAAGAATTTCAATTTTATAAGTCACAATAATATTTGCGAGTCACAAAAATATCTTTTTTGGATAAGAATTTCAATTTTATAAGTCACAATAATATTTACGAGTCACAAAAATATCTTTTTTGGATAAGAATTTCAATTTTATAGATCACAATAATATTTACGAGTCACAAAAATATCTTTTTTTGTATAAGAATTTCAATTTTATAAGTCACAATAATATTTGTGAGTCACAAAAATATCTCCACAATAATATAGTCACAATAATCACTGGTGACCAAATTCCAATGGGGAATCTGTGGAGGATCTGCGGAGAACGCCGGCCAGAAGACAACCGCCGTCAGTTCGTGGCTCGCTCTGGTGTGACCCTCTGTGCCCTGTTCATATCGTGGATGATTCCTCTCCTGACTGTGGACGTTTTTCTGAACTGTTTGATTTTATTTTCCGGACTCTGTCTCCCTCTTGTGTTGAGAATTTTGTGTTAAATTAAATTAAATTGAATTACAAATAATGTTAAAGTTTAGTGTAATTTAATTTTCTGGATTTAGTTTCTGATGGTCTGCCTCTGACTGTTAAACTTATAAAATCAGTTCACATACTTGTTGACTTTCCACACTCAGAAGGACTCAGTTTGCATGTGCAATAGTAATAAGGATCGTGGAGAGTCAGTCAGAGGCGCTTGTTTGTGTTGCGGCTGCTTCTCATTGGTCCACAGTTTCATAACGTCACTGGTGATGTTTCATCCTCATACAAATGATATTGTTGCGTTTGTGGTTGACCTACTGACCCCCACTGCCGCCGCACAACTCAAGAAAAGATGGCTCAGGATTGCATATACACACCATATATATATGAAAACCAGGGCCTGTAATCCAGCAATGGCAAACTGTGCCACCCTCCAGTCACGGATAAAATAGACGATCCCGGCCATGGCACACTGTCCGGCACAAGCAAACATCTGACTCACGCAGGAGGCAAAGGAACGCTTGGTGACACCGATCCACTCGGTAGCTGTGGAGAAAGGAGGAGGAGGAGGTAAGAAACATTCCTGCCCTCAAGATGAGATGAGAACTGACCAAGTGATAGACACAAACCTAAGACTGTGGCATTGATCCGGTACCCAGCCAGCCCAGAGCCGAGCATGAACTGAGCCACCAGGAAGACGTAGTGGTTTGGAGACAGGGCGGACACGATGATGAATACCATCATGAGCACCGTGGGAATCTGTGTGGTTCTCAGGCGGCCGTACCTGAAGCAAAGAAAACACGTACTTAATAGCTATGTGCCTGGTCTCACCCACCCGCTTCACATCCACTGTCATGAACCTCTTTAAGGTCACTTTACCAAGTAAGTCCTTTTCTAAAATCCTTCATCTGAGCTGCCCTCGTGTCGAAACCCTCCGAGTCAACTTAATATTCAGCTTCAATCGGAATAATCATCTTTTTCTTTGTTCCTTTTAACAAATAGAAACGTTTTTCAGGGGTGGGATTCAATTTTTTGTGATTAATCTCAATTAATCGCAGTTTAATGGTATAAGAATATTTGCCACAAGACGCCACATTTTTCAACTTGAATGAATTTGGTATATTACTGAAGTGATGGAGCCATACATACATCTAAACAACAAAATATTGTTTATTTTGTATCAGTTTGACAATAGCACAATAAATCACGTTGATGGCTATATTCAAGTTTTTATATCACCTTATTTAAACTAAAGGGCTTTTAATGTCTTGAAAATATTTATATAAGAATTTCAATTTTATAAGAAAGTCAAGTCCATTCAGAGTAGTGGAAACCCTGGCCATTGTGTAGTGAAAAACATCCCTGAACAAAAGCAAACAGATGCTTTTATTTGCTTTTGTTCAGGGATTCCTCCATGTTTGCTGTTGTTGTTATCATCCTAGCTGCCACGTGTCTTGTGCATCAGTGTGATCAGTGGACCAGGAACTCCTGCACTCATCCGCACACATCGCAAGTCCTGGACCGCATCGCTTCCGTTCCCGAGCACAATTTTCCTGCAGCTCCCAGCTGCACACCTCAGTGTTCTGGGAGTTTGACATGAACGATGTTGTCCACCTAGACAGCGATCAGACCCTTTACTGCCTGGCATTTATCATGTTTGTGTGAAGTTGCACTGTACAGGTAGTTTCCAGCATCTAGAGCTGAGTCGCCTGAGGCGAGAAGCTCACCACCCGATGAGAGTTTCCCAAGACAAAGTGCAGGTCCACGGCCAAAACCCGACTCGCTTGTGTAGGCATCTCGGAGTTCTTTTTTTTTCAATCTGTGCAAGCAATTGATGATGGAAAGTAGAAGACAATGTGATATTTCTGCTGCCCTTTATGATAAAACTAGCTTTGATTTATTTTGTTTTTGTTCATAGGGACAATAAGATTGTTTTCCAGTGACTAACATGCAGATGCATGACTTTGAATGCCAGCTTCTTACGATTCAGCAGAAGGTCCGAACATAAAAGAGCCAGCGAGAAAACCAGCCATTGAGATTGTCTGTGTAACTTCCGCCATGTTGGATTTGCCACACACCAGATCAAACTGTAAAAGAGGCAGAGGGTGAGGCTCAGAAACAGGCAGAAACAAACACGCAGCGTCACTCACATCGGTGACTATGGTGGAGGTGTAGAGCGAGCTGTGGTACACCCACCCACTCACACACTCAGTGGTCTCATTGAGTCCACGCTGTCTGATCTCACTGATGTTCCAGTCCACAGGAACAAACATCCGGCACCGGCTGAAGCTCCCATCCTGCTCCCGGGGTACAGTCAGGTTCAGCTGCTCCCCTGATGTCAGGTTCGGATCGGCTCCCAGGATCCAGTCTGTGTTACAGTGGCGCACCGGATCGGATTCAATGAACAGAAAACTACAAAAATAAAGGGGCAGGATGAAATTCGGGAAAGATAATCCAAGAAGAATGAGTTTCTGGAATAATCCGAAATCACCAATGATCTTCAGGATCTCCCCAAAAGCCATGTTGGGTCCCGACTGAAGAACTGATTTAGACTCTGGCACAAGCGCAAGTCAATGTTTAACAACTTGTGGTCAGTAACTAAATGTGAGGAGGGATAACAAGTCTGCAGCGAATGTAAGCCATGTGTGATGACACCTTAGCTGACAAAGATCAGCTCCCCGCGGCGTCAGTGTTTGTCTTCTCCTGGTCTCACAGCAGAACCATCTACACTGAACTACCAAAGGTGTCAGATGCCTTTGAATGTTAGTTCTGCTGAGTCTTAGGACAGAAAATATACTCCTAAATTGGATATCATTGTGGTGAGTACTGAGGTTGGCAGGTTTGGAATATATCAGGGGTCACCAACCTTTTAGCGACAGCGAGCTACTACAAGGGCTGCCATCGGTTCAGTACACATTTCTGAAATCAGGATAAACAATAGATGATAAATTCTCTTCTTCTCAAATGCTTGGCTTATTGCTGAGTTTTCACAATAATATAATAAACAAAAAAACACAATATCAAAGTAATCCAACGTAATAAGATGGTTATTACATGAAAATTATTATTATTAATATATATTGTTTTATTGTCAGGACCCGTACCCCTGGTATATATACACTTACAAATAGCTTTCAAGGACATTTGCATCTCAGCAAGGGGAAGCTTTGACTGAACAGTAGTGATGGGCTGATGAAGCTTCATGAAACAGTGTCTTCATTTTCAGAACCCACTCGATGGCACTCTGCTGTAAAATCTTTGGATTTGAACAACCACTTAAATGAAACCTCACATAACTTTTAAACCAGCAGCGCCATCTACTGAGCGCTGAAAATGAGGTGTTTCATGAAGCCTCATCAGGCCACCACTGTACCGGAGTAGAGCATGAAAGCTGTTGACTTAGCAGGTGAATAATAAAGTAGAAAATAAAAAGATAATGACTAATATAATTAAAAACACATTCATTCATTCATAACATGATAGTGGAATCGAGTAACACTTGATCACAGTCCAAAGTAGATTATCTTGAAATCTATGGATCCCTCAAGCACAACTCAGGGATTCTGGGAAGAAATGATGATTATTTCTGTGACCACCATGATGGAAAACCATTGCTGCAGTGACTCTGCAAATCAATGTTTAACATAAAGCAGTGGGTAACTGAGTGTCAAGGAAAGTGCACATTGTTGCACGTGTGTCAAAGATTCAGCTGATCAAACAACCTGCTGTCAAGATCTATGTTGTCATCTATTGAGACACGCTATTGCACCAGTTTGAAACAGTGCATTAAACAATAAGCACTTTTCTTTTTTCTTCTGTTGGTTCACATGCACACAATAGTGTGGTGTTTTTAGAGAAAACTTTGGGTTGGTGTTCATGTCATGCAGATTCAGAGCAACCCCCACCTCTTTCTCTTCCCCCACTCTGCACACTGAAGTAGAGTCACTTTGAAGAGAACTGGAAAGATGAACATTATAACACTGTAAAAAACAAACTAAAAACAAAAAAAGAATATTTTATTTTAAGTATTACTAAAAATTAAATATGGGTAAAATGTATCTGGAAAAAAAGAGTATTGAAAAAAAGAATTAGCACTTAAAATATATATTTAAAGATAAATTTACCTTTTATGTTGTATTTTCAGTCAATCGTTTTATTTTCAAATACGTTTTTTATTTTTATTTATTTATTTGACTGCCAATTTCAGCAGGTGCCATTCTAGGCCCACAACTTTACTTCCAAACTAAATGGCTTTCAATGCAAACTAAGCACCCACTTTAGTGCTCCTAATGTGTCAGGTATTATTCCTCTTGTTGATTTTTTTGTGTTTGTTATGTAGCAGACTAGTGATGGGCTGAGGAGGCTTCATTACACAGAGTTGCCATTTTCAGAGCACAGCACATGGCACTGTCAGTTTCAAAATGATGGGTCATTGTAAAGGATGGTCAAATCCGAGAGTGCCATCTAGTGGTAGACACGGTTTCATGAAGCTTCACTAGCCCATCACTGACTGTTTATTGCACTGTGGTCAGCACCGGCCCTGGAAACATGGTATATAAATAAACTGGACCAAGAGGACTCCTGCCTCCTGCTCATATTTACTCCACTATCAACCTCAGAAAACTGAGTCTGTTCAGTTCTTTTACTTTTGCTTCTATAGTAGTAACCACAACCATTTCACTTTCTACAGCTGGAACACCAGCATACTGTGTTCCTCCACATTTCTCCGCACAACTGGGTCCACCATTGAGAAATAAAGAAGCTCACTGCACAAACACACAGAAACTACAACATTCAATTCAGACAAAGCAGGATACAAGAGACCGAAGTAAAACTAATTGTTTATTTGTCATACATTGGCCTTCAGAAGTGAAAAATGCATCAAGTTAATCGTGACAAATCTCTAAGGTGCTGATTGAACAAATCAAGTGACTGTAGTAATGCCAGCATGACAGTGGAAACGATTAGCAAGTGTGGAGCGTTGATTCGGTATTTACATGAGAACGGATCAAGACGTGACCGAAGTCGAAGTATCGGAGCGATCGGGACCTCCGGGAACGTGTGACGGTGCTTGGAGGGGAATCAAACGGACATTTACAACATCTGTACAAACACCATTTACATTAGAACTGAGCGCAGCAGCAAACAACCTCACTGGGAGCAACCACGCGGGTGGGGTGGGGGGCATATGGGCGGTCATGTCAAAACAGCCAGAACACAATGAAAGACAAGTCAGTCCCCTCCCTCCCCCAACTTCTGAGATTTTGGTTCACTCAGATTAACACAGAATAACAGCAGGCGACAGCAACAGCCAGCTAGTGGAATGTTTGTTTTCCAAGCGAGGCAACATCTCAAATGCAAGGACTCAACCTTAAAGGACGCTTCGGTTTGAGTCTCAAGATCAGTCTAAACTCAGGTGAGACGCATCTCTGAAGATGGAACCACAGATGACATCACAGCCTTGCGGCCTCGTCTTTAGAGGATTCATCCTTGAAATGAACTGTATTCAGCATGTTTTTCTCAGTAGAACTATGGCCCTGAAATCCGTCTCTTCTTCACCAAGTCCTGTCCCTCTAGATTCATTACTTCACCGAGACCCGTGGATTAGGCTCCACCATCAGTAACTGAGAACTTTGTCGGTGCATGGTAACACAACTTAGAGCTTGTTTGTTTAAAATTAGAAATATTTTTAAAACCTCTACACTAAACTTGAGGTAAACCTTTGAGATTAGAAATGATCAGCAATCCAATTATTATTTTCAACTAGCATTCATTTACAGAATGATTCTTTGGTTCCAAATCCGAGGCCTTAGATAAAACCTGTGATTAAAATACGTATCAATTATTTGGAGGAGTAGCATTTGCCAGACAGTGAAACCATGCGATCACATTATTAAAAGCAGGTTTAAAAAAAAAAAAAAAAAAGTGACGTGCCATTTTTGAATGGTAAACTCAAGTTTACAAGAGTTTGTAAAGCTCTTGCCTGGGATCAATGAAGCATGTGAAAACTCCAGCACTCAGGATTCCTCCAACACTGCGTGATCAGGAATAAAGTGAGATTCTGGCTGCGCTGTGACCCAACTGGAAGCACTACAGGCAGGTGACCACGAGGTGCCAACACACAACTATTGCATAGAATGAATGACTTGGATTTCAATTGTTAAATTTAAAGGAGTAAACTTCAGGAGTGCATCGACAAACGTCTTTGGTTTTTGGTCCAAAACCACTGATGCCTCAGAGAAAGGAAGACTCCCACAACATCTCACTTCATTTCATTACAATTTGGTCGCAAGTCGATTGCGTCTCCTCTGATATGATTTCACGGATTAGAGCCCATAACCACCGACTGACAGCCATCAAATAGCACAGGGGCAAACTACAACTAAGGCTGGATCCCACTCCTCAGCTAAAGTGCCAGTTAGAGATGGCACGACACTCTTGTGGCACTGTTTTCTTAAAGAAGGCAAATCTTCCAGTTCTGGCAGGAGACGGTGGATTGTGCTTACCAATGGAAAAAGATAAACATGGAGTCGTCTTGTATGATTGCATCTCTTCTCCCGATCATAAGCGCACTGTAAACGTTTCTGTGATCAGCAGAGACGTGTCGAGTCCTGCGGTCGAATCGCACTCCTGCTGGCGCCCCCCTCCTCTCTTTGGCAGTAGTGGTACCTTAGAATTGGACTTCAAACTCTGCAAAAGCACGACTGGTCTTAAATGATGCTCAGCTGTGCGAAGCCGATGAGTTTAATGTCGTCTGGGATTTCGGACTCGTCCACGCCGGAGGCCTGAGGACGGTGAAAACAGCCTGCGTCACACCACGATCCAGGATTTCAAGCGTTTTAGACTATTATTCCGGACTGATCTTACCAGTTTGAACGTCACATTGTTGTTACTATGAGGATCGTCAACAATCTTCTGCAAATTGGCAGCAACTGCATCAAGAAAAATGAAGGAATCAGAGTCAGTGGAGAACCCATCCCTGGACAGGCCTCAACTGGCTACTACAACAGATCCAAAAACATAGTCCATTATCAGGTTTCCCCTACAAAAAATATCAAATTCACAGATTTAATTTGAAACTTTTCAGCATTAGCAATAGGTTTTGGTCGGGTTCTGCCGTTGCAACCGGATGGATGGTTTCTTGTTTTCTACTTACCAATGACCAAGTCCCTCCCATCTACCAGTCCAGCAGAGACCAACTCCTGAGAAACCCCGTCAGCAGAGTCTGAAAACACGGCAGGGAACAATATGAGACCAGACGTCTATTAAGATAGACAGTGCACGATTCCCACCTCTGCCTGACATGAACTCAAACTTGATGTCATTCAGCTCTTTTTTCGTGTTCCGCAATCTCAGGACCAGGCGGATGGGGATGCTGTCATCGGTGGCTTCCACTACCTGTAACTGTATTTCAGTAGAGAGATGAGTCATACGCCTGCGACAATGATGTTAAATGGTGTGTTATACAGCCCAGAACAGTGGACACATGTCATGAATGTACATATTGCAGTAGCAAGAACTTTGCAGTGCAAAAAGAAGTAGCAGTGAGAAATTTATTGCAACACCATTAATATAGTTTGTCAGCGGATCAAAAGTTTAAAATGACATCCTTTAAAGGCTAAAATCTTCCAAGAATTCTGGATCCAGTGTCATTTTCTGTGATCTCCTGATAGCAACGGCAAAAGCTTTTTCTCATGGAACAGGGTTGGATTGTTGTGCAGCAAGGCAAAAACCCTCGCAGCCTGCCAATGATGTTGACGTCGGGTGAGTAAGACTATTATTTACTGGCACTGACACAGTGGAGCCGATTGACTGTGCGTCACAACAGCCCAAATTCAAGTTGCTATTGGTGCCAAATGCAGACAGCACCAACTAGAGAAGGGTTTTAAGAACAAAAAACATCTTTAAAAACTTTGTCTCCATCAGCACCTCAAAATGTAGAATTGTACAAGTTTAGAATCTGGGCTGATGAGGCTTGTCAGTGGCCTTATTTTCAGAGGCCACTAGATGGGATTACAGCTACAACCTTTGGATTTGAGTAAACGCTTCAATGAAATCTCATATCAATTTTAAACCAAGAGCACCACCCAGTGGGGCCTGAAAATAAGGACACCGTTTCATTTCACTACCTAACAAAGAATACCTACATCTAAAACAGGACATTTGGGGATGAGTGGCAAGTGAAGTTTACAAAAAAATGGTTTCAGTTCCAGACAGAGAATGTCCTCTGTGGGGCCATCTCCATTCCCCTCCTGGAAACACCAGCATCAAACATGAAGGAACAAATATTTATGGAGATGACTAAGAATGCGCAGCAAATCATTACCAAGTCCTTCGCAATAGATATTTCAAAATTTTCAAAGCTCTACTCAGCACCTTCTTAAGCTCCAACAGTGCAAAATTGACATTTTGATCAGGAGTGTCTATATAAATTAGCCTGTCTAAACAGTGAGACCTTAGTTGAGCAGCAATAAATCACTCTGAATCAGAACAAGGCAGACATATCCACCATTAAGCTCAGA
Organism: Synchiropus splendidus; assembly: GCF_027744825.2. Classification (NCBI taxonomy): domain Eukaryota; kingdom Metazoa; phylum Chordata; class Actinopteri; order Syngnathiformes; family Callionymidae; genus Synchiropus; species Synchiropus splendidus. The sequence continues at coordinate 15,096,364 of NC_071346.1, read as the reverse complement.
GGTTATTGGAGGTCACAGATCAGGTTTTAAATGACCCACAGCTTCCACCATCGCACTGGCCTCATCCACCAGTTAATGCAGCAGTCAGTAAAATGAGATTTTAGACATCAGTTGAGGTTTTAAGTTTGACGTCAGGATCTGTTCAAGATGGACTTAAGTAACTTCAATGTGTTTTAAACTTCCAAATGAACTTTTGACGACTCATTGATAAATCAAATTTTAGATGAATTTGAAATATAATTTTGACTTATTGGCTTCCCTTTCTTTATGCTATATGTCCTAATATGAAGCGATATTTAGGTCTGGACCAGTCTTGTGATGTAAATAAAAGATGCCTCACTTGCAATTAAGTCATTCACATCAAATTCATGGGGTATAAAGAAGGTCAGGTAGAACAGTGGTTTGAACTGAAATTTTACCTGTGCAGTTGGTGCGTGTGAAGGACTTGTCGGTTGAGCATGGGCCTGGGACATTGCATCTTGTCCAGCTTGAGTCACAGCGCTCTCACCCACTGATCCTGGAGGCTGGAGGCTCCCAGTGGAGCCCTCTGTTGGTGGAAAAAGCTACGAAGCATGACAGCAAGTTAAAGGCGCTGTTATTTGTACCACGCGCTCAAAAGAAAGAGAAGAAGAAGAGAGACATGCAGACCCCTCCCGCATCCAGACATTACAATGAATCAAAATTTCTAGGTCATGTCCACTACATTTGGACTCACCTCATTATTCTGGGATCCGTCCCTCACTCTGGGTGACTGTAGAATGGACATGACAGATTGTCAAGATTAACATCATGCACTTCTTTCGCCCACAGAACAGACTAACTTGAGTGAGACGGGGTTAGGAACACAATAAAGAGACAAGATAAACATCCCACAGCCAGATGAATTGAGGGCCACACTCAAATGTCATTGTAACACAATGTGATTCGAGACATGTTGTTCCACTTGCATGCAGACACAGCTAACAATAAACCACTGTGCTACATTAACAAAATGACCACTTAACCAATACTGTACAGGACTTTCATTAGTTGCTAAAACCAGTTTTGATAGGGTGAGTTTCAGGTCAAGGTCAGAAATATTGCAGGTAATGTGACAAGATAAAAAGAGGTATCCATCACTAAAAACATTTGAGTACTTGAGCGGAAGGTTTATTTTATTTTTAGATAATACTGTAACAGAAATATCATAGTCAGAAATATAACTATGAGGAGAAAATGTTCCTGTATAGCTATCACAGGTCAGTAATGGGAGGGAATCATTCGGTAGGTGGTCATTAAGTCAAGTGGACTTCATGCCATTTTTTAGAACCCAAATTGAGACTGGTAATTTTACACCATTGAAAAAATAAAATCTGAACATTTGGCACCACAGGAAAATTTAAATGACTTGACATGATGTACTCAAGTGCCGCAATCATGCGGTTCCTCACCCGCAGAGCTGCCACAGCAGCTTTGCCCTCCTCACTCTCCTCATCCAGCTCATCGTCACTCCATTCCCATCCTCCGTCCTCCGTCTTGTGGAGGCGGCCGCTGGATCCAGGCACTCGTCTAACCTGAGGAGTGACATCAAGAGATCTTTAGCTGGATAATAATGACAGAGCAAATAGGACTGTGTGAATAGGCAGCAAACCTTTTTTGATCGCTCAGATATTGAAGGTCCTTTCTGGAGGAGCCTTTCGTACAAGTAGTCATTGTTCTACAAGAGACAAATATGAAAGGTAATTCACATGAACAGCCTGATCTGACTCCATCCTCCTCCTACAACTTGATTCACAATTTTTCGATTGAACAAAACAACTCTGGCTCAAAGAGGCCAATGCAAATGTGCATGCTCTGGATTGCCTATTAATATATAATTGAGTTACTGGCCCCTTTTTCGAGTCGGCCTCTTCATGAAAAACAATGTTTTTTTGTTTCAGGTTTTGTCAAAAAGTGCAACTGAAGGTAGAATATGAAAATGAAGTTTGGACAACTGATTTTTTCCCCCACTCTATTTATGAGTCAAATAATCTGAAAATGAAAAAGCACTTCTGTTAATGCAATATGACAATTCAGATTGAGGGTCGGTAACTATTTGCAGGGCATCTTGTGAAAGATAAAACTTAAATGTCTTTATTTTTAATTACGTCACAGAAAAAGGGGACATGAAGAAAAAAATGTTTGAATTATTTATTTTATGTATGAGTCACAAAATGCTACTTCAATCTGAAATTGAAAAGCAGTTCTGTTAATGCATTTTAATTTGGATTATGATTCACAAAACTCAAAAGTTGCACTGGTATTTATCATGTGTGATTCTGTCATCACCATTTCATTTGGACAGACGAGTATCAAGGCTTGTTGAGGTACTTCAATAATCCCATCCAAATTTTTAAATGGAAAAAAACGGTACTGGCAGATGAATTCAATTTAATTTAATTACAGTGACAAAAACTCACCTTGGCTTTTGTGAAGAATTTGTGCTTGAGTAACTCAGCTGCAGTAGGCCTGCAGAGAAAGTGGTGTGAATAAAACACACAAAACATGTGAAGTAAACCAAACTAAAAAAAAAACAGTGGCTACAAGAGATATGGGAGAACTCACCTTTTTTCTGGATCTCTCTGTAAACATAGGGAGATCATCTTCCTGAAGGACTTGCCATACTTCTTTACCATCTCCTTGTCAGTGATGCCGGTCTCCAGACAGGGTGGGTCGTTCTGCAGGGTTAGCATCAACACCTAACACATAGGATGGAGATGAATAAATGCCTGGGAACAGGTCATACAGAGTAAAAATATCTGAAGTAAATCATGTGTTGAAAGTCCCTATTTCATGACCTCACAAGATCTTTATTTTCAAAGGCAGTCACATTTTTCTGGAACAAGATTTGTCACCATGCATTCGGTCAGAAAACAAGAATGTTTTTACTTGGCATATCACGTGGCATATCACTGACATAAATGGTTGCTCTGTGAACTGATGACCAGCATTTCCTTTTTTGTGGGGAAGTAGTCAAATAAAGAATACCCATTGAAACCTTATTTAATTAGAATTTTGACAAGTAAAAAATGTATTTAATATAAGTTTCAGGATGCAAAGTACATAGGTGTGGCTATGAAGGATGCACAAGTTTGGTTATAGTGGAGGAGGCTGACTTGCTGTGGCACCCCTTGACAGGAAAAGCCCAAAGACAAAGAAGAATACAAGCGCTAAAGTCTTGAACAGACTGCAGTCTACAGGGTTTTGTCACTTTTTTGACACAGATGAATCACTAATCACTGAAGATCAGTGGAGTAGAAGTGTTACCTTCATTGGGGGGTATTTGTGATATGGTGCAGCCCCTGTAGCCAACTCAATAGCCGTGATCCCGAAGCTCCAGATGTCAGCTTTAAAGTCATAGCCGTTGGTCTGAGAATCGAAAAGACAGCCTAGTTTTATTTATTCTACAAGTGGAAATAGATCGGGTGCAGAATGATAAAAGAGGCTCAAACCTGTTCCATGACCTCAGGTGCCATCCAGCAAGGAGTCCCCACAAAAGTCTTCCGGACTTTGTTTCTTGTCATGTCACCGCCGGCTGCTAGAAAGGCACTCACACCAAAATCTACAGGAGAAAAACAACGGAATTACTGTTGTCCCTACTGCTCAAACCAACAACAAAATGAAATCAATTAATTACGAGGAAAACATGAAAGGGGACATTGTTTTGAAATTCCAAGATGGAAAATAGTGAAGAAAAATAAATGACAAAATATTTGTTGAGCAGCATTCACTAACAGAATAACCAAGTATATTTTAATCACGTTTGATCACCAATCGGTTGTGAGCTAGTTTTCCCCCGCACTTCCTTCCTCCTTCTGTATTTGGTGCGAATTTACACTGCAGCTTTCAGACAAACAGGCATCTTACCAAAGAGAATGCATTCATGTGACTCAGAGCTAAGAGGGTATTAGTAAGAAAGAATAACGGAGTGGATTTGGCAGCTGAAATATACAGAAACTACCTGTAATACCATGCAAGGCATTTCATTTAAAATGTGGCAGCGCTCATATTTTTTGAGTAGTGTGTATACATGGGACTGTTCTAAACATTGGAAATTTAATATAATGAACAAATGCTACGTCACAGCACCAACGGAGGAAATACTGTACCAGCAATTTGCACTGAGCCATCTTCCCCAAGGAGAATATTTCCAGCCTTTAGATCACTGCAGGAGCAAAGAAGAGAGAAATTATGAACTTTAAAAAGGTAAAGACGGGAAAAAGAGCAATTAACACTTCAGGGGAGAACAAACATACAATTCAAACAAGTCGGTGTGACTCTTTGATCTGATGAGAGAGTTGGGTTGTGGCTTTTTCCTTTATAGTCAAACAAGTCTTGTGATAAAGCAGTGACGGTCACATGAAGCTTCATTCAGAACCATTTTTCATTTTGACAGACTGATTTAAAGGGGTTGGTAAATGCTTAAAAACTAAAGATAAAACACATTAGATTCATGTCACTGCCTCGGCTTTACTGAAAGTCCAGGCAATATTTTCACGGACGGAATGCCCATATCTAGTTTTCATTCAAGCATTCTTAATTCCTAATAATAATTCTGCACAAAAGATGTGAGTAAAAATGATGAACAAGCTGACAGCACCCATTAACATTCTCCTTTTCCTTCCTTACCGATGGATTTGTCCGTTCTTGTGAAGATATTCCAGGCCCTCAAGTACGTCTTTGAGGATGGTGGCAATGCAGGCCTCATCCAAAACTCCATTCTTGTGCTCGCCACGGGATATGATGTGTTTGATGATGTCCAATACCGAGCCTACGAGACAAGACAGTCATGAGACTTGATAAAGGAGATAACCAAGGAGATGAGAGAATGTACCTAAACATGAAGACAATTGAGAAAACAAGTGACAAAACATCTGAAACTGTAGTTCCACTTACCCCCACTGAGCAGCTTCATCACTAACCACAGCTCATCCTTCACCACAAACGAAGTATAATAGGAAACTATGTTGGGATGGTGGCACTGACTCATTGCTTGGATCTCTTTCTGCAGAGTAAAAGACGGGAGGGAATGAGATGAAAGTTCATTGGTAAGACACGAAAAGCCATCATGGAGGATGTTGCATAATTCATTTGGCTGATGAACATCTTTTAACACAAAGCCTTGTCGAGACGTTGTGCGTATATCACCAGGGTTACGGCTTAAATAAGTGAGTTCAAGCTTGGGGTGTGCAACAAAATGCGACAAAATTAGAGGGTCACGTTCAATATTGGTGCTGTTAGAGTGAGATGTCCAGATCAGTTTTCAGGCGTGTCTTCAAGCAGATCCAGTGATGAATAAATGATTTAATTTTGAAGTTAATTTTTTGTTCATGTAACTCTGAACTGAACCAGAGATGCGTCTAACATTATTCAGTACCAAAATCGTTGAAGCCCCAGAGCACAGTCATGTGACTCAGCACTAAAATGCCTGAACATCACAAGAATTGAACCAAAAAAGTTCATATTTTTTTAAGTATGATTTCCAGATGAACTGTGTTCATTCTGGTGTCTGTGAACAGCATGCACTTTGTTCAATGGGGTTCTTCGGTGTTCAGGGAGAAATCCTAGCTATACACACCGTAAAGCGCTGTTAAAATTTAGTGGAGTAACATTTAACTTGGCCACAATAGGCATGTTCAACTTCACCAAGCTGAGCGTAGTGGGTCAGAATCACGGCACCTAGTTCCCTCAAGGTACGGAAGGCAGCATCATTAATGATGTCAGAGCTGAACTGACATCATCGGGCACCAATCAGTGTGCGCCTGCCTGGGTCATCTCAAACGCACAGAACACCAGCAACTGTGAGATGACATGCATTATTGTGCAAAAATCGAGCATGGAGCCGACTGGAGCAGGTATGCCACGGGTTTTGTTCCAAGCTAGTAAGCAGCACGCAGTAAAACAGGCAGCACCAGACTCACATTGACTGATTACAGTCTTCAGACACTTGACTGGTGAAGCTGCATCTGCTAAATGCGTTGAAACAAACCTGCACCTGCACCTGCACCTGCACGGCCCTCTGAGGACTGGTTTGGACACCCCTTAGTTCCATGACAACATCCGGGAGGATGAGAATAACCTCACACTCATGTGCAAACTTTGCCAGCAGGCTTTCACAAAGAATCCACACTTCAGTAAGTAATATAACTGACAATGGGTTGCACTTTATTATTGCAGTTTCAAGCTCAGAATTTTTCCTAAAGCAGCCTCATTCCTCCACCAGAATCGTATGACTTTCTGTATGCTACTGTACAGTTTTTCTTCCAACAATTTAAAAAGACGCTTCATGTAGTAAGTTTTTGATAATACACTAGTCGGGTGAAAGCTGTAACTAGTACTAATGTGGAGTGAATGCACAGCAACAGTGGGGAAATACTGTTTCCTACTGTGACCCCTGGGATTCAAAAGGATTCGAAACTGCATATGAAGATGAAATATAACATAGCTTCAGTTATAAAATGATAAAATATTTGCAATCTGTGGCCCTACAAATATAATAGCTTGCAACGTACTGAAAATAAAGAACTAACTAGTTCATTATTGGAACAATGAACAAACTGTACTATATATAAACTATAAACAATTATGAAATACAAACAAACTAGTTCATTTTGAAATTTGTGAATTGAACTGAACATGTGTAATGAACTTTCCCAACACTGCACACCACTGCTGAGCGGAACTCATTAATTCTGAAATCTATAAATAAAAACTAAACTATAACAGTCTGCTATTGTGGTGCAATATGTGTATCAGCTGACGCCCCGCGCCGAGGGAGAGAGGCTGAACAGAGTGATCTCTCCATCAAAGTTTATTTCACCAATACATCACACCATAGTTTCACTTTGGGAATTTCTTTTTACTAGTAATGCAGATGAAGAGACAGAAACAGAATACATGACAGTCGACAAACTTAAGAGCAACATAAGTGGAGCTCTTCTACTATGTTATAATCCAGCAACTTACCCGAAGCTCCTCCATGCTTGTCTGACATTTTTCCAGATTGATACGTTTTATAGCCACCTTCTCCTTGCTGGGCTTGCAATAGGCTGCTTGGACCACAGCAGTGGCTCCACTTCCTGAGAACAAAACATTGTCTTGAGCAAAATGATTGTTACACATGGGCAGCATTTATTGCATGCAAGTCAATTCACGAAGTAAAATAAGGCAGGTCTGAGTCATCGATTGTAACGACCTGCAAGATCCGTTCTAGCAGAAGTACCAGTGTGCTTAGTGGAGTTGCAATCACGAACGTTCAATTCGTCAGAGGCACTATCGGCAGTGCTTATACATGCATAGTAACGACGTCCACGGTGTGAGAGGGAGCAACACCCACTGGTGAGTCCTCGCGTCACAGACTAGCCTGCGTCTACTAGTTAAAGCTAATGCCCAAGAAAAGGAACTCGTCTCAACTTCGCAACAACCTCAGGGCGCATTTACAGTGACATAGCTGTGTAAAGGTTCAAACACAAAGCCTTCAATACAGCAGTATGTCTATGTTTCTATCAGCTGTTCGGGCTGTAGTAGAGGAAGAATGCAGCAGTTAGCAACCAACAGACAGAAAGGGGAGGCTAGCAGGCAACTACTAGCATGCTAAGCTACTCACCAATAACCTCATTCAGGACGTAGTCATCTTTGTCGATGGACCAAATCTGAGGGCTCTGCTCCTCCGCCATATTGCCGTCTACTTAATCCGGTGATCTCTACGTATAATTGATTATAAGGTGTTTATTCGGTGCTTGTTAAGCTCTCCATTCGGGTCCGTTGCTGACAACTCCTGCCGCTCCTGTCAACACAACTTCCCGCGACTGACGTCCCTACGTGTGACGTAGAATGGGAGGAGGCGGAGCCTGTAGACTGGCACAGAAATGACGACATTTTGAGTGCGTCAGTTGGCGTAATGCAAATACGGCTTACTAAACGAACATGGCCTTGCTTTGAGTTACCTCTGTTGTAATCGGTGGGTATTTGACAAAAAGTTAAGATATTTCAATGTGCACGATTGAAAAAATGATACAATTAAAACCGATTTCAAGTTCACTATTTAAAGCAGATGGACGCTCTTTGCCTGACCTCTGACCGTTTTTGAGTCATTTGCCGTGAAAAGCTTTGGCAACAACACCTTTATTATCCAAATGTTGATATTGAGTATTGTGCCAAATGAACTGGTGATGGAGTTGTTGATGAAATTTTCAGTGACACCTGCTATCTGTCCGTGTTTGTGAATCTCATTTCAATGATCATCACTTTTCTGTTTTCTTTATTATACTCTCTGTGAGACTAATAAAGACAATCTAATCTAATCTAATGTTATTGTGAGTTCATCAGGATCAAGTCACTGCTTAGAAAATTAATTGTAAGACATGTGTTTGTGAGAATAAAGTTCTCTAAAGTTTCTATGAAACTTAAGTTTCTGTTCTGTCATCAGCTTGTGTCGGGATCTTCTGCTTCTCGTCATCACGAAACTACAAGTTGCCTACAGACGAGTATGGAAGGCGTCATTTGGCGATTAAATTACTCTTATATCCACCTGAGACACGGAAGGCTAAAGGTTCTGCCTGTGCACCCATTGCACCCACTGTTATGATGCAACCAGTAAGAAAGCTTCTCACAATGAACCAAGAGAAGGAACGGGGATGGTGTGGGTTTTTGTCTTTAAAAAGCAGCTAGAGCATCAGCCAGAACTGGATATTGTTTTGTCTTAAAAAAAAACTCTGCACCGCTTTTCCCCTTCTATACTTTTGAAAGAACATGTTTTGGAGGGGCAATAGGATCAAAAGCGGGTTGTTGCGTATGTATGTATGTTGGAGTGCTTCAAGGACGATAAAACATGGCTGCACTGGCCAGGGTTTGGGGTATAATGGACAGATAACCTTCGCAAGAGTCACACTTACAGTCCACACTCAGTTTTGATCAGTTCACCTTTTGTAGGAGACCAAATATTTGTGTTGATAACCAAGTTCATTTCGATCCTGAGAGACAGCCTCAGATGGAGGAAGTGGTTGGATTGATGGTCAACTATAATAGACCGAATCAGCATCCTTCAAAAGTGTTAACCAGCTGTGTGTTCTGTGGCCCAACTCTTCCCATATTTCTTCACTGCACTTCACATCACATGTTCTGGTTTTGTGAGATTTCCCAATTGCTTGCACCTGCATGTTTGAGGAGCGATTCAGAGGTTTGTAATTTTTGTGTGGGCGGCCGACTCCTGTTTTGAATTGAAACATAATGGCCGTGTACTACCACTCCCCTTGTGACGCTACAGTGCACTGCACTTTTGCAGCACACTGGCAAATAGCGGTCACTAAACCAACCATACAGATTAGGTGTTGGACACATCTGAGCAGGCATGTGGGTGTTCTGTGAGAAAACACACAATAATAGGTCTAGTTTATTCATCTTAACTTGATCTGAGGGATCGAAAAAAGGAGCCAAGAGAAGAACGGTTCATGTTGTTAAATCCATGTGCGTTACTCACTCCTGTGTCATACTGAAACCAAATAAAATTCCCAGGGGACTGGGGTCTTCAATGGTAGTGTTTTCGTGGACAGGAGGAAAATAAACGACTTTCTTTAACTTCAGAGGTATCTAGACTTTACATTTTGCCTTTTACTACCATGGTGTACTTGGTAAAATGTTGATTGACTGGCCGCATTTAAGGACAGTGCCCAAACCATCTTATAGTTACAGCTATTACAGACACACAACACATGTGAAACTGCTGAAAGAAAACTGAGCAGAAGAAAAAATTCGATTTAGATTTTGAGAATGAATGTAGTGTACATTCAAAATGTACAATAATGTCGACTCTGACATGTTTTTGTTATAGTAGCATTATTACTGATAACAGCATTTTTAATAAAAACAACATTCTTTTTTGCATAAAACAACTTCAGATTATTAGTCTTACTAGGTCATTCCTATCCTATTGCAAAAAGCAAAGGTCTATGAAAGCTAGACTCTGAAGAGGTGAAACCAAGCTGGTTGGTGGATTGTGTCAGGGATATATTTGGTTTGTTTAAAGTGGAAAGCACCAGACTCCAGATGGTGTCATCGGTTGATGGAAATACAGTGGGAGCTGTTGAAACATGCTGAAGAGGCGGTGGGGACAGGTCAAGACACGGACTGGAAGCAGCATCTCAACTTGGGAATGAAACCATTGAGATACAGGCGGTCTAAGAATATGACTTTCATATTTTCATCTACATAGCTATTACAACCTTAAACAATATATGTATGTAAATAATATTCAGGCTGTCAATTGATTCAAATGTTTCATCTGAATTAATCACACAAAAGCAGATTAAAGGCATATTACTCAGACACTTAGTATCTGTTCTAAATGTAAAGTAAAGGAAGCCATCATTAACACATGCAAACATTTGTTTACAACAACAATCCAACATAACAGATACTGCCAAGAACATTCTTTAGCATAACCTCAGATGCACTCAAAGGCTGAAAAGGCTGACGTGTTCCTGACAATGTCTTACTTCTCTATAAGAGTCTAGTATCTACTGTAACCATGCAGTATATATATATGTGTGTGTGTGTGTGTGTGTGTGTGTGTGTGTGTGTGTGTGTGTGTGTGTGTGTGTGTGTGTGTGTGTGTGTGTGTGTGTGTGTGTGTGTGTGTGTGTGTGTGTAACAGGAAGAATCATGTATGATCACTGGACGATGCCAGCATTGGCTTATGGATGTCACTTTAACTATAACATTGGTGCAATCTGATGATGCTGATATTACTACATCAGACCTTGTGGATGATAGCATTGTAGTCAAGACCGTGCTGAGACCAAAGCATCCAGAGACCAAGACCTATGAGAGGGGCGAGACCAAGACCATGCCCAAACTGAATACAGAATACAGAAGCACAGGTCTATTATCTATATAGACACACACATTTATTTGTTCCTGCACAAGAAATTGTGGTCTATTTGTCAAAATAAATCAGGAACTGAATCCTGTCATTGAAACAAACTAGTATTTTGTTCTGTATTCAGTTTTGGCCTTAGTTTCCCTCATTGTTCTTAGTCTTGGTCACTGTACATTCTGCTCTTGACACAGCCATGACTAAATCATGATTTAAGCAACATTTCTTCAACAGCCTTTATATATTTCTTTATTGATTACTATCTATACAGTAAATATAAACATATCAATGATGTCCATCATTATTGATATATATATACTCTTTAGAACTATATAAATATATAGTATATTTTTAGATTTCCCCTCATACATAAACGCAAATGCAACAACCGTCTGAGCTGTATGCGGCACTAGTTTGCCGGAGGGGCAATGATGGAATGATCCATGAGCATGTGTGTATCTGAAACCATCAACTGTGGCCCCCAAAGATGCGTGCACTCCTCTATCTTATTCTCACTTTACACTAACTCTAAAGTTCATTATTATTATTCTGTTGCTATTATTATATTATTATTTCTGAGCGGTGGATGCACTCATTTTCTGATGCAACATGACACACTCAGTGGCAGCCGTTACCATACTTCATTCTACCATTGTACGACCACCAAGCAAATGAAAAGGCCCACCGATTCGATGCCTCTGACCGCTGCAGATTTTTGCAAGTGGTGGGCCCAGGCCCGGAAGCTCTCCTCTGATGTTGCATTATACCTCACTCAGCCTGGTGCTGACAGTGCGCTGAGGGTAAGCCAGGCTTGAAAGGGAAGTGCTGAGAGCCACAAGAGACCACGAGTGGATGTGTTGCTATTATCCCAGCAAGGCTTTTGCTGCAACACGAGCAGAAAGATATAATCAGTGTCATTCAGTAAACAGAACGGCCGCTGGCCAAATCTGCCATCGGAACCTGTTTGTAATGTTTACCATCTGCGTGTATCACAAGCACCTGATGAGGAGAATTACTGGACTTTAATAAATGAGGGAAATGACTTCATTGTTGCAGATATTGACAGGTAATGTTTCTTTTCTTTTGGAGAAGTTCGAAGGTGTGTCTTATTTAAGCAGACTAATTCACGTTTGCAACGTGCAGAGCGACTGCTAAGCAGGTGGAAGGTGTAACCTGAGCGACATCAGCACTGCAGCTTGTATAGCAAGCTTGTCAAACCGGTGTGTGTGTGCGCGCGCCAGTGTGTATTCAGGAGAGCAGACACCATCCACACACACACACACACCCACGCACTCATACACACACTGTGAGAGGAGGGTCACACCATCACTAACAAGAGGGAAGTAGTAGCCACTTTCAATGAAACCACATTCAGCAGAGCGAGTGTAAACTCGGAAACAAACTAGGCCCAGATAAAATACACTAATAAACAGGATGGGGACGAACGGCATCGACAAAAGACAAGGTAGGACTTTCCCTTTTTCTTTCATTTCACAACTTTCATTCATGTTGTTCTTGAGAAATCAGAACGCGCTGCCTACATCTGAATGCGACTTAAGCCATGAAAGCTGCTCTATTTCCAAAAAAAGTGACATTTTGCGCCAGGTTGAGCAAAAACTGCGCGTGAAAAGAGGCGCGGCTCGGGCTGTGCCGTCCTGTGATCAGACGCAAGCGCCGCCAAACTAAACAACAGACTATCGCCACGTACTGACAACAAAATGTTTTTTTCGCTCTTAATAGTTCCCACGGAACAACTCGAAGAGACTCGTGATCTATATTTGAGTTTGAGGTGTGGAGGCGCCCATTTGTGAAGTCTCTTATTCCCCGCGATTCAGTACTGACCGCTGCCAAAAGAGGTCGCCTGCACACCACTGGTGTATGTGTTATTGTTTCAAGTGTCATAGTCTGTCCAAAATGTCATGTAAATATGACGTCCAGTCTATCGATTTGTTTAGTACAAGAGCCAGGAGGTGAAACCCATCAGGTAAAGAATCCGGCCTCGCATAATAGCAATGGATCTAAGGGTTAACTGGTGTCAAGCAAAGGAACTACAAAAGATAAAACACCTGGAAGCAAAAGGGTCAAATAGGGTGTTTACATAAAGAAAAAAACCTCTGATTTCAGTTAATAAGGGCAGGAGAGAAATAAACCAGTGAACGTTCTTACAGAACTTAGCCTCTTCCATGCAGAGAGCACTTGTTAAACAGAGAGTTCTGCCTGTTGTGCTTATTGAATGAAGTATAAACTTCATAAGGTTCATTTGGTTGTTTCTATCAGGATAACTTAATTTACGGCAACAATTAATTCAAGAACGTACAAAGATATGGTCTCTTGCTTCTCTTTGACTCAACTGAAACTTGAATTCTAAAATGTGAACATTTCAGTTAGTTACTACAAGATGTTTTGGTGCATTCCAAGGAACCAGCAGGACATTCATTTTGGACCCTTGAAGAAATCAACTGGTTTTTCTGGTCCGATCTCATACTAAAGTGTGTACATATTATCTGATTGGAAATGATGAGCTTTGCTGGTTGGCTCTCCTTATTTTTGTCGTGCTCATGGACATTCACACAATTCCTCCTATGTATGTATCATCTTAAATGTGGCTGTAATGAGATGTATTTGTGTTAACTACCTTATGAGACAAGACATGTTTTATACGTGCATGAGTTGCAGAAGTACCATATGCTTATTCAGTATAAAACAGGTTTGTCCTTTGTATTTCTTTATCCATTCCTATCTTTGTATTTATTATCTTCATACCCCTAAATTATTGAAACGAATCACTGAGACAAATTTTTTTTTTTTAGAATTTTATTTTTTTGTAGAATCATTCATTATTTGATATATTCTTACCTTTAATTATAAGTTAATATTTAAAAAGGATAAATGCACTTTTCTTATTGTTCTGGAGGGCAAGGCCTTGGAATGTAATGAAATATTTATTCATTATTTTAATTTTCTTTCAATATTCAATAAATGTATTTAAAATTGTGAATGACTCGTTTAATAGAGACAACTGTGTTGGCATGACTGTTTTTTTTATTTTTTAGATCTGGCTCCTTTCATACTATTTTTTTGGGGTCGCTTACATTTATTTATTTTTACGAATTTGTATCATGAAATGAAACATGAAATATAACATTTATTTAAAGGAGGCATATGTTAGTGACATTCAAAGTACAGTGCATTTGAACTACTTTTGATTGACACATACTTGGAAAACGTCGGTCCACCACAGACATACACGAAAAAGCTATTCAATATTTAGCAGTTAGCAATGCCTTTCTGTAGTGCATCAAATATGATTTGACTCATATCATCTTGTTTTTAACAGGTGATATTAAGTTTAGTTTGTCGCGATCATGAATTGTTATTATTAAAAACTCTTACTTTGAAATCCGGAAGTAAACGACAACATTGTCGTTGCGGTGTTCCGCGCAATTTATTTATGACGCGTTGTGAATGATCGTAATTCCAAGTGTTTTAAACACTTTCTGGACGCAACGAACTTGGAAACAGTGGGTGGATTTAAGTGAAGATGAATGGGGCCCTGCTTCTCCTGGTAGTTATCCACTCTCCCGCTCTCTTTCCACTCAGTGAAGCACTAAAGCGATGCGCCCACTGCGCTTCCTCATCTCCTTCCACCGATTCACACGGTGGCAGAGGACGGTGTTGAGCGAGGGTGTGCTTCGCCCCCTGGCTTCCTCCGTTGCTGACGTGTTTTACGCGCGGGTAATAATGTGGTGTCGGTGAGCCGCGTGACGTGACCTTTGAGTGGCTCTGAGCCACAGTAGCAGATACACGCAGGTCAGCTCACCTGGAGGCAGCATGGCTTGCTTGGAGCAAAGCAAGAAAATGAGCGCGTCTGAGGAGATCATTTACAACAACAAACTTAAGTTCCTGCAGATCAACGCGAAGATACTAGGTAGGCACGCTTTGCATCAAAATAGCGACGTCAAGTTTGGTGCAACTGCATGAAGAAAGTAACGTTTGCATTGTTTTTCCTTCGTGTTTTGTCTCCCCTTTAAGTTTTAGAAGCTCATGCATGGAACTCATTCATGATTTTACATTTATACTAGAGTCCGTTGCAAGATGAGTCTTTACTTGAATAGGCATTTAAGACTCTTTGTTTTCCAGGTATGGAGGGAGACCCAGACCTCCAGTTCCTCCTGCAGGGCGGGGACCTCCTCAAGGTCCGCTCCCAGTCCTGGAAGAAAACCCGATACTTCAGGCTTCAGGAGGACTGCAACACCGTATGGCATGAGTCAAAGAAGCTGTTCAAATCAAACCAAACATGTGAGTCCCAGAAACCTCCTGTCATCTGTTTTATTTACTGTAAAACACTCTCTAGTCATAACGGTGGCACCTTCTGTCTCGCTGTCTTGTGAAACTGTAGTCATTTCACAAGGTTTCCGAGTTGGTAAACCTAAGTCGTGAACAGTGATGTTGACAAACCACAAGCTAGATCAACAGCCTTCATCCACATCTACCTTAACTGGCAATGAAATAATGCACCCCCTCCCCCTGACAGATGCACACCTGCCGTCTAAGGATTATTTGTTTTTCACTGTTGTTCCAATTGTTTGTTTTATCACTGTACACATTGTTTATGGACTGTTTATTCTGTTTATATTGTTTGTTTTCACTGCCTGTTGTGCTGCCAACAAAACATCACAGTAGTGTTGGAGACAATGTTAGTGGTGACTATTAAGGATTTTTATATTGTCTTAAAATGGCAAAAGATTGATCTGAATCAGTATTGGAGTAGAAAGCTTTAAATCAAGTTATGCTCTAAGAATAGAACTGAAGAAGGGCTTCATATGGGTCGTGATATGGTTGTATGACATTATCACATTATTGTGGTTGATATTTAAAAAAAAAAAATAAAAATCCTGCATTATTATTCAAAGTCAGGGACAAATTGAGTCCAAACAATTCATAGTTGCACCTCAATTATAATGTGCTATGAAAGTATTTATTCCTCCGCCGCTGAATCAGGCATTTCACATAACATTGTGTCCGTGTTACATTACATCCACCCTTGACTTCCACACGCCTGTCTTTTCTCTTCAGTGCTAGTTCTGTTTTTGACAAAGAACAGCAATGCAACTTTTGATCAGGACCTGCTTCACAGCACAGTGGGGAGAAAGAAACATGGCAGATGGTGTTCATTTGACAGTGAAATAAGTCAAGTTGAAGTCAATAATGTTGGCTTCTACCGCTTCCCAAGCCACCTGTCTAGCACCATAAAAATTTGTCCCACCCTTTTATAAGGCTATAAACTACTCTGTTGAAATTGCTGCGACGTTATCAGATGTGACATTGTTGCCTGTGATACAAATTTTCAGTGGGTGTGTTTCTGGAGATTTTTTTTTTATCTTCTAACAAGGAGTGGTTTTATAGACCTGCGACTTGCAAGTAATGACAGGAGCTGTAGTGTCTGGAAAGAAGTCTTAGTTGTTTCCTGAATATTTCAAAGCTCAGTCCTGCATCTTAAAAAGTGACATTTGAACTGCAAATCTGAAGTTTTTGTTGTCCAAAAAGGCAGGTCACTGCAACGTCATATGCAAACATATTTTTTGCTTCAGAGCGTACCTGAGTGATTGAGTCAGTGGTGTAATAGCACATTCTTTCCATTCCAGTTTCCATTGACGACATCTCGGCGCTGCGACTGGGCCGCCAGTCTGAGGGTCTGAAGAAGTACACGGAGGAACAGGTGGACGGCCGCTGCTTCTCTATCGTCTTCAAGAGCCGCCGCAAGAACCTGGATCTGATCGCCAGCTCGGGAGAGGAGGCCAAGCGCTGGGTCAGTAGTCTGCAAAAACTGAAGTCCAATGCCAGCAACCTGGACCAGCAGCAGAAGACTGAGCAGTATCCTTGTACAGCATCAGCATTAAGGCCCTTTTGTGGTTCCTTTACGTACGAAATTGTGCCTGTCCTCTTCAAACGTTATCGCCACTGATCCTTTACGTACGAAATTGTGGCTGTCCTCTTCAAACGTTATCGCCACTGATCACAAACTTTCATGCGTTCTTTACATCATATTGCTCTTCAGCAAGTTTATGACAAGACAAACTCCAAAACAAACTGGTCACTTGCAGAAAAGAGAAAACGGGGCAGTGTTGCAGGAGTCTGTGGTCGGTGAGACTGCTGTATCACGTTATATACTGCCATTGTTTTGTCTTCTTTTGTAGAGCTACATATCGGGTAGTAAAAGCAACACTGCCCACCATGGTTTCCGGTGGTACTGCTCTGTTTCCGTATCCTTTGTAGAAACATGCAGAAATTCTGACAAAATGGATGGAAGGCTCCACCCACATCCGGAACCGTACGTAACATTGAGTGTAAATGAGCCTCTAGAGTCATATGTCTGAACTTCACCTAGGCCACAGTCAGTATACAAACCCTCACACGAAAGCTTGAGGTCTTCTGATCTGATGTGAAATGTCCAGGGCATCCACTACAGTATATGTATCTGGGATTCGCACCATCCTATCAACCCTACAGGGGAAGATGTGGCAAAAAAAAAATGAAAGAACTTCTAAACTCACATTGAAGTAACTTTAGCCAATGATGCAACATTTATTTCCAGCTATTATGAGAGGCCAGAGATGTGTGCACTTGTCTCACACGTGTTCCTTAAGCATTTCCCAGCTGGATCTTCAACGCTCTGAGAAAGGCAGACAAGAACAAGGATGCCAAACTGTCCCAGTCGGAGGTCAAGAACTTCATGCATCTCATTAACATCGAAGTGGAAGATGAGTACGCCGAAGTCCTCTTCAAGGTGATGCTGCCTGAATGATGACAGGTTTTCATTTCCATTTTCAATATTTATCCTGTCTTGTGTAAAGAGACAATTAAAATGGGGAAATATTTCCATTATGAAATAGTGTTTCAATGTCACAAACGTTCCTATTGATGTGTTTTTGGCACATTTTATTTGAAATGAATGAATAACATCTGACCATCTGCCTGACATCTGACCCAGGAATGTGATAAATCCAACTCCGGATACTTGTCTGGAGAAGAGCTGCAACATTTCTACAACCTGCTGACCCATCGTGACGAAATAGACGTCATCTTTGGGGAGTACGCCAAATCTAGCGGATTCATGAGTCCACAAAACCTATTGGAGTTTCTCACGGTGGAGCAAAGACAACAAGCCACCGTGGGCGTCGCCAACGGCATCATTGAGAAGTTTGAGCCGGATGACTTAGGTCAGAAACCTTTGTTTACATTTTAAAGGTTGCGTTGGGGGGGTTTGAATGGAGGGTCACAGGTATTATGTGTCAAGGTACAATGCTTTCAGGAAGACTGCATAATACCCGTTTCATTTTTAACTGTAATCTGGAAACAGAAGCATATATTTTAATATCTTTTGTTCTGATTTTAGCATATTATTTTGTACATTATTTCAGATCTAAAAAATGTTTTTTTGTAATGTTCAAATCATGCCAGTTATGGCTCGATGTAAGTGAATGAATGAGTTCAAATTGAATGAAATAAAAAGGTCAGACATGTTTAGAGCTTTACCAGAGCCTGCAGCGTTCACAGCTTCTCAGGACTTATCAGGGTGGGGCAGTTCTATTTTCGTCAGGAGCTGGAATGGGAATGTAAATTGAAATGCTAACTTCCTCGCCCCGAGGGGAAGGAGGGTGAGGTGCAGTGTTAGCTCAAGTCATCAACTTTCTCTCATCTTCCAGCTAAAAGTAAAAAGCTGCTGTCCAAAGACGGCTTCCTGATGTATCTGCACAGCTCGGACGCATTGCTCCTCAATCCGACGCACAGTAAAGTGCACCAGGACATGAGTCAGCCCCTCAACCACTACTTCATCTCCTCCTCACACAACACCTATCTGTTGGAAGACCAGCTCAAAGGGCCCAGCAGCACGGAGGCCTACATCAGGTACCTGCTGACCTTGAGTTGCTGTGTTTGTTGCTAAATACTGATACCCATCTGGTTTCGACCCAGCGCTTCTGCACACCCATCATATGTTGGTGGCAGTCAGGCATGGAGGTGCTTGGCATGCTTTCTTATCTGAAGAGCACTTAAAAAACACATTGAAGTTTAGTTGAAGATCAATATTAATTTCATGGAGTGGATCGAACAGTCAGATAAATCATCCAAATATATTTTGCTATTTTCAAATGGTAAAATAGGCTGCAGGTTAAGGCAGCTCTTAAAGAGCACCAGGGTCCTTTGTGTGTGGCCATGACATCTGGAACGGGGCATTGTACAGTATATCTGTTTTTGTTTTATAATGCAGTGTAGTAGCGGACATAAAATCAAGTTAAAATCATAAAACTTTCTCCCGTGGCTTGCTGTAATACTGTATTAACTCTGGGCAAAGTCCTTAGAGCACACTAGGATAACAGCAAATGCATAACCTTGAAAACACTAATCTTATTTGAGTTAAAGAGTGTAGATCACGTCAAGCAGTGTAAAATCTCTTGAACTTAGTAGCCCACATGAGAAAATGTAATTGTAAAATATGTAAGTTCATTCCATGTCTGTAGGTTGTGATTTAAGTTAACTCAGTTGCAGGTTTAAGTGAATTTATTTTAATGATTTTAGCTCTGACAATAGTGCACTGTACTTGTTGAGATATATCCCTTTTAGTTCAGTGAAAGATCACTTTAAAGTTGTTTTCTGCCTTTTTCAACGGAGTCAGTATTGGAGGAGTGGGATCATGCTATACCAGTTACTTATGGTGGACACTTGATTTACTTTCTCCACCTGAAGTGGCTTTCTTTTGGCCAAGGAATACTGCTTCACGTGTAGATATAGTGTGGGTGTTTAATCTCTATTTTCATTTGTAATGGTTTAGTTGTGGTAAAGTTATTTGTTTCTTTTCTACTGCTTGTTGATGAGGCAGCTCCTCAGATTTTGTAAGGGGGGAAAAAGCGAAAAGAAGGGACATATTGACTTTTTTTAATTCAAAGAGAGAACTTTTTCTGTCTTGTCTTAGAAAATGAACAGTCAGAATAACTCATGCTTTTGCAAGCCAAAACAATTAGCTGGAAAAAAAAATGTTAAAACAATCAATGGAACCCGGAGAAGAAAAAAAAAACATCACCAGTTTACAATTTCAGACTAATGACATTTTATTGACTCCCGTGATTATTTTATTTTTAAACAAATTACAAAAAGATGAGACAAATGTAATACAGCAAATCAATCTAGGAAAAGTACAGAAACTAGGTAAAATAGAGGATGATATATGCCCATTGAGCCATGATATGGGAAAATGTTACACAACACATATTAAAAATTGCCATATAATAAGATGGAAAGTGAAAGTGCCAATGTGAAGCAACTAAAATGCTGCAAATAAATCAAACATGACAATACTCCTTGTTCATACACATTAATTTCTAGAAGACAAAATGATTTTATTCCATTTAAACTATCCAAAATGTTTCCCGGAAATATTTCTGCAATGATCATAGCAAGGGAAAGTACTTGAAAAAACTATTTTTAGAGGGGTGCTACTTTGACAGTAGAGGCTCAACAGGTCTTGGCACTGTGAGGAGATGTCAAGAGGAAACTTACGAAGTTAAAGTGAAGTATATGTAGTCTAACTCTTGGCATGCACCTAATGCTGCTCAGACATCAAAATAAGGGTCCTTCAGATGATCAGAGGGATGTTTGTCTTCATAACAGATCCAACTTTCTTGTTTTTAAAATCAACAATATCACCTTAACAGTAGAATTCTTGCTCAGGCGACACCTGCCAGGAAACTGCCATCTTTCACTTCATGCTATACATTAAAAAAACAGCTCATATTTAAATCCCAAAAATGTATTTAAAATCTGTAACTCGCGCTTCTGTTGACTCCAACAGGGCCTTGCTCAAGGGCTGCCGCTGTGTGGAGTTGGACTGCTGGGACGGGTCTGATGACGAGCCAGTCATCTATCACGGCTACACGCTCACATCCAAGATCCTCTTCAAAGACGCCATCAAAGCCATTAAGGAGTATGCCTTTAAGGTGCGTCCCCAGTCGGAGCCGGCCGCTCTGCCTCACGTGGTAGTCAATAACTATCTGCTCCTAGACTTCGGACTACCCAGTCATCCTCTCACTGGAGAACCACTGCAGCATCCAGCAGCAGGAGCTCATGGCCCACTACATGAAGACCATACTGGGCAGTGCACTTGTCACCACTCCCCTGGGAGACGGCATGCCCTCAAACTTCCCCTCACCTGAGGTTTGTTCTTCTCACTGGATAAACATCCAAAAGAACAGCATTTACAAGCGTCTTGTCTTCTTTCCAGGAACTGAAGGGAAAGTTTGTGATAAAAGCAAAGAGATTAAACAAACTGGAGGCCATGTTTGCTGCGGAGGCGCCTGCTGATGATGTCACAGACGTCTCAGAGGAAGAGGAATCAAACGATGACGAAGATGATGATGATGACGAACAGCAGGAGGAGAGGCGCAAGGTTTAGTGGGCGTCTGCAAGTCCAACACCTTCAGCTGTCCAGCTTTTAGATCTTGTCTCGTTCTTCCGAAACAGAAAAGGAAGAAGCTGAAGCTAGCGAAGGAGCTGTCCGACATGGTCATCTACTGTAAGAGCGTCCATTTCTACGGCTTTGAAGACGCCAGGAACAACCTGAGCTTCTACGAGATGTCCTCCTTCAAGGAAGGAAAGGCCATGAAGCTGGCAGAGAAGTCAGGTGAGGCTCGCATTGGACATGTTTCCGGTAGCTTCTCACACATGAAAACACCTTGGAGTTCAGTTCCTCAACTTCCATGACCACTGCACTTGTGACTCTTGTTAAGAACAGCAAGCCCTCATTTTCCTCAGACAGTAACATAAAAGCTGCCCTCAAAAGAACGCTGCATTTTCAGACAGTAATTTGAAGTCATCATTTCCGAGCCGTTAGATCTCGTGTTCCACATCGACAGAAGATGTGTTGTGAGCAAATGTTTCTCTTAAGTCAGTTAGCATTAATCGGCGTCATGTGATGTTTTGTGTTTTCCAGCCAACGACTATATCCGCCACAATGTGGACAAGCTGAGCCGCATCTACCCGGCCGGCTCCAGGACGGACTCCTCCAACTACGACCCAGTGCCGCTCTGGAACACCGGCTGTCAGATCGGTAACTGGTCCTGCAAGCAAGGGCGGCGTATACTAAATCAAAATCTGTATTCACATGGAGCGTCTTCCTCCTCAGTGGCCCTGAACTTCCAGACAACCTGCACAGACATGGACATAAACCAGGGTCGATTCCTGGTGAACGGGAAGAGTGGCTACATCCTGAAACCGGATTTCATGCGGCAAAGAGAGACCGAGTTTGATCCCATCACTCTGACCAGAGGAACGTGGCTGAACCCCAAGATTCTCCACGTCATGGTCTGTCGGATGTTTCTTTTTTGCCAAGTATGTCTGTTTCCGCTCCCTGGTGTGTAGCTGTTGTGTCTCCATTAGATCATTTCAGCTCAGCAGCTTCCCAAGGTCAACATGAAGAAGTCGTCCATCTTGGATCCACTGGTGAAGGTGGAGATCCATGGAGTCCCGGCTGACGTGGCAGAGTGCGAGACCCACTGTGTTGACAACAACGGTACTGACCTGATCACGTTTGTAGTCTGTTTTTCACATCACACATCATTTTCACATCATTACTAGGTTTCAACCCGGAGTGGAACGAACGGTTCCGGTTCGATGTCTACGTTCCCGAGTTGGCTCTGGTCCGCTTCCTGGTGGAGGACCATGACTCCACGTCATCCAATGAGTTTGTGGCTCAGTACACACTTCCCTTCAACAGTCTGCAAATGGGTGAGTGGTGGAGTCTTCGGGGCTGAGCAGCAAGTTTCCTCATCGAGCTCTTTCCTCAACAGGATACAGACACATTCCTCTGCTCAACAAAAACGGGGACGTCCTTCCATCAGCTCAACTCTTCGTACATGTCATGGTCCTGGATGTTGAGTAGCGGGTCCACATCAGCACCCTCTGGTGGCAAGCTACGAGTTCAAGATAATGTCTGAACATTTTTTATGTTTTTTAGTGTTTTAGTAGAAATCTCTGGGAGCAGAGCAGATCCACTTCCTGTTTGGTAACTAAAGATTATTTAGATAAACAACATATGTGTACGTGTGCAGGTGTATACTCACCATGTACAGTACATCACTACTCTGCAGAAATTATGGAGTAAAACTGCTTCACACTCATTTAATGTATTTTCTATTTAAAAACTTTTATTCAAATAGAAATCTAAGCGAGCACAGATTACTTTCATTTAGTCCCCTTTTTTTAATCTTTTCTTTGAATGAGAAATACATCATTTCTCTGAGATGTCGTCTGTCTTTCATTTCAATATCAAAAGTGTTTCACATGAAACACACTGTGGTGCTGACAAAGTTTGACGCCTCCGAGTTGATGGTCCTCAAATGTCATAAAAGGAGTGACTTTCCACTGACAGAGAAGCTAAAGTGGTGAGGTCTGGAAGTCCGATTGGAAGAATCTACCGGATCTTCATTTGTACATGAATCAAATGTGTAATCCACAGATGACCACATAGGAAAATCTCTACTCGATCACAGTTTAGGGTCAAGGATTTTGTTTTTGTGCAACCAACCCGCCAGTCCTCACCATTACCTGTTCAGTTCAAATAAATGAGACCATCTCAGTTTGGTGTGTTTTCCTGGAAGTGATTATTAATTCTTAGCTGTGGCAGCTCAATGGGGGAAACAAGCACCTCACCAGATAGTACCTGTTCATATGGTGCGATTTATTTATCTTTCAAAGGATGTTTTTCATTTATGAAATGAAACAAGCAGAAATCCAGCCGATATTTATGACGCTGTTATTAATAAGAGCCGTTTAAAATGGTATAAGATGTTATATTTGATATTCGTTCCTGTCACTACGTGTGGCTCTGTTTTATTTTGAAGATGTGACGGAAATCTAGGGGCTCTGGAGGGAACTATTCCGCCCTTTTCAGAACAGCTCAGCTACAATAGCGTCGCTCTTTTGTCGCTTTTGTTAAATTACACGTCTGGAAATGTGACACTGGCACAGTCTTTCCAGCTGTCATAGATACATTTTCCAAACATAGTGAAGTAAGTTCAATCAGGTTAGTTTGAGTCAACAGGCGACACAGGACATCGCACATTTCCGTGTTAACATCACATGACTATTGTCAACCTGTGTTGCCAACCCAAATGATATTTCGAATGACAAGATGTGGAATTCTATTTTGTTGTTTTTTTTTATTTCAATTCAGCGCCGTTCAAATAAAGAATTTAGCCGATAAACACTAAAATGAAAAGCAGCTTTTCTCCATATATAATACTGGGAAATGAAGTATTTTCCCACCAACAGAATTTAAAAAAAATTCAGATTTACTTCCTGTTTGCTACTGTTGTTCTAATTCTATCTAGATTAGTGAGATTAAATTGCAGAGTGAGCTCAATTCAACGTGGAATTTCAGATAAGTCTGGCGTGTAGATGTTGTAAACTTAAGGATAATTATGAAGTGCCTGTTTCCCGGCCGTGCCTCTTCAGGTCTGGCTCTCTTTATAAAGGTTTGGAGGCACCTGAAGTAAAACATTGTGTCAATTGTGTCTCAGGTTAAATGGTCCCACTCATACTGTCCAGTGAAAAAGAACAAAGTCCAGCAGAATCTACAGTTTATTTTACCACTGGCAAATGATCATCATTGAGAGTTAATATATATATATAGGTAAAGGACAAACAATATAATATATGTATATAATCTCCACCTGAAGGTTTCAGCAGTATGAGACAAAACTGCGCTCTTCTCTGGGTCTAACGGTTGACTCCCTCAGAAAACCCAGAGAAACTGTAGCTAGGGTTCAGTGTAAACATTCAATATTGTTTCCAAAGAAGGCAGACACATTCTGGGTCGATTCAATGCATGTTTCCATTGAGTGAAAGCGAGCCAGCAGGCATGAGTGAGGCACACACCTTCACAGCACCTTTCCTGATTTTGCTGGCTCAGCAGCGCCTTAAGTTCAAAGGTTTTGTTCAAGCTTTTGTTCAAGTTTTGCTCCTTTAAGGCACTGATGACATAGAAATGATGAAGTGTTGTTTCCTGTTCTATACATTCATTGAGATCTAATATAAAACAAACCATCCGTGATGTGCTGACAAAATGATTTGCAGCAAGTGCACTTGAGGAGAGTAAATGATTTCAGATGCTTCCTTCCTTCTGATGCACCAAAACTGAATCACAGACTCGTGAGCGATTCGTGTGCTGGTACTTTTGTCCTGGTCAGTTTCCGCAAGTCAAGTCATCTTTATTCGACTTTGTCCTTCTTCTCGGCCTCCTCCAACAGAGCCTGCCGGCGCTCCCTTTCCTTCACCAACTGGACTCCACAGTAGGTGACCAGCAGCACTGACAGGCTGGACAGCGGGAAGCCTGCACGACAAAAAGTGGAATTCAAATATGCATTTCTCAGTTGGTCACAATGGACGATTGTAAAGTGAAAATACTGTCAAATAATGGGATTTAAATGAATAATTTTAACATTTAGTTCCACCACTACAGGGAAAGCAAAATTGCTATGTTAAAAATGAAATCTATGAAGAATATGTATTTCACGATAAATGCATTACAAATACATAACATTCGATTTTTATTTGTATTAATTTATTTTATTTGTTTTATTTTCAACTGAACTATGAAATTATTATTCTAAAATTATATTCTTCTTCAATGCAACTCCAGTCACTGATAACTTTTAAGGTGTGTACAGGTGTTCTGGTGTACACTGTTCTGTGGTGGGTTTGAGAGTATTTTTTGGCTACAACAGCAGTGCCTCTTCTTTTCATTGTGCATGTGAAGAGATAAGGGTAAGTTCTTTCTTATCTCAGCATACAAAAAAAGAATGGATGAAAGATATAGTCCATAATGTTAACAGGAAAAGAAGTGTATAGTCAGATGAAATAATTTTACTGGAACACATCCGATGCATTTGTGATAGGCTCAAATGATTCTGTTGTCGATCACCTTTGAAGATCAGTCTTCTTCCCACCAGTTTTGCAAACTCCAAGCTGTTAAGCGACAGCACGTTGTAGAGGACGATGGCCCAGAAGTTGGCAGCGTTGAACACGCCCCTGATCCTGCGTGACATGGCCTCCCCCATCGCACCCTGAAGAGAGAGAACATGATATTTGAACAGCTGAGTGTGACATTTCTGTCCTCAGTTAAAGCAGTCTGAGCCTCTACACTTCAACAGCTGCCCCCGCAATCCAACATCAGATGGATAGAAAACAAGTGATGCTTAAAAGTAGACATCTTAGGAGTCAAATATACATTTAAAGATGGTCATAAGCATGTGATTAAATGGTTACAAACAGAAGATTAAAATCATGAAATACTTCATTATCAGTTTAGTCCTACATCAAGAATATTTTTTTTATTTATTTAAATATATTTAACAGGAAATTTCAAAATATGCATGTCACTGACTCACTAGAAAGACTTATTTCATTGTCTTTATTTCCCATCCATTTGCATCAATATTTGAAAAGTTTCCAGAAACTTTTTTGACATTTATAATCTATTCTTGTGAGAAAATTGCTTGTTACCCACCACAGTCTTTGTGGCTCACCATCTCAATAATGTCACTAGGCCCTATGAAGGGAGAATCTGAGATTGTTTCTTCCAAGTTCTCTTCTGAAGTAGCAGAAACAAAACAGAGTCTGTAGTGCATCATCAGGAGGTGGCGATCGCGTTCTCACCTCAATTGTAGAAAATGGGGGAAATGAGAAAAACTTGGCCACCCAGAGCTCAAAGTTGAGGCCGAAGCAGTTGAAGAAGGACCAGATGTAGACCAGCTCGCACGGGCCGAGCCAGAGAGTGGTGATGGAGAACGTGCAGATGGTGGCCAGCAGCTCCTTGAAGATCTGATCATGATTTCCTCCGATGTAGTCGTAAACATACCTGTGACACAGCAGCACAGATGCATCGTGAGCCAAATGTGGTCAAAACACACACAGTGTTGTACACACACTCACTTGCAGAGCCAGTCGTTGATGCCTCGGTCGAAGTGACTGAAAACAAAAATCCACATCAGGACTCACTTCTCTTTATTGATCATGCAGCCTGGTCTGAGCTGGACACTTACGTCTCAGCGAAGACGTAGAGCATGGTGATGCACTTGGGCGGCTGAGGGGGGTCCAGGTGATCCAGAGTGGCCACGGTGTTGATGACACCAAACATTACAGCCGCCTTCACCCAGTCATACACCAGGTTGGAATAAGCCAGACCAGCTGACAGACAAGGTGCAATGAGTGACTTGAGAATGTGATGTTGGGTCTTCAGTACATTCCCAGCTCACCCAGACTCCAGTCAGACAGCTTGGTGACCAGCTTCATGTCACTGGGGATGGTCAGGATGTAGAGGTAGTGGAAGAAGACGTCCACTACCAAGATGACAGCGAGGTGCAACAAGGCCTTCGAGGTGATGTTCCACAGTTCTCTGTCTTTGCGGGTCAGTTTGGTGTTGTTTGCCTGGATACATGAGGAGGTCATGCTAATACGTGTGGTCACATGATCACATATCTGCCTTCAAACCTGATCGTGATATCTGTCGAAGGTCATGATGGGACCAAAGAAGAAAAAGGGGAGGTAGAAGTTGTACTTGAGCAGGTCGCAGAACTTGTAGTTTCCTTCTTTCCTCTCACAGTTCTCCAAAGCAAAGCTCATACACCGCATGATGCTGAAGCCGCAGCCGCAGTAGAAGAGGATGTCTTGCAGGTCGAAGGAGCCAGTCACCAGGGCTTCCTGTCGCACCACCCAAGTTAGATGTTTCACCACTCACAACAGTCAGCGAGACTGACCTGCCAGGAGTTATAGGGCTCCAGCTTGATGGAGGCCAGCGTCGCCAGTCCGGCAGCAAAACACAACCACTTCCTCTTGACCAGAGCGACGCTGTAGAGTATGATGCAGTGAGACAGAACCAGCGCCATGAAGGTCCATCCCATGGTGACCAGGACTGCCAAACCACCGTACAGTCCAAAGATTAAGGATCTGTGCTGTGGACAAGAAGGACCACAGTCAGCACTTGTCTATGCAACGATTAGTGACTAGTGGTGCGATGATGAAGGTCAGTATCACAACAATGATGAAGGTCAGTAACACAACACTGATGAAGGTCAGTATCACAACACTGGTGAAGGTCAGTATCACAACAATGATGAAGATCAGTATCATAACACCGATGAAGGTCAGTGATACAACACTGACACAACACAGATCCGTATCACAACACAGATGGAGGTCAGAGACACAACATTGATGAAGGTCAGTGATACAACACTGACACAACACAGATCAATAACACAACACTGATGAAGGTCAGTATCACAACACTGATGGAGGTCAGAGACACAACACTGATGAAGGTCAGTGATACAACACTGACACAACACAGATCAGTATCACAACACTGATGGAGGTCAGAGACACAACACTGATGAAGGTCAGTGATACAACACTGACACAACACAGATCAGTATCACAACACTGATGGAGGTCAGAGACACAACACTGATGAAGGTCAGTGATACAACACTGACACAACACAGATCAGTATCACAACACTGATGGAGGTCAGAGACACAACACTGATGAAGGTCAGTGATACAACACTGACACAACACAGATCAGTATCACAACACTGATGGAGGTCAGAGACACAACATTGATGAAGGTCAGTATCACAACACTGATGAAGGTCAGTGATACAACACTGACACAACACAGATCAGTATCACAACACTGATGAAGATCAGTGATACAACACTGACACAACACAGATCAGTATCACAACACTGATGAAGATCAGTGATACAACACTGACACAACACAGATCAGTATCACAACACTGATGGAGGTCAGAGACACAACATTGATGGAGGTCAGTATCACAACACTGATGGAGGTCAAAGACACAACATTGATGAAGGTCAGTATCACAACACCGATGGAGGTCAGAGACACAACAATGATGAAGGTCAGTATCACAACAATGATGAAGATCAGTATCACAACACTGATGAAGGTCAGTATCACAACAATGATGAAGATCAGTATCATAACACCGATGAAGGTCAGTGATACAACACTGACACAACACAGATCCGTATCACAACACAGATGGAGGTCAGAGACACAACATAGATGAAGGTCAGTGATACAACACTGACACAACACAGATCCGTATCACAACACAGATGGAGGTCAGAGACACAACATAGATGAAGGTCAGTGATACAACACTGACACAACACAGATCCGTATCACAACACAGATGGAGGTCAGAGACACAACATAGATGAAGGTCAGTGATACAACACTGACACAACACAGATCAGTATCACAATACTGATGGAGGTCAGAGACACAACATTGATGAAGGTCAGTATCACAACACTGATGAAGGTCAGTGATACAACACTGACACAACACAGATCAGTATCACAACACTGATGAAGATCAGTGATACAACACTGATGGAGGTCAGAGACACAACACTGATGAAGAGCTGATAGAATGGACTTGAGGAACATTCAGAGCTTCACTAATGTTACCTTACATCCATCTATACCAGTCTTCAGTGTGAGCATGAAACAAGACAGAAAACCAGTTTTAAAACATAATGAAATGTTTCAAATTCAGTGAAACCAACACTCAGCTACTTTAATTACTGGTATTAGTAAAAACCGTCACTACTAAAGTTGATGCAGTTCAATATACCAGTTAGACAAAAGAAAAATGGTTACTTTTATTCACTTTTAAATGCACTTTGAAGTTCTTATAAGAAAGTGAGTTGGGTGAAAAAGCTCACTCTGAACACAGCACTATTGGTCATAACATTTGAGGTGATGCTTATGTCAGCAAGCTGTCCATAATGTAGTTTAGTTAAAGGGGCAGCTAAAGGTCAAAGGCCACCATCATCACTTCGTCACACAAAAAAATCTGCATTACTTTAAATGGTTATAATGGCGTTTCATTAAAATTGCAATTATTTATATATTTATATAATTATTATTTCTATAATAGGCGGCGCTCTCGGTTTGAAAATGAAGTGAGGTCACGCTTGTATGCAGTAATGGTTCATTACTGTCAAGGATTATAGAGAACAGTGCTATCTAGTGGACACTGTTCCCTGAAACCTGCTGGTCACTGCTCAACTCAAGTGTGTGTCATGGAGACATGCGCGCACCTTTGAAGCTACCAGAGAGAAAATCTTAGCAAAGATCACGTGACCAGTGAGGGCAAACAAGATGTGATTGCGGAATGTTGAGAACCACATCATCCACTCGAAGTCTGCAACGTCCTGTGAAGAATTCAGAAGAAGCGTTACTGGCTACGCAAATGGTTGGGAGATGGACGAAGAGCTACGAACCATCTTCCTGCCAAAGTAATGCCATCCTGGTTTCACACTCTCCTTGAATGCCTTTCGGTTCACATTCTCTGAGGAAGACGAGAGATTACTAAATATAGGCCGCAGAAACACAAGAGAATACGTCTGATCTGGAGTGAGGTTTTAAAGACTGAAGTATGTCCATCACTTGATGTGAACGTTGTCATGCTGTAGGTTTACACTACACACAGCGTAGTATGAAACAGATACACATAACAGATATTCTACACTACATGTTTTTAATAATTGTGATACTTAAGGTAATATATATATATATATATATATATATATATATATATATATATATATATATATATATATATATATATATATATATATATATATATATATATATATATATAGATATATATATATATATAGATATATATGTATTATACTGTATATAATCTAATCTAAACATACAATTCGTCCCTGAAAAAAAATACAATGAAGGGTTATTTTTTGGCACTTTTTCTGTTCTTGAACTGCATTTGTTGCACATTGTTTTTCTAAGATCTTTTGTATCACTTTTTCTTTGCACTTTATAATATTATTTCTTTTTAATTTAGTGTGATATGTTGTGTACAGAGTATGTTACAAACACAATTTCCCTTGGGATTAATAAAGTTTTTCTGTTTCTAATTTCTGATATCTTAATGTTGTAGTTGTTAAATATTCTGGATGTAATGAGTTCAATTGGGCAGCAGATGGCAGTAGTGCTACGGAAATCCTATATGACACAGGAGTGACAGAAGAAGAATTGAATCGCTGGGAAACCTGCAAAACCAAATGTAATATCCGTTTTCTTTGTTATGCATAGCACGTAAATTAATCGAATTTAGCTCAACATAATAGTCAAGTTAAGGACATGTGGACATGTGTTTTGATCGCAACATTTGATTTCATTCAGTTAACTCATTAGTTCTTGTTAAAACGTGAAAATAAAAATTTTCATTATATATGTATATATATATATGAAAATTTTTATTTTCACGTTTTCCTATAACATAGAGGTGTCAACTAAAACCACAATGGAAAACGTGTACATTGAATTAACAAACTGTGGTGTGCAGTAAACATTACCATGCAAAATTATTGTTATTATATTTTATTTTATTTTTCATCATCAATGATGAAAAGCAAATGGCAAACCATGTATTGCTGTTGACTAATGGTCCGCTGGTTGAGATTAAAGAGGAAAGGTCTCTCATCTGGGCCAGACTTCTCTCACCAAGAGACTGGATCTACTGTAGGTGGATTCAGGGGATAGGTAGAGTCTTCTAAATATGAGCAAGAAAATCTCTGAAATGACCCGAGTTCGTCAGTGACAGACACCACCACTACTGCAAGAACACAATGGGTCCATTTAAGGCTCAGTGTGAAGTGCCTGTTGTTGTGAGATTCAGACCTTATCAGAGCATATTTATTTTTATTAAAATATTGGTAATCATCTTGAGCTGTGAAGCATTTTAAATGAGGAAACAACAGAGAAGATTTAGCACTCGCTGTCGAGGGTGTTAGTTGTTGCATCACTCACCACTTGAAGCTTCAAATATCCAACTGCCAGCCCATATCAAGGCCCCGGTCAGCACGGCTGTGTAGAGATACAGCTCATATCTGGGCAGGGCAGCCTTGATCCCCATGGTGGGTCTTCTCACTGGAAGCTGAACGGGTTCAGAGAGAAGACTGATGAAGTTAGTGCTGCCTGAAAACTGAACAGTACGTGTGTGAAACACGACCCTGACTGTGGTGAGCATGAGATGGGATCACAGTTGTGCTCACTGCTTATTCTGGGTTACTGGAAGTCGCTTCAGTGAGAAAGACTTCATCGTCTGAAGGCTGTTTTTGTTATGATGTAGTCTTCAAAACTGGTCTTTGGGAGGATGACTCCACAGGTGCTATACGCCGCTAAATGTAAATTTCATTGACAGTAAAGATCAAGAGCAAAACTGCTGATGTCAGCGATATTGTTCAGCCATGCAGAGTTCCAAGCAATGGTACAATTAAAATATATTATATATATATTTTTAAGACATCAGACACAGTAATTTTTGGAGAATCCGAGACATCACAGTTGTCTAGGAGTGCAGTTTTCAATTATTTTATTTATCCAGAAAGAGTATTATTTTGAAGTACATTTGAGGGAATTTGCTGGAGGATTGATTCATGTTTGAAATTGAGATTAGCATCACATGTTCCTGTCACACCAGGATAATGAAAATACTTCATATAATCATTTCTAAACTTTTAAATCTAAAATAAATTTATGAAAAATATTTCACAAAATGTAATATTTAGTTGTACAAAAGTACAAATGTGTTCATAGGCCAGGACAGAATTGAAAAATCCAAAATTGACTGCAGAAGTAACATAACAAGATTCATTCATTTGAACTGTCACCACTTTACCACAATTAAATTCATTTTGTGAAAACAAAAAAAAAAAAATCAATCCAAATAACACTGATCAATCACATATAAACTTTATTTTGCATGGCACATTTTTCAGTACACCACTTCCAGATGGACCACATTATGCAGTGTGATGTCACCAAGAACCAAGAACATTCAAGATGAAGGAGAGTAAATGGTGGATGGAAAATTTAAGTTTAAAAACAAAAATACATTTAGAAATAAATTTTAAAAAAAGGGTTCAGTGCACCTGGAGAACTCGCTCACTGGAGCACTTTCTCTCTTATGTACAAATTAAATGTAAATTTGATCGTCCTGATGTCAAATAATAAAATGCAATTTAATAGTGTTTAATTAATTGAAACCTTGAATGATTTTTTTTTTGTTTTAATCGAGTGCCACTGCTAGTACATATATATTGACAAAAAAAAGCGGTTGTAATAAACATATAATTTCCTTTATAAATATAAATGCCTTCCAGTCTGCTGCCTGGTTTGTTGCATAGAAATATGCCAGTGTGTTAGTGATGTACTGTCTCCATGATGTTGACATTACATCGGTGCCACTTAAACTCACATTCGGTTCCTCACATGTTAGGCACCTGGACCGGCCCGAAAAGCGACTCAACCAGGATGACAAGCTCTAGACTGCTGAGCTATTCTCTTTAGAGCCCCATTCTTAGTCATGCTGGACTGACCACTGTCCATATAAACGCTTGCATATGACGAAACTCACTGCACTATTTATAAGGAGGAAGACACAGCTATGCCATCAATGAAGTGGCCACTCATGCTTAAGAAGGGACAGACTTGATTCCAGCTCTCGAGCAGCACTGTTGCATTCCTTCTAAAGCTGGTAAATGCGACTGACAGGATTTTTCTCAGCTTATATCTAAAAACTCATCTGACCTTCACTTTTAACATTTATATACTCAGATGCCTGGCAAGTTTTCTCAAGTTTTGATGTAAAATTTGTGTCTTTCTGCAAGAAAATGTGGTCACCACCACCACCAAACACTCTCCATTGACTTCCATTGTAGGCTCCAACAAACAGAAAACCATCCTGAGCTCGGACAGTAACTGGTGACACTGTGGAAGATACTGACAGGCTGTTTTCACTGTTAGAAAGTCGACTGCTTTGTCTGTCATTATGGATTTGAATGATGCCTTGGGAGTCTGGCTGACAGACTGGATGGATTACATTAGTCGCCATGGCAACAGTGATGACCGCCAAAAGTAATTGTTGACCACACGTGTTCAACATTTGGACAATTTGGGCCATTTGGACATGAGAAATTTGGTGTTGATGCTAGTGACAAGAGCTGGTGAGTGAGATACTTAATGATATATATATATTTTTCAGGATTTTGAACTTGAGAATGCATGACTCTGAGTGATTTAATATAACAAACAAAAAGGAAGAGTGTTGCACCAAATGTGGAATAAAATTAATTTAACAAATGTTAAAATGTTTTTTTTTTAATCATTACCAAAAAAAAGTTAATTATGTAAAAGAAAAAAAAAACGGTTCTCAAAAAAAACTTCTAAAGCAGTTCTATATCCAGTTTTACAACTACCTAATAAAGCCATTAAACCTTTAAAATTTGACCAAATATTTTACTTCTTATTTTTATCTGAATTATTTTTTGTTTGCCTTTTCCATTAAGAAAATATACATGAAACACAATACTACACTTTGTTTATTTGTTTTCAAGCTTCTTGATATTAAAATGTATTTAAAATCCTTTAAATAAAATAACAGTTCAGCTGATGATAGGCTTTACAAATTCAGTTGTGATTTGGACGACTAAGCCACTAAATGAGGCCCCAAAGCTGTGCTCTCTGTTCCCACCTGCACTGTCTACTTTTATTGTTCAAAGCCGACTGCTTTGCTTCTACCTCTTGACGCTTGTCCAGTAATCCCGAAGGACTGATGGGACAGGGACTGAAATAGTTGTGCAGAGAAAGAGCGGTGTCAGCGGTGCAACTTTACCTCTACTTCCTATTATAGCAGTGCAGTTGCTCTGGAGCGCCGCAGAGCAGCTGCACTGCTATGTGATCTGGAGGCGCTGCACTCATGCAGAGCAATAACACACCAAGAATGGTGCAGGAAGTGAGGAGCTTCAGAGATTAGGTCTGATGTGGCACCTGCGTCTGCAGCGTGAGCTTCAATCTCTGCACAGAGTAGCTGGAGTTGGACCATCTACGCCCCTCGGCGAGACCCCTGCTGAGCCCCCTGCATATTAACTAAGGTCCACAGTTTGACTGTTCTGAAACAAAGTGATCTGAGCTCTAGAGATAAACACAAACACACACAGGCAATAGATGCTGTCACGAACCTTGTGTCTGCCTCACACCGTCAAGATGACAGCAGAAGAATCAGAGCTCTTTTAGAAGAGAAGAAAATTGAGGGAAACTGGGCTGGCAGTGGTGGTCTCTACTTCATCCGTCCTGCAGGGGCTCGCTGCTGCCTGCGATCACCAGCTTCAGCCAGTTAGGATGATGCAGACTTTCTACGAGGAGGAGGAGGAGGGGCAGTGAGGAGGGGGGGATATATATAAATATATATATCCTCTACCACTGCAGCAGACTGAGGGGTGGTCCACACTGAGCGCAGCATACTGAGAGTCAAAACCAAAACAATTGTGTCCAGTGAATTTGTTCAGATGCCCTGATTTTTGTAGCATTAAAATCATCACAATAACATGGCTTGCTGTTCAACCGTCTGACCCAGTTTGTCAGATCAATAGAGTGTGTGCTGTGTACAAAAACATATTCGATGAAGTGAGAACAAGAATTATAAGTAATTCAGCGAGAGCACAATTTTTTGCATATTTCCTTGAACTAATATCTTAACTCTTGTCAATGGCTTATTTTTGCCATATCCAAATAAATAGATAAATGAATAAAGGCATTATGAAGTACGTCTTAATATAATTTACTTGGCCAACAATGTGAGCAAAAGTACATTATCTTGTTACAGAAATATTATGTGGTCTGAAGTGAATAGATTAAATTACACACGCGCACTCACACACTTAAACCAACATTAAGTATTTAAGGCCTAAAAGTCAGTTGAGGTGCAACATCACAAAAGATAAACAAAGCAGAATGTAAATAGATGAAGCGAAAATGTGTATGTGCGTTTGTAAATATCACCAGAAGGAAGAAAACAAACACGCGTTGCTGTCTAACAGTTGTAGTACTACATAATGGTCACAAGATGGCGTTATATTTCCAAATTACAAAGAAAAAAAAATTCACCACATATCTGTTTAGTAATTTACAAACTCTGCAATAATTTATATGCTACACACACGCATCTCATAGCGTAGCATAATACTTTATTCCCCGTTTGAGTAAAAACGTGTTCATTTTATGAACAGAAACAGCTTGGAAGAATTTTGCGTCAAGTGTGAGTGGCTATTTTAAAAAGAAGTCTTAGAAGAATACTTGGGCACAGTGTTGCCCCTGAGGGTCACTTATGGCCCTCTGCCGGCCTTCACACAGCCCTGTCAAACTGACCTTTTAACAAGCCCTGCTATGATATTGCAATCGATTTTTAATTTTTTTTTATTGTTATTTATTTGTCATTAAATAATAAACTTCCAAATATACTACCCTATCTAGTTGTTTTATTTATTAATGCACAATTTATATTCGACATTGGCAGAAAACAGACAGTTAAAATAAAAATAAAAACATTTCACATTTGTATTATTTTGACATAGGAATATGAACACCCCATTGATGAAATTGTTTGAAAATATATCTTCAAATATCTCAGTTCTGCTTCTGAAAACATATGTTCGTTTTTCCTGAGTAGCACAGAATTTGGGTAGATGGCAAATGTAAAATCAAGAGAGAGAGATAGAATGTGGAGTGCCTCTATAATTATTAAGAGTATAAATATATGTGAGTTGTCAGGACAATGAACCATGTGCTGTTTTCTGATGACAGTCGTCCACAGTGGGGCGAATCTGAAAGAACAAAAATGATCAACGGGGGGATTAAAAGCTTTCTTCACACTAAATAACCTCTTTTTTATGTTATGTAGCTCATATTTATGGATTTTAAATCTCAGGGCAGAAGTTTATTCTGTGATAATAATATTTTAATTGACAGTATTTTCTTTATTGTGTTTTATGTCATGTTAACATTAGTATTATTACTGGCAGGATTGGGGTTGACGAAGAACGAAAGGATCGAGCCCGAATTTCACCACGTATGAAACTGTCTTTGAAGAGCTTGGGAAGTCAAATTCTTTGGCTTGATACATTCCATCTCCTCCCACACCAAAGCAGCAGCTTCCACTCTCAGCCACCCACTCACTAAGTCCCGCCCACAGCGCCTGCCCCGCCCACTTGAGCGCCCCCGCTTCAACTCCACACTGAAGCCTCCATGTTGCACGGGGACTGTGGCGGCGTAGAACTGTTCGATAAAAGTCGGGGTTAACTATTATCGTGTGCAAAGAGGCGCACCATTTCAGGACGGTAGACTTTCGACTCTTTACGCGCCTCAGCCTCATATCTTGGCCGACCGCTAACGACCGCTCGTTGCTAACTGGACTTCAGCTAAGTAATTCAACGTTACTGTTGTTGTTTATACCGAGTTTGTCGCTGCCTCGATACATGTCAGGTCCAGGCATGGTGTTTAACGCGGGGTCATAAATGACTTCCTCTGGTGTCCATCCGCTGAGATAGCTGGCTGGCTTCTCCCGCTGCCAAAACGCTTCACCCCGGACTAGTGACTGGTCATCCTCCGCTAGCTAACAGTAGCTAGCACAGCGAGCGCGCTAGTCGGAATAATACTGTGGGGAAACAAAAGCGGAACATCCACCCGTCTAAATGGACCACATGTCCATCATAACACAAGTTTCCAATCCCAAGGAGGAGGAAATAATATCCTTCAACCAGGAAAAAGGTAAGGAAAAGTCACTAAAGTGCCCCGAATCATTGTTAGCACTATGAGCTAACTACTTTTAGCGCTGAATGACACTGGTTGAGTTGTAGACGTTGTCACATCGGATGTTGAACGAAGGAAGAAACACTTAATTCTGCAACAAGTTAGCGATGTGGTGGGCTGAATCTGCGTGTGAACAACTTTGACAGTTTCTGGCTTTGAGGATAATGTCGTATGCTCCGCTTGTATACTCCCGATTGGCACACAACAAGCCCAGCTGCTAGTATTTAAAACACATTTTGTATTCCTCCCACCGAGAAATGTTGAGGTGTACGCATTTCTACTCAGAATTCAATTAAATACTATATGTGTGTATATGTATGGTTTAAAAAAAGCCATAATCGAACTTAAACAACTGAATTTATTCTCCATATGTTGCCTATTATAGAGATCTATTTTAAATTGTCACATTTCATTGACAACTTCGTTTTATTTTATTACATAACGTTGCGCAGTTAAAATTCAACCTTATAAAGTTGATGTTTTACTGCTAAGTTTAAAGAGCAACTAATTTACTGATTTGAGTGTCTATTAAAATTATATTGGAGCCCTATTCAAGTATTCTGAAACTCTATGATTTGAACTATCTGCACTGTAAAATGTGCATTGGCCCCGCCCATCAAAAACGCTTCGCTTTGTGGGAGCTGAAGTCTTCCTCTGGAGGAGACCTTCAGCTCCCACAGGGGTATTATAACACACTTGGAAGTTAAAATCACTTGTTGCCATAGCCCCCTTTCCTTGTCAGTGCAAATGAGCAAATGTGTATTGTCCTGTCTTAGTGCAAAAAAAAAAAAAAAACACGAGATGGAGGCCGGACACAACAGCATTTATGTATCAATAAAGACCGTTGACATGGCTAGGTTCTGTCTCTCGTAAACTCTCCATCATTTCCGTGTCTATGATGACAGACGCTCTGTAGTAAATCTGAGATTTAATTTCACTTTACAAGAGAGAGTATTGTTCATGCGCACACAGGACAGGTGATAATTACGATCATAATTATATGAAACGCTGCACTAACTTTAATAATGCGTTGCGTTGTTGATCTGATAGGTACAGAGCTGTGCTGGAGGCTGAGTGGAGCCCCTTGTGATGTAATAACGCGCGTGGCTCTTGTTTCTTCTTGCTCGCCGAGATTTCAAACAGGGAGAACTTAATAAAGCAATAACTTCAAAACGAAGGGTCATCATGATGTGCGAATTACTGCATCATGGACTTCATCATTTGAAACATATGAGTCAGG
Source organism: Synchiropus splendidus (assembly GCF_027744825.2). Lineage (NCBI taxonomy): Eukaryota > Metazoa > Chordata > Actinopteri > Syngnathiformes > Callionymidae > Synchiropus > Synchiropus splendidus. Next base: position 15,057,462 of record NC_071346.1, on the reverse strand, counting down.
AAAGTTGGATTTGGACATTACTTAGTTTTTGGTTCCTCTTTCTTACAAAGGTGATCACTCTTCTTTTTAATCCAGGGAACCTTTGATAATGTCATTGGTCAACTCTGAGTCTCTGGATCCGTGTTTATTTTGTTTAGGTTCTGTGACGCGGTCATCTGCCTTGGTTGACACCAAGACATGCAGGTCTTCTACTGCACTGGTGCCTCGGTAAAACTCGCTAAGACCTCCGCTCCACTATTGTCGGCGGCGTCCTCCTCCGCATCCCCATTAGGGTTCACTGATCGCGGACACACTCTCACAGGCAGCGCTAATGCTACGACCCGGCATCAGTTAGGGACCATCAACATTCTAAAGTTGTCAAAGTATTAGTGAAATCTTCAATAAGGTAATGAAAAACAACCATTTTAGGAGAGAGAGAACTGTGAAAATCGTTTTCATCTCACAAGACAAAGGACTGACAGTTTATATAATGATTTGGAAAATAGAATATGACAAAATGTTCATTTATTCACATTATTTATAATATATCGTCAATAGCGTCTAGGAAATATGTCCATACTGGTACATGGTTAAAGTCCACTGTTAAGAGACATGAAATACAGCAGACAGACGGCTCAATTTAACCCCTAAATAAAACTGGCAGAGCAGTCTGTCACACACGAGCAGGTTCTACCAGAGATGAGCTTGTAAGAGAGTTTGTTTATGAAATGCTTTTCTGCTGCAATATCCTACACTTTTCACTTAGCTCGGTTCAAGTGAAGTTTCTTTTTCATTTTGAGTTTATTTAAGTCAAGAGTCCCGATGATGCAAACCTGCCATTCCAGGGCAAACATTGTGTAATTGTAAAATAATGTGTTATACATAATACTAGGGGCTGACTAAACCATACAATTTTGATGTTTTTAAAAGTGTCTTTCACTGTTTTAGACACACGAAAAGATATGGAAAAGCATATCCTATGTGCTGTACATGAAGCTAGACCACTTGTGTCTAAAATCGTAACGTGTCCAAGTGTGTAGATATTTTCTATATATATTTTTAAATAAAACAATGTGAACAATAGGATCTTAAAAAAAAAGTTAATACTAATCAGGGTTGTTGAGGTTTTGGGTCCACTGGGACATTTTCCGGGTCACCTACACCCACGGGATGTGTATCGATATCACTGTTCAACCTCTATGTTGGGCCATTAGTAACATGAGAAGTTGAGTCTTTCTTGCAGAACAATGTTTTGGCCTCTGACGTTGATGGTTCTATATTATATTTTGAAATGTGAGCTGTGGGTATCATGGCAAATGAGCATACTGCAAACCTTTATTTTTGTATCTGTTAAATATAATCTTTAAAATACAATTTGGAATAGACTTCGTTCTATTTTTGATAGTGTAAATCATTGTTTTTGCTCCTCAAGCTTTGACATTGACTGCAGGTACATGACACCTTAGAAGAACAAAGTATTGCCACAGTCCAGCAAAGATTGAAATTTTAAAAGGCATCTAACAATGTACTCCAACTATGGGTGTATGTGTGTAATCGTTTAGCTTGGTGGAAGATCAGTCCTGGTGATCTGCGCCTGTGTAAAATTCTGCTGTGCCACACAAGGAAATGTGGAAGTCTCAGCTCAGCTATTATTTCTTTGTATACATTGTGTCAATCCTACAATACAAAGAAAAGGAGTTAGAAATTGCTGCATTGTCTCTCGTATTTTATCTTATTCTGAAACAAATGTTCAGCAAATGTTCCACTGAAGTGCTTTTCTCTTTTGACCACAAGGATAGTTATGAGTGTGACTACGACTTTCAGCCATTGCTTCAGTGCTTCTGGATCTCTTTAGTTAATAGAGTTGATCATCTGATGTGATCATTGTCTACTGAGTTTTGAATATTGCTGTTGGCACAGTGTTTCTTTTGACACTTCAGCGATAGTTGAACCAGAAGGAGCCACCCTTCGTCACAGAGACGTCATTACCCAAGAATCAATTTCATCTATGTTTATCAAAACAAATCACAGGAGTGGCTTAACCAAACTATTGCTGTAGTCTGACTATTCTGCGCAGATATGTTGAATTATTTGACACTAAATGAATGGATTACCCTTCTGAGTTTATAAATTACATTTAAATCAAATTCTTGGTTTCAAAATGACGTTGTTATTGACAGAACCCCATTTCGGTATTCACTCTTTCTCTCATTTAATAATCATGCATTTTCAATTTTTGCTTCCTTTTCATGAGGTCTGTGAAGGAAACCGGTCATTTGTTGGTGTCATGGTGAATGTGAGTTTGAGGCATTGTCAGCATTTATTCTTTGTAATACATTCACTTCTGATCCGAGAACAAAGATATTCTGCGCCTTTACATTTGAAGATATTATAGTCAGATAAAACTGACCGATAGAACCATCATATGATGGAAATTTTAATTCATATGCTCTGCTAAAAGTAGGGAATTTCTGTTATCTGGATTTTAGAAACACTGCGCGTGACGATGAATTTAGTATCATGGTTGTAGTATGACATCAGTGGCTAGACAAACTTTTAGATTTTTTGCTATATTACTGCTGGGTGTACACCCTTGTTGTATGTCTAGCCTTACAGACTGTGTTCTGTCAGTTTTAATTATTTGGGTTTAAATTGTTTATGCTTGAGAATGTGAGTGAGAACAACACAGCGTTTCTGATTGTGCCATGTTGTAGCATTGTGTTGTGTAACAAAAGACAAAGTGAAGATTTTTGTGTTGTTAACATCACCATCAGTTGAGAAGTTCCCAGAGCCAGGAGCAAGCTTGTTCCAGCTGGGTTATCTGGACTCCTAAGGGCTGCAGGTGGACCTTCAGCAAACAGATGATCGTCTTTTGTAATCCGTGCCATTTAGCTGACTAAGTGGTTGCCCAGCTTTAATAGACATCTTTAATGCAATGACAAGTTCAAGTTGTTAAACACCCAATTCAGTCTTTCCCCTGTGAAACTGGTAGATAAGCAGCCAAAGAAGGAGCATAGTAGGAGAAAACTGCTACAAGTCAGGTGACTCCCTTGTGAGTGTCGACAGCTAGTGTAGCTTCAGTACTTGAGACTTGTGTATTCTGTCAAGTTTGGTTCAGTCCTAATGGAGCGGGTAACTCCTACTTCACTTCAGAAGTATGGTACACTGAGGCATCTAAACCTCAAATTCTGTTCAATCCAATAGCCCTTTGAATAGCAAGCCATTTAGCCATTCTGCTCGAGTCATCTGAGTCCATAAGCTGATGATATTTTATTATTCTAAATGATATTCTAGAATACGGGGACCGCATGTGTTGAGTAGATACTCAGTGCTAACTTGATCATATATGATTGAAGAAAGATTAAGTGTGTTTTGGTGACACTGCTGTTTCCAGTTCTGTCAAAATGAACGAAAAATTAAACAATATTGACATTATTAAAGCTGTAAATCAAGATTTTATTCATTGTACAAGTTTGTTTGAAATGCATCATTGCTAATCATGTTTCGCTACCACGTTACTGTTAGCAGACATGTTGAATAGTTAAGGACACAAAAAAAGTAAAAATTGACATTCTTGTTTTGGCTTCACTGATGCATGTACGAGCTCACTGATGACGACGGCGTGTCGCACATCATTTCCTTGTATGTCATTTCCTTGTACAGACTCTCATTTGTAAGATAAGGGAATGTACGACTTGTTTATTTAGCACCTTGTCAGGCGGCAGCAGAAGCATTACAAGATAAAAACTATTTGTAAACTCTCACACCTCGTGATCTTGCTGTTCATGGTTCTTTCTCCTACCTAGATGCTTGTTCTGAAGATGTAGATCTTTGAATATTGCTGCTGCTTTCCTTGACTTTGGCCAGTTATTGCACCCATGCATTTGATTATCCAAATAATTACAGCTTTATTGACTTATTCATGAGGGCTAATGCCCTGAGCTTGTTTCTGACAATGAATGATAATTTGTTCTGCAAGAGACTGCCGTGTGAGCAGCGATCTATCTTCTCTTATCTCTCTCAAGTCCAGGGACATAGAAGTCAGTTCCAGCAGCTGTTGTACAGGAATTTGGCAGGTAACTCTCCACTTGTTGAAGTGGCTCCAAACTGTCTGGACCAAAATTGACTACCTATTGCTCACAGAGTTCTTCTCTGTCTATATTACAACATGTGCATGCCGTTCACACTGCCAAGCTGCCCCCTAAATATAGACCAGCAGACTGCTGGGCAGGCGAGCACCGACCTCCAGTCCACATTTAACCACCGGAGATGACCACGATTCAAAAGCATATGCAAACTATATGTTTAAAGAACTGGTAGATTAACAGTTCCCAAAGAAGGGTTGTTGGAGTAAACTGGTGATGCTGCATATATTGTCGACGATTTTGGCTCATTCCCTTTCTACATGCTTCTGTAACCGTTAAACCACAAGCTTTCACATTCATTTTTCACAGGCTTTTAGCATGGAATTGTTGTCACACAACCAATACACACACGCAAACACAAATAAACCGCTGTATATACAGTTGAACTATTTAACCTGGAATTGTAAAGGACTGATGATGCAAATATTTACTATATTTAGTGTAATGTGTTTTTTTTTAAGTCGCTTTCAATTTGTGTTAGATTTAACGTAATTGATATGAAATGCTTCAATATAGTTAATAAGTACCCAATTTGTTCATCAGGACTACAAATTCAATGTAATTTAAAATGATATTTACTATGATTAGAAACATGATGGGAAAATATGCAAGTCTCATATGCAATTTGACAGATGGCAGGTTCACAGTTCATTGTTACCGTGTGATCTCAGACTGGTGTAGTCTCTAGTTCTAGTGTTATTCTGCTGCAACCTGTGATGGCCTTGATAAAATAGATCCTACTCTCCAGTCCAATGACAGATCCAAATTCCACCGTGTGTGGGCATGTGCACATGAGAAAGGTCCAAAGTTAATCTTTAAACTAAACCTCTAAAACATGTTTTTTGCCAAGTCTCAGGATTGTAACCTTTATATATTTTTGAATTTTTAATCTTAATTTAGGTATATAATTCCTGATGTGAAACAGTTGTCACTCCCTGGTTCCTCAGCATTTGTGACCTCTTCACTAAAATAAACTTATTCCTGGGTAACTTACAGCTTCTTAAAAAATAAATGAATACAAAAGTAACTGAAAGTAACCATTCAAGAAGTGATCCAACTGAGAAACAATTGAATTGGTGAGACTAGTTTTTTGTCATGAGGTGTAAATCTCACTCCAGTCTGCAGGCGTCTCTTCATATGTCCGGTCAGAATGCACGCCTCTAGTTCCACAAACAACAGACCTATTCTGGTCGTTTAATTTTTATGTTCATCGTTTGTTTTGCCATTAAAAACATGCAAATAATTGCCATAAGCATGTCCACCTCCTTGATGAGTTGTGTGTTATCCCCTTGTTTTGATGTTTCCACTTTATTGGAATCGCGCGAGAGAAGCCCGGCAGCTCTCATTTAAGTTGTGGCATTGGACCATGATTGTTTACATGTAGCGGAAGCTCTGTATCCTCTGTATACTCCGAACTCGCACCAATCCTCTTCACATACTCCTTTATCACATCCATGAACCTTGTTGTTAAGGAAACAAATCTCTTCTATTGAATGTAGTCTGCTGTTTGTTTATAGTTTTTGTACACATTGTATTCTAGTTTTGAATTACATTCAATACATAATAAACATAATAAAATGTGAAGTTACATTTAACATTTTGAACGAAAGTATGCTTTATTAAGTTTTGCAACATAGTTTGATGTTATTTTTTTCTGCAAAAGTTTCAGAATAGAAAATAAGATAATTGAATTAATAGAAATAAATTCCTGCCTACCATATCTTTTTTTTAATTGTTGGAGACTATTTTGAAGATAAGTGTCCCCATTTATATAGAATAAACTTGTGTTAAATGTGAGCCATGCATCAGTTATTTCAGTGAGCACAGTTGTTACATTTCTCCAGAGTTGTGGGCTTTTCTTTACATGTTATCACTCTTAACTTGTCCCTCAGAGCAGGATTATACTGGCTGATTGGAATTTATTCAATTGAATTGTTGTTGTTCTTGTTGAGACAAATCTAGTTTATGTAATTGAGTCTTACAGTCTGCGTATCAACCGTTCTGTAGACTGATTGGGATCTGGTTGAGGCCTGGTTGAAGTTTTGAGTCCAGCTGGTAGTTGTGTTGATGAGTCAGAGGAAGCAGATTGCCTCACTGTCCTTGTGCCAAACTAAAATGTAACAGGTAAAGTCCAGTTTGATAAGGACAGACGTGTGTGGGTGCACGTGTGTTTGTTTTTATTCATTGTAGTGTCCTGCACCCATCCATCAGGTCATGTCAATCTTTGTACTTATTTTTTTTCTTTCACGGTCTAAGAGGTGGTCTTGCAATAGTGATGTGTCCACCTTCAATGGAATGCTTTAAAATCTGAATTGAACTGCTCATCATTTTTAAACCAGCAGCAGCATCTACTGAGCACTGAAAATTAGGTCACTGTTTCATGAAGCCTCATCAGCCCATCACGAGCAATTGGACTCTGCAGCGTAACTGGGCTACTGCCTTAGTTGAATCCTGAACGTGGCTCAATATACAATACATCATGGAAAGGTGGATGATGAGATTGGACAGACCAGAAACGTAAGTCTTGTCAAAGAAGTTGTGCATCCCTGATTTACTCACTATGTTCTTTTTATTGATATTTTGTCTTTTTGGCAGTGCATAGTATTCATAAACTTGGTGCACAGTTATTGGTTCTATTAAAAAAACTGCTACAAGCTGCGAACTTTCAAAGTTGAACAAAATATTTTCATCAGATTACCTGCCTTAATAACTTGTTTATATTATTTATATTATATTATTATTTTTAGCACTGCAGAGCAAATTTTGTGTTTTAATTCAAGTCGTATTAAGTTTGTATTGTGACAATTTACACAGTTATTTCTGCACACACTGAAGATTCACTTACACGTATGTGGCTCATGTCATGACTATGACAGGACCGCCACGTGGCACAGTATCAAGATGTTAGCATGTTCTTAGCTGCCAGGCCTTCTGCTTGTGTGAGCCTTGTGGCATTGTCGAAGAATGACTGACGGCGTGGGGGAGGAATGCAGCCTATCGAAGGCCCATGTAGGGGTTCCTCCCCCAGTTTCTTGCTGCATGTCCGGGCTCCTTCAGCACCTCACCTGCCAGAGAAAACACGGGAGGGAGGACAGAAGAAGATATGACTATGACAAATTCCAATCCAGAGAAACAGAAAACTTAACATGAGAGGGGGCGTGTGCGTTCAACGTGTGACTATTAATAAAACCCCTGGGTTGGATTTAGACTCTGCTCTGTTGTCCTGGGCTGAGTTGTGTTTGCCAGTGACTTTGTCAAACTGACTGCCAAGCTATTTTCTTATCCACAATTCTGACTGGTCTTTGAAAAGCGCCAACATCGAATGACATTTTGCCATTGCCAGACAGGCTCTGGGCACCACTGCTTGCGTTTATATGTTTGTTCCGCACTGATATTTGTAAATTGTCTGTGGGTGTCCTGTTTTAGACTGGGGGCCCTCTCCAAGGTATTCCCCTTCCATGATGCTGTGACGTTCCTACATTTAGAACTAAACACTGCTCATTGTGTGCCATTCTGTCCATTCCCTGTAGATTTTGTAAATACATCACAAATATAAATGTTTGGGCGCGTTTGTGTCATGGTTGATGTGTGTGAGAGCAGTGTGTAACGAATGTTGAACAAGAAACCACTATACTGAAGGGCTTCTGCAAAGCCACTGATGCCAGACCAGATTAGATATGTTTATTCTTAGAATTTTGTGCGCTCAACCAGTAACCCTATAACTTGTATTGGTTGACAAAAATTACAGAAAATACACCGTCTTATGTTGAAGTAAGAATATGGTTGCAGTAGCTCCTGAATCAAATGAATCTTCCAAAGGAGCATATTTGGCAGGACCGGCTGACGGTGGTGGTTCCTTGTTTGAAAAGGTAGTACAGTCTAGTACGACCGTCAATACATATAAAACATTACATTTCCTTTGTTGAAGTTGTGAAATGTCTAAATAAATCATGTCTAATGTGAGACTGTAGGTGCCAGCAAAGAGTCTTGATTTGGCTGTCTGTTTATTTTGAATCATTTTCAATCATCTTTGAATCATACTTAACCCTCCATTGCTCCCATTGAACGTAAGATGTCAAATTGATGACAAGAGGACAAAGATCAACCTTTCAACGTTTTATTATCAGCTATCAGGTGGCCAGTTACTGTTATGCGTCATTCCGACTTACTTCGACCATGTTGAGCATTCTGTCTATGATGAGTGAGCGAAGAGTGTCAGTAAAATAGCTGATCAAGTAAACTAAAAGGAAATACACTACATACTGGCATGTATCATAGAGCAGTTTCTTATTATTGGTACTTACAGTTTGGAAGGTTGCTGTATTACTGCTGAGGATGATACGTTCAGAGAACTCCTAGCTCCGTAAGTGAATGAGATTTGGTCACAATGTTTTTGTCATAATTTCATATGTAGCCTACCATGTGTGAAAGTGAAAGAACCCGATATGTCTTACAACTGAACATGTGATTGGGCACACAACTAAGTTCATCTGCACTTTTGCCTCGACAGCGTCACAGTCCAACAACAGCTTGAAGAAGCAAAGGAGTCGAAGCATCTTCAGCACATTCTTCTGCTGCTTCCGCAACTACAATGTTGAGCCTCCGGCCTCAAACACCGCAACTAGCGCCCTGCCTCCACCAGTAGAGGAAAATGGATCTCCTCCTAAGGTGAGCAGCTGCTACTTGTGCACTGTCGATCTCCACGTCAGCTGTACTGTCTGTTTTTATAAACAACTATTGTTGTTTCTTCATCCATAATTTTTTTTGTTCACTCCTCCCTTGTTTTGGATTGTACATTTCTATTTCTTGTGTTGTAGTGTGACCAGGTCGAAGTCATCCCTGTCCCTTGTGTATGTATTGCCCTTTTTCTCCCTTTATCTCTTCCTGTCTCTTTCTTTGCATGCAGGCTCTGTCTCTGTGTTGGTTCCTCTGAGAACTTTAGCTCTGCTGCCACACTGTGGTTCAGTCCTGGACAGTCCTGCACAACTCCATGTGTAGCGTTGCCTCTGTGCATGGACTGCATGGGTGACAGTCAGTGGTTTGTATGCATTCCAGATAGTGTGATGCTAACCACCTAGCGCATTAATGTTTCAGCGGCTGTTCACGCTCTTACAAATCATGTCGCATAACCCAGAGTTGACCTTCAGTAGAGAATATTTCTAACCAGTAATAATGCATCACAGTTTTTACATTCATCACTTGTCAATGAGGACCTTCATAACTGCTGAAATGCCAAAAAAAAACTCTCACTTGTCATCCGGTGTGCATCTAGACTTCACCAAACACACCAAGATGTACTTTATTCTAGCCATTTTGAATGTGAATTTAAACCAGTGACACCCATTTAAATAATAAAACACATAATGATGAGACTTTAGATACTAATTTCATAAACTTGTCTGGGATTGCAACTTTTGTTTTACTGGCTTCAGCTGTTACTCTGAACTCTTATTCCATATTCAATTTTGATATCAGTAATTTAAATTGATACCTGTGTTGGGGCTACTGTTGATCTAGCGCCCTACCTCTTCTGTTAATTCTATGTTGTTTCACTCCTGTTCCGCCATCTCATTTGTGACAGTTGTGATTCATGTCTCTTCCTAATAAAGGGATAGCAAAAAGTAAGCAATTTCTGTAGTATGTTTAGTAAGTTAGTCTATGTAAAATTGTGCCGTTGTCTATCATTATCGTGATATAAAATGGTTCATATCGGCCTTCCCCAAACTGAGAGGTAGCAGACAGCATGGCCGGTACACACTTCTTGAAACAGATTTAAAGTAAGATGGGGCGATGAAATGCACCGCTCAAGCCATAAATGTGTCTGAGGCAGCAAGACACTGACACTACGGAACTACAACCTTACCGGTGTTTACTTTTACCTTTGTTCATGCATGGTATCCGTGGGTCACGTGAGTGCACCAAAGAGCACCAGTCCTGAAGTAGTCACACGACTTCATCTTTCATGTTCTTTCAAATATTGGTGTCATCAGGGTGGACGTGGTTTCATTTTGGGTGCTTCTTATTGGTGCCAGGTGCTTCACAGCCGCTAACATCTGCATGGCTTAAGTAAAAAAAGTCATCGTGAGCTGAAGCTATGACATCACTAAACTCATCTCATCACCTGATTTCTTTGGTGCCCTCAGTTACATTTTTGCAGAAGGTGAGGCTGATGCAATAACCATAAACATTATGATTTTATGATAAAACTCAAGAGCGCAACATGGTCCTCTTGAGGTTCTTAATGGAAGTGATGCTTTTACTTCATGTACGGAGCACTATGTTGGGAACAGGCTTGTTTAGAAAGACCTCGGCTTCTCCTTGGTCCCTGTATGTTGGTGTAATTTAAGTATTCCAACTTTGCTTAACTAAGACCACAAAAGTCACACCAGATAAGTGCATACAAAATAATCTTCATGTTGACTTGCTGTCCTGCTGCTAGTAAAGAAAAAGTATGCATCAGAAAATGGGTGCGAGAAAGAATGGTTTCGCCACTGAAACTGTTCCTGATCAGCCTCTCTGATGGTGGTTTGGTCAGCTGGCTGATGTTTGGAGTGACGGCAGAACCAACAGTTGTTTGATCACATCATTTAAGTGTAAGAATTGTTGTGATAGTCAATAACACTGACAATTCGCTTTCAAGTAAGTAGTATTCATGTTCATACTTCATTTAAATTACCGTATTTTCCGGACTATAGAGCGCACCGGAATATTAGCCGCACCCACCAAATCTAAGAAGGAAAATGGATTTTGTTCATACATAAGCCGCACCGCTCTATAAGCCGCGGGTGCACTGTTGCTGTCTGCGCCACAGAAAATGCATGAGGATCACTTCTAGCGATCCTCTAGTACTAGTTTTGAAAACGGGGTCCAGTGTCGAGACTGACTCATGAAACAATCTTGCCAATGTTCTGAACTCCAGTCATGAACTCCTCACATCTTATTTACATTTAAAGTGTTCAGAAAGCGCTGTTTTCACCCTCCAGTAGATCGTCTCTGTCAGCAGAGCTGCGGACACGCGGGCGAAAACAGCGCAATTTGAGCGCTTTAAAGGTAAATAAAACGCCCGTGATGTCATCGGTTTGATGTGACGAAGCTCAATATTTTTGCCAGCAAAGAGCATGCTCATTAGACTGTAAAAACTCGGGATGCTCCGAGAGACAGGGAGAGCACTCAGCTGAAGCAGCTGTCTTCAACTTCTTTCATGAAAGTTCTCACTCGGGACGGTTGCAAACGTCTCAGATTCACCGCGAACGCTGCATCTGACACACACAAGACTGCAGCGGATTCGGTCCCGGTTGATTCCGTCTTAAAACGACACCTGAGAAAGGATGCTCATCTGGCGCGGTGAAATTAATGATTATTTCTCGGGCAATATGCTTCGCGTTCTGAACGTCACGCTGAGACCGGCGAGTGTCGCAAGTGACCGCTGGTTCCTGTAGTTTCACTTTCATGAGCACCAGAAAACTCTCTGTGCTCCGTCAAGTGCTGGTGTTTTAAATATCGTATTGAATTCGTGGCGTTGACGCCCTTTAACGTGCATGTGCTGCAGGATGCAAACTTGACATGACAGACTGAAAAAAGCTTCCGCATTAGACACGCCGTTGCCAAGCGAGTGGCGAGTCGGGAGGGAGGAGCGGACGCTTCACAAACCGCGGGCGGTGCCTCATCAGAACGGCTGCTGTCACATGTGATCGGATTTTGTGACCGGCAATGACAGGCAGTGGTCGGCATTCACAGATCACAACGAGTTCAGCCTTTCATAATCGGTGGCCGATTGATTGTAATATCCCTGTAAAAATCAATATATTAGCCGCATCGTTTTATAAGCCGCAGGGTTCAGACCGCGAGAAAAAAGTAGCGGCTTATAGTCCGGAAATTACGGTACTGGTCTTTGAGGTGACGGTTGTTGTTGTCAACCTGAGAAAAGAAAATACACTATCAAGGGACAAGCTTATTTAATATGACTAAACACAGCTTTTTACGAGAATCCAATTACTCTGAATGAAACTGCATGTTTTTAACCTTTTCTCTTGTAGTAATTGATAATGTGATTAATTCTTTTACTTAGGTGTATGTACACCATCTGACAGTTAAAATGTACAGTGAAGCAGAGAAGTTTAGTTGGTCAGAATTTAATGGTAACAATGACGTAAAAAATGAAAGTTGTTCATAATCCAAATATCTGATGAAATTTGGAATTGCTGTCATCCTGGTTGAAATGTTGACATCAATGCATCTAAATGTCGGGCGTTCCATTCCCTTTAAGCATGACTTTTACTTGGAATTTCAAATGCCAAAAAAGTGACCAGTAAGGAACTCTCTCTCTCTCTCTTTCTTTCTTCCCTCCTCTCCTTCTGATAGCCACCAGCCAAACACCTCCTGCCAGAGATGAAAATATCTGACTACGGTAAAAAGTGTGTTGTGATCGACTTGGATGAAACACTCGTACACAGCTCTTTCAAGGTGAGAGAAGATTTAGAATGTGCAGCCTCATGTGTTCATCATGGAGTTCTTTAATTAGGTTCTAGCATTCTTTAAAGTTATACTGAGATACATTTTTGACCTTTATAGTTTTTCAAACTTGTCTTTCACCAGTGTATTTGACTCCCATTGAACAAGAATTAAAAAAACAAGTGTTTAACAACATTATTATCATTAGATTAATGTCAATGATCTGCAAATATATGAGAGGATTGGTGCCCTGCTTTTGTCCATCTCTGTCACTTCCTGTTTTTTTTGTTTTTTTGGGTGGGGGGGTTAGTAGTAAGAGCGCCTCTTGTGGTAATATGCTTTTACTGCCAAAATAACAAGTGCTACCGTGTTCTTGTCGCAGCCCATCAGCAACGCAGACTTCATTGTTCCTGTGGAGATTGATGGTACAGTTCATCAGGTAATGAACATCCACTCATGAACGTGTTTCTGCTTTTGAAAATGTCAACATGAACCCGAGGAGACCGTCTGTGATCCAGTTCAAGTAATCCAGGATAGGCTGTGTGTATGCTGATTGGCCTGTTCATGATTACTTGCACAGGGCTGCAGCCGCTGAGCAGCTGTGGCTGAGAAATGGCTACCATTGATGCTGTTGTCAGGACGTCCACCGTGGTTTCTTTAAATACAGTTCGTCTTTAAAGGAACTTGGAGCCTGTTAGAGGGCTCTGCATGTTCTCATAGAACTGGAGTTGCATACAGGTAACCGTTTACAGTTGTGCTGATGACCTCTGCCTGTCAGTATAGGTGCGTTTTTTATGGGACATCTCTAGCGATACTGCCACCTGCTGTCAGATTGAGCGCATCGCAACACAAATTTTATTGATTGAAATCCACCTATGGAAATAATACTCTGTAAACGGGAGACAGAGGGACCCGGCCTCTGGTGGCTATTGGCTTTGTGTGTTGCTGCTGTGGCGATGTTTACATAGCGCCCCCTGGCTGTGACAAGTAGGAGCATAATCCACTGTGTGTCGCTTGTAGGTGTATGTGCTAAAGCGACCTCACGTTGATGAGTTCCTCCAGAAGATGGGCGAGCTCTTCGAATGCGTGCTCTTCACCGCAAGTCTGGCGAAGGTAGGTGACCAAAAACGGACCTGTGTTTTGATGACTGTGCTGGAAACTTTTTTTTCTGTCTCATTTCTTGCCTAAACTTCATCACTTCCTGTGCGTCTTCATGTCTGTTCCATAGTCCTGATGGTGAGTTTCGACTGTGTGAAATGCATTGTAGCAGAGCAGATCTTGTTGGTTCGTTTTAGGTCTGAACTAGGGCTGCACCACTTTTGACTCATGAGAAGAGCCGTTAATAGAAGCAACAAAGTTACAACTCATATCCTCTGTCTTCCGTTCTCTTGGTTGTAAATCTGTCAGTCATTTCAGTTTAACTGAATTGTTCAAATGATTTTTTTGTTGTTGTTGCGTAGTGCGTTTGCTTTGTTTTCAGGGTTAATTGTGGCTGATCTGCAGTTTGTAATGCGTTTATCTTATTTTGAGATCAGACAATAGAAAAAGAACAAGCATCTGGCTCCATCTGATCTCAGTGGATAAGAAGAAAACTCCTGACTGATTCTGGATTTGTCAAATCTAGGCCATTTGTTTTCATGCTAGTAGTACTTTTCGCTTCAGTCCTTAAATCATAACATACTGAACTGAAAGGTTTTGGTGGCACGTTCCCTCATTGACTCTTATTGTTACCCTCTTAATCATAGGGATGCACTGTAAACCTATTTGGCCAAACCTGCGTGAATGTGGTCTGTATGATGACACACTTGGGATGAGAATTTGGATTGGCAGTAGAAGTACTTGATGCCTGTATCAGGCTTTGATACCACTAAAGGCCTGTGTGGAACCTTGTGTCATTGGACATCGCATCCATGCCTTGAAGGATCAAAGTGCCAGAGCAACCTCCCCTTTGTTTGGAGAGAATAAAGACGACCACTTGCACAAAGTTCCATTCTTTCCATAAAATGAAACATTTTTTGTTATAAATTTGCAAGTGCAGTGGTTAAGCAGGTTGGTTTGGTGTGAATAGAACTAATGAAATTCTTCGTGATTCCTGTTAAACTGTTTTAATGCTGTTTATTTTTATTTCCAACTTTACATGTTGGTGTAGGTATTTTACCTTGTGGTCTATGGCAAGGGTTCTTCACCTTTGATCTCAGGGGCCACCATTTCCAGATCAAATGGGCCCGGGGCCCATTCATGTTATACATCTGAATTCCTCTTCATTTCACTTGTGCTCTATAACCATATTTTATCTAGTTACACTTAAACTCTGACCTGCAGCAGAACCAGGCTCAAGTCATATTTAAGAAAGAAAAATATATGTATGTATACATGTATATGTATAAATGCATTAAATCTGAGTGTCTCACAGGGCAACGTGTGAAACAAAAAACTTGTTGCCCTCTAGGAGGCGCTCGAGGAAGCTCAGTAACAGTGACCTAAACAGTTCCCGTTTATATGTGGTTTCTTGGCACTCTGAGTGAAAAAAAGTCGCCTGCATCGACTGGCTATATTAAATGTGTTGGTAATTCCAGCTGTGGATCTGACAAACAGTCCTCGCTGAGACCACCTCCTTATATGGTGATGTTGAGCTCTTGCAGGGCAGCCCTCTGACCCGGCATGAAGTGTGCAGTCCTAGTCGCAGCCGTAGAAGAGAATGTGGCCTACAGTAAAGCGTTCTAGTCTGTAGTGGAGAAGAGTCTTTGTCATGTGTCTTTATTTCTGTGCAGCTACTTACACCTGTCTTGTCATTTTCGGGCTGTATAGTACGCCGACCCTGTGGCCGACCTGCTGGACCAGTGGGGCGTGTTCAGAGCTCGGCTCTTCCGAGAGTCCTGCGTCTTCCACAGAGGAAACTACGTGAAAGACCTCAGCCGACTCGGACGAGAGCTCAGCAACGTCATCATCGTGGACAACTCACCTGCCTCGTACATCTTCCACCCAGAGAATGCTGTGAGTCCTCAACTGTAGCTATGAGATGTGAACCCTGTCTCTTCTTCTGGTCCAGTTGGAGAGATTTCAGTGTACGTCTTGTTGTTTGTTCTGGGAAGGCTGATGAGCTCTTGTCCCCTCAGGTCCCTGTCCAGTCCTGGTTTGATGACATGAATGACACCGAGCTCCTGGACCTGCTGCCTTTCTTCGAGGGCCTCAGCAAAGAGGAGGAGGTGTACGGAGTCCTGCAGAACCTCAGAAGCAGGTAGCAGGATGAGCGCTGTGGCGTCGCCCATGCTCTCCACCTGCCTCCG
The DNA here is from genome assembly GCF_027744825.2 of Synchiropus splendidus. Classification (NCBI taxonomy): domain Eukaryota; kingdom Metazoa; phylum Chordata; class Actinopteri; order Syngnathiformes; family Callionymidae; genus Synchiropus; species Synchiropus splendidus. The sequence goes on along the minus strand of NC_071346.1, from coordinate 15,041,600 downwards.
CGTCGACCTCGGACCTCTGGACGCCCGCAAGTCTCTCAGACTCAGGCAGACCCCTTCATGTGCCACTCTTATCTTCGCCCCAGGAGGGTGCCCTGAAGTCTCACTGTGGAATCCCCTCCTGGCCCCCCTCTACAGTCCCCACGTCCGGCTGCCTTCGGAGTGCCATCGGACTTACTGTCAAAGGAGTGCGAGTCTCCACATCTGGACTCGTCCAGAGTCACACCCAGGACTAGGAAAGAGAAACCAACTCTGGTCTTTATTTTCAAACCTACAAAGTTTTAATATTTGGAAAAAAAAGTGCTCAAAGCCAAAAACAACGTCAATAATCAGAGACCGAGTCCTCAACTTGATGCTATGCAGGTCTCTGCTGGTGGGCGGACTCGGCTTTCTTACAGGATCAAGTGCCTTGTGTGAATCGTTTTCTATCTCAGCTCCGACCTGTTCACCTGCTTCCACATCAAGTGGAAACACAACTGTCATTTTTTTTTTTATTCATAACTTACAGCGTGTCGATAGTGACCTTCATAACCCCTCCCTCCACCCCCCTCAACCTGTGAGTCTTTATGCCACATTTTTTTGCTAGCTCTGCATTTTTTTAGCCTCGGCTTTGTCTAGATTTTGTTTTCTCCATCTGACGTGCAGCAGCACTGGCTCTTCTCTCCTGACACAATGTTGCATTTGCGCGTTGCTCTGCGCCTCCATGGCAACACTAGGATTGTGGTAACACCAAGTAATGCTGTGAAACTGCAAATCTCTACTGACATGTGGAGCATTACAGCTTGGCGATGGAAATAATCCGAAGTGTCGTTCAGTAACCGGCCAGCAAGTACAGGACAGGTGTGATGAACAGAAGACTTAAACTGCACATGTACTTGGTGAGGTTTCATGCATGTTCTCCCCACTGTTGTGTTGATCTAAATTTACACTCTTCACTGCAAATTTGTCTAATGGGGTGTTGTTGTGTTGCCATAGATACGTGGCCGAACCTGTCCATCATTCTAATATTGTTGTGACTTGACGTCACGAGAGAAAGAGCTTGAGACGCAGAGTTCTTCTGAGCGTACCTGCTGTGGCGTTCCCACCGTGAGCTGCCAAATGTTATTTTTAGAAGCTTCATATCTTAGACCTTTTTATCAGTTACAGGTGTCAAATTTCCGCTAAGAATTTCATTCAGTTTTCCTGCTCGCACTCGTGATTGGGAGAAGCTTGTTGCCAGTCTGTGTGTCAAACTGAAGTGTCACTTGGGTTTTAAAGTCGGGGTGCCATGCTTTTATTATGGAAAGAGCGGTAACAGAACCAGTCTGACGCACAAGTCTCTGGTTCACCACCGGTAGATGTGTTTGTCTCTCTCTGTGACCCTGTGTGTGTGTGTGTGTGTGTGTGTGTGTGTATGTGTGCGTGTGTGTGGTTTTAACCTTCCCAGACTCTTCACCTCAGTGCCTATGTTTGAGGAGCCAAGCAACCAAATGCTGTAACTTTTGCTCTCACGGCAATAAGCAGTTGAGATGTGGGCAGTGGGACCGGACCAGGCCTTCGACTTGGTCTCAGTGAAGCTTTGATCAGACTCAATAATCCCATTATTCAAGTAACCGCTCGAGCCGTCACTGCATCTCCTCAGTAAAGGTTTATGAATGTGTTATAACAGTGTAACGATCACACCAGCTTGGTGACTGATAATGGCTCACTATTTGGTGGCCAGTGTGTACACGTGCTGCTGTCTGTATTCAATTCCAAAATTGAAATGACCTCGGAAACATTTCACCTTCAGTAAATAATTGATGGTTTCTAGAGAAATAAAAAAAACAATTCTATCAGGAGTATATTGTCAAGAAAAAGTTAAATAAAAGGGAATTCTGGGAATTATAGATTAAGAAAAATATATATTTTGTGATACAAAATTAATTTCAAACATAAAATAATTTAATTTCATTTTTTATAATTTATTTGTGATTTCTGAGGAAAGTATAGTAAAATATGAAAAGTACCATAAATGCAATGTATTATTTTAAGGATGTCTTATGAAACATGAGTAAATGTTGATAAGAAACGTCTTATAAAGAATTAGCAGTGTGATAATGGTGACATTACTGTGAGCCGTCGTGTTTTAAAGGATTGAATTGCATGTATCCGACAGTAAAAAGATACAGTTTGTGGTCCCGTGTGCAGTGTAGTGGCCAAATAATGAGCCTGAAATGTAAAGACGGATGGTCACTGTTATAAAGGATGCATACACTCTTACTGAGGAGCCCAAGTGTTGGTGGGTCAGCGCCACCCTGGAAGAGGGCACGGCATCAGAGGTCATTCCTGCACAGCTGCTGTGATCAGTCCAGTTTTTGGATCCGGATGGTCCGACTTATCTAGGATCAGAACTCAGTTCCTTTTTCTGGCATGGAAGCATTTCTGCCCACAGAGACCCGAGTCTCCCCTTGTACTCCCCACCATCCTGTTTTTGTTAGTATATTTTGTAGAATTCTCTTCCTCCAAGAATGGGTGCCATCTCACTGTCGGACTCTTGTTAGTGGACCTCTGCTGCTCCCTCACGTCCTCGGCTCTCTCAAGCATTTGAACGTCTGGTTTTGGTTCGGGCAGTGCAATGTCCTTTTCTACCGAATGGACTTCTGAAAATGTTTTGATATTTTTCTACCTATATCGTCAGTATTTTTGGGGTGAAAGTTCCTTTATTATTCATTGATCCTGCTTTGTTTCTTCACAATGTTGTGGGTGGGAATACTTAGTCAGGTCCGGTTCTTCCTGTCGGGGCATCGGGTCACTCACACCAGCATCTTTCAGTTCTGGTCACAAATGTTTTGGCTTTGATTTTACTCTCACTGTTTCTCTGGCTAGTTGAATCCTGTTATCACTGATTTGGGGCGTTCCACTTGATTTTTTTTTTTTCTCCTTTAATAGCTATAATAACTTTACAGCTATTTTTTTCGGCTTCTGGAGTTCAGGCATCAACTTGTCTACATATGCGACTTTTTTTTTTCCATAATAAAAAGCTTCATTGATATGAAACGTTTCGTTCTTTGTCTGGTTTTATGTTCAGAACATCTCAATTAACACTCTTGATAAATAAAATATGGTGGACTTGTTTTTAAAAAATTACTCAGTTTTAATGTTGGAAGTGGGTAAAAAACTATTCAAATAAAAATATGCTGTTGAATTTTAGACATTTAAACAATGAAATTGGAAGTTTATTTTCCTGACCAACTCATTTTTGTTTCTTTAACATCTGAATAATTCTCATTTCAATGATACAATAAAAAAAGGAATAGTAAGTGGACTATTGTCCATCTGAAATTATTTTATTTACCACTTATGATGAACCAAACCATGGAAATGCTAGGGATAATAGAGACAATAAATACAGTAATTGGTGAGCGGTGAGGGTGAAGCGATCAAGTGTATTTCAGACAAAACCATAATCATAATAATAATAAAGATGTTTAATAAAGAGGTGGCGACTATTGTGATGAGAAAAATTGTTACAACAAATAGAGTTCAGATTTCAGAAAGCAGTGTCACTGAGGATCCCAACAAGTAGGAAAGTGCTTCAGTACATCGTGCAATAATGAACAAAAATAAGTAGATCACAATAATGATGAAAAAATGAATATAATAATATATAATTAATATTATTTATTTATTATATAATAGAATGTGGGTTTTTCTTCACTGTAATTGTTCACGAAGAAAATGTTATTTTGGACATCCATAACTGGTTTTCACGCTTTTTAAATGAAAGCTATTGCGACAGTAAGAAAGCACATCGCTATTTGAACAACCATCCAAACTCTTTAAATAAAGCTTAGCTGCACGCTTCTTTTGACCAGTAGATGGCGCGAGGTGTTGAATTATCGCTCCTGCTGAAAGCGCTCGGTGTGTAAACAGTGTCACCCAGCGGGGGTTTAATAAAGTTACAACATCAAAGAACTTCAGCTCGACCCGACAAGGAAGCCCCGCCCACCCCACCGCCCTTTATTACCATTTTTTTTATTCAACACAATAAACAAGGAGCACATAACATAAGGTAAACACACGGAAAAAGACGATTGAACAGATAAAGAAAAGTATATCATAAATCACGTCAAAAGTGTTTTTTAGCTTTCAGATTCAACCTCTTTTTATAGCAAAAAACGTTGGCGTCTTATTGGTAAATTTGCGTTTATGTATGTCGAACTTGGCAAGAAATGTAATGAGATTGACACCAAAGCTGACATCGTTACTTTATAAACTAAAAACGATTATTTTGTAACCGAGCTGTTCTGAAGAGGTGGATTATTTAGAAGGACTCAAGAGCGAGATAGTTTCGTGGTACACCGGCATACACGTTTCCGTTACACCTTCAAAATAAAACAAAGCCACGCGTGGAGACAGGCACGAATAAACAAATATAACTTAACATTTCATAGTCCAACATGAAATCATCAGCGATATGTAGAATAATGAAATGTTGAACCTCTTGCCAAAATAGGTTTGTGTGTACGTACAGGACCAAAACAAGTGACAAACTGTTTCTAAGAAAGAGAGGAAACATAGTGTCTGACATTCACAACAAACAATTCGAAGGATAAAAAACAAAAAGATAAATTGTGAGTTGTGTATTCTAAATCTAAAAAAACAACATACTGTGAAAATTTTTGCAAAGTACAATGAATTGCAATTTAAATAATATTCTAAACTTAAATTATTGATTGAGTGGCTTATTGTGCAGTGAACAGAAATTTGCTGAGCTTACAATGATGGATTATTAGATAAACATCAATTCTAACGTCATTTAGTAAGATGTAGTGAAGTAAGTCACATTTTCATCTGGGTGAATGTAAAATCTCTCAAATAGAACGTTACAATATGGAGGACGGCGATGGAGGTGATGTGACTGTTCTTAAAATAAAGTGTGTCCTGAATAATAGGAGTGACAGTGGTCATGAGTCAGAGCTTATCCACTGAGTGATGTCATCGTTCCAGATGCTTCTGCTGACATTCTGCTGCCACTCTGCAACTCAGATAGTTCCCTTCTTTTTCTTAAACCGAGTCATTCACAGCTTAAGAAACACCTCCTCTGTTAGCGAACCACTTTCAGCTGTTTTCGGGGGAGTGTTCTTGCCCCCTACACACCAACATGATTCCTCAGTCTTTGTGAGAGTCCAGTCTATAAATACCCCGCCGCACTTCAGGACTGACAGCCACAGACAGCTGCAGCGAGCGGCCGGAGCAGATGATCGCCAGTGTGGAGAGGGAGTCAGTGCTGACAGTCCTTCCATGAGCGGAGCAAAATGGCTGCCCTGAACATCGACCCAGTGGAGCAGCCCCGGATGTACCAGCAGACGCTGCTTCAGGACGGGCTGTGTGACCTGCTGGAGAATGACAAGTTTGTGGACTGCGTGCTCAAGGTCCAGGAGAAGGAGTTCCCCTGCCATCGGCTGGTGTTGGCGGCGAGCAGCCCCTTCTTCAAAGCCATGTTCCTGTCTGAGCTGGAGGAGAGCAAGAAGCGGGAGATCCTCCTGCAGGATGTGGACCCGAGCACCATGGGGATGATCTTACGCTACTTGTACACCTCCGATATCAATTTAACGGAGCAGAACGTCCAGGATATCTTCATGGTGGCCAACATGTACCAGATCCCGTCCATCTTCTCGGTATGTGTGTCCTACCTGCAGGAGAAGCTGGTGCTGGGGAACTGCCTGGCCATCTACAGACTGGGCCTGCTGCTGGATTGTCCTCGGCTGGCTCTGACGGCGCAGGAGTTCATCTGCGAGCGCTACCAGGTGGTTGTGAGGGACCAGGACTTTCTTCAGCTGGCCCCGAGCGAGCTGGCCATCATCATCACCTCAGACGCCTTGAACGTGGAGCGAGAAGAAGTGGTGTTCGAATCCCTGATGGAATGGGTCAAACACGACGAGACCGATCGGGTGAAGGAACTGCCAAAACTGCTGCACTGTGTCCGCTTCCGCTTGATGCCGGTGGATTACTTTAAGGAGAAAGTGGAGCGACACCAGCTCATTCGCTTCAGCCAGGAGATCAAGAAGGAGCTGGATCTGGTCAAAGACGCACACAAGGGCCGACTCCCCAAGCCCAAGAGGGTGAGCCGAGATGGGGCCACGGATGGTGAGGGGAGTGAGGATGAGGATGAGGAAGGGTACCTGCCGGGGATACTCAACAACAACCCCCGCTTCGGGATGTTCGAGTTTGACTTGATACTCATGGTCAGTGACACGGGGACCGTCGCTTATGATCCTGTCGGAAACGAGTGCTTCGTGGTGTCAGAGTCCACGGAGATTCCCAAAAACCACTGCAGCCTGGTGACCACGCAGAACCAGGTGTTCGTGGTGGGTGGTCTTCTCTACAACGAAGAGGACAAGGATGAGCCCTTCAGCTCCTACTTTCTTCAGGTACGGTGTCTCCAGCATAGGTCGCGACAACACTGCGTCCCGCTAACCAGTCCTGCCCCCCCCAGTTCGACCCGGTCAGTTCGGAGTGGTTAGGAATGCCGGCACAACCAAACCCTCGTTGCCTGTTCGGCCTGACCGAGGCGGAGAACTCCATCTTTGTGGTTGGAGGGAAGGAGCTGAAGGATGGAGAGCACGCGCTGGACTCGGTCATGATCTACGACAGACAGTAAGGCCCCAGTCATTTTGTGAGGCCCATGAGCTCTTTAAGAATAGAAAATCTCACTCACAGCATTCAAACTTTGCCCCACGACGGGAGGAGAAATTCAAACATGTCACTTAAATAAAGGATATCTAATCGTACATACATGTATTTACTGAGATGGAGATGTAGAGGCAGATTCCTATTTGAACTGGCAAACAATATTCAGTGTAATATAGTAATGAGGCTTCATGAAACAGTGACCTCATTTTCAGTGCTGCTGGTTTAAAAACGATGCAAGGTTTCGTTGAAGTGGTGCCTCAAATTCAATGATATTAGAGCAGAGAGTGCCATCTAGTGGGCTCTGAAAATGAGGACACTGTTTCATGAAGCCTCATGAGCCCATCACCAGTGTAAAGCCAACCAAACTGTGCGATGGTTAACAGGTGTGGAGTCATGACACTGTCAGACCTTGACTTGTCTGGGTTGCGTTATCTACTGCCTTGCAAACGTCTTGACTCCTCACTGCCACCCATTTTCACCTCTGGCATCTAGTCAAACAACATTGGTCTTCATCGAGCTTCAAGATGGGTTTCATGAAAAGTAAGTGGCTCAGTCGGTGGACAAAATCATAAAGAGTGCCATCTAGGGGCATCTATACGCCACTATTCAATGAGGCTCAGCCACTAACAATCTATTTGAGTTGGCGTATGAAGTGTCCTCATTCAGCACATAACTAGTTTCACTTAAATCCTTTAAACAAGAATGTGATGGAATGAAAACATGTCTGACACTGATATGAAATTCTTGTCTTCAGGTCCTTTAAATGGGGCGAGTCCGACCCTCTGCCTTACCAAGTGTACGGTCACGGCGCCGTGTCACACAAGGGGCTTGTCTACGTCATCGGGGGAAAATCTGAGAGCAAGTATGTGACTGTAGCGTTGCTGGTTGGTCTCGTGGAAGTCATTTTAATATTCCTGAGTGATGATTCAGCGACTCAGTGGCTGCTTCATAATATAAAAGTGCTGCACACCAGTGCAGAGAGCCGATTATAGATCAAGTTTTTAAAACAAAGCTCTGTAGAACTTCAATATGTATTAAGTCTTTCTGGCGGGGAGTTCAACTGCCAGTGGGGCCACATCATAAACTGTCAGGGTGATGTGGGGCATAAATGTAAAAGATATTATTTTAAAAAGTATGAATAAAATATGAAAAAAACAATATATATTTATTATTGTTATACAATAACAATAGAAATGAGTGTTTATTAGGGAAAAATACACCAAATGAAAATACTGTTAAACATTTTAAGTTCAATTAATTGGCAATACCATCAATAAATGTGTGGGGAAAACAAATATGAATAAAAAAGATAATTGTATGACATATAAACAAATTAATATTGCAATTCCAATAGCATAAGTTGCACTCTGATCCCATCAGGGCCATGCAGATCTGCCATTTGATGGGCTTGAGTGATCGCCTGTCATGAAAAAGTGCTACATTACGACTGACTGTTTGACATCTTCCTACAGAAAGTGTATGAGGAGGGTGTGTGTCTATAACCCCACAAAGTTCGAGTGGAAGGACCTTGCTCCGTTGACAACGGCTCGCTCCCTGTCCGGCGTGACGGTCCACAAAGACCAGATAGTCGTGGTGACAGGGGTCACAGACGCAGGCCTGACCAGTTCTGCCGAGGTGTACGACATCGGCACCAACAAGTGAGCGCCCGACACCCCACACCAGCGTGCTGACTCAGCGCTGTGCTCTCGCTGAAGGTGCTCTCACCTCTGTGTGCAGGTGGTCTGAGTTCACAGAGTTCCCTCAGGAGCGCAGCTCCCTCAGCCTCATGTCTCTGGGAGGACAACTGTACGCTGTGGGGGGTTTCGCCATGATGCCCAGTGAAACCAGTGAAGATCCAGTTCCAACAGAGATGACTGACATTTGGAGGTAAAGACACTGGATACACTTTGTCAACAGAAGGATCTCTGGCTGTGGAAGGTGCAGAATCAGAATTAGGGATGATAAAAATTTGTGACATCTAAGACCAAAACATAACAGTCGGTTTCAGTAGCTCACTATCTATTGTTGTTGATATCACTGACTGCAGGGGGCTCAGTTCTACAGCAGATGGCAGTAATACTCTGGAACTTACTTGGGTAACACAGTCTGAGTCCTTCAAATTCTTCATGTCTCCAGATGTTCCTTGTCCCATTATTAACAAGGCGGATCACACGACCTGCTTGTCTGAGGTTAATCCGGTACGATCAGTGATCAGCTCAGTAGCAGTAACATTCTTCCTCTGTTGTCTGCAGATACGACGAGTCAGAGAAGAGCTGGAATGGGATTCTCAGAGAGATCAGCTACGCTGAAGGCGCCACTGTTCTCCCCGTGCGTCTCAACACTCTGCGCCTCAACAAGTTATGAACTGGTGAAGGACTGTGAACATGATCTGAGGAAAAGCTAAGCTACTCTGGATGTCCAGTGACAGCACGGTCTGTTCAGCGACTAACTATTTCTCCCACTGTGTATTTTATAAAACCCATTGATTTGTACATGTTGCTCATTGTTGTCTGCTCTTCTAGCACTGGATGGTTTCCAAAAATATAATAAAATGCATTTCCCATTCTTTGTGGGCCACCTGGCATTGTGTACGGACCCTGACCACCACAAATAATGAGATTCTGTGTTAGGGACAGTGAGGCAGGTGAGCAGAAGCCTGTGTTTCACAACCAGACGTTGCTCCGTTTATATGCACATGTGTTTTCATTCATTCTTTCTTCTTCATTTTGGTACAAATATTTCATTTCTTTCTTAAAAAAAGAGCTAGGTACGCCCCATAGTAAATTATATCAGTATACATAAAATTAAGAGTGAAATAAAAAGAAACAAAGGACGAAAATAAAAGAATTAAAGACTAGAATCAGCAGATTCCAAACGAATATGTTCGATCTTCTACAAACATTGCCAATCCTTTTGCTTTTAAATTCAAAGAAATGTAATTGCTGCTATATAGTATTCCACTTTGTTTTTAAACAGAGGAAATGTATTTCTAATTGGTAAACTACTGTCATGATAACGTCTTTTTGGGTCATTATTGCTTACAAAATATTTTATTTTAACGAAGCTTATTTCAACTCCTCATACATAGAGTGCTTGCCGTTCAATATTTTAGTTTTTAATACTCTATTTTATGACATCATTTGTCTCTGTAAGATGCAAGACAGGCGCTCTGGAGATGGATTTTCGCTACACAAAGTTGGGAAAAGGACGAACAGATGTGTGAGGGAGAGAAAATCCACCCTCAGGTGCTGCTGTGTGTCTAAACTGGGCACCTTCTGTGTGGAGGTAGTGTGTTTCCTCTAAAAATAGAGGTTAATTGATGACTCCACATAGTCCACAGGTGTGTTATTTCTTGTTTGACAAAGCCAGTTCTCATGTGTAAATTCCATTCACTTATTTCATAGTATGTGTATGCATCTAGCTGTATACCACTCAAAAAGGCTGCATGCAACACACAACAGTGCATGCAGCAGTGTTCTTACACATTCTAAATGGCAGGAACTTCATCTGCAGGTCTGTCCAGGTCAGTCGTCATGTAAATGCTGTGATCATGCCGCGGTGTAATAACATGACAGCAGCCAACAACTTCCCTTTATTTCAGAGCTGTGCGTGACCAAAGGTTCTCTCTGCTCTTCAGCCTCAACATGTGAGACTGCCAGATTGGGACGCCAGCAGATGGAAGGTGTCTTTGAAGCACATCTAAAGAAGCTGTAATTACATGTTCATTACCAGAAGCTGAAACCTCAATGAATACAGTTTGAGTTATGTGCCCTCCACAGTTGTTTGCCAGCAGTCATTGCTTTCAGTGTTGTTTGTTTACAAAAACTTGAGAGTAAAGTGTGCGTTATTGTGACTTTAGTACCATAAACATTGAGATCTTAGCCTCCGTGGACCAGTGTGGACTAAAATGTTGAATCAAAAATCAACTCTGTGTGATCATCCACAATGTTTAAATCGTGGACTCTTTTCTTCAGCGGTTATTCCCCACAGGTCCACGTGACCAGTACCAAGGAAGCCATAAGAAAGGCTGCTTCTATTTCTGTCTTTTCTATGTATTGAGGTGCACTTTATCGAGATCACATCGGCGCTCGGTGAGAGCATGTCACGAGTTGATAGCCAGCCACACGAGGCTGTTGACTGCACAGGAAGCAGATATCTAACTAAACACCAGGTTCAGAGTAAAGCTCTCCCACGAAGACCAAACCGTTTACTTGGGCTGAGCCTTCATCGCCTGTTTAGCTCCAGTTGGGTCAGAGATGAGTGAATTCTCCCTGTGGCCCTGAGGTAAACACTCCTGTTCACCGCTGAATGAATCAGAGTCTCGCTCATAAGTTTACACGTCCTCGTACGTTTGTTTAGCTGTTTTTAAAACATGACATATCGAACCACTCAAACATCCCTGGTCAAGGTTTAGATGCAGCGGCTGGTGCCCGGTGTTTCAAAGAGAGGAAGCTTGCGCAAGAGGCGTCCCATATTTACCCTCTAAAGCCGGTTTGATTCCGGAAGAACTCGTCTTGCATCAACATATTTGGCAGGGAATCGAGGGATCAACAATGGCGATGTTGGGAGGGACACTACTTTGAGGCATGAAAGTTCGGTTGCTGTCATGGTCAATGCTACATGCTAACTGTGTATGGAACCCGCTTGGACCAGCCCACTCGCCTATAGCTACAACAGGAGCAACACAAAACATTGTTGAGCATTAAATCATCAACATGCAAGTAGCTGAAAACAGGTTTGACAGAGTTCAGTGAAACTTTCAGGTGAGAGGAGGAACATTTGATTACATTTTGGTGGTTGTCCACTTTACAACCTGGGTCCATGAACCTTTCGGAGATACGTCGGTAAGTCTTTTTTTTCAGTCAAAATGACACCAAACAAACTCAAATTCAGTTATCAGCTATGAATTGAGGGTCAAATGGACACAAGAGGATTGAATGTATTTATTTTTTCATGGCCTTCTGAACCAGAAGTGAAATGAAGCAAACATAGAGAGTTAAAAACTCGCCACTCTTCTGACAGATGAATCTCACCACTGACTCTCAGTCCTCTTGCATGAGCTTCAAGTGACACCCGCTGGCGTGTCTCACGTGCAGTGCAAATTGTTCTGTCCATGTTTAGCACGAATATTAAACTAGACTCAAGAGCGGAACAGATTGGAGCAGCATCTCTGTTAAGATGAATGAGTGCTTAAAACACAAAGATTTACAATTAATAGACACATTTCCGAACTCTAACAACTGTCTTCCCAGGTCAAGTGGATGTAACACATCTCATCACAATTTGTCAGATTTGTGGCATGACAGCCTCTGGAAACACAACACAATCTGTGAGATTATTTCACAAAGAAGACTTGTACTGTTACTCTCAGTGATCTCAGAGCCAACTCTGAAAGATCTGCATCTGCCACATCTCCATGCATGTTGTAGGATCCTGTTGCCAGCCACTGGTGCCGGTCCCCTCAGCAACCCGGGCCATTAGGGTAAGTGCCCGGGTCAGTTGTGCAACACTCCCGTTTACTAAACATGATTCTTCAGACTCGCCGTCTTCTCCGACGTCCTTCACTTTGCCGCAGTGTTCAGCAGCTCCACCGGGGGCGCAGCAACACCTCAGCAGAAGCTGCTGTTTGTTTGTGATTTTGGAGGTTCAGAGGTGACAGGAATGGATGGAATCACAACAGACAAAGCTTCACGAACAAAGGTCAGAGACTGCGATCGCAGACAGCCACGTTCCCTTCAGATGGCGGAGAGGTGATCCTGGCAGGCGGATGCCCGGCGTGTGGCCGGGCTGCACTTGGTAAACATGGTGATCTGGGTGCTGAAGTTGTTGCCATTACTGGCGATGGACGGGTGCTGGTACTTAGTGTCCGACCCCAGGAAGCGCAGCAGCATCCATCTGCGCCACTTACGCTTAATCTCCGCTTGTACCTGAGCAAACAGGATCAGAAGCAGGGTGTGACTCACAAGAGCTGGACATTAAGAGACATAAGAGCCCGGCAAACACCTCAGGCCAGGACACTCACCTCTCCATTCAGAAAACAGTACAAAACGGCGACAACAAAACCCTGGAAGGGAGCAGAAACTGGGATCAGTGCGTGCAGTAGGTCAAACACTTTATACTTGATGAATGATACTGTCAGATACAATGGAAATTTTCCAGGAAAAACTGCCTCAAGCTCTCAGTCGGTAAGACTCGTAAATCATCAACCATTTTGTAACCAGAACATCAGCATTCTGATGTACCTGAAAAGAACCCAGAATGAGGTCGAAGACCATCCGGACACGAGAGTCGATGTGGTCCGGCTGAAAGACAAAGACCAGGTAGTTGATACCAAACAGGGGTATCAACAGCAGCGTGGACTTAGCAAGTCTCCTGAGAGAAGAGAGTGCAACACCATTAGTTTATATGCTCTAAACCCACATACATAAGCTGTGCTGGACCGGACTCACGAGTACTGGTTGGATTCTTTCCTTCCGATGTCAGGACAGTTCATCTTCTGTCTCAAAATGCGAATGATGCATATGAAAAGGAAAAAGTTGACCTGTCCGGAGAGACAAGAGACTGTCTTCAATACGATCCTTCTTAGACGCTAAGCATAGACAGCCTTACAACGGTGGGTAGAGGTGCAAATGCACAATGACGTGTCAAAACTCAGGGCCTGAGGGCCACATCCAGCTCGCCAAGCCATTACACGCGGCCCGCATGAGATTTAAACATGTGCAGCAACAAATTATAAGCACAGATGATGACAGTATGGTGGCTCATGTATTGGGTATCCATGCCATCAGGTTTTATCGTGGGCAAATATCACCATTCTAATGCCAAAAAATGAAGTTATCTTTAACTTTCTGTTTATTTTTCTCTTTTGGCAGATGATTTAGAATGCAGGGGGATCTGTCAGACCCGGAAGTGGCCCAGACAGATTTCACAAGTGAGGCAAGCTTGTTCATCAGTCATTATTTTTGCTATGTACGAATGAATGCATCTTCAATGGTTTATAAAGGTCCATTTATGCTAAACCTTACATACAGTTCTGGATACAGACGGAGTACCACCATAAACCATGGGGGGCAGTCTTGCTATTACTACCCGATATGAAGCTCCAATGAGATACGAAGACATAACAGTGGCGGGAATTCTCCACCCTCCAGCCCACTATATTTAACAGTCAACACCTCCTACAATGCTGCCTCTGTTTTCTCTTTTGTGCAAGAGCTACATGATCAATACTTCATACTGTAATAAACTTCACATAACTCTGGGCTGCTCCCCCTGGTGGATATGTTGGTGAACAACAATACCAACATAAAAAACGCATAGAAGTTTATGATCAGTGATGGCAACATTGTTTGAAACGGACGCGTAGAATGCCAGACATAAAGGGACCATAAATGGACCCATAGAAGTCGATTTTTGTGCAGTGAAAAGTAAAAGCAATACCTCATACATGTTAGCGAATCATGACGTGTTTGTCGTCAGACCGAGAAGAAGAACAGACACTTGGCAAATATGGTCTTTTGCCGATATGAATGTTTCTTTAAATAAACCGTATTTGGTGTCACCACTCCAGACATGTTAATCCTCAACAGCGATACACCATGAACCACTGGTTCAGAAGCTGCTACTCACCAGAATGGTGAATAAGATGGGTATTTTGATGATCCACCACGCTTTACCGTCGATGATCTCCCAGCAGCTGCGAGGGAGAATGGAACAGTCAGCGAACGTTTGAGGAAGACGACAAAAAGCAGAGATCTGCCTGTTTCATGAACTTGTTTCATGCAATCTTCTCAAACAAATCCACAAGAAAAACACACATAAGTTTAACATCTAATTTAAATATCGACTGAATCATCCATTTAACTATGTTCCAGGAATCCACATGATGGGATTCCAGATGTCAGACTACTAAACTAGATTCACAAGAGTCAGACGTGGCACGAGTAACTCACCCAGGATCGTTTAAATAAACTTTGGTTATCACCCAGGCCGAGATGAAGATGGCTGGAGCCCCTGCAGGTCAGAAACACGCATTACAACATGACTTTACTGAGGAGGTGTTCTGGACCAGCAGATACTGAGGCAACAGTGTTAAATTGTCATTGAAAGACGAGAGCACTGACAACACCTGAGTCCACTTGAGACAAACTATCTGGGCTTTTATCTCCCAGTAAGGTAGGACAGCATTAGTTCACCAGGGCTCCATGTTTATGTCTGATAGCAGCTATGAGTCATTAAAAAAAAAACAATATTTGGAATTTTCATTTAGGTAACATTATTTTTATAACGTTATTTTTGGCGTCTTTTCATACAACAATTTTCAGGTCAATCGGATTGGCAGTACATTTTCTTGGCATGGAAATAAATATGTATAATTCATCATGAAGAAAATATTGCGTAAATATGCTGACATGTAGAGGTGGTAATGGCACTCATCAGTGGATCAAAGAGTTGCTTGCTGAAAGCCAAAATGGTAATCACAATTACCTTATTTAATATTTTCACCAAGACAGGGGGCGGGTCACATGTTGTTTGATTGACAGGTCTGTTTTGTCACGTTCAACGTGAGCTGACTGCATTTACAGCTCATTCATTATCACTTCCAAAAAGTGCATTTCAAGTGAAGACATCTGTGTATATTTTAGAAAAAAAACTTCAAAATGTAGTTCATGAATCATACTAAAACACCAGCCCCAGGTCTCATGCCTCACATGATGCGAGAGCTTCTGCCATCACTTCCACCTTGCGACTGTTTCCTGCACATCACCCTGTTTTCCTTCCCCGAGTGAACACATAAGCTCCTCGGCGCAGGTTATTATCAGGATGAGAAGCAAGTGGCAGCTGTCTGATAATGCGACGCTCATCCATATGCTGAGTGACGCACTGGGCCTTTACCTTGAGCATCTGCTGGTGCAGGATCGTGGTAAAGACTAAACATACTGCTCAAGTGTATCAGAGATCCGAGAAATGTCCCTTACCCCAGCCAATCAGGATGTACCACCAGAAATACTTCCTCTCGGAGAAGAAGGAGACGGCCAGCAGAGCGTGGAGATACAGGCCTTCCACCAGCAGCCAGAAGAAACTGGCCATTATCCCGTACTGGAAGATGACGATCACAACCTTGCAGCCCACCTGAGGAGTCCAAGCACACGTATCACAGCTACTGCATGTTCACAGTAGTGGGGACATCTCTTCATACTGTACTGACTCTGAATGAAGTTACTCCATTACTCCAGACAGATCTGATCTCTTTTTAAAGTCCTAGTATTCTGAACTTTCAATTCTCTATCTTCGTAGATACTCTCTCATCTTGAGTCTCATATTCCCTCCCTTCTCTTTCTGATAATCATCAGCATGACTCGCTGACCAAGTCAGAGGTGTGTAGCGGCGAAGCATCTTAAAATGAAGCGTGGAATAAATGCAAAAAACTGCAGCTGAAATGCCTTGAAGAGGCTACAATATATATTATAATGTAACCTCTGAGGAGCAGATTTAGGTGGCGTGTATTGAAACAAGCGTGAGGATTGTGAGCGGCTTGCTGATACTTCTACTGGTACGGCAGTTCCCATGGTGATGCAATGTGATGGAATATAAGCCAGAGCTGGCATCGCTCAGAGGCCACGTCCCGTCAACACGCCTTCACATCACTCAAAACCAAACCATTGCCCATGAAGTTGGCTCCTCGAGAGAGAAAACTTTGGTGGTTTCGCCGCAATAGCTTGAATTCTGGATGTTTTTTCAAAGAAGAGTTGTAAAAGTTGCTTTGAAAAATTGAGAAACGACTAGTAGAAAACAAAGTTCTGCCTTGCAATTCGTATGAGGCCAGCTGGAGGCATCACCTGCACTCAGTGGCTGTCTCCCTCTCTTGCTGCGCTTGCTCCAAACCTGTTATCGACTTGCGATATAAAGGCAGAGCAGGTCGTCTCTACCGTGTCATCGCGTAGTAAACATGACTAAAATGATCAGAAAAAACTTGGATTCTTAAATTGATCAAATGTGTCGATCGGCTGGGCAAGTCAAAAACTTTTATTTTTCGGTCAACACATTCAACGCAGAGCGAGGCTGCCTTTTATTGCTGTCTTTATTGTGGTCATCTTTACGTGTCCATGGCCCCCATAGGAATAATACTGCCATCTGTGACAAACGCACGACCAAAATACTGTATTTCCAGCCAGTAAATGTGCATCTCTCCTCCCTCCATGTTTGTGTTGCGAGCTGCTCGCCTGCCCTCACACTGAGAAGGTGACTTGTCCCGCTCGTGACGTCACACACAGAGACACAGCAGTAGACAGCAGATATATATTTTTACCAAGGGAACATGACTGTAAGGATTGTAATGCATAGTCACATCACTGGTCACAGTGATTACAGTGGGAGTACATGGAGAAAGCTTGTGTGGTGATGCAACACATTACAGTGTGTCGGACAACTGGCCTGCTGACGGGTGAAAACCAAACATCTTTCCAAGCTCATGTTCCTGTTTAGAACTGCAAGCCTCAGGCCCCCCAATCTCAGCCCCTTAACAATTATATGGGAACGTCTCTTTTACCATCACTGCTGCTGGTGTGCTAGCTCATCCCATCATAACAGGAAAGCATGTGGAGAACACATCTGCTTTCACGAGAGCATGAGTGTGATGTCATACGGGAGAAGCTGAGTGAGTGCACAAGCAAAGTTCAGGCCTTGCCTGCAGTGTAGGGACCAACTCACCCGAGGCTGAGACCTGAGCACTCAGAGACCAGGTCTGAGACTTTGAGATCGAGTCGAGATCACAACCAAGAATGAGACCAAATTGAATATCCAAGTAACATCCGACTTGCGACCTGCTCGACTTACATGCACCCGTACATACGACCACAGCCAGCAGATGCTTTTTTTTTTTTATTCACTGTCTGACACCGCAGCACGTAGCAGCCCAGCATCGTGTACCACAGTTACAGCATTCGATTTACCTGCAATCTGACTTACGATCGGCTGGTCGCAACCGATCCCAGTCGTAAGTCAGATGTTTCTTGTAGAATACAGACTCATATAGAAACACACATTTATTTCTTCACGCAAAAGAAAAAGTTGTGTTTGTTTCAAAATTAATCGATAAATTGACAATTTTGAATCCAGTTTGGTCTCAGTCTTGGTCTTAATCCGGACACAGTCTCAGGCACTCGACGCTTTGGTCTTGGTCTCTGTATGCATTAGTCTGAGACTCAACTCTTTCTTGGGTTTGGTGGCCTCGACTGCAGCGCGACTTGCCCATGGTGCGACATCATCACAGCAACACTCCCCCAGGTCTGGCTTACATTCCCCCAAGTTGGTATAACAGGTTTCTCAGGAGCGCTGTGACAAACCCAGCAGCAAGCGGGTACACGTCACAATTTCAGGCTGAAGATACACATATATATATATGTATATATACGTATATAAAATCAGAAACTATACTTTTGCGAGACATTGCAACAGCTCCTGAAACTACTCACTTTTGGCTTTTGGACACAATTCACTCTGCTGTAACGTAGAGCAAGTTCTTGCGGAGGACATTCCAATTCTAACCTAAAGTATTTCCCCTCTTGTTTTTGGAAAGCGTGAGGGTGTGCCAGACATTTAGCAGCTGTGTTTGTATTATCTGGATGCTCTCACAGTAAAACATCCAAAGTGAGTCATCGACGATCAGCATGTACAGATAGAAGATCTATTCTCTCAGAAGCTGGCTGATGTCGCTGGCTGAAAGAGTCCATTAGTACCAAAAGTTCAAGCGGCTCCCTTTTCTAAATAAGATGCTAGATTTTATCAAGTGAAATGTCAGAGTTTTCCATGTGATTTATTGACAGCGCTCTTTGCTGTTGAGTCTTTGGCAAACAGGAACTCCAACAACTTCCTGCTGCGCCGATGAAAAGAGAAGCGTCATGTCAGGAGTGGATGAGACCTTGGCAAACACGGCGACGCCCAAGAGCTCTATGGTTCTGGCTTGTTGAGCAAACTGCGCACCAAGGCGAGTCAACCTGAGTGTATAATTAGCAGAGGTGCCATCCAGGACATAAAGTCTGGGCCGTACATCATGCAGATGAGATAAGGGTATTTACGACAGCAGCGCAATCCAACAACAGACAATCAATAAAGTGTGAGGCTCATAAAACGCCACGCAGGGAGCGTGAGAGCAGCGTGGAGGGTGGACTCACAGTCGACTGACAATCGTTTCCTGCTTCCCCGACTCCGTACAGAACCACATCCTTGATGAAAACTGTCACGGCTTTCAGGATGAAGGACAGGAACAGATGCATGTGGATGAAGTTCCGAGTGCAGTGAAGCTTTCTGTGAGATGAGACAACAATCCACAGTGAGTTCCAGGCCTTACCGTTTGGACTCTACAACTGTGTGCTACTAGGAAATAGTGCAAACCGTCCCTTCGATAGGCTCCAAACATTCTTTACTTCACTTGTTTGTTTTCCTTTATTTAACATAATTTACATGCAGTTTACAGTTCTATTTTTGTTTCATACAGTCAAGCGAAGACAGCGCTTCCCATTGTGTGCTCGACCTTGGTTTCTGCTCTTCTATAGTAGAACATTGGCTCTTCTCCCTTTTGGACTCCAGGCTGCTCCTTTAAAATGTTAGTAAAGCCACTTAATGGAACTCAGCATTGGACTCACTGATAAAGAAACACATTCTCACTCTCAAATGACTGCTTTTCAAGGGATTTTTGCGTCCACTGTTGATGCAGAAGTGAGAAGGTTTTGAATAAAGACAGGTGATGTAAGCTGGATCAGTGGTGGCCGGTCAACAGGGGGCGCTGGGACACTGCCCCACACCTCATAGCACCAGCATAAAGTCAATCATCATTTCAATTTTGAGTAAGAGTGGCAAGAGCGCCACCTATAAAAACACAAATCATAATATTTGGGATGGAACAGCTTCCTGTTCATGACACACTGCTGGCTGGCCACTGGCAAAAGTGGCCCTTCAACACAGCTATTCAGGCAAATCTCAGATATATTATGATCACACAGCACCAGAAATTTTGAGACAGAAATTGCCCAAAAATTCAGCAAGAACCTTCTGCTTTTAGCAGTTATGTAGTACTGTTTAGGGTCATGTCAGGGTATCTGTCAACTGTGATACGGCAGAGTGCAGGAGCTGGCGTGGTTATCTCCATCCTGCCGCTTCACACCTGCACATCTGATCCCACTTCTGCAGGACGAAGAGAGACCAGCGCTGCAGAGCAAGAGGGCGTGAAATGAGACCGAAATGAGGTTCCACTCTCATGCGTTCATTTATTCCTTTCATGTTCACTCTGGATTTTGAAGATTAAATGTGTCTCCTCTTGGTGTTTGTTCCACAAAAAAGAGAAATGCCTTGCTGATGATCTTATAATCCAGGACGGTGCAGCTGCCTCAAACAGCCCAACATAAACATCATGATCCACTCACATCCTGTGTGCAAAACATGCACTTTTTACAACAGTAAAAAGTAAACACATCCACTGTTCTCTGACCCCAAACGGCACAAATGAGAGAGAGAAAGTTCTTTTCTGGGTCCTCACTGGCTTGTAATTCCAACAGTCCCACTCACTCAGCTGACAATGAAGGTCAAAAGAATCGAGCGAGGATGGAACAACATGGCAGCTTGTCTTCGCCAGTGGGCTTTATAGCCGTTTTACATGAGAAACGCCACCTCAGCATATAAAATTTGGGTGACTTTCTGAAAAACATCTCCATAAAAAGGAAGCATGTGGGGTTTTATCGCTCTAGATGCGGCATGAGGTGTGTAAACGTCATTGTGCACACACTTAAGGTGGCATTAAGAAAATGTTACTCACCGGAAAACGCACAAGATGATAATGGCTGCCGTCAGAGATATGATGGACACGCTGTGGCCGATGGTGTAGCCCACTTTGACAGCAGCAAAGAAGATTCCCTGAGGGACAGAAGCAACTCAGACAAATGTGGAACGTGACACTGGGCGTACACACAGCCTTTTCCTCAGATGGCGGAGAGCTAATCCACACATCAAACCCCAATCTGATGCACTACCATCAGATTAGGAAGCACTGGTGATGTTGCCATTGTAGAAAAACATGTCACTCAAACTCTTGGCCATAAGGTGAAGAAGAAACATCTCATTACCACACAACAAGACCATACACTCACACTTTTTTTTCTTATTTTAAATAGCAAGAGGCTGCAGAACCTCACAGGTTCAACTCAACATTAGTGCCTCAAGTATATTTCAAACACATAGACCAATATAACATTTACAAATTCATCTGCAGCATGGTCACAGTGATGACACTGCGTCTACAGAAACATGCACAAACAAAAGCAGCGATGTTCATCTGCAGGGTTTGCCCCAGTGCTTTAGCAACACCATTGTGTTGCATGTTGTGAAGTGCGACAATGTCAGCACCCCTTCACCGTCATTCTTCGAGGACTACTTTTAAGGTAGATTGTTAAGGAAGCATGGCGTGGACTAACTTCTAAATGTCTCATCTCACTCAGTTGAAGCCGAGAGGTTCTTCTGTTTTTGACGTTAAATTAAATAGCAATACTCGTGTGCAATCATTAATCTTTGCCACCGAACTGCAAGGATAATCTGGTTAATCTGAAGAGACAACCAGTGACTAAGAAAGGCAAACCTTCCCGCAGCTGTTTGACTAACTGATGATGTTATGCAGTGCTTTTCAACCTCTTTCTAGCCATGACACCCTTGGTTCATTGAAAAAGTCCCAAAAGTCGCCAAAGGAACCTGGGCCAAAGCGCACATGTGCTTAAAGTCCTATAGAAAATCCCTATTCACTTGCGAAAAACTGTTGCTACTGACACTTGGTTGTTTTTTTGCCATGATATTTCCAGAAACAACTCGCAGAAAATGTATTTGTTTCAAATGTGTCCAGAAAGGGGCTGCAATATGGAAAAATATATCATGATTTATTTATGTATTTACTTACATAAATAACTGTTTGGATTTTATCACTTTGCTTTTGCATGATTTTATTGTAGTGTTGAGTTTCCAGACAAATCCTTAGCATTCTTTGCCGGAACTTGCTTTATAAAAACAATTATTCTTTCCCTCTTCATATTTTGGAGCACATTTATTTTGTTGTGCATTTAGTTTTTCGCCAACGTTTAAACCACAAAGCAAACTGTTCGTGATTATCAATAAAGTTTTGAAGTGAGACGTCACGTTAGCCGTTAGCTCTGCGGTGCAGACAGTCTTTGGCTTGGCAGGTCCGACAAGGATCACTCCCTCCATCGTTCTGTGGTGAAAGTGTGTGGTCAAGTTAGAGGCGCGTCAGGTTTAAAAACAGCAGGAAGTTGCGCATGTGAGCGGCTTCTTGGCTGTGAGTGTGTGGGAAGAGGAGCGTCGCGCACCACAGCAGCGCTACTTTGACTGACTGACAGATCAGCGCATCAACACACTGTAGCTTTACAGTATAGTGTATAGAAAAAATGTGAGCGAATCCATTTGATCTCCTCACATTGGTTATTCGTCAACACGTTCTAATAGTCACGACTTAATGGCATCATATCGCTCCACCGCTACGTCTATCACGGCACACTAGTGTGCCGCGGCACCGCAGTTGAAAACGCTGATGTAATGTGATGTAAATGATGTAAAGTCACCAGCTGGAATCTTCTGAAGTGAGGTCAGTGGTGTCTTTTCGTCACTACTCAGATATATGGGTCAGTTCTCCAGGGCTGGTCAAGTGACCGACAGTGACTGGTATCAATTGAAAGCTTGAGGACGTTCCATAAAAGAACCAACATTAACATCACAACTAGCTAACTTGTTTGCAACCAGCCCCGAAAGGTTTTGTTGTGTTCGTTTGATTTGGAGTCAGAGTTGCATGTCGCTTGTACCGTAGTGATGTCAGTAGCGAGTCATGAAACAGTATTGCAGGGTTGATGAAACAGAAGCCACTAGATGGCGCTATTGGTTTAGAAATGATGTGAACTTGCATTTGAATTACTTGTCCAAGTCCAAACATTTTACATCAGACAGTGCCATCTGGTGGCCTCTAAAACCAGGTCACTGTTTCATGAAACCTCAGCTACCCATCACTACAGTATGCGAAGTCAATGAACACCAGAGTGAGGCGATGAATTACTAAGTGGCGCTATAAACACAGTATTCACAGGGACGACCTGAACCATGTCACATTTATAGTGCAAGCTCAACCTTGAGAGTGTTGAATGCAGCTGAAGGAAAAGCATTTATGATTCAGTGGCAGCCCAACTCACCGTGTTTTCATCCATGGTGCTGTTGGGATCGTAGCCACAGTCACTGATGTAGGAGTCCATGCTGATCGGCGTCCAGCCCCCCCCGCTGCAAGTCTTGGACAGGTTACCTGAGGAGGACAGCAGAGGAGTCGGCTATTTCAGCACCATCACCTGGTAGGTTCCTTACACAGAGCCGAGATGTATTGCACAAAGAGGCATGCTTGGAATAACAGCGGGGGGTAGATCACCCTACAGGCGAGGAGATCCCAAGAGTGTTTTCTCCATCTGTTCCCCACTTAAATCATGGCGTTTCAACAGTTGAGCAGCAGATGCATGTGCTCCATGTCTCATCCACAGGGGTCGGAGTGAAGTCTAAAGAACCCATAACAAGCTCTCCAGTCGGGGGCCCAGACCAGAGGAACACCCGCAGAACTAGGCCACAGTTGCTAAAGATGGACTTCCTCCTCCAGGAAGGACGAAGTGCTGCACACTCAGGCTGGATCCTCATTAAAACTTCAAGGAAGCATCCAGCAGGGGGCGATAGGAAGACCCTTGTTTGGCACTCAGGAGTACATGGTGAGGGACGGCTGAAGTTCTGCTTGAAAAGCTCCACTTGTGACCCACAGCCGGACCGGAGATTCTCTCACTTCCTGTACCGGTGTGACTGCAAGCCCGGGCTAATAGCATTAAGGTACTGAAAAGTCGAGTGTAAATATTCAGTGTAACAAGTGATCATTATTCCTGGGTGAGCTCATCGCACTCATCTGAGCTTCAAAGCACCAGGCTGAACTTAGAGGTCAGGTTTTTCAGTTTGACTCAAAGGTGGGTTCTCCCTCTGCTAATGCAGCATCAGGCCCTGGAAGAAGCCACAGAGTATCACATCCTGTATGACATCTTGCTCCTGAGAGCTCCAGCTGTGGCCTTCCTTCTGCTTGTGTTACAGATGTTCTTGGTTTATTTTCTGTCAGTCCGACGACACTTTGGACTGTGTTCTCTGTAGTTATTCTACTGGACTATGTTGTGCATTTATAGGGTCACCAGCATCAAGACAACCAAGCCGTAATGAGAAAGAAGTAATATAAAAGATTTCAATAAAATGTAGTTTTAGTGCTCAGTCATCATAACTGGGTCAAACACCGGAGCCATCTTGTGATGTAACCAGAGGTACCAGCTCTGTAAACAAGCCTGGCTGAGGCATGGAAGCAGAAGAAGTCGTGAGCAACATCAGAGAAGATTTGAATGATTTGTCAACCGTTTTTGAGGAAGAAGAGCAGCTTCATGTACATGAAGGACTTACTTTTATGTGAACGTCACTCTGATAGTAAGAGGATGAAGGAGCTGTTGCAGCAGAGTTAGTTCGAGTCGGACATGGGTCGACAGTGCTGCTTCTTCTTCCAGCGTATCAATCATACGATCCTGTTTGTTTACGTTTGATAACCGTGGGTTTTGCAGTCGGTTTCAGGACCGTTTGAGGTGATCTTTCTGACCAAAAGGTTCTTGCGCAGCAGCCAAATTATCTCTGCAGAATAGTGCGCAGATTATTTCTTATTAAAGACTGTGAAGAGTTGTGTTGTGACACGTGCCACCAGACATGGAGCTCAAATCAAAATAAACTCACAAATAAATAAAATAAAAACTTCACATCACCACATGTATGAATGTATTGGTTTTTATGCACAGGCCTTTTTACACTCAATTTTCAACTCAAATTGCAGTGAAAAATTTAAAACTTTCTTATTCTTCATCCCATGAAATAGACCCTAGAAGGAGTTGTTTTTTTAACGGCATGCAAGTCTTTTTTTTTGTTTTGAATCCTTCACTTTTTATCTTAGAAAGAATGCTGTGAAAATGTCTCCCTTGTGTAAAATGATCCTAACTATGGATATGGTTCAACAATTTCTATAGTCAACCATAAAAATAGTGGCAAAAGAAGAAATTCATGTGGAAATAAATATAGATGACTGAGTGCCATCAGTTGGTTATAACAGAAAATAAATAATAAAAGTTGGTATTAATTTCTATTTAAATGTAGTTCCATCTTTATTTCATAATTTGGCAGTTCTATATTTTAGTCTCTGGCTTTTATACAACTGCACAGCTGATCTTTTTAGTCATTTTTAGTGTATCTGCCCTGTATTTATTGTTTTTTACTGTCTGTTTTATCCTGATTTGACAGTTGTACAGCACTTAGTGACAATCTTGTATGGCTTTGTAAGTGCTTTATAAAGAAATATGGTATGGTATGGTTCAGCTATTCCACAGTTCACATGTGACGCTTCAGGATCCAGCGACAGGCCTGATATTTATTTGCGAAACAAAAGCATCTTTAAAAGAAAAGCTCCACGTGTTTGGCATCGAAACAAATCCAAGGGGAAGAATGTTGAACAGCCAACAGGCGATCGTCCCGCAGCCACTATCAAACCATTGAGAGCCTGGAAAATGACCAAGAATCCGGTCTAAGAATAAATTTTCTGATTGAACACATTGCTCGGGACAGAAATACCTGAGGTGCGTGTTGTCGAAGACGCAGGCTTAGCTCAGTCAAACAACATGACAAGACACAAAAGCGCCGATAAGCCCTCGCTCTGTCAGCCGTGCCACCGCTGGATTTGAGGCACGGCCAGAAGAATGCTTTCATCGTCCCCCGAAAACATGAACGCAGGGATTATCACTGTCATTCACCACAACATGGAGGGATCGCAGCAGCTAATCACCCCGTCCCAGATTAGAACGGCCATTTACGCTTCTCAATTATGTCTTGGAGGAAGATGGATGTCTTCAATTATATACGCTAAATAAAGCGGGCAATCGAAATATGAGACAAGACATGGAGGCAATATTTATGACCTTCATTTGGATGAGGTCACGCTGTTTTGATCCGACTGTCTCTTTGAAGACGTGTAGACATCGGACTTTCACACATAACTTCATCTCACTCGAAAGTTTTACAGGAGCTCTGGCAGCGGGAGCCAAACACACGCCACAGATGATTCATCACATTTTTGTTCAAGTGTTTAATGATGCTACACACTAGCTGCCTGCCAAACAAGAGCACGAGTTCACTCAGCAAACTGAAGTCTGAACATCCAGACAAATGCTTCATTGCTTTTCTAGTTTCGGCTGAGGTCGTGAGGTCAGTCCAGCTCATTTCTGCGGCGCAAGGAACAGGGCAGCAGGAATTTGGGTGCGGCTCGTAGTGATGGGACGTCTGGGACTCTGCAGCCAAATATCTGTTGATCCAGCGTATAATTTACGCGTTGTTTTGTTTGAGAAAAATGTTCTTCTGCTTAATGTTCAGCAAATTTTTATTATATATCACACATAAATCACAGCAAAACGATTTTCATTTGAAGGATTGTTTTGTGTCATGTGTTGAGCACCTTGTGAGCACCTTCTTGGTTTCTGAAAGGTGATTTAGAAATAAAGATTTATTATTATTATGAGTAAGTTTACAGAGTACACTTGCAGATGTTTTTTGTGTCTGTCTCAATTATTCAGTTTAAAAAATTTTGAATAAATAAAGTGCCATTTTTTAATATAAACTGTTCATAATTTGTCCTCTTGTCAATGTGAGAAACAAATACTGCTTGTTATTGATGCACGGATAACTGCACTGAACTGAAGGAAAATGCACAAGGAAGCGGCAGCAGACATTAGAACGGGGCACTGATAAATAAGATACATCATAATGCTGTTATAAATACATGATAAAAGAGAGGTAAAAATGTTGTTAAATTTGGAAAAAAAATATCTTTGGGAATCTTCAAGTCAAGCCAAATGTATAACAAACATTTGTGTTGTTATGGTAGAGTGAGTTTTGCTTATTTATTAGCTTTTATTTTGGTGGAGTTAGACTGGTCTTCCTGTGTGCACTTCTTCTGTCATTCATTGCACCTGGTCTCTTTTCGTCTGCTGTCACGTCTGTCTGTCTCATCAAGTCCTCGAGTCATTGTCCTCTATTCAAGCTAAGTCAAGTCTCCATTTCAAGTCCAGCAACAGAATGGTTGAGTCCACTTTCGTCTAGTCAAGTCATCATCTCGTCTTGCATTGTCAAGTCAAGTCGGCACATCAACTTGAGTAACAGTCTGATCGAGTCCCTTCAAGTCAAGCCATCGTCTTGTCGAGTTAAGTCAATTCTTGTCTCATAAAATCTTGTCATCATCAAGTCCTTGTCAAACCACTGTCTTCTTGCCAAGTTTTAGCCAAGTCTCCATGTCAAGTCAAGCAACAGTGTGGTCAAGTCTCGCCAAGTTATTTTTCGTCTGTGTATGTAATGTGTAGTTCTGTTCTCGTCGTGTCAATTTTCGTCCTCATCCGCTTCTATGTTGTATGGTTTTTGTTTTGCAATAAACGCCATGGTTCTGGCTCCAAAACCTGGACAGACCTCATGACAGAACCACTTGAGGTTGGGCAAACCTGGTACAGAGGGTGTAAACTGAACACCGGTGCCGCTGCGTTCCAGATCTGAGGATGCCCAGACTGCTCTTAAGAGGTCTGACTTTCCCTGTGTACTATGTAGCTTGCTCCTACTGTGTGAACCCACCCTGCCGTGCATCATGGCAGCAGGAGGTCAGTGAAGGCTTGGCCTCCACAGACATCACTCACTGCCTGTTTTTCTAAGACCAGCTTGGGAAGAGTTCATGAGAATGGCGCCCTCTCTCTGCTCTGATTTATGACTTGCTCCCTAAATCTCTGACGCCATATTTCGTAACGTTTCAGAGGTCATAAATTCAAAAGGCCAGGAAGTGTCAATAGCAGGAGCCTTGCACAACTGGTTGTGGAATTGAATGGGCGATTGACGTTTGACACTGTTTGTTTTTCCACTGCCTTGTGTGGAAATATTTGCTCATTAATGAGAAGTGGAGAGCTGCGCAGGTATTTGAGGATCACCCCTGCAGACGTGGCGTGGCCTTGAGCCCAGAAAAATGCCTCGGAGGATCGGGCCTCTTCAGACAGGCTTGGCCCCGCTCCCTCCACTGAGGGCTCCTATTAATCCATAGAACCTTTCTGGACCTGAAATATACCTCCTCGACACTCATTCCTCATCTGATCCGTCTCTACTCCCGAAGGAGCGCTCGAGTCTCTCAGGTCACACCATCTTCCATCTGGGTCATATCAGTGCTTCCCAGAAAGCCTCAGCAGAGAGCATCTCACGTGTTCAGGACGATTCCACCTTTCAAGTTGACGTGAATTTGTTGGGGCAGCTACTCGATTGATCTCCCTCAACCACGGTGACGTGCATGTGAAGGGTAAATCGGGTGTCAAACTCAAGGCCCGGGGGCCAAAGCTGCTCACTAAGTGACGTTACACAGCCCAGCGCTCACTCGTCCCACAGTCGAAGAGGTTACCAGGATAAAAATAGAGACTGAGGCATTTCTTATCTCCAGTGAAAGGAGAGTCAGCTATGGGGGTGTGGTCAAGCATTTGATGCAGTCTGACGCAGTTTATGGATTTTGAAAAAAGACACGTGGCAGCTAGGATGATAACAACAACAACAAACATGGAGGAATACCTGAACAAAAGTAAACAAAAGCATCTGTTTGCTTTTGTTCAGGGATGTTTTTCGCTACACAATGGCCAGGGTTTCCACTACTCTGAATGTACTTGACTTTCTTATAAAATTGAAATTCTTATACAAATATTTTCAAGACATTAAAAGAGCTTTAGTTTAAAAAAGGTGATATAAAAACTTGAATATCGCCACCATCGTGATTTACTGTGCCATTGTCAAACCGATGCAAAATAAACAATATTTTGTTGTTTAAATGTATGTATGGGTCCATCATTTGATTCAGTAATATATATGAATTCATGAGTTAATGAGGGTTTATAGTGCAGTGGACTGATACAACAAGAAAAATCAGAAACTTTCAAGTGGGTCAGCACCGCTGCCGAAGTTCAAGATCAAGAGCTGGGTTTTCAAATAGACGAAAGTCACTAAAGCGCAGACCTAGTCCTTATTCATTTCGAGGTCTTATTTTGGGGCCACTTCAGCAGAGCTAAAGGATCACAGATTCATCCAGGAGTTGAGGACAAATGTGATAGTTGCAAGAGTTAGTGAGGGGCTGGTGAGGCTTCATGAAACCATGTCCTTATTTCCAGAGACCACTAGATGGCACTGTCTGCTCTAAAATCTTACAATTGAAACAACCTTGAAACCTCACATGAATTCTAACCCAAGAGTGGCATCTAGTGGGGTCTGAAAATAAGCACACTGTTTCATGAAGCCTCATCAGGCACTAGCACTGATCAAAAAATCATATCATATAATTCACAGTGTACATTGTTCCTCCAAAATAAGTAAAATGTATCTGCCATCTTGCCAAATAATCATAAAACAGCTGTTTAAAACTGTCCTTTTAACATTAAAAATGAAACATTTACAGTGTTATATTTTTCCAAATAATGATTCCTTCAATGTCAACAGCTAATGTTGACATGTAACTTGTTTCACAATTCTTACCTTGCTATTATAATAAATAAGGTGCGGTTTGCCACCCTTTATTGACCTATATGTGTGTGAAATAGTTTCAGTAAACAGGACAAGGAACATATGGTTACAGTTTTGTGGCATTCTGGATTATAATCTGGATTGTAGTGTTCAGGACAATTTACTAACTCAAGAAAACACAGTACTGATACAGTTCTTCTATTTAATTCTCTCAAAACATTGAGGTTATCTGATTTATTCCGCTCGCAATACACCTGGTATGTAGGAGAAAAATACTTTCCATCCCTGAATTACAGTTCAATGTTGCAGGATTTATTTTCATACTGAGATGTTTCCAAAAAAATATCAGCTTCCAAGAATCGTTTTATAGCTCATGATATTTTTCATCCACAGCTCATGTGGATTTTCAAGCGAGATCCTGTGCAGCCGCCCTCCGGCTGCAGGTTGTGAGGAGATGACAAATAAAAACTGCCATCACGTCTTATCGTGTAATTAAACTCCGATAACATGCCGTGGTAATTAATAACAAATTGCACATGCAACGTTCTCGAGGGAATCAATGAAACCTCCAGACAATACTTCGCCTTCTTCATAATGAGTTCGCCTTCCCTGGGAGTCGGCTCCTCCAAACATCCTCAGTGCATCTGCCAGCTCGCTGACAATGACAACGTTGGTACAATCGGACTGTTTGGTATTAATATCTGGCTTCTCCTCTATTCATTTTCAGCTCTAAAACATGCTCCGTGTCCGAGGGCTCGCTCAGAAATGAAGCCAAGTTTAGTAGCAGATGTTTCGCAAACGCTCCACAGGAGAAGATGAAATGACCCGGTCAGGAAATACTTTGAAATGTAGCTTGCACAGAGCGCCAACATGAGGCAGCTGAGATCATGAATCTAAATGCACTGATATCAAGCTGCACAGATAGACTTCACTTCCATCCGACCTTCTTGTTGGATTGGCTGGTCTTACAACAACTTTGTGAAACTGTTGTGAGGAAGGGAGGCTGCAGTGAGCTTACAGTGTACTTCCATCCACTGAACAGCTGCATTCATGAGAGCAGCAAGACAAACAACCTGACGTGGAGTCAGCCGAAAGTTTCATACACTATCAGATACCAACAAATACATTGTGTTGTTCCACGCCAATGCGCCGACTCTGCAGTTAATCCTGCTGATATTTACCATCGAGGAACATCTCAATGCACTCAGATGGTGTGACAAAAGGATCAGTCGCAGTACAACTAAAAATACAGAATGACAAAGCTTCTTGAGAGACGAAGGGTTCCATTTGCTCGTGTAAATAATGCCGTCTATTGTCGTTTGTTGTAAGCAGATTACTCAAGCTCCCACTGATGCTGCTCAATGATGGGCTTCATTTGAAGCTGAGTCAAGTTACACTGAACTGCTGATCTGACAGCGAGATTGTGATAAAGGCAAGTGTAAATCTGAAGATATAAAAGTGCCGGTGACCATGTATTCTTCATTAGTTTAGAGGCCAGACCTTCACCAAGCAGCTCCACCCCCAACATCATCTCCTACTATTGAATTTCATTCAATTCCATCGCGAGGAAAACAAAACTGTGTCATCTGCAGTGGATCTTATTTCACATGATTTTATAAAACACATCGTCGATCGTATCAGTGATACACGCATTGTGCAGACGGAGGCCCAACCACTATAATATATACCACTATAATAAGGTGAACAAGACATTATGTATGTGTAAGAGTTTTGGGTTTTTTTCCCTCAAAGTTGTGATGAGAAGCCATTCAAGTGAATGATGATCCTTTAGAACCACCGTGGATCCAGATATAACTTAAGAACACAACCAAAATGTAGCAGTCAGTGATGGGCTGATGACTCTTCATGAAACAGCGCTCACTAGATGGCGCTGTTGGTCTACAAATGATGTGAGGTTTCATTGAAGTGGTCGTTCAAATTCAAAGATTCCGGGACAGAGAGTGCCATCTAGTGGTCACTGAAAATGAGGACACTGTTTCATGAAGCCTCATAAGCCCAGCACTAGAAGCCATTTTTGGAAATGTCAGTAAAGCATGATCATTACTTATTTGGTGACCGAACAAAAAGACAGATAAACACCAACAATGACATAATGCTAATGTTATTATTGCATATTATCTTTTCCGGCACCTTGTGAAGCAACAAAGAAAAAAACAGATTGTGGTGCACCTTATGAGCACAGGTGGAGGTCTAGCATATGCACATCTCACTTTTGGGTTTCATATATTCCACTTTAAAATTCCAAAAATGTCATTAAAAAAACGTCTGGAAAACTGCAGTGCTAACATCAAACTCTGCATCATGACAAAAGTAGGCCGTAAGCTCCGCCCCTAAGACGCCCTGCAAGTCACTCTCATTTTAATCTGAGATGCAAAAACAAATATTGCCTCAAACCTCTGTTAGAGGTTGCGACATTTCCTCCGCACAGTAAAATTCAAATAGCTAAAAAAGAGACAATAATGTACATTTGCTCAAGTGGCCCCCTAGTGGCAGGAAGTCATATCAACCACCTAAATGTGAAAAAAAATCACCTTAGTCAATACATCCACTGTTTTTTTTACGATAATCCACACCCCCACTCTTTAGTCCGAGCCCGGTGAGAGCAGCATTGTTGGAAAGCAACACTGACACTTGGTCGCTCTGCACTGTGCTGTTTCTTCCATGCAGTAATTGTGTTAAATAAATAATAAAATAAAGCTGAATAGAAGTTCTTTCCTTTCAAGCACACATAACAAGGGCCAGTGATTTGACCCCCCGCCGGCTTGTTCCTACACGCATGTGCTATCAGGCAACATTTGCTTTACATTAGTGTCTGAACTCTTGGACACACGTGTTTCGGAATGTAAATCCTGTCAACCTAACGTTGCACACATGTTGTAATCTCCTCAGATCTTTGAAAGCCAAGGACATAAATCTGTTGCTCAACACACACAGTGGTCGACGACTGTCTTACGTGTGGAGACGTCGCCGGAGAAGTAGAAGAGATACTTGGGGCAGGGGATCGTGACCACCTCTCCCACGTCTGCACTGGGCCAGCAGGCGATCTTGTCCCATGTTCCGCTGCAGCCTGGAAGAGAGAGGAAAGCTTTACGCCTGTGAGTCCTGCGTGTTTGCTGCTAACACACTGAAACACAGGAAGCTTGCAGATATCTAGGTTCATCAGATACGCACGGCTCTGAAGCGTTCTATCTCACAGATCATCAGATTTTACACATCAGGTTCAGAGTTTACTCATTATATCAGTGTTCACAAAAAGACTACAACCACTTTTTCGGGTTGGAAATACCAAAAAAAAAGAACACTCCAAGAGCAGAAGATTTTAAATCCAAAAGACTTTTGTCTCAGCCTGGACTGACATGAGGCTCAGAGGATGCTACTACATCAGAACCAAGTGTACATTATTCCTCCACTTTGCCTTGGATGGTTTTGGAAATAAACCCTTCAGTTCCAGGCCATTATTTGTGAATTGAATGAAAACTCAAGGCGAAACTAAGACGTCCTATGCCATGTTTGGTGGCGTTCCCACTCCAAGAAAAAAAGTCTTTCCATTGAGTCCATGCCAAAGTTTGTCTTCAGGGGAGCTCCTTTATATCATCTACCCATGATCCCTTGCTGGAGTTACAGCAACGCACTTGGTGCTATTAACATGAACAACACAAATAGTCCAAACTATTGAAGTGCATTGACACAATCCATTCTACATAGAGCTGATATAATACTACAATAACACAGAAAAGCGTAGCAGGTCTTCTTTAAGTCGATCAGATCATCATCATACTCATTCTCTGAAAAAAGAGGAGATGCCCTTACACTACTCATGCAGTGTTGGGCTGGTGAAGCTTCATGAAACAGTGTCAGCATTTTCAGAGGCCACAGGTGGCACTCCTGCTGTAAAATCTCAGGAATTGAACAACCACTTCTATGACACCACAGAGAGCGCCATCTGCTGAGCTGTGAAACGAGGTTTCGTGATGCCTCATCACTACTTTAAAAGCGTTGACCATATGTTCTGAATTAACTCCATGTTTGTCTCAGTTTACATTTTGTTTTCAAGAGGAGCATAGTGGTGCTTATGACACGCCAAGCACAAGACATAAACCGAGAGATCTGCGCCACAGTAAGAGGTGTGTCATGCAAACTGAATTCTAAAACTAAACGTGCTGTTCACTGTCCTGCCATTTCATAGGGAATGAGCGACAGATTCTGACAATACAGGAAGTACAGAGCTGCTCTAGAAGGCATCTGAATCCGTCATTGGCTGGTAGTCATTTAACTTTCCAGCAGTTTAACCCCCGGTCTGGAGCTCTACACACCTGATGTCCTGTTCTCAATGTGGGCCTCGCACAGGTTTCTGTCCTTTTCGATTTCATCCACCATGTCACACATCTGATTCTGGCCTGAAGAACCCTGGTGGAGGAGAGGAGAGGTGAAACGTCAGGAAGTGAACAACCACATGCTTTAAGGGCAGCGTCTTTCCCAGAGTGGGGGACATCAAAACCCACCTCCAGATTTACAATCTCATGAGTTCAAACTCTCTTGCGCAACCACAACTCAGACAAGTGCAGGACAAGGCTTCAACAAGGCGATTTATTATATTTATTATTTTCAAGTATCGCAGGGATGGGCAATTACATCTCCAGCAGGGACACAATATATTCTGGCATGGTTGAGATGGGCCAGTCAGTATATTATTATTGTGGTTATT
Source organism: Synchiropus splendidus (assembly GCF_027744825.2). Classification (NCBI taxonomy): domain Eukaryota; kingdom Metazoa; phylum Chordata; class Actinopteri; order Syngnathiformes; family Callionymidae; genus Synchiropus; species Synchiropus splendidus. Next base: position 15,007,558 of record NC_071346.1, on the reverse strand, counting down.
AGAAAAATAATGTGAATAAAAATTGTATAGCAAGTTATAATGTTGTATATACTTTTATACCATTGTCAATATAGATTATAATATAGACAAATATACGTGCAAAAACATAACTACATGAGTACAAACCACCTATCAAAAATAATTTTAAAATAATACACCAGCGCAAAATATCACATTTTGTTTTATAAATCAATGAATATTAGGGGTAAGTACTTGGTCAGTAGTTTGAGAAGGAAGGACATAGAACATAATACTGTTCATAATGTAAATCTCAGTTCAAAATTAAAAGGATAATTTCAAGACAACGTTTTCTTGCACCGCCCTCATGAGGGCCATGCACAGGGCCCCATGAGGCCCACACCTCAGTATAGAACGGCTATTTTAATGCTGAATTCATGAAAACTGGGGTTTTCAATGGAACTTATGAGTCAGTGCTATTGTCTATGTTCTTGGTAAAAGTGACTAAACAGAGTGGGATTTATACTGTCACTGATAATGAATGAAACATTATCTCACACTACTTTATTTTGCGCATTGAAAACACATTTGGACACATTGTTAAAGCTCATGAACTCGACCAGGCACAAGAGCACAAAAATGACTCGCTGTAAATAGTTGTTCAATGAAATACAAAATACAGAATTCAATGACCTCCTCTCAAATTTGAATGATTTTCATTTCCAAAAATGGACCTTGACTTCCCAAACAATGTTCAGCAGGCGTAACACCTGTTCAAATGAACATGTTGCTCCTGAGGGCCTCGGGACGCTTCAGCTGTGAAAGGGCACGCAACGCTAAGTGTTTCACCGTGGCTCCCTCAGCAGGAGCAGATTTATTGCAGTTACTCAAGCGGATGAGTCGCCTCTCTGTGGGAATTAATCAGGCAGGGAGCGCGTGGTTATTGTTAGCCACAAAAACGGGACCATACGACTTCAGCCACGCCAGGAAGGTGACTCCCCCGTTTGGGTTATGATTTATCTGCTCGCAGGGCCACGAGGTGCAGCCATCCAGCATGTCAGGCCTCGAGCTGCATGATGGATCAGCGGTGCCTCCAGCCCTGCAACTTCAAGTTCCAAGAGGAAACTTCCAGCAGTTCATCACCAGGGTGGCCGTCCTGACCGCCGCCATCCCCCCACGGCAACATCAAGCCACCTATCTACCGAGCGTCACACAGCGAAGCCACATAAACACGACCTGCTCACGTACATATGACCTCCCATTTAACTCCTGCATGCTTCCCTGTTGGAGACAGAGGAGGATAAGGATGCTGGCAACCAGAAAGTACAGACAAAGGAGGCTGTTGCCATGGTGGCCGTTTGAAGAGACCAATCACTTTTGTCTTCATTTCGCTTTCCACCTTAACATCAGTAATGACACATGGAGGGATCAAGGATCTGACACACATACGTGGGGTTTTCCAGAATTTGGAGGACAAGACTTTTGTTCTGAGGAGTGAGTGCTTCACCCATCCTGAATGGAGAGACAGGAATCCAGGAACTGGACGTCAGCGTTGACAGGTAGGAGACTGCCACGGGAATAGGGATCCAACAACAGGATCTTTTGCATGTCATTCTCACTTTCACTGTCAAAGCATGTGGACAGGTGAACAGCAACTGGGTCCAATTCTGGATGACACAAGCACTGGCTCTTTCTATATGCACATGAGCGTTGACTCCACATATAAGTGCGTTTCAATAAATACATGTTAAACAGAATAACAAGGGAGCGACTACTTCCACTTCTCCTAAAGAAACAATAGCGCGGATTCCGCATACAGTGTGAAGCCCGCCGCCTCCCACCACAAACCATCGGCGTCAGCTGCGGCTCTAAACTTCCCCAACAGAAGTGAAGCAACTGTTGCTGTCACCGAGGAACAGCAAACTCACCGGCTCCAGCAGGAGGAAGAAGAAGAGAAAGAGCGGCTTCGATACTTCCAACAACATGTCACGTTGAAGTGGAGGAATGTTTGAAAGAGGTGAGTGAATAACGAGGGCGATCCCGCAGAAGCTGCGTCTCCTCTGTCACCGGCAGCGCGTCTGTCTGTGAGTGGCGACGGTCCTCCCACTCCGGATTACCTTGAACGACGAAGCATCGTTTGCCTACGTCATTGTGAGGCCATGACGACAAAGGGAAGACGTTGAAGTTATCAAATGAAGTGTTCCCAATAACATACGTATGTATCGACCCCCTGTATATATATATATATATATATATATATATATATATATATATATATATATATATATATATATATATATATATATATATATATATATATATGGAACACCAGGATCCTGGCATTTATTTGGGAAAATACACAGCCATATTGTGCTTGAAAATGCTACGACTAATCAGCTCAAAGAAGTATATGTCAATGTATAATGTCTCTGTTGTAATGTAATTTCCCCCATTAACCTGTTATTTCTTGACAAACAAGGTGACAGCCAAACAACCAACTCCTAAGAGCTACATCAGTTTGTGCACCTGCCAAGGTTACACAGACTTTAACCCACTCTCCTTCCTTCTTCGCCACAGTTTACAGTCAGGATCACTTGTTAATCTTTAAACTTGAGCTACTTTATTTACGTCACATGACGGAGCGGAGAGCGTTCAGGTACGGTCAGAATTTCCAGTGACCTTAACTGTACCCACAACTGGTCACTGTTTACAAACAGGCAGTGTCAGCGATGAATCCCAAAACATCCAAGACCTGAAGCTGATATTCAGAATAGTTTTAACAATTTTGACTGTATTGCAACATATAGATTCAGATGAAAAACATGAATAATTCCCCACAGTAAAAAAAAATAATCTCTGAAGCTTCACTGTTGCTGCCACGCCTCTCTCACAGGTCTTCAGTCTTGCTCGACCCACACTTGCTCTCTCCCTCTCTCTCTCTCATTGAGACTCCAGCGCCAGTTAACAGCTTCCTTCACAGTCTTCCATGAATACAGTCACTATTTCTCCATTGTAACTGCAGCTTCCCTCACTGCTGGGTTAAACTACAGCATGGCCTTGAGATGTTCGCTCCTGATCCACCCGTGTGCAAGACACATCAATGGCTTATGAGAGCAGGAGGAATAGACTCTTACTGATTCATACCATTAGATATACCAAAACTATTTAAGAATCACCTTTAAAATCCACCTTTGCTGGCTCTAAATAGGATAACGTTGTGTTTGTGGCAGTGGAGAGACGCTCATCAAGTATGATCATTCATGAGTACTGTGGGAAGAACTCATTCATTCCTTCAGCGCACACAGAAACATGCTGGGTATGTTGAGCTGGTCAGATGGTGAGCAACAGCCGCACAGTCTCCATGCACACACCTTCCTGTATGACTGTCACTGAGGCGTAAGCATCTCAGCGGATGTGGATTTTTTTGCTTCTTTTCAGCTGCCGGAATCAAGTCGCTGTGAAAGCACACGTCACTAAGATAAAACTCAACTCGAGCTCACAACGTCTGCATATTTGCTGTGAAGACTGACGCCTGCCTTCTTTTGTGATTTGCTTCTCAAGGCTAACTGCGGCAGCGACTCACGCACCTTTGTATTCCGTCTAACTTCTCGCTCAGACGAAGATGCTGCAGGACTTCGATCTAAAGCTTAGAAGAATGAACTGGTTTCAGAGCATGTACAACACATGGTTATAAGACTGATGCATTTGATAGAGCAAGAATATTGTTGCGGTCTCTCAAGTACAATTGGTGGAGTGAGGCCTTGAAAATAGATTTAAAAAATACAGAAATAAGTAAGTGAATAATCATAATAATACAGATTTTGGTTCCTAAATTTGGTACATAAACGTGTGCTCAGTCAGACAGCAGGTGGCAGTAGCGTCACTGAGCTTTTATAACACATGACACCAGGAAGAGGCTACACACAGTTGGAACTCGCTCCAGTTATCACAGTGACCTCACTGTAGGTTCAGCTTTGTCATCTGTGCCACTGCTGCGCCTGGTTTCCACCTGGTTTCTAGATGCAGTAGTGGTGGGCTGATGCGGCTTCATGAAACAGTGCCCATATCTTCAGAGGCCACCAGATGGCACTGTCTGCTCTAAAATCTTTGGATCCAAACAAGTATTGCGATGAAACCTCACATCATTTTTAAACCAAGAGTGCCATCTATCAGGCAGTGAAAATAAGGACACTGTTTCATGAAGCCTCATCTGACATGTCTCACTCTTCAAGCGTTCCCCTCCAGTTACCCACCCAGAGCCTAACATTATTAATCCCACTGCCGTGTACCTGGCATTATGCCGGTCTCCAGGCGCTGTCAGGCAGCTGTACCACTTCCTGTTATAATGCGGAAGTGAAGGAATTAGCCACACGCAGGTCTTGTTTTCCTTCTACATTTTTGTATGGTGCCAGATGACTTTAGTGCTGCTCTAAGGTGTCAATATAGTTGTTCTACATCAGTGCTTTTGAAATGAATCTATGCCTTTCTCCTTTTGTTTCGTTCTCAGGCGTTCGACTCTGCCCTGCAAGGAGCTGTTTCAGCTTCGCCTTGTTGCACCACAGATCCTATCCTCTCCTTCTTTCTTTCATCTCTCAGGTACCTTCTGTTTTAACACTCCATGCTGCTCTATGTTTTGCTTCCTCCTGGACTTCAGTCTGAATTGCTCAGTCCTGCAGTTGCTTTGCATAGTTTTCTTTCAACACCCTTTTAGTCCCACTCCTTTCCCTGGTAGGATTTAGGCTCCATCCAGACCAGAGCCTCCTGTCACAGGAACAGCTTCTTCCCCTCAGCCATCAGACTGTTAAATTTGTGATCAGCCTTGGTTAATTTATTTTATTTATTAACAGCACTTTATTTCCAACACTTTCCTAGCAATAAATTGTATTCTGAGTCTGACTGAAAGCTGCGGTGCCGATACGCTGTGGTTGTGTTGGTCAATGGGAGTTGCTCACTATTTGCGGCCGGATCTAAGGAGCCTTTTCTAACCTTATCTTTCCCCATCCACACAGGCATCTTTGCACTTTCGGACCTGCCAGAGCAGATCCAAGGTCTTGAGACACAGCACTCTGGAGTTATTTACAAACGAATGACGCGTACGCGTGCACGTGGACAGCAGGGCTGGTGATATCACAGTGATCTTCAAGACGCCGTCTTTGGTTTTCATTCTTTTTTCCGCAGAAGATCAGAATTAAGCCACAGCACGTACAGGAGATAATAAGTTAATCTGCTGGAGTGCGTGTGAATGTTGACCCTGCAAAAAATGTCAGAGATATGGCAAGATAAAGTTCTTTAGTTAGAGATGGTGAAATGTTGAGAAACATTTCCCTTAAACAATTAAGAGAAAGACACATTGCGAAACACCCTTTGACTCATTATACCAACATACAGTGAAACATAATCTACTAAAATATCGTGAGTATAGCTTACTATAACAACAAAAAGCTCATATTCAGGTTCATAGTAAATTTGTGGAAAATAGAAAAAAAATAATTTTCTTCCCTTCATAGAACGGGAGGTACAATATTTCAGATATGATTTTCGCACATAGGCTCAGCAGTTGTTAAAATGTTTCTGGAAATGTCTGGTGGCGATAAATATGTACAACATTCCTGTTTTTTTAAAGCTTTTAAAGTCCGCTCATGAAATCGTCATTATTGTCTTGCTGGCTCAAAATAAAAAAGGTGTAATGACGTATTCTGTACTTATTCTTATTGTATATTTGTTCGAAATGGCAAGAGAAAGGGTCTGTGACGTCACCAGGTGTTTTTTTTTTTTACCTGGATGTTGATGCCCCAGTGCGCATTGTTGTGTCGTGGAGCTGCTGCCATCTAGTGGCTACTTTCGTCCCTGCATCGGCTTGGCTGTTGGGCGATGACGTAAGCGAGAACAAGGAAGTGACTTGTCTTCGTGCATGATCCAAGTGGTTTGACTTGTTACCTGGTACAGGTAAATTTAATATACATTTATATGATAAAGAATTTTATAAATACAAATGTTGTACATTGATATTGTCAGGATTGACGTTTCTACCCACAGAAATGGGGGACGTTACCATCAGCCCTCTGGTTTTGATCGGTGTTGGGTCCAGCGTCGCCTGTTCTGGCCTCTTTTATCATTTATATCGAGAGAAGAAGCGAGAGTTGGTGAAGCTGAAGGTAAGTGCATGTTTCACCGGTGGTGAATATACGACAGACAGCAATAAAATACTTCATTGCGCAACTCATGCGTACGTTTTTGTTGAGTTAAATTTGAGTCGGTTGAATCTTATGTTGTGACCATCCAAATGCTGGACAGGGATCTTGAAGAAAGATGGTTTAACTTGAAGGCGTTTGTTGTCCCTACCTTCACCTGAGGTCATGGACTCTGCACAGATGATAAAATGAATCTGTCAGTCTTCAGTGTTCTGACCAACCTCCTGTCTGTTTCAGGAAATTCCCGTTTTCAATCCGGATGAACAGCTGGTGAAAATCCTGAAACAGTCTGCGCAGAAGAGGCTGCACTATGTGGCAGTAGAAGGTGGAGTTGTGGAGTTGTGTCCCCTTTTCCTTTGCAGATGTCTCACTGAGATGTGTGTGTGAAGGTGTGGTGCAGGCTGACGGTGAGCCTCTGGCCAGCAAGTACGTCCCGAAATGCTTCGGAGTGATTCAGACGTTGGCAGAGGAGGAACACTGGAAGTACTGGAATTCCTTAACCAGGACATGGTGCGTTTCAGAGAGTGACTGGAGCCTCTAACCTTCTCTCCTCTGTGAAGTGTGGCTCACTGAATCACATCTGATGTAAAGTCACGTGCTCCTGCAGCAAGTTTAATCTGTGTTATACTGAAATTTACATCACTGTTCGTCACTCAAGGTCATACCTCATAGCGTAAAGTTGACCTTGACCCTTTCAACATAGTCTTTCAGTTGCCTGTTCCAAAATCTTTTTCATTATTTTCTGTTTAAAATATTGAAAGATGTGGTTGTGTGTGTCCAGGAGCTCCCGTAAAAACAACAAGAGAGAAACTAACAATTCAGTGCCCTTCAGCCTGGTCAGTCCTGGAGCCTACATGACCGACGTGAGGGTGAAGGTGAAGAGCCCAATGGAGGCTTCAGGCGGCTTCCTGGAGAGGGTGCACCATAAGGTCCGACACACCAAAGGGAGCCTGGTGAACCTACTGCTCCAGGGTCTAGCCAGCGAAACGCCAGTGTCACTGGAGGAGAGTGAGGAGATGCTGCGTGTGGGCAGCATGCTGACCGGGTTTGGGGAGGTGGTTCTGGAAGGAGAGACTGTGATGCGGCTGCAGGCTCCCCTGGACGGCCGGATGTACGCCCTGGTGCCTTCTGACTACAGGAGCTTTATGGATCGGCATGAGAGCACAGCGAGCATGTGGAAGATGCTGACTGTAGCGAGCGCAGCCACCGCAGCCACGCTGCTCGCCGGAATCTTCTCCAACATGTTCGGAGGTCAGGATCGAAGATCCAAATGATTGAAATAACCCAATTTAGTTGGTTGCACTGCCGCTGCGCCACATTGGCTGTAATGCTCAAGATACAGTACGTGGACATAATGCCAACGATCAAACTGCCTCACACAGGAGCAGACAGTTGAGACAGTAATTCTAGGGTTTTTTAACTTCCAATATTTGTACCTGTTAAACAATAAAAAACATTTTTCTAAATGGTTTTCATTTATTTTTGCATCCTGTTAAGTGGAACATAACCGAAGGTCTTCACTCAAGTATTTTTTTTTTATTCTGTTGACTAAGCTACTGAGGAGTCCATGAGTGTGACTGCTGCTACGTCTTAAACTTGTTCATCTGGGTGTGAAGGTTGATGGTGGTTTAAAAAAAAAAGACTATTCAGCTTTAAATATGGAGCTTGTTTCCAGTAGGAAGTGTTGCTGTGTGCAGCTAGTCTTCAACACGCCCTTCACTCTGCCTCCTCCTCTGAAGACTCCTCAGCCTCCTCCAGCCACTGGACGAATTTCTGGAGCTGGAGAGAGAAAAATAAATGGATAAATAAATAGAAATAATAAACCCATCGATCCCTCACCCACTGGGAGCTCAGTTTAACTCCAACATGTGAGGTTGGTTTTACACATGAACCATCAGGGAGAGGCCTGCCTCTCTGACCTACCCCTTGGTTCTTGCGTAGTCGCCTGCTCTTGTCAGTTGAAGCTCCCTGTGAGAACCAGCGGAGGATCATCTCCTCCTCCAGGATCTCCAGCTGGTACATCTCCATTAGAATCTAGGTCAAACACACGACACCTGAGCTCAACAGACCACTGACCAGGTGGGAGACCAAAGTCTGACCTTGACCATTGCTGCCCAATGGTTCTCCTGCTCCAGGAAGTGCTCCTCAAAAGCAGACAGACAGTCCAGATGGTCCTGCGCTCGCTTCACATAGTTCTTAAAGACGGGAGCCCATCGCTTCAGGAGCTGAGGAAGAGAGGGGCGTCAGTTTTGCTGCCACTGCACTCACTTCTTCAACTGAAAACCAGATTCACCGGTAAAAGAAGCGCCACATATTGTGAGGTGGTGATCTGTGGACCCTGCTGCAGGAAGGGGAACTCCAGCATGACCTTGGTTAAGATCTGCATCACCTCCTTCAGTGAGATGTTGTAGGCGTACCTGCAGGGCAGAAAGTCAGGGTGAGGGGGGGGTCTCCAGCAGTGGCAGAAGAAACGTGGCAGTGCTCACTTGACAGAGTTGATCTCCAGGACCAGGTTGTCGCAGGTGATGTTCTCTTCCAGGCCTCTCTGTAAAGTGGCCAGCACCTCAGCGTGGAAGGCTGCAGAGCAGACCAGGTTAAAATACATCAAAACAAGGAATGTGGAAGCATCAATCGTGTTCCAGAATTCCCCCTAGAGAACTTTCACTATTGATAGTCAGAATGGTATAAACTCACTCTCCACATCGTCCATCTCAGGGGACGGGATCACAGGATCATCGGGGCCATCTGGCTCACTGTCTTCACTCTCGCTCTCCGGATCAGGATTCAGATCCAAACCTGGAGACGGAAGCTTTAGGTTTCACGTGCCATCAGAAGCACTTCACTTCTGCTGCTCACCCCAGAGGCACTGCATCAGCTCCTCTTCTTCAGTGTCATCCAGGCTGCTGACCTTCCAGAGGTAGCCCTGACCTCCAGCTCCCACCTCGGCTGGGTTAAACACTGCAAGGGCAAGACACCAGCAGATTAGAGGTGGACCACACATGTGGGATTTTCTGCGGACACACACCTCTCTGTTTGGCTTTGTCTTTGCTCTGGTCCACCACACCATCGTCACTGAGGAACTCTTCGTCGTCCTCGTCTTCCTCCTCCTCTGGATTGTGCATGGACACCACAGTTCCTTCCGGCAGAGAGATGTTTGGGCCGATCACAACCTGGAAAAGTTCACCATAAACAGGTCACTCACCACAGAAGGATGAGCAGGGTTGCATGGTAACCACAAGTTGAGGGAAGAACAAAGGCAATCTAATCTAAATAAAATGTTATATTACAAGTTTAAAAAGTGATGTAGTTGACTATGCCTTAGATGAGTGTTCGCCAGTCTGATCAAAGCAGGCGACCAACACGTGGGGATGGGAGTGTGAATGACGTCACTGTCAGAACAAATGAATAAAATGTGCGTACATTGAAGGCCAGGACACACTGTTTATTGAGCTTCACTCCCTCTTTGACCTGGACCTTGTCGCAGACGACAGACTGGCTGATGGTCACACCACTGGCAATGTGTACATCGTTCCAGATGTAGGCGTGGTCCAGGACCACATTGTCACCTGTTGACAAGCAGAAGTGACTCACTTCGACGTGAAAATCCACTTGGGACAAACGCGCTGAGCAGGACGTACCGATGGTGCAGTTGTTACCAATGACACTGTTGGAGATGAAACAATTGGCCCCGATGCTGGTGTCGCGGCCGATCAGAACGTTCTCCTCCATCTGACTGCCGTGACCCAAGCTGACCCCGGTCCCTCGGTATACGTTGTGGCGAGAGAACGTGCAACTTTGACCGGCCTGGTCAGCGAAGTTAGACTCCGGGGTGATGGGGTATACCCAGCGCCGCACCAGGTCCGACGACACCGTGTCATACATCAGCAGGTTGGACACCCGTACACCGTAGCCGTCCCTGGTCACGTGCAAGTGGATCTGATTCCCCAGGATCTAGAGACCCAAAGTAAAGATGAGCAAAATCCAAGGCCTAACATCTAGTTAAAATATTCAAGGAGGGTTTTGCCTTGTACCTCATCGCTAACCAGAATGCCTCTCACAAAGTCGTCTCTGGTTTGGAAATCAAAATTGTCCTTGAAGAGTTCTGCAACCTGAATGGAGGTAATGTAGCGGAGAGAAGTGTCATTGCAAACAGTGTGGGGAGGAACCCTGAAACTTGACACTTCCATACTGGTGAAGACTTGCTCCTTAGAATACACAAATTAATTTAAGATTTGTCTTTGGTTGCACTTTCGTGGTTTAGTCCAGTGATTTTAACTATAGGGCCGGGGCCCACGGTTGGGCTGCGAGCGCCCCCTAGAGGGCAGCTAAATGTTTTTTTGTTTTACACCTTTGGGCCGCGAGACAGACTCAGTTTTAATACATTAGCCACATATGGTGGCAGTACAGTGTCACTGAATTGACTTGACAGCTGCAAATCTGCGATAGTTAAGTTCTTGAAAAGAAAAAAATGATAAAGAAAGTGATTGCGCCCCCAACACTAAACACAGTTCACGAAGCAGTTTTGGAAAGGAATGAGAACATTTTATGGCAACATTTTCATTTACACTTTACGTTTAATTAAAACATATTATTTTTATTTTATGATATTTAGTCATGGTTTTATATTTATTATCTTAACAATTTATTCAATTTTTCCAATTTTCTCAACAGTTTGCATCAAGTGTATTTTTTTCCTTTTTTTCCTCAGTAAATTTGATGAACACAACTTGCACTTGGTTCTGCTGCTGCGACTTTTCGATGAGAAATAAATATCTTTTGATCACATGGTTTCATGTCATTTCACAAGGGTTTGGTTTGTTTACGTGTAAGTAGATTAAATATGGTTATTGATCCCAAATGAAATCAAGAGTAATGAATCAGTTCTGTTCTGAGAAAGATGGGCTCCAAGATCAAAAAGTTTAAGAAGCCCTGGTTTAGTCAATGTCTATTAATAAAACAGCTCTACGTGACTAATAGTTCTAACTTGGGTGAAACACGATGAATTTCTCTCTTGTCATCAACAAACCTCTCAAAATGATGTGTTAAGTGCTGTATTTCAGTTGTTTGCCTCAGCAAAACTGAAGAGAGTGAGAAAGAAAACTGTAGCGATGCTGAAACAAATGTGCACCTCAAACTAACCTGTGGTGAGCAGATGCTTATATGGCAGTCCAGGAGGTCGTGCCTGATTTCAAACTCTTCACTTCCACTGTGGAATATATTCTGTCAAACACAGAAGAGAGTGGTGAAGGGGGTGTGTTCTGGCGACAGACTTTCAACAGCAGCCAACAGTAAGAGTAACAAGCGAGACCCGAGACTGCCGACGGTTACTTTCTCCTCATCTGTCAAACTACTTCAGGGAGAAAGATGTGGAATTTTATCTGCAAAAACTCCTCCAACTGACAGATGAGAAAAGGATCCCAGTCCCATACAATGTCACTTAGGGTTCTACCTTACGTCACTGAAAGGTTTACTGAACTGAAGTCCAGGGTGAGAACACCAGATCTGACATTGACCACACCACAAATTTAGCGCTGAAAACCTTCCTCTTTCAAACCAATAGTCCCTCACACGTCTTTTCCAGCATCCATGCGTATATTTTTTGATAACAATGACATTAAACATTAAACACATGCAAAGGCCGAATAAACATCCGAACCTATATGAAGATCAGAACCTGTTGTAAAACACAGATCACTTTGTAAAGAAACCTGATTTATTTTCTGTATTTAAAGACTATAACTACAAAACAACTGCGATGTAGAGGAATAGTATAGGTTACCACAGGAAACTTCATCTTCTTCAACCCCTGAGTTTTCTGGTAGTGAAGGATACGCTGATTATTGCTGTCAGTGGCAACAACGACATCATCTTCTTGACATCTTGATTTATGACCTGGTGAGGATTCTTTGAACAGCATCGTCATCACTGACACATTTTTGTCCAACTTCCGACGGAGCCTGACATGAACACAAAAAACATTATTCGACCCAAGCCTTGACATGAAAACACCTTTTTCTATCCTCACCTGTGCTCCTGCAGGGCTTCACTGATGTCAATATTTGACACCACGTCGCCATAAACCAACAAGAAATCTGAGCGAACCAGAGACTTGGTATCGACATCTCGGAGTACATCTCCTAAAGACCGGTACGTTTCTGAGGTGATGATGTGGACTGTGTTGGGAGACATTGGTCGACACCACTTGGACTTGCTGTCAGGCATAAAAAAAGGGCTTTCAAACTGTAATTTAAGTCACTTTCAGAGTTCAATTTTCATACTATCAATTAACATGCATTTAAAATTGGAGAAAACAGGAATTTGAAAATGTAAAAAGAAGAATTATGCGAGTTGAATAACAATGAAATAACCGACACAAACCAGGATCATTTGGAGATGGATTTTTTTTGCATGTGTAGTCTGCATGTATTTTGTGTCACTTATTTGTATTGCACATTATTTTTTTGATTGATAAAAAAAAATCCTACAAGAAATAAAACATGACTTTAAACAGTGTCCACCACTTACAGTAAATGTTCCTTGATCTTGCTGGCCATCCAGCAGCAGAAGACAAACGTTTCCTTCACTCCGGTCGAGGTCAGGAACTCTAGCGTGTAGTCGATCATGGCAACATTACCCAGTGGCAGAAGAGCCTGTCCCCAATGAAAGGAAAGGAAAAAAAGAACACGTCTGGAAATTGCAAAATAAAACGAGTGTGGGAGGAAAAATATGTAATTCATCGGGATAAAGCAAGAGTTTGACAGTTTTATAGTGCTTAATAGAATCACATAATAAAAATAAGACTTTGAAAGATCTTGTTTTGTGAGATTCTAAAATATAACCTCTAACATAGCGTACAGTAATGAAGAATTATCACCTGCCTTTGTACCTTAATACAGATGAAACTAGCATCCATTTTGCAGGCGCAATCTCACGTTGGTCAGCGATACTCAGACATTGCAACAGTAGGCAAAGCATTGTTAAATTTATCTGTCTTGTATATTTCACACTCAAAATAAAATACACACCAAAAAACAAAATGCAGAACCGCATTCAAGGTTTAACAATGTTACTTATATGTTAAATGAAACTACCAAAGGACGACATCCTGATGACACCTGTCAGTGTCAACCTCGAACAGAATGGTCGTTATTAAGTCAATAATTTGTATTTAACGAGTGGTAAAGTCAGGTAACTGGCAAGTTAAACCTGCCCATGCAGTTGTTAGTTTTAAGCTGAATTCCGTAACTGTAAAATAGCGTGGTGTCATCAGTGACTGTGTTTACAGCATGGAGCTGTTAGCTTCCCGGCTAACTGCCGCTCGCCTCCTACCCGCGGCAGGTCTTTGGTGACGGGAAAGAACCTCCGGTTAAAGCTGTCAGCCACTAAAACCGCCTGCAACTGCGGCTCTTCTTCTTCTTGTTGTTCACAGCCCCCTTTTTTGCCAGGAAGTCCGGAGCCGGACCGACTCTGTTTACTGCCTTTACTCGCCATGTTTCCCCTCTCCGTGCAACGACGGGCAACTACGGGCGCCGCAGTAGGACATTTCTAAAGCAGTCTAGCGTAATAACGTTTTCATGCTCCGCGCTTAATCTCAAAGTTGCATGGCAGATAGATAGAGACAGAGGACATTCATTTTTTTTTATTGCAGAAAACCACAATGACAGACCATGAGCAAGAATGTTTCACTTCACCATAGACGAAAACATCAGGACCTTGCCCTTTAACAGTTTAGACAAAGCCCTTCATCAATCACTCTGGAAAAGCTCCACAACTTTCTACAATGTTCTGCCTTGAAGGGCCCATTTTATGCAACTATCGGGGGTCTTTGAAGGGTCACACACAAAAAATTGGGGGAAAAGATCTTGACCGGATCAGCTATTAATTGAGTAGATCGAGCATAATATGGGACCTTTAGCAAATGAGCAGCCAGAGCCCAGCTACTGGTGGTGCTGCGTTATCTTCTCAGCATGCTTCAGCACCAAGTCATATCTCAGCGTCTTGGACTTCCAGGAAGATGGAATCCCCTCCAATCCAATCTGAAAAAATTCAGTGTTAAACCAAAATGCTTCAAGCGATCATCACCCATACTGAAGTCAAGAGCCTACCTGCGCCCCAACACAGGCCCCGATGAAGGACCCCCTGCTGCAGGTGCACCCACCACAGCTCATGGTGCCTCTGATGGCCTGCTCATACTGACTGGCCGTCAGAACTCCATGAAGAGCTGCTTGGAATGCACCAGGCAAACCTGCAGAGAGAGAGAGAGAGAGAGAGACAACGTTAACAACTAGGAATCTGAGTCATATTAGAAGTGTTTCCAACACCCTACCTCATGTGTTTGGAAACACAGCGGGGATCAACTCCTGAGGACTTTTCTGTAAATTCTTCTGCACCTCTCGAATATGACCTTAGTGAACACAACAAGACCCTCAGTAAAATATCATGACGTCTCCTGAGCCAACAAAAAATGCTCATGTACCAGCCACTGCTTTGTCCAGATCCTGTGGCTGCTTTCTGTTCGGGTCATTGAGCTGATCCAGCACAGCATCAAGGGCTTTAGGATCAGGACCATGCAGGATGAAATGCTCCAGGAACCTGCAGTGCATTATAGACACCATGGTTATCACAATAACACAAGAAAATGGGCAAGAACAGACTGTAGATGCTAACAAATTAAGATTTACTAAGTATGTATGTTTCCTTTGCGTATTATTTTAAGCATTTACTTTTGCCTCAGCAATAACTGAACAGTTGTGCGGCCAGAGTTTTCATAAATTAGTTAATTTTCTTGGTCCCAAAAAGTTAAAGAAACATTGATATTGATAAACTCAAGTTATTTTATATGATCACTAAATACTGTTTAGTGATTGAATACATCTGTTTATTAAATAGATGTATATTTACTAAACGCATGCAGTAAAACATGTGGAAGGCGATGCCACCTTTGAATTACTTCAGTACCTTTTGGTTTTGCCTGGAAACCAAAACAAAAGAAAGGCTAATGGACGCACCATCTTTTAGCATTCTCGATAATAAAAAAAAACATTAAACATTAAATCTAAATACCTGGCAGCTGCGAGAGTCTCAGCGACACACGCATCATTATTCTGAGTCACTCGAATGGCCTGCTCCACCTTCTCCAGCATCTCTGGCATTCCCGCATAAAAAGCCACAATCGGCGCCAGCTTGGCGATTCCGTCTACCTGACAGTCAGTGGCACATCCTGCAAAGGAGAATTTTAAAACACTTGGACAGTGTTTCAGACTGCAAAGACAAAGTCTTACCAGTTTCCTCTTTGCCCAAATCGACGTTCTTCAGGAAGCTCTTCAAACTTCCATGTCTCCAGGGTCCATCTATGGGCAACTGAGGTCTCGGGCCTGGTTCATGAACACATTAGTCTATAACAGAAAAGTCTTCACTCACTGCTATTGGGAAGTTACCTACCTGCTCTATCTCTGTACGGGTCATTGACAGGAGTGTCATACTCTGATCCAGGGCCGAAAAACTTGAGTGTTCGCTGCTTCAGATCCTCAACATTTAAACCTGCACATAGGTTAACAGCGCTTGAGTCATGAAGACAAGCGAAACTAGCCGCATGTCCAGGACGTTGTGGAACATCTGGACACCTGATCACATGATATACAGTGGTACCTCGGTTCTCGACCACAATCCGTTCCAGACGGCCGTTCGAGAAGCAATTTGTTCGAAATCTGAATCGATTTTTCCCATTACAATGAATGGAAAAAGAAATAATGCGTTCCAAGCCTTAAAATACTCTTTTGTAGGAGTGAATGTAGAGTGTCTGCTGCAGGTGCGCTGTTCCTCTATGTGTGTGGCTGCTGCATGTGGGAGGGGTTGCCGAGTGAGTGACGTCTCTCCAGAAGTGAAGAGGTGCCCGGTGCGTGTCCAGCTCTGAATGTGCGCTTCTGTGCAGTTTGGCTGTGACAAAGTCATAAACCAAGTAACGCTCTGTCCCAGACTCGCCTCATCCCTGTCCCAGCTCCAGTTGACAACAGGACATCAAACCCTGGAGTGAGCGCTCCAGCCTCAGAGGTGTCGAGAGCGAGCACCTCCCCTGTGACACTCTACCACGGTCCAGAGTGGAGACAGGAAAGGTTTTACACCTCAATATGAAGAAAAAACAGCCAGCAAATGTAGCTAACAGGACACGTCTGCATACAGAGGCTGCGTTATACACAATAACAAAGCGTGTTGTGGGTCAGCTGGTCGGTCCGCGCACATTATGATTTTTCTGGCTTTTTTTGGGGGCGTTCGAGTTCTGGATTTTCATTCAAATTCAGAAGCAAAAAAATCTAGAAATTTAGGTTCGAACTCCAATTTGTTCTAATTCCGGGACATTTGAAAACCGAGGTACCACTGTACAGTATACACATATAACTCTCCAATCAACCATACTCGGTAACACGTACACAAGTTTTGTGTCAACATTAACGACTTCTTATAAAAGTACTTTTTATACATGTTAGATGAAGACATCTTTGCTAAATACAACATTAATTTGGATTTGAATATTTATCTGATGTTCACACCCACCTCCACACTCGGACAGAGACTCCAGCAGGACGAAGGCCTGGTCTCCATAGCAGCTCTGCTGTCCAGTCTGTCTCCTGTAGAAAGGGTTTGCTGACTCGCTGCGAAACTCAGGGTTTGGATTCTCAGCGAGAATGCCCTGCAGCTTCTGGAGGTCATACACCCAATGGAGAGGCTGTGCTGTAAGGTCAAAACATGAGTTTGCACCTTTACTACCACATTACTTTATTGATTAACAACTTTCTGTAATTGACTGATCAATCTATTTATTCTTTTATTTTCTTATGAAAAGCTCAGGCAAGAGGTGGGAGCGTCCAGCTGCGCGTCACTTTCACTCTTCACTCTCTCACTCATCTTCACCTTCCCTTCACTGTTCATTACACAATTTGGAAGAACTCCAAGTTGGTTTCACAACATCTACTTCCTGTATCTTCCTCCTGTGGCCCTGCCATTCCTACATGTGCATTCTGTCTTACAAATGACTAGACAGCACAAGTTGATAAGAAAACACGTACCTGCTGCATCCGCCACAGCTGACCCTACCACAGCCCCTATGGCTCTTTTGGTCAGAGCTGCGGTCATCTGGAGAGTAAAATAAAAAACCACGTGTAAAACAAAAATAACATAATGAGCAACAGTTGCATTCACAGCAGTCAATAAATACTATATAATGCTATATATATACTTATATATACTATATAAGAACACATAACAAGCCGAAGTACGAAACATTCGTCGAGTCTCCGACATGAATTGTTCGCTTCCGGCTTCGTAACTAGCCCACAAACACGCTGAATTATTTTTCACGCCGCGAACAACCACTGAATTGGCTAAAATTAAATCAATGCTTACTGTTTACCTTGAACTCCGACAGCTGTCGGAAGCTCGCAGTCCGGCTTCTTCAACGCACTACGCGGTAGATCAGAGTACTGGTGAGCTCACTAGCGCCACTCAGAGAACGGCGTGAGAACCGCAGCAGAAAAAGCGCTGGTGTGTTTTCAGGCCTTTATAAACTTAAGCCGTCTGAAGTCTGAGCAGCTATAAAACCAACAAAGACTCTATGTCTCAACACAGCGTCCCATATATGGATTAGTTGTCCACTAGATTAACCTTTCTTTAACACAAAAAAATGGACCAACATGAATGTGATCATTTCCTGTGACTGATAATGAACATTAAACATTATTTATGTTCACCACGGTGATCTGAAATGTGCTTACGGTTACCATTCCCTCGGTTAATAATAAGAAATTCAAGTGTGATGGAGTCACGTTATGGCAAGCAGAAGACTTTTGAATTCAGGTAAAGCCCATTGAAAGTGATACTTTGTACTTCTCTCGACATACGCTTGCATGAATATTTCAAAACAAGGCGTTGATGGAAGCCCGAGGTTCCCCCCTGTGCAACCCACCCAGATATAAACACGCATGTGGACACAATAAATAACTTCCTAGTGTATTTAAGTCTCTCTTCATGTGACAAGCCTTTAAAGAGGCTTCATAATGTTACTTGAGATGAACATGCACTCTCGTACTCTTCACTCTCGTCTTCTTCGGTGCAGCTGAAATAAAGGGTGTGTTGAGTGTCTGGGTTCAGAGGGTGTATCACGACACCATGTATCTATTCATAGCTTTACCTCTTCCCTTTCAATTGGTAAGGAAATCCGATCATTGCATATACTGTCTTTGCACAGAAACCATGCTGGAATCCAGCTTTGTGAATGAATCTCGGCTCCTAAAATCTGGCAGCGTCCACCTGAATTAGGTGTCTTGCTGGCAGCAGGGCCGGTGTCTTGACTGTAATGTCCCAGACTGACCCACTGGCACATTCTAGAGCAGTGCCCTTGCCAACGGCAGCAAATAAGACGCCAGCTCTCCCTCCTGATATGTACTTCTCCGTCCTGCGTCCATTATTTTTAGCTGAGATCCATCTACTCTTAATATGGGAAGAGATCGCTTCATATTTGCCAGCGCCTCTAAATGCATCAGCTTCCGCCTCAGCGGGCAAAAATTCTTCTCCACATCATTTTTATATATTTAAATGTATTTCATGAAATTGCAAAACTCTGTCTTTGAGCTGACATTTCCCTACTCCGCACACTTTCTCCTCAATTTGACATGCAAAGTCATGAGTGTGACCAGGTCCTGGAGCTGCTTGGTTTCCCTCAGCTGGGTTGGAAAATGACTGCATGATTTAACTAAAGGTCGTGGGCATCTGCACTGAGACGTTGCCTCCAGGGCATTGAAAGGTCTACTCACTATAAAGTATCGGTGTACAATGACCATAAAAACTGATGGATGTGACACCTACAGTCGACTGAGGGCTGCGACAGGAAGTGGACAACTACAGAAGGAGCAAATTTGTCTCCACTAGCCAACACTGTTTAACTTAATGTCATGTATGTAAAAGTAGCTTCTAATAAAGTTGCCTTTAACCCTCCACAAGGCATTGCTATTGTGACCCTAGACTAGTGCCAACAGATGTAAAGTCAAGCGAACATATGCTTTATTTCGCTTAAGCCCCCGAAAATGTGCGCTCTAGATTTCTAGGTCCAAGCCCAGCCACTCTGCCCTCACCACCCTCCCTTTCCTTAGCCCTGCCATGCTCAATTACACCCCACATAGACACCCACCAACACCTAAGTCAAACTTAGCCCAGCCCCCTCCAGCACCCTGCGCCTCACAAAAAGTTGCCCATGGGTTTTTTTTTAATAAGGTGGACGCAGGAGTTGGTCTGGCTCTCTTCTGGGTGACGCGGATCGGAAAGGGGTACTTCACACGTTCACCGAATTTGTCTGAAACTGCAGGGTGTCTCAGAGCGGAGCCATGAAGTGGACCTGGGTGCTGGTGGCGGTTTTGCTGTCCTTTGCTGGGATTTCTTACGGCAAGGAGAGCCTGGACTTCCCTGAGTATGATGGAAAGGACAGAGTCCATGACCTCAATGCCAAGAACTTAAAGTCTGTGATGAAGAAGTATGATGTTATGGTGGTGTACTACCATGACCATCCCGGATCCAGCCGCGTCGCCCAGAAACAATTTGAAATTGAGGAATTGGCCCTTGAGGTGGGTTGAGATGGTGGAAGAAATGCTGATAGCTGTTTGAGGGGTTCTCACATGTGACCCAGATGTGTTGTGTTCTGAGGTGCTGAAGGTGCATGACTATCAGTATGAGATGCATTTCGAGCTTGAGAAGAAGCTGATGAGTGGGGCCCACCTGTGGCAAAGAGCTGAGTCGTGAGACTTCAGCTACCAAGCATGTGTGTTATTTGTGTGAGTGTGGACGCTGCCATCCGTCCGGCCTGGTCCAGCTGCCCACTCAGAGGTTTCGCTGCATTCCTCGCCGCGAGCCATGACATCATCACTCGGCATTAAATTGGAGTGTGAAACAGCTTAGTGAGGTCAGCTCTCAGGTTACCAAAATACTGACTATCAAATGTTGCATACCGAAGACACATATTGAGTTTCTCTGAAATCTCTCCTTATTATTGACTCCACCAAACCTTGAAATGGAAGAATGATAACTCTCATTTCAGCTTTTCCGCATAGAACCTGATGATCCGTCATTTACTGTAGATCTCCAGCAGTGTGGACCTGTCAGGTGCCAGTCTATTGTCCCACTCTGGTGCACATTAGGTTTGTCTCCGAGCAGAGATTAATGTTCTGTGGTGGCAAGTGTTATACAAAGGAACATCATGATACAAACCTTTCGGAACCATTAAATATTTAACATTAATATCATATCATTGCATTAAATAGTGTGTTTCCCCCTTACACAATAGCATTATTATGTTGCAAGGTATGTGTGATCTTTCATGGAGTTATTTTATGAATACTTACATAAAATATGTTTTATAATCTGACCATTGTTGAATCCTTTATCAATTTTACTTTGAATTATTTACATATTAATTCATTTGCTTTCATGCCAAATTCCCTATACACTAAACTTTGTTCACTTGAGTTACATGACTAAACTGGTAACCTGATACTGATGTTGAAATGCAAGAAGGTTGCAGGTCCAAATCTATGTTTTCCCCCATGATGTAGTGGGGTTATTGTCTCTCAAGCGGTCCCTCACATCTTGCCCTATGTAGCTGGGAAAGGCCCCAGACATCCTGAAGGGAATGAACGGAACCTAATAAATGAACAAATCATTGGTGTTAGCATAAGAAAGCTATGTCAAAAGTCAGGCCCGGGGACCATTTGTGGCCTTTGATCACATTTCTTTTGGCCCGTAACTAATAAACAAGGCTGTTAAGTAAAGCTAATAAATAAAGGCAACCAAAATAAAACCGACAACTTAGAAGAAAATTCTGACTGCGAAAAGCACCACATCACAACTTATAAAAAAAATCAATCGAAAACACCATAAAGTTTAGCGTTATAATAGCAGTGCTGAAGGCCAAAAACAGAAAATAATTATTGCTATTGCTATTATTATTATTATTTTTTATTATTTTATACAATTTAACAGGTGTCAGCAGAAATGACAATTAGCCCGCCATATTCATCAAATCTGGTCTACTAAAACAAAGTTTTTGGTCAAACCAAAAACAAGTAGTATATCAAGTCATCAAGTAGAAAAAAAAACAAAATAAAATTACGTCAGAATGATGCATAATACTCCCTCAAACTGACAAACAGCGACGGGAAGAGACCCTCTATTCTTTTCTCTAGAGTTTTCTTAACGCAAAATATTCTTCGCTCATGGCTCTACGTCACTCTGTCTCTTATCATAAAATTATTTTCAGTGTAACCTATGATGATGTTTCTTTCTAACTGAGTGACGTCATGGTCATCTTAAGTGTAATATTAGCATAATATTATCTACATATTGCTTACTGTTGTATATGTCTATTGTAATCTATTTTAACACTTTTTTAGATAAAAATATTTTATTAAAACAGATCCAAATTGATACTTTTAATTATATTATTTAGTATGAATATTTTCCCTCTGGCGTTAACTTTAGTGTGCTTTGTATTATACAATGAAATACAACTTCACTCGCCCAGTGTCTGAAGTGGCCCCCACATTTTCAGACTGAACATCACTGGGTGACACTCAACTCTTCAATCAGAGCTGCGCTTCTATAAAAAAAGTGATCAGGGAGATGACTGGCTGATGGCATGGACGCTGGAATGTGAAGTAACTGTATGACCTGGTGACTAATATCCAGGGTTTTCTTGTGAATTGTGCACACAGTGGAACCGTCTCCTGCCCGTGATAACAGCTCAGCTATAAGTGATAGATGTCGATTCGTTGTGTTTTCATAGCCTCGAGGATCTGTGCAGTTTTTGACATATTCTAGACAGCCGGTCTGCATGAGGGCGTTCTGGCTCCGGTACTGCCGGCTCAGCTCTGTGCTTGCAGTACTGTACTTGTCAGCGGATCCTCGAGTGCTCAGCATCACTGCCACCTCACCAAAATAGTCCTTGGGCTTGTGTGGCTTCTGAGCTATATTTAACTGGAGGATTTTTTTGTAGCGGCTCACTTATCTTCAGAATTAAATGGAATTATGATTTGCAGATAACATCTAGTCAAAGTTGTCCCTTTTTGTTATTGACTTTTTTATGATGAATCTGGGGCGGCAGTTCTATTTCAGAGGTGCGGCAACAAAGGCAACCAGAAGACAGTTAGCCATAAGAAAAAGGCAAGATGGAACGTGATGAGGGACCATGAAGCCAAGACTAACACTAGACAGGCTCCACACAGTTGGCCTCATTTTTGAAGACAATCTGGGGTTTTCTCTTAATCTCTCTGGTTGTATTTATTGACTTTAAACTAACAGCGCACTACAGAACGCTGCTGCTGCAAATCCAACCACAATTTCAGAGTTTAAGAATTTATTCTCCCTTGTTTTTTTTTAGATGAAGATCTAATGAATTCTGTGTAATTCTTTTTTTACTCTGTCACAGTTGAATCTATACTGTAATGGATTCCTTCATTAGAAACAGTATACGCTTGATTTTTGTTTTTGTTTTTAACAATAATAATCTGCCCTGCCCTCCTGTGAGAGCAGTTTTTCACCTGCTTGGGTGTGTGTGTGTGTGTGTGTGTGTCTTCTTGCCCTCCAAACAAAGTGAGACAGTGCGCCACACGTTCTCTTCCACCTCGTTGGTGGATCAAACTGTCAGTCATGTGGTTCATGTTTCATACAGATTTAGAAAGTGCATCAGCAGCGCTCTGAAAAGCAGCTTTTATGGTCATGAAACCAGTGTGACACCACTTTGTGTTCCTGTGCGTCGGATGGGATGAAAATTTCAAGGAAAGAGGAGGATTTCGGGTGCTGACCTGGCGCTTTTGTCTCCCAGCTTGCAGCCCAGGTCCTGGATGAGTTTGAGGACGAAGACATTGGATTTGGTCTGCTTGACGCCAAGCATGACAAGGCTGTCGCAAAGAAACTAGGTGAAATGCGAAAATAAAATTTTGAAAATCGCAGTTATATACGGCAAATGTATTGTGTTCTCACCCGTGTCTCCTCACAGGCCTCGACGAGTCTGACAGCATCTTCATCTTCACTGAAGATGAGGTCATTGAGTATGACGGAGAGCTGGCAGCTGACACTCTCGTGGAGTTCATCTATGATGTTCGTGAGGATATAGTCTCCCAGTTAATAGCTCCCAGTTTGTAGAAGCACAACATTTCTTTCAACTTCCTGATGGAAGGCGACTTTGGCGGTTTCTCCCGTTCATGCTCTTCCCTCCACCTCCTGCTGTGATTTCTGTCTAGGTTCTTGAGGACCCCGTGGAGATCATTGACAACAGTAGGGAGCTGAGGGGCTTTGAGAACGTTGACGAGGACATCAAACTGGTGGGCTACTTTAAGAGTCACAAGTCAGAACGTAAGAATCTGCACTGAGATTGCATGACTGCGTGTGGTACCTGTATCACATCACATCGCATCACATCACATGACAAGACGTCACATGACAAGATTGAATTTTCCTGTACTTCACAGTTTTCCTTCCTTAAAAGAAATAATAGATAAATAAAAAAAGAAATATATTGAAAAAATACTGTGTAAGAAATTGTCTGTTCATCATTATATACATGTTTTTATGCAACTCTTACTACACATGAAACACATTTAGAGTCATTCACAAAGATTAGCCTTCTGAATGAAACTAGCCAACAAGCTAGCGAGCAGCTAGCATATATAAATAGGAAAATTTGATTTGTCATTTAATAATGAAAATTAAGATTTTTTTTTAATAAATCTAATCGCAAAACTGCATGGTTTAACATCCAGACAAATTCTGTACGTACCCCATTCATCTCGCTTATAATTGGACGTTGGCATTCCAACCCAGCCGCGCAACATCTTGTTGTCCTTCATTGTAATAATGTGCCAGATTATGATAATAATACCAAATCTGAAATTTGAATGAATTGAATATAGTTACAGTGCACTTACAATACAATGCAGAGGCAACGTATTTTTATTGAACAGTCTTTATATTCATGGCTGGAGAGACATTTTTGTGTTGAATTTATGTTAATTTCTTGTCTTGAATAAGAGAAAAATAAGACAATAAAGGGTCCTTAGACTCCTACGCTTGTGTCTCTCCAAACTCAGCTGATCTAAATGACAGTGTCTCCTTTAACCGCAGTTAAATCCAAGCAGACTGTTGTTGTACGCAGCACTCAGTCCAACACACGTCTCATTTCAGATTTCGATGCGTTTGCTGATGCCGCTGAGGAGTTCCACCCTCACATCAAGTTCTATGCCACGTTCAATGCCAAGGTGTGTCTCACACGCAGGGTTAACGTTCATCAGCTCTTCTGTCATTTGCTAAAGAACATTTTTATCAAAAGGTGGCCAATGCTTTGGAGATGAAGCTGAATGATGTGGACTTTTATGAGCCCTTCATTGACGATCCAGTCACCATTCCAGGAAAGCCCTACACTGAGGACGAACTGGTGAAGTTCATTGAAGACAACGACAGGTGAGTCATAAGTCACAAACGTTGGTGATGCTCGGGTGGTAATGGAATCTTCTGACTTTTGAAGACCAACTCTGAGAAAGCTACATCCACACAACATGTATGAGATCTGGGTGAGAACCTCTCCATGAAATGTCTCAGCAATAAAAAACATGATTCTAAGGCATCTAACTGCTGTTCTGGTTTCACAGGAGGATGATGTCGAAGGTGAACACATCATCGCCTTTGCTGAGGAGTCTGACCCCGGTGAGGAGGATTGGCTCAAAATAAATGTGTCGACGTTGTTCTAATGAGAGTGTATTCCTGCTGTCCGCCTCCAGACGGCTTTGAGTTTCTGGAAATCCTGAAGAAGGTTGCCGAGGACAACACTGACAACCCAGACCTCAGCATCGTCTGGATCGACCCTGATGACTTCCCCCTTGTAAGGAAGAGGATATTTCTGGCCGCCCCACGTTTGTCCAGTCTCTTTTGTAACATCTTCTTCGATATTCCACTTCAGCTTTTGCCTCACTGGGAGAAGACTTTCGGAATCGACCTGTCCCATCCACAGATTGGTGTTGTCGATGCTGGCGATGTGAGTCTCAAAAGTTTGGAAGAACTTTTGGAAGAACAGCCTTGAACCTTATCTTGTAAACTATTTTTTAGTAGTACAGGGGTTGGTCAAAATAATGGAAACACCTTCAAGCTTTCCAACCCCTGTAGATAAAGGCTTGTTTATGTTTCATGAGCGAGGCACCAAACACTGCTTCAACCATTCAAGCTATCAAGCAAAAAGCAATGCGGGAAACAGAAATAGCCAGGATAGCCAAGTGATTGATCTTGATCTGGTGCACTGTTGGAAAGAGCTCTCCTCATGTTGGTTCTTGCTTGTCTGAAGGCTGACAGTGTGTGGCTGGACATGGATGATGGAGAGGACCTGCCATCAGTCGATGAGCTGGAGGACTGGATCGAAGACGTCCTGTCGGGTGAAGTTGATCCCGATGATGATGATGATGATGACGACGATGATGATGATGATGACGATGATGATGATGATGATGATGATGACGACGACGACGACGACGATGATGACGATGATGATGACGACGATGATGACGACGACGACGATGACGATGATGATGATGACGACGACGACGATGATGACGATGACGATGATGATGATGATGATGATGATGACGACGATGATGATGATGATGATGACGATGATGATGATGATGATTTTTAACCACGTAAATTCACACTTAAAGTCTGACCAAGGCAGTTACAAGAGTCGACATCCTTCACTCTCCCATCTCCCCTTTTTTTAACTCATCATCTTGTAAAAGCCGTGGAATCATTTTTGATATCTTGTCGTCGTCTCCATTCTGCATCTCACCCAAAGTAATATTCCAACTCATCCTCCTCCTTTCGCTCATGTATCGACCGATCCTCTGTGTCACAAAGCCCCATGGTGCCATCGCCCCTCATGTAACTCCGGTGCAATAAAAACAAACAAAAAAATCATTTCAAACCCATCCACTCTTAATGATTTTATATCGTGAAAATATTCATTCTCCCGTAAAAGTGGGGATCTGAACATGTATGTCGTTGTCCACCAGCGGAGGCTGTGGACTTGTTTCTGTGTTCACTCATTTTAATGTTAGCCGCAGCATCACAACTAACACCAGGATGCTGCCAGACTTTTCTTACAGGCGTCACCAGCTGTCTCTTGGAAATCATGTTCAACTGTGCCTTGACATTGCAGTACATCGTGGTGGTGTTTTCTACAATGACCAGGTGAACAGCCACATTCTATTTTTGTAAAAAGAGAAATGAACAACTGTAAAGTCTTAAATAAATAACAGCTTGGACAGAAACGCTGCAACTTGTTGCTGTGTGTGCATGCATGTATTGAACAGCTGAGTAGGTGGAAGCAGACTTCAGACATGAGACTTCAGACATCAAGAAACAACGCGGCAGCCCCGATCAAGGACATGAGTGGCCAAATATTTGTGTGTGGATGTGTTGATAACAGGGAAAGGAGAGACTTGCACCCAAACAAGATCAGCGTAGCTCTCTTGAAGGCCTGATGTTCTTCTCAAAAACACTTGTACTGAGATGTGGGTCATCACATTTTATAGCTCCAAGCTTCCCATTGGAAGAGGTGACTTCAGCTATGATTCTGCGACACATAAGTCATAGTATCTGCCTCCTTGGTGGGGCAGTGAAATATTACTGAACTCATTTGGACCACAGGCCGTGAGTTTAGAATCCAGCGCCAGAACTTTGTAGTAGTTTGTGGTTTTGGTTTGTTGACTGATGAGAACTACAAATGAAGTAAAAGCAAAAAAAAAACACAAGTCATGACCCCAAATGTGCTCATGAATCAAATTCAGCTCAAGTAAAAATAAAAGATCAACACGAAAAACTTATATGACACATTATCATAAGAGAATATTACAGTAACAGTGTTCAGCAACTGTCTGTTAAAATCATATATTTCCTGTTAATAGCTATTAAAACACTGCTGAAGAACTGAATAATGTTCACACAATTCTGTGGTTTATTGCACATGAAACGTTACGTGTTTTACAGCGTGAATTAACCAAAGAAATTACATTTTTTTTCTTTATTGCAAAAATGAAACATACAGTTATGAAAAAACTCTGTGGATGGACGATGTAAGTATCAGAACCATATAAATGAAAATGGCAATAATAATTATTTAAAAAAAAAAAGCCAGAAGAGATGTAAAGCTGACTCAGTTGATTCACAACAAAATCGTATGGACAATAATAAAGGCGATCTACTTTGATCTGTTTCGTCAGTTTAAGCCACACACGACCTGCGCATGCGCGGCAGTGCGACCCGCCTACTTCCCTGCTCGCTGCAGCCACATGGCCGTGGAAGACTGTAAATAAATATCCACACAGACGCTCGCCTTCTGCTCTCGGCTGACCAAACCGTTCCCGCCTGCGCTGCAGCCCTGTCGGTTCACGATGTCGTCGGAGATCCAGGCGCAGGTGGAGTCCTTGTTGTCCTCGCTGATAAAAGTCGCCGCGGTGGAGTTGACCAAACTGTTCGAGCGCAGCCTTCGCGCTGCTGTGGTGGAGTCCCGTGAGGACGACCCGCAGAAGAAGCGGAGCATCGGCGTGCAAGTGGAGCCGAGCCTCCCTGGTATGTTTCGTGGTTGTAACTAGACTCATGCTCCATGCAGACTCACACACAAACTCGACTTTATTGACATCCTGATCTTCTGAAGGAATGTTTCCTCCCCTCCCCCCACCCCACCCTGCAACCCCCAGGCTCCCTACCAGTGTGTTTGGGAGACACCAAAGAGGCGGACCTGGAGGACGTTCTCTTCTCTGACGAACATGCAGACATGAAGTGTTCCCCTCTGATCGAGCAGGTATGTGACCGAGGATCTGTGCACTTTATTGATCATGTGATCCACTATTGAGTTTTCATCGGTGGGACACAGATGCTGAGCCACATCTGTCTTCATGGTGCTTCCCAATGCCTTGTTCTCAGGTTCTAGCAGAGTCTGTGGTCTTGAGATTCCTGGAGTCAGCAGCTGACTATGATTCTCTGACTCACACTGCCATTCAAGGTGAGTGAGACTTGACCGGCTCGGTTCTGGTTGAGTTTCTGGTACCAAAATAAAATGGACAGCGATTTTCCCAGGACTAAAGAGACTGTGTTTTCCTCCAGACTCTCAGGAACTGACGCCTGAAGACTTGCAAGTTTCACCCATGAACCACAAGCTTCTCTGGCTTGAGCCGGAGTCCTCCGATTCAGAGAGGTTCGTGAATCCGTTGATCCCGAAGACGGAACCCCTGGATGCTCTAGAGGAGCCCCTGCTGGCATGTGTCAGTACCGTCAATGGCGTGGCTTACAGCCCGTCCACCCTGGACGGCGCAGCCACGCTCCCTGTGCCTGAGACGACTGAAACAAAGTCGGACAAGATGCTCCTTCGTCCATGCGTGGTCGAGCTAGTGGACATTCTCAAAGTCCCGAATGTGTCGGCTGAGCTTCCCGAGGATAGTTCTGTGCCCAAAGACCTGCGGCGACACAAGGGGCATCACACGGGCAGGCGCATCTGCTGCTTCACTCCATGCGGGCGCGATGTGTGGCGGCTGCGCCTGCACACCTGCAACACCTGCGGGAAGGTGTTCGGCCGACGGAAGATTCTGCGGCGGCACCTGCGCTTCCACGCGGGGGAGAAGCCCTACGTGTGCTCACGCTGCCCAAAAACATTCACGCTGAAGAAGAGCCTTCACCGCCACCAGAGGTTCCACACCGGGGAGAGGCCACACATCTGCCCCCACTGCGGCAAAGGCTTCCACCTGAGGGAGAACCTGAAAGCGCACCTGAGATTCCACATGGGGAAGAAGCCCTACAGCTGCGACAGATGTGGCCACACCTTCAGGGTCATGAAGAACCTGGACAAACACAAGCTCAGCCAGTGTGGGTTCTTCGTCCCGTCGTTCAAGACTCTGGCCGGGTTGTAGCAGAACTGCAGGGTGGCTGACTACCTCAGATCTTGTACTGTTTTCACTACTGTTTTTACAGCCTGCATTAAAAAAAACCTGCTGATGGTGTCATCACATATGGCAGCACTTTAACTGGCCGATCCACAGGAGAAATCAGGAAAGGTTGACGTTGAGTCCAAAGATCTAACCTCATGCTGGCTCATTTACATTCCGTTTTCTAGATGTTTTTTACTTGCTGCTTCCATTAAAATTGTTCTACTGTGTGCTTTCTGTATTCAGTATTTATAATTCAAAAGTATTCAAGTGAATCCAGTTTTTCTTTTTATGCTCTAAACACAGCGCTGAGATGCGCAGTGGAGTGGCGACTTCTCAACCATGTGCTGGTTAATTGGACCAATGGAAGGTGGCCAGTTCAACCAGTAGAGTGAGCAGGCTGCTGTGGGACACACCCCAACAGGAAGTGGAGTGGCACATTGAGCAATGATTGTAGCTTCACAGTCAGTGTGTCGGGACTTGCTGCCGCAGCTTCTCACACAAAGGTAGGAGAGAGTTTTGGATGGTGCAGCTCTGTCTGTTGCTCTGATCCTACCACACTCTCAGATGACCCGCAGAGTCAAGTCTCAGCTGGAGAAGCTGCTGCAGTGTCCCGTGTGTCGCGACATCTTCAACAAGCCCTCGCTGCTTCCCTGTGGACACAGCGTGTGCGAGTCCTGCGTGGAGAGCATGCTGGACCACAGCTCCACGCTCCACTTCCGCTGTCCGGAATGTAGGTGTGCTTTTGGTCAGGCTTTTGGCTTGAAGAAAAACTTTGCGCTGGCGGGCATTGCAGAGGACTACATGGTGACCAGGGCCCAGGCAAAGGTACTCATGATCTTTGCTTCTCCGTAACTCCATTCAAGTCTTGTTTGAAAGGTCCAGACTCCCTCTTGAGGGCCAAATGTTGTTGTCTTGCCAAGACTGAGAAACAGCGGTCTGAAGCCACTTCTCTGGATGATATCATCCTTCTGCTGCAGGAGGTGAGAGAGAGGAACTGTCCCCAGACCTGGACCTCTGAGACAAGCAGGGCCCTGCAAAGCCAAGTGACCGTAAGTCTTCTCAGACGAGGTGTCGACTCACACCTTGACTGTTGCGCTGCTCTGGTGGAAGAACAGGACTTTCAGGTCTGTGGGTGTGCTGTGATTGAAATCACCTGTCCTGAAAACGTTGCCCTCTTTTCCAGATCAAACTGCTATTATTAGTGGGGGGTTTTCAGTGAGTGTGTGAGGTTAAGGTGTCTGTCTCTCTCTTAACTCAATGAGGGACGATCAACTGGCGAACAAAGAGACACAAATGTCATGTATTTTAACTCAGCATGAACAAAACCAGCCTGAAAGAGGACCAGCTTTAAATATGCGAAAAACCTACGCCTTCTTGTGTCCAGTTCACGTGTAAAAAGAT
This sequence comes from Synchiropus splendidus, assembly GCF_027744825.2. NCBI lineage: Eukaryota > Metazoa > Chordata > Actinopteri > Syngnathiformes > Callionymidae > Synchiropus > Synchiropus splendidus. The sequence continues at coordinate 14,977,008 of NC_071346.1, read as the reverse complement.
CAAAACTCTTCATTCATGTTTTGTAAATTATATGTTTCAGTGATATTAAATATAAACCCTTTACGTTTTTGTTTTAACGTTAACCAAAAACATGGCCAGTTTTCCCAGTTAGTAGCCACTATTCAAAATCCTGTGCCAAATGTTCTTTAATTCCGTAATATACCTTTGGTGCTATACTACATGTTAAAAGTAAAGGCATCATTTTCCTCTTTAAAAATCATGATGAATTACTGACCGCCCTGTAATTTTTGGAAATAACAAAGGCACTGTTTCTTGGTGACATCACAGACAGCGTTGTCTTTACTCAAACCCTTTGATTTTTTTTTCCATTTTTATTCCCATGACGTATTGTCAGTTCATCTCTTGAACATATACTGTATAACACAAAAGGACTGTTAAAATAGTGCTGTTCGAATTTAACTGGAACAGAATTTCTTAAACTGAATAGCACTGCTAGTAGGTCGCTAAGATAACAATGTTTTATATTTAGATCAGTCAATCTAAATTCTATAAAACTCTGAATGACAACCTATATTTTTTTAATGTATCAAACTGACAGACATTTTATGTCAGGAGAACGTTTTAAAATTATTTTAAGTACGATGTATGATGTTTGGATGTTTTCAAGCTGTTGTCAAAGATTACAATGAAAGTGAAATTAATCTGGACGCTTCCAAAAAACATGTTTTTAAAAGGGATGGAAGGGAATTTAAGTGGCGTTGTTTTCTCTGTCAAGTCAAAAACTGTCTCTAGTGGTGCTGTATAAATGAGAGCAGATGTTGCATGTTGTCACAAACAACAGATGCTGAAATTTGTTTCCAAAAATTAAGGGCAGAGTGTAGGAATGAGTTTGGACCAGAACCTAATGGTATGAAACACACACATACCTAGGCCATGATGCAAAAGTAGCACAATATAAAAGTCACACAAATTGAAAGCACAAAGTAGTTTTTTTTTATTGCTTGCTTTTCTGTTCACAACATACTGGAACCCTACTAACTTCACATTGTCAGTGAAACCATGAGGAACTAAAGGATTGAAGTTACCGGTACATCAAGTTGTATTTTACATCCATCTCAGCTAAAAAATGAATTTTTATTGTTGATCAAAAAAACATATTTTATAGCTGAAGAGATATTCAGCCAGGGGTCAAAGTAAGGTGAGGCACTGCTGTATGAATGATTCCTCACTCCTCCCATTGTTGTGTTGAAGCGTCTTCTCTACATCTTGCGCAGGACTACATGGAACAGCAGTGTCGGACCCTCAGAGATCAACTGAGGGAGTCCAACATGCTCATTGAGCGTTTGAGAGAGGACGTCTGCAGGCAGGTGAGTCCGTCACACCTGGGTCTCTCACTGTAACCTTAAAAACAGGCCGCCCAAGAGAGAAGCGTGTTCTCCCATCCATGTGTACTGTGGAACAGCTGACTGCTCTTAAAGGAAGTGCATGATTTTCTTCACTACTGCTGAGGGTTTAATTCTTTTTGCACTTTCGCCGGCACAATCTGTCTTCTGGTTCCGAGTATTGGGCTGGATTATATTCCCTTTTCCCTGAATGAGGAATGTGGCCCCTCTGGAGTCCATTTTTAAAAAAAATATTTTGTTGCAATGGGAGCCCTTTTTTCTGGCTTTGGGCTCCAGCATGTGCATGTGCCTGGAAATACTGAGGTGTGACTGAGCCGCCTTATTTTCTCATCACAAAAGCAGGGGCTGAGTCCAGTGGACTCCTTCCTCACTGTCATCACAGTGGTGCTCTTCCTCCTGTGGGTCATCGTCCTCTATTACGGTAACTGATGAAACGTCGTCTCTCAGGAGAAACATACTGTTGAAACATCACATATAGCAGTTAATGATAGTTTAAGGAATGTTTATTTCCATTACTTTTTTTTTTTATCCCAGGAAAAGGGCCTCAACCCCCCCAGTTTAGAACCACTAGTCCAAAGTATTGAGCCAGTTTACAAATCCCCACAATAACAACACAAATTCCAGACATGTAACATTTACTTCATCACAAACCTTGAAGAACCTTTACGATTGTTACCTCAACCTTTCACTCATGTTTGAAATATCTTGTCTAAGTCTTCTGCTACTCGGAGCAGAATGAGAAGCTGGCTGAAACTCTGAAGAGGTACAAGAGTCAAGTGGAGGAATTCTGCTCCACGATGACAGGTGAGAGGCCACAATTCAGATTTGGAAGAATCCAACGTCTCCACTGCTCGATTAAGAATTACATTTGCCTTTTTTCTATAATAAAAAGGAATAAAAATGCATATTTTACCAAAGGTAAAACACAAAATCTAATATAACTGGATGAAGATTAATGGTAAAAGTGGCCAAAATAGGATTTTTTTTACGAGATAATATAATAAAAATAGCATTTTTAATTTCAAATGGAACAGAACTTTTATTCAATTTTAAAAATTGAATAAAAATTCTGGTGGGGTGAGGAGGCTTCATGAAACTGTGTCCTCATTTTCAGAGCTCAGCAGACGGCGCTCTGTTTGAAAATGGTGTGTCACTGAAAATGGGCTCTGAAAATGAGGACAGTTTCATGAAGCCTCATAAACCCATCACGATTGAAAGTGCTTTGATGAAATCACAATAAAATGTAAAAAAAAAACTATGTAGCCCTTGGTTTAGAAATGATGTGAGGCTTTGTTGAAATAGTTGGTCAAGTCCAGACATTTTACGGAGGACAGTGCCATCTGGTGGCCTCTGGAAATCAGGACAGTGTTTCATGAAACCTCATCTACCCATCACTAGTTGTGACATTAGCCATTAGCTAGCAGTTCCAGTCGTCAAGTGGACACTTCATCCAACATCATGTTGTTGAATGTACTGTGAGAAGCTGACGTTGCTGTTTTTGTCATTCCAGAGTGAAGAAACTTCTACACCAACCATGATTCCTGATGTTGATTTGGTAAACAGGTTCCAATGTGTACAGGTGTGCGAGAGAGAGAGAGAGAGATTTTTGTACAATTAAAAAAATAAACTTAATTTTGACAATGTACATGAGTCACAATAGTAGTACACTGTTGGCCAAAGCTGAAAAACACCCACCTGACTCAGACGAATTAAATGTATAATAGTGCAATGAATCATGACTTTACACCCATAAAATACAACTGAATAGTGCAGGAAAGTGACTAACACACTTGGATGTCCTCTTCTAAACTTTGAGTCAAGTTAGAGCGATTGTGGAGCGATGGAGAAAACACACGAGACCAACATGTTTGACTGCATTTGAACCATTTATTAGAAAACAAAAGGTACTAGTTCTACAAATATCTGAATGGAAAAGTATAAAAGGCAATAAACCTCGAAGGCCACAGTCACCAGCTTCAGTCAACTACGCAGACGGGACCGCCAAAAGTGACACGAAGGGTGCTGAAATTAATTTACATAAAGTTTGACGGTCATCGCCCTGGCCTGTTTTACCTGCGGCTGCCTTCATGTCACGTTTGAACTTGTGGAAATGGCTCCATGGGATTCCGTAAACTCTGACAAATATCTGTGTGACAGAGATAGTAGCACCAAACCTGAACCTACAGGGCAAATTCACAGCGCCGGAAACCGGACCCTGATTTACTTGACTGTCCCCAATGTCTCATTTCTGACGGAGCACCACGTCTGGAAGATCACCCTGGGAGGAGAACATATTCAGGGGTTAGTTAGCGACTGTGCCCACTGACTGAAGCAAGAAGGACAGCCACTCTGGCTGTGTTCTGACCTGCAGTGGTCAGCCACACACTGGTTGCTGCAGTACTCTTTGTCCCAGTCTTTGCTCTCCACCGCTGGTTTGTTACAGCCGTCCCTCACGCACACGCCAGTACCAGTGCCACCATGTTTGGAGCCGTTCACCTCCACCACATCCTGAAAGTTTGAGAACACTTAGACTACTTTTTCAGTTACGTGCATGCATCGCTAGAGAGGATGCAGTTGCAGACTGGAGAAATATTTCTTTTTATTCCATCAGATTTAACAATAAACAATTCTGCCTGCTATATAAAATGTTTAATACAAAAACAACCAGTCAAAAATGAACAAATGGTGATGTTTTAAGGGGGCAAATAAATTACTTTCAATGTAATTTAAAAATCTGTGGGGCTCTATAAATATACGTTCAAAATGCCAGTTCAGAATATAGTGTGTGACCACAGTGCTTGCAGGAGTGAGCGCTCACTGAAGGCCTGAAACCAAAATTGAGTAAATATCTTTACCTAATCCACTTAGTTGTTGGTGTTTTTGGCGAGGTCCGCTGAGGACTGCAGTCGGTTTGTAGCATTAGCCACCTGGATAACCACTTCCGATACAGCGTGACGTCAGTTCGTGCGACTCTTTTGGGTGTTGAGCTTACGTTGTTCTTAGAATATCAACTTTATTTGCTTTCTAGCTGAAGAATATATTGTAATATTTTTCACACTGAGTGGACTTAAAGTGTATTTTGTTTGATGTGAATAAACTGAAGTATCTCCAGTTTCTATAGTTTACTTTATACTTAAAATTGGCATATTCAAAACAAAAAATTGAGCATCCCAGTAAAGCACAGTAAGTACACTCCCCCATGAATACAATAGTCAGCAAGGTGAACTTTCACTTCCCACTGCTTTCTCAAAGGAACGCTGAATATTTTGTTTGTTTTAGCACTAAATAAATATGTTCATCTCCTCAGCAGGGAACACTCAGTCAGCAAAACTGCCTAAAAATAGCACATCAACTCACCTCATCTGAATTGCAAACGTCTGCCACCAAATCCTCCTCGTGATCCCCTGGTACGGTTGCAGGAGGCACATCTACTGTGGCACCAGACGTCCCAGAGCTGGGCACGATAATGGGCAGGGCGTCTTTGGCCTCCAGAGGGGTGGGAACAATTTTGATCTGCAGAGGAGGCGGTGGTGGTGTGGCCACAGTGAGACTGGCGCTGCTGCCCTCCCGGGGCTTGGCCTGCAAAGGTGGAGGCGCCGGTGCCATCTGCTGGAGCCGCGGTGGAGGCGGCGCATTCTGCATTTGCTGTAGCGGCGGAGGCTGGCGCGGCGCACCGGGCACCACGGTGCAGACCCCGCCAGGCAGCATGGTGACCACCTGACTGCCGGGACGCAGCAAGTGCTTTGGGATGATGATTTTGGTGACAGTCTGAGCAGGCAGAGCAGCGGGTGGAGGGGTTGTCTTATTGGCTCCTGTGCGGGAGCGCGTGGCCATCTCTGGGACGTCCAGGATGATGTTGGAAGCACAAATGTTGGTGATGGTGTTCTCCTCCACGGCGCTGTCGGTCGGCTGGTGGGAGGCTGGGGCCACCATCACCACTGGCAGAGGGGGCGGAGGGGGAGAGGGGGCGGTATCCATCTCCTCAGAGGCCGGCTGGGTCAGGACAGAGAAGGATTTAGAGAGGAAATGAGAGGCACGCTCAGGAAATGAAATGTTCTGAATATGAAGACACTGTTTCATGAAGCTTCATAAGCCCATCATTACTTCACAGGCCTCCGAAAGAATGAGCAGAAGACCATGGTGGACTTTTCAAGGGCGAGAATAGAGACACATGTTAAATGACTAACCCTCCAGGGTCCACAGATGAGCTATCACAACAGACACAAGGCAATAAAGGGATCTGATCTAATCGCAGCCTTACAATGAGTACTTGAAATGCAGCAACATCGGGGATGCCAAGTAGTTACTGCCTCCAAGTGGCCATACCAAGACACTCTCTGAGGCACTGAGCTCCTGTGTCTTGTGGTGGATAGGAACCTCTAGTGGCAGCATTTGGTTGAAAATGACACTTGATATCAGCATGCTCTTCAATCATTTTTCCCTAGTCTGATTTGATGTTTTCTGTGGGACTCCAGGTTCAATTACACTGATGCAGCAGCATTCCCACAGCTGAGGTGTTCGATGATTCACCCCAACCCCAGGTACTCGGGGTTAGACAGCGAGGGCACCCAAAAGAGTGTGCCAGTCCATCGCAAAAGGAGTTGAATGTTCTACACCTCCCAGTTTTTGGGTTTAATAACAGATTTACTTCTACCTCAGTAGATTCCCTTCTAGCTGCAGCATTTCAATTCTCAATCCACTGTGCTCCAAAATGCCCAGCATGAAAGACTCCTATACGGACTCACCTGGGACAGCTGGCTGGCTCTGTACGCAGCCAGAGCTTTCAAATACTCCTTTTTAGCCATTTCAGTCTTTCGTTTATACACCTGGAGATGACAGAGAGATGTTAAAAAACATGTAAAGAAATGGTCATTTGTTAAAGAATAAGATGGTCAGTGGATATGACCTGCTTTTGTTCTTCAGCCAAACTGTCCCACATGGAGGCCACGATCTTGGACACCTCACCGAAAGAAGCGTTGGGGTTCTGGCCCTTGATGGCCGCCTGAGTGTCTCTGAAGAACAGAGCGTATGCCGACACAGGCTTCTGAGGTTCATTGGGATCTTTCTTCTTCTTTCCCTTCTTCGCACCAGCAGTCGAGGTGGCTGGCGACAGAGAGGCTGGCTTCCCCCCGCTCCTCTTGGGGACAGACGTTATGTGGGCAGGGTGGGAGGTGATGCTGGACGAGACTGAAGACAACATGGGAGAGTCCACCAGAACGCTCCTCTGTAGAAAAAGAACCAAACAATCGTATGATCGAAGCAGGACAACGCAGGAACTTCATGGCACCATAATAAGCTCAGAGACAAGTTTCTGTTGCAGAAATTGAGCGAAGACCCTATTTTTTGTTCTGAAACCGGGTAAAAATTAAATGAAAAACAGTGGAATCAGAGCAGCGAAGTGAGAAGCAACGAACCCTCCTGGTCTGGGTCACATGCCAACAAACGCTCTCACCTTGAAGTCATCCATGTCCTCATCCTGGAGGGAGTCAGCCGGAGACGGTGTTGCCGACAGGGGCTGCTCCAAAGTTTCCCCATGATGACTAAGACCCAGTGACAGCTCCGTTTGGTTGATGGTACTGAGCTGGCCACTTTCCAGAAGACCGTGTCCCATGTCAGCCAGTTGGACGTCAATAGTCATGGGAGATGAATTGCCAAAATGTGACCCCATGCCATTCCCCAGCTCCTGGAGAAAGACGTGTGAACAAAGGGTAATTTCTTCTGGTAAAAAGCAACACTGTTACAATCGATTCTAGAATACACTACCAGCGATGAAGAGCTAAGGAGGCCTCCGCCTCCAGCCTGGACCATGGCTCCCATGTCCAGCTGCTCCAGGCCTTGGGACCCAGTGTTGACAAAGGTGGAGGCGAAAGAGGGGTCATTAGCCTCCACAACAAGGTTGCTGACCAGACTGCGGGAGACAGCAGGGCCCAAAGCTCCGTCTGACAGTTCGAAGTGTGGCACAGCATCTCCCATGGCGAGGGATGAGTCGGGGTCCAGCGAGATGGGGGGAATCTCAAACACCTCATCGCCAAGACTTGGAGTATGGAAGGTCTGCTGCATGGAGAATAGAGGTTCAAATCAGGCGTGACTGAGACTGAAGTCACTCTCGTAGTTACAGAAGAAACATGCATTTGGTAGAATTTTAAACTTTTACTTACATTTCAATAAATGTTTCAGTTGAAATATTTATCATCAAAACGCATCTATATATGGTATATAAATGTGTATATGCATTAAGACGTGTCTCACACTACTTCTGCTCAGTCAAAAGTTTAATGTCATCTGTAAATGGGTGTTAAATGTCTAATAAATGGATAAATCTCCACGCTTAATAAATGAACTTGCTGAGTACATAACTCTCATATCGTGAACATTAATGGAGGGATTACACAGACTTCATTGTATGGAACGATGTGACGATGAAGTACAATTTAAATTCATTTTTAACATGAGTTTCACAGAGAAGTACAAAGTAGCTAAGCGAAAAACTGCAACTAGGGAGCTTTTTCCCCAGCGTTAGACCCATAGGAAGCTTACCTCAGCGGATAAGAAAGGATGGGCCGCGCTGCTTATGGTCATAAAGCCTCCGCTGCTTTCTGCAAACTAACACAAACACTTAGCGCTTAGCTCATCGGAGGAAGTTTGAACGGTCGGCGTTACCTTGTTCTCCTCGGAGTAGCTGTTGAACGACTGCGTGTCCATGTACTCCGGTTCAACATTTTGCGGGCAACCCTCCGCCAAGCCAGAGTAAAAATTAAGATCCATTTCAACAAACGTACATTACGTAGTGAGCAACGTATCACAACTGTTTCGACTGAGTCTTCAAATGCCCATCACAACATCAACAAACCATGCTACCAGCTAGCGTTAGCTGCCGGTTTCCCACTCCAGGATGCTAAATCACCATTGCTGTGGGGACCTCAGGCTCACTGAGATACGTGGGTTGGAACTTCAAATGAGTCCCATTAATAAAGACCTAGGACGCCAGAAGCCATAAACAGGCACATATAAGTTCAGGGTTTCAAATCGAGGGCGAAACAAAAAGCCAGTCGCTGCTAACTGTCGCCCCTCGAGCACACTCTGCTGATAGATTCAGGGGCAGTCGGAAAAGTCACTGCTGATGCGCCGTGACTCTCCAGAGACACTCGAAGGGAAATGATTTCCGCCGAAATGTTTTGTGACTGCTTGATAAAACAGATCAATATGAAACTTCAGAAAATATGTAAGTGTTATATAATATTTTTTTTTATTTAAACTGTGTCATGTCATGTCTGAGTACGAGCTTTTAATGCAACAGGACAATGGTGACATTTTATAAGCAGTTTCATCTTTTATTTTTATTAAAGTTTGTCTAGTTCGTTTTTAAAATAGTAGTTTTTGCTTAGTCCTATATAAATACAAAAATAGACCAATCATATAACGTAAAAATACTTATTCGTTCCATGTCTTATTTTACATTTATTTCCTATTTCATCCAAATCAATCCATAGCTTTTCTAGTTATTTTGAACCCAGATAAAACGAAACGAAAACATAAACATAACTTCCTTGGCACATACTCCGTGACGTGTGGAACAAAGGACCAGGTGGGAAGGTGAGTCTCAGCCAGCTCTTTGTCACCCCCTTCCTGCGGCTGAAGTAGGAGCAGCACATCTAGTCCTGGAATTCTGTGAAGGTCACTGCTTCAGTACTTCAGCTCCTCGAGGCTTGAGATTAGGAGAGAGATGGCTGTAGTGCTGCAAAGTCCTTTGCCACTGAAGCATGTCATGGGGTGTTTAGGTCTTTCAAGCTGACCTTGTTCACCCTCCTCCTGGGGGGTTGTGACCTGACCTGGGTTCTCAAGTAGGGGGCAGGGTGGGGAGATTAGTGTTTGAGGCCAGCAAATGTCCTTCCACTTGATCCACACCCACGGGCTGCTTCTTTTGGTCAATGCAGAGAGTGCTCTGTTGCAGCGCTTTTCCATGGAGAACAAGGTGTTTCTACACTCTGGTGGTGGAGGAGGCCCCAAAACCTCAGCATCCCACTTTAACCAGCTAGAACTTCACATTCCATCCTCTTCGTTGAGCTGCGAGTTTAGCATTGCTCAGTTTCTAGCGCTCACTTTCGGTTGAGTTCTCCTGTGGGACTATATGGTGCACTCAGACTCACAGTGAAGGGAACCAGAGGACCAAGTCTGGTTCAAGAGTGGCTGCAATCTCAGGTGGAAAGATTAGATGCTGTCTACAAGCATCTTCTAGTCCTGGACCATGTCTACTTGTCCAGCTCCTGGTTTGATAGGTGGATTGGTGGGCTTTTCCCTGTACAACACATCAATGATATTGGTGTTGGTGATGGTGTTCCTCTAAGAGAGCTGTTTCCAGACCTTTGAGGACCTCATTGTGCAGTGTCCTTTTATGAGGCTGGTGTTATAGGTAGGCAATATGTGTTGGATAGTCGATGGAGTGGGGCGCAGGCTTTGTTGCCGACGCACTGCAAAGTATGTGGTTCTTGTTTTCAAGAAGATTTTGACTCAGAATGAATCTTGTTTTTAGACTGTGGGGCTGCATCACAGGCAGCTCCTTCTGAGCTTTCTCGCTTTCCAAGCCATCCCACCTCCAACCACTGCACCTGCTTAGAAAGGGAGACAAGCCTTGCACTCCGTCCGCCCCCCTCCTCCCAGCAGCGCACCTCTTCTACAACCATTTCCAAGTTGGTCTACTCACTGAAAGGCCAGACCCTCCTCTTCCCATGATATTGTTACATGTCAGGACTGACAGAACTTGTTGCATGGCATCGTAAAGGTGTCCACTTCCATCCAGTTACCAGGGATGGTGCAACACCAGTGATGGTCTGACCTTGCAATTCATCAGGAACTGAGGAACTCTACAGTGAGCATCATGATACATAGTTTAAGGACACCTTTGACATCGGGCAGATTTAAGAAGGACAACATGGGACCCCCAGTCGTCTTCACGCGATGGTTAGCTCCATCCTCTCCAGAGTTGTTTTTAGGACCTTGCAGATAGTTGAGTGACCTCAATTCACATGGAACACATCCAAACTGCACAGCAGAGTGTGAGCTTCACACTGATGTTTTCCAGATTATTGGTGATGTTCTGCCTTAGTTGCGGCACATGGTTTATGCCTGACCTCGAGTGTTGCATTCAACCATACAACACACCCCTTTTTATAGCTTAATCGTAGTGAGATAGAGAGAAGGACATTTTGATGATTTCCCCTTGGAATGCTGCTTTTTTGCCTCCTAAAAAGGTGACAAAAATCGGGGTGACCAGCCACCCCCCTCATTACAGCCCATAATTAGGATGACGTATGAATGACCTGAATTATGCAAATGCTAATCCTGCTTCAGTCTAATATAACTTGGGTTGATTCTGCCTGTGCAGTTTGACTCAAACGCTGTGTAATAAGTGAATTGAGTTGGATCACCCACTTTATTGGAATATCTATAGTAATAAACAGTTTGGTGTCGGACAACAAGCGAAGGCTCTTTGCTGCTTGCGGCGGATGATGATGTCACAAGAATACACACAAACATGTCGTCACTGTAGATTGCTCTTATTCATGATCACAGATACAGTCGGGTCATAAAACAAGAATATTAATTCACTGCTGTCATCTTTGCACCACAGTACATCACTGACTGGCTCTACATTGTACACACACACCCATCGTCCTCTGACCGCCTAGGTAACAATTCCGCCACCGCCACCCCTCGGCCCCCAGTGAAAACAGTACATCCACAAACTGGATCGTCCTTATAGTTCAGACTCATGTGAACACAAAATGTGCCGCAAACAAGTTCTGTGGATTTGCTCAGTCTGGTGCTGGACCGGTTTTGAGGTTCTTAGATAAGAAAAAAAAACAAAACAATGGTTATCTACAGCAGGGGTCCCCTTTTGGTCACCAGTGGGAATGTTCATGGGTGAGGAGGAAGAGGAGGAGACTGGCGAGGCATGATGGGCGAAAGCTCATAGGCTTTCCATCAGAGGTAAGAGAGAAGGGCGACAACTCATCCATATTAAAGAAACAAAACAGATGGGTGCAAATCTGCTCAGTTCATTGAAAAATAATACTATATAAAATAAATGAATAACAGTAGCAACATAACACATTCATCCAGAATCGATACATTGTCCTGTAAAAATAAATGAGGAATAACTTGATTCATTTAGACAAAGGGGACTAAGTCACGTGTGTTTGTGGGGAGGGGGTGAGATCAGTCAATCCTCCGAGCTGGATGAGGAGTCTGAATCTTTCTGTGCTATGATGACATCGTCCAATAGAGCTTCCTGATCTGAGCTGTCATAGTCCCCCTGAGAGAGGCTGTCCACCCCCTCCATCTTAACATCGAAGTCCGCGCTGGTGAGGAAGTGATGGGAGTTGTCCAGGTCCTCCTCGTCCATCATGTAAGCCCCGTCCGACACCAGAGTCTCCTCCTCCACGACGCCGGTGGAGTCCATAATGCTAGTCTCTGGAGTGTGGTGAAGGTGGTGATGGTGGTGGTGATGGTGGTGGTGACGCCTGCGATTCTTTTTGGGAATCTCAGAGTGCTCCGTCAGCAGCCGATGGAACAGTGTCTCGGGCAAGAAACCCTGAAATGCGGGGAAAAAAGGGTGGTGTAAAAACAGCCATCATGACGACGCTGCGTTGCGTTCTGGAGCTGAGGATACGTACAGAGTTCCGAACTGTGTCCGACCAATCGGGTGCGACAGCGTTCTCTGGATTTTCTTCCAGATATTCCCGCAGGTCCTGCAGCATTGGGCAGAATGCTGTCCCGACCTTCAGCAGAGAAACTCGTGTCAGCATAAAACACGACGCCTGACATTGATTTGAATTTGAATTATGTCAACATGAACCTTTTTTCCAGTCCTCATGTTGATGATCTTGACCTTCTCACTGCCTGTCAGTGCCTTATCAGCCCTCCTCTTCCTCTTCCTCTTAGTCCTGTTCACAAGCAGCTGAGACAGAAACAACATTGTTTCATATCTGGAGAGGCGACGTGACAAACTAAATAGTTCATCTGCTCTTCACTCAAAAGAGATTAAAAAAAAATGCTAGAACTGAAAACTACAATGGAAGCAGGACAAATGTGGAAGGCATCAGGACGTTCTCAATCCACTGTCTCCTGTACGGTTGAGATCAGAGGTGAAAAACATGAGCACTGCATGTGTACCTCCAGCATGTCGCCATCTGCATCGTAGTCTGGGTTCTGCTTTAACCAGGCGGAAGGCTCTCTGCGGCGAGGAGTCCGGTCCAACGGGTCCAGATACGCTTCCGTGTCGGAAAACTGAAGAAGAAAAGAGGCGACAATGAGGAAGGGTGGGGGCAATATTACAGAGTGGTCGGATGAATGCGTACCTCCTGGTCTTTTCGCTTCTTGCGAGCGCTGCTCTCTCCCCCTGACCCATTGGGCATCAAGGCTTGTTTGGAAAAGGTCAGCTTCAGCCCCTCTTCCTGTGGAGAACAGCACAATGAAGTTTTGGTTTACTTCAAGCAAAGACAGTGAGAGCTCAAGTTCGGAGTCCCTTACCTTCAGAAGTTTAACAGTGAACTCTCCGTCCTCTCCATCTACCGGTGGTACAACAGACTGGGCGCTGGGTTTGCGGATCAGTCTGGTGTACGACAGCTCGTCTCTCAAGTCAGTGGGGTTAAAATGAGCCTCTGAAATGGGGCGCCGCCCGGAGGGCCACTGCCCAGTGAGCACCAGTGTGCACAAGTTGTCCAGACGGTTGATCAACACCCGGTCCTGGGGGGAAACAAAACAGAAGTCACACACAACTACATCCCTTCAAGAGGCCGTTTCCTGGAGCTGGAAATACAACGGTACCTTTGGCCAATCAAGGCGCAGAGGATCCGGTGGTGGATGACCATCTCGTGATGTCGTCATCGAGTGTAAACCGTTGTCATCACACATCTTCATACTCACTGTGAGTCGAAGACAGTGGATAGTTCAGAAATGATAGCCCACCAAGATTATACGCTCTACACACCTCCATCCCCCTCTTCATCGCTGTCTCCACTGTCGTCACTGCTGCCAGACCGATCAGACGATGAGGAACCGGAATCTGAATCGGAATCAGAGTCCGAGCCGCCTGCTTTGACCACGCCGCCGTCTTGACTCCTCTTGAAGGTCCAGTCCGGCACTTGGGTCTTGACATCAATGTGAGTCAAAGGGGAGCTCTGCAGCTCAGCACCGAGTTCTCCGGTGAGCAACTGAGTGCCGTCGTCAAGCAGCTCCTGCTTCATGCCAGGCACTTCCAGCGCAGTCTTTGGTTGGCTAAGGAGCATGACAGGCTGAGGTGGGGGCGGAGGAGCCTGCTGGTTCTGAATGAACTTGTCCCGGGCGAGACTGAAGGTGAACTGGGTGTCGGGGAAGATGGAGAGCTCAGTGCGACTGACCCCGTGCAGCGATGCGCCCAGCATCAGCTGATGGTCGTGCTCTGGTAGTTTCCACCAGTTTGGAAGCTCAGAACCCCGAGGGGCAAGCAGCAGGCGCTCCTCCAGGAGTGGGTTGGTCAGCACTCGCTCCCGGAGGCGACGCAAGAGGCTAATACGGTAAAGTGTACGAGAGGCACGTTCCTCAGTGATGGGGGCTACAGTTTGGGCAATGGCTGTTGAATCTGGAGCAACAGAGAAGGCCAGCATTAGCACACAGATCACAGGTGCACAGATTTGAGCTAGCATAGGTGCACAGATGAGACAGACATTTATGTGTTATAAATTGCCATTTCTTTTCTGTAAAATTTAAGGTGGTGTATTAAGTCGCTTGGCCAGAAAGCCACAGAATCACAGAGCATGGTGTGGCAATTTGTAAATGTCTCCCAACATTTCTGTTAGCTAAAATGTATTTATACAAAGAGTACAAGGAAACACATCACCCGTGAAACTATAATAAATGTGGTCTCTGATAGGAACCAGTCTTAAAGCCGACAGGAAAAGCATGTTACCTTCTCGACCTGGTCGCAGGGAGCACACCCTCCGACACATGGCCACGAAAGCGCGGAAGTACCGGCTGAGACTCTCGTCCGTTTTTTTATCCAGACGGGCAAAAGTCCTGAAGCGGGTCCAGTCGAAGGACTGATCGTTGTCCTCCGGAGACGCAGACTCCTTCTTCAGCTTTTCTACTCCGAACGTTGAAACAACACGGTAGAAGTCACACTCTTCGCGACGGGTCCACCTATAAAAAGAGGGCGGGAAGTTGAAGACGAAAAACTCAAACAGGTATTGATACTTGTGACAGCAGAGAGCAGAAACAGTTCACCTTTGCTGCCGCTCCTGTCGAGCGATCTCCTTCAGCTTAGTTGCCTGCTCGCAGCGCCGCCGTCTACGGTCGCCCTTCGCCTCTGCTTCAATCTTCAGCTGCTCCTGTCTGTAACTGCGCTGGTACGCAGTGACCAGACGGCGTAAACGTGCCGTAAGAGCCGAGCTTGAAGGCCAGCTGCCACTCTGGTTGGTGGATGTGTCGGGGACGACCGGACCGATCTTGTCTTCGACCGCAACCTCATCCTCTGCATTTAGTGCCTCAGGCTGAAGACATAGAAATAAAAATGAATTGCAACATCCTTTTATAGGTGACACCATTAAGTGATTACAGAATGTTGTTCTGACACGTGTGACGAAGAGATTCTCACCTCTTCATATGCGTCTTTGGGAACTCTTGAAGCCGGCTTGAACTCAGGGTCTTCAGAGTATTTATCATACTCACCTCTGTGTGACACAAATTAGGAACCACAGACAACACAGTCAGATAAGGTCCAGAAAAAATCTGTGCACAGACCCGTCATTAACCATAATGAGCTGCGACACAACCAACACAACAAAGCAATGGGATTTGGAAAACACAAAACAGAAATACAGTCTACGGTGTCGGATAATATGCCGCAACAACACCTGTCGCAGCTTGTGTTAACACTTAAATCGGTTACAAAATAAGAATTGCACAGAATTTTGTGTGAGTTGTAATAAATTCTAGTGAGACAGAGAAGCATACATGGGGTTATTACAGCTACACTAATGTGACCCCGAAAACTGAGTGAAAGAGGCAGATTCCACAAAAATAGCTTGCCGTGGTAGTCACTATTTGAGTGAGGAAATTTGTCGTCTATATGCGTTTTCCAACAACAGGGAGAGACGCATGAATTGGAGCAAAAATGTTTCTCTACTCACTCTTCTCCAAGCTCGGTGTCACCAGTTTGCTGTTCAGCATCGATGGCCTTATCATCCGGCCTGCCTGCTCTCTCCAGGAAGCAGAGACAGGGGTCCGCACGCATAGTAGTGTACATCTCATAACCTAGAAAGAAAGTGTGGAGAGACACTCAATCACACGTTTGACATTGATACTATTGCTTTTTCTATTGACTTGATTGATGAAGTACCATGTTTAAATACACCAGCCAGTAAAGAGCGGTCGGCCTCGCTGTCCCACCATCCAGCGGGGACCTCCTGTTGCTCCATCTCTGGCATCCAGATGTCCACATCTCTGAGTGGAGAAACACATGGGTTATATGCAGCTAATAAAATCAACATTTACATTAAGGGCATTAAATACCCAGCAGTTTGTACCAACATGTCTTTGCTGTCAACCACATATGAGTAAGTGATAATATAAACACAATCATATTGTTCGAACCTGATGTCAGCGCCTTTCAAAACTGAGTCAGCATGTTCACCAATCACCTCCTGCTTCAGATAGTAGAGCATACGGACCCGCAGCAGCACCCTGAGGGAGAGACGTTTCAATACAGGAATAGACTGTGTGAACGTGTTGAGAAAACCCCAAGGTCACTCACTTGTTACACTGGTGCTTCAGGTGTTTGCGGTAGCTGTCGTCCAGCAGCAGTGTGTCAGGGTTGTACTTGCGAATCCACTCAACCTTCTGGATGTCAAACGTGCTCTGAGCTTTCACCCGCTTACCCTTCCTGCCTCTGGGAACAGGGATGGAAAGACCTGTGCGAAGAATGCATTTCTGTTAAGCGCTTGATGCTTGTCAAACGGAAAACCAAGATCAGAAAGAAAGAAACCTCACCAGAGTGGTTGAGCAGTGTTTGAGGCTCCCGTCCGTTCTCTGGGGGTGTGATCAGCTCCCAAATAAAACTCTTGATGTTCTCGTCCCCACGATAGTGAATCAAACAAAACACTAGGATGACGCGACAGATAGTCTCAACATCCCGCTCACTCAGGCGCCTCTTACACCTGGCGTGGGAGAGAATGTCCCTCCAGCGACCCCATCTGGTAAATATATGAAGGTACATGTGAGCATCACAGAAAGAGAAAAACACCAAAAACCTAAATGACTAATCAGTAAAGAACAGAAGGACAAAGGTCTAACCCATAGACAAGGAGGTGCTTTTCCACCCGGAAGCAGTCAGTACGACCATAGCCATTTCCACTGTGGCGATCGGATCGTCGAGAGGAACGCGAGTTTCGAGAGTTGGCGGGTGGATACTCCTCGTCGCTGTCCAAGTCCGATATTTCTCCACCTTCCCCTCGTAAGCTGGAAAACTGTCGGGTCTGTTTGCGAACTCTGGGTGTATCAATCACCAGTGTGTTCTGGAAATTAAGAAGAGATTTGTTAAAACACATCTGTAACCCCTCCAAATCAAATAGAACTTCACCATGGCCAAAACACAAGGGGGAAGTTAATACAATTCAGGTGGTCCATAACGTCAACCCCTGGTTTCTTAAAAGAAAATGCAGCTCAGTTGGGCAACTTGTCAGTGTTCTGCTTGTTTGCGTTGGTATCCAGCAAGACCTCTACCAGTAATCTAAGAGTAATATGATTATTCAAATTCAAAAATAAGATCCAAAATGATCCGCAAACCGCCTACGTTTAGCTTTATAACAATGTGTTATGTGGCTCACCTTTCTTGTGAGCGAGTCCATATCCAAGTCAGCTTTCTTTGCCCACTTCTGCCAGAACTCTGGATCATCGAGGGCGATGTCGTTTCGGTTTTCAGACGCCACAAAGCTGGCTTTGGAGAAAGTGGACCCCTTGCCCTCGCTCTCTATGGTGATAGTCGTAGCTCTTCTCTGGAGGATTTGGTCAATGTCTTCCTCACAGAAGCGACTGCCCTCATCATTCTCGTCCATGATCGCAGCGTAAGCGCCTTTCCTCAGCAAGTCCTCGATCTCCTTCTTAGAAAACTGCTGGATCTGTTGGGGAATACAGCAGAGATGTTTAAAAACAGTCTGAGGAAAATCCAACTTAAGTGCCTACAAAGCAGCCAGCAGGGACTCACCCCATTGACATTACTGTCTTTATTGCCACTCATGCTCTGCAGGACGGCCCGGTCAAGGCCCAGTTTCAAACTGGCTTTATCCAGCATTTCTCTCTCATAGGAGTTCCTAGTTATCAGGCGGTACACCTTAACAGCCTTTGACTGGCCAATACGATGGCAACGAGCTTGGGCCTGGAGGCATTAAAAGAAAAGTTAGGAATAGATGTTAGAATTAAAGCACGTAATGTTTGAAGACGACACCCAACCTGGAGGTCATTCTGGGGGTTCCAGTCTGAGTCAAATATGACACAGGTATCAGCAGCAGTGAGGTTTATACCGAGGCCACCAGCCCGGGTACACAGGAGGAAGACAAAGCGGTCAGAGTCAGGCTTGCTAAAACGATCGATGGCTGCTTGTCGCAGGTTTCCACGCACTCGGCCATCAATTCGTTCATAAAGGTATCTGGGGAGATCAAAAACAACAATGAGCTCAAAGTTCTTATCATACGAACGTCGCCCAGCGGAGAGGCCATACCTCTTGTTGATGAGGTAGTCCTCCAGGATATCCAAGCAGCGCACCATCTGAGAGAAAATGAGCACTTTGTGCCCTCCAGCTTTTAGACGAGGAAGTAGCTTGTCCAGCAGCACCAGTTTGCCGGCAGAACGGATAAGAGCCTGCAGGTGAAAATCTGGTGCCATTGGGTCGTAGACCTCCCGAAGTTCTGCTACAATTTTCTCTTCTGCGCCTGAAAACAACACAAGAAAATTCAGAGATACAAAAAATGAGTGTGTCTCGCAGGATTCATTACTAAACCACAACAAGGTTTATCAATGACCCATCAATCCAACTAGGTGCATGTACCTATACTTCACACTCAGCTTACAAGCAATACAAGGTGTAAAAAACTAACACTAACTGGTGTGCCAACAAAAAAAACAACATTTAAGTTCAACAACCTGGACAGGTGTCCGCTTGTCAATAATTAAAAATGATTTTGAGTATTCATTGACCATTTAACCAAAACTTTTAAGAGAGTGAGGTGGACTCTTGTGCAACACACAAGTCTACAGTTTCTTGTTTCTAGAAAATGTGGGCGGCAAATTCAAAGAAATGGAACAAATGAAACACATATTTTAGTACTTTAAATACAGAGCTTTGTGAATCAATTATAACTAATTTAACATACCGAAAACTCACACAGAAACCACTGAGAAAATGTTGTGCTGAGTTTTAACAGCTGCCACACAATGAAATTGTATGGAGGCTAGCTCAGAACATTTACCATTAATGAGGTAGGGGTGATTGCAGCACTTCCGCAGCTCCATCATAGTGTTGAGCAGGTTGGGAACATTACTGTTACTGTTTGCCCCCAAACTGAGGAAACTGAAGTTCCTCTCCAGGATTGCTCTGTAGTACTTCTTCTGGACATCAGTCAACTCCACCTTTGAAAAAGAGAGAGGAACATTTAGAAAATACCAGATATACAAGTCTTTATAAAGTGTATAAAGTGAGCCTCTTTTGCACCAACCTCAATGATAGTCTCTTGTTTTGGAGCCAAATTCTTCTCAACGTCCTCTTTGAGCCTTCGCAGCATCATGGGTTTCAAGATGGCCTGCAGCTTCTGGACCTGTTTGGATGGGGGAGGGAATAATTGGTAAATAACGACGCAGAGACCAAGTCTAAACAATCTGCTATGATCAGAGAAAGACGTGGACAAATTCAACGAATACTTGATTTTGAGTATTAACTTTACCTGCTCTTCGGTTTTGAGGTCCCCAAAATCTCTGAGAAACTCGTTCTCTGAGGGAAACTGTGCAGGTTCAAGGAAGTGGAGCAAGCTGAAAAGTTCTTCTACAGTGTTTTGAAGAGGAGTCCCAGTTAACAAAACCTTGTGCTCCTGTGATGAAACATTCAGAACACAGTTGAGCCCATTTCTAAAACATAGCAGCCATTTTGAATCATGAGCCCAGTACTAACCAGATCCAACATCTTCAAGCTGTCCAACAACTTGCAGTTGCGATTCTTAAGGCGGTGAGCCTCGTCAATAATCACGCAGCGCCAGGAGATCTCTCTCAGCTCAGGGCAGTCAGACAGCACCATCTCAAATGTTGTGATCAGGGCATCGAACTTGTATGCTCCAGGGATTAGGTGATCCTGTACACAGAGAAGACGTTTACATTCAGCTGGGGAGTGAAGATCTGTCGTGATAGGTCATCTTTTCGCTACCTTGTCATCCTTGCAGTACATCTCATACTGCTGAATCATCTGTCTGCTGGCCAGGCTGCCGTGGTAGACGATGGCGTTCATCTGGGTCCATGTGGAGAATTCTCTCTCCCAGTTGGTGATGGTGGAGAGCGGTGCGATGACCAGGAAGGGACCCTGGATGCCAGCGGCATAAATCTCTGAGAGCAAGGCGATTGACTGGATGGTCTTCCCCAAACCCATCTCATCGGCCAAGATACAGTTCTGCCTGCAGGTCAAAAGATGAAGAATTAATTCACAACTAGTCTTTCTGAGAAGACTCTTATAATCTCTAGGAATATGGAATGTAAAAATCTTGCTCATTAGTTGGTCAGGCATAGCTTGAGTCAAGTTAAACACCGTACCTGTTGTACCAATTGAATAGAAGCCAGTTGACTCCTTCTAGTTGATACTCTCGAAGGGTATTGCCATTCTTGTACTCCCGGGTCTCTTCCAGCTTATTCCAGGTGCCAGCTGGAGGTCGCGGCTAACAAATCAAAACCAATTAGTCAGCAATGAAACAAAACACAAAACAAAACACAAATGACTGGGATTAGGGAACTCTAAAGGGGACATTTGGATTAGCTGTAATAAACAACATAAAAGATAATGCACATTAAGAGGAGTCTCCTTACTGTTCTCTTGAGGCGAGGTTGGCGGTTTTGGATTTTGCCAAACTCTTCCACCTTGCCCTCGTCTACATCTTCTTTTAGCTCCCAAGTGGCGTCTTCATATGGCAGAGAGCACCACTTCACCAGGTAATAAATAACAGGCTGGGGAGACGAAGGCACAGAAGAATAGCGGTTACAAAAAATAACCAAGCAGCAGAGGTAAGTGTTAAAAAAAGACTAGACAGAACAGAGAAGACAAAATGACACCAAGAAGAGCAGCTTTAACACTGTTTTGATTGTACTGGGATTACGTCCAGTAAAACATCTACATTTTCTCACCTCACAGTGAGAACAGTTACCACAACCTTAACTGCTCTTAAATATAAATGCATCTTACATGGGCATCCATTTATTTATTTCAAGAACTAAGTAAAAGTTCCAATAAGTTAGAATGTCTGCTTCAACCAACATGTTGGGAATGTGGTCAAACATGTTTTTGGCTTCAAGAAGATCATTTTGTACGACAACTAAAAGAATGCAAATAAAGACAATATACAGCAGAAGTAGAACTAAGTCATAGTAGTCGCAAAGGAGTACGAAAATTCTTTGACACCTGAAGAAGAGACATTCACAATAGTCATGTGTACTGTAACTGGAACATAAACAAGTGATGTGAGTGCATACTAGAAATGGTTTTGTTGTATTTTAATTCATAAATTATCACGTGTTAAATAAGTAGCTGCTCAACAGTTTTTATTTATTCTCCACATAAAAAACCACAGCACACAAGAGAGCCAACTTGAAAAAACAGTTGCTTTCTCACCTCTCCATTGTCTTTGTCCACACTGTGAGACACATCTAGGATCCTGTCCACTTCAACATAGTCGGGGTTAAACGGCTCCTCCTCCTGTGGCGACAGAGCAAAGGCTCAGCCAACTTGTTCATCTAATGGCAGTTGAGTGACAACATGAAGCAGAGATTTCCCTCTCACCTCCTGAAAAATGTGTCTCATCTGGGCATGTTTGGCTTTAAACCGTTTGATCTTTTGATGGATCCTCTTATCCTTCTCCAGCTGATCCAGACTGGCCCACTCACAGTGCAGGTACGAACTAAAAAAACAGGAGATTGTATAGTTCACCAATTAAAATGGCAATACGCATAACACAAACAAAACAACAATGAAAGACTTACTAGTTCTTGTATTTGACAAAGAATTCTTCCACATTGATGTATTGGCCTTGCATGACCTTGAAGAAATAAACCAGGTGTTGGTCACAATAATTGTTTGATAAAAAGGAGCACACTAAGCCACAAGAAAAACAGAGAAACGCACCTCCTTTTTGGTTAACCTCAATGACAGGATCTTGTCCACAATAGCAGCATCCTCCTCACTTGGGTTTTCCTTAAGAACAAAACAAGCCCTTGAGAAAATCAGCCAAAAACTGAGGTGCCTGACGTTGACCCCTGATTTGCTCTAAGATGCATTTTAACTTCAATGCGCAAACTATGCAGTACATTCAAAGGAAGAACTGGGTATATAGATGAATAAAATGATCAAACTACAAATTCTAGAAGGAAAAGCATCAACAGAGATGTTTAGTGATTATATACCCAACAAAAGAGTATACAAGATATTGGTCATTTTTTTCACCTCTCTTTTTGGGTGAGTACAACGTGCACAACCTTTCTAGTATCCATTTACAGTGCAACACCAGCCAGCACTGGACAACATTACTCTTTACTCCCAACTGTATTCCAGCATACTCACCACAAAGAACTGCATGCTGGGAAGTCCTTCACTATCTAACGGGATTTCCTGCTTCAGCTGAGCTGCTGTCCCACCACTGATGGAAGCCACTGCTGCCGCTGTTGTTGTCACATCGATATCTTCTTGCTCGTCCTCATCATCAGTTATCTTGATGTCGAGGTCTTCGGTGTACTTTTTCCTTTTCACCACACGATTTGAACGCCTCTTCTGGTCAAAACAGATACACAAGATGCAATTAACATGATAGCGTTTGCGTTTGTTTTGCAGCATTGTCAGAAAGTGAAATTACAGAGATGAAGCTTTATGCATCAATACTAGTCACTTCGAGCGTCAATACGACTGCAAAACAATTAAAAATGGTAGATGATCAGGAAATAAAAATTTTTTCTTCCTGAGTGCACAATGTGGTGTTACAAATTTCACATGTAACATAACTGAGCAACAAACGGTGATGTCACAATATACAGTTAATGAAAATGCATTTTGTTTAGAAAGATGCGTGCAAGTGTCTCTACCATTGTCAAGTCATCTTCCAGAGCTGCAGGAGATGCTGGGCTCATCTCTCCATCAGAGTGGTCTGAGGATGGGTTCCTCTTTCTCTTCTTGGCTCCTACCAGAGTAATTGTGCTGAAAGAGAAAGAACACAGCATTATCATTTGAACCAGACTAGATTCAGACTGACTAAAAATATCAGTAATAACTTGTGGATGTGACTGCAGTTGTTTTTTGTAAAACAATATATATTTTCATCAGTTCAACTCACTTTGTTTTGATTTTGCTCTTGTTCTTGTTGCCAGCACCGACTATGACCATGCCGCCTGCTACTCCTGGTGTACCTGGAGTTTTCACTTTACACTTCACACCCCCTCCTAGTGACTTATTCATAATTGCTCCAGCTATTGGGCTCTTCTTCTTGCTGCTTCCTCCACTGGACTTCTTCTTGGTAGTGGACACAACAGTGATTGTTCCTCCTACTTCTGGGGATGTCTGTGTGGACGGCAGCTCGTCCTGGTTCAGGACACGGGGAAGGTTCTTCTCACCACGGGCTTTGGCTCTGGCAAGTGCCTCAGCGACTATTCGATTGGCCTTCTCCTGTTTACACAAGATCTCCACACGTCGCACAGAAGCCGGCTCACCAGGAGCCTTGGTGATTCGGATGGCCTGGGATGATGTGGTGGTCGTGCTGGAGGGGCCTGCAGCTGACGAGTTGATGACCTTTACCACTGAGAGCGACCCACCGCTTGATGTTGCCGTGCTCGTCTATGAGAGACAGAAAGTTTTAGTTTAAAAAAAAATAATAGCATGTTTGTAGCATTTCCTTGGACATATGATCTACCTGAGGTTGCAGCAACATTTTAACAGGCAACGCAACTCTCTGCCCACCCTGGCCTTGAGATATCTGAAGCATCTGTGGACTGCCAGTATTGCCAGCACCTGAAACAAGCTGGTACTACATGAGAAGAAAGGGAGACCAGTTAAAAGTAGCATTGGGAAAATAAAATATAATAATTTAAGTATATAAAAAACAAGTTATTTGCATTGCACCACTGTAGAAATTATACATGTTCATCCACAAAATTTCCAGGGGACAAAAATCAAAATTTATCAAACAACATATCTTCAGGATGACTACTTTTCTATAAAACAAAAAAAGAATGGTCCATTGTCCAACACTAACACCATTACAATGTAGAGTTGTCACGATACTGAAATAGCAAACTCGAAATTGATACTCAGGAAAATATTCAATATTCTATACCGTGTTCAATTCCAAAAGGATAAAAAAGTACAAATTATTAAAAAGGCACATATGCATTTATGTTATTAAAATAATGACACATAATCCTGGAACATGTCTTAATGATTCCAGAGAATGTGATATTTTCTCACTGCATCTGAATAACAACCACTTCTCGATGCCTATCCTGTGGCCCACCAACAGCAACACGACGCATCGACACACCGATTTTCAACAAATTTTGGTTGTCTACATTATCGATGACGTAAACTAAGCGTACACTATGGTCACTCCTCATTTCCACGTTAAAGTTCAGTTTCATTCATCCAAGAGGAGTTTAATGTTTGGACTGACAAGGAAGTGGGGCTTTGGCTGCAAGTGATTTAAATTTACAAGTGCACCACTATATGGGGTTTAATGGAAAACTTCCTGGCGGCAGCTCTAAGCAGAGGTTGGGCACCAATGACCCCCTTCATCAAGTCCCTGATGCTACAACACTCATAGATAATGACATAATCGAGAAAAACGTTCTCACCTTGACTCCACCTTGCTGGTTGGGTTGCTGTTGCACTTGCAGTTGTATGGTGAGAACCTTAGGTTGTCCTCCAGCCTGGCCAGCAGCCCGACCCTGGGTCAGAGCTGCAAGCTGACTCCCTTGAAGTACTAGTTTGCCCCCAGGGAGCTGCCCTAGCACTAGTCTGGTGGGCGTCTGGGTTTGTTGCTGTGGTCCACCTTGTTGACCAACCTGCTGGACCTGGGCAACCTGTGTTTGCCCTGCCACTGCTGCCGGTGCCGCCTGGGAAGGTTGCTGGAGCAGTAGGGTGATTCGTTTTCCTTCTCCGCCCTGAAATTACATGAGGAGAGCCTCAAGTCCAGTCCATATGTCTAACAGACTGGTCCTTTTTCTTCTTTATTCTGCAACCATCATCCACATAATAATTCTAGAACTTTGGTTTCTTTGGTTCATTTATATCATTTTAGAACTCTTAACACACTCCTTCTGTTGCTTTGTTGATTTATTACAGAGAAAGCTTAGGCAAAATTTATTTGCTTTATACAATTAGCTTACATAACATTCCTTCCTTTTCCTTTAAAGCACAAAGCCATCTCTTTATAACAAAATTACATGTGTAGCCATGATTCTAACAGCTTGAATTCTGAATGCTCCTTGAACATTTGGCTTTGTGTCTGCCAGCCATTTCTGAGTGAATAAATATTTCTCCACTACCAAGTTCATGGGGTCGTTTTGATTGTTCACACAAGACACATTTCTAATTTTCTCTGCAACAGCCAGTTGCATTTCGAAGGACATTTTGCTTCCCATAATAAAATGTTCACACCTTCAGTTGATTTGCTGCTGTTGTATCAGCAAGGTCAGATGAGTATATAGATGCTGCTATATGTTGAGTTGAAGCTAAGTGAAAGAGTCTAATTCCATTCAAACAGAACAGAATTATAATAATGAAGAATACACAAAGTACGGATAATTACAAGGAAAGAAACCAACTGCCAGGCAAGAAAAAAATCTTCAGCAACAACCATCATTAGCTTACCTGTGCTTGGGTCTGCATGGCTGGCTGTAACTGCACTTGACTCTGGGCTTGGATCTGGATCTGTGCCGGCTGGGCTTGTTGTTGAACTTGGAGTTGAGCCTGGCCTTGTGGAATCTGTGCTTGAGATGGGATCTGCACTTGCATCTGCTGGCCTTGGGTCTGCTGCGGCATAGAGGTGAGAAGCACCTGCTTCACTGGTCCATTGGGTGATTGCAGTAGTCTCTGCACCCCGGAGGTACCAACCTTGACTTGAGCTTGGCCAGGTGCTGCCTGGTTGACAACAGTTCCACCTTGTAAGATTGACACTCCGGGCTTGATGGGTGAACCTGACATCACGCGGATGACTTTTCCTCCCGCCTGGCCTGCAGCTCCAGGTACAGTTTGCAGGACCTGGGCCTGACCCTGGGGACCTTTAAGGATAACTATTTTTCCCCCTGCTTGCTGTGTGATGGCAGCTAGTTGCTGAGGAGTGAGTTGGTGAGTTATCTGAGTGAGCTGTTGTGTGGTGCCAGCTCCAGCAGAGCTGGAAACAGCCATTGATGGGCTCAGGAGGACGGTGCTGTTGGAGGGCACACTTGTGCTGGTGGTGATGGCCCCACTGGTCTGGGCCGCGATTTGGGGTGCATTTTCCACAGAGGTGAGAGCTGGTGTTATAGCCGGAGCTGCCGCAATGGAAATAGTCTGAGCCACCGGAGTCGGTTGAACAATCGGGGCAGCAACAGAGGCAGGATCAGGGATGGGGTGAGTTGCCAGAGGAAGGCCAAGACCTGTATCGATCGCTAGCTCAGGTGCAGGTTCTGGCTCCACTGGGGGGTCCACTTGGCCAAGCGCCAACTTTAAAGCCTCCTCCACGGGATCAGAGACTTGAGAGTAGGAGTCATCTGGTAGGGCATCCAAGTTAAATAGAGGTGTGTCCTCAAAGAGATCCATGATTGGATCTGCCATCTTGCCCTCTCCACAAAGGGAGATGGGCACAACTTTTAAGACACTTCTGAAGGTTAGCTAGACTCTGTGCACGTCCTTTTCTTTCAGTGTTTAAGTGAACTGAAACAAAAAAAAGAGAAACAAATTATAGAAGAATTTACATCAACTCAAACAAATAACAACTTGGAGGACAAACCCTCCAATAACAAAAAAATGGCACAGAATCATCTGCATGTTTTTTCTTTAAGCTTGACATACACCAAGCAGATAAAGAATATTCATATTTTACAGACAAACAATTCTCATACAACATCAAAATTCTTCAGTTACCAATACTGCATTCAACTGAACAATGACATCTACACAAAGGCAAAGTGACTTTCATACATAACAGACCTTTAATTCTCAATAATATGTAAGGTCATAACAACAAAGATCCATAAAAGATCCTCAACTTCCTGCTACTGGACGGGGCTACAGGACGTTTAGTCAGCTGATTCTTGTGAATGTCCATCCGACCACTTGAAACACCTACGAAAAGTCTAATGACTGAGACTAGTATATTTACTAACTAAACCCTGCTCTACAAATTGTGTGTTATAAACATGTTAAAAGTATTTCAGAGAAGTTGTCTCTTCAGTTTAAAATGAGCTTTTCTTGACATTAACACCGGCACATATAATAAATTGATATATAACTTACACGTTACCAAGACTTGTCCCAGCAAAATTAGTTAAGCGAAGAAAAGCTACATTAAGTTAATAAAGTTTTGAAGAAACTCCATTTGACAGAGGGACCTGATCGATCTGTGACCCAGCTACTTTGTTCATTCAAACTCATTGTGCCGTCGCACTAGCGCTTTTAATCGTTTCCCACGAAAGGTAACGTGTCTAACGTATTCAATTTTTAAAAAAGTGT
The DNA here is from genome assembly GCF_027744825.2 of Synchiropus splendidus. Lineage (NCBI taxonomy): Eukaryota > Metazoa > Chordata > Actinopteri > Syngnathiformes > Callionymidae > Synchiropus > Synchiropus splendidus. The sequence continues at coordinate 14,949,675 of NC_071346.1, read as the reverse complement.
ACATGTGAAGTGGTCAAGAATGAGTAGTTGGGGTGAGAGGTGGAGGGTACTGATGCTGGGGGATGCTGCCCTCTTCTCCAAGTCCCTCTCACAAAACCGTCGACTAGCATTAGCTTGCACCGCTAACAAGACGTAGCTGTTACAAAAGCCTATGTCGCGAAATCAACCACACACTGCTAAACACGGTGTATTGTGCTTTCGCTGTGTGTATCACACTCCCACGTCCTTAACTTCCATCCATTCTGTCAACCGGACCCCTACAACATCGTCAACAAACCGGACCAAACCAAAGCAACGTGCCACAATAACCATCGCCCGACAACGTTTAGACACAGGTTAGGCCGCGATACTCTTTCGCTAGGTCTGCCTCTATTTTTCGGCCAAATACCAGAAAATAATCGTCATTAGGGCTGCCTTATGGGTCCCAGTGATAAATACGGGCGCTAAATTTACCTTTGCATCGACACACATGGCTTTCTCCGTCTCACAACACTGTACGGGTACAGGAAACGGCCAGGGAAGAGCAGGAACTAACATTCTGCTAAGAGAGTCGGTACAAAGCCCGCCCATGTGGGGTTTTATCAAAGCATCATTGGTCGACTCACCCACGAGCCGGCTAAATGCTTCGTTCCCATTTGCGTGTGCGACCGTCAGTCACATGATAAAACTGATCAAGGGCGGGATTAGAACAATAATGCGGCCTAGTTGATAGAGCGGCGCTGTGGCCGTGTTTTTGCCGCGAATGATCGGTCAAGAAAGCGCACACGCTGTTAACACCACTGCAACGGTTTCGGTTTTATTCAGCGCTATTAACACGGTCCTTGATCGTTTTCCAGCATAAGTCGCTGTAGCGACAGCCGAGTCCATATTCTAAAAGGTGATGCTCGATTCATTTAACTTGCGGAACCATTTGTGATAAACTATTGAGGATTCTAATCTCACGATCGCAGTGTTTTTTGTTTCCTAGAGCGTTATATGATGGATATAAAAGGGAATGCACTTAATAAATACAAAGAAATTGTGATGATTAAACAGCGATCAGATCTCTGTGGGAAGGTTCGAATCCACCATTACTCTACTGTGGGTTTACAGCGAAGAATAAAGGCGCTCTAGTCTAACCTGGGTGGCCTGTATGGAGTTTGTATGGACTCCTCGTGACTACAAGGGTTTCCTTTGGGCACTCTGATTTCCTCCCACACGTGTTGCGTGGCAATAGGTGCCCAGAGATGAGGTGTCCAGGGAGTCTCCTGCCCTTTAACTTAAGACTCCAGCCCGTTTAACCGAAAGAGAAAAGGGATGCATCCAATATGTGTATTAATAGAGAGAACTTCATCTGTCTCTGATTCTTGTCCTCAAAGAAAACTGAATTTTGTTCCAGACATTCAGAAAGATAGGTACCTTTTGTTTCGATTACTTTAATTGTGAGATGTCCACCCCAGCTTCCAAAGTACTTAACATAAATTGATTTAAAAACGTGTTAGATGCAGTTTAATTTCATTTTCCTTGTGCAGTAGTTGTGCATTCACATCACCCACTCAACCTGGAAACATTTTAAAAAGCTTTATACTATTTTATTTTTTATCCTGTAATACATTAATATGAATAAAATAAGAATGGATTTAGAATCAGACATGGAGAGATCTGATTGTTTGTAGTAGAACAATGGGCAGGTCATGATGCTCTCTGGCTTATTAGAACACAACACTTGCATTATGACATTAAAATGTTCTGACTGAACCCGGTTCGTTTTCACTGTTTTACAGTACTTCCTAAAGTATAAAGACATTTGCATAATGCAGACTCTAGTTTCCTCTCTCAGATCACAAACATCCACACATTGTACAGTATTTCAGCAAACTATTATCCTTACACATCACTGCTCCTTCAATTCAGAGTCAACTAGATTTGACTATATCATTATTGAACAAGTACAAAATAAAACTGCTTGAGAAATTGCTGCTAAAGAAGAAGCTGTAAGGGCCCTTGTGGCCACTAGTTGGTGCCCCATACAAGCTGAAAACAGAACACAATGATAGCAAAAAAGGTTTTCATGATTGTACACAAGGTGATTAAAAAAATGTTTTTCTCTCAGTGGAAAGAATGATGATGTAGAGGAGTGTGAGGAAACTAGGAAAGGTAAGGCAATTCAATTTTATTTGCGATGATGACACTTAGTCAAATTAAAAATATATATATATTATGTTGAACAGTCACATTATTTGGAGACTTAAAAAAAATACCCCAGATTGAAAAATGTTTGTTTGAACGTCACAATAAAATTGGTATAGATTTTCGTCTGCATACCAATACCAATGTCTAACTTGTAAAGATATTTTTAGAGCCTTGATCTAATAAAGACTTTTATTGACATCAACTACTTTATTCATTTTGCCCGGAGCTCTTGGTTATTTATTTATTTATGCCGGTGTTTTACGCCAGCGGTCGCTCTCAAAACCCCCAAGCAATATCTCATTCAAAGCATTATGATTAAATACAACAATAGATTCATACATTTGTGTTCAGAAAATCCCCAGCAGATGAGCAAAGATGAAATCATAAATCGCCATCTGTTTTACCACTGTGTTTAATAGACATTGGCATTAAAAGATGGAGAAAGTGGTTCCACCTAAGATCCAAAATGATGCCAGAATTAAGATCAATCCGCAGAGGTTTTATTTTCACAGGTTCACTGCTTTCATTGAGCTGGTATTGTCAGTGATGCCATGCAGTTTAGAGTCCAGTAGTCTGGTTGAGAGACAATATTCAAACAGTGTGAGAAAATATTTGGGTGTAGCCTCCATATGCATTGAAAATGAAGATGCCGCTCCATTCATCACGGTAGTAATGGGTTGATGAGGCTTCACGACAGAGACACACATAAGCACTTCATTTGGGACATAACAAATGCATTTATTTCAAAACATTCATCATTTTCCCACCATAAAACTTTAAAAAATTAAATTTTTGAGTGGTGTCATCTTCTATCAGTGATGCCACTTAAAGAAACAGTGCCAGAATGTTTATATTTTATGGTAACATATAAAACTGCATGGCAGGCACAAATTATTTTTAAAGAAGAAATTATTTTTAGACAACATGTCGTACAGTATCAAGTACTGATGGGTAGCTGAAGTTTCATGACACAGTATTGAAGGGCTGATGAGGTTTCATGAAACAGTATCCTGATTTTCACCAGATGGCGCTGTCTGCTGTAAAACGTTTGGACTTGAACAACAAATTCAATGAAACCTCACATCATTTCCAAAGCAAGAGCACCATCTAGTGGCCTCTGAAAATTAGGACACTGTTTCATCATCCCAGCAAGACAGTCTCACGATACCTCACCAACCCATCACTAGTATCAAGGGCAAAACTGTAATAATTTCATGAAGGGAAACTTAAATGAAATATAATGAAATCAAAATTGAAATGTTTGGTGCCCTGTGGGTCTTTTCACACAACATTGTGGGAAAAAGTGACTAAGAGATTGTTGAATTCATATTTGCAACAGCTTTTATCATTTTAAAAATATTATTGCACACTAGGCACCAGTTGCGTAGAACAACCCACATTGTTTTTTGGATGGTTGTTGCGTGCAATCTGCAATGCATCTTCTGTGGAAAGAGCACTTACTATTACAGTCATATCTCATCTCATCACCTGTCTTTTCTGTCTTTTCTACACCCCATGGATTTGCTATATTTTCAGAATCACACCTGCTTTGAATCAGGTTCTATTTTCAGTGATGAACAGCTCACCTATATATGTCGCCCATCTGTTGCTCTGTGACACAAGTTTTGAAAGCACAAAACACCTTCTGCATGTGGACAGGTGTCAATGGAAACATTAGAGTGAGATTTTTTTCTTTTTGAAGTAGCAAACGTGATGATTGAACAGAACTCAAACTTGGTCGTGTGCGGCGGCCCTGCAGCGATCAGGAGGCTCGCCAAAGGCTCCATCTGCCCGCGGCCCTGCGAGGACTGTGTGCTTTCTCTACATTTACGCGCTGCCCCACGCTGCTCTGCCTGGTCCCCGCCAACGCCACGCACTGCTGGTGGGAGCTATATTTACAAACAGCTGCCATGACGCCAGGTGGAGCACACACAGGGAAGCAACAGCAGAATGTTCAGACGCAGTTACTTCTTTCATTTAAAATGAAACACTCACCACCTTTTGACAGTTTTATTTTGCATGGATTGTTGAATTTCGGTGGGAAGAGACATCACTTGCATGAAGCAAACATCACGGATCATAACCAGATATGGTGTGAATGCAAACAGGAAACAGCTCTTTATACCAAAGCTTTTACGAAGCACAGTTTCGCACATTGAACAAGAATGCTTATTTTTAGCGCTCACACAAACATTGTAATCAAATCCACACTGTATAACAAGAGCGGTGGGACCAGTGCTTTATGTTTAAGGGCTTTATCATGATTTGCTCCATGGAAGGTGCATCTATCTTGACACTGTTTTTGAGTTTCCAGTCTGCATCGGCTTCTTCGTTGAATCAGGCCTCAAAAGTTTCTGCTTTTCATAACATAATTTGCATCTAACAATTTAAAGAAAGTAAAAAAAAAGGAACATAAATGGCATTGTTTCATGGTATGTAAGGACGGACCCTGAGTCCTTCTGACCACCTGAGATTTGACTTCAATGTCTGCATTGCCTCTAATATCTAGCTTCCAATACTGGCATAAAAAGTAAGTGACCTATCATAAACATTATTTACATATATATCTGAAAAACACAAACATATTTTTTTGCTGCCGCTGAAATGCACATTTTTCATTACCATTAAAGGTTTCAATTATTTGATCGGCTTAGACCCTTTTTACTGACTAGTAGAGTAGTAGTGGAGACCAGTGGGGCAAAATTTGAATACCTTGCCAGTGGGCGGGGCATATGACTGGGCCCTTCAAAACCCAATAAAGTTTGTTTTATTATGACCACTTTCACGCTGCCTCTGAGTCAAAACCAAAGCATACAAAGACTGGGACAAGACCAAGACTTAGGGATGAAACCAAGTCCAAGAACAAGCTGAAAACAGAACACATTCATTTGCCACTGTAAATCCAAACAAACCTATGGAACACCACTGAAATCAGATCCCTTTTTAGTAACCGTTGTCTGTGTTTGTCTGAGATTCTGTGACCACATAGCTAGACAAAGACCCCTAAAACATTACGCACATACATTAAGATTGACTGTGGTAGCCAGAGCTCCACTTTTCCCCTTATCTCTGATGTAAATAAGGTACATTCAAGGGCAGAAAGGTATCATTCACATGGTGGTTTTTCCTAAAATAAAAGACTTAATTGGTCTTGACAAAAAAAGAACCCATTACAGTTTTTAGACTGCAATACTAAGACGGTCTCAGGCACTGCAACACTACTGACCAATGCAGACTAGGAACACCACACAAGGGCAGCACGTTTGGACCCAAAGAGGCCCTAACCATATCGTGATATTTTGGCACATGAATGAATGAATGTTCAATTCAAAAGTGCATTAGCATTAGCAGATGAGGAGCTTGAGAACAAGACAGGATGTTGTAGGAAGGAGCCCCTACATGACTGTCATCATCCAGCAATGCTATTCTGTGAGACATGTGAGGACTGGGGAAATCAAATCAGATATCATGCTGGAGAAGTGTTTCTTGGAGCCTTGCTTCCAAGCTTTATCTTTCAATATGTGAAATAGACCAGCACAAATCAAAGCTACAAGGAAAGAAATGAGTATGGTGCATGTGTTGTTTTGAAAATGGAGGTATGCAATTGCTCACATCACTCATATAGCTAATAACATAATTCTTTTCTATATACATATATCAATATCAACAGTGAGAACATTCTACAGTATGATTGCACATTTTAATATCATCCAACTGTGAGTTTGCACAAGGCAAAAGTACGGCCATGGATTACAGTAAAGGCCCCCTGCTGACCCTGAGCGTTTGAGTACCAAGAGCTGGTTACACACAAAGTGAGAATCGTGAATGCAGTCATGCAGTCAGAGCTTCAGTAGAATGGTGAGGGATGATCGGGGCACACTAAACCAAATATAAGAAAACATGTGATGTGTAGTTTCAGAGTTCCATTCTACAAAAATGCAGCATTAAGCATTGGTAACCTTTATTTTGAATTGATTCTTCCTTTTAAATCTAACATGACTGTTATTTAGTTGACACAATATTTCAAAATGTCCCTTATAAAAAGCCTGCTGAGGCTTAAAAACACCATGGAAGGTTTTCATTTAACAGAATCTTGACAGATAAACTTGTTGAATATTGCGATAATTTTGGGGCTCCACCTGCCTGCAGCCTGCTGGCAACACAAACAAACACCAACTATGTGTTCAGCAGGATTAAATGCATTAACTGAGGGGATATGGTGACTTTTTTGCAGTGCAGTCAATGCCAAACTGTTCACTGCAGTAGTATCTCTGCATGCAAGTTGAGGTCAGACCCAATTTACATCAGAAGGATTCTCTAAATCATTGTTAGTTCATTCGGTGGATCAAACTATTTATCATATTTGTATTCACACTCCTACTTCACCCTCCAACCATCACCCTCACAAGGGGAAGACCAGGAACCCCGAGAAGGTGGAGTACTTCCAGCCCCCCATCAGGTTTCCTCTCTCCAGTCTGAGATAAGCCTTGTCCCCCTTCTCCATGATCACCAGACCCGCATTGGTGGCTGCTTCTCTGGTCACATCCTGGTCGCCAGCAAACGCTGAAATCATTGGCCAACCGTTCACCATCAGACTCACCTGCAAAGAAACAAGCTTTTTTGTGTGGTGTCCCTGAAGGAGTAACTGTGAATCATGAAACAGTGTCCTTATTTTCAGAGTCCACTAGATGGCACTCTTGTGTTAAAATGAAAGTGGGCCTTATCCCGTCCAATGATTTTACAGCAGATAGTGCCATCTAGTGGGCTTTGAAAATAAGGACACTATTTCATGAAGCCTCATCCGCCCATTACTGCCGTGAATGTATCTCACTGGCTCATCCAGATGGTAAGAGTATGGTCACTGTAACATCAGCAGGGGTTGCCACAGCACGTCAGACACCTCCACCCTAATCTGTCTTCAGCATCCTGATCCTTCTTATCCCCTTGTGTTCAACCAGTATTGCTCTACTTACATTTCAGGAAAAACTGAGCAAACCCTCAATAAGCTCCTGGCACAATATGAACAGAAGAACCAACTCTGCTGCCCACTTAATGATATAAAAAGCCAAAGGCGCCATTGGGGACTGAATTTGCTTCAATGCCGAGAAGGCTGATTTAACAAGGAGACAGTGAAGTCTTTGTCTAACTAAAGCACTTTTTCTTCTTCATGACGTGGACCTCATTGTTACCTCAGCCTGGGAGGTTACCGTTTTATCAACAATTATTCACCTGTCTTTTCACAAAATAACTCAAGATAAAGAGATTTCAACTGAAGTTTTGACAAAGATCAATTCATCTGGATTCAACATTTGTAACTTGTGGTGCTGTAGAAGGAGCTGTTCTCACTCATGTGCAAGTGAGTCTCGACACTACTGCCACCTGCTGTCCCATTGAGCCCATTAATATCAATGATATTTCATATGCTAACAGGTATCCAATGATACTGATAACGTAAACAAAAAGCAACAATATCGTGGTAAAAATGGCAATGTAACTAGGTTACAATGTTTGAGTCCTTCTCTAGTTTTGCATTGCTTGGTATGTAACTGTATCCTACTAGTATTTTTGGCGTGGAAATTTTTTTTTAATATATATCTTATCTAGCCATATACATTCAACAATTTTACACAGTGAGTATCAGTGAAAACTCTCCTTGAATGTTAATTTAGAATCTTCAAAGACTGCCACTGAGATATTATAAACAGTATAGTGTGACATGTGGTGACGATAAAGATAGCATACCTGTATAGTTTGCCTGTTGTAAGCTTTCACAACATGAAAGTTGAAACTGTACACGCCCCTCCTCGGGGCCAGGAAGACGCTGCTCTCCTGGTCAAAATGAGTTCCCACGTTCACCAAAATCTGTAGTCAGAACCGAAGGGAGAAAGAAGGACCTTCAAAAACACAGCTCCCACACCTCACTCATTATTATCATTGACCAAATCTGAGTCAATCTTTGGTGTCTGAAGTATGTATCCGAAATGGAGATTACGTTGGTGAACCACAGTTTGGCTCAGTCCTCTTTCATTTGAATCTATATGATCAATCCTTTCCATATTGTTGCTGTTTAAGAATGAGACGTCAATGATAGCTCTAGTCCACCAATTCACTTTGTAAGTATTTTGATTTCATAGTTTGTGACATTTGTAATTTAATTTTGGCTATTTAGACTTGGAATTGGTATTGTTCAACTGTATGACAAATTCTTGTCTCACATATTGACACATTATTACCTTTGTCTTGGCTTGGTGAATTTCACTTAACTCTTTCATTTTTTTCAGTGATATTTTCTCCTTTGATGTCACTATTTCAAAGGCTGTAGCCTGATAATGGTTTGAGATGAAGGTATAATGTATACAAAAACTTCAGCGTGATCAAGATAAACATGTTTATCTTGCTGCTCAATGGATGCTGGTTGTTTTGCCTTTAGCCTTTAGCTCGCTAATGCGACTCAACGTGATGTGAACTGAGAGAGAAGACAACCAACAGCTGAAAACTAAAAATGACAGCTCAAACACTCACGATGATATGATTCCAAGACTTCTCAAGCAAAAGAAGAAGAAAATAAACAGCTAGTTAGGCTATTTATTTTGAATTTATTTGCAAGTATTTTTTTTGTTATTTGATCATATAATTTACTACTATTCTGTTTTTCATGTTAACTATTGCAGCATTTTTTTTATCCTTGTGTTATTGAAAATGGTATTGAATAGTTTTTGTTGGAAAACAATATTGAGTGTGTGATATTGGTATCATGCCAACCTATTATATTACAGTTGAAATCTAATTTAAAAGGTTCTACTAGCTTTATCACCTAGAAAGCGGGTTGTGTCCAGGCTTTGACCTTCAACAGGCAAGCAAGGTCAGCCTGACTGAACTCACGTTGTCGAAGTAGATGATCATGGTGCGGTTGCTCATGTCGGTGGGTTCGTGGTTGGTCTGGCGACTGGCGGAGAAGGCCACTCGCCCACTGCCGGACCTCACAGACATGCCCAGGGCGTTCCCGGCAGGCTCGGATGAAGGCGTGGAGTCACACACCACCAAACACTTCCCCTCCAGAATGATGGGCTCTGTGTCATTCTGCCCTCTGGAGCCCAGCGGGCCCCACAGCACCACCAGCAGAGCGAGGAGGTTAAAGGTGACTAGGCACTCATGCATGATGCAAGAGCGGGGTTTCAAACTCACAGATTCTTAAGGGTTAAATAGTCAGATTTTGATGTCTAGTTGACACTATCTTGCTGTTCTCAGATAGAAAACGTGAATAGTCAGCAGCTGAAAAATTCAGATGTTTCTCCAGCTGTCAATCACAAGTCTTTTTTTTTTTTTTTTGCCCTGACTCCAGAAGTCTCCACGGTGTCAGCAGGGTCAGTGGCTGTCAGAAGGCATCCCGATCTTCCCTAGCTCAGTAAAAAACCTGACGCGGCTGAAGAGGGGTATCTGGGGAGAAGAAGAGTTTGGGAAAATCAGGGAATTGTCGGAAATCCGGCAGTGGACTGGAGCAGAAAAGATGCATTAGGTAAGATTTTGGAGAGGTGACAGGAGAAGGATGTGGCACCCGGAGGGGAGCGAGAAAGAGGGAGCAGGGGAACAACTCTGCTGAGTGACCATCTGTCTTTAACACTGAAACCTCTCTGGCGTCTTCGAATGTACACACAAGCACATGCACACACACGAGCACTCGTGCTCACACTCTTACTTCACACGTACGGCCGCTCGAAATAAACAAGGCAGCATTAGCATATTCATATTTTTAGCCCAACTGCAGAAGTGTTCTGTAATCGTCACTTTTTTTTTTACAATATTATTTCATAAAATTCAATTTTAAAAATATTTCAGAGCACTTGTTGATAAAGTTGCTTGCAAAATTATTTTAAAGCACATATATATATATTATATCAAAGATTTTACCTGATTCCTGACAGAAGTTCTTCAGTTCCATAATTCCATCCGAAGTAGAAAATCATTTGCCGCCGGCAGATTATTTCAGTGCAAACCCTACCCAGCCTGCGTACGATCTGCTCCCTCACCGCTTCCCTCGCTCCTCAGCCGCCTCCCCCTCTCTCTTTTCTCACTCTCCGCCGCCCACTCACCTTTACAGTGAAGGGAATGTGAACATAAATGAGGTTTTGAAAGACGACTGAACAGAAGCAGTAATCATGTGATAAGTGTTGAAGTAGGGCGTCAGCGAAAGGTCATTCAGTCATCAGCACAAAGTGCCTGATACACCGAGGTGCGGAAGTGTGTGTGTAAACTTGACTTCTTTCATAATTGTGAAGGCTGATCATCTATTAACTGAGCGCTCAAAGACGCACATCATAGCACATTCGACACAAAGAGTGAATTCAGCTCCAGTGTGGTTTCTATATCCAAACAGGTCATGATGGTCGGAATACATTTCTTTGACTTAAAAAATCCTTCAAATCTGTTCATGACGTTTCAGTTATTATGCTAACAGACACATCAGCTGAGGCGAAACCCACCTTGGTTCAGGCAAGAAAACTACTGTAAAGACAAGGTTGGAGCTTTACGACCTGGTTCCATGAACTACTGAGGCTTGTTGGTCTCATGAAGAGCAACAGAAAACTCAAAACAATTATAAGAAGGTAACCAAAAACAAAATTACAAATGGCTCAAGATGAATAAGAACTGTCTTTGAAAGCTGTTCCACAGGGGGTCATAATGAAAAATGTTTTTTAACATGCCACAAAAGTTTAGCACCTCACCTGTAAGGGGACGGAGTAGATTATATAAAAAAGGGAGTTTATAGTCCAAACAAATAGTAAAAAAGAGGTAACTCACAGAAAAACTATTCAATAGAGCTCTAGATAAGTTGAAAGCATCTTCCTCTTTTTCTCTTGTCTGACCAGATCCTGATCTCCATCATCATGTTGCTGTGAGCACTTTAATTTTTTTGTCCTGATTTAGTCCTGAAATCTCACATTTGTGCTTCAGTTTTAATGCAGACTAAATATTAAGAGAAAGGCAGGATGCCAATGTAGCACTTGAGAGGTGGGAAAGCATTTGTATAACACTGCTGTTGTAGAAAGTGAGAATATTCTAATATGAATTCCTCTGAGATGTTTAGGTAAAACCCATCGCATGTCAGGTAGATGCAGACACAGTTTATTGGTTTATTTCCAGACTAGTGTGGATTAATATTATGCACCATTTTTTTCTGTCTCAGAAGATTCCCATCCTGCCATCTTTGAAGCTTCATGGTATGTTTGTAATTTCAGGTGTGTTTCTGCTGGTCCAGCTGCCTCATACAGCAGTGACCTGAGAACTGATGAGTAGGATTTCCAGCCAGGAGTGTGACCATGAATTGAAATCTGCTCTATGTTGATGACGCTACATCCAAGATCAACCACAAGTGCCTCTTTTTCCCTGCACAAGAAAAGTACTCTTCGTGCTGGGGCCCATTTTTCTTTCTTTCTTATCCTTTCTGTCCAAACATATTGAAGTATCTGTCACCTAGTGATGGGCCTATGAGGCTCTATGAGACAGTGTCATCACTTTCAAAGCCCACAAGATCACACTCTTGCTGTTAAAATATTCGGATTTGAAAAATCTCAATGAAACTTCTCATTAATTTTAAATTTAAAGAGCCGCCTTGCGTGCTCCCGTATCAGCCCATTGTTACCGATGGCGCACAAAACACATTCACAAACTTTGGAAACAAATCTAGAAACTCTTGGAACAAATTTACAAACTTCTTTAGCAAACTAATTTCTTCCGGTTTGTAAGTGTATTTCCAAGTCTCACTTTATTTCATCTCTTTCTCAAGGCTAACAAGCACTCAGAAACAGGTCTGTTTTTAAAAGAGAGAGCTACAACTTTCTGAAAAGAGTGATGTCACTGCCTTTGTTGTCCCCACTCGACCCAAAAGTTGCCCTTTTTCACTGAAAGTGACAGGATTTGGTCCCCAAGCCTTCAGACATACTCACAAAAGACCAGCATCATGGAGAGAAAATGTACATTTCCTGACTTCCTTCTTGCGTGAGTGATGGCGGCCTTGCTGTAGGAACAAGTCTATTCACATGAAGTTTTTTTTTTATTTCTTCTATACAGATCTGCTTTAGGTGGCACATCAGATGTACAGTTGTTATTCAAGGCCAGCTTTCACATAAATCAATGTACTTGTGTACTCCAGTAAATATACTTATACTAAGGTTTTCTACTGGTACAGACAAGCTGCATCAGACGCACATAACACAGCATCATTGGATTTCATGTCATACTGTATACACACAACTATGATCTTCATCTTATAATATAAAATAGGAGCTGCCAACAACTGTGAATAATGTAAGGGTCTATTTTTTAATTCCATGAAATATCGTCCAGCGCCGGGGAGTCAGCACTTTTTCAGTCTCGGTCCTTGCTTCCTCTGATCGACTCAGACTTTAACAATGGCGATGTGACTGTTTAGTTCAGCCTTGTACAGTCCGAAGCCCAAGACCACGGGCTGTGAGAAGGTGGTGGAGAAGGTGTGGATGTGGGTCAGGCTGCCGGACGGTCCCACCTCAGAGAAGGTGATGGTCCCGCCGCTGTAGTCCAGCGCCACCGCGATGCGGTTGCCGTTCATCTGGTAGGTGAGCCGGGTCTTCCTGCGGTTGTGCCATGCAGCCAACTTCCTGTCGTGCTGTTGTGTCAGACTCCATGATACCTGGGAATTTGGAAGCGGAATGAATAAGTGCGTTTACTTGATGTCACAATGGTCCCAGAAAGAAGAGGAGGAAATACAGTTTTCACAAGACAGATTCACTGAATATTTTAAAACATGCTGAAAGTTCTTTCACTGTATCATGAGGTCATGAACAGAAATGGCTGCCTGGAATGTGGTAGAAATTCACCAGTGAAAATGGAAATGATGGATATGCTGCTGTGATTTCACATTGCTGGGAAGAAAGCGTTTTTCAGGGGGAAACCCACAGAGTGTGGAAACTATACTCTACTCTGAACAAAGAATCTGAAATTCAGTTTTTAATTTTAAGTCTTACATTATAACTGGCAGTGAAAAAATAGTAGATGCCGTTCATATTAATTAATAATAATAGTGTAATAGCAAATAGACGTAAAAACGCCTTGACAAGGAAGGATCACAGAGCGCCAGCAGCGGAAAAAGTCATCTCAGTCTGTGACAGAAATTATGAAGCTTCATGAAACTGTCTTCATGGATTTGAACAACCGTGTCAATGACACGTTTTCAGAGCTCTACTTGGAAAGGACTGATGTGTTCTTCAACCGTTGACATCAGGAATCACGTTCCGTCAAAGTGAGAGGCATGTTTACAAAGTAAAGTTGCTTATATTATAGCTAAACCTCTTTCTCTCAGATTTTTTTTTAAATCAAGCGCAAATTGTAATGGAAATGCGATCACCAAAACAACTTGCTGAACAAACATTGTTCACATGTCCCAACTGACTCGGGTCCCGATTCTCTCGATTTCCCATTTTCTTTGGAAATTATGTTGAGAAACACATTAAATATGAGAAAAAGTATTGACATCAAAATGCAACATCTATTTTCCTGAAGAGTGATGTTTGAAAATACTTCCTTCACCATGGAACAAAAACGCGTAAGTAGTTCCAATACTTCCACGACTTATGAAATGAAGACAACAACAAGTTCAACACCATTTATTGAACTCCACCTGCATGTGCTACAAGTAGGCAAGTGGTGAGTGCTTGAAATGACGAATAATTTTGTTCCACCACTTGTTCGCTTAAGGCGCTTCAAATGCACCAGTTATTGACAGATGAAACTCTAGGGGACTCACAGACACGACTCATCTCCCATGTTTGTAGTTCTTTGTAGTCCTTGCCCATCAATGAAAATGGAGCATTTGAAGCAAGGCGGCCATTATAATTTTCATTTTAATGTGAATTTCTTTGTTAATTTTGAGCTTCATGAAACAGTGACTTCATATTTGGAGCCCCCTAGATGGCACTCTTCACTTCAAGGCGGCCATTAAAATGTTTATTTTGATGTGAAGCTGCTCTAGTATGTGAGATTTGATAACTTTACATCAGGCCACAGAGGGTACATGTTTTTGTCCCAACTCCACAAGGAGGTATAGGTGTTAGCTGAAACACACAGCACCAGACTGACAAGCAACTGACTACAGTCTTCAGACTGGTGGAGAGGTGTCCTCTTGATAGGTTGGGACAAAAGCCTGCACCCACAGTGGCCCTTTCTGGAATAGTTTGGTCAAACCTGGCTTCGATGAAAAACTGCATCTGAGGGAAGCGCATGTTCCGAACAACTCCCCCTTACCTCACCTGAACATCTCCTGAACTTGTTTTATTGACCCGTTATTATGGAGTAAAAACAATAAAAAAAAATGTTCTGAATTAAAAAGCATATTGTCTCTGTTGATTTCAGAATGATTCTAATGGTTTGGAAACATCGTCTGTAACTGGAATTTATTTTTTGGCCAATAATTTGGGTCTCTCACATCTTATAAAAGTCAATATTTAAAAGATTGTATTCATATATTTTTCCCTCCACAGATTATAAATGTGTTTCATTTTACTGGAGCAGGTCATTTTGTATTTAAGTGTCTGCTGCATGATAATTATAGAAAGTTCTGACCACGCCCGCCTCAGCTATTTTCTGCAGCTCCTCCCACGATGCCAAAAACAATGTCTCACTCTCAAAAGATGGAGCTCAATGAGTGCAACGCCTGTGGTGACATTCATCCGTCCTCCAAAGACATACGATAAGGTAACATAACAGCGAGACGGTGAGCCAATTTAACCGGGGAAATGAAGAAAGGTGCCAATTTCCAGCAGATCTTCCTGGGGCTAATTGGAGACAAACAGGTCCAGAGGGAGGCAGATAGCAAATCTACAACAAAAGACTATCCCTGTGCTTGGCCCGACGGTTGGTTGCTAGGGGATACCGACAGACGGAGGATCAGCGCTAACTATAATTCAAAAAGCTTGAGGTTCAGAAAGGTAAAAGACAATCAAAGGCATGAGGAGAAAATCAAAGGAGAACCAGCATCATGATAAATGTGTTGGACTGCTGTCCAGATGAAGCTCGGGTCTGCCTGAAGCAGGGCCAGCAACCCTGGAGTGAGGGAAGGAAGTTGAAGAAGACACAGTAGATAATGGGCTTTTCTACCTTTGGTCTTCAACTTTCGCCATGACTGAAATCTGACAATAATAAATCACCTGCAGGACACCACAAACCTGTCTGATCTTCAGCATGGTTCTGAGATATGAACGGAGATATGATACAAAATTTATAGTATATATAGAGTTGTCAATCTCTGGTGTCCTGCCAAAACTGAAGTCCTAGCTTGTTTAAAAAAAGAACTGGTGAATTGTTCCTATTCAGCCAAAGTAAATCTCTATTTTAAGATGAAGATTTCTGGCTTCTTCTTGGTACTTTTCCCCGCCTATTATTATTCATAGGACTTCACACTTGTCTGTGAGCAACAGGTGGTTTCTAGTTGACTTGCGGAGATGATAAGATGAGCTCAAATCTGAGGAGACAAAGCTGAAGAAACTCTTATAGAAACTAGTATGATAGAAACTAGATCTCTTTAGCTGTCTCTTCTAATTCATTTTCTCATCCAGAAATAACGTGATCTAAAAATAGTGTAGTCTTACTGGCAACTCTGAGCTTCCATAGATCAATGATAACATATGACGTTAAACTTTACTTGAAATTATCGTCACTCATGGTCAGATATTATTATAATAAGTGTTTTTACTGTTTGCTTTTACCAAGGTTGATCATAAGCAAGTGGAAAATGTGAATGACTTTTTGAAATGCAGATGATTTTTGGCAACAACCAAAGCCATAACTGACCCCTTTACACTCACGGTGGTTAAAAAAAACCTTGAAAATCAGTTCTATAAAATTCAAAATTCAATGGGTGCGTGTTGTATGAGACACTTACTTTGTTATTCCCAAAGGCGTTGCCCTCCTTCCCCTTCCGTCCGACGCTCCTGTAGCAGATGCCGATATCCCAGAATCCCTCAGCTTCCAGTTCCCAGTAGTGAGTCCCGCCGGCAAAGCTCTGCATCGTAAGAACCTGAGGCCAGTGGTCGAAGCGCTCCGGGTGGTCAGCGCAGGGCAGTCGGTTTTTGACTCGTGTCACCAAGCGCAGGTCATCTGAGATGCTCAGCAGAGGGTGGGCTGTGTTGGTGTCCAGCGTCAAAGGACTGCTTACTGCGATGAAGGGACGAGAAGTTATGATGTTGGATTACAGATTACAAATACTGTTAAGACGAAGGCCTGCCACTCACAGAGCTCCCTCTTGAGGTCGCTGAGACAGCGGAGGGTGGCCGTGATGAACTCTCGATATTTGCTCTCGATGTCCTCTAAGATGTGTTTCCTGTCCAGGCTCACTGGGTCAGGGGTGAATGCTGGACAGTTGAGGTCAGCTAGTAACCTATGGAAGCATTTTGAAAAATTCCTCACACACGTCCTTGTTTTTCACATCAACAACCAACCACATACTCGTACTACTTACTTTGTGTCATCGGACTGAAAGGCCTAATGAGTAAAATAAACAAAAAAAAAAAAGGTCAGTCGCAGGTCATGACTCAGGTCATGCCCCTCCTGAGATGACTTTGTCTGGATTGATATGTATGTGGACAGCCTAAGATCTAAGATGCTCTCCGCCAACCTGCTATATATTTTTTCTGTCTACAGGCAGCAGACGTGTTCCTGTCATTTAGTTATTATGATGTTTCTTTCAGGACTCTTCTGTAACAAATAAACCAAAAAAAATCTTCATCAAAACATCATATCTTCAAGTCTGAGGTTTCCGACTGCCTTAAAATCACGTAAGATTTAGAAAATCCTTAGGTACGTGGATCCCCTTACTCGCTATAAAATAAGCGCCTTCTCGTCGCTCATTCAAGTTCTTTTGTATCGCTTTTTGCACTTTATAATATTATTTATTTTTAATTTATTGTGATATGTTATGTACAGAGCATGTTACAAACACAGTTTCCTTTAGAAATTAATAAAGTTTTTCTGATTCTGATTCTGAATTTCATATATCTCACTTTGCTTGATGTCTTCTCTATATATCTTGAATACAATCGCATGTTCAAAATGAAAAATATGATAGATGCATGAGATTAAACTTGGGTAAATGTACTTAATTTCAAAAATGATTTATCTTCCACTCTTCCTTATTGACATTTTTACAGTGTTAGTGTTGCCAAAACATTGATTTAACATTTATCAAAACACATAAAAAGAGCTCAGCTTCTGAAGAACGTATTTCTATATTAGAAATTCATCACTGGTGAGAGGGACTTAAAGATGGGTGTATCTGCGGACAGATGTGTGCGAGTCAAAGAGAATCTCCAGCAGCAGTGAGGAGAATGTTCCACAGAAAGGGACGTCTTACCCAGATCAGCAAGAAGGGGTCAGTCTCCCTCATCAGCGAGGCCAGATATTTCTGAATACGCATTGTCTGACTCATGTCATCCTTCACCTTGGAGCAGTCTTCATGTACCCGATCGATGACTTGCTGCCTCTCCCTTTTTGTGATCTCCATTAGCACCTCCATTAGTTTCTTGACCTGAAGCTGCAGGTCTGAACCAAGTCGCTGAACCTGGGTGCTTTCCTCCTTCAGACACTCCTGACACCGAGGAGCGAGGAGATGGTTACATTAAGAAGTGTTGAGCCTTAGGTTTTGTCTTTCTCAACTCACAGCCATGGTGGAGTCGATGTTCTCGTGGTCTTTGAGGATCTGCTCTCCATGCTTGATCTTCTCTTCTGCCTTGGTGTGCAGCGTCTGGAGAATGAGCTGACCAAACACCAAAATGTCAGTGAGAGATATGCAACAAGGAGAAGGTGTCATGTGAGACCCACCTTCAGGTCCTCCTCCACCTGCCTCAGACCCTTCACTTTGTGCTCCACGTGAGCTCCCTCCAGCAGGCAGTCTCCGCACACATACATCCTCTCGTCGGCACAGTAGTAGCGGAACACCTCAGTGTGTGTGGGACACCGTCGCTGTGAGACGTCCCCGAGAGGATCCACTAACAAATGGCTGCTGAACGCTGGTCTCTCCAGATGATGTCGGAGATGTTCGGCACATAGTGAAACTTCACACTTGAGGCAAGTCTTTACTGCCAAGTGGGTGGACTCCTCTCCCTCCTCTTGGGGGCAGCAGTCACACAGAACTTGTCCTTGATCCTCTTGACATTGAGGGCAGACAAAGCGACCTTTGGCCTCATCCTGGCTGCTCAAGGCCTCACGTATGCACACTGGACAGACGCTGTGACCACAAGGCAGCGGGTGGGCGTGACTGAAAGTGTCTCTGCACACAGAGCAGGTCATCTCTATCTCCAAGTTCATCTTTGAGGGGCAGAGTCAGCGTCACTTTCCTGGACCCTAAAAATGATACTTGAGATTTAGAAGAGTTTTTTTTTTCATTTTCCTTTTTAACAGCAAAAATAAACCCTTATTATTATTATTATTATTATTATTATTATTATTATTATTATTATTATTCATTGTAGTGGTAGTGTGGATCTAAATAGCACAGCGGTCAGATTTTAAAGTCAGAGCTCTGAAAGTTTGAGCAACTACTCAGTGAGAAACAAGCTCATCCTTTCTCATTGAGCGAGTCATTGATGTGAGTGATGAGTGTGATAAAAGTTGATAAGTGTTTCGGTCGTTTGAAGTATAAATCACTGGTGGCATTTTAATCAGTTTGTGGATTTCAAAGGGGACCGTGGTCTTTAAAGGGTTGAGAACCTCGACCATGCAGCACAGTAGCGACATCTCCTGGGGAGAATCGATTACTACAGTTGCTATTTTTTTCACCAGATTTTAATAGTTGAGTACATGGCATTAGACAAAAGGCCAACAGAGAAGAGCACAATATAAACGAGTAATGCAACCAAAATAAATAAAAAATGTATATTATTATGTATCAAATTTAATGCCAGAGCATGAAACCCTTGTATCAGAGAGTGAAATATTTTGAGCCTTTGTTTGTTATAATTTTGATGACTTATGGCTTACAAATTATGATAACCCATGAGATAGAAAAAGAAATAATAATAAAAATATAAGCTCTGTTATTGTTGACAATGAAAGACGTAAGAACAGTGCTGAAGACCGCTGTTGGAGCAGCCTGGGCTTCCATCACCCCTGAGAAGTGCCACAGGCTGATCGTCTCCAAGCCTCGCTACGTTCATGCAGATCAAATTTCCTCTCTTGCTCACCTAAGAGTTAAGACCTTGACTGAAACGTGTGATGGTAGCTAGCAAAGCCGATGGGTTCTGGCAGTGAAAGGTAAACCTTAGTGAACTGTGGACAAGATTTCAAGGTACTCTATGTGAAGACGCATGTCAAAATAGAACACCTTTTCCTCCTTTTCAAATACTAAAATAACAAAAAAATGACAACTTATCAGATGTATAGTTTCTGTCCGACACCATTAGGGCCGCAAAAACACAGGCAAAGGGCTGCATATGGCCCCCGGGACGCACTTTGCCCAGGTCTGAGCTAGTGTGTTGAGAAGCTATATAAGTAGCACTGTAACCAAGACCAGAGCATGTGGGGGTGAGACCAAGATCAAGACAGAGTAAAGTGGATACAGAAGTCTCTTTGTCATGTAGACACACACAAAAGGTGGTCATTTAGTAAAAAAAAAATAAGCAGAGAAAGAACTGATATTTTCATTGGATTACAATAATAGTCCTGCATTCAGTTTGGTCACACTCTCGCCGACCTTTTGGTCTCTGTATGCACTGTTCTTGACTACATCACTGCATACAAGTCAATGACGACACTGAGATGCCAACAAAAACAACCTCTCTAGCAGAAGTGAAACAAATAAATAAAGTAGTGATGTAAAAAGGCCATGACACACTGATCTGGTGGCAAGACCTGCAATCCAGCTGGACATACAGTATAAGCCACTAATCCTTTCCATGGGCTATTTTAACCAGGTTCCAGCAATAGAAGCCTCAATCAAGCATT
Organism: Synchiropus splendidus; assembly: GCF_027744825.2. Classification (NCBI taxonomy): domain Eukaryota; kingdom Metazoa; phylum Chordata; class Actinopteri; order Syngnathiformes; family Callionymidae; genus Synchiropus; species Synchiropus splendidus. Next base: position 14,929,536 of record NC_071346.1, on the reverse strand, counting down.
ACCTGCTATTGCCTGACCAGCAGAACCAAAGGCAGATATACCAGCAGAACCAGTGGAAAAACACTGATCAATGAGAACTTAACTTTAGACAGAATGAAAGGACCAAAAGCATAGGGCCAAGTGGTGACATGATACTCCCTTATTTGGAGTTTTTTAATTACATGAAGGGAAGTATAACATCGCACAGAAGCTAGATGTGTTGTACCACTGAGTGACTTGAGTTAAGAGTAAACACAAGCTGTTGTGATGGAGGGATCAGGAGATCATGCTAAACTAGCTTGGCCTTATGGACAGGCTCATACACACAGACCTTTGGAGGCACAAACATTCCACCAATACATCACAGATTTTTAGAGAAATATGATAGTAAATAAAGTATAATAGTAAAAAAAAATGTTGAGGATCTCACCTGTAAATATTTGTGTTTGTGTGGCGTGAACATCCGTGAGCGTTCTGTGTGGTCAGTGGAGGCTAATCCCCACTGATTCAAAATCCTGCCGTCTTCTTTAACCATGGCAATAAGATCCTGCAGACCATGTGACCCCATCGAAGGGAGGGGGATGTATTCTCTAATGTAGTTAATTCTTCAAATCTGGAGGTGGCTTTCATCAGTATACTGGTCAGAGAACTGTTCTTAGTGATAGTTAATCTAACTTTGTAAGATAAGTAAACAAATACAGTGATATAAAAGGTTTTCTTTCAGGTTCTTCTTTCATCAACTGCTTTCTTAACATTCTGTGTAACTAGATTGATCACCTGCACCGAGGAGGTTATGTTTTTTAATGATCTGGGTTTGCCTCTCTGTCTGTCTGTGTTAGAAATGACTTGAAAAGTAATGTATGGAATTGAAAAACAAACATCAAGAAATACGCGAATTGGGACGTGGAACAAACAATTCAAATTTGGGAGTCATCCGCATCACCGTCTGGATCCAGGATGGGTTACTGTATCGGGTCTTGACAGTGGGGACAGTACAGTGGTAGCTCGGTTCTCGACCACAATCCGTTCCAGACAGCCGTTCGAGAAGCCATTTGTTTGAAATCTGAATCGATTTTTCCCATTACAATGAATGGAAAAAGAAATAATGCGTTCCAAGGCTTAAAATAGGCTTTTGTAGGAGTGAATGTAGAGCGTCTGCTGCAGGTGCGCTGTTCCTCTATGTGTGTGGCCGCTGCATGTGGGAGGGGTTGCCGAGTGAGTGAGGTCTCTCCAGAAGTGAAGAGGTGCCCGGTGCGTGTCCAGCTCTGAATGTGCGCTTCTGTGCAGTTTGGCTGTGACAAAGTCATAAACCAAGTAACGCTCTGTCCCAGACTCGCCTCATCCCTGTCCCAGCTCCAGCCCACAACAGGACATCAAACCCTGGAGTGTGAGCTCCAGCCTCGGAGGTGTGGAGAGCGAGCACCTCCCCTGTGACACTCTACCACGGTCCAGTGTGGAGACAGGAAAGGTTTTACACCTCAATATGAAGAAAGAACAGTCAGTAAATGTAGCTAACAGGACACGTCTGCATACAGAGGCTGCGTTATACACAATAACAAAGCGCGTCGTGGGCCCGCTGATCTGCTTTTTTCAGGGGCGTTCGAGTTCTGGATTTTTGTTCAAAACCCAAAACAAAAAAATCTCGAAATTTTTGTTCAAACTCTGATTTGTTCGAAGTCTGGGACGTTCTGTACTTTTCATTGAGAGATGGTGTTGTGGATGACCTAATGCACTCTGTGGGTGTTTTTCTAATTCCAACTGTGTGTCATTTAGAATGAACTTTCAGTGACCATTCCACAGCAAAATATAGTCACGGTGAACAAGACATGAATCAGTACTTTATTACGATTATTACAGGCTATTATGTTGCTAATACACTTGTGAATAAGTCGTTTGCTGTGTAACTAACAGTCACATGACCTTCTACAAATAGACACCTCAAATAAACTCAAATAAATATAATACATTTGGACAATAAATCATGAATTCTTCCGCTGGCCCAATACAGCAGCTATTGATGGAGCAGCGAGCGTCTGCTGAGCGGTCACTCTCCCTCATGACCGTCTGGTCTGCTGGAGAACATTGATCATGAGACACAGCAGTGCAGGCGTGGAAGCCTCCCATCAGTCAGACGGACAGACAGCACTGCAGCGAGCACAGACAGGCCGAGGCAAAAACAAAGAGAGGAGGACGATCGCATGGAGGGACAGTCTCCTTCCTCCTCCTCCTCCTCCACTCGGCGGCAGATCTCGTGTCAGAGTACATTCAGACATCATCACTCTTCTGTCGCCACAGAAACAAACACGGGTCAAGAGGGAGATAAATCATTTTCAAAATGCGCGTGTCCGACTGCGCATCCGTGCGAGTGAACAGAGAAATACTGCGCCAGTGTCCCGGCTGAGAGACAGTCCCCCCCCCCCCCCCTCACCCGCCCCACTCACACCCGTGTCCTCCCCCTTCCGTCAACCCACAACACCGCTGCCAAAAAACACCGTTTCAGCCATGGTAAGTTGATTTTTTTTGTCCCCTCTCTTTATGTTTACGATGTCGACGAGTGGTGCGCGGAGGAAATGCACATCCGGGACTATTTTTTCCCCCTTTTTTCCCCGGCGGATCATAAAATTGTTATGATTCATAACTTGTTATGATGTGCGAGGACGCGCATGGCATGCAACAGGTCGCTGTACAGTAGCGGGGACGCGCATCTCAGAGCTGTTTTGTTCCGAACAGACGGAGCGGAAACCGTCGTGTTGACAAGATGGCACGATTTAAAAAAAAAAAAAAAAGACGGTGGCACAAAGACGTTCCGAAAAAGCTTATCATTTCATTGTTTTGACTGTTAATGGATAGTGACGTCGATGCCTATATTCGAGTAGCTCGGTGAAAATCTATTCTCGTCGTAAATCAGTGCGTGTTTTTAACGAGACATTTTTAACAAATGACTCATTGAAGACGGTTTATCGGGAGGTTACACAGCTCGACAAATCAATTCTGCTGAATAATAAATCTCGTTGTGAAGACAGAAAACATACCGACTTTAAATTATTATTATAGAGTGATGATTTTTATTCATTAATATTCAAGGAACCATATCTGGGGTGGATGGTCCCTGAAATGATTTCCCGTCACTATGCCCTCCTGTTGAAACACATGGTGAACAGCCAGGGCGAGAGGAAAATGGGGAGCATTGTGCGTTCACTAAGTGGTCCTGTGTGTCTGAGATGCTCACTCAGCTGTGCTCCTTCAACGCCATTGTTGCAAATTCCACTTTCAGCTGCCTTCTTCATGAGCTCACATGGCTGTCTGTGTGCACAAGAGGCCGCCTGGCACACATGCCTCCACGATCTGTCTATTCACGTAGTCTAGTGCAGGTAGATTCAGAGAGGAGCTGGACGGACGGCGAAAGAAAGACGGCGCTGCTCAAAGGAAGGAGTGTTGACTCGCCATTTGAATGCAAAGTAGAGGAAGAATAAGTGAGCCCTGTGCGTGTGTGAAAGAAAGAGAGAGGGCTGGCCAATGGAGAGGGACACATGTCTACGGTACATTAGTCCCAGCTCTACAATGCCACCAACCAGGACTCACAGCCGATAGTTCGATGGAGCTTATAGCACGATGGCGGGGGATGATACTCTTATTTAAGTAATAGTTGCCTACTTTCTTCAGTGTGCAGGAAGAGACGTTAAAGTGGTGCTTTGGCCAATGGGCCCCTCCATCCGTACCGTCCTACAGAAGCATGTCACGTCGGAAACAGAAACGACCACAGCCGTTTATGAGCTTGACCCTTGAGGCATGTCGGATACTTGAGAACGGTGAGAAATAGACTGCACCTCAGATTTTTTAAGAGCTCTCTTTGTGGTGGACTGGTCTTTGAAATACTCGACTTTGTCGCCTTTCTGCCTCAAATACTGATAAAACGTGTCTTATTGATATATTGCTTTTGTGCGAGTTATGTCATACATTCTTGATAAATACTGTCAACCTTGTTTGAGGGTCGATGACTCACGAGTCCAGACAGAAAGAAGTTTGAATGATGGCCTTAATGCTTTCCTCCTGTGAGCTTTGTCGCTGGCCACTGGAGCGTTCCCACGGCTGTCATGAAGTGATCTGTGCTAGGAAAGGAAGAATGAAGCCCCTCTTTTACGCTATTTGACCTCAAGTTCATCTGTCATGTTTAAGATCTTTCAAAACTGATTTTGCTTCTCTGAAAAACTTCTACAAAATAACCCCCTGGAATATGAGTATTAAGTATGTGCATGACTTCTACTGCATGAATGTCACTGGGAATCAATGCTTCCAGAAAAAATGGAAGAACTCTTTATAGCAGAAAAGCCAACAACCTTTTCTGACTCACTGTGTTATATAGGTATTTGAAGGTGTGTTTCTTTATGGTCTCTGGATTGAAGGCCCCAATGAGTGAGTGAAATATTCATGCTCACCATCAGGAAACATCTCTGTTGTTCATATTTATTAACTGATTTCACGTCACTTATTCCGTTGAAAAATTAATGTCGCAATTACATGCTCTCATGTGACCTCTATTCATTTTCCAATTTCTCTAGATGTCAAGTTTGCATTGAAGCCACTCTCCTATCGACCAATCCAGGAGTCTGCCTTAAGATCGGACCAGATTTCCCTGCCTACCTGCTCTTCTTCGACGGGCCAACAGACCTGCAGTATTGAGGAAACACCACTGTCCTACTCTCTGTACCAGACATATCACCACTGCCTGAAAGGCCAACGCACGTCCCTCTTCATCGAGCAGAAAACTTCCCCGCCTCCCTCTCATTCTCAATATCTATCTTCTCAAATATTGTCTCCACTGTCGACCTCAAGTGTCCTTGAACACCCACCTCAGAGAGCACGCATGGCTTCTCCCAAATTAGGATTGTCAGCTACCACCTCATCCCCGTCGTCTTCCTCTGCCTCCCTATGCCCCCCACCACATCCGGGAAGTCCCAGTCGCGTGCCGGAAGGTCCTCCTAGTCCTGTAACGCCTACCCCTAGTCCAGAATTGTCTTCATCTTCCGCTGCTCCTACTAGATCGCAGCTGAGTATAGCTTTGATCCTGGAGGAGTTGCGAGTACTGCAACAAAGGCAAATCCATCAGATGCAGATAACGGAAGAGATTTGTAGGCAAGTGCTGCGTCTGGGTGGAGCCTCCTACTCCATTGACCCACCGTCCCAACATCTTTTTCCCGTCTTGCCACAGCTCTGTTTAGAAGATAATAAAAGGGAAGGGAGCCCAACCCTGCAGACCTCTGACTTCCTTCCACCTACCTCAGTAGCCCCTCTTCTGGCATGCTTTCCCTCGTTGATTTCCTCTCAAGAATCCGTCAAACCTTCAAAGACAAATAGCTCATTGTCACAAATACTGCAGCCACACAAAGTGCAGCCGGAATCATCAGGAGGGACAGCGCAGTCCCAGGGCTTTGCCAATCCTCAGTTATCAGCATCTTCCAATTCGGCATCAGCTTCCTCTTCAAACCCTCTCTCCCTTACTTTGGCCTCTCCTAACCGATATCTCCATGAAAAATCGCCCAACACCTCTTCACTGGGGGGCTACAGTGGCCACTCCTTCAGAAACACACCCCACTCAGCCTCCCAAAATCCCCTTCAGTCCGCCTCTGGAGGAGACTTCTTTGCTACATCTGCGTCCAGCGGACCAGGCCGCCTTCAGCATGGCTGTCGCTTCTGTGGGAAAATGTTCAGCAGCGACTCTGCTTTGCAAATACATTTACGGTCACACACTGGAGAGCGGCCGTACCAGTGTCCAGTGTGCTTGAGCCGTTTTACCACCCGGGGAAATCTAAAGGTACATTTTTTGCGGCATCGTGAACAAAACCCGGAGCTCTCCATGTCACTCTTGCCTCCATCTTTGTTTGGCATGGGACTGGGAGCGATTGGTGGATCGGACATGGGGCAAAGCATGTCCAACGGCGGCAGCTCAAATGGACTGAACATGATTCAGAAGAAAAGAAAAATAGGTCCTGAGGAAGAACTGTTTGGTGATCAGCTGGAAGTCAGTGGGTCCAGTACTGGATTCTCTTCAAGGACATCTGGAGTGACGACACCCTCTTCGCTGCCACTTCCTCCCAGTGTAGATCTGGCTTTGATTTCCCATTCTCTGTTACAGCTCAACAGAGCTGCAGCAGTGGCCGCTGCGGCTTCTATTGCATCTGGCTCCTCAAGCTCCGCCTCCTCAGCTGGTACATCGTCCTTGACCACCTCTCTCCTATCAAACCCCTCCCTGTCTTCATCTTCCACCATCGCGGGGTTAATCAAAGGTGCCAAACAGAATCATTTCGATGAAAACACCCCTCCTCCTGTCTCAATACTCTCCCCAGCGGCGTACTCACAGCTTGCTCAATTACCCAAACTTCTTTTCCCCTCGGGGTCTTCTTCTACAACTACGGCGGCACATTCTGCCCTTTTCAATCATCCAGCTTTGGGAATGCTACGCGCCCCACAATCCACGTCCGCCAGCACCCACCAACTGACCCCCTCCAGTGCTTTCCCTTTCACTTCCTTCACCAAGGCGGCGGGTATGACCTCTGTGTCATGCTCCCAACCCTCATCCACACCCACCTCTACCCCTACCTCCGAAACATTTAAGTTACAGAGGCTGGTGGAAAAGTTAGAGAAAGCCCCTCCCCACACCGTGCCCCAATGGGCATCCTCGAATTCCTCCTCTATTCTTGATGTGTTATGTGGTGGTTCCTCAACCTCATCGGCAGCTTTGGCCAACACATGCTTCACAAACACTAGTACATCTGCCACATATGTCATGGCATCTTCACCATCTTCAAATTTGGTCACCTCATCCGTCTCAAACCTCACACAGGAGATGATAGCAGCCCTTGGCTTGGCTTCTAACATACCTGCTGCCATGTTAGGTGGAATGCCACAGTCTGCCCGTAATGCCACCCCAGCTGGAAATTTAACAGGAAATCAGTGTGGGGTCTGTCTCCGAGTCCTGAGCTGTCCCAGAGCCCTGCGCCTGCACCAAGCCACGCACCTTGGAGAACGCCCTTTCCCTTGCAAGATTTGTGGACGATCCTTCTCAACGAAAGGCAGTCTTCGTTCGCATTTGGCCACCCATCACACCCGACCAGCCAATGCCCGTGCTCAGAACTCTTGCCCGCTATGTCAGCGGAAATTCACCAACGCACTGGTACTTCAGCACCACATCCGCATGCATCTGGGAGGGCAGCTACCCCCGGATGGCACAGATGACTCCACTCAAGATATTTCAGGCGACCTGACTGACAATTCAGTGTCCCATTCACAAGTCACCGAGGAGGCCTCTGGTAAGACACCTCCACAAGATGAGCCTTCTCTTGAAAACGCTTCACAAGCTCAACCTCCAGAAACCAATTCAGCTACTCTTCAAGAAAGTTTAAAATCAGATTGCGCGCAGAATTCTGACAAAAGCAGGTCCTCAAGTCCGGACATCGTTCCCCCTGCTGATCTAAGCCCTGACCCGTTCATGAATCTCTCCATGCAAACTCCTCCTCCAGCCAGTGAAGAGCCTCCTGTCCTTTGCGTCAGTGCCCCACTAGCAGATGAGGCGATCAGCAAAGATACACAAAGTGAAAAGCTGAGCACATCTGAAGACATCCTGGCTGCAGACTGTAAAGAAATACCTTCCTGTGATACATTTCTCAGCCCTTCTTCAAGCAAAGATCATTTACAAAGCACACCGCCCACCAGTGCTTCTTATGTCTCCTCCGGTTCCTCCAAGCCAAACCACCACAACGATGAGGCATCTGAAACACCAGCCTTACCAAACCTTACATCAGTCGAGTCAACGGAACATGACAAGGATTCTGTTTGTGGGCCAAGTGACCCAAAACAAAAGGAAGAATCTGGATCTCTTGAAACTCAAAAACGTTCCTCAGCTGTGGAGACAGAAGAAAGTCCCGAAAAAAAACCCTCAGCAGCTAGATCCGCAAACGTGAGGGAGACGCGCCAGAGCTTTCACTTCGCTGCATATGGGAGAGACGACCAAGCAGAAGGGGTAAAGATTAGTGGATCTGTTCCAAGTCAAGTGCTGGATGAGTCTGCTCCCATCAGTCTAGCCCCAACGCTCCCATCTCCAATGTCACGTCCTGAGAAGAAGACTTACTGCTGTGCTGAATGTGGGAAAGAGTATGCCAGCCGCAGCGGACTCAAGGTGAGACATATATACCCCTCTTGGGTCAGCAGTGCCCTCACACCTGTTGTAAATATCAGTTTTGATTCTTGGACAGTTATCGTCTCAAAATATGTCATATATCTTCTCTACGTTTTACTTCTCTTTAAGACACTAGCAGTATGTGAGAGTTCAAGAGATATTATTGCAGGCATCTTGGGAGGACAAATGGGAGGACCCTTCTTATATCCCTATAATAATGATGAATAATAATGGCTTTATTGCATAAAGAGTATAATGACATTATAATTCCCTGTTGTTATTGGTCACAGGGCCATATGAAGCATCACAGTGCCTCTGTGAAAACCTCCCGCCCAGCTGTCCGCAGCAGTCGTTCCACGTCTGACCAGCGTCCTTCTTCTTTAAACTCCTCAAGCCTCCCAGCCACCAGAAGTTCGACAGGATTCTGGAACCAATACCAAGCTTTCCTCAACGCCGGCGCTGAGTCCACAGATGACTTGAAGTCTGGCAGCCAAGCAGACGACAAGTCAATGGCAAGATCCCTGGACGCCGATCTGTCGGCGCAAGTTGGGGACGACTCCCTGGCGCAGTCTTAACGCCACTCACAAGTACTATTACTGTACACATCGAGGTGATCCCACTCAGTTTTGCTGGCCTAACACATGATAAGTAGTTTGATCTTCAGAGCTTCTTGTTTGTCTGTGAAAGTCGTGATTTCATCTGCCCAGTCTTGTAATGTTCAGATATAAAATACAACTAGAAAATAAACTGTAGCATATGAAGTACAGTAACTACTGTGAAACTAAAGTTTCATTATTTGTGCACTTTTAAATGAAGAAAAAGATTATTAACGTGATATTGAGTGAAGTCATGAATAAAAAAAAAAAGAATGTTCTTCTAATCATATTGGACGTCTATGTTTGTCCCTCAGTTTGTGGTACCGATCCAACACCTTCTCATTTTGTTTTGGAGCTGAAGCTTCGATGTCTTCAGTCTGCAGAGTGATGCCATTTACTGTGGTGATTATTCTGAATGTCGTCTGGTCCAGAAGTGTGTAACATGCTTTCATTTTCCCACTTAAAAAAACATACTATGTCTGTTGTATTGTGTGCGCTTTTGCTATCAATGTATTAAATTCTTTTGTCTGTTTTGTCTTGTTTGTCTGTTGGCAACAATGGTTGCAAATGGAGGAACATACTAGCAACTACATATTTTTTACTACTACTGTAAAAAAAAATAACCACATGCATTTATCTTTTTGGCCAATAGAGGGCGCATTCTCCCTTTAAACGAGGAGTGGGCATTGGCGCCTCAGTCCCGTGAGAGTCGAATAATTATAAAATTAACACACAAAAAAGCTCTCTTTATACATATATTTATGTCATTATTACGCATTACATTACACAATACATTGAAAATGACAGGCTCGTGTACAAACAAAACAAACAACAACAAAAAAATGAAACGCTTTCATCTGATAATAGTCTCAGGAAAATACGAGACATTATATATCTTTATACAAAAAAGTTTGTCAAATGATTTGCAATATAATAAAAAAAATGAATCATAGCTGGAGTGACCAGAAGCTACATGTGGCCCCTTGGGGCCCTACTGCCCTTTTGTGCTTTAAACCAAAGGACCATTGGCAGAGGTAAAACAAGTATGTGGACAATTTGATATTTGATGAACATGAATATGATATGTAACCTCTTCAGATTAGTTTAAGACACTGTGTTTGACGCATCTACTGCCATCTGCTGCAGTGACTCTGAAGATACAGTATACCGAACTGTCAAGTCGCTGGATGTGTATCACGTGAATGCGGAATTGTGCCAAGTTCGGCCCAGAGGCGGACTGGACTGGGAGGGAGGAGGAAGAGGAGGAGAACATCCATCCCGCTCCTTTCCACTGTCCTCAGGGGAGAATCCGCCACCACGTCCACAACAGACAGAGGCAGGGGTGGACTCCAGACAAGTCTGCGCTGCGAGAGTTTGGATCCAAAACTGCGCGCAGCTCATGGTCCCTCAAACAAAAGCAAGGAAGAGCATGAGCTTTGAGAGAAGACTGTGATCAGTTTTCATCCGCGCTCTTCTGCGACTGTCACTTTACGGATCGGCTCTTACGCATGATGTGCTGACAAACTTGGAGGTGAAGTTTACGCAGAGATCTACCGAGGTTCCTTTGCGTTGGTGTATCAGAGAGAGAAGCGATGGCCCCGAGGCTGAGGTGTGTGGTTCCGTTGCTGCTGGTGCTGCTGCTGCCAGGAGGACTGGAGGCCACCGAGAAACAGATCAACCCCGAGGTGAGACTCGCACAGCTGGATCTCTGGCCAGTGGAGATGCCATCGTGGAAGGGTTGCAGGAAAGAGATAATATATATATTTTTTAATTTAACTCATGTTAATTTAATTTAAACACACACAATACTTCACCAAAGTCCTTAAAGTGTGAAAGAAATTTGCAGAAAAAAGTTTTTTTCCGATATTAGAGTTGCGCGAATGTCAGAAAATGTCCTAATGTCCTATAAAATTGCTTTTATTTGAGATCAGCAATGGTCTTATATGAGTTTTAGGAGTGATTTATATGCTAAATTCAATCTATTTTTTATTGAAAATAAAATCATTCTCAATAAATGAAGTTCACTTCAATTTTCAACATAGGTTTAGAGTTAGAAAGAGGACTGTGATTTGTGGCATCCACGTGGAAACTGGATCTTCTGTGGTGGAGGTCACTGTAACATTAAACAAACCGAACTGTGCAGAATGACGACAGCCTCCCTTTAATCTTCTGTATTAGTTCATGATCTCACTTACAGAAACAGATGAGCTGAAAGGACACTTTGGTTATAAGGTTTATTCTATGAAAGAATATTTTGTGGGTCAATCTGCAAAGCTGCAGATTTGAAAGTGTCAGTCATTTTTGTGGCATTTTTTGTGTTGGTCTGCTGGTGGTTTTGCGTGTTGTTGGGTTGTGCCCATCACAAAGGCTGAGAAGTGATGTGTTTCAATGCTGTGATTCAGTAATGCTTCCATCCAAGTCAATGCCCTGTTTACAAGTGTCATGGAATAACGCAGAAGAAGAGAACTTTGGTTAAGAAAGTGACGCTTGAACTTGACCCAACAGACTGTTGTTCATAACTGGAGTGTCTGAGGAAGAAACTGAGCTAGTCTCAGCCTGGTTATTTATTTTGGTCAAGAAGAAGACAGTTTAGTTCTAAATAAATAAGACAAAGATTCCATTTCTTTTCAAAACTTAGACCTGTTTCAAAAGAAACTAGAAGAGTTCGGAAAAAAGGATTTAATCAAATTAGATAAATAGAGTTTCTGCTGGAGGTTTAGCGGCTGGTTTTCTGAAGACGGCTTTCTCAGCGTTGTTTATGCCGTCTGAGAAGCATGGAAAGGAGTCATTCTGACTCATTTAAAATAAAAGCTCGGGGTGCCTCTCTGGCACAGGGAAGGGCTGTGACCCCGGGGTACGAGGAAGCAGCCCATAATGGTGATAGTGCTTGTGAAAAAGAGGGAGAAGTGCTGAGAGAGCAGAAGCAGCGGAGCCTAGGGAAGAAATCCATGAGCTTGTATTGTGGTTTGGGCCATGTGAGGAGGATGGGGGGGGGTGGGCAGAGAAGGAGTGGGGCTCAAGTTACTTTGAGGGAGATGTAATTGTTGACATCTGTCCCAAGTTTGACTGTGGAGGAGAGGGGGAGGGGCGCGCCAATGCTTCCGACCAGCGGTCAGCTGTGGAAAAACACTCGCCTCACTGTCTTTCGGATCGCAGTGACCGGTGGGAGCAGGCGAGTGGTCGGCAGATGTGGGGCCTGTTTGCACGTTTGTGTAGACATGAAGGCTTGTTTATTGCAGACTTGTGTGTGTGCGTCAGTGTCTGTGCATCCAAGGTTGACAATGGAAGATCCATCCATCAGACTGCTTCTCTCTGTGCCGGGCCTCTGAGCTTCTTTTTGTTGTGTTTATGCTTCTACTCGGGCATTTTGTCACCGGCGCGTTTGCTTGATATGAGCTGGTGTCGTCCCTATTATCACAGTGGAGTGTGTGATGACGGTCCCAGCTGCAGGAGTCTGGATGACCTACATTCATGGCTCGACCAGAACTATTTGATTTGAGTGAACCTGATACTCTCCATCAGAAACTGGAAACTCTGGGTTGTACATTAACAGGGGGGAGCAAACCTCTGGCCATCTAAATTAAATGCAACTTCAGTCCACACAGATCCTTTCAGAACAGAAGATCCTTTCACAGAACACTTCAGATTCCAGCGTCTTGGCAATATCATGGTGTTTGTTTCATGTCTATACCTCAATTTGTTCTCTTCCTATGATCGGATTGGTCTTTGATACCATCTAGACTTGTCTTTTATTTTCTGTCCGACCAATTTTTTGTGTTGAAATGAGCAAATGCTTCTCATTCCTTGGTCTCACTGCACATATTTCATCCCGATCCATCCATAACTTTCCAAGTTATTTTGTCACAGATGGACAAACTGACCGACCAACCAAAGCTGAGGAAAACAACCTCCGTGGAGGATGTACTCTTTAACTTAAGAATAAAACTCTTAAATTAAAGTACAAGTAAGATCCGACTTACGACCGGGGTCGGTTCCGACCAACCGGGCGTAAGTCAGATTGGACATAAATCGAATGCCATTCAAAATGGCCGACGCGAGGGTTATAGCTTCTACTGTAGTGGTAGATCACTGTGTGAGAGTGAGATGCTGGGATACTGTGCTGCCGTAACTGCCGTAGGCGATGCCGAGCTGCTACGTGCTGCGGTGCTAAACATTGAATTAAAAAAAAGAAGCATCTGCTTGCATCTGATGGCCATGTTCGTAACTACGGGTGGATGTAAGTTGAGCAGGTCGTAAGTCGGATGTTACTTGTAATCTGGGCTCAGCAGTTCCGATCCAACCAGTAGAGTTCCAGTCTTTGCGTGGTCCAATGCCATGTTGATCGTCTGACCCTGCAGACCTGAACCATCAGAAGATGGTGGCTAAGCTACTCTCTCATTTTGTCCCTCGTGGGAACGAATTTGTGCTCTGGCTTGAAGGATTAGTAAACATAAATACTCTTGGACTGTGCCCGGTGAGTTTGGGCCATACGTTGTCAGTGTGTCAACTACATTAGCGGTTTAAGTGGTGAAGTCTGACAATGGCGCTGAGAGACCACGAGAACCGCAGGAACACTGGAGACATAATGAGGACGGCTTTACCAGGAAGTCTTTAAAAAGTGCTGGCGAAGGCATTTCTTTGGGAACGACTGCTGGAAGAGTATAGAACTTCAGTGCTCGTGTGGCTGCATAGCTCCTTTAGTGCTTCAATATAAAGTTTGACTGAATGGTCCAGACAATGAAACCTTATTTGCTCCACCTATAAAACAGAAGATTTGCAGTGAAGTGCAGCTCTTATTATCTACTTAAACAAACTGTTCAGCACAACTGGGGTTCTTTTTTTTAACCTCGGGACACGGGGTCACATCACTTGACCACAGGATGCCAGTCACATTAGTGGCTGAATCGGTCAGGATAAGAATTGCCAGTGACGCTGCCACAAGTGGGAGGAGTCAGTACGCTCACGCACGTCTCCTCCTGCCATTGTGTGCGTATGATGGTGCTTCATTTGCAGGGGAACATGGATCTAGTTCAATGGTTCACTACCACATTTGGAAAGAGCTTTTATTTGGACACTTTTTGACACTAATCTGTTTGGTGCTTCAGAAGTAATTGAGGGCTTCCTGTCATCAGCTGTTGTTTACGGAGGGATCTTTGTTTTCATGATGGAAAAACAGGAGACTGAGGTGCAAATATCTGCTGGTAGTTGAAGTAAATCGTAGACAGTGTCGTCTATGTACTATGGTTGTTACAATACGTAAATTGCTAACTTGTTATCAATGTCCAGGAGGATATTTGATTCAGATTTTCTATAACGTGGGGGTTAAAAAAAACCCACTAAAAACATTAATTTTAACATGAGAAACAAAGCGGCAGATAAATAACCAAGTAAATGAAATCATTAAAAAATCAGGCAGTGGAAAAAGAAATGTTTCTGTGCAAATGTAAAATAAATCACTCACATCATTTGTTTATTATAATTTTTGTTTAGTTTTTCGGACTGTAGCGGTGGAGTTGTCTTTTTTTTTTTCTTTTTTGTTGCTCTCTGCAGTCCAGTTCAGTGCATTTCATTTAGCAAAGTCGGAAAAGAAGATAGTGAAGTCCTTGAAAACTGTTCTTGTGCATGCCCTCTCCAGATAGTTTGCTGTATTTTATTGATTCAAAACCTACTTTCTGTTCACCTCGGGGGAAGCCATCTTGGATCGCAGACTCAGACTTAGGTGTCCTGCGTCAGGTCATGTTGTTGGCACTGTTCCCTCAAGGCTAATGCTTAAGATCACTGTCCGCCGAGTGACACCGCTACATACACAATGGAAGTAGAAGCTAGTTGGAAGCTGATGGAGCTGACTGATGTTAAAGGGCTGATTTCTCTTACGTCACACAGGCAGCAGTGTTACACACAGGAGAGAGAGAGAGACTTGAGAGAGGATTGTTGCAGTGCAGGTTTCAGAGGCTACACGCTAGTCAAGTAAAGAAATTGAGGAAAAAAGTAACAGTGTAGTCCGTGAAAGAAACTTATTCCTCATTCATCTTAGCGCAATTTACACAGTCTCACTGTTGCATGAGCGGCGGTCACAGAATACGGTGGCCTCAAGTGGACAAAAATTAAGAATAAATAAATATATGTTAAAGTTGTTTCACGTTCTTTGATATCCAACATCCGTCAGTGGTGTAATGAGACTTCAATGACTAGAATCATGTCAGGGACCGGGTGGGCACGGAACCCAAGTGCGCGTGGTGACCAGCAGCACAGAGACTCAGCAACGAGAATAAGATTCATACCAATAACAAGATTGTTATAACAAGATTTATAACAATTTATTAATTTGCACAACGAGGATATCCATGAACCGGGAGCAAACACGAACAGAACCGAGGAATAAAGGTCCAAGAACATAAAATACACGGCAGTCAGACACTCAATTGTGGTGAAATACAAAGTCCAGTAAAATACAACAGAAAGAAATATGGTGGTTAAAACTCACACACGCGGAAAAGGGAGGAAATAAGTATTTAGAAAAATAAGCTTGTGGTGGAAACATGCACACACAGCTGACGAAACATGGAGAACAAAGGGGGAGAAAACAGAACGTGCGTTCCAGAACAGAACCGATAAATTTAACAATAACTTGCTATGTGTATCTATATGTATATATAGAATACATTACTTTATTATTCAGTTTAACTAATATACAGTCCACACATTTCAAAGACAATTGAAAGGCTTTTATTTCTACCTTTTTCTTACAGACAGAAAGAAGATAATGTCAACATAATCGTAATATTAAATACCATATAGGATATACAACAGATAAACATACAAATACGACAATAATCTATAAACATCAATAACATTGGCTGTAGTTAGTAACATGCACCATAACTTTGTCTCTGTATTGTGACATCATTGAAAAAGCAACCTGCCATCAGCAAACTTCCAAATCTTATTTACATTGTGTTCACATTGTATTCATATCACATCCTGAATATCAATGGTGAGTAGAAGTCAACCGTGAGTTACCGACACCGAGCACAACAGGTGGTTTCGATGGAAAATGTTGGAAGTACTGGCAAGAAGATGGCGAGGGACAGAACCATAAAGGCTCATGGATGAGATAAAGGAGGATATGCAGAGGAAAGAAGTGACTAGGGAGGATGATGGTCGGTTCAGGAGGAGGCTACCCTGACAGGGAATGCTGCAAAACAAAGAAGCTGATGCAAGTTTGAACACAGGAATCACTCACCAGGTGATGTGGATGTTTGAGGAGATTACCGTGCAGGCTTTTCTATTGAGCCATTTTGTGTTCCCTTTTTCTCCTAGTCAGCTCTTTTCCACTCCCAGTCTTCTTTGTCCTGAGACAAAAGACAGCTACTTTGGTTTCTGAAACATGTGACAGGCCCGAGTTGAACCCAAAGTGAAGCAGAACTTCTGTGGGCGAGCGTGTTGGTTGAGGTTTTACAGCAGAGAAGGTCAAACCAGACCTGGACTGACTGCGTCAGCAGCTTTTTAGGATGACGGAGATGAAATAAGTGAATAAGAGCAGCTTTTGATGACTCGTGTTTACGTGTTGCCGCCATAACTTCCTGTCTTTTTATTTAAAGCAACTGAGAGTGGCGAAGAGTCGAACCCGCAAACCCACAGATGGCGGCCATACAAGTGGGGAGGATGTTAAGGTTTGAATCAACATCGCGCTAACGTGTCTCAGCATCCTGAGCACTCACCAAGGTCGTATCCTGTAGGCACAGACAGGAAGTGGGAAGCCGCTGTGTGTTTTGGAACTTAAACACCTTGATGTGTCAGCGCCGCTGCAACACTCATTCATGAAGCTAGGATGGACTTTAATGTCGGTTCAAAGACAAGGAGAGGAGGAGAGTGAGGGAGTGGAGGCTGGTGAGGACAACAAGGACAGTTATTGTCAGGCGTGAGCGATAGAATCTGTCAAAGGAGGAGTGGAAAATGGAGCAATTATGGAGCTCAATGAGACCGGATGTGTCGTGCAAATCGTCTGCTACCACAATGTCTTGTTCAGTTTCACAAAGGCAGTTTGGCGAATGACAAAATCCCCCAAGAATCCAGTCATATTCAATCGTGAGATCATGTGAGCGCAACAAAGGCTCTGTCTATACAGTAGAGTTGGGGTGACTGACACGTAGAAACTCCGTGCAGCAGGGACTTTACCGGGTTTTGCTGAGCATGACATGGTGTCGATAGTCTTTCTGCGCCGAAACATTTGTAGCAAAAAAGAGACAAAGCTAAAGAAAGACCAGAGCGTCGGACCAGATTATGGGAAAGCTAGTGTGAAATCTGAAGCCTGCTGCAGGAAGGAAAGGCCGGTGCAGCTGGTCAGCAGACTGAAAATGCAGGGATGTGACTGGGCCTCCAAACAAGGATGTGGGCTTTGCCCAACATCCTGCTGGGCCTAAGCAGCGCCCAGTACACAGACCTTTAGAATCAGTGATGTATGGTCTTCCAACATAAATGTTGTCGGTGGGAGACATTTTAGGGAGTCAAAGTCAAGACCTCCGTGCCCAAATTTTAAGTAAAGTTATGTGGCTTTAAATACCGGTAGTAGGTTTAAAATTAAATTAACTCAAAGTTCATTCTTAATCACCGTCTGCTGATCCATGATGCTGAGCTGGTCGAGACTGCAGGGATTATAGATGTCAACAACCAATCTGGTTACTACAGATGGGAGGGGTTTTGTTGTGACGTGGCGGTGAAAGACGACCTTTGAAGTATTTATATTTTGTCTCTAAACATGGTGGAGCTTTGTTTTGAAATCAAGACTGACGGTGCACTGAGTTTTGACTCTCTTTGTTGGAGACTCTTAAAACAAAAAAACAGCACCCTGCGTGTCTAATTTGACACCCTTGTCGTAGTAACCAGTGATGGGTAGGTGAGGCATCATGAAACAGTGTCCTGATTTTCAGAGGCCACCAGATGGCACTGTCTGCTGTAAAATGTTTGAACTTGAACCGCTAATTCAATGAAACCTCATCATTTCAAAATCAAGAGCGCCATCTAGTGGCCAGTAAAAATTAGGGCACTGTTTCATCAACCCCGCAATACTGTTTCATGATACCTCATCGACCCATCACTAGTAGTAACCTTTACTCAACTACCAAACTACCAAAACTGTGTGCCATTCAGGGTGTAGTTCGACTGAACTATGAATGTATCTTTTTATATATTGTGTTCATTGCATCATGAGTATGTGCAAATGAATACTGTATTTTCATTTTTACAGTTTTTGCTCAGATTTTGCCAAAACACTTATTATTGTTATTGTTATTGCAGCAGTTACTGATGCCGGGATCCAAGTTTGAAAAGTTTGCTTTGCTTGGGATGCTGGGTTTGTTGCTCCCCTGCTGTGTCTATTTATTGATCTAAAGTTTATTACAATACACGCAGTATTAACACAGTTAATACTTAAACACTCTCATTGGGTTCCGCACATCAATTCGAGGGAGATGCATGTGTAAATGTGTGCGTCAATTTTTAAGGCAATTGACCTGAGTGAGACAAATAGAAATTTAAATGATTTATTTTTCTCCGTCCGTGAACAGACAAACAGAAGGATCGAGGAAGGAAGGTAAGCAAAGCGGAAGTATCCACTATTATTAACATTAAGTCACGAGCTCATGGTCACGCTGGGTGGCCTCATAAGGTGATACACAGCGCTTGTGATGGGAAATAAAGTTATACACCAAGTCATTGCCTCATTTCCTGTTCATTAGAGAAGTGAGCCGTACGCCACGTTTTGGGGATTTTTCTTCCCCACAGACAAAGAAGAGCCGTGCTCGCGCTCAGGATTGACATCATTCTCCAATTACGCTGGCACTGAGTCTTGTCGCTGGCCCCTGATGGCGGCTAACTAACACCAGCTGTGACACACTCACACATGCACCAGCCAAAACGTTCGCAAGAGCTCACCTCCACTTCCAAACTCCCTCGCTGTCTTTCTGTAACGGCCTGCAAAAGCAAGTGAAATGGGGAATTGATTTTTTAGACAGGACAAGAAGTCTCTTTCTGACTCCCGCTGTCTTTATGTGTGTGTGTGTGTGTGTGCTGTATTGAGTCTCATCACAGAGTTTCTTTCCACTGGCTTCTACCAAGTGGAATAAATGATGCTCCGGCTCCGTCATATGTGACCGGAGCGCTCTGACATACATTTCTTCACTTAAATCTTCCATTTACCCTGAACCTCAGCCAGGATCTGGACTTCTGACCTAAAAAGTATCAGAGAAAGCATCTCTCTCCGCCGTAACTGTCGGCAAAGTTGCCAGCTTAGGAAAAAAAAAGTTGAATCTCCCTTTGATCTGCTGGAGAACATCATAGATTCATGGCTGCCCTGCTTTCATAATGGCCACATTGGACTATGTTCTTTTATCAGAGCTGCACTGAAATGGACCGTGACTATAATCCAGGACAAGCTCTTTAGTTTCACAGCATTGTGAAGTACAAAAACTATGGTCCCACCTCAGGAGTGGATGCTTATTAACAGTACCTTTGTTGCCACCCAGGTGTCCTTTATTTATTTATTTTTTACCAGACAAGATGTCATTTAAGACAATGCTAAATTAATTTCAGTGTTTTCCAGTCATAAAAATATACTTTTTGAAACAGGGTGTCTAAAGCCCCGGCGTCCAGCCCATAACCCCACCCCGATGAACAACTCGCTTTGTAAAAATGAAACCGTGAATATCTATTTGTACGTAACTAACTTTTTATAAAAACAAATATCTGAGTCAAATAACAATCCTTAACGGAGATGAACTCAGTAGCTGCTGCCACAGTCACACTTTCAGATACAGGAGTCTTCCTGGCAGTTGTTTGACTTGACACTTATTCATTAAAAAAAAACAAAACATATTTTACAATAATTATTTCCAATGCTACAAGCTAAGTGTCTACAGTTTTGTTCATCTTATTTTATGTATTTTTGCAAGATAAGCATACAGTTGTATCAGCTGTGTATCTGTTTTCTAAACATTCACACATTTAAACATTTATTCATTCATGCAAAATATATATAAAGTCTTTTGACTCGATCAAATAAATAGAACCACATGAATTTTGATCCTTGTAAAGCTATTTCGCTTGCATTCGGCAAGCACTGAGGAGTTGGGGGCAGAGAGGGGACCAGCCTTTGTGTAAACAAAATAAATAAATAAGATTAAAATGCTATGAGTTTATGAGTTTAACGTTTGGAAGCTATCTGCGGTTTCATCCTCTTATCGGCATCAGACATCCCATCAATCCCAGCGTGCTTCCAGACTCCGGTAAGCAACCACGATGGCCAAGTTACTGCAACAAAAGGGTCTAGAAGCTGCAAATTACAATCATATTCAGTGAAATTACTGCGGGTAAATACCATTTTCATGGAAACCAGTGTGAGGACACTAGAAGTAGGGCGTTATACAGGCACTAATGATCGGATATTTTGGGCGTCCTGCTGAGAAAAACTACATTCTTTCATGTTTTGCAGTTCAGGGAGCCCAGATGCCCCCCCTTGCTAAAAGCCTGCCTCCATATGGTATTCAAAATTATAGATAATTCTCGATACTAGAATTCTAGGTTTGTCATTTAATGGGGGAGAGAATTTGGTTCTAATCTCCAAAACAAAAGTTGGTGAAATTGCTGTCTAAAGTTAGCAAACAGTCAACCTGGCAGATCAGAGTGGCAGAGTTGCTGCCCTTTATTTGCTGATGTTGCATGTGAAAAAAAATAGATTTGGAGGCCACTGTCTCTGGGCCCAATAGATTCTTCAGAGGAATAACACTCAACGTCGAGCTGTCAGTGGTCAATTCGACTCTGGTGTTCAGATTTTCGAACACTGCATTTGATACTGTAAATGTACAAATGTTAAAAGGTTCCACTTGAAACTGAACTTGTCACTGGGTGGTCAGTAGTGATGGGCTGGTGAGGCTTCATGAAACGGTCTTCATTTTGATGATCTGAGGTGCCATTGAGATGGTTGTTGAAATGATTTTAGCACAAGAGAGTGCCATCTAGTGGGCTCTGAAAATGATGACACTATTTCATGAAGCTTCGACAGCCCAGGACTAGTGGTAAGGATCTAAAAACCAAGAAGAGAAAGTAAATCAAGCCCTTGGTTTGAGTGATAGAATGTCCTATTTTTACAACAAATTGGATGTTTATTTTAAAATATAATAATTTAAATAATCCATTGAATAGAAATTGAATGGAGATTTGGTAAAATAATTAAATTTAGAATGTATCTTTTCGGTGCTATTTAGGATCAGAAAAAATATGCTAGATCTGTCCATCTGTCTGGCGCCAGACAGATGGATTTAAAGAAGGCAACAACACCCTTCTCACAACAATTTCTGCAACATGTGTAGCTGCCAGTTGTCATTAAAGTGTTATTACCAGCTGGCCCAGGATTAGGAGCGAAGGAAGTCAGATTAGACCATTAGGAGAAACACCACAGTCAGTCCCATGTCAGGCCCATTCACACGCCTGACTCAGTGCCCTGAACATGACCACTTCCTCTTCCTGCGTCGGTGTGTCATTCGGCTGCTAAAAAAAACAGGCGTGTGAATGAGACCCTGTCCGCTCACCTGGGATGGAGAGTAAGAAGCCGAAACAAGCGATCAGTGTCGGCCCACAACAGCCTTTTGACTGAACTGTGAGAGAGAAGAGTGGAGTTTCAGACCTGCAGGGATTCAAACCCACCTTTTCCTCTTGTTGACCTTGAAATGGAGCCGGACAGGCCGACTCTGCTCTGACCACCGCTGAGTCTCATTATGCTAGTGTCGCTACTTCTCCTCCTCTCTTTCCCGCTAATATGAGTGTGTCAAACGGATTGTTTACAAAGCGTCCAAACACAAGACCTCCAAGTCTCCCCCCACACACACACACACACGCACGGCCTGTGAGGTGCTACGTGGACCGGCTGAGTGGATGAAACCGCTTTGATGTCATCAGCAGATAAAGCCTTTGTTGGGTGGGGCTCTCTGGGTTTTCCATAAGTGAGCGATGAAGGAGCACGGGCGGGTGAGGAGGCTGAGACAGAGACGTTGAGGTTTGGATGGAAGAAATTCCCGGTTAAATTACTGACAGCGCAGCTCCACTGGTGACTTGAGCCGTGAGGTTGGCACACACAACCGCCCTCCGCTCAGATCAGCCATTTTCTATCCAACATGCTGCATATCACTTATATTCCTCTTCTAGGTCAAGTTTCCCAGCTCTGTCAGTTCATGCATCAACTAACTTACCAACATCAATAGCTTTCGATTTAGTCTTCACGGATGAAAGTCCTGAAATATGACGGAATGTGTACAGTGGTACCTCGGTTCTCGACCATAATCCGGTCCAGAAGGCCGTTCGAGAAGCGATTTGTTCGAAATCTGAATCGATTTTTCCCATTACAATGAATGGAAAAAGCAATAATGCGTTCCAAGCCTTAAAATAGGCTTTTGTAGGAGTGAATGTAGAGTGTCTGCTGCAGGTGCGCTGTTCCTCTATGTGTGTGGCCGCTGCATGTGGGAGGGGTTGCTGAGTGAGTGACGTCTCTCCAGAAGTGAAGAGGTGCCCGGTGCGTGTCCAGCTCTGAATGTGCGCTTCTGTGCAGTTTGGCTGTGACAAAGTCATAAACCAAGTAACGCTCTGTCCCAGACTCGCCTCATCCCTGTCCCAGCTCCAGCCCACAACAGGACATCAAACCCTGGAGTGAGCGCTCCAGCCTCGGAGGTGTGGAGAGCGAGCTCCTCCCCTGTGACACTCTACCACGGTCCAGTGCAGAGACAGGAAAGGTTTTACACCTCAATATGAAGAAAAAACAGTCAGTAAATGTTGCTAACGGGACACGTCTGCATACAGAGGCTGTGTTATACACAATAACAAAGCATGTCATGGGTCAGCTGATCGGTATCTTGTCAAGGTGTGTTGCCTTAGGAGTGAGAATGAATGTTTTGTTGTGTAGTAAGGATGGGCATTGGACGCCAGACGAGAACAATGCTGCACCCTGGTGGCAGTACTAACTTGTGTGTACTACTACTACTACTGTCTCTGGTGGCCATGTACAGGAACTAGGTCCAGCCGAATGTAAAACTTTAAATCTCTGAAGAATGTGGGCTTTCATTGCTGCTTATTTGTTATGATATTGCACTGTATTGTCATATTAACTCGATAAATATCTGTCGTAAGTCATATCGCAATGTACAGCTTTACTGTGGAGGGAGTTTTTGCAAATATATTTTGCATATCAAAGGTAGCAAATCTTATTCTGGGACAAAAAAAAAAAACGATGAAAAATCAAATCCTGTGAATTATATTGTACTTTTGGGTGAAGTTGAAGTTGTGGCATGGAACAATATTCAATGAAAGTAGGTTGACAAAGTCAACTAACTGCTGCTTATTTATTAGCTGGAATGTCGAACACTAAGTTCCGTAAGCATGACATACCAAAAGTCCCAGTATTTCAAACGTTCAATTCAGAAGAAAGAGGCGTCACCGGTGACTCGAACGTCAGTCACTGCACATCCTGGCTGTACCTTTATTTTTGGAGAGCGGTGACTGAACTGGGTGGATAATGAAATGTCATCTAAGGAGTTTCCTTCCAGGTGGACAGAAGCTCTCAGTCCACAGAACATCACAGTGGTTCTGCTGGCACAATAGCCCCAGTGTTGTTTACTCTAGCTCCGGAGGGAGCGGGTTGGTGTGGGAGAGGTGTGGACCAAAAGCTTCTGGCCTCCATCCAAATGTCCAAGCAAACGCTGCAGAGAAGGATCGGGGAAAAAGTGGGGTCAACGAGAAAAACGGCGCAGCAGGAGAAACTGGTGACCACGAGAAAATCTGCAGTGTTTCCATCCAAGTGTGGACTCTCTCCAAGTACAGTGGAGCAGCAGAGCTGATGTGGATCACTGACCAGGGACTTTCCTGGTCACTCGAGGCTGAAACCTGAACTGTCTTTGTTTGAACGCTGCTCCTGAAGTCGGTCCTGATGATGGAACAAGACATTTACAAACCTCAAAGCGTCACTTAACTAGACCCCCAAATATCACATGTATTCTTCGATAAGTAGCATATTTTTTTGATCCTAAACTGGATTTTCAGTTTGTGAGAAGACTGGGAAGAAGGTCTATCGTGGGTTCAGTTTCTAACAGTGATGATGACAGATGTTTCATTAGCACTGCATCACACTTGGGAGGAAAGTGAGCTGAGCCAGAGCGCATCACTTCCTGTTGACTGGTTAATGATATGCACTTGATAGCTACGTTGGTCGTGTACTTCACATGCTGATGTTGGTGCCTGGTTAGCTGATGTTACATGTGTGTTTTGAGTCCATGGATTAGAAGTTTAAAAATGAGTTGACACGTGGTCACTCTGGCTGGGGAACCACTCAGCTTTTCCAAGGTCACACCTGAAGTTGAATCTCAATTCCTTGGATAGCTGGGACATGTTTCACAACAAAAGAAAGAAAATATTACAACAAAAATTGTACAGCTGATGTAGTTTAAATCACAATTGCAGCAGATATGCATGTCACAAGCCGGCAGGATTTCATTCAAGAGTCATAGCAGACTGGCGTGTCCCTCCATCATGACAGATATTCAGGACTTGCTCTTGTGCTCTTGTCTCCCAGTCATGGCTGCAGCAGTACGGTTACCTTCCTCCTGGAGATCTTCGCACGCACACCCTGCGCTCGCCTCAGTCTGTCACCTCAGCCATCGCCGCCATGCAGAGGTTCTACGGCCTGACTGTCACCGGAACCTTCGACCCCGACACCGTTAAGTAAGACAAGCTGAACGTTAATGCTGTTGTTGACTTTGCTTGAGCTGAGTCAGCAACGTAACGGTGAACGTGTGTGACACAGAGCCATGGAGCGGCCACGTTGTGGCGTGCCTGACAAGTTCGGAGCTGAGCTGAAGACCAACCTGAGGAGGAAACGATACGCCATCCAGGGCCTGAAGTGGACCAAGAACGATCTCACGTTCTCGTAAGTCATGCTTTGTGCAAACTGCTGAGTTGGCAGTCCTCGGTAAATACTTTGACGGATGAGAAATGTCTTTTTGGCCCAGAATACAGAACTATTCCCCGAAGGTGGGTGAGTACGAAACCCACGAGGCCATCCGGAAGGCCTTCAAGGTCTGGGAGAGCGTCACCCCCCTGCGCTTCCGGGAGATTCCCTACAGCTACATTCGAGACAAAGTGGAGGAGTTCGCCGACATCATGCTGTTCTTCGCTGAGGGTTTCCACGGCGACGCCAGCCCTTTCGACGGCGAGGGCGGCTTTCTGGCTCACGCCTACTTCCCTGGTAACGGCATCGGTGGAGACACACACTTTGACGCGGCAGAGCCCTGGACCACTGGGAACAAGGATCTGATGGGTGAGGAACCTACAGAGATCTGATGACAGGACAGAACTGTAGAGGGTGTTTTCCCCGGCACATTTTTATTTGAATGACTGTGTGAGAGCAACAAGCCACAGCAGGTCACGACAATGGGAGGTTTCTGGGGGGGGGAAGTTCTGAGCAAGGATTTCAAATTTTGCATCGTCAGCATATTCTGTCTGAGCAATGTTCATGAGAGCTTATGACTTTACAGTTGTTGAGAACTTTGAATCACAGAAGAATTCTCCGTTCGTGTTTATCCAGTTGGAGCGGTGATGCTGTGTTTCAGCATGTTTCTCATCTGTGCTCCAGGGTCACAAACGCTTCGCTGGCGGGGGACAAAACCTACACACCACAGAAGAGCATTGTATAACAGTGGTTCTCTACTGCCCAAATCAGGCAGAAAATGTTACTTTAAAAACTCATTTAAATGAATATTGAGAAAGAAATGCAGTTTTTTCACATGAAACATTAAATGACAGTTACAATAGTTTAAACCAAAGAGTTTTTATCCAAAATAGGCTGGTGACCCACTTTTGGGTCCCACCCGCCAGTTGAGAGTCACTCTTGCATTAGAAGCATTTGTCCACCTGCTGTTGGGAATCAAACCAACGACCAGTGGCACGTTGACCTCACTGAGTTTCATCCCACACTCATCCTAGAAAATAGTTTGCATAACAAAATAAAGCTAATATGCTGCAAACTGCTCTCAATGTTCTGTTATCTATGTCATAAATTATGAAATAGAATTTTAAAAATTATATTTTACCCAACTACAATACAGGTGGCAAAAATGAGGCGTGATAGAAAGTAAGGCGTGTGAGGTGTGTTTCAATGACTCTGGCTGAAGAGTAGCACTCCTCCTATGTTCTATGGTTACCAAACTGCTCACAGGTCCCATTTCACCCGTGACAGAATGTTACAGTAACAGCCGCAAATGGGTGAAAAAAGGAAATGGTCTAGAAAAGTAGATCCTGGGAAACCCTCTTTATGAAAATAAAGAGTTTTCTATTGAAAGCCTGCAGCTGGATGAGAGGATGACTCGCCGACGGGCGGAAATGATGATAAGAAAGGTTCACTCTTTGGAATCTGTGTGGACAGGGAACGACGTGTTCTTGGTTGCGGTGCATGAGTTGGGCCATGCTCTGGGTTTGGAGCACTCCAATGACCCCTCAGCCATCATGGCGCCCTTCTACCAGTGGATGGACACGGAGAACTTCCAGCTGCCCGATGACGACCGGCGAGGCATCCAGCAACTCTACGGTCCGTGTTCGCGGCCACTTCTCCGCACCTCACTTCCTGTCTCGCTGAGCTTGCGTGTCAATTCCCTCTCCGATCCCTGCAGGTTCTGGATACGGCCCTCAGCCTCCACATGTGACCCCTCGCCCGCCACCTCCGACCCCACAGTCTCCACACTTTCCAGATAAGCCGAACTTCGGCCCAAATATCTGCGATGGACACTTCGACACCATTGGTATCTTCAGAGGAGAGATGTTCGTCTTCAAGGTAACACCCCGCCTCGCTTCCTTTCGCCCCGTGTTCAGTGTCACTGACCTGCCTCTGTCTCGTAGGACAAGTGGTTCTGGCGGGTTCGTAACAAGCACGTGCTGGATGGGTACCCCATGCCCATCGGGCACTTCTGGAGGGGCCTTCCCACTCATATTAATGCTGCCTTCGAGCGGGACGATGGGAAATTTGCTTTCTTCAAAGGTGATTGTCAGTAAACAAAAGAAAGATATTAGGTTCTAACGTGACTTGTTTGTGGGGCTCAGGTGACCGATACTGGGTGTTTTCCGAGTCCATCCTGGACACGGGCTTCCCCATGACTCTGAAGGAGATGGGCAGTGGACTACCAAAAGACAGAATAGACGCAGCACTTTTCTACACGCCGACTGGACAGACCTACTTCTTCAGAGGAGACAAGTGAGGACACTCTGTTCGCCTGTCACACTCCCTTTGTCCTATGTCCGTGTGTTTAGACTGTCTTTGTTTTGTGAGGGTGCTCCACTGTCTTTGCATGGTCTCTGTGTGTAGGTCTTAGACCCTCACTGGGGGCACCTCTCAAACTCTTACCTGTGTTTTGGTCCCTTTGTACATGGGTGTGTATCTCCTCTCACTTCATGTTGAGGTCTAAGCAGTAGCTGTTGGGGCAAAGAAACATTCATTTTGTCAAAAGAAAAATGCTGCTGCTAGAAGAAGATTCTAATTGTGGTCCTCATGTCAGGTACTACCGCTTCAATGAGGTCTCCAAGTCTGTGGACGACGGTTACCCCAAGTCTATCAGTGTGTGGCAGGGAGTTCCTGACAATGTCAAAGCAGCGTTCATGAGCAAGGACCAAGGTAGGAGTCTGGAGCCGGAGGTGTTTTCAGCCTAGTTCTCACTTGTCATGTTCTCCTCCCCAGCATACACATACTTCTATAAAGCCAACAAATACTGGAAGTTCAACAACCAGATGATGCGTGTGGAGCCAGGCTACCCCAAGTCAGCCCTTCGCGACTGGATGGGATGCCCCAACGAAGACTCCAAGACGGACGGCGGACGAGGAGGCGGGCACGATAAAGACAAGGAGAGAGAGAAGGAGGAGAAAGACCGAACCAGAGACAGGGAGACGGAGAAGGAGCCAGAAGAGGAGGAGACGGAGGTGCTGATCATCGAAGTGGAGGAGGAGAACACGGCGGGAGGAGGCGGAGGGGCAGCGGCCGTGGTGGTGCCGCTCTTCCTGTTGCTGTGCGTGATCCTAACACTGGCAGCGCTGGTGTTCCTGCGCCGGTACGGCACGCCACGCCGGCTGCTCTACTGTCAGCGATCTCTACTGGACAAGGTGTAGATGCAGAGAGGGAGGACGGGCAGAAAGAAGAGAGGAGCATACATCAGGGGAGCGAAGCAAGAAACATATTTACCACTGTCTTTTGCTCTATCACCACTTCATTTCCCTCTCTCTCTCCTCGACGCCAGCTCATTGCTGTTTGTATCATGACTTTTGACGTGTCTGTGTCCCTCTGCTTCGTCTTGCGCATGCTCCCCACTCATCTGTCCAGGGTTTCCTTTTCTCTCGTGTCGCTCACTTGCGCACTCCTCCACAGTGGCACACCTCCTCACCCTCCACACCAGAGCACAAACCCCCGTCTGTCCAAGTGCTTCTCCGCTTCCTCACTAGTGATGGTGAATGCTGTTGTCATTATTATTTTAACTATTACTATTGTTGTTGTTGTCCTTCGTGTAAAGAATGTGTTTTGTACATCGACATTAAAAAGTCCTGCTGGACAGCGACATACAGTTTTAAAAGTGGCCTTAATTTTATATGTGGGAACAGTGAAGGGGGCGGGGCTTTTGTGACCTTGAAACTTGATTGTTTTTATTTTATATATATATATATTTCTTGACACAATTTTTAAATGAAAATAAATCTAGAGACATGAAATGACTCTTTTTTGTCATTGTACTTGTTTACATTTTGGTGCTAGATATCAGGCAGAGCAGTTTCGCAACAATGATAATAATACTAGTGAGAATGATAATAACCTGGTGGGTCCTCGGTGAGATTGTGTCTGTCCTCATCACCTCTTTCTGATGAATAAAAACCATTTCAAAAGTCATTCCGTGTTTTCACATCTTTCATCATGAAACAGTGTTTTCTTCCAGCTATCCACTGTTAATATCTGGACAGTCAGCTGCTCTGGCTCGGACAGATGAAAATGATAGAACAGGATGTAGTATACTTTCCAGACCTGTGGGGGGCGTTGTTGAGCTCCACCAACGAACAAGAAAATGACATGGGGAATGCACATGAATGCTTGAGTGCAATGCCACATTAGCATAACAACCTGACAGTCTATGGTGTGCAGTGACCACAAGTTAACACTGTTGTTACGAGTCACTCGCCAAACACACGAGAGAGTGACAAGGGACGCGTGTCTTTGCCAGTTTTTAGCAGATCTGAGGTCAAAAACAGCTCATGACAGGAATGCTATTTCTAACGGTGGAGATACAGACATCATCTTGACTTGGACTCTCATCCGAGTCACAACAGAATCGAGCATCATCCCTATGAACAGGACCTGTACTTAGGCCAGACCTGGACACAAAGTACAGCCCAAGAGCCACAAGCTGCTTAAGATTAGCATGAAAATGTTTGCACATGTAGCTTTTTATTTCATCCATTTTCATCATTTATATCAATATTTCAGTCTAAAAGTTTCTTGTTCGGGACTTCATTTCATTCCCCAGTCATATGTTTCTTTATCCACTTTGTCGTTCTCCAAACATTTAATCTCATGTTAAATTATAATGGTTTACTTTGTACTTTAATTTGAAATTTCTGTTTCTCTTCTCCTCATTTTAGGGTTTGCACCTAGTTAACCACTGAAATAGATTTTTTTCATCAAATAAGTACACTTATTAATATTATTACACATATTAATTACTCATATTCTCTTAGATATTTTTTTCTATTTTGTCCATGTTTCATCAACATAAAAAAAAGGCGTTTCTACCATGTTAAGGCTTCATTTCCACTCTGTATTTTAGGTGCAACACTAATTTACACTCTTAATAAATACATTTACAGACCCATAAACAAACTTAAAACCTTCTTCTTAAAACCAAAGTCTGAAACTCTTTTTTTCCTTATCGTATATTCGCATCAAAACTTGACGCATCCATTTTTCATCCTCAATACAGAAAGTGACTTTTACTTTGGTTCAACTTTCCCACTTAATTTAGACTTTTATGTTAAAGGACTCACACTCCTAGTATTCCATCGGTCGGCAAATACAAAATGCAAAGGTCTGTGTCATCTTTCCTCCACATGGCCTCCTCAAGTCCTCCTGGACCTCCAGGTTTTCTGACTCCACTGCTCTGCTGCGCTCACAAAACTGGGGCGGAAAACCAGTACTGAGTCCAAAAATTTAAGTAGAAACAGAGATGAAAACAGTCATGTGAGCGGAGTCTCAGCACAGCAGTAAAACATCTGAGCTATACTGTGAAGGGGGAGGTGTGTGTCTGTGTGTGCGTGGACCAGATGCATTTAGAAGTAAACAATGACCTCATGATTGAATCAGGGTCCCCATCAGTCAGGTATATCCAGGCCACCTAGGGTGAGTGCATCAAGCTTGGCCCAAGCGCAGCCCTGTGGTGGATTACAGTCATGTGAACACGCCCTCTCTGGAGCGGGGAACCGAGGCGTCTCCCTAATTCTTAATGGAGCCAGTAATGGCCCACAGAGATCCGCCGTCACCGTGAGAGTGGGTTTGTGATGTGCCACAGACGCTCCAGGATCTTTGTTCCTGAGGCGAGTGAGAGTCACGAGACTCTCTGTGGGTCCAAACCAAGTGAAGTCACAGTTGGCAGCCGGGGATGAAGCGGAATTCCACAGACAACATCTGGAATTCCGACTGCATCACGAGGTCTGCAGGAGGGTGCAGCGGGGCGGGGGGTGCATTTTACTCGACTTTAATGATCTTCAAGGGCGACAACAGGAAGTCCTGAAGTGGGGTTTGACTCGAAGAACCAGCAGATTGTTGCGCTCAGTCTCTTCTCTCCGAGGAGCTGGATTTCACTTTGATTTTCCGTCTGCAGAATGACTCACGTTCTTCGGCTCGCTGTAACAAAAGCCCCTCCAGCTCTCATTCATCTCGTCTCCAGTTTCTCTGTCCCTGATGATCGAAGCCTGGTGCTGCTTCTTCCAGTTGCTGCATGCTTTAACTAGTTTTTCAGGGTGAAAAAGTTCCACATCTGAAAAATCCTGCAAGTGTTGTGCAACTTGGTCCAACTGCGTAACAAAAAATAATATAATATAATATAATATAATATAATATAATATAATATAATATAATATAATATAATATAATATAATATAATATAATATAATATAATATAAATGTAACAGGACGATCCACAGTTTAGCAAGATACTGACCTGCCAGAGTGAACTGAGGGATGTGGTGAGGTCAAGACTGCAGACTGTGCTAATCCTGCTCTGTCAGTTCAGTGAATCCAGTTAAGACAGCCAGAATCAGCTCTCACAACATTTCACTAAGAGGCACTTCTGGTGAGTCACCGTGTGACAGGCAGGGATTCAGAATGGTCTGCCATGAAGCAAATGATTTTCCTGCTGGGACACGTCCAGAATGTGTGTGTGCGTCTAACAGTGTCAGAAACTTTAATAACCTCCAGTTACACAAGCACACATTATTCAAGACTCAAGAAGAAATCAATTGTTAATCCCTCTTTCCGTTGAATCTGCATCTTTCCACGTGGAAAGTCCTCCGTCCCTCCCTCCCCCCGACACTCATCGGGTCGATCTATTTTGCGTGACCCAGATGTGCCGAGCCCGTTGGCCCCGGTTTGTTCCGTGAGTCTTGGACTCAAAGATTGTTGGGAGCGGTTGTGTTGGTGGTAAAAAACACAGCGCTGTTGCACCTGGACGTGACCCGGATACCGGGTCGAAAAGTCCATGTTGACCCAGCAAGGGCCCCAAAAAACTGCTTCACTCACAGTCCTCGCCCTCATTCATCTGTCGAAGACCGTACCGATCCCTAAAAATCTAAAAACATCTGGTTTCCATATGAGCGAAAGCTCTGTGAGGGAGGACCTGAAGGAGCGTGTGCAGGAGACCGGGTCCGGACCGCTTGGCTTTCATCCTGGGGCGGATGGCAGGGGTCGACCGATCAGATCAGATACAGAGCAGAGAGTGGGAGGACATGCAGAGATCACAGAGGCCACATCTGAAGTCAGCGGGTCTGGAGAGGAGGAGGGGGCCGCCATCCCAGCCAAAACATATTGTTTTTACTGCCCACTGGCCGTCAGCAGAGAGGCCTTGCTCAGCTGACTGGACCCAGGTGGTCCTGCAGCTGAGGTTCTCAAAAACACCAGCATTTGACGCCTTCATGTATTTGACTATTTCTAGGTGGTCATAATACGCAAGCTGCCTGAGTTCACTACACATGCTGGGTTCTGAGGGGGGATATTATGGGATCTCCATGCGATTCTCACGCTGAGTAGGTCTGACGTGCTTCTCCTTTTATGGGTTGCATCCCACAAACAGAAGCAGATATCAACATCGCGCTGTTATTTTGGCCGCATCAACAGTCAGAGTCAGAGGTGGAACGTCTTCCAGCAGTCACTTCTGGATCATATCAGTTGATCCAGGTATGTTTTTCTCCAGCCGTGGCCTGGAAACCCGAACACCCCGTGAGATCACGGCTTTCCAAGAGCAGCAGAGTTAGATAAGATCGAGCTCGGATCAGAGCGGCTTCGTTCAGACAAGTTTACAGCGCCAGCTTTGGATTGATGGTGGTCACGTGAGTGTGCGTGCGCACGTGCGTGTACAGAGAGTGGAGAAGACGAAAACAGGGCTGGTTTTAATCTGCCGCGCCTGATCTTCTTCCAGTTATGTTGCAGCAAGTCACGACACAACTCGCAGACTTCGCTTTCAAAACATGAGGTCAGCAAACAAAGAAGGAAAGAAAGAAACATGTTATGAAGTAGTTTCCACTCATGAGATTTTTTATTATTCTTTAAAAGAATTATAGCTTATAGCAGCCCATGCTCCATCATGGTGCGTAAGAATCGGAAATATGAAAACAAATCATCTTACATAACGCAGCTTTAAGAGTTCAAGTGAGCTCAGTTTGCCCAAGTTCATTGAAATTTGCTCTTCAGTTTACAACAGACAGACGTGCAGCCAGACTTGTGAGGTCATAAACTCGGGATTATTGGGCAGGTGTGCAATCTGTTAGAGATTTGCTACAAAGGGCGGGAAGCAGGTGTCGCCACGACAATTCCATCTCAGGGCAGACAGGCGACCACAATCCAATGCACCTGTGTGAGGAACAGCCAAAGGAAACCACACAATTACAAGCAGAGAACACACAAGAAAAAGGGTGGATCACATGTTGCTGCAAGATTTCTCAGCCAACATCTCACTCCAGCCAGAGACAGTAGACAAACTCCAGTTCTTCTTCTTCTTCTTTCCCTTTCGGCTTCTCCCTTCAGGGGTGGCCACAGCGGATCATCCTCCTCCATCTCACCCTGTCCTCTGCTTCCTCTTCTCTCAAACCTACAAACCTCATGTCCTCCTTCACCACCTCCATCAACCTCCTCTTTGGCCTTCCTCTCCACCTTCTGCCTGGCAGTTCCAACCTCAACATCTTCCTACCAATGCACTGGCTCTCTCTCCTCTGTACATGTCCAAACCATCTCCATCTAGCCTCTCTGACTTTGACTTTGAGTAGACGAACTCCAGTCACTTCCCACATTTATCCTAGGAGGCGAAACCCCCTATTGTGTGAAGTACAACAGGAAGTGAGCGACAGAAGAGGAAAAGACTACGGCAGCACTCTGGGTAAACACGTCATTTATATCACTCTTTTTGAACAGAAACATAACTCAAAAAGTGCTTTATGAAATGAAAGACTAATTGATAGAAATCGAATAGAACTGCATTTATATATAAACAGAATATTCATAGAGAAATAGTTAAATCAAAAACACTCTAAAATGTAGGAATGAACAGGAAATAAACAGTGACACTAGATGTTAAAATTGATGTGAGGTGTCATTGAAACTGCTGTTCAAATCCCGAGAAATCTAGACCAGTATGACACAAGACACACTTTAAAACAACTCAATTGCACCTTGAAATCTTATGAATGATCCAATGACTTCCATTTAGAACTGAGATGCCCGGCTGAGGGATTCTCCGGTCCACACAGAGTCCAGACACACTGGGTTGCATCAGGGCACAAAAATGTTCTGCTCAGCGACCATGGAGCTGTAATTACAGAGGAGCACTGCTGAGCTCTGCGGGATCAACGTCAGGACCAGCGATGGAATTAAAAAAAAAAAAAAAAGGGGCTGGAAGACGGTTCATTGAGGGGCAACGGAGAGTGCAGGAGACAGATGCCCGAGGGTGTTGGTACACTGCGACAGGTTCTGAAGCTTTTGTCTCACGCCCTGCTCTGGTGTTGCAGGACTGAATCACTTCACAGGGCAGGATGAGGGAACTTTGACTGACCCATCTGATCTGGTGGAGATGCTCAGTTCCACTGAAGTGCAAGGTCATATTGCCTCCATGTGGACTGCTTTTGAAAGTGCAGGTGTGTCATATCAGTGTAGTTTCCCAGCTCACTACACACTGGTTCCAGTCTGTCAGAGACGCACTTGTAGGTGTTCAGAAGTCATGTAATGATGGACATTGAAAGGTTTCTTGGTTGACACCTGACAGTAGCCATCGCTTGGTGAGAGCAACTCAAGACTCCACCACCTTAACCTTGTCTTGATCATCTTCAAGATCCTCATTCACCACCTTCGTCTTCTTCTGACACACATCAAAGTGTCTCTAAAGTACAAGTCATGGCAGGTCTCACTCCTTCCCTGTAG
Organism: Synchiropus splendidus; assembly: GCF_027744825.2. Lineage (NCBI taxonomy): Eukaryota > Metazoa > Chordata > Actinopteri > Syngnathiformes > Callionymidae > Synchiropus > Synchiropus splendidus. The sequence goes on along the minus strand of NC_071346.1, from coordinate 14,895,050 downwards.
AACATCCCTTCCTCTCTAGCAGCCACTCTTCTGTCATAAATCACAGTTGTCTCCACCTGTTCCACCCCACCCGCACTCTCCTCTTTACCTCATAGATTTCCTTCAAGATTTACTTAAAAAAAAAAGAACAAAAACGTTACAATAATTTCAAACTTGAATTTTTATTATTTGTACATTCACCACTGATAGGCGTACTCAAAAAGGTCATTTTCAAAATAAAAACAAAACAAACCTGTATACTAAAAATGGTAAAATTATCAAAACAATATTGAAATCACTGGTGAGGAAACAGTGGTGCAGCATCTCCTCTCAGCCTGCGAAGGTTCAGGGTCAGAGGCCCGGCGGATGTAGACGGCGCGCGAGATAATAAATTCATGATAAAAGCGTTACATAAAATGCGTCGGGTGGGATAAAACCAGCCTCTCCACTGGAGAATCCTTCGAACAGTGAGAGAGGGACGCTGCATTAGTAGTTGTTGTCCGGAAACACGCCACAGCTGCCTCTTAAACTGCTTGATTTGAGTGATCTTGTGTCTGTACAAAAAGGCAAACGCACCGATCCTCACATTTACAGACTGCAGAGACCATCTCTTTAGGCAGGACAGCTCGGAGCGCCTTGGACTACACCGAAGGACTCCTGATCCAGATCGTAGAGGCTTTACAAACAGTGGCCACAACTGATGACTGAGAAGGTGAAAATGGCACCTACACGGTGAGCGAACTGCGGCCATGAAAGGAAACGAGATGTACCCAGCGTGCCATGCTGCGACTCCGTCCAAATTTACAAAAACGGATGAACAGGACTTGATGGCCGCTGACAGGAGTGAGACGAACGGCACTCTGGGAAACGACACTGCAACCATCGTGGTCCCTTCTGAGCGTGTGGATGTGCTCTGAGATGGTGATGACATCACTTGGTCCTCTTTTGGGTCGAAACAAAGAAAATGTAGTGAGAGGCGGATGGAAGAGGGTGGTCTGCACAACAGTTCTGTAAGCTGATTGGTCATTAGTGCCGCCGCTCTCTGGGATCGCTACGGCTGCGCGAGCGTCTGCTCCCGCTAGCTCCCGGCCTACGGTAGCCGTCCCTGCGTTTGTCGTCCTCCCTCTGCCTCTCTCTCTCCCTAGCTCGGTCTCGATCTCTCTCGCTTTCGTTCCGCTCGCCGGCGGCGCTTCCTCCATCTTTAGTCTTCTCTTTGCGCTCCTCTTCTCTTTTCTTATCCTCCTCCTCCCTCAGTTTCTCTCGCTCCTTTCTCCGCTCCTCTCTGGCAGCTTCCCGCTGGACATACTGGAAGACACAGACAGCATCAGAAACTAAGCCCATTCAGCCGATGAGATGTGAGACATCCAGCGTTCCTCACCTGCTCCTCTGTCAGTGGAAGCCAGTAGATGCACGGTGCCGCTTTAGTTTTCCGGAACAGATCATCCAGCAGCTTGGCGGGCGGCTCCTCTGGTTTCTCTGTGGACCAAGCCTCATGAAACACCTTCTTCCAGTGGTCAACACTCACCCAGTTGCCAGCCTTACCCTTCTCAGTCTTCTTCTCTTTGCTCTTGCCCCGCTCCTTGCGTCGTCCCTCTCTGGATCTTGACCTCCGGGGTCCGGCCTCCCGCTCCTCTGGAGCAAACTCCTTCACCTTATCCCGGTCCCACTCCCGCTCGGCCCGCGCACGTTCCCGGCGCTCCATTTCGCGCTCGCGCTCAGCCCACTGGTCACGCTCAGGCATAAGGGGCATCAGGCCAGGCACACGACCGCGGCTCTGCGCCTCGGGGTCTGCTACGGCTTTCTGTGGGTTTTTATGGAAGTCCAGCTACAAAGCAGGGAAGGGAAGCGTGTTTGAGAACAAATGTGATTTTCGCCTGTTCGCGGCAGCCATGGGACTTATGGAAAGCTGTGCACCAGCAGATGCATACACATAAAAACACAACACAATAAGGACTTCCATGTCGCTCAGCAAGAGGAATCTACCTTGCTACCCTCCATAGACCAGAGAGGAACCTCACTGACACTACACGAGGAGGAAGAGTGGACCAAACCTACCAAACATAAAACTAACTCCACCTATTGGTCATGAACCTCACCGTGACCATGGCCAAGCAAGTGTCAGGTTTTATTCTTGACATTATTATCATTCGGTCACAAACTACTGAGGTGATATTACCTCGTCCTGCTGGCAGAAGTCAACACTGAGGAACTTGGGGTTGCTCTGAGGCCACTTGACTCCATGAAGGGCTGCGCGTGTTGCTACGGCCTCTTCAGGGTTTGAGTACTGGATGAAAGGGAAAAGCAGACTCATCACCTTCAACTCTCCTTCAGAACAGGCTGTTTTCATGAGAAACAACGTCCCATCCGAGAAAAGAAACACAGCTTTGCAACACTCACAGTGACGAAGCAGTGAGATTTTATCTTGTCGATCCAGAAGCCGTCGTCAATCAGGCTGCCTGTTCTTCCCAGCAGTTCCTTCAGCTGCCCCAGAGTGAAAGGCCTCACCTGGAAGAAACCAGTAACAGACCACATTAGAGCCAAGAGTACTTGGTCACTACACTGAAGCGTCATCCTGCACTGCATGCTCAGTCTAAAGCCAAGTAAAACTACTGCACGTACAGTATGTGAGGTAATATGACAGAAGTATGTTCACTTGTAGAATAAAGCTGCCACAAAACTGGGTTGTACACAAAAAGATGCACAAAATGGAAAATATTTCAGCAAAGAAATCCAACATTATTGCAATAAGTTATTGTAACGTCCCCATTGTTTTTCAGTGTATTTTATTGTTATTGTTATCCATGTATTTTCCTACACAAGTTAGTTAAAATGATACATACAGTTATTGTATGTATCATTTTCAAAATGTAATGCCTGTACTTTGTCAAATTTAGTATAAAATAAAGCCACCACATTCAATCCTCATAAAAACTGTTGATAAAAACAGATCACTAACTACAGATCCACAGCAGATGAGCAGCTTATTGGAGTTATTTGGCAACATGGTAGTAGTGTGTAACCCAGGGGCTACTGAGGTGTTTTCTTACCAGGTTCCGGACGTGCACAATGTTGGAGACTTTGCCCCGTGGCGGGGAGGGCTGCCGAGCAGTGCGGACTGGGTCGTCGATGGTGATGGACACGCCCATCTTTTGCTGGCTGATTGAACGTCGAACAAGTGTGTCACTGGGAGTCACTGTCATGGCGGGAGAAAGGAACACAGGTGACTCAAATGTACTCATCAGACTGTGATGATGGCTAACCAAAGGGCAACGATGCTATTTGCAACCCACCAATGGTTGTTTCTACATTATGGCTGGTGTGTGAGGTGGACTGGGGTTCCATGGCTTCTGGGAGAGAGATGTCCATCTTCTCTTCAGGTTCCTTTTCTGTGCTCAACGGAATGTCATTCTCTTCCGTCTCCTCAGAGACGATCGCCTTTGCCTCTTGTTGGCCATTCTCTTGGCTCTCTGGGAGCACCACCTTCATGAAAGAAAGTTTTTAAAATGACCATTTTTTCTTCGACATGTGTCTTGTTTACCACCACAGATGACCCACCTGAGTGACTGTGCGTCGGATCTGGAGGTCCTGATCAGGGCTCTCTCTGTCCTCATCCTCAGCCCCAGACAGGACGGCTTCTTCAGGGTACAGGTCTACCACTGCGTCTTGGCCCATGCAAGGTCGAATGTCTGGAATAAGAGACTGGGGGGGGAAACAAACCATAAAAAGAGTATAGTAAGAATGGTGATACTCCTTTGCTATGATTCAGATTCATTTTTAAAAGTCAAAAATTGCTGTCTGCCATTTTGTAACTTCACACAATGTCCTGACATGAAAGGGCAGTCTCTTCAGGACGCATACACGGAAGGTACTAAAACAAAGATGGTGGAGAAGGAGATGCAACCAGCTCCATCTACGGTAAATGCTGGGACCACAACAAATGCACGGATTCACACAGTAAGACATCTCCCAGAACACATACACTGATGCCTCTCATGCATCACAGACAGAGGACTAACACAGCTGTACCACAGCTTTACCAAGAGACTAAAAGAACAGACTCAAGAAACTGCACTTTACTCAGGATTTAAAAGGCAACATGTTTGATGGAACATTATTACTTTTAAAATAAAGAGGCACTTTTATTTACTTAGTTACTTAAGCACTGTGACATTGCTTTGATGTAAGAGCTGCAACAATTCCATCCAAGCTTGGATATACTGTATGTTTAAACCTTGTGGAAAAGACTCTCCATTTGTCATTAGATGTGGTCATGATCAGAAATCATAATGAATGAAATTGTTATGATTCGAATAATTGATTATGATTTGACTAGTGGGCCCAAAATCTGAATCGAATCATGAGATGGCATAAGATTCCCACCCCACTTCAGAGTATCCGCGCACAAGAGTTCAACATCAACCTGTTCGATGAGAGATGCGGGGCTTAAGGAAGCTTACATTGTTAAATGCTATGGTGCTTTTGTGTTTCAACAAGGCACAGGTTGAGAAATGCAGAGCAAATACCTTGAGAGAATCTGTGGTGATGCTAATGGAGGGTTTTTTAGCTGTGACTGCCGTGCTGGATCCCCACCGCCGTTTGCGTCCGGCCATGGACCCAGAATCCTGCTCGCCCTCAGTGCTTCCAGGTCCTGGTGATTTACTGCCTAATGTAAAGTCAAAAAATCTTAGTATTAGAAGCATTGTTAATTAGAAAGGGGGTATACATTTATCTGAACTCAAATCCAACCAGAAAAACCCAACTTTTGTCAATGCAATGACAAACATAACACACAGATTATATGGGATGAAGGAATAGTAAATCAGGAAGTGGTACTCACTGCTTAGAGAGATCTTGCGAGCTGGGAAGGCTTTAGGTGTCTGAAAGAGAGAATAAAACAATGACGATCTAAAGGTCTAGAACTTTATGTGGTTTAGTCATTTCAGCAGATTATACACTTCAGGAATTCAGGGTAACAACTTCCACAGTTAACCACGCTTTGATCAGTGGATGTAGAGAGAATAAGGAATACTTATAGGTGCTCCCCATGCCTTGCTATGCCTTCAGGATGGATGCCAGAAACATCAAGCAGGAAGACATTACTGTAGCAGCCGTAGTTAACAGAACTAAGAAAGTATAGTCACCAGAGATTTTGGTTTCAAGCTAGTCCTTTTGTCATTTGAGCATTGCGGAGGAGTGTCTGCTCTCCAACTGAAAACTGGAAAATCCTGAACAGTGAACAGGATTTGTGACTGCTGTAGTCTTCACTAAAGAGGTCTCACCATCAGTGCTCAGTGAATAGCCACGCTATTTATAAAAGGTTTGACTTTGCAGCCTAATTCTGTTGAACTGTTAGCGCTCAGCTAAATATAACACAAGTGCAAGCAACATTTTTGGGAAGAGGAAAAGAAGCGGAGAATAAAGCTGCTGCACTAATGACTAATGGGAATATTTTTCCAAAGACAGGAGCAATATGGCTGGCCATATGGTTCATTAGTTCGAGACACCAGCTTCCAAATGTCTTTGGCCAAAGCAGTACTTGCAAGCATTCCAGTCAACAGTAGTGCATGCTGTTTGGATTCAATGAGTTAAATCTGCTAGGTACAAATGAGGACAGATGGGCTTCTGGCTTGTTCTTAAATCTGAACCAAGGTCAGGTGGCAGAAGACCTCAATACACAGTTGCTTCTCAATCCTGCTTCTGTTTAGCACAAGATTGTAAGAAGACGTCCAGAAATAGATCTTTATCTTAAAAAGGCAATTCAGCAACAAAACATCAAACTGATATGCTTCTGAAAGTGAAGACAGAGAGCTTAAACTGTGGCATAATCCACAATCCAATACAATCAGATGCAATGTCTTACCTCCTCAGGGCTCTCCAGACTTTTCTTTGGCTCTGCCATTGTAGACTCAGTCACATGTCTGGAAATAAAACGAGAAGGAAATGAATGGATGAAAAGAGCCATCATATGTTTCGAGAAGGAGAGCTTCGAAAGAGGAAGTCATTTCAACAGTCAATAAAACCAGCCTATGTCCATATCCAGGCACGGTCCTGGGTAGGAAAGCAACATTCAAACTAGCCAGGCACACATCATACACCAACAAAGGAAAGCATACCCAGTTATATCTTGCTCTCCTTTGCTGAGCCTTCTCTCACTCTCCATCTCATCGCTGGTAGGCACAGATGAGGGGTTCTGAAGACCGACAGGCAAAAACATGAAGTCTTCTTCCCAACTACATTTCACAATGATTATAACAGAATGAATTATGGCTAACACCAACAAACCTTTTGCTCTGCTTCCTTTGAAGGTTTCTTCACAGATTCAGCTTGGGTGGATGTTTTACTGCTGCGTTGGGGTGAAGAGTCCCTCTTGGGTTTCCGATCCTATAAAATAGAAAGGAAAAAAGACATGGGTTTCAAAAACAGTACATTTCACCTGGATTCTCACACTATATCAAAGCAATTCTGTCAAAACTTGGTACTGTGCAACGAGTGTACTGAAGGTAATGACTCCAAGTATTACGTATGATTATGTTTTGAGGAAAATTAGGAAAAGCAATTGTTAACTATGAACATTATTCCAGTTCCATACACTTATTATTAGTCTTAAGCATTCACATCTATTCTTCACTCTGCCAACAACCACTGAGCAAAACCGGGTTTACAAGTTTGGGGAGATGGATCGTTTATGTTCTCTTTCATCTTTCAGTCAGTTGACTGAGAGGCCTTTTGTGAAGAGATTCATTTTATGTCTTTTTTAGCATAAGGATACATGCTAACATGCACAGTTACTGACATTGTGTCAGCCATATGCTCGCAAGAGTAATAGTCATATAACCAAAATCCTTGTAATCGAGGCAATTACTTGTGTGGTGTGGTGTGTTGTTTCAACACGCCAGTGGGTCGATAAAGTGGCGCATTACAATTATGTATAGAGTGTCTAGCATTGTTTTGCATTTTAACTTGCATTTACTGGCTTCAATTCTTATGCAGCAGCAGTAATGTGGTTGCATCCCAACACGACGATTCCATCAACTGTAAAACATTAACACTCTGTGTGTAGTCAGCGGATCTTTCTACGCATTACTTACCCGTCTCTCCCTGGAAGATGTAGAACTAGAAGAACCAGATGATGATGATGAAGATGACGATGAACCAGATGATGAAGACTCATTGGAAGATGATCTCTCTCTCTGTTTCTCATTTTTCATGGCTTCTCTTCCCCTGCCCTGGCCCAAATGTGAAAGATCCATGCTTTCATTGTTATCTTCAACTGTCTTTGACCCTTCAGCCTCGGCTCGCGCTCTGGTGACTTGGTCAAGGCTCGTGGCTTCTTTTTTGGAATGCTGGCCATGTGCAGTGGCAACAGCAGTCTCTTCCTTTTGCTCCACTCCAAGAGAATTCTTTAGTTTGGAATTTTCATCCTCAACTACCTGTTGTGCCTCAATGTTAGCAGGAGAAATTAAAGGAGTGGACTTGACAGGGGAGAATGGCGAAGACGAGTGAGGTTGAACTGGGGGCTCCCTCGAAAAGCGGAACTTCTTATGGGATGGCTGAGATGCTGGAAGGGACTCAGCAGCTTGGACTTCGCTAAGGCTCTGTGGAGCACATGCTCCTTCTCCTGAGAATGTAGAGGAAGGAGTAGGCGGAGAGGTGAGGTCGTCCCGACCACGTTTGGATGGAGGCAGTTGACTTTCTGTGGAAACCAGCTTAGCCCTCACCTCATGTGACTCCATCTCACTTTTGAGGTTGTTATTAGTCCCTTTCTGAACTTCAGACGAATTGATGTTTTCAGACTCTAAAGCTCTATTTTTATCAAAATGTTCCAGTTGAGCCCTCTCCTTTGCCAACCGATCATTTTCCAATCTCTCCATCTCTAGCCTCTCTTTCTCCACTCTCTCCTTTTCTGCTCTCTCCCTCTCCTTTTCCACTCTTTCCCTCTCCAATCTTTCTTTTTCCGCCCTTTCCCTTTCAAGTGCTGCCCGTTCCCTCTCCTGTCTCTCCATTTCTACTCTTTCCCTCTCCATTCTCTCTCTCTCTAGTCTCTCATTTTCAGCTTTTTCTTTCTCCAACCTCTCCTTTTCTATTCTTTCCTTTTCTGCCCTTTCTTTTTCCATCCTCTCCTTTTCTGCCCTCTCTTTTTCTACCCTTTCCTTCTCCAACCTCTCCATCTCTAATCTCGCCTCCTCTGCTCTCTTCGCCTCCAACCTCAGCATCTCTTCTTTTTCCTTTTCCAACCTCTCTCTCTCTTTTCTTTCTTGTTCCAAAGCTCTCTCTCTTTCAATTCTATCCTGTTCCTCCTTCCTTATCCTTTCTTGCTCTATTCTTTCCCTCTCAAGTTCTAACCGCTGTTGCTCCAGTCTTTCTTCCTGCTCTCTTCTAATCCTTTCCTGTTCTTTTCGCTCAGCCTCCTGTCTTTCCCTCTCTTTCTCTTTTCTTTCTTGTTCCAAAGCTCTCTCTCTTTCAATTCTATCCTGTTCCTCCTTCCTTATCCTTTCTCTCTCTATTCTTTCCCTCTCAAGTTCTAACCGCTGTTGCTCCAGAAGTTTTTCTTTTTGAATTTGTTCCTGCTCCAGTCTTTCTTCCTGCTCTCTTCTAATCCTTTCCTGTTCTTTTCGCTCAGCCTCCTGTCTTTCCCTCTCCAGCCTCTCTTTCTCCAGAGCCATTTCTCTCTCTTTTCGTTCCTGTGCCAATGCTCTTTCCTTTGCCTCTCTCTCTCTCATCTCCTGCTCCTCCTTTTGCCGTTGAAGTTCTTCCTCTAGAGCCCTTTGCCTATCAAGTTCTTTCTGTCGTTCCTCTTGTTCTTCCCTTTCTTTAGCCAGCGCCTGCTCACGCTCCTGTCTTTCTCTTTCAAGTTCCTTTTCCTTTTGCAATGCTTTCAATTGTTCCTCTCTCTGCACAGCAATAGCACGTTCTCGCTCTTCTTCCAAGGCTTGCTGTTGTTCAAGATTTCTCTGTCTTTCCTGCCTTTCAAGTTCAAGAGTCTTTTCTCTTTCACTCTCAGCGTCCTTTCTCCTTGCTTCTGTTGTTGTGGTCTTGAGAACACTCGTATTGGGAGTAATGGCGGCTGTGTGACTACCACTGATGGCTGCATGAGTGACAGCACTTGTCATATCCTCCGAAGGGTCACGGGCTGTATTCAGTGCCGCGGCAGAACTGTTGTTGCATTGCCCGTCGCGGCCGTGCCAACCTGCTCCAGAGAAAGCACCTTCCGACTCCATTTTACGTGCCAGTAAGGTCAAGGGGCCGGGTTTGCGTTCAGCCTTTCCACCTCTCTGTGGCTCAGGGCTGCTACTTCGACTCCCACTGCTAGAAGAACCAGAGCTGGAGGTGCTTGGTGAGCTCCTTGCGGGGGCTACCTCTGGACTAGGAGGACTCTGTTTAGGGGTATCAGGCAAAGGAAATGATAACTCTGGTGGTGGTGAGGGAGGAGGAGTTGGCTGGCGAAGTTGAGGTGACAAAAGGGGAGGAGGGATGTGCTGCTGCTGGGGTTGACAAGAGGCTCCAGACCTTTCTCTGGTTGCAGGCCGTCTTGGTGGTTCTCTGACATTTTTTCGACGCATGCTGCGGTCCCAGTCCTCATCATCGGCATCTTCCTCGCCATCTTCACTGTCGTCATCGCTGTCGACGGCAAAATTACTAGCCGCAGCAGGTTTTTCTTGCCGTTTCATCAATTTGGCAGAGGCAGGTGGTCCAGGTACATCAGGCTCCTGGTTACTGTTGGTCTCTCCCTGGTGTTCACCAGAGGGGCCAGGTGGTTTATGTTGACTGCTTACAGCTTGCGCCACATCCTGGTCAGGGGAAAAACAGGGTCCAAGCATTATTTAGCTAGATGACAAAATGCAAGTTGTAATAAATAATACTGATGGAGAATCAAAACCTATTTTACAGACCTCAGCTTGAGTTGAATGTGATGTGTTGTTATTGACTGTGTGGTCTTCTTGATCTGTATAGAGAGAGTTATCCAAATAAACCAGGAAAAATGACACTCAAGTCCACTGAAATACTTCAAATACAAACCATTTGTTTCATAAGCCTCCCGGGCTTCTCTTTCCAAACGTTGTCTCAGGAGCTCCTGCTGCTTCGCCAGATACTGCTTAATAAAGCTGTTCTGGCTCATCTCCTCACCAATCTTAACACAGACATCAAATTGCACCGTTATATTAATTCATATCATTTCAAAATTCACTATTTTCTAAACAACATTTGAAAGACATTACCTGGGAATTTGGCTGCAGTCCGACATGAGGAGTGGATGTTTTCTGCAGATTCTCCAGCATGAGTGCCTGTCATTTAATCACATTTGACAAAAGCTGAAGCAGTTTTTGATATAAATATGACCATCTTACTCTCATAGTTCAAAGTGATTGATTTACATACCAAATATTAACCACGTAAAAGGCCTCGGCAAAGTGCGGCCCTTTGACTGTACTTATGTGGCCCTCCTGTCAGAATGGAACTATAGAACTGCCTTGTCTTGTGCATTGTTTTCTTGTTCATTATGACGGAACTGAAACATAACTTTTTCGTTTTAAGGAGTATTTCTTGTCTCTTGAAGGTAAAATTTGAAATGTATGAGAATCCGTAAATGTAATGCAGTTTAAATTAAATAAAACACAACTAGCCAACATTTCATAATCACACATGATGTCATCCTGACTTTTATTTTCAATTTTCTTTTAGCCGCCTTTCTTTGGGTTTGACGACCCCTCTCAATGGTCACAATATATAACCTAGCCCTTTAGGAAATTGAATTGCCACCTGTGATGTCAAACCATCCAACTATATGGAGGCAGATATGTCCAAACGTCAAAGCAAATTTCAATACTAGTCAAATTTTAGCCTAGGTGTCATTATTAGATAAGTAACCTCATGGAAGACTATGAAGAAACACAATTGCAGGCAGATTATTTTACTGAACGAATAGTATTAGTCACAGTCCAGTATTGAACTTAAGCAAGACACATGATTTGACACGACACGAGACAATGCTAGGTAGGGATGCACTGATCTCGATCCTGGTATTGGCCATCGTCCCGATTCCTCTTAAAGTGGGATTGGGCATCTGTGAAAAATAGCCGATCCTGGCATTTGAACTTATTGCTTAGTGCTCATGTGGACGTCACACACAGCACCCGTCATCATGATAAAGTGGCAGCAGCTAACAGCAGATACAACATAGCTGCAGCCGAGTTTTCAATTTACACCTGAAGCTCTGGCAGTTCTCCACTCAGTCACGCGAGGATGTTTTGATCGCGAGATTCTTGTTACATTTAAAGAGACCAGTAACTGAGGATGAGATTTATTTAGGCTTGCCATGCAATTGTGGATTACTATTTGTCGTGGACTTGGATGAATGAATGGATGGACGGATGGATGGATGGATGGAAGTCCACAGCAGCTGCGCACATATGCACATATGAAAATGCTAAAACTAATGAGCTTAGATCACGTGTCAGACACATGGGTGGATCTGATCAAATCTTAACTGTTGAGTTTCTTGTGTTTAAAGTACAATTAAAACTACGCTCCTGAACTATTGTGCCACGCTTTGGTTTCGGTTGCATACAGCGCGGAGCTGCAGCCCATGCTGGGATTTTCCTTTTGCTCACGCAATGAAATGCGAATCATGTCGACACATTGAGTTTTATTATGAAATTTTGTGCTGGATTCACATCACTTTTCACAGGTTGACTTCCTATCTGTTCATTTCTCTCTATTCCAACTTAATTCTACTAGAAATAGAATCCTCGCCGATTTGAAGCGCTGCTGCAGCAGTTCAGTAGCGCTGGCAATATTTGGTAAACACCACTTAAACAAGTTTAAATAAACACCAAGTTTGTAATTCCAAATGAGGTCATTTTTGCCTTTAAGGATGACCAGTGTTATCGCACTGCATGGATAGAAGGCAAGTTCACTCTATTTTGTTACTAGGTATCGGATTGGTATTGGTCGAGACCCATAGCCCAGGTATTGGGAGCATAAAAGTTGGATCAGTGCGTTCCCAGTGCTAATCACTTCACATTACTTTATATCAGATTTCAGGAACTTTAGTCTTATGACTTTTGACTGCAGATAGCAAATATTACATTATATTTCTAGTTTTGTAAATGGCAGCAAGTCCAAATTTGAAGGATGTTAGAAATGGAGTCACATGGTACCTCTCGAGAAGATGGCGAGCAACCATCAAAGCAATTCAAATTCCTTCATTGCTCATTTCCTAATACAAACCTTTGATGTAGATCGCAAACATTCGGTTATTTTTCTTGTTTTATACATGGCCGTCTTTCCTTTGAACTCAGATGACAGAAACGGTGTTGTGTGATGCTCTCTTAGATCACGCAATGACTGCAGTTGTCTCATATAAAAGAACAATTCAAATTCAGTTCTTGCAGTTCTCTTAAATGTGCTTCAGTATTTTTACTTTGAGTGATCATGGTTTATTTTTATTAAACTAATTGTGTAAGGAAACACAAGACAAAAATAACCCTAGAATTTGATCCTGAAAGAGATTAAAAATATGTTGATAAACTGTACAGTACTGTAACATATGTTACCCAAAAGAAAGCAAATAGTAAATTCTGTGAAACAGAAGTGTAACAGGAGTCTGAGTAATTCTGATCCTTGCGAGAGTTAACTCAGAAGTAGTTAAAGTTTCAAACAAAATGTTATTTCATGTTTTGCTTTAAAAAAAAAAAACAAAAAACGAATAGGTCAAACCATTCCAAAACACCTTTTTGCTCTGCTATAAGTGAAGGTTCAACCATGACGATATAAAACAAAATCGTGGACATATTTCTAGATGTGTCGTTTAAAAGTTGCATTACACCACTTATGAATCACATGTCTCGTCCACATATCTGACCACATGGGGTCAACAAAGTGCATCAGATATTACTTGTCAATAGTACACCACACGAGCCACAGGTTCGATGGAATACCGTGCGTCTTTTCATAGTAACGATTGGATCGAATGAAAAGCAAATCCCGGACTAATCCGTGGAAGAAAAAAAACATCGTACTGTGCCGCCAAGAGAACTGTGTCTTCTGGTCGCGATGTAAACAAACCAGCGCGTTACCTGCGTTTGCTCAAATCCACTTGAACCGTGCAGTAGCTAAAAAGGTAGTTTTTGCCTGTAAGCAATTGCTACAATGGAGTACGACTGGCTTGTTTGGCGTGTTACATTCGCTCGTGGGTGAAGAGTACTATGGGCGCAACTTCCCGGCTAAAGTAAACAGCACTTGTTTCAAACACCGTTTAGCATCCAGCTCGCTAGGGCCACCGCCGAGCGAGCTAACAGGCTAACGGAACTACACCACACTATTTGAGGTTAACAGCTAACTCAAATCAAACGTTCGGCGTGAGCGCTATATCCACACCGGACCGCGAGCACAACTATTTATCGAGTACCGACGAACGACTGCATTCAACTCGGAGAGTGTAGCTTCCCGCTGCCCAGAGTTGTCGGCCCTCGAGAGAGCATCAGCCAGATTCAACCAACATGTTAGTTCGCAGCGAAGGAAGCAACGCATTTCGAGCGAAAACTCACCCCTTTGAGTCTTTTGACCAGGGCATTTTTCTGTCCACTTTTGGACAGGCCCCTTTCCTCAAGAGCAGCCTTTAGATCTGCTACACGGAGGGACTGGAGCGGTCTGCCGTCCAGAGTAACATCTTCAAGGTCCGCCATTTTCCGTTCCTCTAGTCAGTTCCCAGCGAGAGCATCGAGCCACGCCTTCCCGCTGCCTACGTCACTATGGACTATTTCCCCCCGCAAAAAAACGTATTTCTCTATTTATCGTAAGCAGAGACACAAAGTGTCTTTTTTCTCCTATTCTAGTTTTTTAACAACATAAAATATAGTTGTTCATTTTCAAACAAAAGGCGGTGTTAGTAGCTACTAATAATAACAATCGTATTACTACACATTAAAAAAGTGTAGTAATACGGTTGTATTCAATTGTATTCGACGTACATTTAGATGAAACAAATAATCTACTAGATGGTTCAATAATTTCGTTTTGCTATTAAGGTGGCTGTTTGCGCATTTCCTGCGCAGCCGTGATCCCTATACAACAACATTGGACTACTTCCTGTATACAAAAGCCAGACGGATTAACCTAGTTCTGTATGTATGTGTTGGACCTTCCAAGTGTACTAATAGTGAGGTGATGCTTGTTCGCTACGTTTATTAACGAGACACGCAGTTGTACAACGTTTAGCCTACAAGTACCGCCGTGTTCAAGCAGTTCAAATGGCGAGACAACGACACTGTTAACCGACGCCAGCCGGCCGGGCGCCGCGAGAGACCTATTGACCGACATACTCAGGATACGATTCGATCGTCGTCCCGAGCCATGTGGTTCAATCAAGTCGACGGTGGCTCCAACCCCCTGCAGTCCAGCGAGAACTTCAGACATGCTGCAACCCAGTCAAACATGACCCCCATCAGAATGAGTGCACCAGCGATGGGAGGACATGATGTGTCAAGTCTGAACTTCACTGGTTTCTCCACCACAATGGAGAACTTTCCATCAGTTCCACAGAGTGCCACCTGCCCGCCAAGTTTAGAGACGCTGTCCTGCTCTTCTCCAAGTGCTGGACAAGTGAGAGAGCTGGATCCAATCTCCTACATCAGCCTGCAGGAGCAGCGCTGTGTCCTGAGCTGGTTCCAGTCCTGGACCCCACCACAGAGAGAACGGTTCCTGCAAGATCTACTGGGAAAAGCGGTGCCTGGGAAAGTCTGCTCCCTTTTGGATAGTCTCAGTACTCTCCAGGTATATTTTGGCAAATGCATAACCTAGAACCTCATCGTGTCGGTGAAGAAATATTGGTTGTATTAGAATTTCTGTATTCAGCAGACTGAAACAATACAATGCAAGATACAGTGGTACCTCGGTTTTCAACCACAATCCGTTCCAGACGGCCGTTCGAGAAGGGATTTGTTGGAAATCTGAATCGATTTTTCCCATTACAATGAATGGAAAAAGAAAGAATGCGTTCCAAGCCTTAAAACAGGCTTTTGTAGGAGTGAATGTAGAGTGTCTGCTGCAGGTGCGCTGTTCCTCTATGTGTGTGGCTGCTGCATGTGGGAGGGGTTGCCGAGTGAGTGAGGTCTCTCCAGAAGTGAAGAGGTGCCCGGTGCGTGTCCAGCTCTGAATGTGCGCTTCTGTGCAGTTTGGCTGTGACAAAGTCATAAACCAAGTCACACTCTGTCCCAGACTCGCCTCATCCCTGTCCCAGCTCCAGCCCACAACAGGACATCAAACCCTGGAGTGAGCGCTCCAGCCTCGGAGGTGTGGAGAGCGAGCTCCTCCACTGTGACACTCTACCACGGTCCAGTGCGGAGACAGGAAAGGTTTTACACCTCAATATGAAGAAAAAACAGTCAGTAAATGTAGCTAACGGGACACGTCTGCTTACAGAGGCTGCGCTATACACAATAACAAAGCGCGTCGTGGGTCAGTGGATTGGTCCGTGCATTCTTGTTTGAAATCCGAAGCAAAAAAATGTCAAAATTTTTGTTTGAACTCCGATTTGTTCGAAGTCTGGGACGTTCGAAAACCGAGGTACTGCTGTATTGTTGTTCACCCCTCAGGAAAGCATGTCCTTCAAAGGCCTGCATAACTGACTTTCGATGTACACTGATGCTCTCTTTAGGTCATAACTAACACCTGATGTTTTACGTCACCGTTGCTTGTACTAAGCAAGAGTTTCCTGTGATGTGGTCTTGACTTCTGTATCCTCTCCAGGTGAAAGACAGACTGCCAAACATATTTGAATGTCAGCTTCGGCTGTGGAGCCAGTGGTTCGAGTCCTGGGGAGAAGACGAGCGCAATCATTTCTTGCACATCTTGGAGGAGAAAGATCCAGTATTTGTTGCTAATTTCTACCGAGGTGTAGCAGCTACTGCGGGAAGAGACTAAGTGGTGCGGTAGATGGGCAGGATGATTGATGTTTCTTACTAAGAATGTGCATTTAGAATGTTTTGAAACTTGTAAAAAAAAAAAGAAAAAATCTGAGAAAAAAGTCACTTGATATCATAGGGCTACGAGATGTCCGTTTTTTTGTAAGCAATATCCAAACATTGAAAATCTGACCGGAAGGAGTCGGGCAGTTTATTACCTTATTCATCATGGTAAAATATGTATTTTGAGAGGTGATGGTTGAATGGCATGTTCATTTTTTAAATGGTCTTTTTGGTAGATGTACACACATGAATAAAAACATTTACATTTACTTTTGTTTATTGCAAAGCAATGGTGGATGTTTTGTGTGGTCGGATCAAATCTCATTTGCAAATCAGCAAGAACTGTGTTTTCAAAGTTCAGTAATTTAAAAAATGCTTGTAGTATATACCAACATGTTTTCAAGCAGCAGAAAATCTATTGTACCACTGACAGCTTTTTTCATGTTTAAATATTTTTTAAACATGTTTCCTACACAGCCCAAAGGGGTTGAAACGCATTTCGCTGTCGTTTGCATAACCTGCCATCTAAAAAAAAAAAAAAAATTCACTCATCCTCAGATTATTCTCTTGACATACAGCGTGCATCTGATTCATATATTTGAGCTTTATTTTAATTTTAAAGAAAATATATTTTATTTTAGGCATTATTGTTATATAGGATGTACATAAAGATTATTTAGAATTTTAAAAAGATCACAAGGCATATATTAGATGTGTTTTTTCAGTTGTGTTTATCACACCTTTCAGTTAGATCTGCCATTATAAAGATAACACAAACTATCAGAACCCACCTTTGTAATAAAATTATTAGTGCTGTCAGTCGATTAAAAAAAATAATCGAATTAATCGCATTTTTATGTCATATCTGCTAAAGGTCTGATAAAGAATTTGAGTTCTAAGATATAAAAAAATTGTCGTGCATGACTAATCAATTGAATACAGTAAGAAGAGAAGATTTGAAATCCAATTTTTTGCTTCTGTGCTTCATAAAGAAATCCAAAAGTAAAGATCAAGCACGTCCACAACCCAGTGAGGCCAGGTGCATTATGCAAAAATTTAAAACGAATACAGCAATACAGTGAAATAAGTAAAATAGAGCTGTCTTCAAAAATGTAAAACAAACAGCATTACAGTTAAATCAATAAAATAAGGCTGTTTTCAAAAATACAATAATAATAATATAATAATAATAATACAAATACAGCGATACAGTTAAATATATACAATTCTGAAATAAAATAAGATTGTCTCAAATAGGCACTTAAGCTCAATATGCCAATTCAAAAATGAATAATAGAAGTATAACACACCTCTAAATGAGGCAAAATGAAGAACCGTTGATACTCATAATTACACGTAACACGTTAAATTGCGGCGTAATAAATTAATCGAATTAACGCGTTAAAATGACGGCGTTAAAAATGATTCTTTTGTTGGAAATAGTAGCCATTTGCAGTCGTGGAATAAAGTACATTTTGCCTTTTAGTTATCCTTTCATGTGCTTCTGTAATACTTTTGCAAAATTATAAAGTAACATTTTTTTTTTTTTTAGAACGCGTAGATCGTAATTCTTCGAAGGTTTGTCCAAGTAAACATGCCATCGCAAAGAAGATGGTGGTTCAACCTGCGCATGCGTGTTAGTCAGGCGCAGATCGTGTACGTGACGCCTCTGCCGTCGCAGTGAGCGTCGTTTAGCCTGGCAGGCTGCAGCAGCGCGGACCGTCGACTCCGACCGTTGGAAGACGCTCACCTCTTCTTCATCCGGTGAATATGAGTTGAATAATCAGTTCCTGGAGCAGGTGAAAAACACAGGCAGTCATTTTCTATCCTGTCCAGCTTCGCAGCGTGTTTTAGCACAGCGGTATTGTTCCGAGTTTTGTGAGGAGTCTGACAGACATATGGCAATATGGAACTGTCTGACAACAGGTTTATATAGCATTGTTAACTGTGTCTTACGGACATGACTTTCAAATGCATGACTTCTATGAATGTTTTTAGGTTGTTCAGGTCGTGTTGAATCACTATTACCGCATCAGATGTTGTGCAATAATGACGTTCACCACTCCCCCAGAACTTTTCACTGATGTCAGTGCATATCAGTGAAGGCGGAGTGGACTCCTCCTTCACAAGTTGGACTCTGTCTTGAGTGAGTCTGATGTCGCTGTTGTGTAACTCTCAGATAGAAGATGGCCTTGTCTGGCTGGATCTGTGTGGTAACCGGGGCCTCCAGGGGTATCGGAAGGGGGATAGCTCTCCAGCTGTCTCAGGCTGGGGCCACCGTCTACATCACTGGACGCCAGGAGCGGACTCTCAAACAAACGGCTGCCGAGGTGAGGTCACCTGGTGATCCTCGATTTACAGTGCACAGTTCAGTTTCTTCTGCTGACAGTGTCTTGGATTCATTGACATGTGGAACGCAACAGGTGAAGGAGCGAGGTGGAGACTGTATTCCAGTCATCTGTGACTCCACCAACGATAAGGACATAGAGGCGCTTTTTGAGCGGGTCAAGCAGGAGAGGAGTGGCAGGCTGGACCTCCTGGTGAATAACGCCTATGCAGGAGTGCAGGTTTGCCTCAGTTCACGGCCTACTCACTGGGACTGATGCAACAATGAAATAAATATCCTTTGCGGCAGGACATCTTTGAAAACATGGGAAAGAAGTTCTGGGAAACAGACCCGTCTATTTGGGACTCCATCAACAATGCTGGGCTCAGGTATGAGGAACTGCACCGGTCCAGTAAGTCCACATGGGTCACACATTGGCACTGCACTTGCACTTGTATGATCATGAATAGAAATTACAGGTGTCTTGATGCTGTTATGACACTATTATGACACTATGTCAATGTAAACACAGATCTTTTTATCCAGTTTTATCAGATTTCTTGTTAGGGTTTCCCTTTGCCGAGCTGTTGGTTGTGTTGCAGAACATTTCTCTTTCATCTTTGAAGTGAGCTTCACAAACGTTACATCATATTAGATTGCCTTTTTGCATACAATCTATGGAGAGGAATTTCATTCTGTCTGTCATAAACGTGAAATCCAGAACAAAACATATGTTGAATTGGGACCAAAAATATCTAATGAGAAACAAACCATGAAATGAAAACAGATATTTTTAAAACCAAATATAAAAGTAGTTGGAGTCTTGCGCCCTCGCGTGGTAGAGTGTCAGACAGCACTACCCACGCTGTCTGATAAGCGGGTCTGTCTCTACCTTCCACCTAACATGAGCCTGGTTCAAACAAAAATCACTCAGTGAGAGAGAGCTGTAAGCACAGAGCAGTAAGTTCAGGAGTCCTCACAAACCGTGGCAAATCCTGTCTTGTGATTATTTCACCCTGAGGACAGTTTATTCTTGGTAGTCTGCAGCAGCCCTTTATTTATGGTAATATGAATTTGTAAAATGAGCTAGTGCATTGCTCTGCCAAGCCACTAATTTTTCACCCAAAATGTGATTTTATATACAAACACACACACACACACACAAATATTTTGCATCAGTTTGACAAAGTCTCAATACATCACGATGGTGGGTTCTGGTGGGTCTTATTTAACCTTATTTAAACTAAAGCTCTTTTAATGTCTTGAAAATATTTGTACAAGAATTTCAAGTACATTCAAAGTAGTGGGAACCCTGGCCATTGTGTAGCGAAAAACATCCCGGAACAAAAGCAAACAGATGCTTTTGTTTGCTTTTGTTCAGGGATTCCTCCATGTTTGTTGTTGTTGTTATCATCCTAGCTGCCACGTGTCTTGTGCATCAGTGTGATCAGTGGACCAGGAACTCCTGCACTTACAAAGCTTCCCTGTTGTCTGGAGAGCAAACTGTTTAATTTAATTAAATTAAATAAAAACAATTAAATGCACTTAAAATATTTTAACACATTACAATTAACAGACAAAAGCATCTGTTTGCTTTTGTTCAGGGATGTTTTTCCGCTACACAATGGCCAGGGTTTCCACTACTCTGAATGTACTTGAAATTCTTATAAAATTGAAATTCTCATACAAATATTTTCAAGACATTAAAAGAGCTTTAGTTTAAAAAAGGTGACATAGAAACTTGAAATATAGTCACCATCCTGATTTATTGTGCTATTGTCAAACTGATGCAAAATAAACAATGTATGTATGGCTCCATCATTTGATTCACTAATATACCAAAGTCATTCAAAATTGTGGCAAATATTCTAAGTAACTAGATTTTTTGTTGTTGAATCCCACCCCATATATATATATATATATATATATATATATATATATATATATATATATATACTGAGTGCTATGCACACAAACAGACAAACGTAATAATCGTCATCATCTCATAATTTTCAAGAACAGATGAACTGACCCGAGTGTTTTGAAAGTCCTGACAGAGATCTGTCAAGTAAGTAATTGTTAAGACTCAGGTTCCTGCATGATTTAAGACACAGAGGTAATGTTTAAATAAAGAAAAATCTATCCAAAGCCTACAACAAAAAGTAACTGGTGTTTTATTTATTGTGGAATGCTGTCTGTCGCAGGGGCCATTATTACTTCTCAGTCCATGCTTCCCGCATGATGGTGGCTCAAGGGCGGGGCTTAATCGTCATGGTGTCCTCAATGGGAGGACTGCGCTATCTCTTTAATGTGGCGTATGGAGTCGGCAAAGCTGCTGTGAGTTGACCCTTTTAGGTTTTATTCCAATTTCTGTGAGTGTCGCGCCTCTGTTGTTACTGCAAATACCTTTGGACTGCTCCTCCAGTGTGACCGCTTGGCTGCAGACATGGCAGTGGAGCTGAAGAGGAGAGGAGTGGTGTCGGTCAGTCTGTGGCCGGGAGCCGTGCAGACCGAGCTGGTCACTCAGCTGATGCAGAGTGACAAAAGTGTGGCCAACATGGAGGGCATCAACAAGACGGTGAGTCTCTATTGAGCCTGGGATCCGGTTCCTCATGACCCCATTAAACTTTCATTAACCGACACAACAGTCAATTGAGAGCTGTTCAACTGTAATGTGGAAAGGGAAGGAAAAATGTCCATTAACAGCGGCACTGCAAAAAGTCACAGAAATTATGCACAAATAGATTCTCGAGGGAGAATATATTTATATTCTACCTTCCTCTTTCTTATACACAACAGCAACTTGGTTTTCCTAATTTTAAGATTAAAAATACCTGAATGATTAGGAATTCATACAAAACAAAAACAAGGTTGTTCGGGGGTTCTAAAGCAAATATATATAATATTTTTATAATTTTAGTTTGCCCTTTTTTGCTGTGCAATTTTAGTGAAATGATTTGTCTGTACAATAGGAATCTAACATTAAAAAGTATGTTTTTGTCAGTGAAATTGATTAGTGAAAAACAAGTTTTTAAAATGATTTGAAAGGATGCGACGACCTGATGTCAATACTGGGATTTTCTTCTTCAGGGCAAAGAAATCTTCGCCAACGGAGAAACAACAGAGCTGAGTGGGCGGTGCATCGTCCACCTGGCACAAGGTAACCTGACTCGGGATGGGGCTTTTTAAATAAAAGAAAAAAAGAAACAAAGAATTACTGTTGACATTGTGACTGAAACATTCCTGTGTTCACTGTCTGCAAGCTGCCTGTGGTGAAACATCCCTAGTGTTATGTTCCAGGCGCCCTCTAGAGGTCATTTGTTAAGAATCAGAACATTCAATACAAACGTTATTGCCAATTGTTGATGGGTGCAAAACATGAAAATAGAGTCTAAATCTCATGTGTGAATGAAGATGGAGTGGAGGAATGAGGGGATAGGTATAGGTCAAGGAGGTTTACCCTGTGTGACAGTAGAAGCCTTTACCACAGTGATGGAGGGACCAACACTGGTTGAGGGAAGTGAAGGGTTCGAGGAGACTGTTTGCTAAACTTGTACTTTGCTACTTCAACCATTTGCAGTATTTATTGACTAAAGTTAACTAGCAATAATTTAGGATGTATAAATTGAGGATAAATATGAAGACAATGACTGCTTTTCTAATGAATTATATGAGAAATATATAATAAAAACGGATCTCTTGCAATATTGGTGTTGATTCACTAAAAGCACAAGGGACGTACTGTGTTTTGTAACATTTAAAAATCCAACTTCACGCATGCTAATGTGTTCTTGGTTTCTCCCCCTGCCTCAAAGACAAGTCACTGATGTCCCTGACGGGCAAAGTCCTCATGACCTGTGACCTGGCCCAGCGCTACGGCTTCAAAGACATTGACGGTACGGTTGGCGCTTGCTGTTTTATTGCACAGTAGGGAGTCGTTTTATGATGCTTGTTAAGAGAGGAGCGACGTGAGTAAACGTCTCATCCACTGCAGAGCCACAGCAGAAACATCATTAGCAATGTACATTTTATAAAAGCTATTTGTCAAAGTACATAATACAACTACTTGCAACAGCCAGTCTGGAACTGTATAAGCAATCTAAATAATGTGTATCACTGGCAGTGTTTTTCAGATGGTGCTGTTTTTATTAACTGCTACTACACAAATGTGCCAAGCATGACTAAGAATGAAACCGTCAATAAGCTACATTGACATAAACACGCCCACTGCAGTCTATAAATGAAGTCAGTTACAAAGACACCTTGAATGCAATTCAGAGCAGAGTGAAAGCCCAAAAACTATTTTGTCAGTTTTAATTTTGGTATGATATATATAACAAAGAATCAATAATAATCTTGTACAGATTGAATGGAAACACAGTGCATGCAAGTAAAAGCTGCTGTTTGCTTTCAGGACGGATCGTGAATGACTACACCTCCCTGAAATTCTATCTGACGCAAGTTCCTTATCTGTCCTGGCTGTCCCCTTTCGTCCCCTCGTTCATCCGAGTCCCGCGCTTCGTCCTGACCCTGGCCTCCGGCCGCTTCTGAGCACCAGCTGACGCCCTGTTCCCGTGGTGTGTCTAAGCTGATTCTTGCGGTACGCTTACATGCGCCAACCCATCTGGGTCAACTTACACAGGCAGTAATCTAGAGGGGAAGTCAGCAGCCGGAGAAGATTCTTGGACGTGAACTTTGATAAACCAGCATTTAAGCAGCATCAGCTTTAAAACAACCTGCAATCAAACATTTTCTACATTGCCTCACGACCATTTTCACAAGTCTACTATGAGAAATAGAACATTTGTCTGTTTTTAATCTTAGTGTAAAATGAAAACTGGATTCAGTTGAAAACCTTACAGCATATGCTGTATGGGCTAGTTCATTAAGTTTGGGTCTAGATCCAGTCGTGTCGGCTTCTTGTCGTGAAGAGCGACAAACTTTTTCTGTGTAACAAACAAAGTGAAGTCAGAAAACTAAAAATATTTTTCTATTGCTAAGTTTGAAGTGAATTAACATTTTACATCTCCACTGAATGTATGAAAGTAACCTACTGGAGTCAAATAAAATAAACGATGACATGAAATACTTCTCATCAATGACGACTCACAGGACACTGACGCACAGAAATATTATGAGCATCACATTCTTTATGTCATGCAGAGGTAAAGGTCGCAACTCCTTGTTGGGCACATGTCCATTTCCACCAACCATCATTCGCATACTCGATTAATTGTAGTGCGAGTGGTATATTCCTGGCAGCTACTATCAGGATATGCAATTCAAAATGGATGACTCAAAAGTGCTTGTAAATATTCCACCAAGATCTATACACTTAGTTATGTTTGTAAACACCAATGGCCAAACAACGACCCCCTGATGACCCCGGAGTTACCCTTGCTTGGACCGATGCAGTGGTTGACTCATCTCTGATGACTGGATGGGAAACAGTTCCAGCCCAGGAAGCAAGTCAGACTCATGGAACTGCTGAATTGCACACAGCTGGTGAAAGGTGGCTACAAACCGAGCCACTCAGATTCTCAACCAGAGTTCACTTCCTCAACAATAGCACTGGGATGACTCGGATATTTGCCTTCAGTTATCTAGAGATAAACCACTTTCTTGGCTGCTGCCGACACACACCTCCCTGAACAGTCGTGCACAGTAGTTGAAGGCCAACTGCCAGCTACTCCTTAGTTTTCCTGATAAGATAGAACGCAGTATCCAAGACTCATCATAGTTGGAGCATCCCATATGAGTTGTGCTGAGTTCGTCTTAAATGGAGGCAAATGTAGCCACGCCACACTGTGGATCTTCAAAACTCTGACAGGCCGACCGACTTTTCCCATTGAACTTGAGTGCCCCGTCAAACAGGAGGGTAGAACCACAAATGGACTGGGGAATCTGGATTTTGCTGACATTCCAAGCCATCTAACTACAGACCTAGAGGTGCGGATCCTCATCCAAGGGAATATTATAGCTAGTATTTATATCATTGTAATGTGAAAACAAAGTTATGGACAAACCCAGTTTTTAACTAATGCATGTCTATTGTTCCCGTCGCGGCCCGACCGACTGGCCGTTGGTCTCGAGGGGGGTGACGAGTGGATGTGTTTACCCCACAAGCACGGTCCTATTGTACAGGCACCTCCTCCTCCTCCCTCCTGTGCCCTTAAACTGGCACACCCACGCCGGCGTCATCGTGAGTCAGTTGGGCCTGCTGGACTTCCTGGTCCTCGGCTCCGCCTCGCCTCGGTCTGGCCGGACAGCAGTTCACACTCGCCACGATCAGAACAAAAGCGACGTCGCTCGAACGGACGGACGATGGCGACCAAGTAACTCTGATGTTTGTGCGCCGCGGATTAAACCATCGGGAGAGAGAGCTCGTCCCACCGTATCTAGAGAGCGAACTCTGGCGGAGTGAAGTAAGTTTGTGGCGTCACAGCTTTGTATGCGGCCAGTAATCCGTCGAGGCTTCGATTCAGACCAGGGTCAGCAGACGGTATTGTTCCCCTGCTCGCCAACAACTTCGGCCATTTCAAGTGGAAGGATCTGCGGGACCCCCGGAGTGCTCGACCCCCATCACACACCGCCCACCGATCTGCTGATAATTCGGGGTATTTTAGGTAAGTTTATTTTTAAATTCCACTCAAGCGTGTCTCCGCTCGATGTGCGCCTGTGCAGTTAGAGTTGGTGCGCCATAACAACCGACAACTATTGTCACGGACGCCGGGGGACAACTTTTACCCTGAACTGATGATCAACACAGGGACCCCCCTCACAGGAGTATCACCAACTGACCATCAGGAATCGTTTTGTCACACTTGGGTCATGTTCTGAACATTTCTCGCGTGCTTAAAGCGACCTACATCGACGGCTGTAGTGTAATCTCTCAAATGAATGCTCAACGCCACATCGTTTCTTGTAGACATAAACAGGCGCTTCCAAGTATGAAATACGTGTCGAATTGTTTGGTTAAACGACGTCACATTATGGAACAGATGCAGCTATAGATCCCTCAGATTCAGCACCTGTTGCCCAACAACAACAAACCCTCAAAACATGTAAACATACTTCTTAAAAATGCATGGTTGGGGTTTGATGTGTTAACACAGTCCTTTCTCTTTCAGAGGTTGAGGCAAGGGCGAGCTTATCTTTCCGTCCAGAGAACTTGGAAGTGGAATCAAGCCTGACGGGAAAAGGGTGAGCAAGCACACTGTTGTCGATTTCACGTCAATTCCCTGAACTCTTGCGTTTTCGCCTGGTTTGGCTCACGCACGCGCGCACACACACTCACACTCACTAAAGTCAGCCTCGCTGGGGGAGGGGATTCCCGTCTGGATCGGGTATACGACTTGTTTCTTTTGGACCTCAGCGTTGGGGCGTTAAAGTAGGGGGAAGGGAGTCAAGACCGTTAAAGTGTGACCTAAAGAATGGCTGAAAAGGTAAATGAATGGAAAGAAATCTGTGGCGAACATTCGTCACACAGTGTTCGTGGCGTTCAAGTCGGTGCCTCTTTCAAAACCGTGTCATCGGAACGCTGTTTTTTTTGCAGTGGGCGAGAAGCTTTGTCATCCAGGAGGGGCTTGGAGCAGAGCTGCTGTTCTTTTATATCCCTGTGTTTTTGACCTTCAAAAGTATGCCCAACAGCGAGGAGGCCCAGGGCGTACATTCTAGCTACAACAAACATTCATGACTTCTCATGGAAGGCAGCTGTATGGAACATTAACTTTAACTTTAAGTTCCCCACACTGTGAAGAATAGAGACATCTAATCTATGTATCTGTCCTGGAGTCACTTACTCCAGAATACTTGAGGGACCACTTAGCCCAAACCCACGTCCTTTCTCGCCTTTCGAGTCAGAGGGATACACTCAAATAAGCGATATTCGGCCTCTGAGTAATCTGACGCCACGTCTGAGTCAGTGGAAAAGTGGTGTCATGATTCGGGTAACTCTACTGACACTGGAGTCATGACTGCTACAATATTTTCTTATGAAAATTGGTTCGACACGTAGCTTATGAGTCCATACATTAATTCTGACTCTCATATGAGAGGTGACTCAGTCAGAACCACTGCCAAACAAGATGCATTATATTCTTTATCGCAATTTATTTCGTGTCTGGCAGCAATGCTAGTTGTGACGTTGGTTATCGGGTGACAAAAAGTTTATGATGCTCCTTTCTTTTGTAGGTGGAACATCAAACTTTCCCCAGATGGCAACTTATGGTGAAAACAACGGACCTCTGGCCACAAGTGAGCCGTACAACAGCAAAATAACGAAAACCAAGACTGACGGGAAGCATGAAGGAAAACGGGTCAAGGATTTGCGGCAAACAGCCCGTTCACTTAAAAGCAATACAGATTCAGTGGCCAGTTTCACCACCAACACCAACACTGTTGTTTGTTTACCACTAGTGTCGGAGGAGTTAAAGCTGGTTTGGACCCAGTCCGATCAGACCCGAGAACTAGACAACATCCCAGAGTTGGTCCAAGCTTTCAACTTGTTTCCGTACCCAACAGCCCAGGAGGTGAGCACGTTAGCCCGGGTCTGCACCTTGCCCCTCGACAAGGTCAAAGTTTGGTTCATGGTCCAGAGAATCAAGTATGGCATCAGCTGGTCCTCAGAGGAGATTCAGGAAACACGGCAGAAACTGTCTGTGGATAAACCGTGCAAGGAGATGAGCGATGAGGACATGGCGGAGAGCAAAAATGAAAGTAGTGATGAACTGATGATTGAAGAGGACGATTCAGAAGCTGAGGATTCTGTCTCATCCGCCTCCTCACAGAAGGCCAAAGCGAAGTGTGACTCACCTGACTCTAACAAGTCAGCCAAAACAAACTCTCCATGTTTCAGCTCCTCTCTGCCGCCTCCTCAGGATTCATATTTCTACCGTCCACCAGCAGACACGCCTCCCACCACCATCGTCGATATCCCCGCGGTCCAGACAGAGTCCCCGATACAGCAAAGTCGCAATGGTCGATACAAGAAGTCGAAAGCTCAGCTGGCTGCTCTCCGCAAGAGTTTTTTGGTGGAGCACTGGCCTGCGGAGCTTGAGTTGAGGCGCTTGCAGGAAGAGACCGGTTTGAGTCGCAACGACATCCGCAAATGGTTCAGCGACAGCCGGTACCAGTTGAGAGTGGGGCGAGGAACCATTGCGTCTTCCCAAAACTATTCTTACCCACAATCTGGAACCAAACCAGAAGAGTCTCAAACTGTCCCTCCAACTGCTCAAAAGACCCCTCAAGTTAATGGTGGAAAAGGCCAGGACAGACCTCGGAGCAATGGGGCTAAGAACGCCGACTTCTTCCAGACCTTCTTGACAAACACCCTGGAAGCCTTTGGAGAAAAAGCCCCAGATGCCGATGACTACGACGAGGCTGAGGATCTCTCTGGAGATGGGGACAGTGTCAAAGATGACGAACCAATTGAAGAACAGCCCCTTCAATTGACAAAGACCTGCAAGGGTGATCCAGATGTTCCACTTGATCTGAAAAACTCCCCCCGCTCCTCGCACTCTGGCACACCTCCGCCTACGACTGGGCCTCATAAACAGACTCTGGGTAGCAGCACATCAAAGAAGTCTATCAAAGCCTCACCAAACCCCCACTCCGGGGCATCAGCTTCAACACTCACCCCTGGAGGGCGACCGAGGAAGACTAAAGAACAGCTGTCCATGTTAAAGGACTACTTTTTACGCTGCCAGTGGCCGAAAAGTGAAGAGTACACAGAACTGGTGAAGGTAACGGGCTTGCCTCGTGCTGATATCATTCAGTGGTTTGGGGACACACGCTATGCAGTAAAGAACGGCCAGTTACGTTGGGTTAAGGGTGTTCGGGAGCAGTTCCTAGCTGAACTAGCTGCACAGCAGAACAGCGGCGGAATCACAAATGGCTCTGGGTCATCTCAAGGGGGAAGCCGCAAACGAAAGTCGACAACTTCAGACTCCCCAAATCTACAACCACTCATTTCTTACTTCTTTTCTACTGGATCGCTGAATGAGAAAGACCTTGATACGCTATGCAAGAAATCCAGAATGAGTTATCAGCAAGTTCGGGACTGGTTTGCCTCTCAGGTCACCGAGGAGACTGACCCAGAGATAAACGTTGCTGATTAACAAGGTCAACAGAAGTCCTTCACACCAGCAAGCTTTTGCTTACGACTTTTGGTTTGTTTGTTTGGTAACACAACGTCTTCCCTGGAAAAGTCACTGAAAGACTTTTTGTTGATTTTTAATATATCAGGAACTGAAGTAAAGCAATGACTGATAGGACAGTAACTTGTACACTGGTTTGTGATATATTTGACCAGGTTATTTTTTTAGATAATTGTTACACAGATAATATTAGTTTGCTATAGTAGCAGCATTTAAACATTCTGTACCTTAGTTGACTGAGTGTAGCAGGTGAGCCGGTGCTCTGGAAACATTTCAGCGTGTGACTGATCTCTGTGTGAACTTTCCCTCTTTATGGTCCCAAACTACTCAACGTGAAAAGCACACTGGAATTGTATATTTTATATTGACATCTTGCACTTTTGGTTCTAGAGCCTGCTGTCGTTATGCATTAAATACATTTCTTGTTAAAAAAAATGACCTTTAATTTTGAATTTTTCATCACCGAGTACTTGTACACCTTATTTTTACAGAGCTCTAAAACTCCCTACAAATCATTCAGACAATGGAGATGCAGATAAAATATTTCTTTCTCTCTCCCAACTAAAAAGTATCTAGCCAGCTCCATCCTCTCAGCCACATGCTCAGACCCGACCAAGACCGGTGTCAATGGACAATCCCTGCAGCACAAAAATAGTACTTATTGAAAAGTTACACAACTGACCTTGCAAAGCAACTCACTGGAGCGTGTTGTTGCACACCATTGTAGAATCTGAGTGGACATTTATGATTTTAGAGATGTACTTCAAGGCTAACCAACATCAAAACAATTATTAACTGCACTGATAAAGACAAATTGAGGACGGCACCATCATCGTCAGACAAATCCAAATTCACGTACTAAAAAAATGACAACTATATCCATATGTGTGCCCCCAGAAGCTAAATGCTAAGATATATCTGGTCCCCTCCAGGTGGTTTTCACTTACACGTTAGCATTTTCTATTAAACTAAGTCCCTCTGTAAACATTTACAACGTGTTCAGCAAGTTTACAACACTGTCATGCTTATCTCAACTAAATCTATTCATGAATATGACTGGATGACTTACCTTATCGATGTTTGGCTTTGGAGAGGACACCTGAAGTTTCCTTTGGCATCACTGCCATGTCAGTTTTTTCCTGCAGTGTGAGCTATAATGCTTGCTTCCCATGACAAACAAACACATCATGGCTCACATAATAAGACTGCAACGCCTTTCATCACTGTAGTTAATCACAGTCAAATAAACATGAATTTAATATCCTAGATTTTATTTGGAGAACAGTGTAGTGTTTTCAAAAACAACAGGCTAGTTTAAAGCCCCTCCCTAGTTATTCCTAGTTAATAAAACAAAATAATGAAGCAGCCTACACTGAAATTCATAAATCAGAACGATGACCTTTCCAAACAGAGAAGATTCAGGTTTAGATGTTTAGATTATTTTGCACAATTCTAGCATTTTCTATTAAACCAGGTTATAGATCTGCGAAAACAAAAACGTTGAACCACCACAAAAAATATATTTTCGTTGAGCAATGTTGAGCATATGACACCTGAATGAATTCTATAATACTATGACTTCCAAATCGAAATAAACAATAAAGCCAGTCCGATATCTCACTAGCATCGAGGTGAGTGCAGTGACAGTCCACTCACAAACTGAAGGTGGAAAGGATTTGGAGTGTGACGCTGCACTCTGAGGAAGAAAAACATCTGTTAGATTTACAAAACAAACGTCCTTTATTCTACAGTCATTCATAGTGAATTGTCACAAGGAGAAACCAGCTCACCTTGCAGGGGCGATGAAGGAGGTCGGTGTTCCTTCCAGAACTAAATAAAACCACGTTTAACAGATCAAAAGTCGAGGGGTACAAACTTCAGAACTCACCAGGCCCTTGTTCATGAAAAGAGCTGCGACTGGAGTGTGATGAGGCTGATCCAGGAGTCTGAAAAAAACAGAACAGCGCTGATGTTTAACAAGAGTATTCCAGGTATAACCCTCCGTAGCAGGGATGGGTTCACATTATAGATGCAATACGCTCTCATAACAATGATAACATCATTTACAACCCCGACATGCATTGAAGGTCAGAGCTGTGCCCTGCTTTACCTGCCTCAACTTGTCGGCTGCTTCAGGGGCTACTACAAGCCTATAAAGCTTGATAGGCCTCCGCCTTCAGCCTGACCTTCCACCTTAGGGGTCCACCACCAAGCTCTAGGGTTGTAGCAGCCATCATCGCCAATTCTCTAAAAGCCACAACTCTCATTACCATATTCTGTGATGGAGACATTAAACACTGCCCATTTGGACTTAGCGTCATTGGCCTGGCCATGGTCAAAGCTTTGTAGCTGCATGTCGACAGAAAACACTACCTGTGGATGAACACACGTTTTCTTATGTCGTAGCCAGTGAAAGGAACAGCTGGAAAATGCTGCCTTTGCGACTGTAGAACTGATCCAACCATGCAGAACTGTCAGCCAGCCAAAACACCCCGGTATCGCACCTCAGCTATAGCACTATGAATTACCATGCTCACACGTTTAATGTTAGAGTGCGCAAAATGTATTTGTTATTGTACCAAATTTGTGCTATACATGTTGAACCAGTAGGTGTCAGTAAACACACACATATATATATATATATATATATATATATATATATATATATATATATATATATATATATATATATATATATATATATAACTTTATGAAGGGCAGGAGGACTTACAGCGATGAGACTTCTTTCTCTATACCACTCCTGCGACACTTCAGCACCAGAAACATGACTAGACACCAGAAAACATAAAGTTTTTAAAATGTATTTCACAGGACAGACAAGAGCCATGACAATGTACTCACCCATTTCTTAGATGAGGGGTTACTGGTAGACCAAAATGGATAAGTTAGCAGAGAACACTCTTCAAACAAACTAGAAATGAGGTTGCTTGATATTATCTGACAATCTAGCGTCACCTGGATTCAGACAGTTATGAATTAAAATTTGAATCATTAATAATAAAAAATACGTAATCACTGTTACACTCATCTAAGGCAGGCTGTCTTTTGTATATTTTTCTCAAACTATTGAGAGTTTCTTTTACATTTATCTTGAGCACAGAATTGCAACTAGACATCTGACACCAAAAAAGCCCAGTAAAAAAAGAATGTAATATTCATGAATATCTTGTCTCACCTGGGGAAGTGACAGCAACAGGCAGGGTTATTTTCTGACTGCTGTATGGAATGATGAGTTTAAATTTGTGTATTTTGTATATGTATATATTTTGAAAACGATCCATAAAACTCTTCTTACCCAGTTGAATGAAAGTGTCCCGGGGAAACCTGTGGAACGCAGAGAAGTTAAACTATGTCAATAGAATCCCACATCACAAAACACTTGCTCAAATGTTAAACACACCCTCCTGAGTGAAAGAGGCTTCTTGAGCTCTGCGGTCTCCCTCCTCAGCTCTGACAGCTGTTTTTTTAGATC
Organism: Synchiropus splendidus; assembly: GCF_027744825.2. Classification (NCBI taxonomy): domain Eukaryota; kingdom Metazoa; phylum Chordata; class Actinopteri; order Syngnathiformes; family Callionymidae; genus Synchiropus; species Synchiropus splendidus. The sequence continues at coordinate 14,863,130 of NC_071346.1, read as the reverse complement.
ATCGTTCTCTCTCCTCAGTTCCTTAAGTTGCCTGATCATAACATACAGTGGGATCAGTTTTAAAATGAAACTCAAACACCATATCAATGACCTGTAGCCCTGATCAGCGATGTCCTTAAGTCTTTGTTCCAGCTGTCCACATTTTTCTTTGAGGTGGCCTATCAACCTTTCCTGCTGCTTCTGCTGGAAATGGACAATCTGGCGAAACATCTCATTATTGCATACTTGATTCAATAATGAATGTCTATACAGTAAAATGACACAAGAATAAATAAAGCCAAACCATTCTGTACAAAAAAGAGGTAGCAACAAATGTATAAGAGCGAGGACATATCACAAAATTGCCTTAGGCAGTTGCATGAAAGTCTGTCACTGTAACTGGTGTATGAATTGAATGTAACCAACAAAAAAAAAAAACAAAAACAAGTGGTTGTGTGTCGTCTTTTGTTCGATTTCGCTACATTTACAAAACCAAAACTGCTTTCATGTGTACTCATGGCAGCTCCTAATGTAATGTAAAATAAATGAAGACACCATCATTAACCACATGAATTGGAAAGTAAACAACTCTTGTCCATGTTTAATTGTCACTACTTTGATCAGTGACAATAAAAGCAGAGTGAATCTAACCTGCGCAATGTTTTCCAGTCGTGACCGGAAGAGCTTCGCAGGATCCTTGAAATACAGCTTTTCTTCTGGCCTCATCTAGGAAATGTAATGTGAAAAAGTCAGTTAACAGATCAAGAAAGTCTCGGGTGCTGTGTGGAGTTTGAATCATCCCCACACGCTTTACAGGTTTCCTGCCACAGTGAAAACCATGCTGATCTCAATTCCGTGAGTGGTCTGTACAATATAGCCTTGCGTAAGTGTAGGAGAATGAAAGGCAGAAAATGAGTGAAGGTAGGAGAAATGTCACTAACCTTATCTGTGATGGCCAAATAGCTGCAGTTGGCTCCACAGACAGTGCATTGTTCTGGGAAAACATCACCGCAGTTAAACACCGCATCCAGCCATTGGATACATTTGAATCCATTTATTTTATTTAACTAAACATATTTCAAACGAAGGAGCATACTAGGATTGATGCAGGCCTCGCAGCAGATGTGTCCACAACTGGAGACCGCAAACTTGGTTCGTGACTTGACTTTACACTGGTTACAATGGAACCACTCCATTTCGCCTTCAACTGGTCACACAATAGACAGTCACGCAAACAGTTAAGCAAATATATTCTTATATATGTTGCACATGTATAGATATTTATGACCAAATCTAAAAACCACCAATGTAATGACGCTGGTTTGGTTTTGGTTTTAAAACAGACAAACGTGTTTTAAAGCGTCGAATGTTTCATGTTACAATAATTCCGAAAGGTAAATGATATTACATCGAAGGCACAGCAAGCACTTCCGTTCGAACTTACCTCTAGATGCAGTCTATGTGGTCTATTTCCGTCGTTTGAGTTATAGCTAGTTCGTCATTTAATTTTTATTTTTCTTACTGCGTCATCAGTACGTCACGTCACTGTTGCGCTGTTAGCGCGCGACGCTTTCAATCAAAACTTTATTGACACAGGAAACCGCGAGGTAATGACATTCTGATTCCTATTTAAATAATTCATCTGAAATAAATCAACGAATATAAAAAGAATGTGCTACAATTTCTATTGTAGCGTTATACAGAATCTTCTCATGTTTGGGTGTTGTAACCTGACTTTGTAATACATTCATTCACTACAAATAAGGCATCTAAAAACACTCAAACTTAAATTACCTGAATATTAATAAATGAAATATAAGAGACTTTCATTCACTTTAACATTTAGTTTACAAGACGTTTAATCCATAGTATATATATATATATATATATATATATATATATATATATATATATATATATATATATATATATATATATATATATATATATATATTGACCACAACTAATGGCAGTTCAGGACCATTTATTGATACTCATCTTTACTCTGGATTATCGGTTGGTAGAAAGGTCTTGTTCATAAACTAAATGTTAAAGTGAATGAATATATATATGCATGCAGAGTCACTGGTGAGAATCCACCTCCAAAGACCTTCAAGATCATCTTGCGCCAGATGGTGTGGATGTGCATTGTTGAACGATTCAGTGCACTTTGCTCAAGGAAAAGCTGTGCAGGAGAGTGATGCGGAGGAAGCCTTTTCCTGTATGAGCCTACGCCAAAAACCGAGTCACCTGAGGTGTGCAGACAGATTTAGACAAGCCAGCTTCGTTTTGGACAAAAAGATTGAGTTTTGGAGAAGACAGCATTACAAGAAAAACACAGTAAAGTTTGTTGGAGTGTCCATCATGCTGTTGGGCTGTGTGGCAAGTGCTGGCACTGAGAATCTTAAGTTGAGGGCTGCATGGATTCTACTATATTGCAGCAAGTTCTTGAGAATAATGTTCAAGAATCTAAGTTCATCGTGGGCTTGGTATGTTTTGGAAGGCAGAATGTTATCCAGAGGGCCGGGGCCCTTAGTTGGGCCGTGAGTGCCACCCAGAGGGCCACTAAAGGTGTTTTACACCTTCGGGCTGTGAGGGCCGCGAGACGCTCAGTTTTAATGCATTAGCCATGTATGGTGGCAGTAGTGTGTCACTGAATTGACTTGACAGCTGCAAATAGTTAAACTATGGAGAAGTTCTTGAAAAGGAAAATAGTGGTGCTCTCCAACAGTGAAAACTGTTAATGAAAGCAGTTGTGAAAATTAAAACTGAACATTTTATGGCCATACTTTGATTTACACTTATATCTTCGGAGTTTAATAATATAATTCTTAATTTGACAGATATGGGTTTATTATATTTATTTCATTCTGAATGGTATTCAGTTTTTTTTATATCTTCTTCAGGGAATTTGATGAACATGACTTGCACCTGGTTCTGCTGCAAGACTTTTCGATGACAAATATCTTTGCAACGATCACATGGTTTCATGTCATTTCACAAGGTTTTGGTTTGTTTACATGCACGTAGATTAAATATGGCTGATCACAAATGAAATGAAGAGTAATGACTCAGTTCTATAGAATGGGCCCTGGGCCCATTTGTTCTGGGAAAGGTGGGCCCCGAGACCAAAAAGAACAGGAAGGGGTCTATAAACTAGGACATACGTACAACCAGCTTTGATGACATTAAATGTATATTTTTTATAACCTTGTATTACTGAAGTCACACCAAGTTCATTGTCCTCACGTGTTATTGACAGTCATTTCTCTGCAACACCAGTGATAATAAATCCACGATGCATACACCCACAAATGAGACCAAACAATTGCTGTTTCCCATCCCATTTAATGGCTTCACATCTGAAACGCATGTAAAGCTGAAATAAAAAACACTTTAGGTGGGCGCGTCCAGTCGACGAGCCAGTTCTGTTGAGAGAAAGAGCAAAGTGTCACTATATCGGGATGATGAGAAACAAACATCTTACGTTGGCCATCAGAATTCTGAGATGGTGATCGGGCCAAGGACCATTTTCTGTTCCACTCCACGCCTGCCTGTAACAAAAGGCTCAAGTCAATTGACAGTAGGTGACACAATTGAAGTTAGATTGTGGAAACTATGACTAGCAGCATGTGCGGTATATTGAAGCCAAGATTTCTTCAGACATTTCTGAAGTTGAGCAGCAACAGTAGTTGCCACTGATAAATGTGCTAAAAAAAAAATACAATTTAAAGTCAGGAAAAGGATAAAAGTATCACTTGAACGGAATGAAAAAGGTTTCTGTTCTTTAAATTGGAGAGACCAGGAAGTAAAACGGGTCGAGAGGTCCAAGTACCAGTCTCTGTGGTTCTTCTCCATCTAGACTGGCAGGTGGACTCGCAGCAGTCACACAGATGACTGAAGTTCACATTATCCAGGAGCTCCCAACTACAATACAAATCACAAGCTCAGATTAGTGTGCACAAAAACAAAAACTTTTCCTCATTACCCCTGTTCATGAACATAGTGGCAGGCTTTCTTTGTGACGTCCAAACCATCAGGATCAGCTGCGACTAGTTTACAGTGGAGAAACACCTGAAGATGAGATGAATCTTAATCCAACTCAGAAAACATGAGGGAACATTACTGTGTAGTCTTTTCCCAGACGTTTTCCCAGGACTGGGTTGATGAGAAAGGATGAATTATGAACACTAACAAGACAAAATAAAGCTCTGCCTCCTGAAGACCACGAAAGTCCAGACTAGCATACACTGTACTCAAACAGCCCATCACTGTAGCAATCTCCTGAGAGTTTTGTAGAAGACAGTTCTTGAGGTACTTCACCTGTTCTCCAGCAGCAAACCTAAAGGCTTGAAGGGATAGATAAAGTTTTGATGGATCATCTCTTGGTAGAAATTTGGAGAGCGACATCCTGCTATCCACGAGGCACCTGCAATGTCATGAAGGTCAAATTACAGTTTGAAACACTATTCTAAAAATGAATTACATATTTCTAGGGTGTGCATGTACCAATTTGAGCACCCAGATTTTCCTAATAATTGAATGTTAAAGCAACATTTTAAAATAATTAGATTCAACCAACTCAAAATGAGCAGCAAGCAAATAACTTTGACATGTTTGCAGCGTGACACACCCCTTGTTGGTGATAACTGGGTACAGGAGTCCATCAGGCTGCAGTTCTGCAGTAGCTGAGGCGACACACTCCTCCAGAAGCAGCAGCAAGGGTTGATGGCTCCTCTGCTCCACACTCGCCAGGATGGGGATGAAGGAGCCCAGAGAGAATCTGCTGGACTCAGCTGGACCGCTGAAGTCACCTGCAGAGCAGCATGTCAATTTCCAATGGGAGTCAAGTTTGTGTTTGTACACTCACGGTTCATCAGGCTCATGTGAAAGACCAGATCTCCAAAAGCGTACGTCTGGAACACCGGCTCGTAAATCATCGGGTACCAGTCTTGAGGCCTTTGAATGGAGGAGTCAGGATAAGACGATAAGATAAATCCACGCTTAGACTAGAAAATGACACCTCTCGTAGGAGCATTCAACACGGTGGGTGAACGGTTGGATGATGGAGCCTGGAGAAGAGCTGTAGCTCAGATCACCACTGTACACCAGGTGATCACCTGTCACCTGCAACCGTGAAGGAGTCCGAGTTAAAGAAACTTCAGCGAGTCAGTCAGCTGACTGGTTAGCAACACACCATCCTCCTGAAGTTACAGTCAGTGAACGCCACACTGAACACCACCTGCTGAGCAGACACGCTGGTGGGGAAGCAGCCCCCCAGACGAAAGAGGGACACATCAACCTCAGGCCTCCTGTCGGTCCACACAACACTGGCAGCCTCTGGGCCGCAGTCCACAGTAAGATCTGGGGAGCAGAGCATAAGACACTGGAGTGGATCAAGAACAGTGCAGGTCCAGCTTACCTGCTCTCACAGAGACAGCAGCCAGGAGCAGGAGCACAGCACACCAGAAAAGAGGCATCGTGAGTGACATCCACATCCACCAGCCTGATGTGACTTTATTCTTGGCTCATCATCTCACCTGCCCCGGCAATCACAGTGATCCTCATCAGCTGGGGGGAGTCACAACTGAGTTCAGTGAGGATATCAATGTTTTCAGTATAAACAGTAGTGGAAAAGGCAGTGAACACATGCTGCATGACTACATATATAGATGTGTATATCTGTGCAAGAATGGCTGAAGTCAGGCTTGGACTTAAAGAGATTAACTTCAATAAACTTATGAAACGTTCAGTCCAAAAAACAGATTGTGTCTGGTTTCTCATCATCCATGATGGAGACTATATGGCCTTGTGCTGATATAAAGAAAAGCTTTAGGAGAGAAGTACAAAAATTGTCCAGAGCACTACATGCAGCGAAGAGGCTGCTCCTCACGTCCATGCTGATGTGAAAGCTGACATTGACAGATTCAACTTACATTTTATTATGGGGTCAAATATTAAAAATGCAATCATAAATATAAAAGCAGTGCTAAATTGTTTTTTAAATCCAGTCTTGTTTAAAAGACATTGCTCCGCACCATATAAATGTTAATGTCCTGCTGTCCATTTCCATTTACTGTGAAGGTGCATTCCAACAGTCACTGAATCATAACAGGAAGCCAGCTGGATGGTCAGTAACAGTTGAGTGTGACCCTCTCTATCACCAGGCCTGTGCATGAACCACATGTTCCACTGTGTGTAAGACACTTTTGCATTAGCCTAATAATAAAAACAGAATGATGCCGTTCGAGTTCAACACATGTAGGAGGCACTCTCCCTCCACAAGAATATTAAAACACTAATGAAAATAAGGTTTAAAAAGTTGAATTTCACTTTTTGCTGCTACAACATTAGTATGTCCAGGGTTTAGGTCATAGTTAAACTTTCAGCAGTTGCATGCTTTTAGTATGAGTCTTTGGCTCCATTCTCATGGCCAACAGGTCAATATCACGCATGCACTTGCCCCCTTGCAAGAATTTAGAGTGAAGCAGCATTAAACAAAGAAATATCAAAAATCTTCCCAAACTCAAGACAAAGAAATGAAGACCAACTGGTTCGAAAGTGTTTATTCATCATCTAGCTTCATTGACAGTCCGTGCTGCAGTACTCCGGTCACTCAACTCCCCTGCAAACCAGACATGTTAAAAACTCAGCCGCAAGAAGGCGGTATCAGCGCCGTACCTCGGAGGCAGCAGCCGCCGCCGTGTCCTCACCACTGGAGTCAGACGGGTCCACGATGATGAGAGGGCCCAACACTGAATTATGTCTCAAAGCTGGCGCGGCTATTAAAGGGAAAAAATAAAAACGCTGTGCCGCCAGACGGAAACCAAAACATCACCACTCAAGTACCTCTCTTAAGCCGCTGACCACAGGACGAGTCGCAGCAGTTGCAGATGCTGCTTTGAAGTGGATCATCAAGCAGCTCCCATCTGACCAGAAGAGAATCAGGGTCAGAATCTTGATGCACAGACAGTTGAAAATGAAAAATCATGCCAATTGGATCAGGGATAAAATAGGAATTATTCCAACCCAAGAATAATTAATGAAAAACAATGTAGTGATGCAAAAAGACCGTTACATCCTCTTTGAAATAATAGTCCTCTACACTGCCATTTTGTTTATTGAAGATTTATCACCTGCTTTCAACCTCGGGATGTAATATCTAAAGGCAAAAGGGCTGGAAGAGTCTGTTGAACTCAACACTGGCTAAGAGGCGAGAGCAAGAATGTCCAAGGTTAGAATCAGGTCAAGTGGTTGGTTGCCTCTGAAAGAGGTGCTTGGGTCCCCCTCCGACCAGAGACGCAGAGCTACTGATGCATGCAACAAAAGGAACCTGTTGCACTCTGAAAGAGAGACTGCTGCTCTTCTCTGTTCGAATTTGCAAATGAAGCTCAGCTGTTCCTTGGTTGACCGTTTGTTATTCATCTAAAGACTCTACTGCCTTTGCTTTTTTTATTTTATGACACCTCCTAAAGAGGTTTTTAGATTTCATTGTGCTTGAGTCACGACCCACCTCTCGCTTTCCTTTGAATAATGACAGGCTTTCTTGGTCTCATCAAAAACTTCAGGATCCCAGACGATCAGCTTGCAGTGGATGTAGACCTGGAAGACAGCGTGGCGCTCACTTTAACACCATGGCTCGTCCTCCATTTTTGTAGTCCTTTCAAAAGAGGCAGCCATTTTCCAAACTAACTTTTATAGAACTCTCAAATTACAAACATTACATTTTTTATTTTGATATAAAGGAGTGTGTGGCTGCACAGATCATGTGATAAATTTGAATGATCTGTCACTTGGAACAGAATATTCATGGCTAAGACTCGAGGGTAAGAATGCAAGCCACTCACCTCCTCTCCCACATGGAACTTGAAGGACTGAAGTTGGACGGTGATGGCAGACGAGTGGTACCGAGGCAGGAACATGGCGTTCCCCCTCACGCTCTCCAGCAGACACCTGAACACTCAGCAGTATGACACATGGAGGACAGAATCGAGAGCAGAGCAGAACACCGACCCCTTGTTGTTGATGATGGGGTAGACAGAGTTTCCAGGAACCAGCTCAGGGGTGGTCGCAGCCACACACTCCTCCATGAGAAGCAGCAAGGGCTGATGGGACCTCTGATCCACAGCTGCCCAGATGGGCATGAAAGAGCCTAGCGGGATGACGTTGGACTTGGCAATACCCGTGAGGTCCTCTGCAAAGGAGACACAAGGCCATGATGGAGGTGGATCCTCATCTGTAGGATGACTCACCATTTAGCAGCGCCATGTGGAACACAAAGTTCCCCCGAGAAGCAGAAACACCTGATGCAGGGTTCAGGAATGGGGGGACCCAGGTATGAGATCTGAAATAAAGTAGCTATTGAGGCTCTAACAAAAGAGACTGGTGAAAGATAGAATACCTTTTTTGGATGCATTCAAATGGATAAGTGAAGGCTGGGGCTTCAGGCTTGGGCCGCGGACGGTAGGTCAGCTCGTTTTTGTAGACGATGAACTTTCCTTTCATCTGTTGGAGTCCAGTTGGGATAGCAAAGGTTTAGACTGAAGTTAATGCCGAAGCTTTTGGTCCCTTTGAGAGGGGACTGACCCCTTGCAAACCAGTAAGTTGAGAACCAAAAACTGGCTTTACGGCTTATGGGGTTTTAAAAACATGTCAGTGCTGTTGAATTAACCATCTATGGATTGAAGTTCAAAACCAGAGATTACCTGCTTTTTGAATTTGCAGTCACTTGTGCGGTAGTTGAACTTGGCCAACGCATCTCCATTGGGAAGAGCATCCAGCTGAGACACTTTACAGTTCCCCAGAAATAAGCGATCTGCAAGTGGCACCAGCTCAGCATGGATTTTCCATGTGATGCTCACGGAGTCCTCCCCACAGACAACCTGGATATCTGCAAAAACATCAGGTGAATGCAGGGATGAACAGAGTTCTTGGCTTTAGATGACCCACCTGGCTGAGCAGAGGCTGCAGCACACACGGCCAGGAGCAGAACACTTAAGTATAGATGACGCAACATGGTGGGATCCACAGTCTCCTGGAGCCACACTCAATAAGAAGACTTCTTCTCATCAGATCATTAGAAACACCTGTGCGTACCTCATAAACAAAACCCAGTCGCCTCCAACATGAAGTCTGGCTGAAAATTGTTATTATAATATTATTATTATAATATTATTATTATTATATGAGATGATGGAAGTTGTTTGGTGGTGCCCGCTACATAGTAAAATAAATAGTATGATGGGGAGACTGGTTGAGCTCAGCACGACCAGTATTTGTGATTAAATGCGCGTTTATTAGAAACTGACACGCTAATGTGAGGCAAATTTTAAACAATCTAATGTGGAATACTTTATTATAGTTGTCCAAAATCTGTCATTCGGATTTTTTTAGCCATTAACCATTTTCACGTTTTTTCCTCTTTAAAGAAAACACCGCATATTATTTATGAACAAACGGCTCACACGAATAGTTTGTATGAGTTACGAAGAAATGCATATATTTTTGAAGTTCGTCGAGTGGATGGAACTAACGTCCTCGTCCACTCTGGTCGGCCGGACCAATGACGCTGCTACACCGGAACTGAACTCGAGTCGGCTAGTTGTGGATTGAAGCCGCCAGATCTCTGAAGCTTTTGTTTCCTTTCGTTTGTCCATACAGAATAATAATATTTGTTCAAGATGCTTATCAAAGTGAAGGTAAGTCTTCGCTATATGCGGTTTTGTGATATTGTTGCAGTTCGAAGAGAATAATTTAACGCTGGGTCTCAGTTGAGGGCCGGACACAGTGACTCATACTGCTCCCTAGTTCTAAAAATATAAAACATATATAAATACATTGCGTATCGAAAAGACAACCCGTTAAAGTAAAGCTTTCAAATGACTTTGTATTGACCGTCCGGTCTTTTGTGAAATGAAAAAACGTATAACCATGATTGATCAGTCTGTTTTCGGGAGTAAATTTCCGTGTTAGTTAAACTAAAAATACTGGTTGAAGAGTTGTTTCAAGCTGTCAGTCGCTTGCTATATCTCTGGTTGGTTGGTGTTTGGTTTAGCACTTGGGTTTGGATAACTTAATGTGAATTGATGAATTGAATCCCTTGTTATAGTCAAACGCATTGTGTTCTAGCCTTACTTTAGAATTCCATTTAAAAACTTAATGTCTAACCACATGATTCACAATGACAGTATCAATTGAATGGACCTTTTTGGCTTGATTTATCGAGGTTAATGTTTTATGCTATTGTGTAGCAAGTTGCATTCGTTGCTGATGACTGACTCTCTCATCTTTCAGACTCTGACCGGAAAAGAAATAGAGATTGACATTGAGCCCACAGACAAGGTAAGCGATTGTCGTCATCATTCGGTCTCAGAGAAATCAAACTGCCACCGGTCTGTGTTCAGGTGGAGCGGATTAAAGAGAGGGTAGAGGAGAAGGAAGGAATCCCCCCTCAGCAGCAGAGACTCATCTATAGTGGAAAACAAATGTGAGTAGTCATGCAGTGCAACCGGTTTTGTATCAAAAAAGGGGCTCTTTAACTTTCACATCTGTGTTCACTTTTGGACTTCACTTTTGGATGTTGAAGTGAGATTTAAGACTCCTGTAAATGCTAGGAAACTACCGGAGTCTGTTGGGACACGTGACAAACCCTGCCTTGCTTTCTCTTAAAGCAAAAAAAAAAGTCACACAAATACAGCAATCTCTCGCCTGATCACAGTTGACTTCTTCACTTGGGCTCTATATGTATATACATAATATGTATTTAATAAAATATATTTTAATCATTAAATATAATACTTATATATTATTTTAGTAGAAGTTGCAGAGGACTGAGATGATCCTCCTGTCACTGCAACACCTGAGGTATATGGTCTTGGCAGCAGCTGCACTGTAATAGCACCTGGAATAACGTTGCATAAACATAAGCCAGTGGCAGGGTCAACCTGGTCGCCTTATGTTTGCTTAATTCATCGCATTCCTGGGCCTGAATATGAGGGGAGCAAACTGGCAGTGGAAAACGTTGGGCTCTGCATTACCAAATACTACATCTGCTGGGATTTTCTACATCCATATAGGAGGGCCATGGTAAAGAAACTACATAGTTTCATCATCATTGTAAATAAAAGACTACCTAGAAGTTGCTATTTGATGTTGATAATTCTGCAAGCAGTTGCCAGTGTTGTACAAACTTGCCTCTCTGGCGTTCTGTCCTCTGCATGTTCACAACTCGCAAGCTAGTCTAGATGGGCGGGGCAGTGATGCATCTCCAAGCTGTAGAAAGACAGGACAAAATCAAAGGCAGGAATTGGGATTTCTTTCTTTTCTTCTCAGGAACGATGAGAAGACAGCGGCAGACTATAAGATCCAGGGCGGCTCAGTTCTCCATCTTGTGTTGGCACTAAGAGGTGGCCACTCCACAGACTGCCCGCCATCGTCCTGAGCAGCTCTCATCAGCCAACCCCTCAGCTATCTTCTGTGTGATGGTGCAGAGACCGGGCCGCATCCAAAACCAATCCACCCACTAACTTCAGGAAAGAAAAAAAAGAGGACGTTGTGATTTCTTTGTAAATGTTTTTGTTACCCACATTGGCTTCCTGACATCTGGCAGGTCGACATTCTGGTGATTTTTTTGCTTATTAATAAACACTGAAGTTGCACTGAGAGTTGTCGACAATGCACAAACATGCGGCACACTGGGCATTTGGCAAGTGATTTTATTGAGTTCCCACAAAAGAACAGAGTTGAACCCGACGACACATGACCTTTGAGCAGTGGGTGATCAGATTGGTTTTCGATTTTCAGTGAGGCTTGTGATTTTTCACCTTCACATCCCAAACATGATATGCATCCTACTGGATCCTGCTTATCTGTGAATGAACTAGCGAGGTGAAACCTTGAAGCAGGTGCTGCTGGTGATTGAACAAAAGGACGTTCACAAAAACGAATAAAACATACTCCTTGACTTCATGAGAACGTTCGAGGTCTTTCTGTATAAGGCACACAGGGGCAACGAAGACAAGTGTGAGACAACACAGGGTAATTTCCTGAGTGCTGTGATCCTTCAGGCTTAGCAAATCACTGGAACACGCTCGATACCGATCTGGTAAATGCTGCATCTTATTTGTGAAGTATACCTGCTCCAATGAAACCCCACACTTGGCAAGTACAGCTTCTCTTTCAATTTCCCCCAATCAGCATCACCACAATACTGACTTCAGACATCTTGAAAAAGGAAAATGAAGACACATCCAGGTTACCAGGTGAAACTAATGTAAAGCATAAGTAGCTATTAAAAATGAGCAATATTGGTCCTGATGGAATACAAACAGTTGTTCAAGTAAGCTGCGCAAATATGACGAAGTGATGACAGTTGCCCCACAATGTTCATTCAGGAAAATGAATGACTAAAAGAAGAGCAACTTAAATGCTCGGTGGCCATGACTGTCAAACAGTTGTCTGACAATTCAAGCCTTATTGTTTCAATGTAAACTTGCTCTTGACTTGGATTTCCAACTGACAGGGCAGTAGAACCGTTCGATGGGCTGATGAAGCAGTGTCTTCATTTTCAGAGCTCAGCAGGTGGCGCTCTCAGATTTAAAAGTTGGGTGTAGCAGAACCAAAGATTATACAGTGAAGAGTGCCCTCTCGTAGACTCAAGTCAAGTAGAATTAAAACTAAAAGGATACCGACTTCATGTTTACACGGCTCACACAAGTCATTCTAAGGGCCACATGATACGCACCGCCAACGAGACTGAGTTTGACCCCAGAAGTTCCTCGAAAAACAAAGTGACAGACAGTCGTGACATGCAACCTGCTGGAAGATGGTCCCAGGTCAGGTGAGTTCCTCAGCATCATCCAGAGGTGATGCTCAGTTTTGAGTTGACAGAGGGTAGTGGGGGAACCATCTGCTTTATTGCTCCTTGTGTTCCAGGATAGTCGTCCAACAAAGTGGCCCAGTGACCCCAGGCATCATCAGGGTCCGATTTACGGGGAACTATCAAGGCGGATATGAATGAAAGCCTTCAAGACAGACTGGGAAGACTTCGGCGGGTCGAGAAGAAAAAGCTAGTGTCAATCGTCAAAAGTTAGTCATGAGGGCACCTGGGTTCTATGTTGACAAAATGCAAAAAATCGAATCAATACAGCTTATTGATTGAGGAGCAATAAGGTGTTGAGTCTCCAGCCATAAGGTGTTGAGTCATACACACCTTCTATTTTGTCATTTCACATGGGAAAATGTAGCGATAAAGTAATTTCTGAGACCAACTTGATCACCTCATGACTTAAAAGGAGTGCAATCGACAGGAGTAATATAAAATCCCAGTTACCATCTCGGACAGTACCAATCCATAATCAAGTAAAAGTGTCCGAACATCCGCGCGGACAACTGGGGGGAGGCGTGGCGCTCCAGTGTTGACGACTCAAAAGAAAAAACAGTTCAGCAGCTGGAAACACTCCACAATGCTTTGCTTCACTTCATCAGGGTAGTGAGTTAGAGCTTACCCAGAGCTGCCCTGTTTTCACTCTGACCCCAGCAGGGCCAGCTGACAGTCAGTGACCAGCAGGACTGAGCGCTGGGAAGGACTCTATCTGGACGGTGTCCTGGACATTTGAGCCCTGAATAGTGTATGACAAGCGCACCCTCATTTTCAGAGTGACCTGTGGGAAATTCAGATAATAGAGCTGCATCACTGAAACATCCAAAAAACCTTCACCATTAACTGGCATCACAATGAATCCTTCAAGAGCACACTTACTTTGTTTGGGTTGTTCAGAACCACTGCCTGGGTTATTTTAGAGGAGCCCAGAGCAGGAAGGTTGTCTCCACTGGGGGCCTTCATGTGCAACTGGATACTCTGGAAATAAGATCACACACACAAGGACTTGTGTTATTATAATTCATATTATTCCTTTCAAACAAATGATGCTTCACACCTCAGTTACTACATGATGACATCAATATTATGTACACCACTTCATAGTGATGGTCTAATGAGGCTTCATGAAACAGTATCCTTATTTTCAGAGTCCACTAAATGGCACTCTCTGCTCTAAAATCTTAATTTAAACAACCACTTCAATGAAACCTCACATCAGATTTAACCCAAGAGTGCCACTTCAAAGGAAGCTTGCACTGACATCAACCTTTGAAATTCTAATCAATAATTTAAACAACAAAAAAAAAACAATAAAAATATGCAACAAATGAAAACAAGTTAATAAGCTTGGTTAAATTATGTTATACATCTATCTAACTTCATCTAAAAGCATAATAAAAAATGTATTGAAACATTTTTGGGACACTGAAGACTCAGTGGTTATTTGGTGAAAAACATTTTCAGGGCAGGATGATGATGTAGCACACCCCCTGCTGGCATGATCAATGACAGTGAGAGAGACAGACCTTGGGCACAGCAGCTTGCAGGGTGAAGCAAGTGATGTCTGCACTATTAGAGTTCGAAGCTGTCAGTACGACCGTCACGCCAGACTCTGACTGCTTCTCACAGCGCTGGGTCAATGTGACCCCATTCTTCTGGTACACTGTCTCCTCGGGAGCTGTGGAGGAAGACGCATGTGTCCAGAATTCAACCAGACCTTTAATGAGAGGTGAAAAAGGTCATCACCTGCCGGGGTAAAAGTGTGCTCTAAACCTCCCAACAGGTCCAGAAGGTCTCCTGCTGCAGGGTAATGTTTGTTAGTTGGCTCCCCTGATGGAGCTGGAGTGGGTTTCTGTGGCTCCTCTGCACTGCTCAACAAGTCCAGGAGATCACAGACCTGAGGCAGGAGACATCACTGAACATGGAACTTCATGATTTAATAAACCAGGTCGACGAACGAAGAAAACCATCTTATATTATAGGTAAATCCCTACCTGGGGTGTTGGTTCTTGCGGCAGCTGTGGTTTCTCCTCTTTAGCTCTAGTCACCTGGATGTTAGTGCTGCCCCCTTCTGCCGCCTCTCCATTAGTGCTGGCAGAAGATTTCTCAATCACAGGCATCCGCTCCAACACAGCAGCTCTGAGAGGACAGACTTGTTCATGCTAAAATCACGCCACGCATAAGCCGAATACTGATCGAGTCAGAGGATACCTCATATGATCGTATTTCTTGAAAAGAGCGTTGTACTCCACTGCTCTCTGCTGGAGCTCCACGTCTATACAGCTGCCATAGATGCTGACGATGCTTCTGATCCGACTAGAGTGAGCACAGAGATTCTGTCAGGCTGCTGGTGACAGTAAATCAATTTCAATATTCTTGACACATTTCAACCAGAGCTATAATGATAATTAATTTTCTTTATTTGCATTTTAGCATTGGTTGTGTTGATACATCTACTGTTTCAAAAGGAAACCAGGCATGGTACATACATAAATAATATAAACAGATGTACACATAAGACAACTGAAGAGAATGGGAAAAAAGGAAGTTGTGGGTAAATGTCCAGATATTTATGGATTTTTTTAAGCCAAGTGAGGGGATTATAGTATAATGGTATTAATAGTGATATAGTGAGTTAGAACATATTGAATATTTCATTCCTGACAGTGGGATTTCCCTTTATCCTGCAACGACAACTCCGGGTCCCCTTTAATCTAAATAAACATTAATAACATTTTTCATAATATCAAAATTACACATAAACAATTACAGTACCTATTATTTTTGCACAAATCTTGATTAACGTTGATACATAAATGAAATAAGCATGAGAAACACAAGCTGATTTTGTTTGTCATTTCTCATGAGCTCTTAAGTTCATCTTTAACTAATCTCAGCCCAACTCAATGTTCATAATAAGGTTTCTGTAAGGAAGTGTAAGAAAAGAAGAACGCAACTAATCCAAAGAAGATAATCCCACATTTGTACATCTATTTCCATGCAGTCTATGAAACCATTTGTGTTTTAGTAACATCATTTGCTTCTGTATAGTCTTCATGGTGGAGTTGGTGAAAAAGCTTCAAGCAAATCGCAAAAAAAAAGTTTAGCATTATTTAAAAAAAAAACATCTAAAAAAACAAAAATATATCCATATATCTATATAAAGATACAACATATTATATATTATAAAAATGATATATAAAAAAATGAATCGAGGCAGCTGCAGAAAATACATGAACTAAGAAAAATGAAATTTATCCCTTCAAACAAATGTGTTGTAACAGTGTTGAATGAAAAGTCGATCTTACTCCACATTTTCTGTGATCCGTGTGCTCAGTTTCATGGTGGCCGTGAGGGCGAAGCCTCTGGTAGCCGGGGACGACATGTGGGACTGCAGTACTGTCTCTAGAGCATCCAGAATGTTGTCCTCTGCAACCTGTTCATTCAGCATCAAGTGCAAAGACTGAATCAACAAAACAACTCCAGCGTACAGAAAGAAAACATTAGTATTAAACACATATCACAAACGCAGCAGCATACCAAGTCTGTCTACATTAAATATTGCACCCAGTCAAGTATTGCGATATTTCAGCAAAAAGATCGATACAATATTGCGCATGCAAGTATCGCAATGCAGTATTTGAGTGTATCTTGACTGTAAATTGATTGTGTATATTTTCTTACACCCCTCATACAAGTTGATGGATGCCAATGTCAGCAGTACTGTACCTGAACAGGTTCCATCTCCTCACACTCTCCTTTCAACAGCAAGTCCCCATACTCTCCAATACACCAGCACGCCACCTGAACCAGAGATTGCTGCAAACAAACACGGAACAAAGATGAATATCAAACACTTCTACAACACCCTCTAGACTAAAGCTATGTTTACATGGCGCCAGTTTTCATCTGGTCCGATTGTTGTGGCATGATCACTGAATCTATTGGTGGATAGTGGAGTATTGGAGTGAAATATATACTGATATTCAGACTTTTCAATTAAAGATTAAAAAACTTCCTCAACAGTTTATTTGCTGTCCTGAAACAACGCTGCATCTTCATTTTAATAAAACGAGATTTTTTTAAAATCAAGAATTGCAATGACACTGCATGTGCAGTGCACTGCATGTATTATTTCATTTACTGTTGTTCTTCAACAACTTGTGTGCAAAAAACAAGATACATAAAACTAAGATCAATAAAACGGTTTGTGTTATCATGCAAATGAAATCCATATACAAAAGTAAACACAAGTATGACAGCATCAGGCAAAATTCACCTGGAAATGCTTTCCATTAATGTTAAAAAATAAAAAAAAGTTGCTCTACATCATGTATTTATTATAAACTAAAGACAAGGTATATTCATATTATTACTCAGCCCTTGTCTATTCTCATTTCTCTACAGTCTTTTCAAGATGTGAAGGAATTATTTACCCTCCTACTGATTTTATGTCACTGATCAGCAACTCATGATGAGACTGTAGACAAAACAGAGATCAGTAGTGGCATGAAGTGCACAGTATTACTTCAATCCTTCCAAACTTTGGAGCTTGACCGTCTGTTCTTTAGCCTGTATTTTGTGTTTGAATGAAATCATTCCTCAAGGCAAAACAAAAGGCAACGATATCTTTCAATTTTGTTCACTGACATGTTTAAATATTCGACCATAAACATGTACTTTCTAATGGTCATCTATATCATGGACGACAGTCGACACGTGCATCACTTACCTGGGCGATGTCTTTGAGCAGAGCACGGTAAAGCTTGTGGACGATGTAGCAGTGAAGCTCTGAGGCGTTTGTGATGAGCTGGATTAGGTTTGGGACTGTTTCATCTCTTACGTCAGCCCCTGCCTGATGGAATCCCCATAATTCAGAGTGCAATTAATTTCTGTCTGGGACTTTTAAAAATTATAAAGCTGGATAAGCTCCACCAGTGCTCGCGTTTACTTTTACTGATTAACTAACATAAGTAAAATATGACTGAGCACCAGAAACTTTACAGCTGCTTGAAAACAAGAGAGTTTAGGAAAGCCCCAGTGGACTTTGAAAGAGTGAAACCGTTTTAATTACCGTTGTGAGGACATGCAGAATAGTGTCAATATGCCAGCGCTGCGAAGGTGCATACCTGACAGACACACGCACACAAAACCATCAGTGGACAAGCACACAGATTGTGACCAGTGCATGAGGATAAACAACATAAAAGAACCAGTCAACAGCTTAGCAGTGGAAATGCTGTTACTATTGTCAAGAGTGAGACGAAACAGCCACAGACATGTTTGGTTACAGTAGCTATAATGTATTCATGTAGCATCTCCTGGGCCTGCAGAGTTTCACTTACCTCTCTGCAGCATGGAATATTCCACTGGCAGCCTGGGACTTCAGCTCAGGAGGACAGGACGAGAGAAAGATTAACAACTCCTTCATCATGGAGCGGATGTTGCTGGCAGACACCAGCGCCAAAGAAAGTTCTAGAGCACGGCTAGAGGAACAAACAGAGAAGGAAAAATTGCGTGATGCAGCTGTGAAATGATTCCAGGTGCGGGGGTGCTTTGTGGTTTACTCTATGAAGTATTCAAATCAAGACACTCTCATGCAGGAACTTCTTTATGTCAGGGGGCATCTTAGCTTATGGGTCATTATTTCACAACGCTTGTTTTAGTTTGTGCGTCTGTGGGGGGCTTTTTTTATCCTGCTTTGTGGGGACCAATTCTTAACAGAACACCTTGTGACTACTATATGACATTGTGGAGACATTTGGCTGGACCCCAAGAGGTTAAGCCTCAATTTGAGGATGAAGACTTCAAAATAACAGGGTCATTATGATTAGGTTTCAGTTTGGGTCAGAGCCCTGGTTAGCCATTTGTTTTGGATGGTTAGGTTTAGGGTGAGAGGCTGGGGAAAGGGTTATGGCAATGAGAGGTCTACACAAGGATAGAGATACCAATGTCTGTGTGTGAGTGTGCAGGCATGTTTTGCCATTCTTCTTGTGAGGACATTTTGGCCTGTCCTCTCCAGGCTAAAATGTGAGTAATAGTAGTTTATTTAAATCGGGTGTAAGTTTGGTTCAGAGTCCTGGTTAAGGTTAGCCATTTGTTTTGGATGGTAAGGTTAAGGGTGAGAGACTGGGGACAGCATGGTGTTTATGAGAGGTCCACAGAAAAACAGCGAAACAAACGTGGTGCATGTGTGCATAAGGTGTGCAGATGTCATTAAAATACAATTTCAAGAAGCTTCTGAATGACATTTACTCGACAGGGAGCACTGGTGAAAAGCAATATTGACAGTGATGTGATGAAGTTTGCGGATTCATTTATAAACGGACTAGGCACCCGATACCGACAATAACACCCCATTTAATGGGAGTTTTTTTATAGTATACCTCACCCATTCAAATGAGCCAGTAGGCTCCTACTGGTCACCCTGACTGAAGCTGATGGCTAAATGAGGTACCCTATATAACCACTGATCCCAAATTCAGGTGGATGTTGCATTTGTTATAGGGTGCACCTATTCAAAAAATACTGTCTCAATTAAACTTTCAGGATTACATTTTGTGGTTGTGACTTCATCTGGATCTATACATTTATTGTTATACACTTGTACAGCTTTGCACTGTTCTTTGCACCTCCAGTGTGTGCGTTGCAACACCGCCGCCATCTGCTGTCAAATTAAGCTCATTGCAGTCCGTTATTTGGGTGGAAATTAGTTGCTTGGTGGAGGTATACACTCTCTTGAGTGCCTTTCCGGTCAAATGGGAGTACTGCTACTGATAAGTTAGAAGAGATCTGCATGGGCACAACAGAATCAAAAACCAAAGGGGCAATTTTGATCTGTTGTCTCGACTTTTCACCTCATCAGAGTATGGCTGTATTATTCAGCATTTTAAGGGGGCATCACATATACACAGTATATCGCGGATGTGTGTGCCGGGAGAAGAGACATACCGCTTGACAGAAGCATCTGGGTCCTTAAGGCAATCCACAATGGTCCCACGGTGACGCTGGACAGCAGTGTTGTCCGTCCCAACAATCCTCTGGAGAGATGTCATTGCAATATATCTGAAGTAGCAACATAAATTTAGTTAAACAATGAAAAAAACAAAGCCCATAAGAATAACCATTAAGTATGGCTGACAGTAACCAAAGGCAAATGATCATAATTCATTAATGCTCTCAACTCTCTTTCATCAATTATTTATCTCTGGTTAAGTATTTATGTGGGAGCAGCCATATCTCACAGCAGCACAGTGAAGCAGCAACCCGTGAGTGGGTAGATTCTGCAGAGAATTTGAAAATAAGAAGTTGTGAAGAATAACAAGGAGCAAGGAGCTTCTGTATCACCTAGTAAAAATGCAATTAAAAAAAAGAGCACTTCATTAAAATTAAATGTGAGTTCAGAAGGAGAACTGAATCAATTGGCAGACACAAGCTTCTCTCAAACTGCTGATAAGGGAGAGTGCTGGAGAAGAACTTACCGAATGTTACGATCATTGTTGAGAAGAAACCGTCCCAGGATGTTCACTGCCAAAACCTGGGGAGTTCACCGAGTACTTAGTATTCCGAAAGTAGAGGAATATTCTCTGCTCATCTCTCACCCTGAGGCCACTCTCTGACTTGATGTCCAGCACGGTCAGGACGGTTTCATAGAGGACAGCATTACCCACAGTCTTTGTGCTATCAGTGTTAGTAGCAACCTGAACACAGATGGATGCATAAGTAGACATAAGCTGCAGAAAAAGTCACACATTCTTTTAGGCAGAAGTACTTCCTAACATCAAGGTACATAAATTCATATATCACAGGAGACTCTGTGTGTGTGTGTGTGGGTGTCTATAATATATACATACTGTATATCTTAGCGAAAACACGTTAAAGTTTTTATCAATTCAAACACCTTTTCTGACTTCTATTTCTCAAAAATTGGACCATAATACTGCTCCTTGGAGAACAGTCAGGAACTTTTTTTCTGCAAACCTGAGCAAGTAGGTCATTCATGGCATCACTTGCGGATTCATTATTGCGCCCGAGGATTCTCAGCAGCCTCAAGATGCGAACCTGCAGATGAGGGGTGCAAGAGAGAGACTGCAGTCAAATGACAGAAACACGTCCTAAAATCATCTATTCCCCCTTTCCAGCGGTGCGGACTATGTACAGACTACGTGGCACAGACCTAGCCAATTCATGTCAACTCAAGCTTCACTTTACTCTGGCATATGTACATCTTGTACTTTATTTTCTGCCATCTGTTTAATGTACCTGACAAACACTATTCCTCCATTATGCAAGAGTATTGTTGCGTTTTTAAGGGCCTGATGAAAAAGGAAACCAAAATAAAGTATAGAAGATACCCAAACCAGCCACTCTGGAATGAGACTTTATGACTGTGCTTAAGTCCAGACTTACCTGAAGAAATGGGTCGCTGACTCCTGCTACATCGTGCTCTGGTGAATAACCGGAGAAGACCAGAGTTTTCATGATCTGAACCAGATCTGGAACCGTCTGGAAGACGCATTCATTCAGACATGAACAACGTTCAGGTTAGTTCCAGAATAAAAGTTTGTCTGCCTCACCTTCCTGAAGCGTTCCAACGTCTCAGGATTCTCACACAATGTGGTGATGAGTACGACCGCGCCGTGCAACACACCTGTACACAAATGTGGATGGAATCAATGGGTGGACACAGAGCAGGTGCAGACCTGCAGATCTACAGTACTAACCGTGGTGCTTCTCTGTCAGCAGGGAGCGAGCAGTCGGGGCAAAAAGCTCCCCAAGATCATGAACCTTTCTCACAATGTGTATGGCACACAATGCAGCCTAGAATGAGGCAGATTGCTTATCAGCACCAAAACATTTGATCACAGCCATGTTCATACATGAAAGGACATTATAACCCCTTCACTAGTGATGGGAAGATCACACAGTATTGAAGGGTTAAAGAGATTTCATGACACAGTGTCCTGATTTTCACAGGCCACCGGATGACACTGTCTGCCGTAAAATGTAGAACACTGTTTCATCAACCCTGCAATACTGTTTCATGATACCTCATCTGCCCATCACTATCATTCACTCAACAGACAGAAATAGTTTCCTTAAGATCACATCCAAAAAACAATTGCGTGGGTGTGTACAGATCAACCAGTATTTCTTGAACAAGCGCACTCTATAGTACAGAAGCTTTAAAATGCGAGGCAACTGGAGCCTCATATTATTCAGAAAATAAATCAAATACATGTAACGGCTGTTGATCTGAAACATCTCAACAGCAGCGTGTTTTCTGAAGCCCAACTGACATACGATCGGTGGGCACGATCTATATAAACTCTGTGGGGAAAATGATGCATCATAGCTTCCTTAAACAAGGATAAAATTTGTTTAATGCTAAATATTTGTTGATCATTGATCTGATCAATTAAAAGTGATTGGAGATGATCAGACTACTTTGATATGATGCAGTGCTCCTCAGTGGTGAGAGCTCGTCGCAACTCTGGTGTAACTTCCAAATTAAACCACTTCATTCGATACGTCCCTTTTAGACATCAAACCTGTTCCAAGAAACATCAATATCTTACACTGAGATGACTAAGCACGACAGCTACAGGATGCTTCAATGCTACAAGACTCTAGAATGGCTTCACGACTCATTGGACACAGTCTAAATGTGAGCTCACCTTCTTCTTGATGTAGGAGTTGGATGCTCTGAGCAGCCGCTCGATCTCTGGTGCCAGGTCTCGGCACATCTCAGCAGATCCCATGCAGGCCAGCGTACACAAGGCCAGAGACTGGACATACTGGCTGCTGTGAGAGAGGTCACTGAAATACAAGAAAACAAGCACATTGAACGTTCCTCTCTCCACTGCCTTACAAGGTAGGAAACTTCATTCAGACTTTTGATCTGAAAAAGCTAATCTATAGAGAAAATAATTTCAGGACCATCTTTGTTACGAGCAGTCATGAAGCTCAAAAATTATTAAGGTTCACCAGCAAACATGGTTTTGTGACTTAACAATTGCACTCAGAAATGCCTATGGGACTCCAAAAGATGTCACATTCGTTCCTTATGGTAATTCATTTAATTGTATTCATTATTTCTAATTGCAATAAAGATGCACATAAAACTGTGATGTGAGATTCGATTGTGTACTTTTTAATGGAGTTAGTGATGAGTAGACTGGCATCCTGCTTCTCATCCAGGAGCATCATGGCGCCAAGGTATCCCATTCGCTTCTCACTGTAGCGGGAACTTGCTATCAACCGAACACACTCCATCTGAAGGGGAAGGGAAGGATACACTTGCATGAAATGAACAGCTGCAAACTGCAAAAGATTTGTTGTGGATTGGGTTCATGATTACAGGCTTTAAAGCGCAACAAAAATAGTTATGTTGAGTTCAGAAAGATGGAGCCTTTGGTTGGTTGGAAGTACCAAGACACCAAGAACATTCAGTTCAATATTTTAGCTTTAAGAACTAGAAGTCCTCTGGCTATCTGAGTTAGGATCGCCAGGGCAGCAGCCACATCAAGGAGGCCCAGACCAGAGGAATTTGGCATTTCCGAGTGATGCATGTTGACACGTTAGGCTTTCATATGAATTACATGTCCTTTTCCGTTAACTGACATGAAGCAACAGAGATCTCAGAGTATCGTTACTCACCATCTCACACACACACACACAATTTACCCCTAAATTAAAAAATAATAGAACACAGTCTATGACTTATAGGGCACCTTACATACCAAGTAACAACACAAACAATGTAACAGTGGGAGCTGACATTCCCACCCCTGTGTGCCCTCATAATAACCCTAACCATTATTTTTTCAAGTCAAAAAATGCCACAAAAGGGGAAGCATTTGAATCAACTGCAAAGCCTGCAATGCCTACTGCAACACAGACAAACATCTGGTGAAAGCATCCAACAACATCCAAATGGTAAAATGTCACATCTAGGAGTTCATTTTTGATGTTCTTTTTCCGACATTATGTACTCATACCACACATACCACTGTTCTTTGCACATTTTAACATGACTTTTGGTGTTTGAATAATACGAAACTACAGTATATAGATCAGAAGAACTTCGGAGATCTAACTTTTCAATGTTGACAGTAAAAAGCAGGAGGGGGCTGTGCAGTGTTTTACATTTTTGTAGTTAGGAGCAAAACATTCGTTATTTTGGTGAAAACAATCCATGACAGTTATAGTGAGTGACAGTCACATTTCAAAAAGTGTGTCACCTTTTCAAACATCGGCTTGTGGACATGGTGAGTAGTGGAGCAGGTGCTGCTTTTGTGGCAGTAAATGTAGTTACGTCTGTCTTGAATAAACAGTACGGCTTCTGGCTGCATCTCCCCAATAAATGGGCATTGCTATGAATATTGCAGTAAAAAATCAGCAGCAATATCATCCATGCTTGATCAGCACAACTGCACATCACTTGTGGTATCATATCTCTGAACTTATTTGGTTGAGAGAAAGATTCGATTATATGGCCTGTATATGATGAGATGGAGTGGTAATATTGGGGAATGAAGACGGTTTTACAGACACAACAGTCTGAAGTGAGTATATTCAGGGTTTTGCAATGAGTTCCCTTTTTTTAAGAGCAGGCCACTATAATTCATGATGGGTCATATCTCCGAGTCAGAATCCCTTTGAGTCAGAATCCTCAGCTATGATGGTTTGTCATCCTGCTGGAGTCCGATGGGAAAGCAAAACCCCATGACAGGCTTTATCTTAATCCCCACTCACCTGACCAAAATGCGCAGGGTAGCCCAGCATATGCACGTAGAGAAGTTTGGCCAGGTTGTGGGACCGACAACCATTGTCAGTTTGTCTGAACTGGGCACGGATGGCGGCACACTCTCTCTGGATCACTCCTCGCTCTTCACACTGAGTCTTGGCTGACCTGATGGCCCGGATCATCTCCTGAAGGGGCACTGAGGGAGACATGGCTGTGCGTCCGTGTCTGTGTGAGTGCGTGTGTGTGTGTGTGTGTGTGTGTGTGTGTGTAACAGATTAGACAGAAAGAGTATGAGAAGCCAAACTAGTTTCAGTGCAGTTCATTCATCTGTAGTATTGTACTTCCTGTATTTGAAGTCTCCAACAGAATGACTCAATAACGCTATAACAATGAGCTATAGTAACATTTATAACGTACTTGTCAGTCAGTCAAAGACATTCAGGCAAATTATTATATATTATGTTATTTAGTGTAGTAATTTTAGTTACCAGTAATAAACGGACATTACGTTTAAATAATACCAATCCCATACAAGTGAGAACAGAAAAATACGAGTCTTTAGTTACAAGTAAAGAAACGTTTGAGTAATTACGAAGAAAGTTGCTGGAATGCGGTGCTAACTAACCTGAGCGATACAGTCAGGGCTAGCTAAGTTAGCATAATTGTGTTTCAGTCTAGCCGGAAGCTCACAGAGGTAAACTCACGTGCGTTCGGGTCGGAGACGGCGAGTTCTGATTACTGGACCGCTGGTACCGACCGTTTTCCGATAGAAAACAGCTGTCAGTCACCTCACTAGACAGCCGGGACCTGTATGCGGTCCATACACCTGCCCGTCAAACGCTACGTAGTGATAACTCGTTTCCGCCAGACTTTCAAAATAAAATTGTTCTTGACTACAGATGTGTTAATGCGAAAATGTACACTATTTTTTCAAATGCAATACGATAAGCACATATTTCACAATGCCGCCTGTTGAAACTGGCGTACCGATTCTTGTAAATTTGCACTGTAAAACCATATACATTCCAATTCCATATACATCATTTATTCCTTTATTTATTCATTAGTAACCGTTTAATACAACATTTTATTTAAGGAAGGGTAATGCCTTAATGGACAAATACATCCAATGACATTGAGGACTTTGATTAGTAGTTATTAGAATATAAAAGAATATAAAAGGCCTAGGAACTCCCCGACACAAGACTTATTTTAATTTGAATTTTTCGGCCATGTCTCAAAAGTCGAAAAAAATAAATAAATAAAAATGTGGGTTACATTAATGTGATCTTTCTGGCATGAAATACTTTAAACACTTGGTCAACATTTTCTAAAAAAAAAAACCTACATCATTCTTCAAGACTACAATGTTATTTTTAAAAAGTATGCCATGTCTGTTGAGCTCAAGATCATGCTTTTATTTAGAAAGCCATACACTTTACTCCTTCAGTACAGTCTCATTGTATGAGTTCCGCTATTCGACCTCAAGCTGCAGACAAACTCCTCCCTGCTGTGTCAGGTGCTCGTGTGTTTGAAACATTAATGAGACTGCAGAGGCAAGAATGCAAGCTTGAGAAACTTGGGGAGTGGGACAAGTGCCACTCACCTTTAAAGTCTGGAACCTTTGAGCGAGACATGGGCGGGATCTCTGCAGTGAGTTCAAAATCTGTGCCATATTTGCTCCAGTATTAATGTAAACCAGCCATTCAATAGTGATATTTTTATTAAAATACATCTTTTGTACAGATGTTTTTTTCCAGGTCAAAGGTGGTCCGTCATGAGACAAAACAGTGACACGTATAAGCATTAGCTCATCTTCCTCAATGGCACCATTTGTGTGTCAGTCAGAGAACAGAGCACCTTCTTTTCCTTCGCCATTTGTCTTCTCACTCCCACATGAATCCGGACCCTCTTCTGGATAGACAACCGAGCACAGCACTTGGCACGCTCGTGTAATTTTACCTTTAAGAGGAGCAAAAGATCATTCAAGGTTGGGAGTCCACTACAAAAAAAAACTACAAGTTGTTACCATCCGGTCACTAAAATAGCAGTTCCTCACCAGTCACCAAATTAAAGCACTGGGGCTTGTTGGTCCAGTAGATGGCCAGGAAATACACAGGAACACCAGTAAACATGATGGCGAGACCAACACCACAGGTGACTGGCTCGGTGAAGAGGGAGAAGAGCATCAAGAAGGCCCAGAAGAGCAGGTAGATCACCGCCCATGCCAGGTTCACCTGAAAAACAAGTCTATTAAAGCTTTGCTATGATCGCTCTATTTCTTGATAGAAAAGCACAGAGAATGTTAGGAGTCACACTGTATTTTGGAGATATAGAAGAAGCCAAGAAGAAGCATCAGAGAAGTATGTGAAGGTTGTGTATGAGGACAGTGAGAAAACGGTGAGGTGAGAGAAGGAGTAGACCAAGGATTAGCCCATTCTTATTTGCTATTGATATGGACACACAGTTAGGAAAGAGTCTCCATGGACCGTGATGTTTGCTGATGATATAGTCAAGCTGAGGAGCATGTAAGCGAGATTCAAGATTCGATCTCAACATGTGTATACTTGGGATATGCGACTAGCGTGTTATGACACAAAAAAAGTCTAACAATGAGACCTTCAGCTCTTCTTAAAAGAAACGCAATTGTATTGCTGGACAATATCACCTTGATGGGTCGATGCATGTTGGGCTGCTTGATCCGCAGCACTATTTGACCAGCAACAGTGACGCCATAGAAGATGTAGTTGATGAAGCCCACGTAGTTGATGAGGGTGTAAATGTCACTGGTGCACAACATCAGCAGAGTGGACAGCAGCTTCATAAGAAAGTGACGACTTTTAGAGCAGAAGGACTAAAGTGCAGATGAAGACTTTTTTCCTGCGCTCACCGTGAACAGCAGGGCTGGGATGGGGGTGCAGCGGGTGACATGGATCATGGCCAGGAAACGTGGTAGTTGTCCCTCTTTGGCTCCAGCAAAGAACAGTCTGGGAGCCAGAGGCACACATGCGTGTATTTGGAGCAGGCACCAGAGGAGTGAGCTCTGGAGGCTCAGTGGAACTTCCAGAATTATAGGGTATTTTTCATTTGGATACACCAGTTCAGAAACGCCCACACCTGAAACTGCTTGTATGATTCAGCATTTCTGGAACCACAGCTCTGTGTCGTAGTGTTTTCTTTTCACAACAAGCTCATAAATTGACTCGCGGTGTGAATCCATTTGTTATTAATGCCATGAGATTTCCCCTCATCTTTCTGACCGCTGCAAAAGAATCTGTTTGCCCTAGAACTCTTCAGGCCCGATGGCACCCACTGTAAAAACTTGTGGGACGGCATTTTGGAGCAGTTGGATTAGGCCATTACGGTTGCCACTTTTCATGCAGCAAAACAAGGGCCTTCTTTTGGGTAATAGAGTATACTTCCTTGTGTTTTATGAATTATTCCAGACCAGTTGTGTAAGGTATATAATACAATCTTTAGTTCATAGTTTAACTCATTGTCTTGCTGTCATTTGTGAAACCGTCATCTCTCTAACATCAAAGAACACAAAAGCTACACAAAACACACCTGAAACTTATGTCCTGCTTGGAGGTGGCAGATCTCTAGTTCTGTCAGACAGCTATTATCAGCCAGGTAGAGACAGAGGATGATAGTTCTTCACTGATGAAGAAGATCTGGTGCTACACTTGTTTCAAGGAATAGGTTACTTGAAACTAGGCTCCATAGTTAGCGCACTGACTAGTTACTAGCCATCAATAGCCAATGATATTCCCACACTCGCATCAAACTGGTCGACTCTGAGCTGCTAAATGTGATGATTGATATCTGAATGAAGCATTAATAAGTTGCCCAATTCAGGAATATCAAGTTTGTTCTTTGGACACCCTGAATGGAGGAGGTTGAAACATTATTTTAGTATATTTTGGAGACTAGGTTGGTGTCATTAATGACTCATGCAAAGCTCTCCACAGCGATCATGTTGTGTATATAAACTAGGGTCAGGTCAAAATTGTCTTCACAGCGTAGGACTTTGAAAACAGGACGGAAGGAAGGAGAGAAACAGCCAAACCGTGATGACGTGAAGAGGGAGCCGTTGACCCCTCCGAAGGTAGAGAGCGCCACAGAGATTGGCATGACCCACGACATAATTCCCAGCAACTTCTCTCCAAATGTCTTGGGAAATAACAGTAGAAATGACATCAATAAAAGGACATATTTTGCAGCAGATGATGCCAAAACTGACCACTGCAACGGCATTTGAGGCAAGCAGCTCCTGTGGACTCATGGCAGTGATGTAAGCCACGTTGGCAAACACGTAAACAAAAGTGACCACAGGGATGGAGATGTAGATGGCCCTTGGGAGATTCCTGCAGATTGACAAGTGATAAACAGTTGTGATGGATAGATGGTGTTGTATGACAGTATTGAATGGTTGATGAGGTTTCATTCAACTGTCCTGATTTTAAGAGGCCACAAGATGGCACTGTCTGCTGTAGAATGTTTGGACTTGAACAACCATTGCAATGAAACCTCACATCATTTCTAAACCAAGAGCACCATCTAGTGGCCTCTGAAAATCAGGACACTGTTTCATTAACCCTGCAATACTGTTTCATGATACCTCATCTACCCACCACATGACGGCTACTGTCCGATATTAGAGATGTCAAGCCGCTTCACCTGTGTGGGTCCACTAGTTCTTCTGTGACATAGTTGAGGAAGTTCCAGCCTCCATAAGCGAAGGATCCTTGTAAGAAGGAAAGCGCTATGGAACCAACAGTGTAGTCGTGGAAGGGTTGGAAGGAGTGCACTGGCTCCAGCCAGTAATAATGACCTGTTTTGGAACACATGATGGACATGTCAGGGATCAAGGAAGTCATTCACTAGAGCATAGAAATATGGAGTCTTCATTTACATTCAAAACCAGCCTTGTCACAGGTTCTGGTCCCAGTTTGTGGAAGCTCTTGAATTTAAAAATTGCAAGTAAACCGCAAAATGGCCTTTAAAGAACTCGCAGGAGGAGAGAGGTGCATCATAAGACAACAGGTGGAAGAGTGTACTCCAAAGGATTAACACCATGTGCAAGACTGCTGCTCCAAATAAGGTAGTTCATTGTACTAATCTAAAGTCAGATTTAAAGTCATCCCAAGTGTATGTACCTCTGTACAGTTCCTAATTGTTTTAATGCATGTGCCTTCACCTCAAGTGGTTGTTGAGGGAGGGATAATGGGATGAAAAAGTGAACATTATGGGAGGCCCTTTACACATCTTGTCTGTATCCCTCAAGGGCACCTGTTTAGAGGCTTTTTCCTGTCTATATCAATGAACCCATTACGAAGCTATATACCCTCCTAAGAACAGAAACAGAACAAACTCACCTTTACATATCTGGATGAATCCCGTGATGATGATGAGTCCCAGTGCCAGCAGTTTGCCAGTGGTGAAGAAATCTTGAACTCTTGTGGCCCAGCGGACACTGTAGCAGTTGATCCAGGTCAACAACACTGGGGGAAAAGACGGCTCAACTTTCACATTCAGTTGCACTCGCATCAAAATATCCATCACTGTATTCATTCCAGTCATTTGTTCAACAAAACAAGTGGTAGCTTGAAAATGGAACCGTTGGCTCCAGTATCACGACAAGCCGAAGCAGCACTGCCGAATGATGCTGTCAATTTTTGTCACAGTAGCATCTGCAGAGTGGGAATTTACTCCTCTGAATCCGAGTCAGCGACGTCTTGCTCTCCGCTTTGCTCCTACTGCCCAAGTACAACCAGCCCCACCGCTACTGGGGGAGGTTTTCAGACACTATTTACACCATAACTTTCACAGCTCACCCACAAATGTTGCTCAAATTGAAACCATCTGCTTCGATAAAGAGTAAACAAAATCAAACTTTATATTTACAGCTTGGTTTGTTGAAATGCTGCAGTTCTGCCCGTTGGAATTTAGGCTCAGGACCCTGCAGCAAGTTATGAAGCACAGCAGAGAATGCCATCAAGTGGGCTTCGAAAACAGTTTCATGAAGAGCTGTCATACCCGTCTAATGCCCCCTAAATGAGAATCTAATGTCATCAGTCAGACCTATTCCTGACAGATTTGTGCATCCAACTCGTATTGGTTGATTACATATTACACAAATATCAAACATGTCAACATTAAACCTCCACATTTTTTATCTCAGCCATGTGCATTTTTTTTCAGGACCGCATTAAGAAAAAAAATCCAGCATCCTTTTCTTATAATATGTGAAGTGTCCTCATCCTGCATGTCCCCAAATGACAAAGATTACTCACATAAACATGTGGCAGCCAGCAGGCGCAGGCCGGTTTCTGGTGGGTGGCATGAGGGGAAGAAGGGCTGCAGCATGTAGTTTGAAAAGGTGAGCGCAATCACAGCCTGGTTAGTGGGGTAGATGATCAACAGTGCGATCCAAAGTCGCAAAAACCTGAGCGACAGCAGAAGAGACTGAGTGACATAACTGTTAAAAAATGTTGGAAGTCTCATTCATTGAAAGACTTCATGCAAATAAATGTGAAAAACCGTTAAACCACATGTTTAATACGAGTATTAAGAATTTGTTTTCTGTGGTCTGCAAGAGCTTAGTTGGTGCTGGAACAATCTGTTTTTGTTCCGATTTTGTCCTGATACACGAGCGCCAATGGGATTTATGAGATTCTGATTTACACCAATTCGACAACTGCTGCGATTTAATGGTACTGACTGTTCCAATTTTAATTTCCCTACATTCCTAATATAAAAATGAAAGTCAAATGACGCTTCAAATTCACTACAAATACTAGAAGAATTGATTCCCACGGAGGAGAGCCTAAGAGTGGCAGTACTGCGTTTACATCTATGTGAATCCAGGAACGGGTCCTCTGCATTGGACTCAAGTGGACTCAAAAAATTTCGCTCAAGCACAGAAAATGGATGACGTCAAGTCTTCTGGGGAGAACTTAAGATGTAAATATTGGGATGGTGGCGACTGAGATAACAGGTAAAAAGAGGACCACGTGATGAGGGAGGAGGTTATATGGAGGAGGAGGCCGACATGATGTGGGAAATACAAAAGAAAGCTTACCCTGCCAGCCCTCCAAATATGTCCTTCACATAGGCGTAGTCCCCCCCTGACTTGGGGATAGTCACGCCCAACTCTGCATAACAGAGTGCTCCAATAGCAGTAATTAATCCAGTACCAGCCCAGACTACCAGTGACACACCCACGGACCCTGCATTCTCCAGCACACCTCTGGGACTCACAAATATTCCTGATCCAATGATGTTGCCTCAGTGGGGGGGAAAAAAGATGACAATTGGATAAAAATAAAGGCAAAACTAATGCGAGCAACACATTTAAGCACATTGAATATCAAAGAAAACAGTTCATAGCGGGAAATGACAAGTTATTCTTGTTTGTGTGACTGAATATAAACAGATAAATTGACTTTAATCGACCTTTATTTAGTAACATAACTACAAAAGGAACTCTTTCAAAAGTACACTTCGTTTCTTGCATGATCTAACGGACCTACCCACTATGATGGTACAACCACTGAAGAGTCCAATTTGCTTCTTCAGGGCCACATTGGAGCTTTTCTCTGGGCAGCTCTCACCACTGGACTGAGGGTTTAAATGGTCGCACTGGCTGCCCCCACTGCTGCTGCGCTTCCTGGGACCCTCAGGCATCGTGCGCAGTGATAGGACAAGAGGAGCAGGCGACTCCTCACCTGCCAAAAGACTTTTAATTAACCTAAAACACGAGCTTTTCAACTCCAAACTCATGTTTTATGCCATTTATGTCACAATGAACATAAACGTTCAGGTTCACCACTGTAAATCCGAAGTGTTAAGGAAATAATTTCCCGAAATATGTGCTTGAAAAAAAAAAAAAAACTCACTCAGGTAGGTATGTCGGGCTTGAGAACAGAAAACCTTAGGTGACAGAGCTCATGTTCGTTGTCGCGCCGGTTAACTTGTTCTGATCATAGTAAGTTCTTCAGCTGTGGAAGCCACGTGAAGTAGACGCGCTGGTTAGCGTCAACCAATCCGCGAAGACTTGGTCTGAAGCCACGCCCCCGTCAGCGACCGCCAGTCCGGCAGATGAGTCGCGGTTAATGAATAAACGTACATCGCGTCTCCCTATATGAAACTTTGGAGTCTTAGAAACACGACAGACTCAAAAGACAGAGGTGAATCTATCAAGCTCAGGGTCTGATCTTTTCCGTTAGAGTTGGGATAAAGCTCAAGTCAAAAGATTGTCGGTAATAGATGTGAGAAATTAAATTAGAATCTGAAGAAATAAAGGTTTAAAACTCAGTTAAGCACACCACAGCCTTACAGCAATGAAATCAAATCCACACGAATTCGATGTGATTGGTATGATCAGATAACTTATTATATATCATGGAATATTACGGTTCTCAGACAGAAAAAAAAAAGAAAAAACTATAGATCAGCGTTTCCTCAATCTCTCATCCCACATGCGTTGCACACTTAAACACTTAAGGGCAGAGTAGAATAGAACACGATTACCAACAGTTCAGTGTTTTATTAACACGGTTCAAACATACAGATACAAAAAAATACATGAAGAGACAACCTAAAACGATGCAGGATGGCGACGCTTCAAGATGGAGCTGAAAAGTGTTAGATGAACCTTGGCAGGGAATGTGTTTTAATAAGGCAAAAGAGACATAGAGCTGACTAATCTGTAGACTGTAATAACCTTCCAGACCAATGGAGAACATGACAAGGAAGAATAGACGGGGGCCTTGACCTATGCTGAATAAACAATACACTTTGTGTATAGATAACCGTAAGGGTCTGTATCAACAGACGGTTCCAACACATCCTGACCCACGTGACGTCAGTTCAAAGTGCCTCAGACGCGGGCGGTTCTCACAAACAAATTTGAGGGGACCACACCATAAATCAGGTTAAGTGACTTAAAAAAACAAAACCCGAAACACCAGCCACAACAATCTTGAATAAATTGCTCAGGCATGAGTGTCGTGTTCATCACAGGCCGATGGTGTAGGAGCGCCCAGCCGGGTTGTGAATGGCAGAGCAGGAGGGTTCCGTCACGGCCCACTCATACCAAACTTTCTTGCCATTGTTGCAACGCCAGAATCGCACAGCAACGTCATCATCCCGTGCTATGGAGATGGGTTGCTATGGAGGGGAACACAAACATGTTAAAGAATTAACTCTGGATTTCTGGACAAGTTCCAATCTTACTTTGAGGGGGAAGAAGATGGGGAACCAGGAAAACATTCCAGGGGAATGGGTGTCCGGTTTGATGCCTGGAAAAACACACAGGAAAAGAGTAAAATATCTGAATTTGAAGATAAAAAAAGGATGAATTAACTTGTTATATTTTGAAGAACACCTGCTCACAGTTTAAAGACAACAATCGAAGCCGGGCTAACTGTCCAAAAAAATCCTAAATTAACTAGTAAATAAACTGTAACTGACCATGTACTCTAATTTGATGTGAATTAAAGAAGTTCACTTGATAGAACAACTAGGCTAGATCACTCAGCACAAGACGACCTGACATCCTTGACCTTTGCATAATTTCAAAGTGTTCTTTGTACACTCATTTTGGAGTGAATTTACAGTATTTGGCACTTAATTTACTTTTAAGTAAGTAACTAGTGAACGACGGGGGATGGGTTTAAAAGTTGGAGGATTAATTTTCCTCATTCTCTGAGAGCTAAAGAGAGAATTCTACTCTGAGCTGCATCGCCCCAAAAATTGCGACGCTCAGCATAGCTGCATTTAAACAAGCCAAGCTGCTAACATGGAGCCTGAGTAGTTACTACTTCACACAAGCAGATGTCGACACATGTCCCTTCAACGACAGCAACATTTGTGGGCGTTTCTACCAAAGTTTGGAGTAGTTTGAAAAGCACCCCCCAGCAGATGAGACAGGGAGGTTGTAGTTAGGTAGAATATGTAGTATGACCATAACAAGAGAGTAATAACTGGCTTGACTCAGGTTCTGATGGGGAAAGTTCATTTCTCTGATGAACATTTTAACCAGAATAAGACAGCGAAGTGGGGAAAAAAAATGCAGAAATAGCTGTGGGAGAAATATATGGAAAATGTGGATGCAGCATTGCATATGATGATAAACATCTTTAGAAGCCAGGTAATACACTATGGAATTTACAGAATTTACTACTAATGCACACGTACATCAACCTGGTTAAGAAGGGAATAAAAAGACTTTTTATATCATATGCTTCATCTCGGACTGCACTTGCCCTTAATTCATGCTCGACTGTTAAATGTTTTTGCTTGAAAAAAAAAAAAAAAATTGTATGATGCTGGTGCAAACTGATTGTGCCTTATTTGATGTGTCTTGTATATTTGCACTACCTGATACTCAAAAATATTTTGAATTAAAAAATAGGTCTGTGGGGAGATGCATTTTAACCATTATCTGCAGCCCCCATCAAATAGTTTAACTTCCATTTCAGTCCGTAATTTTGAGTTGCAGGATCAGAATTGGTGTTAAAGATGCACCCAAAAAATGAGGTTTAGGATCGGCAAGCAGTCCGACTTACTGAGCATGACGTCTTTGTAGAGTGTCGTCTCAAAGTAACCAGCAAAGCCATGGAGAACTGAGTTGCAATCCACTGAGAACCTTAAGCACTGGTACCTGTTGTTGTTCATATCTACATGGAGAGAAAAGGAAACGGTTGAATGTCTGAAAGCATCTCCCTGATGTGCTGATTGATGTGACCGAAGTACCTGTGGTTGGGTGTTTGAAGGTGAAGCAAGGTTTTGGGTCAGCCAACTCATGGAAGTTGTGAAGACGCACAACATAGGGGGTCTCAAAGTGGCACTCTGGATCTTTGTCCCGCTCCCGACAGCCCCGAACCTCATTATAGAGCTTCGAGGAAGAGAGCGGAGCCAGAAAGGAAGTGTAGGAACTGGGGATGCTCACACCATCATCTGAAACAGAAAGTGACTGGTGAAGCAGAGACGCGTGGAGGGACATGGAGGGGAACAGACAGACGCTGCTTGTGTTACAAGATCTCAGTCCTCACCTTTGAGGAAGTGCTGAGCTCCATCTAGACACTCGGGTGAGAGCTCGTTGTCGCCGAAAGATCCGAGCAGTTCGCTTACAATGATGTCGGCCTTCTCAGGGGCGGCCCAGTCCCGCATGTCACATGACACCACGGTAACCTGATCGCCCCACTCCTCGAAGCGCCAGTTCTCAAGCCTGAAAAAAAAGGACGAGCATTTAACAGATCAGCAGATGTTCTGCAGTGGAAACAGTTGGTGTTAAAAGATCCAGCACTTTAGTCAAGTGGTCTAAATATTCAAGAAGGAATCAATGCAGAATTAATCCAGACGCAGGTAAAAAAATCACAGTAATTTTCCAGCATCCACAATGAAATTAAGTCGAGTAATCTGTAACCCATTAATATTTGAAAAAAGCTCCCAAATGATAAAGAACAAAAAAGAAATGATCAATGTATGTTAGGAAGATAAATAAGGAAGGAGCAAACTATCTTCGACTAAATCTCTCCATTTCAACTCACGTGATGACAGCATTTGGGTTCTTCTCTACAGCATACACCTTCAACTTCCGGTCTGCTTGTTTGGCAGCACGTAGAGATGCATTGACCAGCGGACCCCTGCCGGCCCCCAAAACCATCAGCACCCTGTGACCATGAGATGAACATCAGTTTTGAACCACGACTGAGTCTTAAAAAAAAAATCTCTGCAATAAAATTTAAATTTTTGGACTCACTGAGTGTTGGTGTCCTTCTGATCTTCCGGCACTCTGTCCAGGAGACATTTATAAACAGCCTGTCGACACAAAACCAAAGACTTGCAAATGAGTTTGATGAGTCAAGCTTTATTGAAGAAAACACTCCACACTTAGTTTTCTGTATACATATCATCTGCATACATACGTTCAAAACAGCAATTCTCAGTTGCTCCTTTAACCAATAAAGGCAGGTGAAGAAACTCAATCCCCAGCATAAAACAACTCAACAAGGTCATTGTAACTCAAAACACTTCAATTTTCATTTTGAACCCATTTGTGTGAATTATGCATTTATTGTGAAGCTGTGCAAAGACACAGGTAAGTGAAATTAAACTGGCTGATGTCTTCAGTAATCTGTATGCGTGAGAAAGAGTGAGTCATTATGGTTAGCATAGCCCATCTCAATTGTATGCCATGTTTTCCTTGTTGTACCAAATATGACAACTTTCCTGTGTAAACGTCCTGTGTAATTACCTTCACCAAACCACATTTTGGTGTTGAAAAACTTGCCTCAAAAGTGTGTACCAAGTTGTCCTGGAGTTACAGCTTCATAAACTGTGGATGCAACATGTGGTGTTGAGTCACATGGCGGCCAAATTTGAATGTTTACTTTACTTAAAATTCTGCGGGAAGTCATCCAGATCTACTTGTGTATGATGATCAGAATAGAGACCTTTGCATGTCTGCATCTGCATGACTTTTTTTTTCTTCTCAACAACAGAACCAACTCCTAAGACGGTGGAAATAAAATCTGTTGGTGCATACAGCGAAAGTTAACTTCCCTAAAAGACTGTTGGTAGTTAATTTTGGGAAGGCACGTTTTCTTATTCGGATACTTTGACATCAAGTGAAAAACCAAAGTGCTCTAGCTCAACAACCATGACTTGATTTGTCTTTGTAAATGAACAAATTCCTGGTGATAAGATATTGCATACTATGAGTCAGCTACAGTGCTCTTACCTGTTGATACTGTGCATATTTAATAGGATCCTTCTCAAATACTTCATACGTCTGAGACTCCAGGTTATCCATGAGTGGCTGCAGGAGGAAAATGAAAAACAATGTTTGGATCAGACAGAACGTTTAAAGAAGAGCACAACAGGTGTTTTACTACCTGGAGTGGTGATTGAAGATAATCTTCGTAGCCTTTGGCGAAGAGCTCGTAGGCGTTGGGTGCTGGTCGGTTCTGGTTGAGGTATTCGAGGTACTGCAGGTATGTCTGGAAGTCCTTCTCAGTGTGACGACTAGTGCCTGTAAAAATGAACTGAGCCTCCAGCTGGAAACATAACATTGCAATCATCACTTTATTTTAGGACATTCACGACACCACTTCAGTCTCGTACTTAAGTACGTAAGGCTTATAATGCAAAAAACGGACCTTGAAAAGACGGAAGATTATTCTCTGATGGGCTTTTGACAAGACAGGGAAGCCCTTCTTATTGGTCAGGAAGATGCTGGTGGGAAGTATGGCTGCTTTAATGGGCTCCCCGAGCCACTTGTCAATCACGCTA
This sequence comes from Synchiropus splendidus, assembly GCF_027744825.2. NCBI lineage: Eukaryota > Metazoa > Chordata > Actinopteri > Syngnathiformes > Callionymidae > Synchiropus > Synchiropus splendidus. The sequence goes on along the minus strand of NC_071346.1, from coordinate 14,825,220 downwards.
TCGGAGGGCAGGTCTGCTCCCACTTCAATAGCTTCACAAGAACAAAACATGGAGTTTCAGTGGTGAGTGACATCAGGTGGGCTTGTTTTTAATCTCACCGAGGCAGATCCTCTTGTTGTAATCACACAGAGTTCGGAACGAGTGCCACCTGAGAGTGGAGAAACAACTTTGAGTGAAGTGAAAGAAACTGCGTTGGCAAGCTGAGGGTGCGACCAGCAATCAGGACGATGACTGAAATAACACTTGCCAGCTCCAGGTTTTCTCGTCCACGTTCATGTCATCAGGGTAATTGGTGGGTTCATTCTCGATCAGATCCTCACGCAGGTCCTCAGCAGCCAAGAGAGGGATGTGGATCCAAAACTGAAGAGGCAGAAGGGCAACAGGGCATAAAATTAAAGCTGTCGTGGAATTCAAAACTAGAGGGCTCATAAGGTGACACAACTGAGTGGGGAAAAAAAGACAATGAATTTGTTGGCTTTGTTTACAACACTGTCAACAACTCTCTGCTATTGTTTGCTAAGCAATGATCATGGTGCAAACTTGTTGTGTCATTAATTCGCTCCCATGATCGCTGCGGAAAAATAAAACCTTGACTTGCAATATTCTCCCTTCTTAAGTAGAAAAAAAGCCAGAAGATGCACCGAACTGCTCGGAGCAACTACTGTATAAGACGCCTAAACAACACTTCCAATGGAATTGGTTGACACTTGTTGGTGTGTTCACAGGATCGTCACAGGATCTTCATTTGACTAAACAAGACCTGACTCAAAGCACATTGCCGTTTCACAAGTACCACCTAGTAATGACACGCGTGTCAGCTAATATTTCAGTTGCTATCACAATGTTTTCTGACCATGGTTTTCACAAAAATCTGGTGATGAGACGAAAAAAATAAAATCACAAAAACAGTAGGTACATTGTTATACAGTGGTACCACGGTTTTCGAACGTCCCGGATTTCGAACAAATCTGAGTTTGAACAAATTTCGAGATTTTTTTGCTTCGGAATTTCGAATGAAAATCCAGAACTCAAACGCCCACGAAAAAAGCTGGAATAAACAAAATGTGCGTGGACCGATCAGCTGACCCACGACGTGCTTTGTTATAAAACCTTTCCTGTCTCCGCACTGGACCGTGGTAGAGTGTCACAGGGCAGGTGCTCACTCTCCACACCTCCGAGGCTGGAGCGCACACTCCAGGGTTTGATGTCCTGTTGTGGGCTGGAGCTGGGACAGGGATGAGGCGAGTCTGGGACAGAGCGTTACTTGGTCTATGACTTTGTCACAGCCAAACTGCACAGAAGCGCACATTCAGAGCTGAACACGCACCGGGCACCTCTTCACTTCTGGAGAGACGTCACTCACTCGGCAACCCCTCCCACATGCAGCGGCCACACGCCTACTTTAAGGCTTGGAACGCATTATTTATTTTTCCATTCACTGTAATTGGGAAAATCGATTCAGATTTTGAACAAATCGCTTCTTGAACGGCCGTCTGGAACGGATTGTGGTCGAGAACCGAGGTACCTCTGTATAGATAAATGAATTATTATTAACATCAGAATATGAATCAACCACATCAAATCATACAATAAAGCGAATGAACGCCACAGCCATTTATTAGGAACAACTTGAATAATCAACGCTAAAACTTACGTTGGAAGTGTGGTGTCCAGACTGGATGTGGTTTAGCAGCAAGCGGGCCAGATTTGCATTGTGAGGACCCTTCAGCGGAATCATGAGCACAGGCACTCCCAAATAGGCTGAGAAGTGAAGTTCCTGTGCCAGAGCCTGAGGGGAGGCACCAAGAAAGAAAAGGAAATGAAGAGGACGATCCTACAACAACATGATGGCTATTTCTTCAGAACCTATTTGAAGTTTAACTTACGGCCTCAGAATTCCTGCGATCTGTCTCGATCTCAGAGTCGGCATTAATCCAGGTGGAGAGCTTGCCAACAATTAGAGTGTTCCAGTCTAGAACCAGGCAAACAGATTAACAGATTAAATCGATACATTAGACAACAATTTAGGTGATGAAAGACTGAGTAAACCTAAAAAAATAAAATAAAAAAAAGACAAATATATTTTCAAATACTCGATATTAATGTTCAAGTTTAGCAGCAATGAAACATATAACCATAGTATAAAACTGAACATTACAAACCCAATGTAGCAGGTCTGATGAAAGTAAGTGCATTTTTAATAATTTAACTGCAATATCAGTGATACATTTTCTATAGGTAAACAAAATTTTAGAATGTGATGTGGAGACCTCCAACTGTAACTAATATGAAGGACTGATTATAATCTAGAAGAAACATAAATACACCAGCAACTGTGAGCACAATGACTGATATGACACCCAAAGCATTACAACGACAATCATAATACAGTCCATCACATCAAGCTGTGACCTCTATGTTGCCCATTTTTGTGTGACCTATGACCTATTATTGGCTGTTCCGCTCAGCAGTCAGTAGAAGAATATTCAATGAAAGATCCATGGTTAAAAGAAATGACTTAAAGGGCGTTAATTGTGTCATATAAAGGCAACCTATCTGTCAAATGAAGTGAGCAGCGGTCACCTCTTCCGCACAGCAGCAGGTCGGATCTGGTCTGGGCTCCAGGTCTGGACTTAGCGGGCTCCAACTCAAACTCCCTCCTGAACCTCGGGTGGAAAAGGGGCATGCACAGGAAGTCGAACCTAGACACACGCATGCGATTTAATAGCTAGTTCAACCAATATGATGATTGAAAATACGTGAAACACAGGATAAACAATACAACGCAGCCACGCTGTGAATAGATGCCTCACAGACCGTGGCACCTCGCGACCCTCATGCTCGTGATGACGGTGCACGTGTTGACAATTCACCGGCTAGCTTAGCAAACACCATGACTAACAACGGGCTAACACAACGCGCCGCTTCCAAACTATTCAAAGAGATCGAAAGCTTCCCTCACCCACGTTTGGCGACCGCTGCTAAAGTGTCAGTCACCTCCGGGACACAGTTCAAGTCTCTCCCGCAGGACACCCGGGTCGACGTGCTTCCAGACGCCATGGCTGACTGACTGAATGGTTCGACTTGACTGGGATCGAACTCATACCGCTAACAAGAAAGTGGGCGCCATCTTGGCTCCAATGGGGACTAGTTTAGAGCCAAAATGGCTTCGAAGCCACACATGTACCCTAAATAATAACAAATATAAATATATCGGCAACATTGGTGACCCGAAGAGGTCTGGAAATACTGTATCATTTATATATTTTTATCTACCTTATTTTTATGAAACTATGTACATTACTTAATTTGCATAATACTATATATAGATGTAATTGTTATTATAGGATACTACTACTACTACTACTACTACTACTACTACTAATAATAATAATAATTGGCATTCAATTAAATAATGTCTAACTTACTTTGCATTGTTCGCATTGTATTTAAAAAGAAAAGTGCACTTTAAAATTTGATGAAAGGACACATCAATATTCATGTGTTCTTGTGCTTTGTGACTGAGAGAATCCCATATATTTTGTAAAATGCCCTGGTGTATCAAATTATTATTATTAATTTAATTTTAAATTATTAATAAAAAATGAATACTTGTTTTGGGAATAAACATTGTGCTCTTTTTGTTTCAAAAGTCCAAAGCAGGTTCATTGGACACCTTGACTGTGGTCGACAGATCAACTGTTCTAACAGACCTATTACATATGAATACGTCAGTAAATACCATTTTTGCCCGACTGCGATTGTTGTGTATACAGGCCTTCGCCCCAAAACCAGCTCTCTAGAAAAGAAGAAGCCTTCTGCACAGAAGGGTGAACATTTCCCTTGACAAAAGGCAAGTCTGTTTCCCATATTCAAACCTTTTGTTGCACGATGACCTGGATAACTGAGCGATGACAAAAACAACACCTTTGATTATGACCACCATAAACTTATGTGACAACTGAAAATCTTTTTTGGAACACATGTATATGCTTTCAGTCAGGTTGAGAGCATGTCAGCCACACATGGCAGTCACAATTTCACTTTCATTATAGGCAGGATGGAATTACAGTATTGTTGGACTCCTAACATTTTGGACAAACTAGCATCAAGCTGTCAGTTTGGCAAGGCTATAAAAGGCATATGGCATATTTTGCTTGCTAGTATTTGGCGAGAACAGCACACTAGCGACAAAGGATTTGTGAATCTCTCGCTAGATCTGAAACGGTTATTTTCTACAACTTCTATTTGACACCTATCCAGATAGGACTCTTTTTTTTCTCACATCCAAGGAAACATATCTCCTACCTATTTCTCTACTCATTCATGGCTTTGGAGGATGTTTGTCAATTCCAGACGTCTCAGATGGACTACAAGTGGTTGACCAATGACTGCAATCTGGAATGGAGGATCCCAAATCAGGATATTCTCCTCAATCTGGCGCTTCCGAATTCTACAAATTTCCACTGCATCCCTTCTCACCAGCCAATTCGACGACCATTTCCTCTGACTCATGGAACGACAACTCTTGGCTTTATTTATCAAGGTGGGGTCATCGCTGCTGCTGACACGCGCGCCAGTGCTGGGGGACTTGTTGCGGACCCAGCTGTTTCTAAAATAACTCCAATCCACTCCCACTTAGTGGTTACTTCATCTGGAAGTGGAGCCGACTGCATGCTATGGGAACGAATATTGATGAGAGAAATCAGACTTTATCAGTTACGGCACAAGCGCCGTCTTTCAATCAGTGGCACTGCCAAGCTCCTCTCCGTTATGCTGCACCCCTTCAAAGGTACTGATGTGTGTGTGGCCCTCACTCTGTGTGGATGGGACAAAGGTCCGACTCCAGCAACAACCCAATCCACTTCCCTGCACGGCGGTCCAAGCCTCATTTACGTGTGCAGTGATGGTGAGCGACTCCATGGCAATGTCTTCTCTGTTGGCTCCGGCTCTCCTTATGCTTACGGGATCCTTGACAGGGCATTGCAATGGAACATGAGCAAGGATGAGGCCATCTCTGTCGCCAGAGAGGCAGTGTTTAGGGCCACTCACCGGGATGCCTATTCTGGAAATAATGTGGACATTTTCCATGTTACAACTGACGGATGGAGTCGCCGACAAAGGGAGGATTTAAAAAAAGAGTATTACCAGAGGAAGGATGCAAAGAAAAGGGATGATCATGAACACTTGAAAGGCCCCCTCTGACCAAACATGATTTAAAACTATTTAAACATTTTAAACACGCTTCATCATGTGATATCCTAATACAGTTGAAATTGATTCGGTAAGGTAATAGTGCATCAAGAAATAATTTTAGCAAACTCAATTTTATATTTACATTACATGTAATGTGTATTTCCAGTAAGAATTCAACTGTACTGCAAAAAAAATAACAAATGATAATAAATTAAAATCAACATTTCCACAATAGCGTCACACTGCTTGACTGAGTCACATATATTTTTGTTTGTTGAGTTTATTCTCTTGCGGGGCTGGGAACAATTTCGCTGTACAGTATGCAAAGAGTCTGCTGAACGGATAGGGGGCGCTTGTGTTTATATCCGTTCCGTATAAGACTCCTATACCGGAAGTTGCTTTTTCATCGGACTCTTTCAAAGATGGCGCTCGCTAGTGTGTTGAACAGTGATTATGCGGATTTTTCAAAGGATGATTTTTCTTTTGGTTGTGGCCTTGGAGTGAAAGGTGTCAGCTTAGATGCTACAACAAGCGACGACCTCTCATTTTCTGTGAGAAACCCTCTGTGTGCTGTCGACGAGGACGACGTCGAGAAGAAAATAGAGTTCCTGCACGGGACAACAACGTTAGCATTCAAAGTGAGTGGGGGAAGATGTCTGAATTACAAATGGTTTAAGCGACGGAGTGAAAGCTGTATTCTGGTTGTTCTGTCTGTCTGTTAGAACGTCCTATCCTGTAGTGTAAAACAAATATCAGAAGGAACATTTAGTCAGTTACTCAGTTAGCAAGCTAGCGTTGCTACAAACCGCTGTCTCATCGCAGATGGTCCAATGACTGACTGGTTTAAATGAATTACTTAAATCCGGCGATTTTGGTTTCATCATGTTTGAACATGTCTATATTCTCCTGGAATATATTATTGCATAATTACTGTAAATATTATCTCACTAGCCTGGCTTTCCTGACTTGGAAAATACCACTTTTGCTAGCTGACAACAAAAAAAATCTAATAATGAGTTGATGTAATGTCAAAGAGTATGTATAATTTTTTTAGGTTCTTCATGTAAATGGGCACCACAAAAAAATGAATTATATGGATCCTATGCAGTCTATACTACTGGGTGGAATTACAGTATTGTTGGACTCCTAACATTTTGGACAAATCAGCGTCAAGCTATCAGTTTCAATCATCAACCATGCTGCCATTGGCATTAGGGTGTTTCACAAGCAGTTGTGCTTTAGTTATGCAGTTAGACTGTGATTAAAATCAAATCATAGACATATACAGGTCAATGGAGTTAAGCAACTTGCCTTTGCATTTGCAAATATTACAAAAAGGACATAAATGACCTGCACAATATGAATACCATTAAATAGTTCTTGTGTTGTGCGACATGTCAAGTACACATTCTTGGTCTGAAATAGTAATAGAAATAGTAGTTAAATGGATACATTTGTATAAAGGAAAGGGTCAAATTGCAAATGTAAACGAGCCTAGCATCAAAAGGTTTCATAAATAGATTTTTCAATATTTTTTATCGAATGCTTGTTAAGACAAAAGTGTGCTTCTGGAACCTAAATCTATGTTGTTCCATCTTTTCAGTTCCAGCATGGCGTTATTGTTGCAGTGGACTCTCGTGCAACAGCGGGCTCCTATATTGCCTCACAGACGGTCAAGAAAGTCATTGAAATAAACCCTTACCTGCTGGGTACTATGGCGGGTGGAGCTGCCGACTGCAGCTTCTGGGAACGGCTGTTGGCTCGTCAGTGCCGTATCTATGAGCTACGCAACAAGGAGCGCATCTCAGTGGCTGCTGCTTCCAAACTGTTGGCCAACATGGTGTACCAGTACAAGGGCATGGGCCTTAGCATGGGAACCATGGTGTGTGGATGGGACAAGAGAGGACCAGGTAATTCTCGAATTCCGCAGCATGACTTTTAATTTCTTTTGGAAGGGAAATCGTATTCCATCCTATTTTGGGTGGTAGATATTATATCAGTATAGGTGTATCTCAATTCATCGCACTAAAGTTGCATTTATTGCTATTCAGGGCAAATGAATCGCACATTTTTTGTCTGTTCTAAATTTAACTTCAAATAAACACAAGCATGGCCAATAATGCCTACAATGTTAGTGGCTTTTCAGTGCTTCTGAGGTTATTCTAAACAATGTTCCTGACTGTATATGTTGGGCTGTTGCAGTAAACGGATGTTTGCATGCGAGAAGCATTATTGGCCACTGTGTTGACATCTTCCTCCAAGTTACATTTGGAACTGATACAAAATGTGTGTTTAATCTACTATTAATTGTAAGTTAACTCTTCGTTGCTGTGATTTATTGAGATTAAAATATGTAATATATTGACAGACCTGCACCAGAAGTACAATTAATTTCTGACTTTCACCTTCACCGAAGTCTCACCCAAATGTTAAACCAGAGAATGTTAAAAACACATCTGAAAATACAGTAGTAAGTAGTATAGTTTAAAAGTATAATATGATAGAAATAAATAAGACTCCATTTATATAGCAGCTTCCTGAAAGCTGTTCACAAAGTGGTTGTTTGAAGAGTTTGATTTAGACATCTCTTCAATTCTCTTTCACAAGATTGTGTCAGTCAAATGCTACATTAGTGACAATGCTATTTGGCATAAGCTGAAATCTTTACCCTTGTGTCCCAGTTTTTGTTTTGACCACTAGTGTGTGTTTCTGTTAACATTAAACATGAAATAATTTATGTATAATTTTTAAAGAGAAGTTTAGGAGTTTAGATTTACCCAGCTTCTTGGTTTGAATCCCTCAGATGGCATTTTCCATGTACTTGTTTTAGCTTTGTTACATTTTTTGACATTACTCATTTGTATTTATTTACATGGTGATTATATATCAGATCTATGCAAAACCCATGCATAAATTGTTCACAATTTAGATCACGTGATGTTTCATAGTTTTAGGTTAATATGCTCAACAATAAATCGATCGTGGTTTATTTTATTTTGAAAACAATTCAAAAACTTAACCACTAGATGGTGCTACGTCCTCGGCTATAGTCCTATCTGCAGCAGCGCTCCTCTTCGGATACGGTTCTGTGAGGGGGTGCATCTGACTGTTCCTAAAAAGCCTACCACAGCGACACAGTAATGAGAAATCAATGAGGTGCAGACTGCTGTCCAGTTCAAGCTGCAGTGTGATGTCGAGTAACAATCCTTGCCTACTGAGCTGCATGCTTGTGGTCTATTCAGTGCGATCAATGAATGCCATTATGTTGAGCGAAAAAAGGGTTTTGTTTGAATGACAGCATTTCAATTTGCAAACCAAAAAAATGACACACTAATTTGCAGCGAATCAAGTTGGGAAATAATAGTCCTTTGCTTGATTTAATAGATGTTGGTGCTTGTGGACGTGATGCCTGTTAGTCAGTCACAGGATCAATGTCATGTAAATTAAGTCTGTATCAGTATTATGCATTGGGGTCACTAGGCGTTGCTAAGAGCTTCTTCTGGTGCGTATTAAGAACAAAGTGACAGCTGTATTTGCATGTTAAATTCGTGACTTGGTAAATCACGATGGTTAAAAAATCATTTAAATCTGTTATTGCCTTTTCATATGAACCACAGGTTCTTCTCTGCATGTTTCGTAATACCCAGAGTTATGGTCACTGTTTGCGCATGATACAGAGCGAGCATACATTACTGTGCAATCAAGGCTGTTACCTTTAAGCAGCGCTTGATTTATCTCGACCTCTGTAGCTGGTTGAGAGAGCAAGCACATTCACATTTGTGCAGTGATGAGCCAAGTAAACATTCTCTGTTGGAGGCTTTGATTTATTTTTGTCACATGTTCATTTGAATGAGCACAGATGATGTACAATCATTGCCAGACAACACTGTAAAATGACCCACTTTGCTAAGTCCTGCAACCTCAAGGTTTGTTTGTTCAGGATTCATTTTCTAATGTGTTTTTGATTGACTTTGGCTGTGGCTAGTTTTCGTATGAATTTTAGAAGTCAACTTTGAGGGATGGCGGCGGTATTTACATCTCAATGTAATTGAAAACACAATAGCCATTGAAAAAAGATGACTAATAGATGATGCAGATTGTCACTCCCGTCGAGGTTATGCTAGGGCTCAAGTCATTCTTTGTTTTTCACAAGCATTCATTTGTAATAATGCCGTCAGAACTACGAAAACACGTAGAACCGACATTAACGCACAAACCGAATACAGTCTCATGATGTCCAGACAACATGAACAAAATTTAAAAAAAATCCTCATTGGCCTCATGAAACACTCAACTCTTAAGTATTTTTGCAGTCATCCATCTTCGCTGTCTTCATGTTTCACTGACTCTACGGTGTTCACTCTCTCTCAGTTCCCCCCGCAACACGACCAAGCAGAACAAACAAATTACTTCCCATTCAACAAAACTTGTTTACCAAACAAACAAAACATATTCTTGTTAATTATAATAATTTCTATGCAATATAAACTCCCTGTTAAGCATCTCCAGAAATAATCAATATATTAAAACGCTTGACAGATATTATTATTCTTAAAAATGGTGTGACTCAGTTTTTTAACGATCAGAATCAGCTTTATAGCCATGGTCAGTGAGGATCGCACCAACTAGGAAATTGCTTAGGAATAACGTACAGTCATGAACAAAAATAAAATAGAATTAATATGAATACAAACCAACAGTAATAATATAAGTAACTGAAAATAAATAACTCACAAACAACAAGGGCTTACCACAAATTCATCAGTCTGACGGCGAAGGGGAAGAAGCTGTTCCTGTGATGGGAGGTTCTGGTCTGAATCGACCGCAGCCTCCTGCCAGAGGGAAGAGGAACAAACAGTCCATGACCAGGGTGAGAAGGGTCGGCTCTGACCCGACCACGTCTCTGGGTCCTGGAGACATTAAGGTCATGAAGAGTGTGACAGACTGTGCAATGCACTGTAGTCTGCCCCGTCCCTGGAGGTGGCGCTGCTGTACCACACGGTTCCACCAGCAACTTTGTTGGTAGTCATTGTTTTCGTAAATGCCACAAGATGAACATTCTCTGCTGGGCCTCTCTGATGTAAGATAGATCGGAGACTGACAATTTTCCAAGCTCTGGGACCTGAGCCTGAAGATTGCTCTTCATCCTCCTCCATAGTGCTGCTCTTGATGGACAGATGAAATGCCCTGACCTGTTTGCTTCTTGCCAGTTGTCCAGTGCTTTTGCTTCGAAGATCACTGTAGCAACTGTCAGTCCAGTAAGACACACCAACTGCTGTTTTCACCAAGCTCCTTAATCACCTGTCACCAAAGTGATGGAGTGGAAGGAGCCTCTGTTTGCGGCCACTGCTGCTATTCCCCCGTCCAAGTGAGCCCTCCTCCTTCTTCTTGTGCTACGTTTACTCCTTTATTTTGAGGGCAAACCGTACTAAGGTGTGTTTTGGAAAGGACTAGCTGTTGGAAAACGTTTCAGCAACCAACATGCTTCCATAGCCAGACTCAAAAGAGAGTCCTCAACCCCCTCCATCAACCGGGATACTCACCACAAGAGGCTGCTTTATCGTACTTTCTGTCCCTCACAGTTTGAAGAGGAACAGGCAGGTCTTAGCATGTCAAATTACCTCAATGCAAAGGCAGGCGCTGGATGATTATCACACCGCACTAATGGCAGACTGAGGAAGCTGCAATTTTCTAGTTGAAAGCAGTGTTAAGCTCTTTGCTTTCCCCGGGAAAAGTAAGTGGCCCTCCACCTCTAATGGACTGTCACCATATCAGCTTCAGTACCGCAGGCAAAATGTGCAGTCTGATGGCATTTGGAAGCGTTATTTTAACACAGGAAAGGATTAGCAGTTTATCATGTATGTGTGTGAGCGAGTGCCATTTTTCACAGGTTTTGCATTGAGAAGCAGCATGAGGAAAAACATGCCTTCTCACTGGCTGTCTTTCCACCATCTGCAGAGCTGTCTGTGGGCGTGCTCGCAGGCTGCCGCTAGTCAGCCGTTTCACGTCACTCTGGGCGATAGTGCCGCACAAGTGTTTCATGGCGTGGAACAAAAATGGGGCCCCGGAGCGTGCTGCGGCGCAAACTCTTGCTCACAAGTCCGTCATCTTTGTCTGGTCGCTTTAAAGTCTGTGGGAAGGAAATACATGTGCGATCATCGTCAGACACGACATGATGTCCGGTGACAGGTGAAGAGCAAGTACCTGTTTGGCTTAACTTGTGGGTCGATACTTAATTTTAGGGTTGACAGAGATCAATAAAGAGCATGGACACGGTGCAAGACGTGGCCCGCACCTCATCAGCAGGTTCAGGCTCATTTTACTTGAAGATGATGCAGCTGTTCACATGGCCCAGCGTTGCTTTGCTTGGAGAGGTTACAGCTGTTCGTATTCTCTCTGAGGGGATCCTGATCTTTGGTTATTGTGAGTCAGTGCCGTCTCTAATGCGCCTCACCAAACACTCTCAAATTATGAACTCGTGAAAGCACTGTTACTACACTGTGACGTGCTTTTCTTTTCTTTCCCAAATTTGCCATTATGCTACTTGAGGTCTAAAAATCAGTTGGATTTATGGTTGAAAATGCAAGACGGGAAAAGATATTTTACAAATATTGTCTCAGCTGCTCTCACTGATCAGTCATTTATCATTCAGTTCATGTCTGCTGGTGATTTTGAATACCATCTGCATATGGAATGTCAATGGAGAAAGTTAGACTCAGATCTTTCAGGCTGAGAGGAGAGAGCTTGCACCTGTCGCTGTTTGCAAACTACTCCTGACACAGATGATAGTTAACTGTCTTTGTGATGGACGTTATTCAAGTTTAAAGCTCTGTATGTGCGAGGCACAATTTTATTTGATTATTGAGCTTGAGCTTTAGTTGGTACTTTATTATACTAGCAGTAATTATAATTTAGGAGGTTTCATTTTTTTGTGGATTATTTTTCTTCATCTTTTATTTTATTTATCTTCAGACACACAAGGACACAAATAGACATGGCAACACTTTAGTAGTGATGAGTAGCTGAGGTTTCCTCACACAGTATTGAGGCGTTAATGAGGTTTCATGAAACAGTGTCCTGATTCTCTGAGGCCACCAGATGGCACTGTTTGCTATAAAATGTTTGGACTTAAACAACTAATTCAGTGAAACCTCACATCATTTCTAAACCAAGAGACACAGCATCCCATCACTACTCTTCAGTGATACAATTTGAATTTTTGCAGTACAAGGTGCCATTCACTTATGAAAAAACATAGATAAGCAGAATAGTCAGTGTAAAATAAACATGCAAAATAATGACAAGGGGCACTTAATATAAAATGTAGTTCGTAGATCAGACAAACAATAAACAGAAAAATAAAAACAAAGCAGCAGGATCTCTGGGAAGAAAAACCTACCAATGCATTGTTTTTCCATTTGAATTGTTGGTATATATATATATATATATATTGCAATATTTCTTTTTAAGTGGACAGTTGAAGGTTCCAAAATGAGATGAACATGCTATTTTGCCTGTCCCAGTGTCATAAAGCAGCATTCTTTTGACCACTTTCAGGGCTGTACTACGTCGACTCCGAGGGGAACCGCGTGTGCGGCGACCTGTTTGCCGTGGGTTCCGGCTCCATGTACGCTTATGGCGTCATGGACAGCGGCCTGCGGCAGGACCTGTCGGTGGAGGAGGCCTGCGAGCTGGGCCGGCGTGCCATCTACCAGGCCACCTACCGTGATGCCTACAGCGGAGGGCAGGTCAACCTGTATCATGTCCACAGTGAAGGCTGGACTCGGGTGTCGCAGGATGACGTTCTGGTGCTGCACCAGAAGTACAAAGATCAGGCGTAGTTGGAGGAGGTTCGCCGTAACTGAAAGCGCTTAATTTTTGTAGCGATCCACATTCAAATAAAGGACTCTTCTGTTACTGCTGTGGTCTCCTGCAGTGCCATTGAATTCTCACACCAGGTTTTTGAAAGATGGCTGTTCATATTTGTATGATGTGGAGTGGACGATGAATTTCTTCCTGAATGTCGTGCAAAGTACTTATTCCTCAATAAAACCCTCTGATGTTCTGTAGTTGTTTTTATTTCTGCAGTCGTCCTCTCGCTCCTGAGTTTGCACTTTATCTAAAAGTTTCCTCACCCACTTTGCCCCAGTTCGTGTGAACACTTGGTGTCTGCTCCCACAGCTGTCGAAAAGGCTCTGTCTGCTATATGTTCTGTGTTTATTAGCGCACACCAGCGCCCTTTAATTGTTCACCAGCAGCCCCAGTAATTGCACCTCCTGAGTTGTAACAGTGTGTTTTCCTTCCTTCATTGATAATCTTCTCTTCTTCACTCAGGTTGCACAAATACTTGCTTTAATTGGAAGTGCAAATGTATTCTTCAATTCCAGCCCAACACGCAGCCCCGGTGTTTTACAGTATAACAACCCTCTCCGCTGCGCCATGGCTGCATTTAAATGGTTGGAATAAACACTAACAAAGGGGTTGAGGTGGAAAGCCACATTGGCTGTGAGCGCCCACCATGGTTTAAAACTAGTTTCACAGGTGACTAGTTGGCAGATGGAATGAAAATAGGATTTCGATAGATGGAAGCGGGCGACTCTTCTGAAGGGACTCGAGCGATGGATGCCGCCTCATCAATAAAAACTAATCATGTCCCCGCATGCGTGTCGCTGCCGCTGGATACAAGCTTTATCTCCAGGAGAGGCTTCCCCCCAAACAAGGAACAGCAGACGGTTCCTTTACAACCCATCGGAACTGTGGAACAAAGCTCTTCTTGCTCCATTTAATAGCCGATGCTGCGCCTTTTTTCTCCAATAGTTCCGGAAACGGATGCTTTTATTTTGAAAACCCACTTTCTGAAACACACAAGTCATGCCTCAGTGGGCTGCTTCAGTGAACATTGTGCTTGTGGAACTGGAGAATGGTGGCAATTTTTCACTATCTACTGATCATGCTGGGTGATGAGGCGCTAAATTATTAGACTGCTGCGTTGACTGCTGGTGGGTGTTTGAAAAACCGTTGCTTTACTGGGAAAATTCCTTTGCAAACAAAAGAAAAATGTTTTTTTCCTCAATATATCATATTAGATCCCCCTGATGGCGCCACTGACAGCGTGTAATGTGGTGTGTTTTTTCATATTTCAGCCAGTGCTGTTGCGAAAGCCTGTCAGATTTGAGTCTGTGACACATGCAAGTACCTGTAATGACGGTATTATGGACCTTCATGAAACACGACAATCATTACGATGACAATGCCCCTCATTGAAAAACAGAGAGCGCCATCTGCTAAGCTCTCAAAATGATCAGCCCACAGTGCGTCCTGTGACTGGATAAGCACTTGAGTCAGTCTGAAAGAGACTGAGCCGTCCAGCAGCTTCCATTGTGATTTTTAATTTCACAATGGTGGAAAAAGGTGGATGGATTTTATTTTGCAAACTACTACACGTGAGAAGAGCGTAACTGGGCGGCAGTATCTTGTGATCTGAAACCGATAAATGGAACTCGGCTGAATTCAGCGGAGACGTCATTTCTGGCTCCAACTAACCAAGTAACAGGAGTTTTGCAAATGCGATGGTAGTTTAGCTTAAGCAGGAGCTGACCATGACCTTTTTTTTCTTCCTTGTGGCATTTGGCATTTTGAAGAGGCACATTGGCCGAACTCGTTTAAAATCTCAAAACTACTTTGGTGGACAAACCTGGTTGATTTTAGTCTTGTAAAACTGCTTTTTGAGTTTTGACAGTAACAGTGATCTTGTTTTCCCACTCTTACAGTCTGTCAGTTAAGTCTTGCTCCAGCAGCCTACAAGGAGACGTTATGCCTAAGTGTAATTTTGTATTAATTCTGGACCTGTGGTGTCCTATTATGAGTGGTTATCATTTAGTTAGGACTAAGTATGACGTCAATAAATGCCCGGGAATTTAATGCATGGCCCTCCACTGCGTTTCAGAAAGACCTTGAGGCACTTCCTCCCAATGGAGACCAAGATCAGCTCACTGTCAGATTGAAGAGAATCGATGCTGGTGATCACAGTTCAAGGTTTGTGTGATCTTGCACCCACAGGTTAAATCTAGCCTCGCTCGACATATGCTGACTCATTCTGTCCCAAGGGAGTTAACTCCTGCTTCTCCTCATGTTACTGCTGGGAGGATTCATCAGAGAACATCATAGTCTACATGCTAATATAGGTGAACAGATTCCAGGTCAAGAATCAAAGGCTTCACGCAGATGCATTTGGATCAGAACTGGGGCGTAGTTCCAAGAGACTGGTCAGGGACAGCTGTAGCTATGACGATAAACACGTCCAGAGTTAGTCAACAGTGATGACATATGAACGGGTGCGTGCGTATTTTGGCAATAAACGCAAGGCAGAGTTCAGTTGGTTGTGAAGATATGCAAAACTACAAAACCCACCCTGACGCATGAAAAAAGGATTAGTGAGTGGATATCATCAGGATCCCACTGGGATTGGGTTTAACTGTCTATGGCCAGAATATCGGTTCTGACAACTGTAAATGGGTCAATAATAAATGAATGATTCAGAGGAAGAAAGGTCACGACTTGCTCGATAAGACAGCAATACACTGCGTTCTGACAGTCGTTTTTAGGACCAGTATTCAGGGATGTTTGGGCCGACTCCATTTGCACTCCTCAGCGCCACCTTGAATCCCCTGAACTGCCAGATCTGACGCCGGCCATGTATCAGTCTGCTTCTGTCTGTCAAGGACTAATGTTTTATTCTGGGTCCCATATCATGCCAAATTAAGGGATTTCAAAATTACTATTTGATCCCTAAGAGGCGCTGTAGCAGGCCAGTGAAAAAATACTTCCCCCCCGAAACATGTTTACATGAAGCCGGGTCTTTAGAAAAATGTTTTAATTGGTTTTGGCTCCGCTTATACATGAAAAGCAGTTTTTCTCATTGAAAATGTTTATAAAAAAATACATCCAAAATGTGTATTTTCCAACAGACAATGCTATGTTTCTCAGGTGGCATTGAAAGACGAACTCTCCAAGTGGCTACAGCCAGCTGAGCTGACCGACTTCCTGTCTTCCCACTCTCACTTGAATAAACATGACAGATAATGAAACGTTCTTTTGAGTTGTGAAGGGGTTTCCGAGCAATTCTCCCATCACCCAAGCGTTTATCCGAGTGTGTGATCCGCACACTTAATATTTTACAGCTGCTCCTTTTGTTGCTAGTCCTGCCCCCAAATAGCTCCACTTTTCACTTGGATTGCTCGAGATCTTCCTGTGGTGTGAGGCTTGTGGATCCAGTGTTGTTAAACCTGTAATAATAAGTGGTAATGGTGTTGTTTTCAGCGCATCTGACCTGCTCCGCTGTGCTTGGCGTAGTGCTCCGCCTCGGGGATTTTCAGAGATCCTGGCTTTGGGCCAAATGACTGCAGGCGGGATGCTGGTGGAGCAGCCACGGCTCTGTCTGTCTCAGGATTGCTGGTTATCAACAGGTATTTTCGGAATAGCTGCTATTATCGCCACCAACGCCGGAGACTTGGGCAAGGAGGTGGCACGCCCGGAGGCATGACAAAATGAAGAAAATGGCTTTATTTTCTGCTCAAATTAGATGGAGTGCTTTGAAAAAGACCAGCTGGCGGTATTGAAAGGTGCCAGCGTGATGATGATTTTCACACTGACAGAAAATAAGCCCCATGCCCACATTATGCCATCTGTCAGGTGGTCATACGTGATTTCGCTTCTGGACGTCAGACCAAAATCTGCCCCAACAGCTCTTCGGAGACCCACGTCTCATATATTTGCTATTATAGGATTTACTGCTGTGTCCAAGCTGGCAGGTCCTGCGACAGCGGATTGCAGGTTTTTTTCCTCTGTTTCTGGTAGAGACACTGATGTCACATGAGGAGGAAGAGAGCCACCATATTGATACTGGCCAGGGAGGTGTGAGGCCATCCGTTTGGAATGCTTCATGCGCACAATGAATACATTTGGAGGACGTTTCAACATCATTATCTCAAGAGCGCAGCTATCAGAAGGTGAGATGCAGCTGCATGCTGGGCTGTTAGAGTCTAATTCAGCAGCGTTAAATGTCATTCTTAAATACCAACTCTTCATGGACGCTTACATCAGAGAAACAGATTGTTTACAAGACAGCCTTACTCCCATGGCGTAATGCATTGACGTCGCGAAAGTGGACTTTTCCTATGCTGAATGCAAAGGCCGCCTTCAGCGTCGCATGTTGAGGCAATACGCTTTCAATTGAAACCTGTGTTCTACCTTCCGTGACTCCTGAGAAGGAGTTTGGGGCAAGGTAAGCCATGGGATGGAATCTTCTGAAAGTCGCCCTGTGCTTCCCTCTGAAGGAGGGCTCCAACCAACCGCATGGAACGCTACACAGGAAGGAAAACGTTTTTAACTCCATTGTGGAGTCAATGCAGGAGGCTGCCTCAGATGTCAGCATAGGCTGAAAGACTCCCAAAGTCAATATATTACACTATGGTAGTGGGTTGGATTGTTCTATGCCGCACAACATCAGACGGATGTGTCCCCTTCTCACTCAGGAAGTGACCTCAGATCTGGTTTCTTTTCCCTTCTCTTCTTGATTTTTCTAACTTCCTCCCAGGCTGGTCTACTAGACCTTTTTATAGCTACAGTTTTCATATATTATTTTATGCATACTGTACATGTAATGTATTTTCACAATTGATGTCATTCTCCCATTGTTCCCCATGACACGTTTCTTTGTTTTTAATTTATTTATTGATGAATCACAGCAGAAGCATACAAATGACACTGAGCAATACTTTTTTGCCTAGAAAAAAACAAACAAAGACACAACATTCACTCATGCAGAACAAACCAATTGCTATAGTATAACACACCCTACGACTCTTGGCAACAATACAGCATGAGTGGAGCATTACAGTCGGGTTTCAGCATAGTCCAGAAAGGGAAGCCAAGGGACTTTTGTTTCCGCTTGATATGAGCTGGACGCAAGTCTCACCTGCTCCCGTACTTTTTTCACTAAAACTCACATTTGATATTATTAGAGTTTATTTTTGCACAAAGGAACTCTGACTATGTTGAGCTCTGACAAACTGAAATGAGCAAACATTCGAAGTCTGGAAGTCACAAAACAAGGTAGGGATCCTCACCGAAGCCCGCTGTCATGGCTGAACAGGAGCTGCTCACGCTTCATCTGAAAGCATTTCGCAATGCAACTCTAACTGACTTCAAAACCGAAATTCTGATTCTTCGACAAGAACTGGAATCTACTCGTTCGGAGACCTCCGCTAGTCCTTCGCCAGGATATCGACGGGGAGTTAAATAAACTCCATAGCGGTTGTTCCGAAATAAGCTGGAGCAAGCCAATATGGCGATCACACTAAATGAAGCCATGGAGCGTCTCCAGCAACTTGAGCGTTAGAATGAAGAAAAAGCCAAACGGCTACTTGACAAATGCACAGATCTAGAGCCGATGTCAAAACCTGAGATTTAATGGAATACCTATAGGCGCCGAAGGAACCAGAAGGGGAAGCCACACCCTGTCAAATCTGTCCTAAGAACCTCTCACAAGGAACCTCAGCGTTTCTTGTAACCACCATGTAGAACTGGTAAGGGGAAGTCTACTAATATGAGCCTTCAGACAATGAAGTGAATGCTGCACTTAATTTCTTTCGAGGTGCGCAAATTGTAATGTCAAGTTTGTGTTTTTTTTCCCTTTGTAAATACCAAAGGCTGACACACATGACGCTGCTGCTATTCAAGAAGGCAGTGGGGAGTCTTTGAAAGTCCATTATTACAGACAGACTTGAAACACTAGCTGCATCCATTGAACATCTTCCTTATTTTCAGAAAAAAACAAACAAACAAAATTCAGTAGAGACGTATTTTGTCAGTGTTGGAGGTTGTTTTGTCCCTCAGGTTCGTTCAAAAATTGCTGTTTCACATACCAGACGTTCGATCTTGTTCACACTGTAGATGACTCTCAACACATGGAAAAGCATCACAGGGCTCCTTTAATGAGGGGATAATGGATGGAGAGTGGGGTCCATAAAAGCATAATAGCAGTCCCCTCCTCCTTTCCTCTCCAGAATGACTGGAGCGAGCACAACTGCTTTTCTTGCCATTACTGAAGTGCTTCAGACAAGCAGAGCTGTAAATCTATCCTGATCTCAACCCTTCACTCTCTGGGTTCCTCAGGCTTTGCTCTATTGGCAATGCATCGTACCTCCAAAATCAGACGTGGTGAGGAACTCAGGTTTGCATCTGAACCATGAGCCTCTTCCACTGGGGTACCACAAGGGTCTGGGCTCGCTCATTCATTGATACAAATCCTCTTAGATCAGCCATTAACTCCCTTGGTTTACGTTGTTTTAGCCCCTTATATAGATGAGCGGTCAGTGGATGGTATATGGTGTAATATGATGGTGAGAGTGTGGACAACACAAACCCGAAGCATAAAAGACTGTCAGAAAGCAATTCATGAGTAAAGATGGTGTACCATGACGGTTGCATGTCCATAACACAACTCAAATAGGAGGCGTAGAGTTTTGAAATGTCCAAAAGGTGGATGGAGTTTGCCCAACCGTGCGATCTCTCCATCAACTCCAGGGATCCTCGGAATATCCACTTTGGGGTTTTGGCTCAACTTGACAATTAAATTTTCTATTATTCTCTGTGGTGAGCTGTGTCATATTGAACAGTCATAAATCGTGGATTACTATTCTCTAGCAGAGCCAAGAAATGCTCTTCTGTCACTTTGCACTTTGCAGTCGTATGGTGGTTAGAGCACATCCTCTCTCAGAAGGTTGGCGGTTTGCGTCTGCCACCTCTCTCTTGTGCATTATTATTATTTTTAATTAATGCATTCTACAATGAGCCAGTTCATAATATCAAACTAAATAACAAGACTGTTTATTTGTTTTTCAACAACCAATTAACTGTCAAAAAAGATCTGTTCAGTATCTCACAATAGCAAGTTAGTTAACAACGTTAACAGTCTGAATCCCGCCTTCAATACCTGGTCCTTCTCCCTCTACCAGTGGGGCAAACATTGGAGCCATCGCCTGCCTTCTTTGGACGAAGGGTTAATCCAAAATCTGAGCTGCTTCCCCTTTAATTTTGTGATAACTACTTCGGCAAAACAAATCGTCATCTCGTCGGCAGGCTGGAATATACCACATTTCAAGGTATGGTGGCAGGAACACGTGTAGTGTTGGGAAAATTTAGTTGTTCTTATTTAGAGTAATAGAATAATCAATACAAATCGATACGGATTAATTCCATAATTTAAATGTAAAAACAAACATGCCATACCCAAGTGATGACCCTGTTCTGGCTTTTTTTCTTAAAATAAAAGGATATTTTACAGATATGTTTGCTGGAACTCTTGCTCTCACAGGTGCAACAAAGTGATCAATATTTATTTCAAATCTTGATGCTTGCTACTAAAAAAGCTGGTTAAAGGTTGATGGACTTGATGGACAAAGTTGGACTGGAGAAATCTGGCAGATGGAGCATTTGACCTTTCTGTTGAGACTGAAAACTGGGTTGTACACAAAAAGATGGACAAGATGGAACATTTTTCAGCAAAGAAATCCAACCCTATCACAATTCTGTCACAAGTTATTGCAATATCCCCATTGTTGTTCTTTTAATTTTATTGTTACAGTGGTACCTCGATTCCAACAAAAATTTTGAGATTTTTTTGCTTGGGATGTCGAACGAAAATCCAGAACTCGAACACACCCGAAAAAAACATGACGTGCGCGGACCGATCAGCTGACCCACGACGCGCTTTGTTATTGTGTATAACGCAGCCTCTGTATGCAGACGTGTCCCGTTAGCTACATTTACTGACTGTTTTTTCTTCATATTGAGGTGTAAAACCTTTCCTGTCTCCGCACTGGACCGTGGTAGAGTGTCACAGGGGAGGTGCTCGCTCTCCACACCTCCGAGGCTGGAGCTCACTCCAGGGTTTGATGTCCTGTTGTGGGCTGGAGCTGGGACAGGGATGAGGCGAGTCTGGGACAGAGCGTTACTTGGTTTATGACTTTGTCACAGCCAAACTGCACAGAAGCGCACATTCAGAGCTGGACACGCACCGGGCACCTCTTCACTTCTGGAGAGACGTCACTCACTCGGCAACCCCTCCCACATGCAGCGGCCACACACATAGAGGAACAGTGCACCTGCAGCAGACACTCTACATTCACTCCTACAAAAGCCTGTTTTAAGGCTTGGAACACATTATTTCTTTTTCCATTCATTGTAATGCGAAAAATCGATTCAGATTTAGAACAAATCGCTTCTCGAACGGCCGTCTGGAATGGATTGTGGTCGAGAACTGAGGTACCACTATATCTATGCAAAAAGGCTATTTTAACTATTTCCACAAAGCTCAACTGAGCTTTAGCCCAAGATCCGCCGTTGGTGGTGGTTGAGGGTGGTTTGGGGGGAAGGCTACCCGGGGAGAAAATTCTGATATCTACCATTTTCCCAGTCTTTTTCTTACGGTGGAGTCATAAACACTGACCTTAACAAAGGCACGAGACGCCAGTAGTTCTTTGGTCTTTTGTGACCTCCTGGCGGAGTCATCGCTGTGCCATTGGTGTAATTGTGGTCACCTTCCTCTCATGGGAAGGTTCTATGTTTCCACCGTTCGTGGATAATGGCTCTCACTGTGGTTCCCATGAGATCCAAAGCTTTTGTTTTCAAAGTTTTTTAAGGGGCATTTTGGATTTTGCAATACTAATAATAGAATATGAAAACTGCATTTTGTGTTCTCTTGTCTTATCTTTGTCCCATGTTTAAATTTGCTGCAAAAGTGAACACCTTTCCACACTACTGTAGATGGAATGGCGATAATTGTTTTTCTGTCCCTGTGTAACTCCCTCCTCTGTTGAGTGTCCAGCGCATTCACTCATCATTTGAAAGGTGCTGTTTTTCATCCTGCGCTGTGACAGCTCCGTTCTTGTCATCCCTGCTGCGTGCTAACCGAAAACCATCTCTTTTCTTTCTTTCTTTCGCCGATCGACGCTTCTGGAAAGCCTTATCTTTACCTCGTCATTAATGCACTGACACGGGTGAGCGGCGCTCGGAAAGTAAACACCGCAGCTTTTGAATTACGTCCATTCTGAGTCAGTACTTTCCCAGCAGGCACCGGGGTCCTTCTGCCAACACGGCTCTCGCTGCACTTGATGATGGTGATGATGATGATCATGAGGGTGAGGAAGACGATGATGATAGCTCCGACTATTAGCGCGGGCTGCAGCTCTTGGGGATGGAAGCAGCGGGCTTGTTTATTCCTTGTCATGACACCTGACTGTATAAATGGAGCCTGTCTCTTTGTTTTATTGTCAGCGGCAGTAGGCCTCGCCTCCCAGGCAGGGAGTCAGGGTCAAGGAGACTACAGCTAGCTAAAGAGTGATGCCACCCGCTTCACTCGCACCACTTGGTCCTCAGCGCCTTCTTTTTTTTTTTTTTTTTAATATATTTCGTTGTCTTTTAATACGTGTCGACTTTGTCCCTTGGGGAAAAGAGATTTTGTTGCTCCATAACCGTAAATGGTTCCCCCCTCCAGATTTCTTACTGCTCGCAGGCAGCTCAGTTCTGGGCAGGTGAGCTCCAACATTTGTTAAGGTGACGGACTATTACCAGGCTGTTGTTTTTCTCCCGCCTGACCTTGCCCACTGGTTAATATGCTATGCTTCACTGCTATAATCTTTATTTCTTGTTATAAATCACTGACAAGTGCGCTATCCACTGCATCTACTGTGTGAGCTGCTGCTTTTGTTCCCCCGCTGGATGTCTCTACTTCACAGTTCTGAAAGAACAGGGCCCAGAACTCCAGTGTTTGTTATATGGGTTTGTAGTGTCACTCTGAGTTGTGACACTTTCTCAGCCCCAGTGGAGAACCTATCTGAAGAGAGCAGCTGTGCCATGCTTGGAGTTTTGTTTCCTCCTCACCACCCACATCCCTCAGTCTGGCAACAGCTATAAGCTGTATTTTATTTGTCACGATTCACCATTAATAACTTCTAAATCTATCTCAGAGTGACTTTCCTGTTCATTAGATCGGCAGTGCGATGATCACTCCACTCATTTAACTGCTGCCCAGTCATGCAACTTCAAATCCATTATGTTTTATAAATATAAAAAATGCAAACATTAATGTGGGTCTCCTAATGTGTTTATATTTTTTAATAAGTTTAACCCCTTTCGCTCTATCTTCCTACTGTTCCACACACATTCACACAAAGCTGCTGCTCACTGACGGAAACCTAAGTATATACGAATCAAATGTTTTCATAAAAACTCTGTAGATAGAAGAAAATGAGAGATAGATCTATATTTAAACTCACAATCAGTCTTACTGTATCTCTAAGTCTGTAAGTATTCCAACCCAGATTCAACTAAATTCGACTGAAGGATAAAAACAGGTAGGGAGTGCCACCAAATCCTTGAACAAGACAGCACGCGGTGATCCTGACTAGCAAAGGTCTTCGCTATGTCTTTAGACTTTCAGACAACACCACATCTTAAGGCCCATTCATGCTGCCTTTATGTACGAACTTGTGCCTGTCCTCTTGAAATGTCACGGATCACATGCTTCCATGCATTCTTTACCTTGGTATTATTGTTGAGCAATGTATCCACCAGGGGGCGCAGCCTTGAGTCAAAAACGTTCATGAGAGCACAAACTCCAGGACCAACATTGTGACTGTGTAGTGACAAGGTACCTGTACAAACAGAGGCAGTGTTGTAGGAGGCAGTGGTCAGTGAGGCCATTGAATATATCGCGACTGGAGGACGGAAAATTTCCGCCATTGTTATGTCTTCTTTTTGTCTCAAGTATTGGGCAGAAACAGCAACACTGCCCCCCACGGTTTCCAGTGGTGCTGCTCCATTTGAGTCCTTTCCGTAAACTTTGCGGAAACGTGCAGAAATGTGGATGAGAGCACGGACAGAAGACGCTGCCCATATTTGCATCTGTACCTAACCTCTTTACTAAACCTCCTGAATGACGCTGGTTCATGATGTAAATGGATGTTCCACTGCTGTTTGGACTAGATGTTAAATCATGGCATGTGCGCCGACATTTTGGGGGGCACATGCTGAAGCCAGAAAAATGTGCAGTCGTGACGAAAACTACTCATGAAATTACTTACATTATTACGATTGTGGTTGTCGGACCCTGGATTCACACATTTACTAGTTGGTGCACAGTGCTGTGGAACACATAATTGCAGGTTTGGCAAAACTTTTCAAAATGAAATGCATTCTAGTTAATTCAAAAGATCAAAGCAAGGCCATGTTTTGTGTCTGTTTTTAACAACCATATAAAATATTGAACATTAAAAAACTAATAATGCTTATCGATAGCTGCAGTGCAGGTCGGGCAAGACTCAAAAGGCTTCAAATAAATGCCCGATCAAAATCCGACATCAAAATACATTTGAGTGTAACTGATGATTATGAGACAGCAACTTTATTTTTTTTAAAGGAATTAAAGAATGAAGAAAAAAAAAGTGCTTCTCATGCAGGGAAAAGGGGCTGATCCTCGAGCACCACTAGGGGCCTATCTGTGCATCTGTGTAAAATGAGTCGAACAGTGCAATGATGAAAGTCAGAAGATGTGAAAGTGTGCTGTGCTTGAGATAAGGTCTGGAGCACCTCGACCAAAGATATACTGGATGCTAGCTATACATAAAAACACTCACTTCCATGGCATCAAATACATTCTTTGCTGATGATGAAATCAGGGCTTCCACATCGCGTGCTGTTTCTTTCTGTTGAGTTTTTGCTTTTGACCCACTCCTGCCTGTGCCTCCAGCTAGGGACGGACTGATGAGGCTTCATGAAACAGCGTCCTTATTTTCAGAGCCCACTACATGGCACTCTTTGGGTAAAATTGATGTGAGGTTTCATTGAAGTGGTTGCTCAGGTCCAATAATCTTAGAGCAGAGAGTGCCATCTAGTGGGCAGGACGCTGATTCATGAAGCTTCATCAGCCAATCACTACCTCCAGCCTCTGTTTCGGTTTTGTTTTTGTTTTAGAATATTGGTTGGGTTTCAACGTTGACTCTCTTTAGTTTGGAATACCTAAAAAGACCTATATTTTCTTTGGATTAAAGACTTGAACTTACTGACTGAGACCAATTGACATAGTGAGGGGCCAATGTGGCTTCACGAAACAGCGTCCTTTACAGCCCACTAGATGGCACTCTCTGCTCTAAGACCTTTGATTTGAACGACCATTTCAATGAAACCTCATGTCAATTTTAAACCCAGGACAAGTTGAAACTAGCTATAATTTCAACCTGCACTGCCCTTAAAGGCTCTGTGTTGTGTGCTGGTGAATGAATCCCTCTTTCAATGTTATTCTACAAACATTTACGTATGTACAGTATGTGGTTGCAGGCCTTAGAATTCATGCAATCCATCTCGCAAATGATGAAATGAGTATCCAGCCTTCATTATAACACTGAAAACCAGCATCCTTGATAAATATATATATTAGTTTGTGTATGTTATCATTGTTTCAAACTAACAGCAAAGTAAGCAGGAATCATTTTTCATAATTCAAAGCATGTGAAAAGCAATGATTTAACGTAACCTGTCCTACTTTAACATACTCATAATACGATGTAAAACAATAAAAAGTTAAATACATGTGTCCACTGCATTTTATTGTATATCCTGCATCATTTGAGGACATTTCTAGATCGAAATTCTTGAATACTGAAAATGTTTAGGTGAGTGAACCTTATATATATTTGTATCTCTGTAACTCACTACTGCATTCACACTTAAGGATTTTCCTTTGGGGAGTGAACGCTGAGCGAGGCACTGCTTTAATGAAGCGTCGTGCTAATAAAGTCAGGATTAGTAAAGGATCTTAGTGCAGAAGTATCGGGTCCCTTTCCCGACTCAGTATACCACCAAACACTAATCTGCATCATGATACATCATGGAAACAAATCATTCAGTGTCAATTCCACCCGAGCCGCTTCGCCTCACCACTCCCGCCGGAGAATTACTGTATAATTACCAACCCCGGAGCTGGTTTCCCAGACCCAAGCACCTGATGACATTCTGGCTCATCGCAGGCGCTGGAATTTAACCAGAAGGCAGAGGAAGCGGTGGAAACAAGCCTCCAAAATAGACTTTCAACCGCTAGTAGCTGACAAAATTGTGGCGAGTGAATCACGAGTGATTGACACGCGCAGAAGTCGAGGCTCCGGGATGATTTATAAAAGAAATAATGAATGACAGTCTGTTCAGGAGCCGAGACAAATGGCAAAAATGAGTAATGACCTCTTGGTAGTTCGGCGTCTCAGATTGCAAACAATAGGCCACGTTTGTCAGCGCCGCGGAAACGGCCGAATTGATGGCCTAATGAGAAGGAGATGCTAATGGACTGAATCATGGAAATGGCACTTGGATTAAATACAGGTGTCTTGCTACTGACAGGATTCCAACACGAGGGGCTGATCTATATAAGGAACATTCCTCGGTTTCCTGCTTTTACATGTTCATTCATGTGTTGGTCTGTATTTTCTGGGAGTAAGCTGAGATGGTGGCTGGAAGATCAGATGGTCGTTGGACGTCTGTGGTTTAGCAATAGCTTCATTGAGTTTGGAAAGCAAAAAATACAATGAATTAAAAGACAAGCAAAATAGAGAAAAATATCATTACACAGTGGTACCTCAGTTCTCGACCGCAATCCGTTCTAGACGGCCGTTCGAGAAGCGATTTGTTCGAAATCTGATTTTTCCCATTACAATGAATGGAAAAAGAAATAATGCGTTCCAAGCCTTAAAATAGGCTTTTGTAGGAGTGAATGTAGAGTGTCTGCTGCAGGTGCGCTGTTCCTCTATGTGTGTGGCCGCTGCATGTGGGAGGGGTTGCCGAGTGAGTGACCTGCACAGAAGCGCACATTCAGAGCTGGACACGCACCGGGCACCTCTTCACTTCTGGAGAGACGTCACTCACTCGGCAGCCCCTCCCACATGCAGCGGCCACACACATAGAGGAACAGCGCACCTGCAGCAGACACTCTACATTCACTCCTACAAAAGCCTGTTTTAAGGCTTGGAACGCATTATTTCTTTTTCCATTCATTGTAACGGGAAAAATTGATTCAGATTTGAACAAATCGCTTCTCGAACGGCCGTCTGGAACGGACTGTGGTCAAGAACCGAGGTTCTACTGTATTGTTCTCCATTTTGTGATTAAGGACTTGAACTTACTGGCTGAGACCAATTGAATGACGGCTGATATGGCTACATAAAACTTTGAGTTTTCAAAGCAAAAATTACAATCAATCAAAAGATAATGAAAATAAATAAATAAATCGAAATTGTTCCCTCTCAAGAAAATGGAAAAAATAAAATATCTAATTATATATTTTTCATCTTTTAATATTATTTTTTTTAGGATCGATTTCGATTAATGAATTACAGAGACAAACAATTAAACAATCTGTATGAGACTAATCATTCACTAGGAAAATATTTTCAGTGCACCAAATTCAGGTGTGCCATGCTATGTGCGTTCATAACCAAAATAACCTACGACATTTATTTTGAGCGAAAACACATGACTATGAATTGCATTCATCTTCAAGTGAAACATCTGACTTTGCAGCTCATCACTGCTTCAAGCCACGGATGAATTAAACCACTGAGACAGCAGCGACTCGCCGGCACTGATTTGAGTCTGAGTCATGTTGACGCAATTGTATTTTTCAGGTTTGCTTGAAATATTGCCTCTATTTCCCACTCGATTTCCAAACCTTTGTCCATTTTCATTCCCACTCATTCACCAGACTGTGCTCCACATGGTTAATATGACACTCCTCCCTTCTTCTCTCTGTCCCACTCCTCTGTTCCTCCTGCTATTTCTCTCCTCTCTCAGCCGATTACGCAGAGCGAAGTGAAGACTCCACTGCCTGGCGCGTCGCTTCAGTCCTCTGCTGCTCACACAGCTGAGCGTCGCTTCATTCTCTGCAACAGCTCCTTCTGTTCCCCCCATGATGTTTTGAGATCATCACCTAAATCATTTAGAGCGACAATGTGCTCAATTATAAACACATTTTAACACATTAAAACAACCAAAGGGAGGCAGTAGAAAGTCAAAATCTAGTTTGGGCAGTAGCTCATGATGCGCCTGTGAGGCTTCATGAGTCAGTGTCCTTATTGTCAGAGTCCAATAGATGGCACTCTTGGGTTAAAGTTGAGGTGAGGTTTCATTGAAACTGTTGTTTAAATCCAAGCTAGCTGTCAAGTTTGGTCGCTGTCTTCACACTCCAGCAGCAGTCAGCTAACATCGATGTTTCGTGTCTGCTGCCAGGTTTAGTGCTTGGACTTCATGTGTTTTTAAAGTCTAGCTCAAATTCGGATATTTAGGCTTGTTTATATTTGTTTATTCACAGTACAAACAATCTCTATGAAAAATTGAGACTATTAAGACTCAATACGGTTCTGTAAGTTTCCAGTCAAGGCTTCTTTAAATATCGATAAATATCAAACTCTTGATGGAATTTTCACAGTTAAATGTATTATATAAACATCACGTTGTCTGCATTACACTTGTTAAAACAGATTCACTTGCTTCTGCTGTTTCGGCAGCTGGATGTAGCTGCTAGACTGCGGCCAATAAAGTTTTATTCTGTGAATAAACGTGTTAGTGCTGTAGTTGTGGTGATGGCACAGCTGTTAAACTGAAGAGTGGAGTCTGTCCTGTTTTTTTTTTCTCTCTAAAAACAGGGTGACTTTATTAACTCTTTTAAACACATCATTTTACAAGGCGTACTTTAGATAATTAAAAAATATATATATTCTATTTCACCAAAAGCCAAAGTCTCCACCATCATTTCTTTTGAGAATGAATAAATAACAGCAAAAAGGGCATTTTTCTCAAGCAGAGAAATGGGAAAGCTAAGTCCTTGAATGAGCTCTGTTTTATTTAACAGAAAATAACTATTTTTGCACACTTTGCTCAAACAGCTCCTTGACTACGCCCATAGGCGTTTAGAGGGGATGTGTCGCCCCGCTTTTTTTTGCCAAGAGTCATCCCCCCCACACAAAACCTCCAAACAGTACCCCGAATAACAGTTAGTCAGTAAATTCCGACACTCATGAACACACCAACTGCAACTCCAAGATGTACCGATCTTCGCTCCACCCAAGTGAGAGAAACCAAAGCGAACCGGATTGTGACGTGTGTGTTCCCGCGGACCGTCATGTGTTAAAGAAGAAACATATTCCTTGTTTATTTCAGCCTGATCAATTCAAACGGGGCATCCACGTAGCTTATTCTACGGTGGCCTGAAGTGGACTAAAAGTAAGTCTCTCTGAAGAGGGATTCGTGAGAAAGGATACATATTAAGTTTTTTTAAGCAATGTACTAAAAAGACTAAAAGTTTTTTTTGTAAAAAATCTCATACTGGATTTCATGAAGCTAATTTTTGGTTTGTTTTCAGCGAGGATATTTTAGTGAACTCATGTCTGTTGGTCTCTAAACACTACTGCAAACTGACTATTTGAATGAATTTGAATATGTACCAGAGCGGAATGTATTTGAATATATGCTCATATAATAAATACAGGCCAATAACAATGGATTACTGGATAATATGGGAGGCAATTTTTTGTGTTCTCAGCATATTTTAGCATTCAGATTCATCAGTCCAGTTTTGTAAACTTTTATTTAGGAACGCCATATTTTATCTGGATAAATGCCTCAGCACAAATTGCTGCCAGCTTCGGCATCAAGATGTTTACAGCTCCAAATTCTCTTGAATTCTTTTCTTTTCTGGAATGCTTAACACGCTCTTGTTGTGTGCCGCAGTTTGAAGGCCATTTTGTTGTCTTTCTATTCAAGTCACTATAACTTATTTTTCATCAAAGCTTCGAGAAAGTTGAAGTGCAATTCCACCGTGACACCCAGAGTCGAGTTGAAGCGGTAAAATGTGCACTTGGTTTTATTCCCACTGATCTCGTGGTGCTGTTGGTGAAACTGGCAGCAGCACAATGTCAGCAGAAACTGACACATTTTAATGGCAGTATTCCCCTCTTTGTAAAGACGCTGTTGTTTGCCAGTTTTGTTCTTCCAGTCCCCTAAGTGCAGCTTCATCCAAATTTTAAAAAGAACATGTTTTTTTGGCAGATGAGAATCGTTCAAGATGAAACAGTAGATTAAACATAGAACTCTAAAAACAAGTGTTCCCCTACTTTGTTGTAACCAAAGCTTTTTGCGACAGGTCTCATGAGCACAGAAGGAAAAGGGTCTCAGAATAATAACAGTCTCAAGAGAGTTCCACAACTGTAGGCTTAAAGTGATGCTCAGGCATTTGCAGGTTGGGTAGTGGGTCAAACAGTATTCAAATATATTGACCTGGCGTTCTTTTAAAAGGGAATATGTGCGACAGAATATGATAGCAGACTACCTTTTAATGACTGCAGGCTAATTTTAGTTTCTCTGTGGTTCATCTCAAAATAGATATAGTGCTTTTACAAACATCCTTCTTCAACTTGACTTCACCTGCATCATTTTTTTGGTAATCGGAAGCATAAATATGAACTGCTTCATTGTTGAGATTTATAGTCTGTGTTGCCACCCAGCCAGTTGTAAGGCAAACCTTGGTGTATACATGCGTTGGAAGTGAACTGAAGTTAGTACAGTGGTACCTCGGTTCTCGACCACAATCTGTTCCAGGCGGCCGTTCGAGAAGCGATTTGTTCGATCGATTTTTCCCATGACAATGAATGGAAAAAGAAATAATGCGTTCCAATCCTTAAAATAGTCTTTTGTAGGAGTGAATGTAGAGTGTCTGCTGCAGGTGCGCTGTTCCTCTATGTGTGTGGCCGCTGCATGTGGGAGGGGTTGCCGAGTGAGTGACGTCTCTCCAGAAGTGAAGAGGTGCCCGGTGCGTGTCCAGCTCTGAATGTGCGCTTCTGTGCAGTTTGGCTGTGACAAAGTCATAAACCAAGTAACGCTCTGTCCCAGACTCGCCTCATCCCTGTCCCAGCTCCAGCCCACAACAGGACATCAAACCCTGGAGTGAGCGCTCCAGCCTCGGAGGTGTGGAGAGTGAGCACCTCCCCTGTGACACTCTACCATGGTCCAGTGCGGAGACAGGAAAGGTTTTACACCTTAGTATGAAGGAAAAACAGTCAGTACATGTAGCTAACGGGACACGTCTGCATACAGAGGCTGCGTTATACACAATAAAAAAGCGCGTCGTGGGACAGCTGATCGGTCCGCGCACGTCATGTTTTTTCTGGCTTTTTTCGGGGGCGTTCGAGTTCTGGATTTTCATTTGAAATCCGAAGCAAAAAAATCTCAAACTTTTTGTCCGAAATCTGATTTGTTCAAATTCCGGGACGTTCGAAAACTGGGGTACCGCTGTGTTGGATTTGCGGGTCCCCATAAAAGAGTTGTCAGTTGTAGAGTCATTGAGAATCATTTTCAAATAATCATTGAACTGCTGAAGTTGATAAACGTAACAAAGCAGTTTTAGTTTAGAAAAAAAATTTATTTAATTACAGATTCATCTGCCTGGTACTTGGGCGAGAATCAGGGGGCACCCTGAACAGCTCGCCATCAGTACGCACAGAGACAAACACTCATTTACAAAATAATCGAGAAACCCAAACAGTGAGAGGAAACCACAGTGCTCAGAGGAAGCCCACACAAGCACAGGGAGAACATATAAACTCCTCACAGAAAGGACTGGATGTAGTAATGGGTCGATGAGGTATC
This sequence comes from Synchiropus splendidus, assembly GCF_027744825.2. Taxonomy (NCBI): domain Eukaryota; kingdom Metazoa; phylum Chordata; class Actinopteri; order Syngnathiformes; family Callionymidae; genus Synchiropus; species Synchiropus splendidus. The sequence continues at coordinate 14,793,279 of NC_071346.1, read as the reverse complement.
GTGAAACAGTACTGCAGGGTTGATGAAACAGTGTCCCAATTTTCAGAGGCCACTAGATGGTGCTCTTGGTTTAGAAATTCTGCGAACTTTCATTGAATTAGTTGTTCAAGTCCAAACATTTCACAGGAGCCAGCGCCATCTGGTGGCCTCTGAAAATAGGACACTGTTTCATGAAACCTTATCAACCTTCCTGCTTTTTCTGCAATAAGAAGCACTATATGTGATAGAAACAGACGCATTTTAAAGAAGCAGCTGTAATCTGTCATCAGTGATTTAAGAACACCATGATTCATTGTTTGTCACAACACAGAAATCTCAACAGAATACAGTAGCTGTTCATATTTTAAAGACATCTATGACTTTTTCAAGTGCTGCCATTCACAGGGATAATTAGAATGCGGCTGGAAATATTCTCTCCCTGTTAATGGCTATATTTATTGTGTGGAAAACTTTTGAAACTCTTGCTTGAGCCGACTTCAAACTTTGTTTTTCGGCGTCTCATTAGTGCATGCGTTGATGCATTATTGCATTTAAAAGGCACGTTTTGCGCGTCTTGTTATGCTCGCCCTAATGAGTCTCTGCAGTCGCCGCTTCTTTCCATACATCCCTGTTCTTTACACTCACTTTGGGACTGTGCCGACGCCTCCCCAGCTCTGTGTGTGTATCTGGTGTCTCGACCTGGAGAATACTTCAGAGGTGAACATCAGATTCTCGTGTTACGTTCTCATTTTCTGTCTGGACTCACCAATTTTCAGGGAAGCCAGGAACCAATCTGACAAGAAGCACCGATAGCAATTACGGCGCCAGCGGTCGGCCCTCAAGACGAGGCGCGCTCCTCTGATCTTACCCAAAAGACAAAACTCTTGATCTAGTGCCACTTAATTACAAATTCTGGGAACCTTGCTTGCTATTTGTCAGAGATTGGAGGGGAGATTTGTTATTCAGAACGCTTGTGCTGGGACTTTATCAGCTGGAACTCCAGAATATTGTTGAATTGGATTCTTGACAATGAGCGTGTGTGCAGCACTGGGGGAGGGCCCCTTAAACATGGCATCTGTGGCGTGTTTAAAAAACAGAAGAACAAAACATGAAGACCATTTGGCTTGTGCATCTTCTGATAAGTAATTATCTGATATTTATTTATTTTTGGACATATACTTTTTGTTTTTTGGATATCGGAGGCCTCTGACCAAATTTTTATTTTTATTTTTTTTTGTGTGGGTCAGGTAACACAACTGAAACATGCAATACTGACGTTCAAATACATTCTCAAATTAGATTATAAAGAAGGGGAGACTTTGGATTTGAGTCATGAGTAGTGGTTCCAGATAGACCCCTGTCAGAGAGTTAAATGGCTCAACAAGCTAGAGCTAGTGATGGGCCTCATGAAACAGTGTCCTAATACCCAGTACAAGTCTCTCTACTCTAAAATATTTGGATTTAAACAACCGCTTCAGTGAGACCTCACATTCATTTTAACCCGAGTTCCATCCAGTGGCCTCTGAAAATAAGGACACTGTTTCATGAAGTCTCATTAGCCCATCAATACAGACTGGTATTCAAGTTGTACAACTACTTGCAACATACACATTCTCTCCATCAAATAGCAGCTATTTTCAAGTGTACTTTCGTGTCCTATGACACCGGTGTTAAACTACACCAGGAAAGAAGCTAAAATTTTAAATGCAGTCCAAACAAACTGAAGAAATAAGTGCTTAAGAAGAATGTGATGCCACTCTTTTGTTTCTTTATGACCAGCACAAGTGTTCTTCTGTGTTCTTAGCTCTGTTTTTCACCTCAATAGGTGTTTTCTGACCTCAATCTTTTGTCCTGTTCCTATTTTAAGTTTTGACCACTGTGGTTTGGCGTTCCTGCGATTGTGACTTTCTCTCAACCAGTGTGTATTTGTCCCTTATTTTATTTGTACAAGTTTCTGATCTGATATTTTCAGGGGCCTGTGTGATGTGTCCAAGTCTGAGCTGCAGTTTTGGTTTCATCTTCTCTAAGGTAAGATGGAAACATCAATCATGCATACACTGGACCCTAGTCATGGGTCAATGAGGTATCATGAAACAGTATTGCAGGGTTGATGAAACAGTGTCCTAATTTTCAGGGGCCACTAGATGGTGCTCTTGGTTTAGAAATAATGTGAGGTTTCATTGAATTAGTTGTTCAAACCCAAACATTTTACAGGAGCCTCTGAAAAATCAGGACACGGTTTCATGAAACCTTATCAACCCTTCAATACTGTGTCATGAAACCTCATCAACCCATCAATATTAATAAGTTTTACACCTGAATATGAAGAAAAAACAGTCAGTAAATGTAGCTAACGGGACACGTCTGCATACAGAGGCTGCGTTATACACAATAACAAAGCGTGTCGTGGGTCAGCTGATCGGTCCGCGCACGTTATGTTTTTTCCGGCTTATTTCAGGGGCGTTCGAGTTCTGGATTTTTGTTCGAAATCCGAAGCAAAAAAATCTCAAAATTTTTGTTCAAACTCCGATTTGTTCGAAGTCCGGGACGTTCCAAAACCTACGTACCACTGTATTGCCATAACAACAGTGTTTTCTGTTGGCGGGGGGGCGACACCACTTTCTTTATCATTTTATCTTTTCAAGAACTTCTCCATAGCTGTTAACTATCATAGATTTGCAGCCATCAAGTCAATTCAGTGACACACCAATGCCACCATATGTGGCTAATGTATTAAACTGAGCGTCTCGTGGCCCTCACGGCTCAATGGTGTAATACAAAGAAACTTCTCTAGTAGGTGCTCGCAGCCCAACCATGGGCCCAGGCCCTACGGTTAAGAATCACTGCGACTACTCCATGACAGCTTGATCCGCTGATTCTGGACCTCTGAAGAGAAACTAGTTGATCAGTCAGCTGGATCGGTGTCTACAGAGTTCAGCAAAAACAGTCTGAAACCTCACGCCACCCCTCGCCACGGAGGTGAACTACTCATAGTTCCACTTTTCCTGCACTGCATGTAAACCAGGAGAACATGACGCAATTGGACTCGGCAGCTTCATCGAGCTGTTGCCTTCGCTGAGCTTCAGTGTGACTGTAAGTGTGCTTGACCTGTCCCCAGAGTCACTGAAACATGCCGTAAGTAAATGTTGAATGTTGGACACCCCTGACACGATCACATGATCATCATCTCCAGACCTGCTTCACAGTATCCACCCTCTATCACTTGAACTTCAAAGCAAACGTAGACCAACTGGAAATAGCTTCAACTGCCAGTTGAAGTTGCTGGCTGCAGCCTCCAGTGACCCCATTATGGAATAAGCAGAAGAAAATGAATGAATGAATGTGGTCCAGACTACTGGCGTTCACATGTCAGAGTCTATTCAGAATTATATCCTGCCTGAATGAAACAGTCCTTCTTCCCATATATTAAAACAACCTGGAGACGTGCTGCATCTATGTTTCTTCTTCTTTCTCTCACTGTCAGAACTCAGATGTCTCCTCTTGTGAAAAAAAAAAAAAAATGAAAGAGAGAATCAGGTCTTCGCTGCTGATCCCCAGAGCTCCAGCTCCTACAATGCTCTGACTCCTCGCGGCTGCTTCTTGTTGAGGATATTTACAACTGTGTTTGCAGCTGTCGTGCTGCCCTGTAAAACTGTCCAAGTGTAATTACACAGTGTTGCCTTCCCAGTTAGTTACGTCCCTTTTTCTTCCCTTAGCATGAAACATTAAAATGCCTTCCACGAACCCGAACGCGGCGGAGCTTCTCCGTTTCATTAATTGATTCTGTCAAGCACTGTTAAAACTATTTACCCTCACCTTTAGCTTGTTGTTCTTCCACTGGAGGTTCGAACCCTGCCTCCAAATGATATCACATTGATGTGTCTTCATTCTTATGTTTCCACCTGGTCTTTGAGGGGCTCCTCTCTCTGGCCTCAGCAGTGGTTTACATCCTGTCTCATTGCCTCTGATGGCATGAGCAGGGAATTTTGGGAGAATCACTGCATCACTAGCCTCGCACAGCCGGTGAAGGTTAGCCCACACTGTGAGGGATTAATGAAGGGTTAAAGCGCCAGATGAGAGGACGAGGGCAGGAGGTTTCCGACATGTGTTACATTGCCAGACTTCCTCCTGTAATGTATGCAGGGTAGACTGTGGCTCAAGCCTGAGGAGGGCGAGCCTTCTACAATAAAGGGCGCTGTCATCTTCTGGAGAAAAACTTCTCATCTTTCGTACATAGTTTAACATGATCTATACAGATGCCAATGTTTTCTGGTCAATGGAAGAAGAAGAAACCTTTTTTTCAATCCAGCTTTGCTGCTGAAAAAAAGACCACACAAGAATAAAAGAAAACAGATCCTGCTGTATTTACTGCCGCACTTACGCTGCAGTCAATCATCACCTGACTATACTTGAGCATTGGATCGACTAAATCTCGCATCTTGGCAAACAACTGAGACAGGGTCCACGTTGCAGGCCGAACAAGATTTATGTTTATTTGGCACTCCTTTAACAGTAAATAAACAAGTGTGGAAACACAATGAGATGATAGTCACTTGAGAATAAAGCCTTCCTCTTTTTCATGCCAAAATAATTGAATTATCCGCCTTCACCACCGCACAGACTTTTCTACCTCTCTGCAGGCTAGAAAGCAGAATTCTTGGGTGGGGAATCTCTCATTCGTGGTGAAGACATCAACAGCAGTGGAGTTAAAATAGTTTTTGTCGTCCTTGAAATTAGTGCTGTCTTTAATTCTTAATCCTTAAATGACTTGGACCTGAGTTTAACACGTGTCGTAGGTGCATATGTGGAAAAACAACAGTAAAGACTCGATGTAAATTGTGGGATGATGAGGCTTCATGAAACAGTGTCTTCATTTTTCAGAGGCAGATGACGCCCTCGGTTTGTAAATGATGTATGGTGTCATTGAGACTGAGTAGAGAGTGCCATCTAGTGGGCTCCGAAAATGCTGACATTGTTTCATGAAGCTTCACCAGCCCATCACTAATCTGAAGTGAACCATGTTATACACCTCTTGCATGTGATCTGCCTCATTTTTGTGTGCAAAAAATGTGCAATTCCATGAAGAGTTAGTAATGCATTGTCCGTTAACCATATGTTTGACTGTATACACGACAGTAGAGTAAACAGTAGAGTAAGAGAAGATAAGTAATGAATGAGTCATTGTTTGTCATCTTGAGCATCTGCTGTGAAAAAAACATCTTTCCATCCAGATTGTTTCTGGTTGCAATTGTTACATTTTTTTTTATTTTCCCCATTTTTGTCGTGTCCCTTTAGTGAGGTGCAATGAGGTGCTGTTGAGCTGTCGTAAGAAAGAAAGGGACAAAAAGAGACTTAAAATGATGGTCAATTAAAAACAAATATATCCAGAAGAATAAAATAGAAAACAAAGAATATCAGGATATAAATTATTCTGTGACATCACAATTATTTTATTGTAAATAGTTTCATTTTGTATACATTACATTCATAACAGAAAGAAGAAAAACATTTAACTATGAACTACTGGCAGTTTATTTAAAAAAATGCTTATTTTCATATTTGTTCAAGCCAGAATTAGGCTCATAATGTGTGAAAAACCAAGTGAAATTCCTAAGTAGCTGTCAGTAGTGATGGGTGGATGAGGTATCATGAAACAGCATTACAGAGTTGATGAAGCAGTGTTTTAATTTTCAGAGGCCACTAGATGGCGCTCTTGTTTTCGAAATAATGTGAGATTTCATCGCACAAGTTGTTCAAGTCCAAACATTTTACAGCAGACAGTGCCATCCGGTGTCCTCTGAAAATCAGGACACTGTTTCATGAAACCTCAGTAACCCTCCGACACCCATCACTAGCTGTCAGAAACGTTTCTACACAACCAGTTTTATGGTTTTTCTCTGACCTCATGGGGCCACATGTGTGAAGTCAGGCTGCACTTCGCCCAGAGACTCTTTTTTTGGGAAATTACAGACGGGCCTTCACCTCGGCATCAGTGCCAGGAAATGAAAGCAAAGATCAGCAGCATAATGCAACATTTACTGGTGATGGGCTGTTGTGGGTTGTTGAAGCAGCGTCCTTATTTTCAGAGGTCACTAGATGGCACTCTCTGTTAAATAAAATCTTACGATTGTGTCAATTTTAGCTCTATAGTGCCATGTAGTGGTCTCAGATCATCACGACTGCAGAGTGACAAACAGCTCTAGATCAATTGGTGTGCGCCAAAAGTTTGCAGGTAGATGTCTTTGCAGTTAAAACAGGCCAGACTATGTATGAGTCGACAAAAAATAAAACTCTATATCATTTTTGCACCATTGCCATGAGTTAATCCAGTTACGAGTGAACTATTTCAAAACTCATTGGCTTTGCTGTATTAATAAAACATAACATGGCATTCTATGCAAGAGGGATATTTTGATCAGGGAGAAATGGCCTGAGCAGTTTCTGTGCACAGTTTGTGCCTATGAGGGGATGAATCGAGGCTGACATCTCCTATTTTCCAAATGGTTTCATCCTGCCCATCGCGGGAACACAAGCTTCCTCTGATGGTCTTCCACTTGAATACAGTTGCTGCGGTGGCCATGGCAACCCCTCTGACCTCTTGGTTCCTCCATTCTTTGCATTGTTCCTCCACACCTGAGATCTCCAGGCATGAGCTGCTCCTGCCAGGTGTGACCCCGATAACACACGAAACACAGAGAGCTAGCAAGTGCGCATGAACATGAACACGCATCCACCAGTCTGCGAGGTGAACAATTGTCATCCTTGGCGAAACGCCGGCGGTTTTGTTTTCTCTCCTTAATGAATATTTGAACAAAGAAGATCTGACCTCTCGCCATGCCTTCTTCAGTCCTGTGTCGCACTGTTTGGGACATTCTGGCTTAGGTCTCACCACCCTCCGCACTTTGTTCAGTTGTGCTATGGCAGGCGAATATACTGTTTTTCTGCGACAACAGCAGGAGCTGGCTCTGCAAAGTCACTCTGTCATCGTGTCCTTCAGTGCATCCAACATGTCAGACTGTCTACTCCGTGCCCCCCAGCCCCTCCTCTCTGTTATTATCGGCGACTCCTCTGCATGTTACGAAGCTAATAACTTCTTGTTATGTCTCTTTCTCCCATTCCCTGAGAGCGTGTCATGAATAGGTGACTCCCTATGACAGTGCCTCTCCATTCGCACATCTATCCGTCAATGTGTTTGTGTAAAGGTTCTCTGTGTCCACCTGTCAGTCAAATGGCTTTCAGCAGGGCATTTCCATCAGGAGAGGTCACTGTGACTGAGAAATCCACAGTCTGGGAGACGACTGAGCCTCCAGGGTCAGCAAAGCGCTTTGCTTTTTTTCCCTTTAGGAGACACTGGCACGCAAGCCAACGGCAAATATATGTTTAAAAATGTGCACACTCATTTACTTACCTTCATGGATGTTTTTGTGATGACATCACAATGTAAATATATATATATAAAGATATAAGTACAGTGGTACATTGGTTCTTGACCACAATCCATTCCAGAAGGCCGTTCGAGAAGCGATTTGTTCGAAATCTGAATAAATTTTTCCCATTACAATGAATGGAAAAACCATGGTACCACTGTAGTGTGTGCACACACACACACACACACACACACACACACACACACACACACACACACACACACACACACACACACACACACACACACACACACACACACACACACACACACACACACACACACACACACACACACACACACACACACACACACACAGTATTTGTCACGGTTCGAGGAGCGAATGTCACGTGTCAAGGATGTGGAGCGGGACGCAAGTGGTGAAGGTTACAATGAGGCAGGAGCGAGGTTGAAATAATATTTAATAGTTAAACAAAAACACAACAGAAAGCGTCACCGAACCGGGAGAAAACTAACTTAAATCACAGGGAACTAGGAGAGACGAAAACACAATGGACCAAGAGTCAAAACCAGGAAACACGAATAGACAAGAAGAAACAAAACACTAACTCAGGGCACTGGCATTTAACAAAGAATAATCCAAAGTTAGCTAGCTCACAGAACGAGAGACCAAACAAGGAGAGCCAAGAGGACGAGGAAAGTAAGCTAGCGAGAGACCGAAAAACAGACAACCAAAATACCGCAAGAGAGTCCAAAATCACAGGAACTAGAGGATTAATCACAGGGAACTAGAAAACTCACAGGGAAACCAGGGAGGAACTGGAAGACACGATCTGGCACACGTTGCTGGAGTCCAGGTGTTTTTCTAATCAGGGTGATCAGAGGTAGATTGGCTCCAGCCGTGTGCCAAAGGAACAGGGAGGCGGAAGAAACCAAAACATGACTCAAGGGACAAAACAGGACCAGAGTCATGACAGTATTGTATATATATATATATATATGTATATACAGGTATTACTCCATGAATCTAGGGGTGTAGCAACTCATCAGTATCGACTAATATCGACCAACATCTATCTGTGCTTGGCAGGTTTGCCTTCTGCAAGTCGCCAGTGTCCAATATCTAGCAGGTTTTAAAATGTAACCCATCTATTGTATTGATATTACAAAATAAAGTGTTGCATTTTCATCACAGCAGACTTTAAATGAATGTGTTTTTCTCCGTAGAGGTTAATGCCACTTGATGCAGTCAGCCCTTGTGTGACGTCATCACTGTACTCCAGCTGTACAAAACCGGATGATGGCGTGGAAGCAACGGCGTGAGGAATGATCAGCCATTATTGTTTTCAACGTTTTTGGAAACATGTTATTGCCTGATCTGTTGCGCCTGCCTGATCTGGTCCGGAAATTCCGATGCTAGAACCGGAATTTAGTAACGCTCATGCCCGAGTTCCTCCAAATGACGTTCACTGGGAAGCACATGCGCTGCTCAACTAAGACCGAACCTGATGTGGAACCAAAGATAGCTACACGCATGCGCGAGTGTTCACTGTGACTTCTTGTCTTGTGTGCGCAAGTGTATATCGCATGATGATGTCACGTTGTCACAGTCGAATCTGTTGCTGCCTGATCTGGTTCGTCGCTGCAGAAACATTGTTCAGCGAAAGTATGAAGAAGAAATCACTCCTGCTCCTTTTAAATCGAGGTGAAACACATATAAGGAGAAATGTTTCCCGTGCAATGTATTGGAAGCAATGCATTGCACAGGTCAAATGTATCGGAGGAGCTTGAAATGATTATTGATTCAATAACGCTGGATAAAAAAAATTGAATATCAGATAAAAACGTACAATTTCCATATCACATGTAAGAGTATTTTAATGATAATAATAATAATAAAAAATTCATAAATTTGCACCATACAGACATGTACTCATGCGCTCACCAATAAAGGTAGAACTCGTGCATGTGCCTTACTAATCTTCGGGTTCCAGCACTGGAATTTCCAGTTCAGGCAGTGACACAGCTTTTGCAAGAACAGAGCTGTCCTAAGTAGGTTGCGTACAGTTTGCTGGATTTGTACATCAAAATACAGAGGCAACAAGACAAATCCCTCCAACCGGCCGCCACAGCACCTCCAGTGGCGCTACCACTGTCAATATTAAAGCACTGTTGTTTGTTCATTGAAATAGCTGTAGCTCATTCCGCCTGAAGAAATGTTTGATGTTTGTATTGTGTCTTGACGTTGAAAACGTTTTGCCTCGACTCCAGTTTTCAATGCAGAAGTATTACATTATGAATATTACTACGTCCTTCTCTACACTTGAAACGGCTCTATTTTCATGCTGTGAAGTCGATCAGAAAATATGCTATCATGCTCTTAATTCCCTTTTGCAGCAACATAATGTTACAATAAATGCCCTCTGCTCAGAGACTCAACGTCCCAGTTCGTCTGCAACACTCCGTGAAGGAGATAAAGCAGAAAGCTAAGCGCTTCGACAAAGACAAATATCACACTCTAGTAAAAGCACATTTTTGTCTATAATCATACTAGCACCCTCCAAATGTTTAAATTTATGAACAGATGGTGTGCGTGCTGCATACACACCAGAAGACCAAATTTGGCTACCTAAGCAGATGTGCGCACAAACACGCTTGCACGCACAAGGAAACCCAGGAGTTTCAAGAAGGCGTCGTCAGAAATGGCTTCAAAACACGGGCACGTTTACACAGAGAATCTGGAGACCAAACAGATGCACACAAGAAAGTCCCCCCCATGAGCACACAGCGGCACAGGGAACTGGGCTTATGTATACAGAACTTGGATCTGGACCACAAGAGCTATGCTGAGTGTGTGTGTGTGTGTGTGTGTGTGTGGGGAGAGGAGGAGAGAGAGGGAAGGAAGAGTGTAGCAGATGGGTCAGCCATCTGGTGGATGGAGGAAAAGCGAGGAAGATGAAAAGGAAAGAGAGGGTATGCTAGAGAGGCAGAGACTCAGAGACAGGGCAACTTATCGTTGCGTGTGTTCAAGAGAGATGTCGCTCTGCGTGCACAAGATCAGATGGATGAAGCAGGGAATTCTGTTGAGCTTGCATGTGACAGTTATTACGTTCAGTGGGGTCAGTTGCCAGTGGACAACTGGGCACACACACACACACACACCTGCTCTCAACTCTGTTTGAGTTGTTGCAGTTTTGTTGGTGACATTTTATCACATTGTCTGTCGAAGGTTCAGAGAGAGAAGCCTGAAATGTTAAAAGTGAAATGCCAAGCGACTGAGGAAGAAGCACGTGGTCATGTGTGTCTTTCAAAACTGCTACATCATGTGCTGCGAGAGTGTTGGCTGCGATTAATCTGGGCGCAGCATGCGCACAATAACTGATCAAATCGGAGAGCAGTTTGCATCCAGAATTTTCATTTATTCATTTTTACATTTGAAATCTACAAACGGTTTGTTTTCATAATTGTGGCACATGGCTCCATTGATGTGTGAGAAGAGTCATGTCTGGTCGAGTTGCAACAGCGTGAGGAAAGAGGATTGGCTGAAGGTTTTTTTTTAACTGTTGTTCAATCTACTACCACTTGCCACTTTACCATCCTTGCGTCAACCAGTCACTCATGAGTCAGAGCACCTCAGATGTCGGGATTGAAGCGGCAAGAAAGTATCTTTCAAGCGACTGTGACAGCAGGTGAATCTGATTTTGTACTTTCTAAAACTCTCCAAATTTTCCATGAAGTACCGAACTCTACAGGCCCATATATGGTCATTTATGGTAAATGTAATGTATGGATCCGGATACAGACGGAGCCTTCTGTCCATGCTCGGCATGTTTCTGCATGTGTGGTAGATGTAGAACATTTAAAATCAACATTGTGAGTTGTGTTGTTTTCGATAGTTTCTGTTGTTGGATCTGTGTGTGTGGGAGTTTTTTTGTGGTGTTTCGGGGATGACGGTTGATCCCTTTTGCCTTCCGTGCCTCGCCTGTGGGAGGGGGAGTGCATCTGAGGGTGCGCGCATTACATGGCAAACCTGAAGACTAACAACATTGTGTCCAAGTTCGGTTCTGACTTGATGCGAGTGTGTCTGTCTTGTCTGTACCGGCACGCTGATTCGCTGTGCTAATGCCTTGTTTAAGCCACGCTGGCTATCGCTTCTCGCGATGTTCTGCGTGAATGCGATTTTACGTCACCGTTATTGCTTGTGTGTGTGTATGTTGTGTGGGTGTGTGTTGTCAAGACCTCAACATCTCACAATAAAATAACGTTACATGGCAAACCTGAAGACTAACAACATCATGTCCACGTTGTCATTTCTTGTTTCCCCTTTTGCAGGGGCGTAACACGTTTCCACAAAGCGTATAGATATGGGCCAAACAGAGCAGTACCACTGGGAACCGAGGGGATAGTGTTGTGGTTACTAACTGATACATAGCTCTAATGAGACTCAAAGAAGACAAGACAATTCTCCCTCCTCCAGTCTCGATGTATTTAACGTCATCACCGACCGCAGCCTCCTACATCACTGCCTCCGTTTTTCTCTTTTGTGCAAGACATACATTATCAATGCTTCCACAGTTGCCATGTTTTTTGAGACTTCTGGGGCTACTCCCACTGGTGGATGTATTGGTGTACTGCAATTCCAATGCAAAGAACGCATGGAAGCATGTGTTGGTAACATTGTTTGAAACGGACAGGTAAAATTCATACATAAAGGGAGCATAAATGTGCCTTCATACAATGGTCCTGTTTATCTAAATAGGGCACCACAGTCTGTTCCAACTTACCATGATTCCTCCTTCTTTGAGGCTTTTATTTTGTTATGTGGTTTCCTTCTTCATTTGGTTTCTGCTTTGCGGAGGTCTGGCACACAGCTGGAGCTATTGGACAATCAAACATCACACTGAGGCACATATGCGGTGCAGCATCCCTCTACATTTCGTCACAAGAACTTGCCATTTGGCATCCTTGCAATTCGATCCGAATTTTCCTTTGAAACTCTTTAAACACTTGTCTTTCCGGGACTTCCAGCGCTTTTCCTTGTGAGTACCATTCGAACTCTGTTCTCTTTCTATTCAGTGCCACAGGTGTGTGAGCTTCCTGCTTGTATCAGCCTTTGCGTCTTCATATGGACATTCTTCATCATTTCAATCCATTGTGTATTAGCAAACTCCAATAGCTTGCTACCTGGTTCTTGTTGTGGACGGTGTTTTGTTTTCCTTGAGCTTCTCTCCGACAGGAATCAAAAAAGATAACCAAACTGAAGCTTGTGCTGTGGAACTTGAAATCCTTTTTGTAACTGAAAGTCACAAACTGTTATGGGCTCAGGAACATCAGGAATTCTAACAGTTTACAGTCAAAAACTCAACAGCTCCTACACAAAACAGTCTTTTCACAGATCTCTTACTCTCGCTTACAGTTCTCAGTTAGAACTGATGTCTCCAAAACTTGTTCGTATAACCCGCAAAGGATCATGGGATTGACTGTGACTGATAGACATTCTGAAACTACTGCTGTGGTTTCAATGTTACACTAACTTATGTGTTGGAATGCAAGTCTGTTGAGTCAGTTATATATTGTTTTGGCTTGTTTAAGCTGCTCTAGTGTTGCTTCAGTGATAGTGTTCTGAGAAAGGCGACCGTTTGTAAATTCACGATCACTTTTCAATCAATTAAAAACATTTAAAGCAACTTAATTGTGAGATTTGATGGCTAGAGAAGAAAAATACAGTTCCTTCGAAACAACAAATATACAAAAGTAACTGCCTTTGTGGTCAGTTCGTCAGGATAAAACACTGAAATGAGTTGGAACACGGCAGTTTGGAGATTTATGGACAGATGCCAAAAACACACCAGTTCTTGTCTCAAATAAGAAAAGCACAAGACTAGGTGCCAGCTGCTGGTTCAACTCTCCTCTCGTGTCTGCAGACTGGTTCCATGAGGTGAATAAGAACAGCAACGCGGCCTCTTTCTGAAGTCATCAGTTGACCAGCAGGTTAACATTATTTTTTCTTGCAATTCTCAAATCTTTGAAGCAACAACCTGGCATTTGCATAGTTTGGACTGTCAAGCTTGAACAGCTATGCAAGACTGGATACAGTAGATTTACAATTATTTGAACTACTTCATGAGCTTCAATAATTTAATTTCATGTCAGGTTTACTTGGATTTAAATAATAAAACCATATTAAAACCCACAAATTGTTGGTGCGAACAGCACAGAGAGCATCACCTTATTTGAACCAGAGCGACAGTAAATGTGTGTTGAAATCCATGATTTGAAGCCCTGAATTTGTGAGCAAATTTATCCTATTTTCATGTCATTTTGAAATTAAATTAACACATTGCATAGAAACTTTAAATGCCTCACTGAAAGAGCAGGTAGAAGAAGTGAGTCATAATCTTCCAGTGAGGCTGTTCAGACGACAGATTTACCTTCCAGCGTGAGCCACAAAGCCCAGCTTTTCTTTTCCTCTATATGTTTTCAACTGCATCATCTTTCAAGTCACCACTTCAGGTGTGGAGCGATAATCCTCCGTCTTCCAAGCGGCGCTTCCTGTTGGGCTTGGTGTGGCAAAATTCTCTTTTGAGAATGTATTTTCCGATCACGTCTGGCTCCCCAGTGGTGACGGCGGACAATTATCAAGCCAGCTCCGGGCCTCATCCTTAGGCGCGGTCATTCCAGCTCTTCGCAAGTCCACAATGCAAGAGATCATGATTTCACTGTGAAGGGCCTTGAGCTTCGTAACAACTTCCCCGAGGAGATATGACCCCCGCGGATTCATCATATTACGGAAAACCCACGTTTCTTATCGAGGGAGCTTCATTTAGAAATTTGAGCCCCGTTGCATATCATTTTGTGTCCTTTTCAACCATTTACACGGCGCAGATGGAATTCACAACGAGTGCTCCATTCATGCAGGGACTGAAGTTATTAATATTTATATATGGGCTAAAATGTCATCTGCCTCTTTCTACTGCTCATTTAAGTGCACGAGGGTGAGCTGCGCCACAAGCAGAATTTTCAGTAATCGTAGAGACATGTTGAGTTATGTTGTGTAATTGCTGTTTTTATTCTCATGTTGTTTTTTTTCTGGAGTTCTACCCTAATAACAAGCCTGCCCAGCACTTCCTAGCAATTTTACAACACAACACTTGGCTCAGAATGAAACAACGAATGATGAATGATATCAGGAGTGAAGGGTCGATGAGGTGTCATGAAACAGTATTACAGGGTTGATGAAACAGTGTCCTAATTTTCAGAGGCCACTAGGTGGCGCTCTTGGTTTAGAAATGTTTCATTGAATTTGTTGTTCAGGTCCAAACATTTTACAGCAGACAGTGCCCCCTGGTGGCCTCTGAAAATCAGGACGCTGTTTCATGAAACCTCATCTACCCAACACTAGATGTCAATTTCTTACTTTCTTTTCTTATAGTTAATTCATCGAGGACAAAAATGAAACATTAGCTTAAAGGTGATCCATCCATGCCGCACCAATTGCGTGGGGGTCTCAACTAAGTGCCACCAAAGTTGTGTTGTGAGTTCTTGTAGGACTTGCGACATTGTTGATACACCCTTAGTTTATTTCAAAGTGAAAGCAGTTGTGCATTTCATTTGCTTTCGTTTTCATTTGCTGCTTTTATGTTCCGCATTGACCATTATTACCCCTAGTCATAGATCAACTTCTCCGCACATGGGGCTTGATGCCTTAAGTCTCTTACAAAATGATATCAAAACCATATGGTGTAGTGTAGTGTAGTCATCATAAACTCAATATATTTTGAAATGTTTACATTATGTGTCCAAATGCAACAAAGTACTGTCCATGTAAAAAACACTAAGTTCCATGGGAGGAGAAATCCTGTTTTTCCTAGCCACGTCCACTGTTCTGGCTGGTCAGGAGTCAAGGGAAGAGCCTCTTTCAGCAGCTGCCTTCAGGAACATGAAAACTCTCCATGCTGAAAAAACACTTGCGTACACACTCCAGGACCCTTGGTAGTTCTATTTTCCTAATACATTATATTTTCTGAGAACTGTCCTTTGAATTGAGGGATTGACTTTATGGGTGCATGACAGGAATCTGTCTCCAAAATAAAAGAAAACTGTGTTTAAAACTTGTTAAATACAGTGAATGACACTCACGACACAAGTCAGTAAAGCTCAAAACAATGTGACACACTGATATGACTAACTGAAATCATGCGGAGGAACACTTTGTGTCAAACAAACAGCATATTCTAGGTTTCCAACTGAACAGCACACAGCCATCACGACAGGGACCCTGAGACAGTTGAAGTGCTTTAATGTGGAGACCAGGCCTTAGTGAATCTATGCAAGAACGAAGCCCTTTTGATCCAAGGAATGACAAGTGTCTTTCACTGAAAACACATTTTCTTTAAGTGCTCTCATGTTTGATCAATTCAACTGTGTGGTAAAAATACTTTTCTCACAGCAGAACACACACAACTGTATGTTACATATTCATTTCAGATCAAGTACAAACTGGGCCACATGCTACTTTCTACCTTTGAAAAGCGCAGAACATGTGAGCTCTCCTTTTCTTTTTTCTTTTCCAAATGTTTCAGTACAGTGTTATTGTCAATAACTACCAACATAAGACAGGTGTGGATTATTAATTGAGCTATTCTATTTTCCAGAATGTAAGAGACATATCATCCAATTTTTTATTTATTTTTAACTGCAGTGATTTGTACTGAAGTTGTGCAATTATTGAAGCTGGCATGAGTGTAAATATATCTCATGTCAGATGAGTTTTTTTTTTTTTTCTGTCATAGTATCTGCTTTAAAACTCTATGTTCCGCATGCTCATACATATTGTGTAAATGAGTCTATTCTTTTATTCATGGAGAAGATCAGAGGCTTTTCCAAGGTAGCACCCAGTGTCTATGACACGGTGGCATCAGTTAACAACCGTGACAGCGAGACAGACTCCGACATGAAACTAGCAGATTCGCGAGGCAGGTGATCAAGACAACAATGACGCCGACGCTCGATGGCGTGACGGGTGAGACGGGAAACACGAGGAGAAAGAAAGGAGGCAGGGACGGATGATGATTTCAAACTGAAAATCAAAAAAAAAAAAATGTCACGTAAGCTTGAATAGATCAAAGGCATCAAACTTCCAAAAGGCTGGGTGTCAGAAAATTGAGACCAATTTGTGGAGTGTGTGACGGCGAGCCGGGCTGCACCTGTAAATTAGACTCTGTCAGCGGCAGCCAAGCCCAAACAATGAAAGCAGCTGATGAAAGAGAAAGCAAACATCATGGAAAATGACTTAACATGGCGGGACGCCGCGGTTTCCACACGCGCAGAGGACACTTTCATCCCGGGATAACACGCGCTAATTCCATAATTATTGCTAATACGATGGCAGGTAAGGACAATTTATCATTGTTAGCAGCTCGGCTGCTGCCAACTCAATTCTCTCTGCGCGCTGGATGTGTGAGAAAATTAACCAGCATATAATTTGTACATACTTTATTTTCGCTCCGCTCGGATGGCTGCTGATTATGATCATTACCGTGATTACGGCTCCCTCGGCTCCTCGCGCTGGTCTTATCGCGTCCTTTCCTGCAGAAACGCCGCGAGACAAGCCGCGCATTTCTCACGTCGGTAACACACATCCGTGAGAGAATTTATGCAGATGGGTCTCCGTTGTTACTTGTGTATTCCAGTGTGGTCCTTCACCTCCAGGCAGAGGAGCAAGGCAGTGTTTCAACTTGTGGAACGTCACGAGAAAATATTAAAAAAAAAAAAAGCAGGCAAAGACTTCTACGGAACGGCAGGTTGACATTGGGGATGCGCTGGGAAAGATGAAAGCTGACACCTTGCACACGCCGGAACACACGGTCGCACACAAACACACTTTTAAGCACGACTCTCGGAGGTTCATCTCACAATTCCACAAAATTCACTTTGAAATTCTGAAGAGCGTCTTCATTTATTTATGGAAGATAAAACACTTGAAAGGTATTCGTTGTTCCCAAACCTTATTATCTATTTATCACTTTCTTTGATAAAGGGCTGCATGAACTTTTCTGCTAAAATGAAAATAGCTGTCATTCTAAATAAAATAAAGTGCTTAGCTACAGTGCGGTGAAAGAGCTGAAGCTTTAATGCACATATATAATACAACAAACAGCGCATAATAGACCTTATTCATTTATTTTGTCCGCCATGTGTGGTGATCATTGGGTTTTGATGTATTAAACAGCGTAAGTTCTGTAATAAAACCTCACAGCCCAGTGGAGTATCTTCGCATCAAAACAACACTTTAACTGTTTGTATTAACCAAGTGAAGCTCTTACAATCATTGGAAATGCTCCTTGACTGAGCATGAGCAGAAACAAATTTGGTCCACTGAACCTTTGAAGTTGGGTCATGGTGCCTAATACGGTTCTGCGACTATGTATACAATAAACCTTCCGAACACTTCATGTTGAAAACCCTTCACCTTCAGTATCAGCGAAGACATGCCAAAGCGCTCTGTGACGGTTGGATGAAAGTGAAAGTGGAAGCCTCTTCTTCTTCCCACAATATGTAGAGCTTCATTGAAAGAAAAGAGAGGGACAAGTGGCGACCAAGGCCTTCTTCAGTACTCCACGGTGATCGTTGCTGACAGTTTGGAGGAGTTGCCTGCAGTAGATGAATCCATGGGCCACTGTTTTAAAAGATGACACCAATGTATCCAAAAGCTGGTAAGAAGCAACAGTGTCCAGAGAAGAGTGAGTCCTTTTGTTTATGGGAAAAATAACATAGTGAGTTCAAGTTACAAGTAGTGATGGGTAGATGAGGTTTCATGAAACAGTGTCCTGAGGCCACCAGGTGGCACTGTTTGCCACATAACGTTTGGACTAGAACAACCAATTCAATGTTACCTCACATCATTTCTAAACCAAGAGCACCACCTAGAGGCCTCCTAACATTAGGACACTGTTTTGTCAACCCTACTGTTTCATGATACTTCATCTATCCATCACTAGTCACAAGCTGAAAACAAGAAAGAGAAATGAAGATATTTTTTCCTCACTTTTCTGACATCACTGACCTTATTTCTGTAACTGGTGAACCCCCATGCCGACTGATGCCCATCTCTAATCCTATCCTCTCTATCCTCTGACAAGAGCGCATCATGTAGTAGGGTTGCAGTGCTTTATAAGCATGAACCCGCTCTTCTTCATCAAAAATGGTCGCTGAATGTTGTAAAAACACAAGCTCAAATCTATGTCACAGACCCTTTAAGTCCAAAACACACTTCCTCATCTTTCAGTGAAGCAAAAATTGAAGGAATAAGGTCAATGAAAGTATTATATTATTATATATAGGCCTATATTGAAAGAAAAACTACAGATGAATATTATTCTTTCACGTAGCAAATAAGACACTTCCATCTTACCAACACAGTCGGTAACTCCTTAAGTGTGAATTCCCACCTATAATAGAACATTTTTATTGATTAAATAATGAAATGAAATGTAGATACACACATGACTCTATACTTGCGGCAAGTACTTGTTACTTCAGCAATTCTGCTTCATGACGCAGTACGCTGGTCAATACATGGCAAATGATGTATACTGCACACCAGAGGTGTGGATTCGAGTCACATGACTTGGACTCAATTTATTACTTTGATGGCATTAATCTCAAACTTGGCAAAATGTCAAAGAGACTTGTGACTTGACTTGTGCCCTTTGACTTGAAAAGACTTGCTCCTTTCCCCTTGCTGATCTTGACTCAGGACATGACTCTGGACTTGGCTGTTTTGACTTGAGACTTGAAGAGATTACGGGGCAAAGGCTTGAGACTTACTTGTGACCTGCAAAGCTATGACTCGATACACACTTCTTGATCACAACAATAATAATTCATTCAATAGTTCATGTTCATGTTATGTCCAGCCAAACTCGACCCTCTTGCAGAGAAGATTTCTGGTCTGTGCCTTTATGAAACCCGTGGTTGGTTTGTGAAGTCAGCTCCACATTTATTCAGTAACTCATCGCTGGGTTTGACACACTGGACAAGGAATGGAGCCACGGCGGGAAATGCCACCTTTCTAATCTTTTACTTATGATAGTTAATATCCATCTTTAAAGGTTAACTACACCATTTTTGCAGTGCGGCCATAAGTAAAGGTAAAAGAACGGTATTGTACATTTTGTCCAGCATTTTAAACACTTTAATCTCAGCCAGAGCACATTAATCTTCCATATATTGTCGTGAAAAACTTCAGCGCTAGTCATTTTGAGAGTGATGAAACCATTGCACTTTGAGCTTCTATGAGTCGCACGTCATAAATAATACCTGGAAACAGTAAATTCATTGCAGTTTTACCAATCCCGAAAAGGTCACAAGGAAGTGTGTGGTTGGGCTCATCATGACAAACTGTTTGACCTGCTGACAAAACGTTCTGGTGAGTTATGGGTCGCTCAGGTCACTGACTCATCTTTGGTAGAATCGGAGGTTAGCGATGGATGGTTCTTCTTCTATCACTTATCCTGGACACCTCAGGACAAGAGATGTGGACCTGGTGAACAGAAGACAAATCTACATAAAACAGCACTTGAGTCTGTTTTAATGATGAAAACCCAATTCTGTTCAAGTCTAGATAACACAGTTATCATTACAGGATAATGAGTCAAACACATGAGGATTTTCTGACTCCCCAGAGAGTTTTATCTGTCAGGGACCCCACACATGAAGATAGAACATTTGGCATTGATTGTCAGGCCTGTGGGGCCCCTGATAACACTGCACATAACTCAAGATTTGGTCCCACCACCAATCAGGAAGCATGTCCTCCAAGCTAGTAGTAAGATAAAAACGAAGAAGAAAGCCACAACAATGGGAAAACACAGCAGGGAAGATGGACGTTATCTGGATGTGTGGGGTGTTTTTTTGGTGGAAAAAAATTCAGAAAGAAAAATAAACACTTACACGACATGATCACAACGGCTACTCACGGAATCAAAATGACAAAAGTCGCAGTAGTAGTGCATGAGGACACCTAATGGAACGGAGTAGGTGAAGGCGAAGTGTGGAGTGTGGGAGTGAGTACTTAAATATATATCATCTAAATATCAGAATGTCCTCCTCTGCTTCCTTCTTTCTCAGTTGCCTTGGATCTTGATTGACAACACTCTGTCCCTCTTCTCAGCTCAATTGGAGAACTGTTGGTCAGCTGTGGGGGAAAACTACATCCAGTGACACCTGGATGAGTTTAAGAAAAACAATGAAGTTATTGAAATACAATCGTGTACAAAAGGAGAGCAGTCAGTCAGAACCATGGAGCACACACAGAGTTCAGCAAGGCACTCAATTTCAGAGCATTGATCACAGGTATAAATCCCCACCAGAGATAATGGAAGACAGTGACGTCATAAATAACTGGACAGCAAAAATTCTTGTGGCGACTTCTTGACCTGTACATGTCACCTTGAAGTGCACCATGGACTCATCCTGCCACCCTTATCTTCCTTGGGCATCCCATAACACAGCCCCACTGACACATATGGAGATTTTTTTTAGCGTAAATATTGAAATACAGGACAGACGTCAAACCACTGAATTATTAGATAGGATTAGTTTATCCTCGCTTTCATGGTTCGATGATGGGATCACCACCTTTGAGGGCCACCCGCTACAGTGGGTGTTCCTATCTGTCCCCCCCTTTCTCTCTCCATTCAGGGATTTGCTTTTGGACCTAGGTGGCCTCCCTACTTTTGATCCTAAACCAGCAAACTTGCCTTTTAAGATAAGACTCTAGTGGACCTGGTCAGACTTGTATATCCTTTCGGGGCCTACAAGGTGACCTTGGAATGAAAGTGTCTGCTGGTTGGAGCTGGCACTTCAATGCCATCCTTATGGATGCAAATGATACAATAACCTTCTGTCGCCCACAGATCCTTCCACATGAACTCTCTTCTCTCCATACCCTCCCATTGAGAGACTCCTTGAAATAACTGTGCACACCAAGGCCTCTCTCCTCCCTTCAGTGATGATGTAGCACTTTGAAATGCCGCAGCTGGTGACCAGTTTCATCCTGTCTTCAGAGAAGCTGCTGTTTAGGAAGCACAAAGCCACTGGAAAACATCAAGAGTATCTCAACTTTACAGTGGGAAGCTCATGAGACCCAAGCTTTTATTATGGTACTACTTGTGAAGATGAGAAGACTAATAAACTTAACACATGATTTTAAAGTGTATTTATTATGAAAAAACAAAGAAAGAAAAAGTTTGGCTGCTGACATTCCTACTCTCTTGCTTTAGCTGCAATGGGTGTGACGTGGACTCATTGTTCCAACTTAATAACAGCTATAACTGGGAATAATTCTTCAACTTCTGACTCCACTGAAGGTAACATACAGAGATCTAGTTATTAGATCGATGAACAAACATTTACAGTGATCAATTGAATCACGATCCTAAATTGGAGAGAACTAAACCAAAATGAAATTTTCCTCTTCTTGGCCAGAAACTTCTTCTTCTAGCCAAGAAGAGGACAAAATTATTCATGTAAAAAAACAAAATGCAAAACAAAACTCAGACAGTGGAATACAATTATATTTGTTATTTGATATTCACATTTTAACAAGCAGCGTTGCTTCGAGAGCACAATATTGCTTTAGGTAATGCGCTGTTATCAAGAGTGTCCGACAAACATGGTGAGATGTTAAAATGTACTCTGCGCGGCTTTCAGCTATTTATTTGACAAAAAAATAATAAAAGAAAACAAATAAACAACAGAAAGTATGTAACTAAAAACATCTCTCAAACCTCCTTCTCTTCGTAGCATGAATATGCTAATATGTTTTCATGTTGGCAGCGGGAAGTTTCACATCATGATGTGCAGACTTTCTTTCTGATAAATAGTTAATGCACAAGTAGTAACTACGGCCAGAAGAAAATGTATAATACTTTACATCTTTACATGCACTACTTGAATATACTCATAAGGGATTGATAGTGAACTGTGGGACTCCTCTCTGCTTTGTTAAAAATCACATTTTTGGGGAGTTAAACCACTGCCACATCACCAGTTGGTGATAGGAATCAGTCCCCACCTGACTCTATATAAGATCATACATTAAAATATGAGAATACATTCCTTCAATTAATCCCTGAACAATTAAAAAAAAAATGTTTGCATCATGGACAGACTGACAAATGAGCCTACTAGGATCATAATGTTTGCTGATGACGTAGTGAGGGTGAGAAGTATGGAGAGGAGCCTGGAGAAAAGTGAAAGTCAGTGGAGTACTTGGAGAAAGCCATCATAAGGAATGGGCAGTGATGGAAGGCAACCTATCCTCACTCCCATGGCGTAACATATTGATGTTGGAAAAGCAGACTTTTCCGTCCTATACTACTTCTTTGTTGCATGTTGACGCAATACGCTTTCAAGTGAAGCACGTTCTGCCTTCCACAGTGTCAGTGGGCAACACACAAAGGCAGAGGTTGGGTTTAGGTTAGGTAAGCCATCAGATGGTGCGCCTTTTGTTTTAGACTTAACATGTCTATTGCTATTTAGGTGATTCTTTTTTCCGTCTCCCCCGTGCATGTGATGCTCCATTAAAAGACCTATGCTCCAACATGCAATGTGGAAAGCCGCCTGTCAGTATGGGACGCAAAAGTCCACTTCCGGACGTCAATATATTAAGCCATGGGAGTGAGGATGGGTGGTCAAAAGCAGGGGATGGGTCAGGTAAGTAGGATGGGAAAATGACCAGGATAAGAGGAATATTACTAGTGAGAAGTACAGAGTGAAGATAAGTCTTTAAGTGATGTGTGAGCTTGGCATTATTGATGAGCTAAAGATATGTGTCATAATATCTCGAATATCAGTGAAAGGATTTTGGTGGAGTAAAAACAAAAATTGCAGCTTAAGGGTGAAGATCTTAACATTTGATAAAACCGGTATTCTGCAAAATAATATGTTGCATCTCTGGGCTTCTGTGCTCTCTGGCTTGGAGCTGTGGAGCTGGAGCCGAGCTGACCAGCAACAGAAGTGCCTGGCAGGCCTTTGTGAGAAGTGGCAAGGCTTTCGCTGTAATCCAACCTGTTCCAGGGTTGAGCTTCGTGTTGCAGGAAATTGGAGCAGAGCGGTTTGATGAGCTGCAGAATGTTTTTGTATCTTTAACATGAATGGTATGGCGTTCATGTTCACCCCTATAGTAACTGGCTGGCTGGGCTGCATGTGTGCTTCTCCCTGATCTTAGCCTGTAAGGTGGCTGGCTTGATCCCAGCGCTGATGGTGCTTGAGGCACGGCTGGTCAGGATGGCACGCCGTGTCATGGCTTCCTGCCGTCACAGTGCCTGTTCTTCTTTCCTCCTCACCAGAGCTGGGTTATTGTTATTATCATCCTTTTGTTCATGAGTGGACTTGATATGTGACGTGAGGCTCTGCTCAGACCTGATCCTCCTCTCATGGTGTGGTTACAAAGATGATCTGTGCTTTAATCAAAGGCTGGGCACACTGTTCCACAAAGGGCGCCAGCGGGTGCAGGTCCTTGTTCCAACCAATCACGAGGACACCTTTTCACCGATCAGGCATTACCCATCAGCTGATTGTCAGTCTGGTGCTGCTTGTTCCAGCTGACACCTGATTGGTTAAACTGAGTGCGCTTGATCAGTTGGAACAAAAACCTGCACCACATCGGCCCTCACCACATCGAGTTTGCACACCCCTGCTCACCCATGTTCTTCTCATTGTACCAAGCAACAATAGCCCCTGATGAATGATTGCAGTCGTGGTGCCAAAAAAATAAGTCTTATTTATATAGACATTAAAAAATATATTTTCATTGACCATATAGCAGAGGAGCTGAAATCTACTGTGGCATAGTCAACTAACAATCTCCAAAGCTTTATCCATATGTTCAATAGTCTGACGCAGAATGACATCAAGAGTTTGACTGGCCGACACAACAAGCATGTAAATACAGTGGTACCTCAGTTCTCAACCACAATCCGTTCCAGACGGCCGTTCGAGAATCGATTTGTTGGAAATCTGAATCGATTTTTCCCATTACAATGAATGGAAAAAGAAAGAATGCGTTCCAAGGCTTAAAATAGTCTTTTGTAGGAGTGAATGTAGAGTGTCTGCTGCAGGTGCGCTGTTCCTCTATGTGTGTGGCCGCTGCATGTGGGAGGGGTTGCCGAGTGAGTGACGTCTCTCCAGAAGTGAAGAGGTGCCCGGTGCGTGTCCAGCTCTGAATGTGCGCTTCTGTGCAGTTTGGCTGTGACAAAGTCATAAACCAAGTCACGCTCTGTCCCAGACTCGCCTCATCCCTGTCCCAGCTCCAGCCCACAACAGGACATCGAACCCTGGAGTGTGAGCTCCAGCCTCGGAGGTGTGGAGAGCGAGCACCTCCCCTGTGACACTCTACCACGGTCCAGTGCGGAGACAGGAAAGGTTTTACACCTCAATATGAAGAAAAAACAGTCAGTAAATGTAGCTAACGGGACACGTCTGCATACAGAGGCTGCGTTATACACAATAACAAACGCATCATGGGTCAGCTGGTCGGTCCGCGCGCGTTATGTTTTTCCGGCTTTTTTCGGGGGCGTTCGAGCTCTGGATTTTCGTTCAAAATCCGAAGCAAAAAAATCTTGACATTTTTTGTTCAAACTCTGATTTGTTCGAAGTCCGGGATGTTCGAAAACCAAGGTACCACTGTATTGTGAGAACTTGTCTGTCAGAACAAAATCAATAAGATTAATTAAAAAAAGTCTGAGAAGTCAACAAAAAATGCACTCCGGACTGAAAATGAAGGTATCAAGATAATTAAATAACAATAATTAAAACTGTCAAAACAGAAAAGGCCAACACAAGTGAGCTGCAACACTGCTAATGTTTTGTAAAGCTCTAATGCTTTTATTTTGTCATTGTATTTCCTGGTTTTGTTCTTTCCTCATTTCTGTTGACAGGTAATGACACCCAGCTGCAACCAAGTCTGGCACCAGTCTTGGACATCAACTTGTCCATGCTGGAGAAATTTTCTGCACTAGATCGCCGGTTAATTCTCCTGTGTATTTCTCTGATAGCTTTATCTCTTGATAGCTTTTGAACCTCTTTTATTTTTTTTTTTACCTTTCTTTTATTATTCTTCCTCATTCCCTGATTCCGACTGTTTTGAGTCTCTCCATTACATGCATTTTTTTGGTTCCTTGTTTGTGAGTATCGACCATCAACCATCCTCTGTTTGCTTTCTCTGTCATTCCTCCCAGCATGCTTCAGTCCACTGAGGTTTCTGTTCTCCTTACTTCCACATTCCTCTCAACAGTAGCTTCCGGTTTGAGTCTCTTTCCAGGTTTTCTCTTATCTTGTTTGTTTTCCCTCCCAGTTTGGTGACACCCTTGGTTCCTACTCCTCATCCGTCTTTGATTTATTTATTGCAGCAAACTTTTTGAATTTACTCTCACTTGTCCAAGTCTGCCTGCTCCAGTCACCACAGACATTTGGGTGCAGTTAGTTCTGGGTTTGTCTCCACTTGGCCCTGGATCATGTCCATCAGACTTGGGTCACACATGAATTTTCTAAATCTTAAGTGCTATATTTAATCTGTCAGAGAACCCCAGACGTAAATAAAGTCTCCTGTCAATCCTCCAAGCCACACACATTCTGCCTGACCACTGACTTAAAAAAAAAAAATCAGATACAGATAAAATCACCATTTATAAAATTTAAGAATGGGAATAGCATGAAGAAGTCGTCTCATGAACACAAGCTTGTCGCAGATGGGCTCCTCAAGTAACCGATTCCTGAGACAATGGACTCTTTACTGAGTGTCTCAAAACACAACCGAAGTTGGTGTGAGACCAGCTTTCACTCGTCATTCTGGGCTTTGTGTATGAAGAGAAAGTGCTACCTCTAGTTCACACCTCGTATGCGCTATGGGTAGCTGGAGTTTACTTTAGTCAAAGACACTTCCTTAAGAAGAGGGGGGTCACTCCAGCGGCTGGAACTGTGCTGGAGGGAAACTATTGAACAGCTCCAATTGTAACAAAAGCAACATAACTGAATGACGTGAACAATTCTGCTGTTTGCCGCCCGGACACCTGAAGATACAGACTTTCTGGAAATTCTCTTCTAAACTTCTAAAAAAGCTAGTGTTCAATTGTTTCCACGTTTCTCAGTTGGATCGCTACATTCCGTTCCGTGTTGCAGTTCAGGTCGGGAAAGTCTGGAACATTGACGATTGTCTGAGCCGACAGTTTTCAGAGCCGATTATCAGGAGGAATTCGCTCTTAACTCACCCAAGACCTGAGGATTCTCTCATAGATACAGTCATCTATGTGAGGGTTACTGAGCAGGGTGGAACCCAAAAGCTGAATGTAAGAGCAACATCAAGGAAGAGGTCAGTTCAGCAATTTAATAGACAAAACAGTTATTCACTGGAGTCCAACCATTGTCCAAAAGCTAATAATAATCGGGGTCCAAATGTCTCAATTGTCCAAACTTGGGAGAAAACATTTGGACAACCTGTGTTTAAATATAAACACAGGTTTATATGGTGAAAATATTGTGTTAACTTTGCCAGACGGACACGACTGATGTCATGTTTTTGCCTGTGACTACTGTACAAGATGACTATTTCTTCATTTCGTTTCAGCCGTGAAAAAAGGTTTGGCTGTTGTTGCTTTGTCGTAATGGTCTCAGTCAGCAAAAATTGGCTGCTGAGTTTTGGTTCATTCCAGTTTCGAAAGGGTTGAAGTCTTTCGCACGTTTAAATTTCCATATTGTCAGTTAATACATTTGCAAAAGTTAAAGAAAAAAACATTGTAGTATGAAATAAGCATAAGAATAAACACCCAAAATAATGGCTCAATGTTCGTCCAACCTCTCTCAAATATTGAGGTGAGCTCTATTCGCATGTTTATAATCTAGAATAGAATCTTCAGCGACACCAAAATAAGGTGCGAGGTGTTGCAGCGTTCAGGCAATTTTAACACAAGTTTCCAACATTTCAAGTTGGCTCAACCAGCTTAAAAATGCCTTTTAAATCTAGTAAACTGAATGTATTGATTTGTTTACAATTAATAAAACATCACATTTGGAAAGTGATTCAAAGCTCCCTGTCTGGATAATGAGGTGTAATAGATGGTAATAACCAGGCGTCAGGCTGAATGCCTGTCACGCATTCAGCATGCGGAGACACACAACAATGCACCCTGAACTGAGCGCAGTGAGGCTCAGCTCATGGTCAGAATGCAAATGCATTAACTATATTTAAACTTGTCTCATGGTAAAATCCAGACCCTGGGTGGAAAAACAGACTGGTCTGAGGCTGTTGGTGACCCCGGCCTTCACTCCTTTTTTTTTTATACCTGCACCTTCCCCTTACTGAACTTCTCTTTTATCTTGCTCTACAGGTATGGTCCAAGAAGTTGCTCTCCAGGTTCTTAAATCCTTTCCATAAAGTGGTTATCCATCCAACTGCAGGGTGAGGAAGGCTGTAAGGGAGAAACTGCTATTGAGTCTGTCTTTGGGTTCAAACATTTATGTTATGACAATTTTAACATCAGCTTTTATAACCGTTTGAATCACCATTCTAGTACAGTGTGCACCCCAAGGTGCAAGTTTCAATTTTCTTATGTCATGGTCTGGTAACATTTGAATAAAAAAAAAGATTTGATAGATAAACACAAAATAATATTTCCCAAAATGTGTGATCTTAACAAGAAATCTGACCGCAAAAGTACATTGGTTTTGCAGCCTTTCTTATTTAAGACTGTGGCACAGGCTCAAGTGCATAAATATAAACAAAGGTTTAAAGTAAGTGCTACAGCTTCAGCATCAGAGGAGAAATGCTGAAGTGTTGCATGACAGCTGCATGTTCTTATGGCTCTAGTGAGCATGGAAGCCAGTTCTTCTCACCAAAAGATGAAGACCATCATGACAAATAGGTGAAGCTAGTTTAAAGAATTAGGGCAAACCAAACAGGTTTCGACCAACCAACCAACCAATACTATCAAAACAGCAGTGAGGAGGCGTCAATGCTTTTCTGTAATAGAGTAAGTCCCTCTGTATAACCATTATATGTTTTGTACTGACTCTTCTGAAGAGAGTGTGACATTGTATTTACATTACCGTTCAGTGTTGCTGTCCGTCTTCATCTTTTAGCAATAACCTTTGTTGTGCTTTCTGTGATGTCACAAGATGGCGACAACAATCCACCCACTTATGAGAACCTTGTCAGAATCACAGTTTATTTCATGGTAGCGTTTGGAAAAGAGATTATATTGAACTTTTTTTGAATACGTGGTATAGAAACCCAGTGTGTCTTTCTAATTCTGTATTGGTTGATGTTGGTGAAACTTCAAATTTAGATCGCAGTTCTTCACATCAGTGTCTGGACAATGCTTTTGTATTTATTGTGCCACTAAACTCTTCCAATGCTCAGTGTCTTAGAAGTAATTCTATAAAATGACTTCATCAGCACAAACCTGAAGATGAGAAATGTTTACCTGGTCGCTGGCATGAGGTCAAAAACAAGTGAACCTTTTCAATTGGTCTGAAAGATTCCTTTTCATCACACTTGAATGAAAGCCACGCTAGGTTTGATTTAAATGTTTTTTTAACGCCAGATCAGAGCGCATTTCTCTTTTTTGAAATTTCCATGGCGCTGCCTGCACATTTAACCACACAAGGTTAACATTTTCTTTTCACCGAGTTAGCCTTTATAATTGAGGTATTTGGCAGGAATATTCCTTTTCATTCAGAACGGTTTTCTGTCAGTTGACAAAAGCTAATATGTGGTTATGAGCATCATCAAAGATGTTGATTTGTCTCAACCTTGAAGCAAATAAAGAGTTTAAGAGCACCAATGAACCGAAAAGGCTCCATTATCTGCACCAAGGAGAGAGAGTTTCAGCTGGTGTTTATCTGACAGTCGGGCTGTGCACAAAACAACGCAGTTCTGGTCGCGTTTCAATTACATTTTCAGGAAATGAACGTTGGACATTGTCGCGAGCACCTTTTGAATCCATTAGACTTCACTCTTCCCGACTATGTTTGTTTCAAGTGGGTTGTGCAGGCAAGTTTCCGAATGCTAGTGCCTCCTACTGGCCCACTTATAATGCTCAATTGTAATGTGCATATACAGATATTTTACCATGAACCTGCTTCAACCCCAAAATTATAACCACAGTTTTGTGGTGTGTAGCTCGAATTACAGCCCAAAAATGCTGCATAAAGAAAAACAACAAACAAGTAAACACCATCGCAGGCAAGTGGAAGAGTTGGATTACAGTGGCAGGTAAAGTGTTTTGTGAGTATACTCTGAGGTAAACTGAAAGCACGCACTGTTACAAGTTTGGGAAAAGCGCACTCTCACAGCTACGTGTTGTGATTGTTTAAAGAGCGCTCAGTGTTTTTGTCCTCAGAAACAGATGATTATTTTTGTCGTTTTTATTGCTTATTCTTCTTGACTTGTCTTCGAGGTGAGAACTAGTGTCTTGCTTTCTATTTTCCACCTGCCATTTTCATTTAGGCGTTCAGGCTTCAACAAGATTTCTGGTATTACTTTCCAGTTCTATTATAATAATTTTGGGACTCTTAACCATCTTCATTATTATCACTGTGCATATTCACTCCTCCTCTCCTGTCAGTCTAGCACTGTTCTCCAATTAGAACATTGTTTATTCTCAGCAGTAAGCATCATTACTATGTTATTACAGGAATTACAGAGGTATCATGACACTTGAATGATGGTCAGGGGTCTGCTGAAGATATTCATGTCAAACAATAGTGAATGAAACATAATAGGGCCTTGCAGCAGGAAGGTTGCAGGTACGATCCCCAGATCGGACTGGTGGCCTTTCTGCATGAAGTTTGCATGTTCTCCCTGTCCATGCGTGGGTTTTCTCCGGGTACTCCGGTTTCCAACCACAGCCCAAAGATGTGTGTGTGTATGTCTGAATGGTGCGTGTGTGTGTGTGTGCGATGGTCTGGCGACCTGTTCAGGGTTTATTCCTGAGCCAATGACTAATATGCCCCCAACTGAACAGGACTTGTGCATGTGCACCAAGTGCATCAAAATTCTGATGAGAGCTCAGACTTGGAAGATCCACGATCAACACAATTAAAGTCAGCTAATTCAGCATTTCACCTTGTCATGACCTTAACTAAACGTGTTTATTTTGTGTGCTAGTCATCGCTGATGGCTGTGAAGTCCATTTAATTCAGTCAACATGGGAGGCTCCAGTCTGCAGTGCAACTGATGATTTGTACGTTCAAGTGCAGTCACAGAAATTTGCACGCATCACACGCATACATCATGTTCTACAAGTGTGTGGCACTCGCCACCAACACCAACCAAGTGTGATTCCTTAAAGGTCCTTCTTAAAAGTCCTCCATTTTCCCCTCTTCTGACAGTGGGGGAGCTATGACACTGCGAGTCACACCTGACATCAAATCGATCAAAACTCATCCCAGTGTAAAGTCTCCTCCTATAGAGCTGGGGAGAACCACGTCACGTGTATCTGTGCACTTTGAAAATACAAGCAAGCTTATCATTTCATGACAACAAAACTTGTTTTACACATTTGTGTGGAGCATGGACACAAATATGCAGTAATGCGAAACGATTCACTTTTTTATGACTACAATCTTTCTTATTTAGGGGTATTTTATACACAAATAACATTCGTATTTGAGAGCCTCCACTGACCAATGCGCCACAACACATGGTGAAGGAGACCGATTTTGAAAAAGTTTTCGCTCCTCAACCTTCCTGCAGCTGCAGTTGGAACTTCTTGCGTCAAGTGATCTGTAATTTAGAGAATTACAGTACTGCTGCAGCGTTTTCCTCATCGCTGTCAGTTTATCATCCAAATGTAGTTCTCGACTGCTTGGATTACCCAAATGAATTCCACTCTGGCATTTTGGAGCACTGAAATAGTTGGGCCTGAATTGATCATGAAGGATTTCTTGGCAACAGATCTGAAGGAATCGCTGCAGGAGAGAAAAATCCTGAGTAGATGCAGGAGAGTTCTTGATGATTCATTCCTGTCCGGGCTTCACGGAATAAATCACCAGAATCAAGTGATGTGATTCATCTTCAAGAAGAAATGTGATGGATTCCCTGCATGCATGATCGATGAAACAGTGGATTTAGCTCAACTCCACAGGCTCGCTACATCTCTTACTTAAGGCATTAAAAAGGATTTCGCTCGCTGTAATGGTTAAAATAACGCAGATTCCGCCGCGGGCCTGTCGCTGCTACCTGCTCTCATTCCGCTCGGCTGCAGCTGCTGCTTCTGTCGGCAGCGTCTTCTCCTGCGCTCCGCTGTGTTTTGCTGCTTTTATATTTCAGCTCCAGCTGGTCACAGGCGGCACCTGAGTCCAGATGACATATCAGCAGACTTCGCCAATACCCCTCCCGCAATTAGCTTGAGTCTCGCCCGTGTTTTCATGAACGATAATGTCCTTGATGTTTGCTGGTGTGACTCGCGGAAGAATAAAAGCCATCTGAACATCTTGCCGCACAGACAAACGTGTCTTTTACGTCCCCTCCGAACAGATGTTTACCATCACGCAGAAGCGAGGCTGAGTCAGCGTTTTCCCGCTGCTTCGGTGTTCTTCATAGGGCTTTTAAATGTTACTAAAATGCCTCCTTTTGTTCTGTTTTTATCCATCCGGTGAGCGTTTTTTGTTTAGCTCGGGGTAAACAAAATATTTTATTCAACAAATAAAAATCTTGTTTCCCTTCCATTTGTATTTTTGAGTTCTGAAAAATAAACAACCTCTGTTCTTGGAATTGTTTTCCTACAGGCCCGGGATGTGTAGTGCCCCTTTGGGAAATTAAGTGTCCATCCCTGCATGATGAGATTCAGTGGGCACAAAAATTTAAAAAAATAAATCAATAAATAAACTTATAGAGTTCATGTTTGAGATGTTTCAAGCAGTTCCGCAGCAGAAGATGTTGCTTCTTCAGAGGCAGACTGTGAAACACGATGAGGAGCCGCTGCAGCTCAACGTTCTCTGTCACTGCAATTGATGGAGAAAATGTAGAGGTCAAAGGTGCGTGGGATTAACCAAACAATTGGAGCAGCATGTTCCGTAATGAGTTCACTCAGTCGCACTGTTATGATGACCCAGAAACCACGACTGGAGATCCAGTCCGAACACCCCAGTCAAACATTATGCAATTTAATTCAAGATAAAGTCAGAGAAAAAAAGAAGACTTCATCTCATGAAAGGCTTGTGTGTTCCTCCAGAGTTGTTAAGCCTGATTCACAGCTCTGCACTGACACAGAGCTACTCTGGGAATCCCTGCTGGAGCTCCGCCACTTAACCAGTACGTATCAAAAACAACCTTATTAAAGTGAGCCCAATGAAGCCGGAGAACTTCATGTAAGCAATTCGAGGACAACACAAGCACAGCTGAACACACACCGCTGCATCATTGTTCGTGCAGCTGTGAGTGCTGTTGAGTCGCAGCATGCACCTAGTTTTTCCCTCCTCATTGTCTAACTTTCAATCACATCACATGAAGTTTCTATAGTGTTTTGAAGAATTGTCTTCATCTGTGTGTCTTCAGTGAAGTTTACTATAGTGTCACTGAGCCAAGTGGCAGATTCACACACACTTTGAATGTCTCAAATTTCCAAAGGCCACTCTAAACCCCCGACTTCAGCTGCTTTGTAATCACTTTATTTCTTAAACTTCCTGCGTTTGAGATGTTGCTTCATTACGTCCACATAACGTTCTTTCCTAATGATGTGGAATGGTGCTGTTTATTTGGTGACGCGCATCAGAGGCCTGCTTCACTATGCTGCTTTAGTGAAGAGCCTGAGTTCGATTTCCCAGAATTGAGGGGAGGCTGTAGTTGGTCGGTTTCTCAAAGGAAGTTCAGTGACCGATCACAGTTAGAATAGTTTGGGATTTTTCATTAGTTTTCGCTTTTATGTAGTTTTGAATTTTTGCCTTTCAAGTTAGTTTTAATTCGTTTTTGGAGTAGGTTTAATTTGTTTTAGTTTTTGCACAACTCTGAGTTCTTGTTTAGTTTTTATTAGTTTTAGTGTTGGTTTTTTGTTCTTTCAATATGGGGTACTGGAACAAGATTGAAATAGGTCACACAAATAAGTCAGTCATAAAATCGGTTCCTTAGCGGTCCTCATATTGAGTATCAATGGGAAAAAAATGCAGGAGATACAGGTCAATTGGTGTCAATAGATTTGGGTTTTGTTTCAGAGTATAGCAATTCCACTTATGATACTACTTACTGAAACTGGTCCGGAACGACTGGTAGTTTTAAAAGGGTCAAATCGGACTCAAAAAAAAAGGAAAAAAAGGTTTTTAAACTTCTTGATCAGTTTACTGCATTGCAAAAATGACAAGAAAACTTGAGCTCTGTGGTTTAGCATCAGTGAGACAGGAATGAGTTGCGTCTGATCTGGAACAGAAATGAACCCTGTGGCGCCTGAACCATGAAACAGAGAGCTCCAGTTCTTTTAAACTGAGGTCTTCACTGGTCCGTGTGGACAATTTAAACATCAATGTGCATGTATGCACCTCATTTAATATGCCTGCTCATCGTACTTAAATAGTCCTGTTTGAATAACAATATAAACATGACATCCAAAATGATGTGTTCAGTGTAGCTCCCATGTTAGGTTCTGGTTATCACCATCTGTGCTGGACCCTACACATGCTTCCTGAGGAGACACTTCGCTACATTACTGTAAAAACAAGCACGGTATGAGCGCAAATCTGACGTATTAAAAACAAATCAATTTCTCCTGTCAACAATTACAGTCAGCGCCATGCTGAGCATCAACACAGCTGTTAGTTCAGGGTTGTCCACTGTCACTGATCGAACATGGACCATGATGTTTAAGGGGTTCGGTCTTCCGAAAGCTTCATCCTCGCTTTACCATAACTGTGATTAGCTGCAGCTGGTGGATGTAACACGGCTCTGCGAAAATGCAGCCGATAAGAGGAACAATAAATATAATAAATGGATTTTAAATCATTTCAAAATGCTTCTTTGCAAAATAAAGGCGATAATGAAGGGAAATTTTGTTACAATTTCGGTCCGTTTTGTAGGCAGACAATGCAGTTTCAGTTAGTTATTGTTTCATGAAATGACAATTATAGTTTACGTTTTTTCATTTTTGTTAACTATATTAACCTTGTGACCATATGCTTTTTAGCGCCCATACTGGTATCGATTCCTGGTGATATTAGGCCGATATTCCGGGTCAACATTTGTCATTTCAGATCTGGCTTTGATATGAAGAAAATTACATTGTGGAAATATTTATTTGTTTGCAATCCTTCTATGAGAAAAGATAGACTGTATAAATTCTTATACAGAATGGTTTTATTGCTTAAGTTGAACAGAAAAATGTTGACTAACTTGCCAAAAATGGTTCAGTAACCCTCATAAACAACTTGCAATGCAGTCAGTGGCCAGAAAAGTAGAAATGAATGTATCACTTATAAAACATGAATTAACCATAACATTGAAACATAAAGACAGGCAGTAGATTTCACTTGTACTTTGCCATCTTGCATTCTTAACACAAGAGGGCGCAGAATCGTCATGGGCCGATATGATGGAGACCGATAGCAATGACAGATAATGGAAAAATGGCCCCAAAACGGCCAATATATCGATCAAACTGATATAGCGATAGAAATGCTCAGTGATCCACATTACTGTGCTTTTTGGAAAATACATCCTAAATGACTGATCTACTGTTTCACTTAGGGGGGCGGGATTAAGAATAGGAACAGACCAAAGGCTCTTGCTGTCATTTGTCAAAGGTTTTCTGCAACTCTTGCTGTTCAGGCATCCTGTACTACAAATGTTAATGGTGTTGAAGTTGCATTCATCACTGTTCATTTAGTTAATGTGTACAGTGGCAATAAAACACATTCTATTTTATGAACGCTGTTTGATGAGGAGAGGCAGAAAAACACCATGTAGTTATATTGTACCTCACTATTTAATCTCTAGTCACAGTCTATTTTGAAGCTATTGTGTGCACTCTTATATTTTTTTCTAAGTCAGTTTGATTAATGTTTCCATCTACACTATGGAGACGTAGGAGGAGCGACACTTTGTTTCACTTGTTTCGATGGTGTGAGCGCCAAGCCTAATAGTTGCGAAGCAGAGAACTCTGAGTTTGACAGCACAGAGTTGGAAAACCAGCTTCTGGAAATGGACCCCAGTCCTTTCAGCAGCAAAACAGTCTCACAAAAACAAAGCTGGTCCGACTGGTCATCTGGCCAGCTGGTGTCGTTATGAGGCATGTAGCGTAGTTATAGACTTACGGCCAAAGAATTCAGGTTTTATTTGGTTACACCACCAAATATTCCAACCATTTCCAACAGATATTTGTCTCTACTGTGGTGTTTTTTCCGAGCAGAATGGCCTCTCACTCATTTTTTTTTTCTGTGGATAGTGACAGCAGCAGCCATCATGGTCTGAAGGTCTTTTGCTTTTTCTTGAGTCAACACATTCTCACTCCAAAGGCATTGAAGAGCAATTGTTTTCAAGTTGACTTTTGCCTCCCAGAGTGATGCCAAAGTCAGCCTTCCACGTTGCATGTTGAGAGAGAATCTTCAAGGTCCTCTTTAATGGTCTGCCATAAAAGACCGAGCTGGGACTTTTCCAGTGGAGTTGCCTCTGCTCATTTTCCAGAGTGGCATGTTTGTCTGTGGGACAGAGAACCTGTCTCCTCTTTGATGGTTCTGATGGCCATGATTCCTGTGGTAGTTATACTCATATTTATTTGAGTAAATCGTTCTACACGTAACATCCGACTTATGACCGGGATCGGTTCCTTCAAAACAGCTGACGCAAGGGTTATAGCTAGAAGCAGAAGGCTGTGTGAGAGTGAGATGCTGGGATACTGCGCTGCCGTAACTGTCGTACGCGATGCCAGACATGGAATAAAAATTTTAAAAAAGCATCTGCTGGCCATGGTCATAAGTACGAGTGGATGTAAGTCGAGCAGGTCGTAAGTCGGATGTGACGAGTATTCAGCACCATCTGATATCTCGCAATTGCAACCAAGGTAGTTCCCCATTCCCTTCCTGATACGCAAGATGCTTTCAACTTTTCTTTAGTGAGCAGGCGGACAGATAAAGACCAGCCATCATGCATCCTTCAAGGCAGTGGTTACCAGTTGGTCTGCTGGTCTCCATGATGGTCAGTCTGTCACAGCCTGTTTTCTGTTGCCGTCCAGATTTTGCTCCTTCCCAAAGCATGATTGCTAAAAACCATTATCTTAACACTTAGTTCAGTTTATCCAGTAAGAGAATTCTTAAGACTGGTGTGTGCACAGTCCAGTTTTGCCCTGCCCCCTGTTCACCATCTGACTGCGTGCTGTTTTCTGCATCAGCCTGGGACGCAAAAGTCCACTTGACGCCCATCAATAAGTTACGCCTCAGGAGTGAGAATGTGTTGCTTTGCCAAAAAACTGTCTTGCACACCAAATAATTTACCATTTTACATAATACTGCTTAAAGTGATATAATGCTTTGTGCTGTGTATGGCTAATCCTCGCTGAAACTGCGGGCATCGCCAACGCACAAATTGTTGGATTTGCATATTTAGTCGATACGATTGAGAAATTAGGCTCTTCAAGCCATGGATTTACAGGCTGAACGGCTGCGAGCTTCTTGCTGGACTGCAGCGCGTTCGCGAAGAGAAGAAGAGAATTATAGTAGGATGTGGAGCGTGAGGAGGTGGAGATGTCTGCTATCGTCAACTCCTCGGGGTGAACCTCCAGGGGGAGCCGAGGATTTTCTAGCAAGAAGGAAAGGGGCCTCACAATCTTCTTCTGTCTTTGAAAAGTTCACTTATTACATTTCCCACGATGCATTCGGTCACTGAACAGGCATTACCCAAGAAAGACAGAAGTACATCTGAGTGTACATGTGGGTTAAACTATATCACAGGTGTCTGTCTTAAAACTCGCTGTGTTTCTTCAGGGAGGCGAACCAGGAAGACACTTTCATCGCTTACTCCGGCTGCCCACTCAAACACTTAAGTTAGAGACACACGTTGACGTCACACCATATAAAACAAATATGGCTTAAGAGTAAAACAAAATAATACAGACTGGATTGCGCTAGATTGTACAATAAAATTAAAAGCACAGGATGGCAAAAAATATAAATGTAAACACCTCTCAGAGTTTATGAAAGAGAGGGGAGGGAGGACTCTGCCACAATGTGACACGAAACACAAAAAGAAGAAATAAGTAGGCAGCGAACACGCAGCACACACATGCAACTACATTTGTGACGGGTAGATGAGGTTTCATGAAACAGTGTCCTGATATCCAGAGGCCGCCAGATGGCACTGTCTGCTGTAAAATGTTTGGACTTGAACAACTAATTCTGGCCCAGTATATCAGTCACACACATTGCCTTGAACGTTCCAAGCACTTCCATCACGTTTTAGACAGTTTTGCAGGAACTATGAAGCTTCATGAAACAGTGTCCTAATTTTCAGAGCCCACTAGTTGGCACTCTTGAGTTAAAATTGACCTGTGGTTTAATTGAAACGGTTGTTGAAATTTTAGGTTTGTTGAGCAGAGACCATTCCTCTATAGTGGGTGGTTCGACCTCTACCTTGCACTACATTTTTTACTTGCTACCAATATTAGAAAGCAGTTTTCGATTCAAGTCTTCAGTCGGGAAATTGCCCAGATATATAGGTATTCACATACATGTATAATACAATTTATGTAAGGAAGATTTCCACTCAAAACCGTATGTGAGTGTGGATCTTTGCCTAAAAACTGATTCTGCAGCAACCTCAAAAGAAATGCAAGTGGTGTGCTATTGCCTTGCACAGACTCTCACGAATCGTCCTGAGGTATGTATTTTTCAGACATGCGTGACAAAAAAAAAAACCCCAATAAATAAAATAACACTATTTTTCCTGCAGTACTCTCACCGTGTATTTGCCAAGGTTGAAAACCACTTTTAGTGACAGCTTCTCAACCAGCTCTGTGTGATCAACATGCCTCCATACACTCTCCACTATTATATAATGAGCTGTGCCCCTCGAGTAGCGCTTCCCCCAACTTAAATAAGGTGACAAAATGTGATGATAGAGAAGAATCAACAAAGTGAGGAGTGAAACTCTGCAACCAGGGAAAGACAAAATGAAATACTAGCCTACAGCTGTCAGGTGAAACAGGTGTTCTTTTTTTCAGGAAAAAAAATACAGAGAAAGGCAGATGGGAGAAACAGAACAAATACTACTCCAAAATTCTCCTCAAATATAATATATTTTTACGAGAAGAAACAAGGAAATATTAAGCAAGATAACACGCTTCACTGCAGCTTCAAAAGCCAGAGATTGTGTCCAACATATACATCCTGTGTGTCATGAAACCTCATCCAGCCATCACTGTCTCTTGATGGATGTCAGAATACGTGGAAACATTCAACATTCCAAAAGTTCAGAACTTTAAATTGAAAAAATATGGAGCTTTTGGACAGAAAGGATCGATCTATGCAGCTAAATGTTCTGCTTCAAGAACAAATAAACTCTGACTGCATGTTTGTTTTGACAAGAAGCCAAGCAAAATATGAATAATTCTTCTGAAGTAAAGCATGGTGTTTTTGTAGGAGGATAGATGGTGACGCAAAGAGGGGGAGAATGACTCCAGCTTTATCCATCTCACACAACCAGATGTGAATGCTTCTTCTAGAACCTGTCTGGGACCTCCTGGATGCTCGCCAAGGCCCAGAAGAGAGCGTACATGAACAAGAAATCTGCTTCACTTGTGCATGTCCATCACCGTTCCTCTGTCTGGAACACCACCATTTATTTTTATTTTTATTTTTATTTTTATTTTTATTTTTATTTTTATTTTTATTTTTATTTTTATTTTTATTTTTATTTTTATTTTTATTTTTATATACTACTACTGTAGGAATGGACGGGTCACCCACATATCAGGAAAAAATGTCAAGTTTCTTCGCATGTAAACGCCACTGCAACATGCCCTCTCCCACCCCACAGTCCTATGTTACTATTATTAGGTCAAACCAACATGTGACATACACAGGTGGTGCTAGATGGGGATTGTTTGATGACGTTTATATATATATTTTTGGTCTATTGCTGGTGTCAGCACAATCCGTTTCCACCTTTTTTCCAGCGTGTCTGTAAACCTGGTTCCTCTTCCCCCCAATCCTGTGGACTTGTTTCGCTTCCTGGACTTGCTACGCGCTCATGGACGCTTTTGATTCATTCCACTGCTTTGTTTTTTGACTTTTGGACTCTGTCGCCATCTCGTGTAGAGTTTTTTTTTGTACCGCCTTGTTTATCCTGATCCCTTCTGGAGTAGAAGTAGAGTTATTCTGTTCATGTTTTTGTTCATCTCCTTCCTGTCCAGAAGTTGTCCTGATCTGACTGTCCTCCAGTTGGACCGCCAGCACCAACAGGCACCTTCTTCGACTGGACCATTCATGTCTTTAGCAACATGCCTGTTGGTGATCTATAACATTTAATTTATTTTTTGGTGAAAATACATGCGTGTGTTTATTGTTTTTTTTATCCCAAGATAACAATTATCTCAAAATAATTTGTATCTTGAGATAATCTTTATCTCAAGATACAATTGTAAATGTCAGCGCATGCGTAACTGCCTCTCTGGCAAAGCAATTTGTATACATCCTCCTGGAACAACTATGTCTCCCATGGCTTTGTAACTGTTCGTCAACGTTGTCAGTCACTGTCTGCAAGTCTGTGCGCTTTTAACACTCTGATCAAGTGCCCTCTACTCAAAATAATACCATACATGGCTAAGCTATGCGTATTACGCCTCCCTGGAAGTGACATGCATGACTTTATTTTTTTATCATGAGATAAAAATTAACTCAAAAAACAAATAATCTCAAGACAAGCGTTATTTCGGGATAAAAAAAAAAAAAGTCATGCAAGTCACATCCCAAAAA
Organism: Synchiropus splendidus; assembly: GCF_027744825.2. Taxonomy (NCBI): domain Eukaryota; kingdom Metazoa; phylum Chordata; class Actinopteri; order Syngnathiformes; family Callionymidae; genus Synchiropus; species Synchiropus splendidus. The sequence continues at coordinate 14,752,958 of NC_071346.1, read as the reverse complement.
TAAACACATGCATGTCACGTCCGGGGCTCCGTATGAAAATGTTAATGCCAAGAATGAATAATTACAGTGCAATGACATGATCTGATGGCTTCATCTTAAATGATATCTTCATTATTTTTACACATTCCAAACATAAACTGCCCACAGACAATTATTAATAGGTGGATGTGGGCAGTGTTTCGAGCTGCTTCCAGTTGGACAGTACGATGGCATGCTGATGGCCACCTGGGCTGCAAGCAAAGATATGCAATAATGGTATTCTCTGAATAATTTCCTCCATGCCCCGTTGAAGGACAGAGTCAAGATTTGTTGCAGCAGCTTATCCGCCGTCATGCTGTGTGCTCTTTGGCTATGTGCTCATTCACTCGTCATGACTGCTATTCAGAGACTGGGCTGTTTTTTTTTTTTTAAATGCCTGACTGACAAAAGCAAAGAATGCAGAAGGAAAAAGGTAAATAACAACCAATCCCCATACGATCATTTGCATTCAGACAATTGCTCTGTTCTGGCGGTGGCCACTGTCACAGCCGTACCTGGAGACTTGCCACCAGCAGACACAAATAGACAGTTCACATGTTGTTCCCTGTCCAGGGAATTACAGTGACGGCTGCGGCACTTTAAGGTAAATGCCATGCGAGGAGGGAAAGACCGGGTGAGGAAAGGAAAGGAAAAGATGAGGAAGGAAGGTCAAAAAAAGCGATGACACCGCCCGAGGGAACAAACATCACCTCCTGTCTGGATCTGTGACAGCACTAAGCAGACAGGTGGAGACGGGGTGGAGGGGGGAGAGCAACAGTTTGCCTTGAAATGTGTTTGCCGCGTCTACCTGGAGAAGGGCATCTGTCCGTCCCTGCTCATCTCAGAATACGGCGTCCAGCAGCTGTCTCCTGTCTGGCTGTGGATGACAGAAACCATCACGCATCTGTGAGGGTGTCAGCTTTTCTGTCCGTCCTTCTATCTAAGAGGCCAAACTGCGTGTTTGTGTAGATGAGCACTTGCTTTCAACAGCCCATCTCACCTGCTTTACTGCGTCAAAATATGTGCTTGACCAGATGGCATCATCTCTCTCGCCTCCCTGTGGACTGTATGTGTACTGACGGACTCTGTCAGGTATTGAGATCAGGTCGCTGCATGGAGAACCTCCACTACACTTCACCGCCTCTGGTGGTTTCATGATGCACATACGGTCTGCTGGTACCAGTGATGGGGAGATGAGGCTTCATGAAACAGTGTCCTGATTTTCAGAGGCCACCAGATGGCACTGTCTGATGTAAACTGTGTGTATCACAGAAATCTCACATCATTTCTAAACCAAGAGCGACATCTAGTGGCCTCTGAAAATGAGAACGCTTTTTTATCAACCCTGCAATACTGTTTCACGATACCTCATCTACCCATCAGTAGCTGGTACGATAAGGATTTTTGAAGTTTGCGGAGTCTAAAATGCACTTGATGCTTCGTCCTATCTTCATTAAAAAACATTAGATCTCTCGTGTGCTGTACTCATTTTCTTTTAATAAAATAACTTCAATATTAATGGTTCCAGCGGAGCAGGACCCAAATACCTTCATGAAACACTCACAGGAGACCAGAGGAGTAGCAAGCAATAATATTTAATGAGAACAAATATTACAAACAAAAAGATCGGAGAGTCCAAACAGAAGGCATCACCGGACCGGGAGATCAACGAAGGAGAATCTGAAAATAGAAATACAAACATGATGGTCAGAAACAAAATGACATCAAAACTTTCTCCCAAAGGGTTGAAGTCGAAGCAGAGGGAACAGGAAAACACACCCACAATCTTTGTGGGGACCTCTCACTCACATAATGCCTCTCCTCCCAAATCTAACCATCCATCCAAAACAAATGACCAACCTTAACTGGGACTCCAAACTGAGACCCAGTTATAATAACTGGTTCTTTTTGAAGTTTTAAATATCAAAGCAAAGCAAAATGTCCTCACAAATATAGCTAAAGCAGGCACACACACACATAGACCACAGGGCCACACCCATCACGTAGGATTATTGAAATGCACCTGCTTTCTAAAGGGCTCAACTCCTCTACTTCGTGCCTTCTGTATCACACTTGTTTCAGATCTGACTTGCATATGCTGAGGGACACAAAATAAGAACCACTTTTTCATGATATGGCCTCCTTAAAGAACAAGCTCGGAAAGTCACATGTCAGTTCTGTGAAGGCTTGTTGCCCTTACAAACGCTAAAAGGTCACATTTTAAGGTTGAAAGAATAACTTCCGCCATCCATGTGCACAATTGCAGGAGGATGATTACGCTTCAATGCTCACTCAAATATCCAGCTGAGAAAAGGACACGACATTGATGCGTGTCCGTCTCCATTCTTTCCTACAACACCAAGTCACACCAGCTGCCACAACAATGAATCTTCAGTTCTCACTCTGAAAATCAGGTTGTGAAGGTTTTCAATGATCAACGGTTTATTCGTGTAACTTGTTGAAACACAGGCATTTACAACAGCAAACGTCAAGACAAAGGTTTGATGTTTATGTATGAATAAATCCATCCCTCACCAACTACACATCCTGTTTAAAAACGCTCAAAAAAGCTGCAAATTGAACAAGCCATTCAGGCGTGTTTGAAATCATTGTGCGAAAACATTAAGCTCCAAGTGGCAGAAAACAACTGCCTGGAAATATAGATCCCAGCAGGGTGAAGTCATTCAATTTACATAAAGGTGATGGCAGGGTGGCGTTTATTCTTCACATCCTGAATGAGAACAAGTCATCTCTGGTTTCTGAAGCAAATATCTGTTTGGTTATTCTCCGTATAATTAACATGCCGCTTTAATAAATCATCCCATTAGTGTGAGAGAAGCTTTTAGTTCACATTTTATTTCTCAGTGGAGGCCGTGTCCCGCCACTAATGACATAAGTAGTGGATATAATGACGTTTGATTTGAGGTTGTGGTCGTGCAAAGCGATGAAAGGAAAGGGTGACCTCCGGAATCGCAGCGATCATTGACTCATAATTTCTAGAAATCGCGCTCTGTTGCGTGTGTAACGCTGACGCTGAGGATTGTTTGTGCTTCTTATGTTGCAAAACGCTCGATGACCTTGTGACCCAACTTTACAGGATGCTGTCATCTGGTTTGTCTTTGTCATGAGCTTTTAAAGTGCTGCAATAAATGGTGAATGTTGAGTCAGCAAACATTTTTAGAGCTCAGTATGTGAAAGTCAAATAGAGCATGCAACGTAGACATTTGTTTCCAGGTTTGCAGCAGGGTGAGTTGAGCAGGTTTGAAAAAACACGAGCGTGAAGGCCTGTTCAGGACCTTGGACAGCTCCAAAACTGTCCCATTTAAATATGTTTTTATTGTTTTAGTCAGTACTCCTCTACTTCGTGCCTTCTGTATCACACTTGTGATACATGGCTTAGGTTCACATCTAAATACGCTCTTAAATGTTTGTGTCTTTGAAGCTATGTAAGTATAGTTCTTAAAATAGCTGCCTTGAAACACTCTGTTTTACATTGAAAGAGTGAACGGGACTACAAAAATGGGGGCTGCCCTGTGTCCATGACTCTATTTCAGTTTGGTCTGATCAAAAATACTGATCACCAAAGCATTTTGTGCTGCTTAAACAGGCGTCCCACCAACGAGGAAAGTGCTTGGGAATAAAATAAAATAAAATAAAATAAAATAAAATAAAATAAAATAAAATAAAATAAAAAGACTGATCACAAATTCAATAGTCTGATGTTTCCTTTCTCCCACAGTTCATATGTTAGTCCTCATTCTCAGTTTACTCAATAGATAAGTTGCAGTTCTTCTGTTTGTAAATCAAGCTGTGAACTACTTAACTTACAAGCAAGCGTGGTGTCGCTCCCCCTGTCCTCCTCAAACAGCTTTCATAGAAAAGAATGCAGTTTATTGCTATTGTGTTATTAAAGCAGCTGTGGTAAATGCAACTTGAGAAGTCTCAATGTGAGCGCAGTGGTTTTAGTACAGCCGACGATCCAAAATATGAAAAATACAATATTTTACTTTGATAAAAACAAAAGGAAAAAAAAAAAGTTTAATATGAATATACGAACATAACATTGTGTGTTGTTTAACAGTTTGATGATTTTATTTATTTATTTTTTTAAATAAAAAATCTCTGTGTAAAAAAAGCATATGCAGGACGCAACACAGTGTCCACTGTTTAGTTAAACCCTGAGAATAAATATAAAAAAAATGCAGTATAAATATACGTTGCAACTAAGAGAAATAAATAAATGCATAATGCTGGTGATTCGATCGCAGATTTTCAGGCTGCTGTCAATCATCTCCTAACTGCGATAAACACAGCCTTGCTCCAACACATTGACTCAAACAGTGTTACCAGTTCATACTATAACACATGTAGGAGTATGAGTTTCATGTTTAGTGCTGTCGTGTTGTTGGTAAGCCAAAGTTAGTTCATAAATGTGATCGGCGTTTGAAATGGAAAGGAGTCTATTTTAGCTGCAGTGTTCCTTTGGCGTCCTCCGGCTGGTTGATCTTCAGAAGCTTTTCCTAACTTGTAATCATCTGTGACTTCTATATCACAGTGGAAGCAAGTAGAAGTCACTAAAATCCCAGTGCAGAATCAAACAGATCAGAAGGGATGTACATACTTGTGACGCACTGCACACTCTAGGCTGCATTTGGCAAAAACCTTCTTTAGTCAGAGTTGAAACAGTTTAGTTTTGGTTGATAATTTGTTAAATGTAGCGAATGTGACTCACAAAGTCAATCAGATTTAGTACTGTTTTGTCTACTTCACTCATTTCGCTGACTTTTATCTGTTGAGGGATTGATTCGTGGTGCATCAGAAGTGTGATCAGACCAATGACATAAACAAGAAAAACAAGTTTCAAAGCCCTCGAGAGGTAAACAGAAGACTACTCCAGTATTTTTCCTTTGGCATCATTCGTTGTACTTCCATGACTTCCCTTAGTTTGAGTCGTGTTAATGAAAGGATGTAGCGAGTGGAGTCAAGGCTCTGGAGCCGTGCTGAGATGACTCATCCATCATGATCTTCTTGTTCTTGAGTCATTTCACTCCAAATTGCATTTCCTGAAGACAAACTTCCAGCCACCGCTGGGTTTGTGAGGAGGCACAAATCTCCGAGGCAGATGTGTCAACACTCAAATATTTATCTCGCTAAATTCGACCAGGTTCATTTTCCGCACAAGTGTTTATTCCTCACCCCATATGAATTTTTCATTGACCACAACAATGATATGAAGTTAAACAGTGCTTGCAACATGGCGAAGGTAACTCTGTGGAGCGAAGGGACAGCTTTTCACGGCTCACTTTGTGTTGTGGTACAGGGCTCTCCCTCTCTTCTTAGCGCTCTCTGTGTCTGTGGTCCTTACATTTTTCATTGTTATGTCTCAAGTCCAGTATTTTCAGCTGTGTCGCAGCAGACCTGTCCTGTTGCTCCTGTGAGCGGCTTAAAACAATGATGGGCTGAAGAAGCGTCATGTTGCTGTCCCTCAGTTTCAGAGCTCAGTAGGTGGGGCTCTTGTTTCATGTCCATACGTCAAGTTGGACATGAAACATCTTTAAAGCTTACAGAACAGAGAGGGCAAAGTTGTGGCCTGTGATATGAGGCTTCATGAACCTTCATCTGTATTGAACAGAAACTGCTCTGCTTCCTCCATCGATGGCACAGACTCTTCATTCAATCCATAAAACTTTCACACCACAAAATGAATGCAACTTCTATATTGGTTTTGTTGTTTCCCTGATGTTCTGTCTTTCTGGATATGTATGTACTGGTGACTCCATCACTCACAGCAATGCTGACTTTATTTATTTATTATTTTATTTTTCATTTTTTGTATGAGAACCATTTTTGTTCAATAGCTCTTGACTTGATCATTTTTTAAATTTTTATAGTGGAATTATAAATAATGAAATAAAGGTTTAGGAACGTTTCTCGTTTCAGGAGGAGGTGGACAGTTAGTATCATCTATCTAAGACTGTGAAACTTAATATTTTAGTCACAAGTTTGAACTCTTTATATACTATTTTACCAGGGTTGCTGTCCCTGCTGTATCTTGTTTTAAGCTGAAATCAAATGACGTGCAAACAACTTGTACACTACAACTTCATTTTTAGCGTAGAAGGAAAGCGCTTCTTCAAACAAAATTTACATTTTCAGCAATGAAAATGCTGGTGTCCCATTACAACAAGGAGTACCAATACCTTTTCACTCTGAATGCATATGAGTCTCCTGCAAAAACAGAGTTTGTGTCTGGTCTTTTTTCTACTGAGCAAATACTTCTACATACTGTACCTTCTTCAGATTGTACAGTAGCAAGACGACTGTTGGACAGTCTGTAACAAACTCATCGACACACAGTGGTGACCGCAGTATGGTGACACAACACATCACCAGCCCCTGTGAACAAGGGTGTCCGTGCAGTTCTGAGGCTCAAACAACACCACATACTGTACCACCATGACTAAACACCACGTGCCGTATCATGTTGCAGAGTTGATCCTGGATTATTACAATCAGTTCAGCGTGAGCCCCTCAGCCGCAGCCGTAACATCTGAGTGGCATAAGCTGGAGGCGGGGATAATCGCACGCTACACCATCTCCACAACCTTGTTTGCCCTGGTGATGACCGAGATTGTGAAGTCAGCTGAGGTAGGGAGCTGAATGAGGCATCCGCCAATCCCTGGTGCCCATGTCCACTGTGGAGACCTTGAAATGGAAGGTCAGCAGCTGGTGAGGGTTGGGATTGCCCATTGGAAGTGTCTGCAGCACGAGACCAGCACAAAGGTCCAGTTTGAGGATGAATAATTCAAGGACTTTACAGGTGCTGATGTATGGAAACTCTAGCGGCCCACGTGGTCCAGGTCGGAGTGGTGGTGAGGACAGGAAGGAAGTGGGGTGACAAGAATGTTAGTCCCTGCTCATCTTCAACACCAACTTGATCATCATCACCGGATGCTTGGAAATATGGAGTCGTTGAAACGCTGCGACACCTGTAAAGTGGAGATGCCTGATTTTTATAGCCGCCCTTCTTGTGTCAAGTTCTCAGGATTACAACTCCTGCTGGAGTTGAGCTCTTGTCCTGCTTGTCTCACTCTTTCGGCCGATGAGAGTGAAGCAGCATACCATTGACGTAAAAGGGCGTAATGCTGGGGCATTACGTTGCTTCGGTAAACTATCTGTGCTTGCATGACCCCAAAATAAAGCACACAAATATCCAGGAATGTCAAAGAACAATAAGAAAAATGCAAAACGTATTGAAACTGTCATGAGATTAATGTTGTTCGTGTTTCTTGTAGACAATGAACCAAAAAAGCAAAACAACGTCTGCATTTGTTTGTTTCAGTGTAATGCAGCTAGACCTTTTGAAATATATTTTATAACATTTGAGATCCTGTCAAATATCAGGAGTGTCCAAAAAGTTTTTTTCAGCGCTGTACATTTGGTTGTACCACAGTGTGTCTTAAATTCCGTCAGTATTATGTCAAAATCAAAGGCTCGTAGCAACCCCCACTTCTGTAGGTGTTGTTAGAGTGTTCGGTCTATTTACCACAGGAACAGAGTGGAGTGAGAGAGGTTGGCATGAACGTCTGTAGTGAAGTCAGGTCATACTCTGTAAGAAAGACAACGACAATCTTTACAACAGAGTGAATGTTTTTCATTGACTGAACTAGAAAATTAAAATTCCAACCTTTTAACAGTAATATACATGGTTAGCACAACACAACTGGAAAATTCCCATAATGCAGTTCTGTTATAATAATCTCAAGATTTCCAGACAAACACCTGCGGCTTTAACAACAATTGCCAATCCTTTTGCAATTTCTTCATTCTTTGAACCTCAGCTATGCATAATGTTATCAACTATTGTAAAATCAAATTTTAGTACTGCTCTTATTTTGTAGGAGTTTGATCCTGAAGATGGGCTACCAATGGAGTCACTGTAGGCATCCTCTAGCGGACTGTATTGCACCCACTGCATCTACAAAGGCGCAGAACATGTCTGTGACATCGGAGGAGACCATTGTCCTGGAGGATGTGCCAGATCTTCCATCAGCACTTGAATACATTTTTGGATTGCTGTACGCTCTCAATATCCAAAGGCTCTAAAGTACACTTTTGAGACATTACAAGATGTCTTCAGGGAAACTGGGTCTGACTTTACACAGCGTCTACGGCCGCTGCAGAAGAAACTCCTTCTTTAAACCAATGGAGTTGTCAAATTGTATCTGTTCTTCTCAACAGTTCCTCTGTTATTGGTTCCATTGTCTTGCTGTTGGCCTTTTTTTAATTTTAATCTATCATGTAGAAGATGGCTATATACCTATTGTGGTTAACAACTAAGCAGATGTGTAATTTTGGCACATTATTTTCTTTCAAATTTTTTTTTTCTATTAAAATGGATACCTGTAATGGTAAACTGATGTCATGTTGACACACTTTTCTTTTTTATTGAAATGTCCAACGTTGTATATTATTAAGCATATGTGCTTTTCTTGACAGTTTTTTTGCACATCAAAATAAAAGTGTGGACAATTTTGTATTATTTGACTTCAGGTAACGAAAATATATTATGCAGTTTTATTATTGCAGATTTTGCCAGTTATATGCTATTAGGCAAATAAATATAGTTATGTTGGCAAAATGAGTTAATAGCAACAGCAGAAATGTAATTGGTGCAGCAATGAAATGTCACTTGACACAATTAAAAAATCTTACTGCAAATGGTTGCCTTAAAAATTTAAGTTATCTCAATGTATCTTTTTTTTTTTTTACAGTGTAGAGCATGGGCGAGGGTTTCTTTAAGAATGTTTTTATAGCTGAGTTGATGTCATTGTTCTCTTAGCAGCGCCACTTTCTGTCTCACTCTATGGCAAAACATTATCATCAGAATATGAACCAGTCAAACTTTGCCCTCTTGCTCTCTGTTACACTGGTTTAGTCCCAAATTTGGATTAAAATGTTGCTCAGATTGAAGTTGCTTGTGTCTGCCACCTGGATGTGTGAAGTAGTCACTACATCAGGCTCCATATTTGCGTATTTGTCGCAATTCTGCCACGATTCCATGTGAAGGGTTAAGCGTGCTGGACATTCAACTTTTTACTGACAGTGAAGTCTTCTCAAAGAGAACATTTCAAGACCAGGCTGCAGCCCCGAAAAGCATTATTAAATAAGAAGGAACGCTGATGTAAGTTCAGGTCAGATTGCACCGCAGTAACAGCCAGCGGAGAACAAACCCAGAGTTTAAACTTCCACAGCTTGCTGTGTGACATGTAATCTCAGCACTTGGCGCTCAAGTCGGCGCCTGGGGGTGTATTTTCCGAGTCTTTGTTGAGTATGTCCAGTCTGGATCTGCAGTCTGGCCAACAGAGTTTGTTTGCCAAACACATGTGTGGCAAAACTGCGTGTCCATGCCGCAGGAAGGTACAGCTCATCCAGCCAACGGTGGACGGCGGCCAGAGGGAGATGAGACGGAGAAGCTTTCAAAGCCGAGCCCCAAACACATTTGCGTTCTTATTAAACACACTTTCAATTACAAAGCAGGCAAATAGGCAAGTGCACACATCTCCCCCCCCTCGCTTTTCTTCTCACTTCCTCTGACTCTGGCTCTCGCAGGCTCTCCCGGGTGGATAAATCAGTCCTTTCATGCTCCGTCTTCTGCTCTGGCCTTGTAGCGCTGTGATTCCATAATAGAGCCGGAGTGGTGGCTCTATTTTACCACACTAATGGTCACACACGCATCTTCTCCCCGGCGTTTTTCCTTCAAAAGGCTTCAGGTGGTGTGAAGTGCGAGCGCCGTGCCCCCTCCACACTTGCGTGCATAATCACCCAGGAGGAGCTGCAGTGTCAGCCTAATGAAACGTGCGCCAGGATCATGAGTCTCATTATTAAGTGATAAGAATAGAGGTGAAATTACTGCTTGCCCATGGTGGGGATGCTCGGATTAGCGTCAGTACGTCATGTTTTTGTTGGTGAGTTGATAATAATGGTGCCCCCTACTGGCTGTGGGCCAGAATGAGTCAAAAGGGTCACGCGCTAGTGTGGCCTCTGTGTCCGAAAATTGAGCAAACAACAGCTCAGCAAAGCTCAACCTCAAGAGGATGTCTTTATTATCGCATTGGGAAATTAAAGTATACATTTATATGGAACACCTTGGCAGCATTGCTTCGCCTCTGGCATCAGACATCAGCTATTGTTAAGCGGACTGACACAGAAGTCAGCTGTTTGCTTCGCATGTGGACATTCAAAGCCATTCAAAGTTGTGACTCAATTGAGACTCTTTTCATGCAGAAGTCCACTTGACTATAGTCGATATGTGACACTTGAGAGTCAGAATGTGTTGCATTTTCCCAACATTCGCTCAGAGGCAAAGCATTGCGATTTTTATGATCTGAACATTTGAAGGTTTAAAGCTTTTTCAGTTTTAATTCCGCTGAAATTTTAATTCTGCCCCCAACTATTGGGTGGGACAACACCCTCATGACTCTCTGAGACGGAATTCCATAACTCTGATGACAAAGTTGTAGGTCAATCTGAGAGACTTTGGTTCAATATCATACTTCTAAATGTGGTTTCAATACACTCCCAGGAATGATTCAGGCCCAGTTTAAATTGTTTGAAAACTTCAACCTTTCAAAAACATCAGCGTGATTGAATCAAATTTTGCACATTAAAATAAGAAAACAACACTAAATTAACATAGGAGTAGGTGTGTAATAAAGTCTTATTTTCAGTGAAAAAAGAAGTCTGAGACATGTCGATGCATGAGCCAAAACATTGAAAGGAGGAAGCAGGATGAGCTGTGCTATCAGTGCAAAACTAAGAATCTAAGGGCAGTATTTTTTCATGAACTCAAGTTGAGGCGTATTTCATTTAAAACTAAAAAACAGCAATGCTCAACTGAGGCCTGATATCATTTGAAAATACCTGTAAGCAGCAGGAAAGGCCCCCTTAATAAATGTTTTATTTATTTATATCACAAGTTTTGTCTCTAAATAATAGAAGTGTCTGGTTATTATATATTTACAGATATATTCTTACCTAAATGTCTATTTAACATTGAATTATATGAATTTTTTTGCATCAGTTCATTTTGTTGTTGCGTTTCTTGTTTTGCTTGACAAGTACAGTAGAAATCACTTCCCGCTTAGCTTACTGTATCTGGTCACTACACACATTTGGGTCCAAAAATCAAGACTACACTATCAAGTATTAATATTCCAAATAACTGCAGGGCATAACTCAAAAAAGAATGAACAAGTTCTTGTACAACCATGAAGGGGTCATCCTCCCAGGTCACACCCGTCCTCTTCATATCCTCCTTTATCACATCCATGAACCTCAATGGTCATTTCTCTTTTTTTTACCTTGTACTTCCACTTCCTACATTCCTCATCCAACATCTTCCCTTCTTCCTCCACCAGGTGACTCATAATAAGCCATTAATAAAATAAATATTTGCAGCTCCTCCAATATGTGTCTGTTCTTCAAAGATTCCAAATTCGTGAGTGTGGCTATACATTACTTAATGTTGTTATGTTATGGCATGACATCATAACAATGCTGACGTTGTTTTGATGTAAAATCAATTTTATAAACATTTCAAGTAAACTAGTCTTTTAATACTAGTCTTTAATAAAGGGCATTAATAAATGAGGAGCCACTCATGGAATCTTTATTATTTCATTTATTATTATTTGCTCTTTCAGACATATAAATAAATCTAAATAAACCCTGTTTCAATGTGCTTCCCTTCTTCTACACCTTTTTCCATGAGAGAAACAAAGGTCTGAAAATGTTTTGCACCAAGTGCATCAGCAACCTTGTATGGAATATTGGTCATTTACGTAATTTCATTGCGTAATTTTGCCAGCAGCAGTCGGCCTATTGAGCATCATTGAACCAAAGGGCCATTTGTATTGAGAAGCTATCAACTATATCATGCTTTTATTAATGAAAAAAGACACCGTGAGAATGAAGAATGCAGCTATTTAAAAAAGCACCTAGAGGTCAACACCTGCGGTGGGTAACTTGTTTTGCTATCATCAAGTGTGTAGCTGCAGAAACAACTGACCTAATGTTGCAGTATTATTACTTGGTAGCTCACTTGTCCAGGAGGAGAACTGCCTGCTCCGAATACAGTTTCACACTGAGACAATCCAATCCATTTCATAAAAGCACCGCTGACGTTTATCCAGATTTTGGCACCTACGCTGTAATGGCTGTAGTTCAAAAGATTCGAAAATTCAGAATACTGAGAGGCATCTAGACCACGCCTCCTCGGTGAGCAGGCCTGTGATAGGGTAGATTTCATGTCTTTAAACAGAGTCGAGGAGATGTTTAGAGGTCAGTTTTTTTTTAATTTAAGATTCTAAAAAAATCTGTAGTTGTGCCTCCGCTTTTATTAAATATATTTTTATTGACAGTGTTTCATTCCTACATTGACACCACAGGTTGTGTTACTAAAAAAAAAAAAAAAAAAAAAAAAAAAAAAAAAAAAAAAAAAATCACACTCTGCTCACTGGCTGAATTTCCCCACTGTGGGAACTGTGAAGACCATCTACGATGGCAGCACCACACAAAATACTGGGGCTGTTGACCATCCGTCATTACTTACCACAACTATGGAGCTTTGTCACAGATTGTACTTGTTGTGCTAGTGGCTCTGCGACCAGTCCATACGGTTATAGACAACCTTCTTGTGAGCTTCACCTCCAAGTCCTATCACAATATATAAGTAGACATCATAGACTTTAGGTTATCTGACTGGGCATGGACTTCCTCTCAGTATCTGGCCCTCCACCACCACCAGATTGACTGGCTGACCGTTTCAGAAACATTTTGAGGTAGAACAGGGAATGGTAGAGGAATTGTCATAATGATGGCTGATGGACCCAAGTGCAGGAAGTGTTGGTCGGCAGAAGACACAGGAGATGAGGTTAAAATAAAGATTCTTGTTGGAACGCACAAATAAATACAGGCAGACAAATAACTAGAAACTAAAGACGCCGGGAGCCAAAACGCGGACCAGGAACAACACACAAGGAACGGGGTAAATCTGGAAAACAAGAGAGGCGGCTTAGAATCAGCAACCTACTATATAAATGGGAGAACAGAAAACACACACCCGGAGTTAAGCTCAACGTGGTGGTGGCACTAAACTGAAAGCGCTCGGTGGCGGCGGCTAATCACACTCGCACACACAAGGGGTAAACTAACGGATCTATAACTAAAACGTGAGGCTTAGATAAACAGCTCACACGCGGACTGAATTGAGAGTAGGGAAGTAGACACAGGAGTAGCAAGGAAGAACAAAAGGTCGCAACAGAATAAGAATTCAGCGCAGAGTAACGCAAACACACGGGAGTCTTGAAAGAGTTTTACCTTGACGAAGCGAGAAGCAACAATCTGGCAATCAGGGCTGACGTTCACAGGTTTATATCCTTGAGGAGCCTGACGAGGAGATTAACGACAGCTGTGTTGCCAGTGAAGCTGGAGACAAAACAGGAACAGGAAACAAAGGCAACCGGAGGTAACAAAATAAAAGCACGAGTGCAAAAAGGAACAGACAATAAAGTGCAGACATGACAGGAATGTGGTGGTTCAAACCATTTCCGAGTGAACGGGGGCTGGTGGAGTGGCGCACTTGCGAAGCTATTGGAGAAAATTTGACTTTAGAGCAATGACGGACGTTTGGCTGTGATCTATATATCAATAGGTTTTGTGTTAAATTTGGCACCCAGAAATGCATCCATGGCGCTGGTGAGTAACTTTGCTCGTATTAGCCCATTTCCCACCACAGGTTATTATCAACCACCCTAGTCATGCTTATCCTCTTCATGTTCCCCTTTACTCCTTTACTGTACCACATCCATGTACCTCCATTTCTATCCCCCACTCTGCTTTCCACATGTCCATCTGAGTCAGGCTCGAACTAGCAGCAAATCGACCATTACGACTCCTTTTCAGAGGTGCTGTCAGAGGTTCTGAAACCTTTTTCTGCAGGGTTTCAAAGGTTTATCAAGTATACGTAAGACTTTTGTGTGTCGATACATGCAATTGTGTCTACAAATCTCTCCACCTGCTCTTAGTGAATCACCCTCTGTCCATGGTTTGCCTGCCCACATGAAATCTGTGTTGCATAGGTTGAAGAGTACACACAAACTGGGGTGTAGGAGAATGGTAGGAAAGCACCACGGCTTGAGAGATGGGTGCGGGTTTGATGGCTCACCAATTGAGTAGATCTGCTACAGTAGAGTTTGGAGCATGTGTCACCCTAACAACTCAAATTCAGACACTCTTTGAGCTAAAACTTCCTGAAATTGCCTCAAACATCACCCTACTTGTGGGACCTTTTTGAATCCAGACGACAAGGAATCTCCAGCGAAACACACTTTCCCTTAATTTACTCTCTGTGGTTAAAAAGCCTGGCAATCCCAAAGCTATTACCGGCTTAGACCTGATCAATACAGGATCCTTAAATGTTTCAGAGAGCATTAATAGAGCCACGCACTCCGGCGCTGAAGCTGTACAGCAGAGTGCTATTAAAAAGTGTATTATGCAAATGTTATGAGTGGTCCTGATTGCCGGAGACGGATTTTGTGTTGCTTTTATGATCATATCGGCCTTATATTATACTCATCAATACACACGCTTCACAAGCGCCGGCGGCGGATTTCCCAAAATTAACTCATCTTCGCACCATTACGAAACGATTGAATAATAGCGATGCATTATTTCATTGGCACTCATAAAGCCCTTTGTTGGTCGCTGACAGAGGCTTCTACGCTTTGCAAGCAGCGGGCGCGAGACTACAGTTTAACTGCTTAAAGACTGCGTTTGCAATTTGAAGTGGACGTCATTTTTTCCACTCCGTTTCGTACTAACTTAGCTTAGTACGAAAGTTAAGTACTGACTTAACTTTAAGTTAGTACTTAACTTAGTACGAGCTTTCTCTTTTACCATAGAGAAAACGTACATTTTCTCTACGGTACAATGTAAGTTTACATTTTACCATAAAGAAAAGCCGACTCATCTATGATCCTGAAAAACAGCAAAGCAAGATACTTGTGTTCGCCTCAAAAGCATGATAATCAATGGACGAATCCCAGTTAAGTTAAGAGCGTGTTTGAAGTATGAAGCAATCGAAGCAGAGGGAGAGAGACGTTTGCTTCCCTGACTGACTGGAATAATAATAATTCAGAAATTCCCTGATCTCACCCCCAACACGCCTGTGAATAAGTTATGTGAGCTAGCACGTCTCTGTCCGCATTTCATTTGCTGCGTCCCAAACTAGCTGACTACAGGAAACCTAAAATCTCTGTGGTGTGAAGCAATTTCACGCATTTCCTCTGAAATATAATGGAACCTTCAATAAAAAAAAACAAACGCTCGGCCCAACGACAGTCCCAGGAGGAGAATTAAATATTCGAGTGGGTCCTATAAAAGTGGTACGTTTACATTAACAAGTTCAACATGCGTGGCTTGGCACACCATCATAGTGAAGGATAACATTTGGCAAGTGGCTGTGGCTGCGTGAAGATGAAAAAGCATGTCCGATATCAATATCTAATTATTTGCTTTTTATCAGTTTTCGTGCCAAATAGTCTGGTAGTGGACAACTCTGTTTTCCTGCAGTGCAGCTTGACTGGGGCCTGATGTCCTTTTCACTGTTGGCCTGGATTCATGATTCAATTCTCACATTAAATACTTCCTGCGTAAGACATGGTGTGTGTTGGAGTACAAGCTGACACAAGAGCTTTAACGTTACGGTCTCAATGATTTTTAGATTGAGGGTTTGCCATTTCAGAACCCAGCAGCAGGACTTAAGGGGGACATGCACAAAGCCATAGTTGTGCTTGCTTTGCCCAAATTTTGCTCCTCCTTGCTAACAAGGCCTGTAAACACCAGATTATCGTAACTCAACCCTAATGTCTGCATTGTGTTAAGAGTGAATTTGTCCCAATAAACAGCGCTGAAAATAATGGTAAACGTTAAACATATTCAACATCTACGACCAGAAACCTCTGTGTGTGGAGGCAGTTGATCGCTCCCAACTTGAACAGTGACGGGGAACAGAAGAATCCGACTGAGAAACAAGGAAGCAAACACTAAATCTAAATGTCAGTCCAATCGTCCGTCCTCAGAGGTCTGTTCCATCATGTGTACAAGGTGCCAAGTTTACTTCCATGTTGTGTTCATTTGTTATCACGTTTATTTTGCAATTCTAATGTAAAAACAAACAAGAATTTCTGGCTTGGAAGACAAGCTTCTCGATTGTTGTTAGGAATGTGTGTATCATGAAACAGTATTGCAGGGTTCATGCAACAGTGTCCCAATTTTCAGAGGCCACTAGATGGCGCTCTTTGATGCTGTGAGGTTTCATTGAATTAGTTGTTGAAGTCCTAACATTTTACAAAAGACAAATGGCCTCTGAAAATCAGGACACTGTTTCATGAAGCCTCATCTAGCCGTCACTTGTATGTGGTGTGCTGCGATGGGACCACAGACATAACAATCACTGCTAGATGTTTTTTTTGTGTTGTCACTCACAGAAAATTATTGCTGTGCATGGCTCCCTTTCGGATAATGTGTGATTATAGAGTAGATAAAATATATTTTTCGTGATGGTTGGATGAAAGATTCCTTCCCTTAAATGTCTCCATGTGGATTCCCACTGGGAGAAAATATATATATATATAAAAATTGTGCTTTTAACATGTTGGATGTCTTCCTAAAGCGTAACAAAGTGCACTTGAGTTTTGTCAATATATAACTCTTTGGGAGTTACTTTTCCACACAGCTTTTATGAACATTATTATAATAATTGTTTTTGCAGTACTTGCGCCATTATGTAACACATGAATTACTTCCATATGCAACAGTAATTACACCAAAACAAACAAAATAAGTGTGTCAAATTGTTATTACATAGTAGTTGTTGTCATAGTGGGGGTGAGTGACTCATATCCCTGTACACGTACAAATAATAATGCAAACCATTTGGACCTTTGTATGGTGCTGGACCAAAAATTACTGTACTGGTTTACAAAGTGAAAACACGCCAATGAAAATCCAAGATCACGTTTCATGCTTTGTCTTGTATTGTCACCAGAGGAAGAAGCCCCCAGGCACAATAGTTTTACCGGCTGAAAGGGAATTATTGAGTCGAAAATGACAGAAAACAAAACACCAAGACCGTTAATTAAGACGCCAAGTCAGCACGGCTCTCGGCACAATTGCACATAGACAATGGCTGTGTGTGTGTGTCAATGGCTAAATGGAGACAAATTTGCGCGATATACCAGGTGGTTAGTATGTTACTGAAGTTGTGTTTAAACACTCTGACGTGTATAGTGTGTGGCCATTACTTCAAACAACATGCTTGTCGTCGAATAATACCACCTCATTTAAGTACTAATGCTGGATTCAGTACCTGTTTCGTCAGCAGAACATTTCACTGTGAACGTTGAGAGGCAGTGTTTAAATGAAAGACACGCTGTGCAGCCTCTCTCACTCGCGCTCGCCCTCTCTCTCTCTCTCTCTCTCCCACACAGGCTGAGGATGAGAGAGGCGCGGGTACAGCGTTCATCGTACTTGGACTCGGTTCTGTGGCTGACGCGCGGTTCCCGGAACAGACGCACAAACCAGACATCGACGCACGCAGGTAAATAAACTACATTTCTGAGTCCTACTCTCTGTCTGAATGTGCACGCGACTCTTATTTGCGGGTCAAACTGGGAGACGACCGTGTGTATTTGGGAACAGTGTCTCGTCTTCATCTGCTCTTTGGCATCTTGGAATTCTAGCGGGAATGTTTTTTTTTTTTCTTGGAGTAACTCGCGTGCGCCGTGGTGGTTCCGTCGGGCGGTTTTATTCCCGAGGTCCAACTCGCGTCCGAGAGCGGCAGAAGTGTATTTGAGATGATACCGCTGGTTCAATTAGAAGTCCTCAGACGCAGCGATGAGTGAGGACCTGTCCGCCGGCGCACACGCGTTCCAGCAGCGCAGTAATCTGCCGTGTACTCGCCGATTGATCCGCGCATTGATCCCGGGATCGATCATGAAACAACAATGTGTACTTGTGTTTGTTTGGTGTCACGGTTGACAAAATGTCCTGTCATCCCCGCGCAAATTGGAGCGGCTCGCGAGCGGCAGACGGAGTGCGCGCTCCTGCCCGTCCGACCGCGCGCGACGCGGAGCGCCGACTCTCATCCCGGGGCGCAGATCCAACCTGCCAGTATTTGCAGTTTCCCGCGGGTTCAGCGCGCCACTAATGAGCCGGATCATAACCGAGTCGCCTCGGAAGCGCGACCCAGTTGCACCCATTCATTACACGCACGTCCATAGGTGTCACGATCCGAATGAGGCGGTGCGATCGGCGTGTGTTGATCTGAAATGCAACTCGCAATTGTGATCATGTTTACGTCCGCGCGGGGAATCCGGCGGCCCCCACGGGGAAATCCATTCGCGTGGATTTATGACTTGCCTTGTGCCACATCTGAGTAAAAGTGCTCCTGCTTACACTTCACGATACGCTGTCGATACCTCACGGTCCATTCTCCGGTGCACAACCTCTGCTTTTGTGGCCCCCCGATGAGAAGCGGCATAAAAAGTAACGATGGACGTGGGGCCCCTAACGCACATGATGGGCCGAAAGCGACGGTGATGGCTCTGATCAGGGAGAGGCATGTTTATGAAGGTGGAGAGCTCATGTATTATACATCAGTGGTGTACAATCAGCTCCATCAGTGTGAACACAAGGCTCTGTATTTGTTTATGTGTGCGCAACAGTGCATCCTTCATCAAGACTGGGATGATTCCCTGAGTAGTGCCCCGCTCATCCTCCGGCTTCTGTTCCGCAGAAGGGACGGCAGGGGTGATTGGACGCGTGATCTCAAGTGATGAGGGGAGAAATTCAGATCTCCTTGCGTCAGTGATGTCACCGAGACAGGACGAGAGGGAAGAATTTTTTTGAGGGCGATTGAAGGAATAATGGCTTCTGTACTTGCCTAACACTGACACGCCACGGCTTTTGAAGTTATATTCAAGAAAACTGTGAAGACATTTGGTGTCAGCAATGTTTGTTAGGTCTTAAATTAAACACATATTTTGTTTCTGTTCTAGATGTAACTTAAAGGAAGATGTTATCAACACAAGAATCTATCTGAAAGGGCCACAGTTCTTTTCTTGTCAAGTCCAAGGGCCGTTTCTTGGAAGGTTCATGGCAGCTGCAGTCTGCTGGCTAATTACTCACATGGGCATTGTGCTGGTTGGAGGGAGAATAAACTTCTTTTTGAATTAGTGATTTTCACTCGCCACTTTTCTTGTAGCTGTGAACTTGACATGTCATTTTCGTGCGCTAAGGCTGCGTGGGCGTGTATGTGTACCTGTTACAATGAATGTTTTTACTGCTTAATAACAGTTAATGTGGAAAAAAGACAAAAAATGCATCCGGGTATTTCAACTTTATAACATGGTAAGAGCTCTAAAGTTATATTCATAAGCAACCTGAGATCAAACGTCCACTCCTGGACTTTTATCTTAACAATTGATAAGAGCAGTGTTCAAGTGTTCTAAGCGGGCCCAGTATGAGTGAGCAGCCTTCACTGACAGATGCAGCATGGTATAAATAAATAATCCAAACTATCCTTCTAACAAAATTAAACAATTTTAATTTTATTTTAACAAAATAAAAATGAAACAAAACATTCTAGTTACGAAAGTTCCATCTGAAAATTGAAATTTTGGCCTCAATTGGAAGAAAATTCACACCCACGAAGCCCTGGTTCTTTTCTTATCAGATGGATAGGATAACCTTCTCAGGAGTTGTGGTAATTTAAAATGTCAAATCATGTCAGCTGCACAGAATTGTTAATAAGGAATAACAATTCAGAGACTGTGTGAGGGCCTTAAGGGGCCCGGGAGCTGCCTGTTCCCTCACAGTGAGGGTTGGTATGTTCCCTGTGCATAGGGTTCAGTCAGTGACATAAGTAGCGGTCTGGGTCCATATTGCAACACTGTACTGAATCGCATAAAAAAAAAAAACAGCCTTGTTTCCCCTGCTTGTATTCTTAAGTTGCCTTGCCCACTACATTTATTACGGCCGGCTATTGCTGTCAAAATGGTTTCTGAGCCGGAAAATACATGAATATAAAGTACATAGATGTAGAGCACCCTCAGAGTGCAGTGCTCAGCCAAGCAGCTTAGTTTCACACACATTTTGAAATGTTCACCCTACATTATTGACATACTTTTATTTTATCTACAACAACAAGTTCACTACCTTTCAGCACTTGAAAGACGTCTGATAGAGACAGTTGCTTAGCGAAACTGGCTCGCATGACACACACAGCAGGAAGTGGGGAGTGGTGATGAAACCTTTAAATTATGCCAGATAGCAATTCAGAATACCACCGAAATTTAAACATCTGTTCCTTGTTAAAAACATAATGACTATTTGCAGAAAAATTTCAATGAATTTTTATAATTTGAAAATCGACTGATGCATATATTCATATCAACAACTTGATAATGCAACAACGGTGTCAATCATTTTTGAGTTCTTCAAGTGTTTTTGTTCTATTTCATGCTGGATGAAAACAAACTCCTGACATTTTCATTTTCATTCCATCAGAACTATTGGGAAATGGATTTCAGCTTCTGTTTTCTGCTCGATTGTGTGTACATTCATCCACTAGATGGCAAAAAACATACAGCAGCTTCCCATGAGTCCGCAGAGAGAAGAAAAGCATAGACATGTGTCATCCACTCAGCGACATCTCTCCTTGTTCAGAGCGCTGGTTCTGGCCAGTTGTTGTTGGATGCTGCTAAAAGCAAATAAGCTGCGTCATGTTTGTGCTTCACACCATCATGTTTGGAGCACTTATGCTGTACTGCACTTCAGGATGGAACACGTTCACCTCCTCAGCTGAAGTGAACATGGCTGGACCTGCATTGATCAATGTTGGTCAGATTTTTTCAGAGATCTAGAATAGCTTTTTCATGTCCTACTATAGTCCAAGGGTGGGAAATTCAATTTTTAAAGGGGCCACATTATATGCTGTGACTATTGTGAGGGGGCGAAATGTAACTTGTTTCTTTCATTATATAGAACATGAAGAAAACAAAAAGTGTTAGTATGGAAACATTATATGCTTAAAATAATGCGTTTCATATATTTATTTAATGTACTTCTTATGTACAAATAGTGAATATAAATCATAAAAATGACAGGTAGTGCGTAGCATTTTTTTAGATTTGAAGGCACTATTTTACTTCATATAATAGCTTTTAATATCAATTGATTTCTTTGGTTGTTTTGCTCTGACCTCATGAAGACTCGATAAATACAGGCAAAGGGCCACGCGTGGTCTGCACTTTGCCCACTTCTGCTATAGTCAGTAGTTTGCAAACTTTACCTAGAAATACACAGTAAAAATGTCGTATGTAAGGTTTTGAGGTGTTCTGTGGTTCACACAGTTTGTTGTGATGGTGTGAGGAGTTTGGTTGTGATGGGCCGACAAACCTTCATGGAACAGTGTCTGTCAGCAGCTACTAGATTTCTTCTCAGTCATTTTTCATTTTTAGCAACCGTTTTAAGAAAATCTGACCTGTTTTCTCTTCAAAACTGGGGCACTGTTTCATGAAGCCTCATGAGCTTGTTTGAAAGTTGGGTCCCTGGTAATGTAAGGAATTCTGAATAGCTGAATCTGATGAATCTACTGAGCTTAGTCACTTCTGATTTATTATACCTGAATAAGTAGTGGAAATAAATATAAAGTGTAAATTAAAAAAGAAGAAATATCTAGCTGCGCCTGGAGGAAGATGATCGCTGAGAGAGTTTAACTCACACAAAGATTTCATAAATTGATGTATCAGCAAACTTACAGAAAGCAAGTCCGGGATGTTTGCGGGTCTTTAAGCTTTATTGTGAGTTAAACCAAAAAAGTAAAATATGTTCTCCACAATTTGGATTTTGGTGGTGAGGTCTGAAACATTTCTCGGAGCTCACAGTGAATTCGAGGGAAAATGTTTTGTGTACAGCCCTCATCACACGAATGCTTCTTTATTTATTATTCTGCGAGAAAGAAAGACGAGCCTCCTTGGCACGCAGGCACTGCTGCTCCTCTGTTACGCTGCCTCATTGTCCCAGACAGCTCTGTCCTAAATTTCCACTCTAACAAGCCTGTCCCAACCTGTGACACCTCTTGAGGAAGCCTGCCTTCACCTTTTGCCAACCTCGGTCTAAGACTTGCTTCTCAGTGATGGCCTGTCTGATCGTGTTCAGGCTCCCTGGAGCTCCCAGCCTCTTAATTTCCTCGACCCTTCTCCTTCACTAAACTTGGAAGGCTTGTATTTGGTCTGTGGAGTGTGAACGCACCACCCTCTCTCTGTGTTTCACCATGAAACATCATGCATATCATGAACCTTCATTCCTATAAGGTGTGTTTCTTATTGCTGCGAAAACTCGGCTTTTAATGACAACCCAAAAGCGACATGGTATATGGTGTTATAGATAAGTTATAGATACAAACCAAACGGAGCAGTACCACCGGACACCATGGGGGGCAGTGTTGCTGTTAATAACCGATAGGTAGTCTCAGATACTCTGAGACACGAAGAAGACTTAACAATGGCGGAAATTCTCCGACCTCCAGTCACAATATTTTTAACGCAGTCACTGACCACCGCCTCCTAAAACTGCGTTACCTTATCAATACTTCTTCCACAGTCGCCATGTTTGTTTTGGAGTTAGCCATCAATTATTGACTCTGGGCTGCGCCCCCTGGTGGATATACTGGTGAACAGCAATACCAATGTAGAGCATGCATTGAAGCACGTGATCGGTGACGGTAACATTTGAAAAGGATGGGTACATTTTCGAATGTGTTGGGAGCATAAATGGGCCTTTAGTCCTTCACAAGAAGAGGCATCATCTTCAAGTGTAGCTGACATGGTACTGAAAGAAACATCTCACCTGTCGTGATTTCTCTTTGAAGCCGGATTGAAAGCAAAGCAATACTTACTTTGTGTTCTGCGATTTGGTGCTGGCATGGTCATCACTTTCAAAGTTGGCTGGACGCAGGTGGATTTAGGGAGTGCATGTGCATCCAGAAGTTTTTTACATAAGCTTAGCAACTGAAACATGGAAGCAGGAGCATAAGGGTGTTGTAAGTCCTTAGCAGTGGTTAAATGCTGACATGGCGACAAATAAGAACAACAGAAAACACCGCCAAACTGGGGAAATCTCAGTGTGGGTGATCAAAATTTTACTGAAGTACTGAGGAGACTGCAATGGTTCAGGGACTGAGTGGCAAGTGCGATGATTCAATGCTGCAACACAAGACAAAAAAAATTATCAAATATCTGTCCACAAAATAAGATGAACGTCTTCATCCAAGGACCGCAAACAAATCTGAAAAACAGTAATGGTGGAGGGGAGTAACGGAAAGAAAGACAAAAGCCAAAGGCAGACACCAGGGAAAAGGTACCAAAATACTTAAGCAAGTGCAGAGTGAAGAACACCTTGATAGGACTCAATTCCAATTCTTGCTTTAGTCCTCAAAAACAAGTGGTCTATGTCTGACTTAAAAATCGGACATTCCTTAAATGCAGACACCTCCACTGTAGGGGGCAGCATTGCGCAAAAGTGTTCAGTCTGTCAAGAAGAAGAAGAAAAATCGTGAAACAATCGCTTTGGTTGCCATTCGCTGAAAATACGCTACGCATTCTGGCTGGTCTGGGTATTCCTCAGTCCTAAAGTAGGAGCCAGTGAATGCCAAAAATCGAGGGAGAGACACCCTGTGACACTCACAGAGATTGACAGGAAACAGGAAGCAATGATGGGAAAATGAAGCCAAAATCAAAAGCTGTGAAACATTCGAACCAAAATAATGAAGTGGTGGAGTTTAAAATCACATACAAGGAACAAAAAGTATCTCCTGTTTGTCCCACACAGTAAATATCGTTAAATAAATTAATAAATCTTTATTAATATTATATTGTTTTACATGTAGCCACATATCTGTTATGTAAGTCACAATCAAAAAAAATACAGCAGCTATTTGAATCCCATAAACGTCAGTGATTTGCGTTTGTTTTGAAAGGCAAGTGCTGATGAGAAAAAGGAAATGACTGTAGAGTCAGTGGGTGGAAAGAGATTAAAAACACAAAACAATCTACAGAAACAATGACATGCTGCTGCTGCATTCTGGGTTGTAATTCAGTCGCAAAGTTTGTGTAGCCAAACAAGTTTCTTGAGTTACTTATATTTGTTTTCATTGTTAGATAGCTGTGGTTTTAAGTCGAACTTAAATGCTTTGGTTTTCAGGGGAGTTTAGAGATGTGAATCTTGGAAGACCACTGAGCTGTTCCCACCTGGAGACAGCACCGTGTTTTGCAAAAGGGCCACACGGAAATTATTGAGCTACATCTTACGAACAATGGAAAAAGTTCATAAGAAAAGTTATATATATATATATATATATATATATATATATAAAACCTGCTTTACGGCTATTTGATTCCCTCTCAAGCCATATGGACATTCATTTTATTCCGAATTAAAATCTAAAATATGTGTTTTCCTCCGCTAAAACTGTGCAGGGACAAAAAGATATTTAACTGTTTGTGAAGTGCTGGTTCTATTGATGACAGCCTGCTGTCTGAGGGACTCAGAGTTGTGTCTGGAGTGAGAAAGGTTGGCAGCACGGACCACCTCAATGTTCAGGAGATGCACAAGTCATGGAGTGAAGGAAGACAGCAGCCAGTGAACTCCGCTGTTGGATGTACAATTAGTTGGACTGTGACCTTGTCTGTGACAGTTGCAGCAGAATTCCAGACCATGATGGAGTAGGTGACCATGGCCATAATGGACGTGGAGAATGTAGCCTTTAGCCTTTAGCATCGCATGTTGACTCATAGGTGTTTCACACAGAAGCATGATATGGGCGCCACTATTTCAAGCCTTGGGAGTGGGAATGCGTTATCTTAACAAGTCTGGCTGTCCACTATCATCATTTATTTTATTCTATTTTACTGACAGCACTTTATTCCGAAGCACTGTCCTCGTTGGTGGGATCCTCACTGACCATGGCAATACATTTGACTCTGATTCTGATTCTGTCAGCCACAAAAATAGAGGTGCCATTTTCATTGTTGAGTGAGAAGTGCTTGGAGGAAAGGACACTGTGTTGCCGGTATCTGACTGAGACGATGTGACCTGAGATGGTCCATGCAATGCCAGCCTGTAATCCACCACATGAAGCCTATGCTAGAAAGATTATGACAAAGCCAAAAGAAAATAAAAAAAGATTTGAAATCACCTATCAACCTAAGTGGATATTTCTTTGGATGACAGCACAAGACCAGATATTGTGGGCGCAGAGGCTGTCAATTGGAGCAAAACACCTACTTCCTTAAGTGGTCTTAGTCGCTGATGAATAGGGTTTAGGTGATGTTCAGATAGTGTGGAACAGAAGATCTGGACATACAGAAAAATGTCCGAGTTTGAGAACTGGGATTTATGCATGTACCTGTCTTATAAATGTGCTGCTCCCTTGGCTGATAGAACCCAAGCCCCACGCTAATACAAGGGCATACAGAGAAGAGAAAACCCAAACATGCTGATCAGCTCTCTCTGCAGAGAAATCTCAAGTGCATCCATCCTATACATGATTTACCTTTGTTTCCTCCCTAATGAGAGTAGGAGTACCCCCCAGATGAGGACCCTTGGGGGCCAATTTTCTATTCTAAGTATGTGGCAGTCGACAGACGCCTACCATTCATGAGCTGACAATCTAGTGGAATGAATCAGACAACACAGGCTCTGAGGGATCCGCTCTGAAAACGAGGAAATAAATGCTTAGTGCTCAAGACATGAGCATTCCCGAGGGTCCTCACTCAGAGACGGATCATGCAATCGGGCAGAATTCCCTGCCCGATTGTTTCAAAAGGAACAGGAAATAAGCAGCTTCCACGATCTAAGATTCTCTCAGATGCCGCGCGAACAATGTTCCCCTCGCCTTCCCCGGTGCTGGGGAGAGCGGGCAAGTAGGTGTCGCTCTTTAAAAAAGCGGGAATGAAAAGCCTGTGACTCTGCGGTGACTTTCTGAAGAACCGAATCTCAACTATATCATCGGCAATTACCGACTCAAGGCAAGTGAGTGACGAGCCATTTTTCATCCATACGTGAGGCTCGCTTTAAACTGCGGGTGATGTGAGGGATGATGTGCGATACGTTCCCTGGGTGCCCTTTGATGGCGCCCATGCATCAAAAAACTGGTAGACACACGAATGCTGACGCTTATATTTTAAAAGCTGGAAATATGCCAAAGGTTTTGCCTAGATTCTATAATGAGGTTCTTGTTGGAGACGAAATTCACTTGGACATCCTTCACGCTCGTCTCCGTCGTCCCCTGATGCGGCCTTGTATCCCCAGTGTTCCGCTGCCGAGGTTAGAGCAGGACATGCTGACCCCGTCCTAAGTAGAGTTATGTTGAGGCATGGAGCCGTTCTCTCCTGGGAAGTGATGGGACAAAGGGAATGAGGGAGAGGAGGAGTGAGGCAGTAGAAATGCTATGTTTAATGGTGCAGCGTTTTTCCTCAGTGAAGGCATGTTCTGTGGTGCCGCAGATTTTGTCACGCTCTGATTGCTTTCACCCCAGAATACCCATGCTGTTGTCATCAGTTTGGGGGTCCAGAAACAAGTCGAAAGTGAATCACGCTCTCCAACGCCATGACGTCAAAGCAAGTATGTCACAGTCATGTGCACTCCGGCACGACGCACTATGGTTTCACATTTTACATCGGAGTACGGAGGGGGTGGTGATCTTTTATTGTGTTGCGATTCCGACCACAAAATTGATTCTTTGACTCATTATAATTTTACTCATAATCATTTGATTATGATCATAATCTAATTCAATCTGCTTTGCAAGACGAACTGACAAAGAGAGACATTAAAGTGTCTATTCCTCATGTGTCAAGTTTTAAACATTTATCCATGCCTCGATGGAGTTGTTGCAACTGCTACATCAAAGGAAAGTGCCTTGAAAAGCAGCACGCTTGCCCATTAAAAAAAATCAAAAAAATAAAAAATGCACGACTGGTAGCACTACTGGCTTCTGATGTTCAAATCAGTTCATTTCAATGCTAAAAAATATAAAATTTTATCGGTGAAAATAGCAATGGAAGTCAAAATATGGATGAAATTGAGCTGCTTTGCAGAGGTCCGCGCTCCCTGAGTATTTTGATTTTGACCCCCTACTGTGGGTCATTTCTTCAGTTAGTGGTGCAACGGATCAGATCACGTATCAGACTTCTCGGATTGGATCATTTTTCTGATCAACAAAAATGACATGTATAACTTTGTCCTCCATTTATTTTGTGAAAAAACGCTTGCACATGAAATAAAAACAACAATGAACTACAACTTCAAGTGTAACATCCGGCGTAACTACAAAACATGAAGATAAAGCAAGGACTTACTGCCGTCGCCGTAATTGAAACCTCTGTGCGTCAAACTCCCACACATACTCCCCAATAGCTTTGTCACTTTACTCATCTTACTAGCAGCACATGAAACCATAGATATCTGCTGTTACTGTTAGCACCTAACTAAAATTTGGACACAGGGTTGCACATGACTGCACTTCTGTTTTTTTGTCTTTTGGTGAGGGGTTGCTGCAGCGTCTTGTTCATCCGTCCTGCTTCATGATATCATGATCCATCTCCTTCTGAGTTCTATTTTTCACATACTCTGTCCGATAGCTTCCCTACCTCTCCCCTCCACCTGTACAAACCACTTGGGTCGGTCCTCACCTTATCTCCAAAGCGTCCCCATCAGCTGTGCCTCTGATATTTGTACACTGTTGTGGCAAATTTCACCCCAGTACGATAACTTGAAACACTGCAACTTGTAACTAACACTCACCTCTCCCAGGCTGAATGAGAATTGTGGGAAACTTGACAATGTAACATGGGAAATGCTTTTTATGCAGTCACAAATGCAGCATTGCCGACCCTATCTTCTTCAACCTTAAAGCTCCTTGAGATGCAGACGACTCAGCATCATCAATAGTAAGGGGTTAAAAGAAACCAGGTTTTTCAGTCCGTCAACATTCACACATTTACAAACTGCACCGCAAATAGAATCTGTGGAGCACATCCCATTGGCTGCCGGCAGGGGGTCTGACTTGTAAGTTGAAATTACGGTTTCAGAATGTGAGTTTGAAGCCCCGGTGCTGGGATGTTGGCAGCTCTGGAGACAAAATCATTGAGCGAGACGCGAGAATGCCCGAGGCTCAACGTGTACTTCAGCATGTATGTGCGCGTCGCTACGTGCCGGTGTGACGGTGACATGCTGAAAAAGCTGGGATGACTTGAAGGCTTTAGTGGCAGGGCATCAATGCTAGGTACCACACAGCTAGTATTGGAGCGTCGTGTCGAAATAAATCCTTATTTCCAATTGAGCCACAGCCTGGAATCGAGCGCTGGGTAAAGACTGTGAGATTTACTGACGTTCCATCGTTAAACATGTCAGGTAGACAAACAGCTCGCCTGCGCATATGTAAGAAGAGGAGGGGAGCTTTTGGATTCACAAGTGAACCGAGAGGTCACAGGTCAGCAGATAAACTTTCACAAAAGTTTGATGAAACACCTGAATATATATATATATATATATATATATATATATATATATATATATATATATATATATATATATATATATATATAGAGGCATTTTGAGGGTTTTTAAGAATATAACAATATCAAGAATTTAAGAATGAAGTATATATAATATAGTATAATAATAATAATAAGTAAATAAATACACAACTTTTTGTCATGCAGGGAAAATGTATTTCTTTTGCTTAATGTCTTATTTTCTAACTCTCAGGTTCCTAACTGCTTTCTCACCTGTAATACCCAGTGTTGTTCTCTGCCACAGCTGGCAACACGAAACTGCAAAATCCCAGTGAATTAGTCCCTGAACTAAATATGTCAGACGCAGTTGAGCTTCTGCATCGCCATCTCTGGTTGGTCTTCTCGCAGCTCAATATTAAGGGGCGGCAGGAAATAAGATGTAGACTGAAGTGGAAAATATAAAAGCAAGAACTGATGACTCAGAGAGAGGATTGTCAAGCTGCCCAGAATTTATAATGCAGGATTAGTGCATCTGGGCTGTTAGATTCTGTCTTTTGGTCAAAATCAATCACAAAGTTCTCACTTCACTCGTATTTTCTGAAGGATTTGCTTTTCAGATTTTCATGTGGAAGGACAGTGAAGTGCTGCGGTGCCACAGTGGGCATGCTCCTGTCCCACTGACTGTCATGAGTCTATGTGTAAATTAAACGGAAAAAAAACATATATTCACAAAAAATATAAGCCATTTTATTTAGCTAAGTACATTTATAGAAACAATTACAACATTGCAATAATAACTTATTGATAAATCCAGTAAAAGTAGCTATTCAAATGCTGAAATGTCGTTGGATTTTAAGCATTCTTCTCTGTAAATTATCATCACGAAAAGACGTCTGTCAGAATGTCGGGCGTCTCGTGGTCGACTGACCAACTTTGTCCTTTGTCTGCTGTTCTCATTCCATCAATAATACTCTGTATTTGTGTCCAGTTTGTTGTTAACTAGGTAAATGTATTTATCTGGGCCTGTTCATTCCATGACGTTTCCATGGTAGCAGGGTTTTTTTTTCCAAGTGGAGCAGCCAACCATGACAAGCCTGTTCCCCACTCATATTTGAGGAGGTCAGAGCTTCTTCCCAGGCGGCTCGGTCAGGTTCTAATTCTATTCAGAGTATCAGGTTTGTTGTGTTAGTTGTGAAATATTCATTATTGTATGAGTGACTGTTGCTGTTGTAGATGCAAACTAGAGTTGTATGTGCGGCGGAGGAGACTAGACTTTACCGGATGACTAAAGGTTCTCAATGATTTTCACGGGACATTCACCTCACACCCCAACACAAACACCAGAGCCTTGTATTGTATTGCAGTGTCAGCAGGTTGGATAACAGTGAGCACATCCAGAGCTCCATTCATACTGAGGAGATGATGTTCCATTTAAATGGGATGTAAAGTTTATGGCAGCTTTAAAATGCTCCAGCAGGCACTTAAAACATCTTGCATTTAATAAAGTGAAATTGAGGTCATGAATCTACAGTAAATTTACTGTAAATCTGGGGCAGCAACTATTTTGATCGGTGATCAGTCGCCGACTACTCAACTCACAAATGACATGAACACATCATCATGTCTGATGCTTAAGTTGCAATGGTAAATAAAACAAGCTTCCAGTGTAGAGAGCTAGGGAGTGCCGAAATTGCGTGTCACACTTGACTATATATATCAACAAAACCAACAGAATACGCCCCCTTATGCTGGAAAAGTCTCAGTGTTGTGGACAATATTACCCACAACACACATGACTAGCATTCCCCGTCGTGAAGTGTTCGCAATCTGCACCAAAGGACATTTCACAAAGTTCACAAAGTTAATGGTTGAATAAAGCAATACCTCTTACAGAAAAGATGAATATATCGCGATGGGAGGATGGAGAATTTCCGCAATTGTTATGTCTTCTTCACGTCTTATTAGAGCTACACTGTAACAGCAACACTGCCCCCCATGGTTTCCGATGGTACTGCTGTATTTGGTCTCTATCCGTAAGCTCTGTGGAAACGTGCAGAAATACAGAAGGCAGAGTCCGTATTTGGATCCTTACGTAACTTAAGCATGAATAGACCTCGAGAGCCCTGATTTAGATGGAGAATGGAAGCAGACAGTCCAAGGTGAAGGTACTCAGTTTTTCATGGGGAGTGACAAGGAAAGGCAAGATAAGTCATGTGGAAGTTTGGAGGCGAGACTCGGGTGTTTGACAGGAGAATAGGAGTGGGGAACTGTGTTGGAAGGAGCAGGAAGGAGCGGAACAACCAATGAGAGTTGAGGACGTGGCAATTGAAGCGGATAGGTGTGAGCAGATGGGAATGTTTGAGTCTTGTGTTTCAGCAAATTCTAAAGTGAATCATGAGGTTTCACTGTAAGCAGGTTTCTTTAGCAAATACCTGTCACGGTCCGTGAAACTGAGCCACTCATCATGTTCCTGACAGAACACAGTGTGCTAATAACATGCGGTGTCTCCCGACATTTCCTGATGTTTGCAATTGATAAAGAGATTAACATCCTCCAGCACCGCGTGAATTCCTTGAAAGGATAATGATGGTGGAAACCATAAAGAAGGTCAAAATTCCTGCTGAGCGGCTTCAGAGGAGACTCAGACCAGAGACTGAATCTCAATATTCAATGTGTAATATGCTGCTGCTTGTTGGAGCGCGAAGAAACCACTTGTTTTAGTGTAAATCTTTCAAAGTGACTTTCATTCCTCAATTTCACACTTTCCTTCAACTTGCTCTCATTTCTGCCATGTAATTGAAAGCTGAACGCGTACGAAAAAGAATGATGCTTTAACACAATTTAGTCAGACTCTAATAAGATTAGCAACAATGGAGGCAATAGAGTGGAACCAGCGGTTTTGAAATATAATTGATCATTCAATTAAGTACAACAACGAAATGAATTGAGTATTTGGAAGGGCTACTGTACATAAATGTGTCAGTGCTAGACTTTGTGGTGTGGTCTGGATCTCTGGCCTGGCAGGTGTTCTGCATGTATGGATGAATAACAGTGGCTGAATGTGTGTTCAGAGCAGCTGGGACTCGTGATTCTTCGCTTTTCATTGTATGTTTCGGGTCTAGACATCCATCATTTTGTGCGTTTCCCCCATGGTCTCTGTGGGGGAAACTGTGGAAACACCTGCATTGAAAACAAACAAACAAATAAACAAACAAAATACCGTAAATATATTTTAATAATAGGTTTCGAGTCAAGTTGGAAATGAGCATATCTGTGAATTTCCAAAATAAAGCAATACAGTGGTACCTCTGTTCTCGACCACAATCCATTCCAGTTCAAGGAGTGAATTGAAATCTGAATCGATTTTTCCCATTACGATTAATGGAAAAAGAAATAATGCGTTCCAAGCCTTAAAATAGTCTTTTGTAGGAGTGAATGTAGAGTGTCTGCTGCAGGTGCGCTGTTCCTCTATGTGTGTGGCCGCTGCATGTGGGAGGGGTTGCCGAGTGAGTGACGTCTCTCCAGAAGTGAAGAGGTGCCCGGTGCGTGTCCAGCTCTGAGCTTGGGGAATGCACAAGACGGGACAGAAAGCGCTGGGAATACACATGGAAGAGCAATAATAATGTACCAATAATACAACATTGAAAATCGTAACTTAAAATAACTGTTTGTCTGCGTTCAAAATGGGAGCTTTAGCACAATTATAGCGATAGCTACAACATTATACAACTATAGAGCACATGGACTCACTGAACTAGCAATACTTTTAAAAGTCGAATATAGTAGATTTCTGAAAACCAGAAAGCATCATCAAACACTGAAACGTACTTTTCCAAAATCTTTCGCCAGTGTCTCCCTCAGTCATTTGTTCCTTGGCAACAGCAGTCTGGGCTCCCACCCGCTAACTTCCATTGTGGTTTATGGAGTTATGTTGCGGCTGAACGTCGTAGCAGTTGTAGCGTTTGAATTTGTTGTGGCTTTTGCAGATGTGCTGTGAGTTGATGTCGTTGTGTTTCAGTGTTTACATGACTGTTTCCATGTGTACGGACTTTCAGTTTGAAATGTATGTAATGTATATAAGGTATGTAATTCTCTAAGTGCAATCTACTGCTCTAATAAAGCATAAGCTGTTGTACCAACATGCAATGTCCAGCTTCCTGTTGTGGAGTTTTCACAAACTACTAAACACATTGAAAGCCCAACTCTATTGGAAATGTCAATTTTATCTTACAAAATATTGTAATGGAAATTCATTTCCTTGCACAGAACAACTAGACATTTTACAAATGTATCTTACTGAAAACCATAATACATAATACATGTTCTCATTGCAAGCTACAAATATATGTGTATTTATCACCCAGATTTTTACTAGTCAACATAGTGGACCGTAACTGACCACTGAAATAGTTGTGAATTCATTGCCCTTATTCTGTGCATGCAGTGTTGGAGGAGGCTGCGCGACCACCAGGGCCTAAAAAGAACATTTCCCAGTGGACACAAAGACTAAAATGAGACGTTTGCCATAACATACCATTCATTTTGCACTGCATGGCAACACTAAACTAGTGTTTGCAACAATTTACATGTGTGTTAAATGGCTGTTTACAACACTACAATATGCCCACTATTTAACTAGTCGACTATCAAAATGTTTGCTAGTTGCAGCCCTGCTTTTAAGCATGAAACCCCAGGAATGGTGCACACTGAGTTTCAATGATTAATGGTGTTCCAACTTGTTGCGCTCGCATGCTGTTTTTGGAAAACTTTTGAAACTGACTAAATTACCGCTGCTTGACAAAGTTCTGCCTTTGAGTCGGTCGAGTTTCACGATGAAGAAACACCACACATGACAGTGTGTGTGTGTGTGCGGGGGGGGCATGTGTCCGTGCCAGCAAGCTTTCAGATGGCTCTTTTCATGCCTGTTTTAACCCAATAGTTGCTCACTAACCACAATTACTGTGGTTGCACTCCTTGGCTCCCGGGCAGCTGCTTAGTGATGAGTGTGGCCGCAGCTGATGCAGCAGCTCACAAGCAGAACAAAAAGCACCAAAATGCTCAAAACCAGAAAATGAGAGATTCATAGACGGATGAATTGTCAGCGGATGTGCAGCTGTTTGTGTTGGTGTGTGCGAGGGAATCTTCGGCGCTTGCATGCATAATTCTGGGACGTGACCGAAAACTGTCTTGTTAGAACGCGTCAGTAAACGGATAAAAGGGAGAGCTCCCCGCACGTGGTGAGCAGAGAAGGGATGGAGCCGCGGATCTCTTCATTCCCGAGTCGGGATGGCTGTTGAGCCGGAGATGCACTGGAAGTGTCTAAAAAAAAAATCTTTTTACCAGGGAGAACATGCTGGTCATGCTGTGAGGGGAAGAGCGGTAGAAAGCGTTTTTTAAAAGGTTCACTGATAATTTGAAGTTGACAGATGTCTGTCTCCCATGGAGCGTTTTTGAAGCTCAATATTGCAGAACAAACGTCAGCTTGTGTTCGCTCTGTGTCGGCCCTGCTGCAGTGTACTTCACATCTGTGAGTGCTACACAAAGATGCGAGGAATCATAAAGGGCCACATTGCTGAACCCAAGATTCAGTTGTCATGTGGGATATTTCACTGCTGCGATGTACTTGAGAAGGCTTTTTGATGAATGGGCAATTAGAAGCAGACGCCCTGCGCCTGCTGGCTGACAGATCTCTTTTTAATGGCACACCAGTTTCTTTGATAAAAGCTCAAATGAATCATCGATACATTGGCCCCGCAGGAGCACGCAGAGGCGGGATTTTATTGTAATTGGGTGTTTGGTGTGAAGCACTCCAGGTCTAAGTCAGTGGTGGCCACCTCAGCACAAGTCTACACGCGCGCTGGGACTCATACAGTCACTCACCTGCACAGAGGGAGTCACCAACATGAGTCTACAGAGACCAAGGGAGTAGCCCACAGGCTGTTTAAAAAAAATTCATGTAATAACCATCATATTATGTTTTATTTTGTTGGATTTGTCTTTCTTTTTTGTTATACCATTAGTTATTATTGTGAAAACTCAGCATTGAGACAAGCATTTGTGAGGAATATCATTTACCATCCATTATATATCGGGATTACAGACGTGTGTTGGTTGGTTGGTTGCTAAAATGTTAGTGACCCCTGATATATAACTTCTGGAATCAGAACCAGTGATGCCAGTGACGCGTTGCTTCGTAACGCCTTACTCTTATATCACAACCTTTTCCAGTAAGGAGTAATCTAACGTGTTACTATTTCAAACAAAGTAATCCAGTTAAAGTTACTTATCTAAGTCACCGTGCGTTACTATTGCTGCCATTGTCGGGAAGCGAAATATTAACATTCACTTTCTACCACTGCGTCCTTGCGTCGTGTGCGGGACACGCCAGTCACGTTTTCAACACGCGGGCAGCTCAAGCAGTCGGCTACATGGCTGTAAATGACAGGCGTGAGGAGGGAGATGCATGTTTCTAGCTGAAAAGACAGTCACTACTTTGAATGAGTGTCTGCTATAGATGACACATGTATTAACCCTGCAGGGTCCACCAACGCGCAGAAATCACCGGTTCAAGACAGCGAAATAAAGTCGCCTCGCAAATGTGTCGAAAGTGCAGACTCAAAAAACTACGTACCAGTTTTTTACAGTCCTCTTGAAAGGTCAAGTTAAACGACACTTATGATAGATTTTTAGACTTTTATAGATTATTTTTTTCTTTGGTGCAGGAAGAAACAGCAGTGATGTGATGTACTGATGTTGCATTTTCTCTCGAAAGTCAGTAATAAAATCGTCCTCCAGCACGACGGAGCGTAGAGGCGAGTAACAGCAGGCACTTAGTGCAACTACTGCCACCAGGTGGCCAACAGGAGACGTGACACACTGAGACTTACTAAACTTTTATACGTATGCGGCTCTCGTATGACTGAAACACA
Source organism: Synchiropus splendidus (assembly GCF_027744825.2). NCBI lineage: Eukaryota > Metazoa > Chordata > Actinopteri > Syngnathiformes > Callionymidae > Synchiropus > Synchiropus splendidus. Next base: position 14,717,368 of record NC_071346.1, on the reverse strand, counting down.
CATTGGGTTAGGGTTATGGACTTGGATATGCTGCGGAAGGAGGGACCTGTGCTAAACTGAACGCATCGCTGAAGGCTGACTTCTGCGATAACATTGGATGCAAAGGTCTCTTGAAGAGAGTCGCCTCTTGACATTTGGGAGTGAAAATGTGTTGGCTTGGAAGTCATGACACTGCTGACACATCCCTTTGAATTTTAAAGCTCTTGTAGTTCATTTATTGTAGCCGCCATGTTACTTGCGGTCTGTGTGCCAAATGTACCGAAGACCCTGTACTGCGACGGTCTGGTCTGAGTACATGTACCTTTACACCTGCTCTACAACCTGCCCTGTTCCCTGACTCAGCAATGAATCTAATGAATTAAAATGGTCATTGTTATGTGGCTTCATGAGTAGTTATTAAATATTCTCAGACTAAAAGGGCTTTTCGCAGTTGTGCACTACTGGAGTGTCAACATTTTAGTACATACAAAGACCAGTTCGTGCCAGCAACACACAGTCGCCCAAAACAACGGAAAGACGTGTAAAACAGTGCCGCCTTCCAACTCTATCTCCCAGCTTTGGCCATCTGGGCTCTCATCCTAATCTCTAAGACCACCTTGAAAAGTTCAGTACCTATTCAAATGAAATGTATCGGTTAATTCAAACTGTATTTTTTTATCTGTACGTGAGCACGATGAACAACTTCACTTCACGCCACTCCAGGTGTCGACGGTTGGATGGTCTGGTGCTTTGATTCAGTCGGTGTCCTTGGTCTGACATGATTTTGAGAGTACCGGTGTAATGTGGTATTGACAAAACACTTGTGTACATGTTTTAATAAAAACAGTGCGTGGGTTTCGCCGCAGCTGTGTCCTCTGTCTGCTGCTTTGATTGCTATTAAAGCGCACTTCAGTTACTCTGACAACTTTCGGCTCCCAAAATCGACTGTAAGATTGCACAGCTGTTTTTGTCTGCTCTTTAATCAAAAGTAGTTTCTGTCTCACTTTTCAAACGTAATTAGAGTTGGGGAGAAAAAGTCGGTGACTGTTTTTAAATGTTCAAAGACGAACCTTCAGACACTTTTGTCGGAGACAGACTAACAGATTTAAAAATGTTTTTGACTTAAACTGTACAAGTGTTGGATCGAAAAGGTTTCAGTTGGGAACTGAGTTTCATTTCTTGGTTGCCTACCTTCCATAAATGCAAAAACAGTTATGGAGAAATACTTTTATTTTCTTATGCAGCAAGTTTGTCAGTCATTACACAGTCATTACACAGTCAAAACTTTGCTGCTATCTAGCTAGCTAAGTGATGCCTGCCATAGAGTGCAGTGGAAACATGATTTAAGAGATAAATAGTCATGTGCTCAATTGGTTTCCTTTGCTTACATTTTTATTTCATAATGTGCTATTCATAATTACATATAGTTACATAGTTGGAAAGTATGAAATACACAGTATAGAAGTTGAAATGAAGTTGGACCGTGGGTATAAGTTAGTTTTCAGTTATTTGAGGAACATTTTAATGATGCTAGGCTTTATTTCCCAAAAAAAATCTCTTCTGGAAGAAGAGTTATGGAAATTAAGAAGTTTTAAAACTCGATTGATTGTTACAACTACCAGAAAACACTTCTTTAAAATATTTTTTAATTAATTCACAATTTTTTAAATCCTCTTTTTGTCCCATAACTCAAGTGGAGATGCATAATCCTATGCGAAGAGTTGCTGAATGTTCGAGTGCTGAATTGGCAGAGGCTTATTTTTTAGTGTTACAAAAAGTAACGCGACAGTAGCTTACTTCTGTAGGCTTTGCTGTCTCTTTACTCATGAAGAATCCTTTCATTTTTATTTGTCTTCCACAATGATCCGTCCATGTGACACTTGCAGATGATGCGTCTTCACTGTGATGTCGCTGTTCAAAAATACACAAAAACGAAATAGCTCCCTAGAAGACTCCAGACACTCCCTGTTGTTTTTCTGCCCTCCTCGTACGAAAGGTGCCCTCCGTGATCTAGTTGAACAGTCTGCAATGTCCAATTTTCCCCGCCGGAATGCTCCGTGTAACAGCGTTTCCAGCAGAAATTGCCGGGCGGACCTTTCACTCTCAGTCACAATGGAGGCCTGCCCGGCGTGAAGGCACTCCTGCAGATACACAGTGAATCTTATTTGCCGGATTTAGACTTCATAAACATCATTATCATCTCCCTGACCTTGGGTTGCTGCACCGTTTGGCTGTGCCCTCAATTTTGTCTGGAGCCTTGAATGGTGATGTGCATGGGCAGTCGACTTTTTTTCTGTGTGTGTTCATTTTAGTGTGTGCGGTGCATGATCTGCATCTGGGAGAGGGCAGGCGTCCAAATACGTGCACTGATTCAGTAGGATTTGCGGCGTGCTGCCTGAAACAGTCAGCATCTTCCCAGTAAACAAAGTTTTCCGAATGTTCCTGTGCCAGATTTAAATGGTGTACTACATTAGTTCAACAGCCCACACGCTCAGAATACAGATCTCTTCTTGAGTGGGCGCCAAATGGCTTCTATATTTTATGAGCCTTCTCTCGACTAACATACCATGTTGAGACTAATTATGGTGGTTGAACCCGAACACAGAAGTCGTTCATTACACCGCTGACATCACGGTCTGCTTGGCCTTTGTGCGGTGGACTTTAAGCTGAAACTTTTTGGGGGGCTTTTCACCGCTCTGTAAAGATTCTGTTCTACACATGGAAGCCTGCTGCATAGCAGAACAGCAGTGCTCACATGGGAGCACCTCGCCGTTCCTGGGAAGCAGTTTCCTCATGGCCCTGCCCTAGAAACGCCTTGACACTCACTTTTTATTTATTCCCCGCAGAGGATCATGATAAATTCTCTTTTTTCAACACTGGCTGCATAGATATTTATACCACCCCAGGGAGCTAGTTGTACTCCCAAGATTACCATCTATATAAGCCATTAATTCTGTAGAACAGTTAGAACATTGCAACAGTCATAGATTTTTTTGGAAGTTATTCTGAATCTTAATGTGCATTACAGGTGTGTCTGTTTTCTTGTCTGTTTCAAACCATGAGAATCGTTTTTACTTCTGAAATCTGAAACTGAACAATTATGCACATTTTTTATGATGTAAGGAAGTGAGAATATATATATATATATATATATATATATATATATATATATATATATATATATATATATATATATATATATATATGTTATCAGTTGAGTCAACATCCATTTAAATGTTAGCAAATGAGGGAAGGTTTTATTATGCAATTTTCTTGTGTTTTTTTTTTTTTTTTTTTTGCTGAATTTGTAGACAACACGTCAGTTTTAGCTTCCTCTTCGATGTTTTGGAAAATATGTACAAATAAACAATGATGTCAGCAATGCTTGCTACAGCAGTCTCCCTCTCAACACTGCCGTATCCTGACATGTCTATTCTAACTTTAAGCTCTGCAGCTGTTTTTCTCGTTTCACTGGAGAAAGGCAAATGATATTGACATCAATGGAAAAAGCGACTAACTTTCTACATGCAAGGCTCTCAGTCTTATTAAGAAATAAAGTGACTAAGATATTCCATGAGTTGGAGTGATACACAATTTGGCTAGTCTGTTATTGACGCGATTGTTGCTAACCGTCATCAAATGGTTCAAAATGTTCCCGATTGATTCAAATACAAATCGTAAAATGGTGACACTTCAGATGATACTTCACTTCTACCCCAAAATAGTTCCGCTGTCGGTATAGTGCTGGAGCTAACAGTGTCAAGTGCAGTTGCTTAAAGAAGACGGCATCATCAAAAGGAAACCAAGTATCTGCGAACTTGCTAGCTGCCAGCGCCAGTCAAAGATGGATGAGTAACTGTCTGGGAAGAGATTGACAGCCCTCTGATGAGGAAACTGCTGACAACAATGAGGTTCAAGGTCCATTTGATGATCAGTCACAAATCTGGGTTATCAACCCAGAACTTTGGTGGCGGATCCAATTGAGAGGTTTGAAAAATGAGACATGGCATGTGATCAGATGGAGCTCATACCACTGCAAAAGAGCTCATTCTACGTGACTTTGTTAAAGCAGCGTATCATCAAATGATAACGCGATGTGCATGACTTGAGAGTTGGCCTGGAATTGGACCGGGCAGATGGGTGGATGACACTTGTAGGCCACTGCCAGAAAGAACATAACGTGCGCGGACCGATCAGCTGACCCAAGACGCACTTTGTTATTATGTATAACGCAGCCTCTGTATGCAGACGTGTCCCGTTAGCTACATTTACTGACTGTTTTTTCTTCGTATTGAGGTGTAAAACCTTTCCTGTCTCCGCACTGGACCGTGGTAGAGTGTCACAGGGGAGGTGCTCACCCCGAGGCTGGGGCGCGAACTCCAGGGTTTGATGTCCTGTTGTCGGCTGGAGCTGAGGCGAGTCTGGGACAGAGCGTTACTTGGTTTATGACTTTGTCACAGCCAAACTGCACAGAAGCGCACATTCAGAGCTGGACACGCACCGGGCACCTCTTCACTTCTGGAGAGACGTCACTCACTCAGCAACCCCTCCCACATGCAGCGGCCTCACACATAGAGGAACAGCGCACCTGCAGCAGACACTCTACATTCACTCCTACAAAAGACTATTTTAAGGCTTGGAACGCATTGTTTCTTTTTCCATTCATTGTAATGGGAAAAATCGATTCAGATTTCCAACAAATCACTTCTCGAACGGCCGTCTGGAACGGATTGTAGTCGAGAACCGAGGTTGGATTGTACTCATCTTTGATAGACTTTGTCCTTAATTATTCAACCTAAAACCCTGACTTGCTTCTGAGAAGAAAGTGTAATTCACTTACCAACCTTTCCTGGTTGTGAGAAGACCATAGATGCAGAGGAGTCCTTACTTTGAACCCTGGACAGAATAAAGAGATGACGGAACTTGAGGTGTTCTTGTGTTCTAGAACCTGAGACAGAAGGACCACAATGATGAACAGGAGATTGGAGTGAAGTGGGTCGGTGGTGTCGGGCAGTGTCAGGCTGCCCCATGGAAGTCCTGCCCAAGCTGTTTGCTGTGGTTGCCGTGTGTTCTGTGTAGAAGCCAAGGTGGTCAATCGTCCTACAGCCCACAGCTTTTGGCCAAGTTCTGGATTGGTCTGTCACATTGGCCAATGTCCAATGACTGCACCACTTCTATGCACCCTGAGCGTGTGTATTCAGGGGCTGTATACATGGCATTTCTGTGCTGTGTCAAGGACTGCACCATATGACACACTGGTCAGGTGGAGCAGGTCCTTGCTGAGAAGCCCCGGAGCTGCAGCACAGATGACGCTGTCCACTTCAGCACTTCAGCCGACAGCTCCACTGTGACCCCGGAGACAACAAGTGAAGTGCCCCCCGGCAGGCAACTGCGTAGTTTCTTCTTGTCAGTGGCAAGGCAGGGCCGTGCGTTGAATAACTAAAATCCAAAAAAAAGTCATTTGTAGAAATGGGGTGACACCCAGGTAACCCAGTTAAAATATTTTCAAGTTGTTCTGCGGTCAGACAGTTATAGAAATACCAACAAAACACAATATCATGACCATGTAGGGATGTCAAAAGAATCCATTCTTTGTTACCTGTGAACGCTGAAAAAAACAAGATACTGTCCACCGCACAAACAGGTTTGCATCCAAGGTGGATGAATGCAGAGCCATTTTAACTTTTTTGACCTGGTGAATTACCTGAGGACAGTCATGCCGACACGTTTAAAGGTGTTTAAAGGTGAGTGAGTTTCAATACCCTGTTGTTTGTGTCATGTCATGTCGTGTTCTGCTCTGAACCTTACATTATGTTTGCAGATGGTTAGCGTAGTGTGACAATACTGTCATGTAACAAGGCATTATGGGATGCGTTATGATGGTTTCTGTGCTCACCATTTGTACTAAGCTTTATTATTTCGTTTCTCCTTGCCAGAGAAACAGAAGGAGTGTCACACACTCATTTTTGAGAGAAGAAGATATTGTGATCTGTTCAAATGAAGCCAAAAAGCTGAATATAAAAAAGTTGGCTACACATTTTGTTCTTCTTATTTGTGGACTTCAAAATGTGAACTTTGTTAAAACTGGATTTGTTCTACCAAAACTAGGTTTTTCATTGTATAAGCTGTTTTTTGTTTTATACTGGAAAAGCAAATTAAACGCTGGACAGTTGAAACTGAACTTTATTTATTTATTTATTTTGGTGGTTGCCAGTATCGAAAATCGTACAGAATCACTGGTGTTGACTGACATTTTGGTAACCTCACTTCACTGATACAGGAATATGAGTAATTCTGCAGTCCAAAAACAACTTTGCTGCGAGTGAAACCTGCATTAGACAGTTCTTATGTGAGACTACTTACCTCAAGATAGGTCACTCCAAGCATTACGTCTTGAAAACCTGACTGCTCGGACTTCATCACGGCGAAAGACGTGCCTCAGCTTCCATCTTCATAATGAAGCGTAATGAAACTGCCGAGCCTCGGAAAACCTTCACCTCAATCAGATGAAGTAACACTAAATACTTGCTGGAAATCGATTCTGTCGCGGGGTTAACAATGTATCTCTTGCAAATAACTCAGTTGCAAAGGTCACGGCATGCAAATGAAACAAGAAAACATTATCGATAATGTGTTTCACTCACACTTACTTTGAAAAACTGATAGATATTACATTCATGTCATTTTCACAGAAGGCTTCTGCTCTCTTAACCTCAGTGAAGGATCCTTTAGCTGTGGTTTAACTGTCGAAAAAAAATCGCCAGTGTTGAAAACTGGGTTAAAGGTTTTGTCACATTTGTACATGACATAATGATACATTTATTAACAATAATAGGCAGCTGGTAAAATAACATGAGAAGCAATAATAATAGTCTTCCCTTCAAAATGAATCATTTCTCAATGGCAGTGTGAAGGAAAACTGCTTTCCTTACGTGGTGGAGGTGAATGTTTTGCCACCGGTGATTTGAGGCGGTGGTTTTTCATTCCCCAACGGCCTTCTGTCTGTCTCGCTGCCGTTTGCGATCGGGCTGTGATGATGACTGCACCGCTGACTTTCAGATGACTCTGACAAATTGGCTCATAAATTTAATGGCTATTCACGTCAGAACATTTTCCTGGCTGAGATGTGTTGTGCCGGATCGGCCAATTGAAATGGTTCTGAATCTGATAATCATCTCAGTTCGAAAAGCTCTCTGTAATGCGACTGCTTTATTTTTTTTCCGGTTTCTGCGGCGCCTCTGTTGCCGGTGTCTGGTGCTCTGGTGCTCTGAAGCTCATCATCTGCTGTCACAACATCCGAAATATGTGTTAAATATATATGAGAGTGGAATTTGGTTTTCATTTTTAAACTTCTTTTTTATGTAATGTTGCGAGCAAAATCTATCTTCCTCAGTTCAGGTTCATATCAGAATCAGAATCTTGATCAGAAAACTTTATTAATCCCAAGGGAAATAGTGTTCGTAACATGCTCTGTACACAACGTATCACAAAAAATGAAAAATAAATAATATGATAAAGTGCAAAAAAAAAAAAGCGATACAAAAGAGCTTAGAAAACAATGTGCAAGAAAATGCAGTTCAAGGACAGAAAAACGTGCCAGAGAATCCTTCATGATATTTTTTTCAGGGATGAATTGTACATTTTTATTGCCACAGGAAGAAAGGACCTCCTGTGGCGCTCGGTCTTTGAGATGGGTTGTCTCAGTCTATTGGTCCATGTACTTCTGTATTGGACCAGGAGCTGGTGGCGGGGGTGGGCAAGGTTGTCCAGGATGTTCCTTAGTTTCAGTTTATATAACCTGATACTGCCCCCCACTGAGGTCCTGTAATCGCAGGGTCTTAAGGACGGGGTGCGGTTGAGTGTAAAACAAAGATGATCAGATATGCAAATTGAAGGTAATGAATTTACCCTTCGTTGTTCAAGGTTGGCTGGTGAGCAAAGCTTCCGTCCGTTGTTTGTCCTGACATTTTGTTGTGGTGTGTGTTTGTACCCAGTGGGGATTGTATTTCAGTCAGTCATGCCTGACAGATAACAGCCCACCGTGCACGTCACATCTATTATTGAAGGGACGGGGAATTGATCGGCTCCAATGGAGAATGTTGGCCTGCCTTCCCTCTTCGGTGTCTCAGTTCCTCTTTGAGCTTCGGCCACCAGTGTGCTACATGGGCGACTGGTCCAGGTCCATTTTTTTTTTTTTGTCTTTCATTGGCACTTTTTTTTTTCCGGTCTGCCCCAATTTCTCTTCTCATGAAACACCACCTTTCTTTCTTTCCCGCGAATACTCACACCCACGTTTGTCTCCATTTCCCGCTTGGCAGCATAATTTAAATTCTCATTTTCTGGCACGCTACTCTCCTGTTGAAGTAGTTGCATCCACAAACCCAACTTTATCCTCTCTTCCTGCCTCCCGGCGCTCTCTCTTCCTCTTCGCCCTCCTCATCAGCCACAACGCACGACTCAGACGCACCTTTGATCACTCCGCCTTGAAACTCTTCATCACGCCGTGTCAAGAGCGTCGTCTTTTGTTGTGCGACAATTCATTCCGTAAAGACCTGGCGATGCCAGCCAACACAGCCGGGGATTCTATTCTGCGCTGCGACTGGAGCAGCGGAAGAGGGGCTCATTTCAGATCAGTTCATCGCGGCATGATTGCCCTGTATTTATTGATAATTGCATTTCGTCATTTTTAAAGCAACGGCGTCGAAGCGGCAGTCGTGTCAACATGAGAGATGCAGCTGCTGCCGCAATTAACTTCTCAGTTTGTCTAATGAAAGGATTAATCCACCAGCAAATTGCTCGGCTTCCTTTCAAACACCAAGCTTCCATTCAGCCCTGCAACAAGTGGAAGAATGGCGGCCTGCGTGGAGTAAAATGGGACTATCTTTAACCACAGCCAAAAGCCACATTCATCTGCTTTGCATGGTGTCACATCAGTGTCTCTTCACTGCCGTGGAACAAAAGGAGCCCTTTGCCAACCGCTGTTTGATCATATCCTGAGCACAGTCGCTGCACGCGGGTGTTTTCACAGGCGGCGGAACCTCCGCCTTCAGCCGTTTTTCTTCTCTGTAGATTGAGAGCTCCGGCCCTCTACAGCTTCAGCTCTTGTCAGAATGGTTCCAAGTGGACGTCAGCAAGCCTCTAACTTCCATCAGGCAGGAAGCAAATAGCCGTCTGTGTTGTAAAAACCCGACTCTGGCAGTGTGTGAACTCCAGGAAACTATCGATAAACAGGATCAATTTTTTTTTTTTTTTCAGTGACAAGAGGCAACGCATGACAACGACCTGCTAGTGCAAAGATCCGTCGGAAATGCCAGTCATCCTCCTTATCTGGTCTGGCTATTGATCCCAGTGCTGACATTGCTGTCAACATAAGCTCCTAGATTGTAATTAGGATAGTTTTATTGAACAAGTCAACTTAACTAGCTACTGTCTCGCTGGGTAATATTTATAGACCTCTCCACACGTCTGAGCTTTGTTCGATCTGTCTTTCTTCCACGTGTCTTGGTACCAATTAACAGGACTGGTGCCATTTCCACTTGCCAAAACATTATCTTAATATATTGGTGTTGTATAAGACACACAATATATGAATATATTTCCCCACCTCAGGCACAAATCCCTAAGAATATTAACATTTTTGTTGTGACCGAGGTGGCTTGTAACGGTACAGGGTCATGCCTTTTCATCTATCACTCCATTCACATTTAATTTCCCTTCACAAAACAGAACAAAAAAAAAAAAACTTCTTTTAACAGTTCTGTAATGCATTACAGGGTGGTAAGGTCTATTGTAATGGACCCTATCTATATCCATGTCTACATCTTACATAACATTGTATGGAAACTTGCCTGCTTAAGACCCAGTGAAATACTGCAAAATAAAAAGTAAATTCCAGACTGTAGATTGCACTGGAATATTAGCCTCACCCACTAAATTTAAGAAGGAAAATAGCTCTTCTTCATACATAAGCCGCACCCTTCTATAAGCCGCGGGTGCAGTGGTGCAGTCTGCGCTGTAGAAAGGTCAGGGGTGCTTAAAAAGGCATGAGGATCACTTCTAAACTAGTTTTGAAAAGGGGGTCCAGCTTCGAGACTGACTCATGAAACAAACTTGTTAATGTTCTGAACTTGAATCCTGAACTCCTCACATCTTTTATTGACATTAAATTGCTTGAAATGGACAGTTTTCACCAGCGTGTCCGACGTTCCAATGCCACAGCTAGTCTCAACTGCTGCTTCTGGTCACTGGTCCTCCAGGAGATCAGCTCTGTTGGCAGAGTTGCAGACATGCGGGCGAAAGCTTTAAGGTAAATAAGACGCCTATGATTTCATCAGTTTGATACGATGAGGCTCAATATGTGGACAGCATGACGCTTTGAAATAATAGTTTTTGTATAAGCCACAGAGTTCAGATCGAGAGAAAAAAGTAGCGGCTTATAATCCGGAAATTATTGTAGTTGCTCTTACTGCAATGAGTCCATGGCAACCTACGTTGTTTATAATCATGCAACTTGTATCGTCAAAAAATACTGGCAACAAAAGTCCATGTATTATTGAACGTTGGTTTCATAACAACGCTCATCTCCTGATGAATACAAGCGCTCTTCACCCGAGGCTTTGATCAATCCCTGTACTTGAAGTCTCTTTTCAAAGAGCAGTGTAATCTTCCTGCAGATATAACCACTTATCCATCTGCAACCCGATCTCATCAATCATGAGGATCCAAATTTATGACTTCGCACCTTTTAAATTATGCAGAGCAATTCTCATTCTGCATGCAGGTGAAACACACCATCCTTCTTATTAACTTTGCATCTGAGCAGATGGGCCGAAATACCAGCCATCACCTTCGGTAATCGTGCGGTCTTGTTTTAATGGAATGCAACATTCACGCTGTTGTTTTTGTTTCAGTCTAGACGATAGCTACATTATGTAAACAGCCATTCAGCGCCGGTGACGGTGTTGATTGATCTGTGTGTGAAATGAAACTTTGAGGAAAGTTGGAGGAAAGGAACAGATGTTTACATCTTGGTGGTTTTCTGAATAACTGGATTCTGTTGACGCACACGCTCCGTTCTGTCTTGCCCACACTGGAAATGTGAGCTTGACTCACTTGTTGTGCGTGTGACTACTGTCAAAAGAAACAAGTAATATCCCAAGATTTCCTATTGAATTAACTCACCCAAAACTTTTATTCACTCACAAAGGTGCAGTCGCCTATTTGCGGTCCACTTCAGCTTTCTCTGGAACTTTTTGAAATTTGACAACTAGTGACGTGAGGTAGGGGATCTTGAAAAAAACGGTTTGGGCTTGCAGCAATTGGAATTCTATGTCCAAGCCACTTTCATCACACTCCTCCTGAAGACACACCCCCTGAGTTGCACAGCATCGAGTTGCTGTCATGAGAGCTGAGAGTGGCGTGGTGGGACAAATAGCAACGGTGTTCAGACATTTCAGCAACCAGTCATTTCAAAGGGGCATGTTGAAATGACTGATCTGTGTTTTTACAGATCCGTACGCACTTCACAACCATGTTTTTATGTTTGGGCCTTGAATTAATTTGTTTATTTCTTTATTCATTAATATGAAATTGCCAAAAACAACTAAACGCATCACCACAAGAAGAGAGTCATACTTACTTTGACAATGTTTTGTTGAAAGAAAAAAAAAAAATAAATAAATAAATATATATATATATATATATATATATATATATATATATATATATATATATATATATATATATATATATGTGTGTGTGTGTGTGTGTGTGTGTGTGTGTCTGTGTGTGTCTTCAAAATACAGAATTATGTTCCATATCACCTTTCAGTCTGAAGCAATTACTAGCTTCAGCTTTATCCATTTCCCTTTTCCATTATAACTGGATGGTCAGGGTTTTTTGAGATAGTGTGTGCAAATTAATTTTTAAATTACTTTTTTCATGCCTATTAATATTATTATCGTAGCATCACATAGAGTAATAATGGATGCAACTCGGCTGAGATAAGCAAATCCATCGAATGATACAAGAGGACGTGGATGTTGAATGCAGTGTTGTGACTTGAGATCATTTTGAAGCCTGATCCAAACCTTTGTTTCTCAAGGTCTGAGTGAAGAAATGAGACGTAGTCATTTGACAAGTGTCGCGAATAAACAAACCGGTTATTTTCTTTTGCTTCATTTTCTTTTATTTTCTTACCAGCAGAGATACCAGACGGCTTCAACTATTTCATGGCAATGGCAATGAAGATCTGTTCTAAGTATCCAACATGACTGCCAGCACGAAGACATGTGTTTCCAGTAAAAAAATAAACTACATAAACAATTCAGTACAAGGTGACGCACAGTACAACAAAGAAATAGACATAAATGAAATGATGACTGAAATGAGACTGTGATGACTCATGGTGAGCAAAATGATGGGCCAAAGATTTTGTCTTCATATTTCCATTGAGTTCAACAACTGCCCTACTCTGCATCGGCCACAACCCCCCCCCAGACCCATAGCGTAATATAGTATATTGAAGTTGGGAGAGTGGAATTCGGGGTCCTATACTGACAGCAGGGGCAGCCTTCATAAGCGCTTCTATGGATTAAAAAAAGATTTCCTTCCCACATAGCGTTCCAGGAGGGGGAGTTTATTGCGCGGTGCGGAGCGTGAGGAGTAACAGGAGGGGACTCTTACCTGACTCTCCTCCTTTGTGACAGAACCGAAAGTCACCATGATTGAAATGTAAGACACTCAAGACATTCCCTTGTTCAGGGATGTTTTTCACTACACAATGGCCAGGGTTTACACTACTCTGAATGTTCTTGAAATTCGTATAAAATTGAAATTCTTATTGAAATATTTTTAAGACATTGAAAGAGCTTTAGTTTCAATAAGGTGATATAAAAACTTGAATATAGCCACCATCGTGATTTGTTGTGCTATTGTCAAACTGATGCAAAATAAACAATATTTTGTTGTTTAAATGTATGTATGGATCCATCATTTGATTCAGTAATATACCAAATTCTCTCATGGACTAGATACATTTTTGTTTTTTCTTACGTGTCGCACTGAACTTGTGGTTCATTTGAAAACATAATGCATCAACATGCAACGCTGTAGGCTGCCTTTGTTGTCAGTATAGGACCCCAAAGTCCACTTTCCCAACGTCAATACATCACGGCATGGGAGTGAGGATGTGTTGTCGGGCATTATTGTTGTGAAGTGGTGCCTTTTGGAGTGAAAAACAGAGCTAAAAGAGGGGTGTGGTCTTTCCATTTCAGATCGGTTTTGGTCTTTCCATTTCAGATCGCCATAGTGTTGGAATATATTGTTTAGCTTTTGTAAATAAAACACACTGTGACTCTATTTTTCTGCTCAACAAACCAGACGTTAGATCTCAGAAGACAATGGGCTGCCATCTGCTCAGAATGGACGTGTCATTTAAATAATTTTGACTCAGCTGCTTCTTAGAATTAGGACTGTGTCCCCCGAGGCTTGCAAAAGGGTGATATTTCAAAGGGGTTACATTTCAATAAACAACAGCCAAAACATCTGAACTATAATGCAGCTCATTTGTTTACTTTCACTCGCTGTCTTCTGATAGAAAAATATGCAAGCTCATGAATCTTGATGTATCACGTCCTCGCTCGCGCCATCCATCTCTTCAGCCTCCATTCACACCAACAATAAACAGCTTGGCCCAAATGGAATCAAGATTTTGTTCTCAGTATTAGTCGAGCTGTCAGGTGTTTTCGCTCAGATACTGTGGGAGACAAATGGGATTTTTCCATCTTATCTGTGCTCTGTAGGAAGTTCAAATTTCAACACTCAATCAAACCAATGTACTGTGTCACTGGTCCAGACCGGCCCCTAATTCTTTCTCTTGCTGCAGGCAACTGCTGAGATCCGTAATTTGCATCCTAATATGCCGAGCATGCCTTGTTTTTCCCAGACTTCCTCGCCACAAACCGCTACAGAATTTGTTGTGGATCAAATGAGGAGTGATGCTTGTGGTTGTTTTCACTCTGTGGCTTTCTGTTCATGCTGGAAACACCGGGATGATTGACGGTGAATAAGCGCACGCCCTTAGAGTGTGTTAACATTATTCGTTCCTTAATGCACCGGAGCGTCATTTGAAAGGACGGCATTTCTCCTGCTCCTTTTTAACACCAGCATAAACAAACAAGATCACTTGTTAACATGTCTAATGATACAGCAGTCTCCGGGGAACAATAATACCCACTGAATAAAAACCTCATGCTCATTCAGTCGTAGAAAGTCGACATCAACACAAAATATACAAGGAGCAGAATCCACCTTGAGTCGAAATGAGTCTTCCTCCGTGACGCCCCCCTTAACATCCCTAAATCCTACACTTAATAATATCTACTTTTTGTTGCGAATGAGGACAATCTGAGGTTGTAAAATATTTCCAATCCTCTCTTCAGGATGGATTTAATCCTTTCCAAATTAGGATCTTACTTGAGGACATTCCAAGACAAACAAAATCCGCGTTTATTCCTCTGAGTTACTACGGAGTGGTGTGCCTGCAGTCACGTGGCTGGGTCAACTGTTAATCTCTTCATGTGGGCTGCATTTTATCGCGATCGTGCGTCTCACCACAAGCAATGAAAAAAAAAAAAATGCCTGCGATGAAGTGCATCTATATTCCTTGTCACAATGAATACAACAGGAATATAGATGTGTTCTTTACTTTGATGCACAGGTGACTAAGCAATTCACCACCTCTGAATATATGTATGAACACTATAGTACTAGTAGTAGTACACTATAGTAGTGCATACATGGATAGGATACAGCAGTGATGTGCTGATGAAGCTTCATGAAACAGGCTCCTCATTTTCAGATGGACCTTTCTGCTCTAAAATCTCAGGATTTGCACCACTTTTTCGTTGAAACCTCACGTCAATTTTAACTCAAGAGTGCCATCTAGTGGGCTCTGAAAATGAGGACACTGTTTCATGAAGCCTCATCAGCCCATCTCTAGGATACAGTGTGCAGCACAATACATATGTTATAGCACAATTAATACCTTAAAACCTGGGTGGAAAAGTGATTTGTCTGTTGGTTTATGATACATGAATTACCCCAATTTATTCACTTTACAACCACAGTACAAATGACACACATGCTTTTGGTTTCTTATCAACATCGTCGTAGTTCGCTGAAACTCTGGCAATGCGAGCCTCTACAAGGATGGATCAGGATACAATGAGCTGTTCTTCAACAGAATTGTTTTCAGTGACGTATGTCATAACTATAAAGTGCTCTGGGAAACCCTGCATTGACACATGGCAAGATAAACTACATATGTCTGCAGGACAGCAGGCATGGGCAAACGTATATACTGACGTTTTGGGGGCACTTGCTCATGGGAGGAAAAAAAATGGCAATTGTGCTGTAAATAAACAAAACAAAAAAAAAAAAGTCAAGCAATCGAACATATTGGAAAACAAAACTTTCAAAACCGTGGCTGTCTTGCATTGCATCTTAGTGACGTCAGAAGAGTTGCAATGTTGTAAGGATATATGGGAGGGGCTACTTGAGAGTATTGTGTTGCATGTCGGAGAATGATTCTCACAGAAACTCAAATAAAAGGCCTGTCAAATACCAAACTACATCTAAGTGGAATTACCATGAAAGAGTAGCTTCTCTCAAAGCTACTCTCTCTATTTATGCTACATTGTTTTTCAACTTATCTAAGGTCATAAAATGAAAGGGCAATTTTCTCGCAGGAGGAATAGGGTCTGGGATCTATCTATGCATGTGCCTGGACATGGGTATTTGTTGGTGTGACACCTGCATTGTTGTACGCCTCTGTCATTTGCAAAACAAACAGGTTCTGGGTTTGGTTTGCTTAGATGGCATTGCCAGTTTTAATACCTGTCCGTGTGTCTGTGGTTTGTTTTGAGTTATCAAGTCCTGCAAAGAAAGCCAGAAATTTGAGCTTCTCAAATGCAGTACTGGTGTCACTACCGGTGGAATATATGTTGTTTCATGAAACAGTGTCCTGACTTTCAGAGGCCATCAGATGGCACTATCTGTTTTAAAATGTTTGAACTTGAACAAATAGTTCAATAAAAATGTCACATTATTTTGAAACCAAGAGCGACATCTACTGGCCTCTGAAAATTCGGACAGTTTGATCAACCCTGCAGTACTGTTTCATGATACCTCATCTACCCATCACTACTGCTGAGTGAAAGTCGTCCCACCTTCAAAATACCAGGGACAACCCTGACATTTATACTATGAATGTGGTGAAACAGATGGCTGAAGAAGAAGGATTTGGACCAGCGACTTGCTTGCTATGATGCTGCAGCACAACCTCTTGCACTGGTACCATCGTCTCATAATCCTTGCAGCTTCCATGCTGCGACTGAAGTCCACATAGACTTGCCACGGGGATCTAACGTGACAGCAGCAATATGTATCAATCGCTCAATCCTTTACTTGCAAATGCAGAAACAATCGAATAGAACTAGTCACTGAAAGAGTCCATTCCGAAAGATTAGCTGTATAAATCAGAGTGAGCTCGAGGACTTTTACTTCTTTCTCCGCCTATTGATCGTTTTTAAAAGAAATGAATCGAGGGTTATTGGTCCGGCTGCCGCCAGCTGATGTTAAATAACGGCTCTCCTGTTTAAATAAGCCTCTCCATGCTCATGCACCCTTGACTCCGTTTAATTCATTATTCCTTCTTATTTAGTTGGCTATTTTTGGATCATCAGCTTATCTTCTTCATTTCACTTGCTGCTGCGGCGGAGAGAGCGCTCACTGGGTGTTACAGGTTACAACTGTGCTGCGGAGTTTCGTCAAATGCCTCAATATGCGCTTTCATCGGAGAATAACCGTGAGATTTTATTTTTGAAGGTCTGTCTTGTGCGTCCTGCTCAAACGAAATGAAGAGATATTTGAAGAGGGATTAGGCATCAGCTGGAGAACAGTTTCATAAACAGCTATTGTCTTGAGCCCAGACCCCTTAATCCATGTCATTATTAGTGTCACAGTATCACTATTTCTCTCTCAATCCCTTCTAATCTCACTTTGGAGCTCCTCCTCCTCCGTCTCCTCCAGCCGCACTCATTTTAAAGCTCAAGATTACACTACTGCCCTTCGCCGTATCGCAACCTCTTCATCTCTCACTCAAGCTTTCTCTTCACTAATCCCAGTATCTTATCGCTCGGCGTTGACTGTCTCCCAACTGTCCACCTAATTCCGTCTCTCCGTCTGTCCTGCCCCGCCGCTCCGAGCGCTGTGTTGCTGAACGCTCTCCATCCAACCCGCTGTCCCCTCCCGTTCACTGGTGTGACAGGGGATCAGCAGCTGGAAGTCTAATGGGTGCAAAGACACATTTACAGATGTGTCAGAAGTGCAGCGCCGTGGCAGGCTGTGGGTGCGGGCGACACCCCAACATGAGCTCTTTCACAGCTGAACGAGCACCCGCTCCGCGTTGTGTCTGAAAACTGAGAGAGGAGAATGTGGCAGGCGCTGACCTCGGCAGAAAGAAATTAAAGGCTGATAAATTCATTAAGCCCAACATTTTCCTGCTCCAGTGTGTTTGTTTCTTTTCTTTCTTTTTTTTTTTTTTAAATAAAAAACGTGTCCTTCACATGTTTTGAACCTCCTCTGCTTGACTTTGGCTTTGGTTTTCCTCTTCCCTTTATTGCAAGAGAGATGATCACCTGGGTAAATTCACTGTTGTAGCAGAGCTTCAAGCCCTGTCATGCTGAATGAACCCTCCTCTGTACAATGTCGGAACACAACAAGATGTAACAACTTCTTTGAAATAAGGCTGAACTCAACAACTTTTACTAGTGGGACAGATGTATTTGACAACAGCTGAGCAATAAGTAGCCATTTCACGCTGTTGTGTGACATGTTCACTGTTCACATGTATTTGTGTCGCAGGGCTCCACATTGTGCAGAGTAATACAGACACACCTCAGATATGAGGATAATCTAACAGGATAATGTTGCGTTAGGGAACAGTTAGGGAAGCATCAGGTTCAAAAACAAAGGAGGTTTTGACCAGCTTGTTTGCCCCATTGGTAAGTGAGAGTGATAAATAAATGACTAAAATAAATATTGCTCATCTGTTTCAGGAGTTTTTAACTCAACACGTACAACTGTTATTTCTCAAGGATACACAGCTTCAGAGAAAAAGGCTGGAATTCACTGAGGCTGGGCCTTGACTTCTGTTTTCAGCAGCGCAGGGGAATGTTTCAGAGTGAGATGTTTGCATCACTTATTTCAAAAGGCAAAGGACACACATTGTCTTAAAGTCTTAAACAGCATGAATCGATGGAAGTAAAGCACCACAAGACTCACCAATACCGTTTCTTTTGTTACAATATTCAATCCAAGACGAAGTTGGTGTGAAATATTCTTTTCCCGCTCCGGATCAATCTGTCGGCAGCTGTGCTCCTGCTTGATTGTGCCCACAAAGGGAGTCTCACAAACAGCGGGACTTAGTGACAGAAGTTAGTTACCTTGCTGAGAAGCTGTCGCCTTGCTGAGAATGCTCCTCATATTTTCTACCTGCAAAATATCAAGCTTCTGTTTTCCATAACTGTCAAAATAAGGAGTCATTTCAAGGCTCTTAAGAGATCGCAGCTCAGTTAAGGGGCTCTATATACTGTATGTGTACAGTGTAAAAGGGAGGTGCGTGTTGAATTATAAGTTGCTTGATGGTAGATGAGTCATGAATGGAAAGCGGAAACACTTCGGAACAGTGGTGTCCAACTCAAAGAGTTCAAGGTGCTGAGAAAAGTTTTATTGAGAAGGATGAAAGAGACAGAAATCACTGTCGTTCTGCCATTTAGTGTTAGGACTATTCAATGTTTTACTTGGACCAAAATTTAAGATTAAACTCTTGCTTGAAAATAGTCGTCACCATTCTTTGTGAAGGAGCCTTTGCTTGAAGATCGTGTTGTTTAAAGTCTACAGTAGAATTTATTTCTGGCGTACGACTCAAATTCATCATATGCCAAAGACGTTTTTCAGTTTAGAGCAGTTTAGTCTCCATAGTTAAGCTACAGCTTCAAAAATAACTGATAGCAGTCGAAGGGTTGAGAGAAGTTTTGAGTGATGTACCTGCAGCAGTGAAAGAGAAGCTTTAGTAGTGATGTGTGGTTTATGGTAGATGTGTATGATGCATGGAAACAGTAGCTCTGACACAAGGATGGCAGCGTTAGAAGTGAAACATGTCTATCAGAGGGAGCAGCTAGGGACTCAAGATTCACACGGTTTGGACTAGCGGTTTTATTTCAAATTTCAAATTGTTTTATATATATTTTGTAGTCTTTTTTTTTTTTTTTTTAAAGCTGCAATGATGATATGATGTGATAAATAAGTTTGTCTAAATTACATTATTTTGCATAGTTTTATTTTAGTTTTATGGAGTTTTTTTTTTGATAAATCTTCAACTCGGCTTGCTCCAGAACATTAGTTAGTAAGGAAGAGTTGATCAGGTTTCATGAAACAGTGTCCTGATTTTCATAGGCCTCCAGGTGGCACTGTCTGCTGTAAGATGTTTGGACTTGAATAACTAATTCAATGAAACCTCTCATCATGTCTAAACTAAAAGCGCCATCTAGTTGCCTCTGAAAACAAAGAGACTGTTTCATCAACCCTGCAGTACTGTCATGATGCCTCATCGACCCGTCACAATCTGTCTTTAGGTGTTTACATTTTGTGTTACATTTTGTGTGGTGAAGTTAGAGGTGCATCAGGTTGTTCGCTCTGACTGTGAGTGAGTGTGGGAGGATGATGTGGTCAGGTGAGTGTTGGTGCATCAGAATAGCACTGCAATTTCTAGAATGCAACCAACACAATCTATATGATCTCCTCACTTTGCAACGTTGTTCGCACGTTCAGGTCCTTCATGGCCCAATATTGTCTTATCACACACCCCTAGCTTGGACACATGAAGAAGAGAAGCAGGAAGACATGGAGAGGGCAGGTAGAGTTGTCCATAGATGACAATGGAGGATAGTTCTAGGTGACCTGCAGAAAAAAAAATGTTTGATGGGAAACAAAACAAACAACAGAGGCTCATATAGAAAACAGCAGTGTTGTTTGTGCCGTCAGGTTGATTTCCATCTCTGAGTTTGTTATTTTCCATTATTTCTGATTTCTCAAGCTTGCTGCGGGACTCACTCAAGAAATCCATCTGCAAGCCAGCCTTCCATATTAACCTGCCGTAATTCGCATCATTTTCAATGTCTGTAAATAATTTAGTTTGGTGCTCGAAGCAGGATGTTTTTAAAGTAGAATCTTTTGTGCTATAACTCTTCATGAGCCAGGTTAGCTATTGTGCTGCCACGAAACACCACCGCACTTTAACCAAGAAGTTGGCCAGAGGTTCAAAACGTTGGTGGAACATAATGTTCTGAGCAGACAAACTGTTGCATATGAATCAATATAAACGTTATTGGTTGCTTTAAAGGAGGCGATCGGTCCTTAGTTGTTTTCATTCTTGCGTTTCACCGTGAGCCGACTGAGTAAGATGCAAAAGGTTTCCAAAGCCTTATTGACCCTGGCCAAGTGAAACTGGTCCCAATTCTCCTGGAGTCCTCTGTGAATTCAGATTGATCTGCGCTTTGATTGGTGATTAGCCGGCTGCTTAATTCTATTTGTGGACTGAGCTGGAAAACAAAGTACTCCCTTGAAGCTGGCTCATTTATCCCAGTAGTTTGAAGAGCAGGGATAAAACAACAATTGGCTGTCAAGATAGGTTATCTTTGGCATAGCTTGAGAGCTTGGCGTACCAAAAAAAGGAATGGACTCCTCCAAAGAATAAGAAGAAAACTGGCGTATAGTATAGGAACAGAAGAAGGGGAAGGATTAAAAAACTATTATAGGAAGCCGGCGCTGTCCTAGATGAGAAGAGTAACCTGTGGGGAGTGATAAGAGCTGGCAGATGGATGGAGTGATAAATAGACAGATGGGTATTTAGATAGATGCTGGTCCCTGATTGGTAGATGTAGAGGTTGAGGAGATGATGGGCAGATTGGGGAGAAGATAAGGTGAAAGGCGCATGCAGAAACTTACTTGAAAGCTCACCGTTGTCTAGAGGGTTTGCGTCCCCCGTCAGTCAGCTCCTCCTCCCCCGACTCACTTTTCTGGCGTCCGCCACTACAGCACTAACAGGATGTTTTTAATAGAATTAGCCCGCTCTTGTTATCAGTGAAGCGGGCAGCCACGGAGTGAGGCGAGATTGAAACAGCGATTTCCAATTTGAGATTGTGTCTCACACACACACACACACACACACACATGTACACACACGTACACGCACACTCCTGGTGCTCAGATAGAATCAACGAATCACAGCCGCCATCTCTCACTCACTTTGTGCCTCTTTACCTTCCTCTCCCACTTCGAGGCGTGCAGGTTATTTTAGCGCCATCGCACATGCGAGCGAACATCCCCGGCAGATGCCCTTCCTCTTCCCCTGGATTCACCGGCTCCCTTTGACGGTTCATCTTCTTCACTCGGGCCCCCTGTCCCCACACCACTCTTTTTATTACTTCACTGCTTGTCCTACTCATCCCACACTCGTCCATTCCACACACCTCCTCCTCTCCTGATTCTCGCCTCCTGCGCTGCCTCCGCTTCCTCCGCCAGCACTTTCTGCCTCACCTTCTCTTTTCAGCTTGTCCCAAGTCATTCACCCCGTCCCCATGAAAGTGTCTCCTCCCCTCATTCTTCATCCTCTGCTCCCACTATTCACCGCCGGCCCTGGGGCGTTGAATCCCTTTGACTTGTCTTGTCAGGTCTTTGGATTTCTGTCTAACCTCTGGAGATATATTGTGTGTGAGTTCATGCAGTGCAGTCTTGGTCGCTTGTGGCTGTGTGCTATTGAATGTATGAGTCTGTGTTTGCGACATAGGATTGATGCTGCTGATGCTCTGTGTGTGTGGCGGATTCTAAGGTCCTTCGCCGGCTCCCCAAGGCCAGTTGGTCTTTTCTCTCTATCACAATGCCACAACTCCAGCCTTTGAAAGAGCTCGACATGAGTGCTGCCTTGCACATGGTCCACTATTGACTGTCCTTCCATTAGGTCGGCTGTTGGAGCATCTTTCAGCATTTCACCATTCTGTTTGTGCTCAGACTGTAAAACCAGTGTCAATTTGACCTCACCGCGAGTGCTATTTTGACTGACGTGTCATGGATGTCATATGAAAATCCTTCATGATTTAGTAGACAGTGACGATATCAGACAAATTGTAGCATTATAAATATTAGTAATTCAGTAATATTAGTATGTATCTTTTTGTCTTAGCCAAGAAGAATTATATTTTGGAAACATTTGGTGTTTGTTTATCAACTGAATGGATTGTTTTCAGGGTTTGTTTTACATTTTGGATTGGATTGTATGGTTGGGAGTGATGTGGTTTTGGCAGTGTTTTGAAGCATTTGTAATAAGTGACTGCCTGATGAGGCTTCATGAAACAGTGTCCTTATTTTCAGAGCCGTCTAGATGACACTCTAAAATCATAGGATTTGAACGGCCATTTCAATGAAACTTTGTGTCAATTTTAAACCACCATGTAGTGGGCTCTGAAACTGTTTCATGAAGCCTCGTCTGTCCACCACTTGCTGAAGCTGTTTTATTCTCAAAAACTGGAAAACCTCACTTTTAGAATCGCAGCTTTTGCTTAAAATTCAAATAACTTTGAATCTGTTCGCTTGATAGAACTCAGTTGAATCTGAGTTTTGAAAATGCCATCAACCTGTCGACCTGGTGGTGAACGGTCAAGGTGTTTTAAATCCAGTGAAATAATGCCTTTTTGTGTGTGAAATAAAGAGGGGAGAACATGTAGATCACACTTGATATCCGTAGGCAAACTTGGTGGGTTGGTGGGGTGCTCACATCTCAGTTGGTGGTCAAAACTGCTGATACTTATCGAAGAGTTTGTGAATTCAATCTTTCTCTTTTTCTTTTCAGTGTTTCGCATGGCAGATCACCTACGTATCTATGTGGATTAACAGCCTGGTTCTCTTTCT
Organism: Synchiropus splendidus; assembly: GCF_027744825.2. Classification (NCBI taxonomy): domain Eukaryota; kingdom Metazoa; phylum Chordata; class Actinopteri; order Syngnathiformes; family Callionymidae; genus Synchiropus; species Synchiropus splendidus. The sequence continues at coordinate 14,694,361 of NC_071346.1, read as the reverse complement.
GGTGAGCAACGATTGACGCGCACAAACACACAATGCATGAAAAAACTTCCCCATGTTTTTTTTTTTCTTTTTGAGTGAAAACTTGAATGTAGAATGCCCTTTTATTTCCCCCGCAGTGATGGTGGAACTTCTGATATTAGAGTTCCGTTCCCCTGAATTGGTTCCCATTCGTGTAACTGAGCAAAAACAACTTTTTATATATGCACAGTTGTGAGCAACTTACTGAGTGAGTTTGAGTCCCAATCTGGCCTGAATGACCTTGGAGTAATGATGGTTCGCTGTGAATTGATGATGTTTTCCTTATGACGTAGGCAGTTTGAGTCACATTGGATGTGAAACCTGGAATCAACATTTGAATAAGATGGTGTAAAGCTCACTATGGTTTGTCTTACATAGAGTCGCAGGTGCTTAGGTTGAGGTAATAAGACGTGACACTCCATGGCAGCCTGCAGGCCTGTATGATGAGACCTAGTGATGCATAGATGAGGCTTCATGACACAGTATTGAAGGGTTGATGAGGTTTCATGAAACATTCATTCATCCTCCCATCACCAACGAGTACTCACATAAATAGATTTGTCAAAATCACCCCAGAAAATAGCGCTTAAAGCTAACACAATGAGCTGGCTAGTGTTGCAGCACCACCAATAGTAAAGTCATTTTGTGGAGACTTTTAGCATCAGTGTCCTTTTTTGCTACCATTTTCTCCATTCAGAAAAGGAAAAACATTAGATCACTTGTACTATTTGTCTTCCAAACACACAATAGCACGGTACTTCTTGGTGCTCTGCTCCACTCTTCTATATGATGTGTCGACAGCTTTGAGCATAAGTGTCGTCTCTCTTAACTTTCCTACCTCTTCTGCAACACCACTTGAGTGTTCAGCTGCCACAAGCATGGATTTTCTTTGAAAGATTTTTCTTTTTATAGAGGAGAAGAAGAACTGACAAAACTTCGCACGCGTAAAAATGTGTCTATCTATGTTCCTAGATTTATTTACTGATGATCTTGTCGAAGGACTGAAGTTCATATAAGATCAAAGTGCTTCAGTCTTATGCAAAAATGGCTTTGTGTTTGTGCTGTACATTTTTTTGTCCCACTGATATGTGTTATTCATGCTATTCAGTTATGTTATTTACTATTTCCGTGCTGTCCTTGGTGTTTACAGTTTTGTGCCAGGTGGCTTCAAGGAGTCTCTCCTCTCGCGAAACCACTCACCGTAACAGACACATTCTTAGATTTAGATCACATGAGCAATATGTGGTGCCCTCTGCTTGGCCGTCTATTGAGCACGTGCTAGTGATGTGTGGATGAGGTTTCATGAAACAGTGTCCTAATTTTCAGAGGCCACCAGATGGCACTGTCTGCTGTAAAACATCACATCATTTCTAAACCAAAAGCGCCATCTAGTGCCCTTGGACACTGTTTCAGCAACCCTGCAATACTGTTTCATGATACCACATCGACCTATCACGGGCACACACAATTTAGTATGTGCAAAGTTCAGCCTCCAGCCAAGTATAGTGGTTATGAAGTCATAAAATAATGTATTCTGTCATGTATTGTCGAAGTGTTTACTTGGCAGTCGGTGAGAAAAGTACGTTTCCCACAGAGTGGATGAGCTGTGACTTGTTGCGAGGGGTCAAATATAGTAACAGACATCAGATTCTGACCTGCATGCAACACATAAACCGAGACAAACTCAATGCATATTGTTGGATAATGTCTGAATAATTCATATGCTCAACTCAGGTTATTAGTTCAGACAGAATCTCAAACTACTACGCGAGACTCATTGTTGGGTTGTGTACACCCACGTGCCCACATGAACGTGCGAAAATGAGTTGCTTTTTCCTCATTACGCCTAAAATAATATGGGGTCAAAGTCGTAGCTGGATTTAATTGATGTCAGTGAATAATAAGTGGTCGGAACAGGGTTTTAAAATTCTGCTGTCAAACATCAACGCCCACCTGCTTTCGTCTGCAGAGACACATTCAAACACTAGGTCAGGTAATACGTCGTGCCGAGTTTACGTTCCGAGCCAGGTCCCGTGCCGGATTGAAATGCATTGACATAGAAAACCATTTTTGTGGCTTAATTGCATTGGGAACTGGCGGAAGTAACTTTGGACTCCAAGGATTGCCTTGGGTGTTTTAGCAAATATGGAGAGAGTGGAGAATATTTCACAAGAGATCGGTTTCCTAGCAGTTCAAAGATGGATTCAGCGGCGCCCCAGTCTAACCTCAATTATATATCTGTATATGTTCATGAATGTTGTTTGGATTGCTTGTGAGCGCTGTGCTACACGTCAGCTTTGGACAAAAGCAGAAAAAACTGTTTCAGCCAGGAACCTAAAACCAGGATTCACTTCCTGGTTTTAGGTTCATTTAAGTTAAGGTTAGTTGGACCCTCTAAAAGTGTGAGTGAGCGCTGCGATGGACTGGCGACCTGTCCATGGTGTATTCTTGCCTCTCGCCCAATCGCCGCTGGTATAGGCTCCAGCACTCCCCGCAACCCTGAACAGGACCAAGGAGCGGTTAACTGAAGAAGGATGTATTGTTTTTTCTCACCGTGCATTGATATTTTTGACTTATAAAGTAGGGGTGGTGTTGTTAAACCAGCAACACGGGTCAAACTCAAACTCCTCTGTGGCCTGATCCAATTCTACTTGCATTTCAGGAACATGTGATGCTAAGATTTGTGGATTTATTCCTCTCCCCACTTAGCGCAGCTGTTATATCAACAGTCTCGTTTTTCTTTATTTTATCCTCAGTAGCAGCACACAAGATCAACACGTCATCTCAAACTTGTCTGCCGGTGATGCCACGTTTTATTAAAGAGATGGCAGCGCGTCAGACAAGTCAGGCCCACACTTGTAAGCTAAGATATATCTGACAGTCAATTTCATTCATGACATTTCTTCCCCCGTTCCATTCGCAACCCCCTTTTGTGCAGTCTGAGATAAACTGGCACTCCATCAGCAAGTCTGCGCCAAAAATGGGATTGATGTCAAAACTAATATGATATCGGTATTTACACCTGAACTTGGCATTCTTTCTTTTTATGTTGACATTTTGCAGCAAGTCGGTGACCTGAGACATGCTTCTGAGGCAACAAAGAAGTCATTCCCATGGAGAGGATTGAATGCTATATTTAATCTCCACAAGGAAACTGAAGTAAAGTCATTTTTATGCTGAACCAAATGTTTTTTTTGAAAAAAATAAAGTGCAGGAAGCGATCTCCCTGTTCTAATGCTGTTGGCAAGTGTGCCGCGTCACTGTACTCCAGCCAAATGAGCGTCTTCAGCGAGTGTCAGCTAGTATTCACGGATTGTACAGTTTGGTTGCAAGCCAACTCAACACATCTTGAGCTGATGATAAATCTTCACCATCAAGAAGTTTTCACTAATGTAGGAAACCGATGGTCACATCCAAAAAGTTCGACGGTGAAAACTTCAGTACAGTAAATCAAGAATTGTATGACAACCTACTTCATTTAGAAGCATTCAAAACGCTCCCTGAAAGTGAGACAAGTACGGGACGGACCAAAAAGAAAATTTGTGGCCGAAGCCAAAGCCAAATAAAATTAAAAATGCTTGGCCAAATACTGAATTTTTATATTGTAACACATTTTATACATGTTTTTGAAGGAAACTAAAACCTTTTTTCAATATATATATATATATATATATATATATATATATATATATATATATATATATATATATATATATATATGACTTCTTTTCTTAAAATTCACTATATAATAGGCTGATAATGTAAAAAGAAGCCTCTTGATAGTTTACTTTCCAACACTGTAAAAGAAACAGAAACTTCAAACGTATGTGCACCCTTTGGATCTCACGTCAAGCGTCGCCATAGCAATGGTTGGTACCAGCCGTGTTTCTTACTTGACTGCATGGTCAACAAAGAAATGTTGAAACCTGTGAGACATGGGTCAATAATCTATAAAGTCAAAATCATTTTGACTTGTGTTGAACCGGTCACCGACCAACCATGCAGTGAGCCTCGGAGTCTGTGCTGTCACAGCTGGAAGTGGAGGATTGTGTTGCCAGATTGTTTGAGAATGGTGGAGTGGGTTAACTAAATACATAAAAATATAAATATAAATATAATATATAAACATAATTCAATATATAACAGAAAAGTCTACACTTTATGTTTTATTGCAAGTGCAAATTAGAAATAAAAAAAAGAACAGAAAATAAAACACAAGTGCAGTGGTGCAATTCTTGAACATAAAATGTGTAGGAATCAAACAAAAAAATACAAGTTATGAGATTGGGAATATTGCAAATAAATGCCTTAATAAAAACAAGGTTACCGAAATGTTGACATACACGTGGACAAGCTTCATTGAAACCATGTCGATTTCAAAGCTGCTAGAGCTGCTGAAACAGTTTTACAGTCTCCCCGACCAGAACCGTAATTTCAAATTCAGATTTCTTTCCCCTTCAGCACAAACTCTATGATACATGTCACGTCCCCCATTATTCTTATTGATTTGTGCCATTCATTTTTCCCCTCTGTCTGTAAACTCCACTCCCTCTTTGGTTCAGCTTGAGGCGAAGCAGCACTGCAGTGGAAAGACAACTGTTATTTACCTTCTGGATAACTCCTCAGCATTATGGGTCACAGAGGCCTGATGATGGGCTTGGCTTATGAGGCTGCCCGGCTGTCTGGCCTGTAGTTACTAGTCATATATCCACACCACCTGGCCCTTGTTCCTTCCCTGCTGCGCCCGCTGAATCGGACCTCCAGTCAGGCTGGGCTGCTTCCCACACGGCAGCAGCCTGAGCTTTGCCCCAGCACCGCAGCATGCCTGGCTTCAGGGCAGCTGAGGGCTATGGTGCATGGATGAAAAACTATCCAGGGGTAAAACCCTCCTTGAGGTGCAGAAAGAAGCATGGGAGAGGAGTAACAAAGGCCCCCTGGAGTAATGGAAAATGGAATGGAGTCAGAGCAGTCAGCCAAGCCTGTTTCCATGCACACCAGCTCTGCACCTCAGGGCCTGACACACGATCAAACTGTGGAATCAGGGACAGCACGTTGCGAGTGCACAAACACTCATGCTCGCACCCCCATCACAGGCATGGCGCTCCCCGCAACTTTACTCCAACTTTGGCTTGTAGAGTATCACCAGCAGTGTAAAATGGCAGCGCCTGAGATCAGGCTGCGTAACAGAATGAAGGTTATAAATATTCATCAGTCAGAACGCAGCAGTGTGGAGGAGAGGCACGGACAGATCTCAGAGGGGAAGCCAGAAATTCTTTTTATTTATATCCTCCTGCTGCGTTAAAGGGTGTTATTGTGTCTTCGCGGAGTCTAACGCCGGGTTGGATCTATAAACATCTCCTGCCGTACTAAATATTTCTCTCCCACTCTTTAAAATGCGTGCTATTGTTTCGTTGCACCCAGTGTCATTTCCGATTCTTTGTGGCCTGCAGACACAACGAGACTTTAAGGCCATTTTTCCAACAGCCAGTCAATTCTAGTGACCTCCCGCGGGCGTCGGATTGTGACCCAGCACGCCGAGCCTGGAGGCTGCCGTCCTCCTCTCCCTCCTCTGAGAGCGCAGCACTTCTATCTCTCCATCTCCCTTTATCTCGAAAACACAGAGCGCCACTTTTTAATCATGCCCCCGAATTGGAGACACTTTTCCAATTAATGGAGCTGCTTTGGTGATGCACCGTGACTCTTTATAGATGTAGTGCGCCAGCGGGCCCGTGATGTATAACCACCTCGCTGGCTCAGAGTGTGAACAAGATAGCATGTGCAATGTGCATTAACAGAGAGGCTCGCACAGAGAATGAGTGACAAACGTGTCGGCCAACTGTTCGCCGTCGATGGCGAGGTCACTGGCGTGTCATTCCCTGACACGTCTCTATTCATATATAACATTTCATTTTTCAGACGACATTTCTCTCACCAAATGAAGACACACGTGGAACACCAGACCGCCTTGGCATACGCAGCTTAATATGCACGTCTCACTTTGGGTCTCCTGCTTTCTTTGCCCTCAATAATCAGTTTCTGTTTTCAACATCAATCGCACTCTGCCTCATTTCCCCCACTGAGCATCTCTGTTCTGTGTGGCTTCTGCCACTCATTAGTTCAACCTGCTGTCAGTGAACCAGCCAATCTAAGGAGGCTTGTCAGGGCAATGCATTCACACACTGTCAGAAACACAGCGAGACTGTAGCAGCACAGGAAAAGAAACATGTATACGCTGCATTCCATCAAAGAGCCAGATGCTAAACAAAAGTCAAATATGCTTTTTAACCATTGAGCCCACTCATATTTCATACATTCACTTCAAACTCTGCTGTTAAATAGGTTTCTGTAAAGGTAAAGCTTTAAAAGATGCGGTTTTAAAATATGCTTACCTTTTATCATTCAGTATGTTTGTCTTGAACTTAGTGGAGAATAGTGATGGGTCGATGAGGTTTCATGAAACAGTGTCCGAATTTTCAGAGGCTGCAAAATGTTTGGACTTGAACTAATTCAGTGGAACCTCACATGATTTCTAAACCAAGAGTGTCATGTAGAAGCCTCTGAAAATTAAAACACTGTTTCATCAACCCGGCAATACTGTTTCATGATGCTTCGTCGACCCATCACCTTTGTAGAGTAAGTTAATGCAACTTAAAGTGATTAGATAACAGTGGAAAAAAGGTAAAAAAAAAAAAAATGTGCTGAATGTTGTATTTATGCCATGACATTGTAAAAAAGTTTCTTTCTTGAATATTTTCTTTATAATACGTTATTAATGATTAAAAAACAAATTACTTGCTTATTTAGGGTAAATACTTGGTAATTATGGTGTTATGATGCTATTTCAGGGTAAAACCTAGTCAGTCTTAACAAGACAGTCATCAATACTGGCCAATATAACTTCAAATACACATATGAATAAGCAGTTTATTTACACTAATAAATGTTGCCTAGTCTAAGAGTGACATTTTTTTCCTCTTTATATAATATTCTTATATTAATAAACTACCACGAAAACTTGTAGTGATAATGTACAAGAAATATTACAGATATTACAGAATTATATGTACATTATACATTGTATTTAACAATATATATATATACATTATATTTATATATATAATACATTATACTTACATTTTTTGTCGACAAGAAATACTCTCAAAAAGTACTCCCTCAGCTGCGCTTTTCCCGGGTTGGCTTTGGAAATTTCTTCTTCCGCTCTCCAAACTTAGACGTTATACTTTCTATATAACATATAGGGATGTAATGCACTGTGCTTTCACCTCTCTGTTAGCCCCCCTGTTTTGTCAGTGCTCCATTCACATCCCACCTGTAACATAGTTCCCCATGTGCACCAGCTGGCCCTTGTTGACCAATTCAGACTACTTTCAAGTGGCACTTTCTACAAGGATTGCATTTTTTTCTACAAAAACTCGATCAAAAACATATAAGCCATGAAGTCATACTTGTATGGTTTATGTTTTTATGGTAAACATATGCAACCATAGTGCTAAATGGGCTTTAAATGCTGTTGCTACAGAAGATATAGTTCAAAATTAGAAATATCGATCGGTCAGCAATTTTTTTTCCTGGACATTTTTTTCTCCACAAAGATGATGTGAGATGGCTCTGAGAGTGTCTGATGTCATAAACACTGAAAGGACATTTAGAAATAAATAGAGGCTGTGCCAAGATGGGTGCTTTATTACAGGGCTATGTTTCCCTGTGTGTATTTATAACTCCAGTTTCCTTCCAGCTAAGAGGGGAAGCTATTACTTTCACCACTCACACACACAGTGAGGGAACAGTATCGCTCAATGTTGGTGTGTTTTATAGCTGAGAGACATCATATACCTTCTGAGTCATTTGTACTCCACCACAAATGTACGTCGCTGGCGTTTAAAAGACGGGCGTTGAACCTGAGCCCTGGCAGCACCCACAGGACGTTCACATGGCAAGCAACTTCACCCTTTTTTGTCTTCATTTTCCTTCATTTCCTGCCTTCTTGTGGCTTCATGTTAACATGTACACCCGTTCCATCGATCAGCCTGACACCCGACCTCGCTGAGTCTTCTCTGCACGAGATGTTTATGAAGTCATTTTTACTGTGTGGAGCGTTTCATGCCTTTTCCTCCCAGAAGAGAGAGCCTTTCCAACAAAGTAAAGAGGGAAATCACTTCCCTGTGGCGCAGACGGGGAAGGTTGAATGAGGATATTAACCAGGAGTAATTGAATGTAGCGGCGCTGGTTGGATCGTGGATTAGCCCGCCTCACCTGTGCACTCTCAACCTGGATCTGGTAGAATGTGAAGAGTGAAAATGTAGCTTGCTTTGAGAGGACGGTGCCACGCTGCAGTGGAAATAGTTTGACTTTGGGGGCCGAGAGCCCGCCATAGTTCACTTGGTTCATTCTTATTTATCATGAGTGACAGCTGTGGAGTTAGAAAACTCAACACCTTTCTGTGTGAGCAATGGACCTGTCTTTTTATTCACAGCTTAGAGGCCAGCAGGGCGCTTCACTCCGAGAAACACCAAAACAAGAACTTTTACCTCACTATCAGCCATTTTTTAAAATGTATTTCTTCTTCCGTTTTTTGCCAAACCAGCCAAGATGGAAACATCAGAGTCACGTAATAGCTGTGACTGTTGTGTCCAGATTCAACATTATCTTTAAGTGACAATGAAAAGGAACATCCGAAGACCAATAATTCTTTTGTGGAGTAAAATCTGAGTCAACTCTTCCCATCTCTGTCATTCCAGGTAACAATGCACACAGTGTCCTACATTCCTCAGTTGCTACCACTGTGGGGTGTTACATAACCAAAGCCACAGTTGAGTTGAAATGACAAACAGATTTTTGTAGTAACAGACTTCAGTCAGATTAAGAAGCCATGGAGACTCGGATGTATTGGTGGTTGATTTTCTGTTTCCCAGTAATGACACAACTTTTGGCAAAGTCCTTTTTACATCTGTGATGCAGTTGCAGTTCAACTGTGCTGCGCCAGTTTACACTTGATCCCTCTGATGCCTTCTGTCAGCTGGTCCTCTGAATGCGCTTGGCAAAGTCTACCAAAAAAAAAGCCTTAAAGAGGAGTAGAAAAGGAGTGAAATCCGACCATACAGCTCACACACAGAGATTGTTTTACTTTGAAAGGTAGTTGGCCTCTTTACTTGCGTGACAGTGGCTGGGCTACATTCATGCATGTGGGCTCTGGCGGCATGAAGTAGAAGCCCTGCATGGAAGACTGTGACTGTGTTACATTGATGATAATGTTTGTCTACTGCAGCACATACACACGCTTCACAAATAACTAGTTCATCTAAGCAAAAATCTTTTGGGGTTCCTTCATGGACACAAAAACAAAATGGACCACATGATACACATATATTAGCCAACAATGACTTGCTTATTTACAGCTAAGAACCAGTCAGTGAAGTGTTGTTTTCATTAAACATTTGGTGGTGTTTCTTGGGTAAAATGATTCATTTCTGGCTAATCTGCTGCTTATACACCAATAATAAGTAGTGTATTAATGGTAATATTTAGTGATGGGCTGATGAAGCTTCATGAAACAGCGCCCACTACGTTGTACTCATTGCTGTTAAAATAATAGGATTTAAACAACCAATTTAATGGAATCTTGCATCAATTTTAACGCCAGAGTGCCATCTAGTGGTCATGCAAAATTAACACTGTTTCATGAAGCCTCATTAGCCCATCACTAGTAATATTTCCTCTCTTGTCTACCGTTCACGCCTCACATCAGAAGTTTGACAACAGCGTTCACTTCATTTAATTTTTCACTAAAAGCGATTATGGGTTCATAAAAAAAGGCATGCCGTTTGTATATATATATATATACATATATATATAATGCTATTGTTACCTGTTTTTAATGTTCTTTTGACATATTATGATGAGATATTGATGTCAATAAATATAAAGCTTCAACACAGTCGATTGTAATGTCCATGTTGTGGTTAATGTAGCACCAAACAATGCCTGAGGTTTCGCCCGTACACTGTCATGTCATGGCTGGTCAGAGGGCTGCATGAGGAGTAGGGGGAGAAGGGCAGTGGGGACTTGTGAATAATTCCCTCAAGAGCTCACATAAACGCTCACATAAACATAAACATATTTCAAGGAGCAATGAAAGTAAATTTAATTCTTAAATCAATTCGGAAAAATAAGGTCCAGCTGAAAAGGCTTTTCTTAAGCAGGGCAAAAGGGCATCACTGGAGGACAAGCCTGGATGGTTGAATAACCAAATATGATAAAGTCATGTAGACCTTAGTCTGACTTACTTCTGTGGTCAATATTTAGCTTCTCAGTTTATCAGCTTTTTAAAAATGTCAAGTGAAGTTGCTGTGCTTCTGACGCTTCGCTGTCAGTCTCTATTGAGTCATTTTTCCAGTGGATGCTGGCACACAGAATAGTCCCATCTCTAGCCTGCGAGGTCAGAGCACACGATGGAGGAACCTCTCATATTGGCCAGCACAAATAATCGGCTGCACGCAAGGGAATAGAGGAGATGGAACAGAGCGGGAAAAGGAGTGGAGGAGGGGCTTAGAATTAAGTGCTCTAATGGCTCCCAGGGGAATTCCGATCACACTTGAGTAGGTACTACAGAGGAGTACAGTAGCATCAATAATCTGAGACGGGTGAGGTGGACAGGGACGGACAGAACGACAGGGATTCAAATGCAGGCGAGGGTTTGAGTCATAGCATGATCTGTGTTTCTGCAAAATCCTCAAACCAAGCCAGTTACCACAGCTTACATTGCTGTCAGTGTGTGTCCTGAATTCAAAATGCATCTGCAGCCTCAGGGGGGATTTCAGTGTCCTCACTCAAGATCTTTGCCTGAAACTCCAGGATTTTTTTTTTAACAACACACTGAGAACACGCAAAAATGTGGATCCTCATTCCATCTACCTCGGTCTTCTGCTATCATCTGCACACTCTGGATGTCTGGATCTCGTGCTGTGACTGCGATTCATTGACTTTACGCTTCTTGTTATGACTAAGGGATTCAGAGAGAATGCAACAAAAACACCTCATTTTCCAGGTTCACTCTCACGCATCTAATGGTCGTAGCCAGACAACATTGTATCTGCTCATGATACAGCTAATCGATCCCTCCTTTCTGGCTCACAGATGTCTAAATGGCTCTTCACCCTTCATTTAAGTCTTCAAATACACACTTTTTATTGGCCCTGCTACACTCAGCTGATAGTTCTGGCCAATGTGTGACAAGTTTGTCTGACAGTTTTGAGAATTTTTCTTCGTGCTTATTATAGTATATTTAATATATGGGCACCATTGGTTGCATGAGGAACATTATGGATGGTATTCCCATGTTCACTGTGGCATAGCCTCATCAATTCAGAAATCTTTTGCTTCAAGTCAGTTATGTCCTGTGTCTGTTTTTCAATACACAATATCTTTACCACAACCCCATAGAAAGAAGTCCAGTATGGTGATGTCTGGTGAACATGATGACCAAGGAGTTGGTTTAGTTTGTTTGACTGAGGAACTGACCAACTCCCTGTCATGTAGTGGAGCATCATCTCTCCATAAACAGTCTACTAGGAGTAGTCATTTTTAGAGGTGTCATAGAACAGTGTCTCTTTCTCCAACTGGATACCTGAGACACTCAAAATGTGATTGTGAACTTCGATGAACTCTGATCGCAATAGACCTTGCAAAAACACTAAAAACACTGTTTAGACTCATCTAAACCTGTGTGTAATAGTATTTTTTAAAGGTTCCATGACCTTATGTAATCATAAAATTTTATTTGATTTACCGTGACAATAAGCCACTACTTTTTTCTCGTGGTCTGAACCCTTCGGCTTATACAATGACGCGGTTAATATATGGATATTCACGTGCTAAGGAGCCTCGTGCTGCCAAAATATTGAGTCTTGTCAAACAAACAGGTGAAATCTTGAGTGTTTTTTTCACCTTAAAGTGTGCAACATGTGCTGTTTTCACCCGTGTATCTGCAGCGCCGCCATCAGAGCCAACCTCCTGGAGGACCGGAGACGAGAAGCAGCAGCTCAGACCAGTTGTGGTGTCGGAGCTTAGGACACATGGGCGAAAACAGCACATTTTTCAGATGCAAAAAAAAAAAATGGACAGAAAAACACGTTTATCATCTAAGTTTGTTTTATTTAGCCATGATATGACCAGATCACGTATTGTGTCAAGTATTCTGTCGTCCAAGTTCATGTGATAAGTAGACATTTTCATCTGGAAAAATAAAACTAAAAAACTTCAACATATAAATGAATTCAGAAGTTTTTTTTTAATCCCTTTCCTGAAGGAAGACTTTTGTAAACTGTTGAAAACTGAGATTGGACTGCGGAGAGCAGGTCTTACTCTCCAACTAGCTTCCAGCCCGACGCACATGGAAAGAGTCTTTCCACTCACTTCCTCCCCAGTGGCTTCCAATGTTTCTCTTGCCCCCCCTCGGGCTCATGCATCCATCCACCTCGTCTCTTTGTGCCACACAGAAAAACACACTTAGACAAACTCAGCATCCTGTTTGTGTGTCTGCTCATCCGCGTCTGCATCCTCCTCTGTTTTCAGATGATAGTAATAAGGCTGGTGATTGTGATGAGAAATGTTCCCGGTTGATGATCTCGCTCGTCACTGCCTGCCAGTGAGCCCGACGTGGAAGCTTCATTATAAGCAGCCGTAATAACAGCAACACTCGCCCGTCTAATTGAATGAAAAAGGCCACTGGCAGCCAGTGTTGCAGTCTGGAAGGTAAAACGGAGAATTGGAAAATAAAGTGGACACAGAGTGGGCGTCATAGTGAGGGAAAAAAAAACTGGAGAGGAAAGTAGAAGTGTGGAAAGGCAAGTAGTATAGGAGTGTGTGGAGATGAGACATGAGGTGAAGTGGAAAGTGTGAAAGGCAGTGCCCTGGAGAGTGCCCCGGAAGCCATGTAACAAAATGTGTGTGAGTGAGTGTCGACAATTAGGGCACTTTTATCGAGTCAGAGAGATTAATAAATGATTGTCTTTGAGTTGGAAAGGATGAATAATGTGAGGCTGATAAAGAATTAAAGACAAAGTGAGTGCCAAAACCGAGACGTGCGGGAAGGAAGTGCATCGGTGAGTCAAACCATGTGGAAAAATGTTTATAATTCTCTCCCTAATCCGTGAAGTTACATTTCTCCTCCGTCAGCTAACCGCTAGCTGGATGGAGCCGCTAGCCGTTAGAATTCTTAAAAAAAAAAAAAAAAAAAAATCTTCCCTCTTGAGCAGAATCTTTCCTGACTGGTGAAGTTTAAGTAAAAAGCAGTGCAACTCGTGTAATAAGCTGTCAGTTTCTTTTTGCGATCCAAGTAGACAGTTGAAAGAAACTACCCACTGTGCAGGTCCGAGGCTTTTCTTTTAGGATAGCATTTATATCCCCCAAAATACTGATACGAGGGGAACTGTGAGTGAAAGAGCTCCTCCCAGCTTCAGTGCCTTCAGGGGTCGCAGCAGTGGACCAAATAATGTGCATATTTCTGTGGGCATTTGAGTAAACCTTTTCAAGTGGTTCTTTAATTTCCACTAATGTCCAGTCTGACACTGGAAGCTCCCTCCAGTTTGATCTAGTTTTGCTGTTGAGTTTTTATTATTCATGACGCCTTGTCCACACAGATGAAAACCCTGTTTCATCTCTCTCATATACTGCTGCAATTGGGAATTCAGTGCACTCTACATCCCACTCTATGATGCCATCAACACCACAGAGAGCATGACCCTCTCTTCTTTCTGTAGTCGTGGCTTCAATCCTTGTGATTTTCTGATATGGTTTTTAAAAGATGCGAGGAGACCGATGGCAACAACGTCAGCCGGCTCATGACTCAGTTTTTAGTTTCATGACTGAGTCAAAACTCGCTCATCCTCTGACAGAAAATCTGCCTGATAGCGATGTGTGGATCGATCCTGAAATATCGATACCTCCGATAATGTAAAATCGATTCTCAAACCAAAATATCGATACTTTCGATACTTAAGTATTTTGAGGTAATTCTTAAGAGGAACACGAAGAAAAGTAACTAAACTATTGAGATCCTGTCTAGACACGCGGTTGGTGGGAACTACTTTTCACGGAAGCACGCTGCTCCGTGCCAGTCACAGTCAAGACTCGATCGCTCGCAGTACTGCGGAGTGGCCGACCGTAAGCGGAGCCAAACAACAAAGAAGCTGTGTGTGACGTCTGTCGAAAAACAGTAATATGTTGTGGCAACACAACAAACATGGTGAAACCCTTAAGGTTAAATCACGCAGTTCAATACAACACATACGGATCGATGAGGTCGAGGGAGGAGGACTGCTCAGTGTCGACTCTGTCGGAGTCATTTCATGCAGCAGGCTTGCAATATCCAGGTAAGGTACAGTAATAAATAATAAAAACAATAATATAATAATAATAAAGTAATAAATAAAGTTTGTGTATTGCTGAAATAATATCACACATCCAAACTTTAGCCTAGATTAATTCATGTAAGGATTCCTAGGTAGTTCACCATTTAAAGTAGATATTTTAAGTTATACAGTGCAAAGACAATAAAACTGCCTTGGTGAAAAATGTACTAGAAAAGATGAATAAAACACAAGTTCAGCTACCAAATATTGTATTATTTTCAATCGAACTTAAAGCGTTAAATTAATATATACATATTGAACCTAATATTGTATCGTAACGGTATCGGTAACGGCACCAGCCTGAATATCAGTCAGTATCGGATCGGAAAGGAAATCAGTGGAATCGAACATCACTACTGCCTGAGTTGTCGGTAGTCAGAATCTAACGCCTCCTTCTTCCTGCCAGACATGAATTAGGGCTGAATCATCTCCACATCCAAAGCCGCGAATCGACCTCACCACCAAACAGGACAAGTCCAGTGATCACACTAACCCCTGTATCAGTCATGTTAATAACGCTACACACATTCACACTCCACCTGCGTCGACATAAAAAGGCACAAACAAGCAAAACTGAGGCAAAATCAATCGGGAGTCTGCGCCTTAGTTTGCCGCATTGTGGGAGATGAAACGCATAAATCAGAGCCAAATCACTCGCCTCGAACAAAAAAGAAGGGGAATGCGCCTCGGGAAAGAATGGAACGTTGATGGCTGATATGGTGAAGGAGAGAGCCGACCAGGAAGGGAAGAAGAAAGAGGGAGAAATGCAGGAGGACAAACAGGTGCAATGGGCTGCACCACAGGTGGCTGTACGACAGTGAGACCGTCCCTGGTGGTGACAGCAGCTGCCTTCAATGTTTTATAGCAGGCTCCGTGGTGAGATGACTAAGAGCCACCGAGACATGTCTCACCAGCGTTCCTCCGAGAGAGAGACTTTCATTAGCCAGACCCGAGGTGAGGCGCCGAGATGGAGTCAGGGGGACATAAAAGTGGAAATGGTTCTGCAGAAAGAGGCCAAAAGAAAGTTGATACTTTACAGGGAAGTTGCGAGTGTATTTATGGCTCTCCCTTAAAATAAAAGGATGCTGTTGGGAGAATGATTTTGGGTAATGGACTTTTGATGGATGGAGGCTCAGACCTAACTGTCATGTTTGCCTAAGGATTGAACCAGGTGCAGGTGATTGCAGGCTGACAGAAGGCACGAACAACCAGATTAAATTTATAAATTTAATAGGCAAGTTACAATAAACACAGACCACGAAGACAGGAACTGAAGGTGCCGGAGTCAAAACACGAACCGGGAAATACACAGAGGGACTAGGGAAAAATCTGCAACAAAAGAGAGGTGAAATAGATTCAACCTTCAAAAACAGGGAGAACTCAAACTCGCACGAGGTCCGATCAACTAAAAGCGCTACGTGGAGGAGAACACTCAAACTCACACGAAGGGGAAAAAACCCTCACAATCGATAGATGAAAAGTGAGTTTAAGAACACTCACACGCGGTCTGGCTAAAGAACTGAGATCAAAACAGAAGTGGAGCAAGGAGGAGAAAGCGAAGCTCAGGAAGCGGCTGAAGAGAAATTCAAGCGCGCGCAGAAATCTAGAAATGTCAGAAGAACAACAAGGAATATAAGTGTTGGGAGATTTACCAAATGACACAAAGTGACCATCCAGCAGCTTGCAGTCTGGAACCCACGAGAAGATATCCGCTGATGACGGGATGAGCTCCAGCTGAGCTGCCATTAAGCTAGATGTGGAGAAGGAAACGGAAACTACAGGGGTTAACAAAACAAGAGCACGGAGAAAGACGCGGAACAGACAGAACACAAAGTGCGAATCATGACACTAATATCGGTGTCCAGTTCAATATTATCCCAGCAAGTTTAATTCTGTGCGTCACTGTTACGATGTGCGCTAGCTAGTATCACACAGCCTCTCTATGACCTGAAGGACTGCGGGCTCTTTGAAACTCTCTCCCTCTCATCCGCAGCATTCACGTATTCCCCCCCCTTCGGGCTTTACTCCTTTAAAGACCTGCATTTAAAGGAGGTGAAACGATAATGTTTTCGTCTATAAGGTCCCTCCGGTAAACACCGCAGTTAGGATCAATTCACCAGCGGCTAATGAGCAAAGTGGGGGTCTGCCTTATAATATCGCGCAATTGCTCATTGGCAAGTTTTAATTAATGAGTTTTTAAGTAAAAATCGCAAAAAAAAAAAAGTTTTTAATTGTTTTTCACTTTCAGAGCGATTTGGGGCTGGGGTAAGATCAGAGTGTTAATTATAAAGCAAAGGCTTTAAAGTGCGGAGGATTTAGACTTTTAATTAAAGGGGAGTTGGATGCGACCAACAGACTGGGTTCAATTGCCTCGCAATCCCCTCATTTCTCTTTCTATCTGCCTGTCTTACACTCCTCTGACGCTCATCCTCCTCCCTCCCCGCTCGCCGTCCGTGCCTGTTGCAGGGTGTTGCTATCAGAGAGCGGGATTAGGGACTTTTGAGAGCTGTGTTCTCCAATATGGCAGATGAGAGCTGTGCGAGGGGGGCGAGAGAGGGGGGCGAGAGGGGCGGCTCACCCATTCACTCCATTGGATTTGCAAGATTGAATTATATTCCGCTTCTGACAAATGTTCCTTTTCCGTTTGCCCCATTTTCCTGTCTCTCTTTCCTTCATCCCCTTCGTCTCCTTCTTTTCTGCTTTCCCTTAATAGTGCATCAGATTGTTTTCGTAGCTCCGCTAAATTAGACTCAAGTGATTAGTGTGGTGTGAAACGTGATTACATAGTCGAGATTTGCTGATTTGTCGAACAGATGCCCTCTACCAGCCTGACGCCGCTAGCTTGCGCTCAGCTTCCCCACAGCAGCAGACGTGACAGGTTAATTGCCTTTGATGTGGAAACACCTCCGTCGCAGCGCACGGATTATAGCATGCCACCCGTACGCCTTTAGTGGTTTGGGTTATACAGAACCTCCATATAAAGAGAGAAAAGGGATTCTTTTGGTGAACAGAAGTGACAAAGAAATTGTCCATGTATAATGCGGCTGATCGGTACGGAAGAGGAAAACACAAAAAACACATGTACAACATTTCAAACAAATTTACTTCTTCTTCGGCAAACAAATGTTTCCTGAGTTTGGAGGTGATTTCCAAGTTTCCAGTGTGTTTTCAAGGTTTTTAAATGTGTTTTCAGAGTTTAAAAATTTGTTTCCAGTGTATGCAAATTTGCAGAAGAATCGTACGGTAAGGAAGGCGACCATATTATGGACATGATCTGGGAGACGTTGCTGGAATGTTCCACTTGTACCAATTGCGGGGTTCGCCATTGGGAGTTGACTAAATGGAGAAAGATGTTCAAATTTACAATCTCTGAAAACAATTTTACCAACTCTGAAAACATATTTAGAAGCTCTGAAAACCCAAATTTGGAAATACACTTTGAAACTCAGGGAAAAATTAGTTTGCTAAATGTTGTAAATGTGTTTTGCTATTTGTAAAATTGTTCCAAGAGTTTGCGAATTTCTTTCAAAAGTTTGTCAATGTGTTTTGCACTTCTCAGCCACCGTAGGATTGGGGCTATTGAAGAAAAAAAAAAAAGCATAATTCTCACTTCTCAGTTCTCACTGAGGTTAAATTCTTATTCTTAACCTCAGAATTCTGACTTCATAGTCAGTGAGAATCGAGAAGTGAGAATTTTGCCATTTTTTTTTCGTCTAAATTCTTTGGCAATTCTAAAAAGCGAAGAAAAGATAGTGTGTATTAATTCGATGAAATGGTACGCGTTAGCAGTCCCACTGGGACTTTTGCCTGGCAACATGCACCTCCCCCCGGCGCCTCACCCTTCTCACATGAGAAACATTTTTTCACGTTTGTTTGATCACTTCTAGTTGTCTGCTCTGTCAAGCATCAGGTGAGATTGCCTTTCATCTGACGGCGTGGTGCCTCTGCCGCCAGCTCATGTTGACACACCTATTGTTGTCATTTGGATGGATCCACTTTGCTTTGACTTACTTCCTGAATGATTAGCTCTTCCCCAAGCCGAAAATAAAAACCCCACCTGGTACTGAAGGGTGCGCCGCAGGGCCTGTCCCGCTTCAGCTTGGCGGCGCCTTCACCTGGAGCTGCAGCAACTTTCTCTGCCACTTGAGATTTTCCTTGTTGAGGAGACGCGCCAATGGTATAATGCGAATGAATGAATCACAGCCGAGAATCGCCAGACCTCCTGTCGTCTCCTTCCTTCCGCCCGCGCTGCTGTGATTACGCCAATCACTGTCATTAGCATTCCCGGCAATTAATGTGATTTCTCATGCTTTGTTAAATGCATGCTAATCAGCCTGCAACCCTGATTCGCCTAAAGTTGCAGCGGCACTTAGACGCCCGCGCTTGAAATGTGGTTGACGGATCCACGCGTAATGAAGCCAGCTTGTAAGTCCTGCTCCGGAATGGTGCAGCAACCCGTACCTCTTCCTTGGGGAACAGCCCGTATCACTCCCCCTGAAGAGTGATACGCAGTTCATACTTCCTGCGCTCACGTTTCCATTTCCCTCCACGGTGAAGGGAAGTGTATCGGGGAGTGAAACTGGGATGAACCACAATCTCCCCCTTCATCCATCTCTATCTTTCGAACTTTGTTGCTTTTCATTACGTGTATGCGCTTCTTATCTTTTTATCCTGATGTCCTTAATCTCTATCTTCCTGCCAGTTGTCCCTAACTACCTTTCCTCTCTGCTTTCATTTCCCTCCTTCTATTGGGGCCTCATCCTTGGCTCTACCTTTATTTTTGTTTTTTTTCAATTTGCGCACTACGTACCACTGATAACCTTTGTGAACTGAAGGGGTGACCCTAACTACATAAACCATTCCTGGTCCAAACAAAGACAATTCATTTTATCACTTAAAAAAACGCAGCTAAATACCACGGAAATCTGAAATATTCTTCGAATTGAAAGTGTGTAGATTGAATCTGAGTCCGGCATTTTGCAGCCTGGGGTTTACATGCAGCAGCTCAGTGGACCTCCACACTAGTGATGGGAATGATGGCACTTTTAGGAGAGAGATTCCCCTATACTTACTGTATTTCCTGATGCGGTTGTAGGGAGCGTGAGCCTATGTCTGCTGTTAGGAGTGAGAGGACTCCGTGCTACTCAGTGTAAGGTGGGAAATAAATACATTTAATTTAATGAATTCCCAATGAACCCAATGTGCCACGTTGCGTATTCATTGTGGCTAGTGCACGAAATATATAAACCAGTCCATACCAATGAATTGCGTTGGACTTTTTGTCATGGCATGGTTGAGAAGGCTTATAATGTCACCGTCTGGTACAACAGCGCCACCTCCAGGGACAAGAGCAGACTGCAGCGCATCATACGTTCTGCTGAGAAGGTGATTGGTTGCAGCCTGCCACCTCTTCATGACCTGTATGCCTCTAGGACCCAGAGACGTGCAGGTCGGATCAGAGCCGACCCTTCTCACCCTGGACATGTTGTTCCTCTTCCCTCTGGCAGGAGGCTACGGTCCATCCAGACCAGAACCTCCCGTCACAGGAACAGCTTCTTTCCCTCGGCCGTCAGACTGTTAAATTCATGAACAGCCTTGTTGTAATGTTATTTTATTTATTTTATTTTATTTGTTTTTTGTTGCACTTTATTCCAAGGCACTTTCCTAGTCAGTGGGCTCCCCACTGACCATAGCAATAAATTTGATTCTGATTCTGATTCTGATTCTGGTGAAACTAAATAAATAAAAGTGTCATCGAGTCTATGAAAGATACTGAAGAAAATCTCAGATTAATCTTTTGATTTAAAAACAAACAAACAAAAAACAAACTGAGATTAAAACTGTCTGTATGGTCTGGCAAGCAATTTAAATTAAAATGAGTGATTTTTAAAAATGGAAAATTAAAAAAGAAAATGTTTTTTTAATAACAAAATATGTCTTTTTCCTTTCACATTAGCCTCATGAGAGCCAGGTAAGTTAATGCAGGGGTAGCCCCTGTGCTGCACTTCTGCCCTAGAGTCATGTTTTTCTATAATTTTCGGCACTTTTGTTTTTGTAAATTATGTCTCACAGGACACATTATTCATCCCGTAGAGGGGATTGAAAGGTTATACCACTGAGGAACAGTGCTATATTTTAAATCTTTTCTTTAAACTCAAATATTATACATGAATGTTCAGATACTACAGAAGCCAAACAAAGAGGCAACTACAATCCAGAATCCCCTGAGCTTCTGCTCTTATGTTCCATGCTCTGCAGCACTTTGTTAGAAGTCTGTCTGTGCGATAGAAGATGCTGAAGCTGTCTTTGGTCCTGCAGTTAATGCGTTTTATTTTCTCCTGTTTCACGCTGGGCTTCTTTATTTGGGGAGTTTGTCAAAGTCACTTCACTCAATATTGAGGACCACCTGCTTATAACATTATCTGCTGCATCACCTGCATGTGGTGGTTCAGCCCTGGCCTGTGTGTGCGAACAAAGTATTCAACTAGTTTACATTAAATACGTGAACATAAATCTAAACTCTGTGATGTGTTTTCCACTTGTTTCAAGGTTTGAACTTCATTTTATCCCTAGTGCATGGCGTTCCATAGGGAGGGGTTGGGGTTAGGATAGTTCAATGTCACCTGGTTTACCAACCCATCCTCACTCCCCTGGTGTAATACATGGACTTTTGACGCCTTCCCTTTTGCACGTCGCTGCGTAGGCATCTCAATGGTGCAAAAACATTTTCCAATATCAATATACGGTAGTACAGGGGTGAGGATAGGTTGTGTGTGGCTCTTGGCATTATACCAAGTAATATACAATACATACCAAGTGACACAATGGAGTACCCTGAAAATAGTGCCACCCCTTGGCTTCACCCAACCCTCCGCCTTTCCTTGACAGCACATGATGCGCAGGAACAAGGCTTACTTATGTGTCTATCTGGGACACAAAAATGCAAAAACCTGCAACTGAAAATAGTGACTATCCAATGCTTTGTAAGTGAGAATTTGGCCTCTACCTTTCAAGAAAGCAAGGACTTTAAGTGAAGCACTGTTCTCCTTCCTGCCATCCGGCAGACGGTTCCGTAGCATCCGATGCAGAACCACCAGATTCTGGAGTAGTTTCGTTCCTGGTACTGTCAGGCTGCTGAATGTTAGACAGTAGCTGCAATACTGTTTATTTGTACATCATCTGGACTAGCATTTATCTAACATTTATTTATTTATGGTTTTGTTTTTGGAAACTGGAGGCCTCAGACCGAAATTTCGTTGCCATAATATAGTGATACGTTTTTGTGCAATGACAATAAAGAAAGTCTAAGTCTAAGTCTATAATCTCTTAAATGCTTAAAAGGAATGTTGGGTACTTTCTTGTTTTATTCGTATATTTCACATTGAAACAACACAAAATCCACAAAACATTACATAACAGGACTTCAGTTTTGACCAACAAGGTGCAGAAGAATATGTGAACTGGCTTATTAACTTCAAAGAGCTGAGTTCTCTGAGGGTGGTAGCTGGCCATTTTCTGCACCAGGGAGCCCTAATTTGTCCAGCAATCTCACCACATATTCACCGTCTAGCAGACACGTGATACACTCATGCAGTGAAAATAGAAAAGCAGTTTTATAACATCATGGCCTGCGGTAAGTTACTGAACTTCTTGGCTTTAGAATAAAAAAAACAAAAAAAGAGTTGTGCAGTTATCTTCTCAAAGTCTGACCTCATTGGCCTCTAATAGTGTTCCAGCACAATTTCCTCCCGCTTTTTTTTTTTTTGTCCAATCCTCAAGGCTTACTTGATAGAGCCAGGATAGCATTCATCATGATAATGCTGCTGTTGTAATGAGAAATGTTGGAATTAATATTCATTTGTCGCTTTGGATCAGCTGGGACTTTTAAAATGTAAATAAGTGTACTGCGGCAGAGTTGCTGATGTGGGCTGCAAGAGCCTCATCGAAGTACAGTTCAGAGCAAAAGTACATGCTGTAACTGAAACTTGGTGAGTCACTGAAGCGTTTAGTGAACTGTTTGAATGGCGTTATGAAGATCTTAACTCCGTGTCAGATCCGCACATGGACCACTGGGAGCCATTTTCCCTCACAACTACTTGCAGCTAAGTATTTCAGCGAATTAAGTCAGGGAGGTTTTATGGAGATTTTTTGAGAGGAAAAAAACAGCATATTTAGATTTTTGAAATGGCACCCAATTATCTTGTTGGTTGCTCATGCACTGCATTTGTTGCCTTGCCACATCCCTGAGCTCAGCCTGTGCTTTTAACTGTAATGTTCCGCTGAGGTTTGGAAGTTGAATGTGACATCAGGTGCGAATGGAATGAAATGAGCGTTTCCACCCCACGCGGCTTTCATGCGCGCCACTGTTTGTGGTTGAGAATTAGAACACCAAATTGCACATGATGCATTTCTGATCACAACACTGAGTGTCGCGCCGATGTGAGAATGGAAAGGAAAGAACTCCTCTGATCTCTGCGGTGTTCTCGAAGTGGAGAGGATGTGCTGGTGGACTTTAGCTGGGCCTTTACCTCTGCCGTTTTTAATTCCTCTCAGTGTGACCGTGGTGAGCTCTGCTGCTGTTGTCGATGGCTGATAAGTGCTCTTCCTGCTGCCCTTCAGCTCTGGTGGAAAAATCCTTCTAAATGCAAACAGAAAAAAGTGAAATGTTTTACATATGTGGAAAATAGAATTTAGAATTTGGTAGTTATGTCTTACTACCATTGGGACTGTATCGTTTTGTTTTTATTTTCTGCATTATTATTTTTATTTTTCTGTATTAAATATTTTTATATAACATAATTGAGATGTGTCTTTTTAAAATAAAGCTTTATTTTTATTTTCCCATTATGCAGTAGTTTTATTACATGCAGCACTTTCTTGTCCCTTGCATTGGCTTGCGCTTATGGACATGAATCTATCAGCCTTTTTGTCATATACAAAATTCAGTTCCTCCAGTTCCTTCATGTTTGTGAGAGGTCTCCTCATCCAGCTATCATGGATGCAAAAGCAACTGCTTTTTTGACTGGTTGACTGGTAATATTGAGGTCTTTTACTCCAAGTAAGACGTCAGATGAATACGTTAATTACATATGTCTCATTGACTGTATTTTTATCCAAGTTTGGACGGGCTCAGAAGTGTGACTTAGAGAGTCAACTCAAGTAGTCCATGTCTTGCACACGTAGATGATGAATGTACTCTGTCATGAAAAGGCTGCCACATCTCATCTGCTATTCCTTGTCCCAAATCAACCTCCCAGTGGGACCTGATGGTGGTGAGAAGGGGAGCATGCACATTTAAAACACTTGGTGGAATGTTAATCTAAACACATTTTACACGATACTTTTGCAGTTACTTTATATTCCCCGTCTGAGATTACTGACTGAATGACTCAAATATCAATGAAAAGACTGTTACAAATATTTACACCCACATATCGATGCTTTCCTCCACACCATACAGTATGTGTTGTTTCACTGTGTTTTGTTTTAGGCAAAGCACTTTGATGTTGAAAGGACTCCTTTCGCTGCGTCTACTAGTATGTGTCACTTGGTATATAAGGCGCTTTAAATGACAATGAGTTCAGTCAGTAAGGAGAGCAGTCATATCAGGTGCTATATATACCAAGTGACATCTGTTTTGAAGTAGAGATACTCCAGATCGACTCCACTGAAAATACTACCATATGCATCAACAAGGCTGACTTTGGCATCAACACAGGATGCAAAGGTCACTTGAAGATAGTTAATGTCTTGAGGGTGAGAATGGGTTGAATATCCTGCGGTCAGAACTATAGTCATCACCAAACTGAGAGAGAACACATGTAGAGAACGAGGGAAGCAATAACCTGAAAGAGAATAGATGTGGCGATTTGAAACACGCAAGAAAAAATAATAATATATACTCACGGCGGTCATTGCCCGGTCGTGGAGAACTACACAGTAAATTAAACTTACCACAGAAAGTAATAATGCTGTGGTCAGGATGCACTTGCTGGAGACAGGATAAATAAAGGAGAGAAACAGAAGAGGCGAGACAGTCAACAATAGTGTATGCAATTTTACGAACAAACAACCAGAGATCTGATTGTGAAACAAGTAAACTATGAGGCCTTTCTGACCAACACGGTTTTGGTACTAGAACTGCTACTGTTATCCGTAATACAAACCTGCTTGGGATGACACTTAAAGTGTTACTAACGCTGAAGTGAATAACCGACCTGTGAAATTACAAGTGACGCCAATATTTTGACAACGTTGTTGCTTAACTGACAGCATTTGTTTTCATCCAACCTTAAGACTTATGATGAGGAGGCATAGCGGACTGGTAATGGATCAATGAGGTATCATGAAACAATACTGCAGGGTTAGTGAAACGTTGTCTGAATTTTCAGAGGCCACTAGATGGCGCTCTTGCTTGAGAAATGTTGTGAGGTTTCAACGAATAAGTTGTTCAAGTCCAAACATTTCCCAGCAGACAGTGCCACCTGGTGGCCGCTGAAAATCGGGACACTGTTTCATGAACCCACATGAACCTTCAATACTATATCACGAAACCTCATTGACCCATCACTAGTTCCAGCCTTACACCAAGCTCCCAAGCATAAGGGGACAAGTGAGGGAAATGAAACCAAACTTAAAGCAGACTATGACATCTCGTTGTTGTCCTCTTGCCCTGTTGGGCGATACTGCTTCAAGACTAGAGAGGATGGTTCGGGTGATGGTCTGATCACCACCTTTACTATGTGTGAATGCCAACTGAAAACAAGGCTGTGTGTCTGGTGGACCTTTGTTCTTGAAGTTTTAAACATTTTTAATTCAAGAAACTCTCAATAATGATATTAGTCGACACAGTGTTGAGACTGGTATTGGTTTTAGACTGAGACCAGACGAGTTGACAGAAGCGGCCGTCGGACTAGCTGGTTCTTCTCTACCACCATGTGGCCCCTGCGATTGGTGGAAGTTTGAGACGAGACATTTCATTTACGCTTCTACCTCTTTCTTGGGATACAGAGCCCAATTTGTTTGACATGTACAAGGCTGATGGCTTAAAAGAAGCATATCCAGCAGTGGTTGGCGTTACAAGCCTGAGTCCAGGGAGGCTTTTAAGGAGCAAGTGGTAGAAAGTGAGCAAGAGTGTGAGTAAGTGAGACACTTTGCCAAAGCAGAAGTGACCTGCAGTAGGTTCACGTCACAGAGCAGAATGAGATAAGACATGTGAGGAGAGTGGAGGCGAACTGAGCGAGAACAGGGATTAGAAAAGCGGCTGGCAAAGATGATCTGGAGAAGAGAGATGAGAAGAAAGAAGGAGGTGAACCAAAGGAGAAGGGAGGTACAAAGATTGATGAGGAAGAGTGAGAAACTAATTCTCACTTCACTCTGGGCTGGAAGATTAAGAAAGATTAGAGATATATAGAGAGCAGGAGAGAGAGAGAGATGGTGAAGGAGAGAGGGAGAGATGGGGTGATAACTTCCACCACATGCCACAGAAAGATCTCTGAATGCTTAATACCACAAGAGAGAACAAGTGAGAGAAAGAATGGGAGATTATGAAACAGTGTGGCACCCAGGGCTGAAAGCAGTGAAAGAGGGACAGAAACAAAGAGCTGGAGTGACAAGACGATGGATAGATAAGGATGGGAGCAATTCAGGCACAGAGGGGTGCTAATGGTTGCAGTCCATGAGCATATAAATGTCCTATATATATATATATTAAAGGCCATTTCTTTCAGTCTGCGGTAATCCGTGCCACTGGGAGAGCAGATAGTAAATTCAGGTCATCTATATACTTTTCCACGAACCCGTGCGCCGAGACTTCCCATTGGGATTGATTTTCTTATACTTCTTGCTGGTAGTTTTGCATTCTGTTCATTGTCTTGCCAAAAAAAAAGGAGCCTATTTTCCTTCCCTTGCCATTCTATTTATTCACTCTTTTGATTGCTGCTGCAAAAGCTATAGCCGCCGTACATTTTTAAGGAGACAGACTTCAGCCAGGGAATACAGGAGCGCTACGCAGCGCTGCGCATTATGCACACGTACATAGGCAGGCGCACGTGTGTTCTCTGACAAATGTTCACCAGCTTTTTGGTGACACTCGAGCTGCAACAGGAGTTCCAATAGGGAGATAAAAAAAAAAAAAAACAGGGGAGTGGAATAGGGGAGAGCTGAAGTGGTAGACTCAATCCGTCATGCAGGATTACATTGTAAGCCTCTCCATGGCCGTAGATGAGGATTTTAAGGGAGAAACACTGGGTTTTTCGGAACACGGCCGACCCTACTCTCGCTCGCCCATATTAAATACAAAGAGTTTGCTGCAGGGCTCTTGTTGCTGTCGCCAGTCATGCCAATCACCGGAGCCAAGAAAAAATACGTTCAATTTGAAGGTGACCCAACTCTTGCCACTAAACCCGCTCCCATGGTGTAATACATTGACGTTGGAAAAGTGAACTTTTGCATCCTTCCATGTTGCATGTTATCCCCCTGGAGTATGTAGCTCTTTGCAGCCATCAAACATTTTTTCCCACTTGATTCTATATACCTCTGTTTCAGGTCATCTAGGATTGAGCGCAGAGCAACCAACAAATGTGACAATGTCATTGCTTCCAGAATATAAAAGAGCCTTTGTGTTTGACTTTAGGGGGGTCAATAATGTACACAAGGCTGGACTGAAGTTTTGTTTGGATCAGAATAATGTGGAAAAACTATGGAGACTATGGTTTGCTGGGATAATAGTTTTACTTTTGAAATTGAATAATTTTACTGGTGTACAATAGTTGGTGACATGAGATCAAACTGATACCACACTTCTCCATAGTTTCTGTGATACGGTGATGAAAGCAGCTCCCTCTAACTTCTCAATAAACAGTTACTCTTCACCTTTTTTGGGACGCATTCACCAAGCATCACTTCATAACACATGAGGGCGTCTGAATCATTTGGCCCATCACTAATAATCTAATAATCATGAACCCCTCTAGTGGTCCATCAATTCAGACATGACACCATGCCTGAGATTTGAGTCTTCCTGGACTGCTGATGGGGACTGGTGTCAAGGCAGCGTGCACATTTGAAGTTACTGGCGAGGGATATGAAGAGGGCATTTAGACACACTCTGTGGTTTATCCTGAATGGATTACAGCTATTGGATTCTTGTTGCCCAAGAGAACCTTTAACTCCTCAGCAGAGGGCGGTAGTTTGGGTCTGAGGCCATAGGGGATGTCTGTGGTACGAATGGAGATGTAGAGACTCAAGAGAGACTCAAGAACAGAAACACCAGTTTGACCACCGGAAAAATGAGTCACCGTCTTTGGGTGAGAGTCCAACATCTCAGTCCATACTTCTACCTCTTTGTCTGGCTTTCTGCATGATCCATGACAACCAGTCGGCCTCCAACACCTTCTCCTATCTACATTGTCCTTCTGACTGACGGCAAGGATCCTTGTATCTCCATTTCCATTGGTCTTCTTCCAATGTGTCCCCTGCACTCTCCTCATGTATGTCTGAATCCAACTCCAAAATCAAGGGGAGAGTAAAAGGTGGCATTACGGCAGAAGACTAGGTTGCAAGAGAAATACAAAAAGACTAACCAGGCACATGGAGGAAGGTCCCTCTTCAGTGCACCGGTGTTGATTCGGGGAATTCAGCAGGAGCCATTGGATTCCTGCAGATGACAAGCCAAGCCACGTCTCTGTCAGCAGTAGAAAAGTCAGAAAAGCAGCTAGCCTTTGAAATAAGAGTAGAGAAACAGAACATAGCATCAATGCAGTTGAAAGACTATTTTTGCTGATGCCAATAGGAAGGGGGGAAATTCATAAGTGATGGACAGAATGAGGATCTGGACTGACCTCTACAGAGCAACACTATTGACAAAGCACTGAGGTTGCACTGTGACACAAATTGACATCTGCTATTGACACAATAATATAGCAGTATTACGTTACAACAGCATTAGTAGCAGGACAGAGGGTGCTTAGTACATTATTTGTAGTACTGTCCAAAACATGTCATCTGCAGTTGAGTGCAAGGTTCCGTTTATTCCATTTATTTTTTCCTCAACGAAAAACAATATCTAAAGAGGTACATTTAAAAATAAATAAATTAATTAATTAAAAAAAAAAAAAAAAAAAAAAAAAATATATATATATATATATATATATATATATTATTTATTTTTTTAAATTTTATTAATCTTACTATTATTTTTTCTTTTTGTATTTATTTTGTATTTTTGTACTGTGTGCCACATCTTTCCAATGTGGTGCTGGAGCCTCCTCCAAACATTGCCCAGCTGGAATGCACCCTGCTGAAGAAAAAGAAATCACCCTGGAAATCTAAGACCGCCAAACTTTGATCTCCTGCGTTGTCCTGGAACACACCAGAGAGCAGCTGCAGAAATCCTCCTTCTCTCTACACCCACAGACTTCTTGTTCTTCAGCCAATACAGAGGAGGGTCCCAATAAGAACATTGCTGACACAAATGGAAAGCAAAGAAATACGAGCACGTATGAAGGTCGAGTTGTACTTTCTATAGCTATGTTGTGGGACATAGTAATGAACAAACTGTTCCCTTTAAATTTAAGTCCGCCATGCTCCTCAAGTCTGCTTTAAAAAGTGATAAACGTCCCTGAATACGGTGTGAAAAGGGAATGGCTTTAAGATCAGACAGATGGGAGAAAGGTGTAGTCACCAGAGTGGGAAGTGCAGCCGTCACTCAATGTAAAAACCGGAGATGGAAGCATGAAAGTCATACAAAGAATGAGGAGGGTGAGGAGGAGCAGTGGATGTATGCTAATGAAGCTGAGACACCAAAAAAAGAAAAAGCTGGATTAAATACTGTGACAGTACTGGCTTCCAGGCCTGTATGTGCTCACTGCCGACACAGCAGAGGTGTGAACGCCGCAGCAGAGAAATATTCAAAGAGAGGTGGTTCTGTCACCAAGCCGACAGCGTTCAGGGTTAAACAGACAGATTCATGTGGAAGCGTAGATCAAATATTCACCGCAACCTTTCCAAGTCATGCACAGGTCGGGACCGCTGCGTCTTATTTTGACCTTGGGTCAGTTGTATTAGCTTTTTGATAGATTGTCCCAAATGCCCCCGACATTTTCGTGTCACTGGCCGGTCAGGCTGGTTAGTCATCCCGGGGGATGGTCTACAGGTTGTCCACATACCTCAGGTTCTCAGCGCCAACAAAAAAAGGAAGCAAGAAGTGAAGGAGTTGGCATGACTCTATTGAAGTCTTTGTTTTATCACAATTTGAACAACTACATATTGAGAAATTACATCTGACTGAGCATCAAATGAAAGGTCCATACAAGAGCCTTCTGACCATGCGCTGCGTTTATTTTGTCCCTGTTTCTGCATGACCAAACGGAGCAGTACCACCGGACACCATGGGGACAGTGTTACTACCCAATACGGAGCTCTGATGAGACTCGAGGAAGACAGCCTCAGTTTCCTCTTTTGTGCAAGAGGGACATTATCAATACTTCTTCCACAGTTGCTATGTTAGTCGTGGAGTTTGTCATGGTCTTAAACTGTTGACGCCCCCCTGGTGGATATATTGTAGGACACCATTACCAACGTAAAGAAAGCATGGAAGTATATGGTCAGTGACGGCTACATTTTCAGATGCAAAAGGAGCATAAAGGGGCCTTTAAGGCAACATGCTGACTGACCCCGCTGCACAGCAAAATCTGGGTGCAAAACCAAGCTTCATCACCACCAAAACGGTATTTAAAGTTTAAAGCATTTAACTGTATTCCATGTCAATTCTGTTTCTTGAGTGCCTTTTTTTTGCCTCTGAATGAAGCATTACAGAGCGAACACAGTTGTGACATTTTCACACTCATACAAATGGCCAATTGTGAAAATTCCTTTGCGTATAGATGCCAATTTTGTTAAGCTTCATGTTTCTGTGTGATTTGTGGCTGAAATTAAATACGTGAATGGAATTGCTGTGTAGAAATCACAGAAAATGGCCTCTGTCACATCCCAGGTACCATGGGGAATGTAAACGTTGGTTAATATTCCCTGTGAGTTTGGTTTATGGCTTTAATACTGGTCTCATTCCACCCTCCAAGGTGGTTATGTTTACAACAGCATTGGCTTGTCTGTGTTCAAAATGGCATGAAAAGTAATGGATGGAAGGAAGAGGCAATGGGAGTGATCCAGATCATTGCTTGGATCCAGGATTTTTTTTATTATTTTGGTCATGCCCCTGACATGGGGGCTAATGTTCCTGTTATTTTCCTTTATATTTTCTTAATAATCTTATTTCATATGCTCACAGAGCCATAGCATAGAGGTTTTATCATAACACACAGTTCATTCTCACATTATCCATTTAGTAGTGTTGCCTCAGTGAGGTTTCATGAAACAGTAGTGCAGGGTGCAGAGATCACTAGATGGCGCTCTTGGTTAGAAATGATGTGAGGTTTCATTGAATTAGTTGTTCAAGTCATTTTACAGAAGACAGTGCCATCTTGTGGCCTATGAATATCAGGACTGTTTCATGAAGCCTCATCAACCTTTCAATACTGTGTCATGAAACCTCACCTGCCCATCACTATCATTTAGCAACCAACATTATTACTTCTGCCAAGGAGGCTTGTCTGTCTGTGATCAAAACAAGTTTATGGATGGATTTAGATGAAGTAGGGTGAGGAACAAAAGATTCCATTTGGGAGGATTTGAAAAAAAAATAAAATTCTTAATGAACAATTTCCAAAGTGGGAAAATAAGAATATTAATGTGGGAAAATCCCATATTGCTAATGAATTGCAAAGTAGAGTGTGGCATTTTCAACAATGGAATTATGGACATTTGCATATTTATTTAAAGTCAGTGTTTTAGTGTGTCAGATTACCGTCGCGATCCAGGAATTTTTATTCTATATTGCGCTTGGTGGAGGTTTTCACTTTGTGTCTTTCCAGTTTAATATGATGGTAACAAGGTGTCAAAGGAAGAACATTTTTGGTGCCACGTTCTGTGGATGTTGTGGGGTGATCTTTTAGGAAACAGATGTTGTACTCAAAAACGTTGTTGTCTAGCATGATGAACGCTCCCATAGCAACATTCATTCTACATAAAGCTAGTGACAGACTGATGAGGCTTTCTTATTTTCAGAGCCCAAGAGATGGCACTCACTGCCCTAAAATCCTCGGATTTTGTCGACTGTTTCAATTTAACATCACATTAATTTTAACCCAGAAGTGCCATCTAGTGTCTTAAAACACGACACTGCTTCATGAAGCCTCATCTGCCCATCACTAGTTATAAGTATGGAATTTAGGCGTCAAACAATAAACATTCTTTTCCTGAAATTATCGCATGATGTTGCGTGTAGGGCTGGGTTTAACGATTATTTTTGTAATCGATTAATCTAGAAAATAGTTTTTCGATGCATCGATTAATCCAGCGGTTCATTTTTAAATACGATTCAATTCAATTTCGATTCGATTATCAATTATCTCTCCATAATTTGATTAATTGATCGCCATGAATTAAACAGAAATTTCTTCTTTCCAATATATTTTATTCATTGTATTGAACAATACAAAAGTGCACACAGTTGTAGTGCGATGGAATCCTAAATGGAATCCATAAAAAAAAAAAATAAAGCTTTCTCTCAATAAATAAAGCTGCAAAAAAAGCACTGATCCAAAATCTTATCAACATAAAATATATAAAAAATAGCAGCAGTGACAGCTGCAATTTACAAAACAACACAATGTGTGACAGCAGCAACCTAGCCTAATCATTTAAATCTGTGAAATCATCAAAAGGATGCTCTCAGTAAGTGCAGCAGCCTCCAAGGGGGTGCAGGGGGTGTGTTTTTTTTTTTCCGTCTGATAGTAGTCCTCCAAACCTTTCTGCTTATCCCTGTCCCTGAAAACATAAATCACAAACACAGTGCATAGGTTAATAAAAATATATATTTCTAAATGATCTGCCCATAATAGTAATAATAAATTAACCTAAAAGTTGAAAGTTGGAAAACAACAATGAATGTTGTATTTAAAAAAAAAGACAGACAAAGAAATAAAAAATAAAAAAACTAACTTTAGCGTGGCCCAATTTAGCTTCTCCTTGACTTCCTTAACTGAGAAGGTGCAGCCCTCAAGACATGCTGCATGATTCAGGAGGAATTAGGTGTGTGTGTGTTTAAGTGGTCACGTGTTCTGTGTGCGCGAGGCTGGAGCACAAGTTACGTGGTGCGGTTTGGATGAGTGACGGAGTTGATCATTGCAAACAAGGAAAGAAAAAAAGTTGAAAACTTACGGTGTCTTCTCCTCCACACAAGCAGCTCTCGGGTGCCTCCTCTTAAGGTGCTGGTGGATCACGGTAGTTGCTTTTATGGTATGGCATCTCTATTTTGCACAGGTCACAGACCACCGAATCATTACCCGTAGGTGTAAAGTACTCCCATACTTTTGACATCTTATTATGAGATCCTTTCTTCTCCCCCGACTTGCCGCCGCCATTTTTTGATTCCGAGTGACGACGCATCGAAGTGCAGTTTTCGCGTCGTCGTATTTTTCGCATCAATGCGTCGTCCCAGCCCGAGTTGCGTGATATCAAAGCAGAGAACAATCTGAAACCAAAAAAATACAGAAATTCATTTCATAAGGATGTTAGCTTGGCCTCACAGTTTTTACAGAACGTTTCTGCGATGTGACAGCCCGAGGTAAAACATACTGTCTGTAACATTACGAGGATGTTGTGGGAACATTGTTGCAGTGAATGTTCTGGTCCAAAATGGTTGCCCTGCGATAGGTTGGTGAGCGCTACATGGCATCCAAGTACTGGGATAAGCTGCTTCCCCCTTGAGGAAGAGGAAACATTGATAGATGATAAATTATTTATTACGTTTTCAGAGGCCTAAAATACATTTTAAAAGAATGTTGAATGTTGTAGAATATAGGAACATTCTGGGAAAATATAGAAAACTCTCCTCTCATGAACATTAGTGCATAACATTCTACCAAGCTGCTGCTTAACATTAAAACATTTTCAGAAGGATTCCACCAGAAGTTCTCAGAAGAAATCTTAGAAACCCATTCCAGAACATGTTTACAACAAGAGAAAAAAAACAAAAGTAAAAGATTAAAATTAATTCTTGGTTTATAAAGAGTGCCTGCATTTTTCATCATGTAACTATCTATACTTGGCAATGTTGGCTAACCATCTAGACGCTGTTAGTCAGTAGTGGGACAAACAGGACTACACAGGCGCAGCATCTACAACAGTCTGTAGCCACTGAAGTGGATGAGCATGTTGGGAATGACAATGTGCCTATGATGAACTGTACGTATGATGTCAAAATGACTGATCATAGCATTATTTAAACTCCTCTGAGTACGATTTCACACCTAAATTACACCTGTTTTTCTCAGCATGCATCTGCTCGCCATATTACAGGGAACACCTGTGGAGAAAAAAGGAAAAAACACAAAGAATAGAAATGGATTTCACAGCGCGGCAGACCTTTATTGATTCTGTATTCTCCGCTGGACTTGGACCATTTTCACAGCCGGGAGCTGAGCTAAAGCATAAGCAAGGATGGAGCAGAATCGGGACGATTAAGTTTCAATACGGAGGATCATTATTCATTCCTCGACTTGACCAGTAACCTTGACACGTTTCGAAAAAGCCACTGTCTCTCTCCTGGCAGCGCAACACTTATTAGCGCAGACAACCTTGGCTGGGTTGTGTTTATTTGCCTGTGAAATGACCGGCCCGGCCCCTGCGCTGCCCACTCCAAATGCCCCCTGACCATCCTCGGTGCCTCTCCAAAAGTAACCGCCAGAAGTGGCGGGGAGAGCCACACACTGCAGACTAGCCTGGTGTGTTGTGTAATTACACTCACCTCTGGCGCCTGAACATATTTACCAGTATATTTAGTTGACATAGCATCAACGGGTTTTATATAAGGCATCATTATTTAAGAGAGATAGTGTGGTTTGTGAAACTATTTTTGCAAAGGATCAATTTCAACCTGGAGGTTATATTCACTTAGTGATGGCGTAAAGATTGAGGACAACTTTATTGACGTTGATGTTTTTGTCAGAAGGTGCCAAGAAGAAAATGTCCAAACAGGGAGGACTTATGTCGTATATCTGTGACAGTTTCAGATTATGACAGAGAGGCGATAGCTTTTCTACCGACACCAAGACTTATGATAGCTGTCAATGGTTTTAGCGTCACCCAACCAAAACACCTTTAATGCTGTGCATTTCTTCAGAGAAAATTTTAGGCATAACTCTCCAAAACTACTTGGAAATTGCCAGATGGTGTTCAGAAGCCACACATCAAGGTCGTCTCCAGCTAAAGAAACTTTGGGAAAGAAGTTTGAAGTATAAAAACATCAACACAACTCATGACACTTATGACAGTACAAACTCCAAAATATATAAATAATAAGTAATAATAACAATAATAATAAATAATAAGTACTTTTATGAAAGGCAGGTCTCTTTAGCAAAAAATAACTTATTTTCTGTATTTAATATTTAATATTCTTTTTTTCTATTTCAATTGCAACAGGCCTGTGTTGTGCTGAGTCAGCCTTTTTTTGAGGTTGAAATCGTGTGTGTAAGAGCGCACGAGGGGTGCAGGCGAGTTGTGGTGAGAGCTGATGCCTTCATGCATCATGAATGGACGCTGTGGACGGCATGTCTTCTGACATCACTAGAAGAGCGCAGAGTTACACCTGCATCACACCTGTCATGCTCTTGGCAGCTGGTGTTGACATGCAATATCTTCCATTGTGCTTTTGCAATGGTTAGATTTTGTGTGCGAATGGGGGGAAGGCAACTTAATAAACCTAGATTTAGGCTGTTAAACAGCATATCTGGGACTGTTGAAAGCTCATTGTCTCATGGACGAGTCAAGACAGTTTAATAACTGAAGTGCCTTTTAAAGACCAGAAATGAATAGAACTCACTGACTCATCCTTGTTCTTCTTGCTACAATCGCTACAAGTTACCTGCACACACTGCTTGAAAGAACAGTCCCATCACAAGACTATTACTTTCGGTTTCCATTAATGATATTGCGCATGCTCAAAAAAATAAATTAGCTTATTCTGCTCCTACAGCACACTACATCGTGCATAAAACAATGATATTCATTGTATCTAACTGGGTCTAAAGGAATTCTTTGCTCTTCCTTTTCTTAGTAGCGATGCAGGATATCACTTTTTTTCCCAACACAAGTAGTGTACAAGTACTTGCATTTGAGTATCCAATGAATGGAAAAAGAAATAATGTGTTCCAACCTTAAAATAGGCTTTTGTAGGAGTGAATGTAGAGTGTCTGCTGCAGGTGCGCTGTTCCTCTATGTGTGTGGCCGCTGCATGTGGGAGGGGTTGCCGAGTGAGTGACGTCTCTCCAGAAGTGAAGAGGTGCCCGGTGCGTGTCCAGCTCTGAATGTGCGCTTCTGTGCAGTTTGGCTGTGACAAAGTCATAAACCAAGTCACGCTCTGTCCCAGACTCACCTCATCCCTGTCCCAGCTCCAGCCCACAACAGGACATCAAACCCTGGAGTGAGCGCTCCAGCCTCGGAGGTGTGGAGAGCGAGCACCTCCCCTGTGACACTCTACCACGGTCCAGTGTGGAGACAGGAAAGGTTTTACACCTCAATATGAAGAAAAAACAGTCAGTAAATGTAGCTGACAGGGGGCGTTCGAGTTCTGGATTTTCGTTCAAAATTTGAAGCAAATTTTTGTTCGAACTCCGATTTGTTTGTTTGTTGGAAAACCGCTTGAAAACCGTTCGAAAACCGTGCTACCGTATTGATGTTCATATTGATGTGTGAAAAAGTTTTCCATTCAAGTGAAGTCTCATGCTTTGTCCCTGTAAATCTATTTAAAAAAATAGAAAACAGTCGTCTGGAAGATTGACTTTACAGGCAAGATACTGGTTTTGATCCCCATTCCTTGACAGATGATGCAAAAAAACAATCATCAATCCATGACCTGTGGACCGAAAAACATTGTTTTAAAATGTTTAAAATTCTTCTGACACTGACAGAAGAATGTTTATCTTCTGGTGATTCCGTGTGAATCCTCCAGCGCTGCTGCATGGAAGTGCCCTGAATGGTCGCTGGAATCCATCCCCAGCAGCATTTTCGGAGGACGCACCCTGAAATGTCAGCCAAATGTGTTTAGAGGATCAGATAATTATTTGATGTTCTCCTCTCCAGCCAGGCAGAAGCAGAAGAGCGACAAGCCCGATAGGCATCAGGTGTAATTCAGGCCGCAGCTTCATCAGCCAGCTGATGACACACCGCACAAAAAAGGGGAGCCTGCATAGATAAACATTTGCTCTGACCAGATGAGATAGCAGATAAAAAAAATAAAAACATCCGGTGACCTTTGTGCGTGAAGATCACTGGGCTGATTCTCAGTGGAAAGGGCGGCCGAGGAGGGGATTCTTTTTATGTCAACTAATGCTCTGACAAAAGACAGGCAGATTTAAGTCAAACGTTTTCATCGCCTCTGGTAACGTTAATGAGACTAAAAATGTGTTTCAGATCATAGCCGGAGTTAACTATCACATAAAACGCTGCTTTCAAAGTGGATACTAGATAATAATGTCTGGATTAATTGAGTGAGAGGGAGTCTTGTTTTTGTTTGTGTTGTGGATGTGGAGTCAGTAGCCAGCCATCATTAATTTTAACAACGTTTCTCAGTTTCTCACTAGAGGGGATGATGTGGCGGAGGCCACTGCGTTTCTAGTTTAGCCTGGAATCTATGGGGTAAGCGGGGATCAGCATATTGTGACTTGAAGGGAGGCGACCATGGCATGTGGGTTCCAAACCAGTTAAAACCACCACTGATTCTATGTTGCGGTTCAAGTCAACCGCATCAAGGCGAAAGAAAAGTTCCCCCTGGGCTTCTGCTGCCCATTAGCAACAAGTCATTGCAGTGCCTTCATCAGTCTCTCATTTTTACATTGAATTGGAGCAGTATCCTATCACGGTGATTCTTAAGCTGAGGGTCGAGGCCCATGGTTGGGCCGCAAGCGCCCCCTACAGGGCCGCGAGAAGTTTTTTGTTTTTCAACAATACACTTGCCACATATGGTGGCAGTAGTGTGTCACTGAGTTGACTTGACAGCAGCACATTTGTGACAGTTACCAACTAAGGAGAAGTTCTTGAAAATAAAAAAAAAAAATGATAAAGAAAGTGATGGCGCCCCAACAGTAAAAATTTTTCACCTGTTTATGCCGATACTTTCATCTACACTTTGTTTATCTTCTTTTAGTTTATTCATGAAAAAGAAAATATTTTATGATATTTAGACATTGTTGTATTATGTTTATTTTGTTCAGAATTCAGAGGTTTTTCCAATTTTCTCAGTTTGCATCAAGAGTTTTTTTTTTTATTATTATTTTCTTTAGTAAATTTGATGAACATGACTTGCACTTGCTACTGCTGCTGGTTGGACTTTTCCATGACAAATATCTTTGCACTGATCACATGGTTTCATGTCATTTCTCAAGGTTTTGGTTTGTTGTACATGTATAGTTATTGAACACAAATGAAATCCGAAATTCTGGAATCAGTCATCACAGTAATAAATCCACGGACCCATTTGTTCTGGAAAATGTGGGCCGCGAGATTAAAAAGGTTAAGAATCCCAGTCCTGTCAGACATCTATTGGGGCCCCTGAGCTACCAGCAACAGCTCTTTAGGGGGACATTGGGGGACACTCATACTGACTGAGGTCTCCCAGTTCTGGGGGCCCTGTTCACGATTGCCTATTGTCTTGTGAGTCTGGGGGACTGAATCATGCCTCAATTTTTAAATCACATCTTAAGTGGCTCCTAAATCTTGGCAAGCAAACCCACATTTTACTTTTGCTCCGTGTTGTAATTTCTGTTGACAACAATTATGTTGTTTTCAACATTATTCATTATCGCCAGCCATTCTGAGCTCTTGTTTCTCCGCGTCGTCCTCTGAAAACAACGGCGCCCAGCATGTCAATATCAAGTCGCCTCTTTCTGTGTACTACACCCAGCGCAGTCATAAAAGCAGGGCAGAACCGAGGACTGCGTCTAATTTACAAAACATGGGTGCACAACAGAAAACTGTTGGAGACGCGCCAATTTAAATCAAAGCCTTCTCTGGTTGGCAGTGCACGGAGTTTGGAGAGACTCAAGCAGCAGTAAAGCATAAAGAAGCATTGCGCGCGGCACAACGCAGTGTTAAGCACTATGGAGAGTGCTAAGGCGGGATTATTGATCGGTGGTGGAGTCATGAAAGTAAGCCATGACTCCTCGCTGCCGGTCTTTATTATGTGCCGCAGACGCTGAATGTCCACTGCTCTACTTAGTTCCCATCTCTGTTTCAATGTCAGCTGAAGAAAAATGCAAATAAAAAACATGCTCCCGGTGACTTCTTTGTTTGGCGAGATGTGCCAAGTTGCACCCCTAAGCTAGTAGCAGTGCTGACCTAGAAGAATGACAGTGTGGCACTTGACTCTGGCAACATTTACACACTGTATATTGTCCTTTTTAATAGTATTTTTACTCAATATATATTCTTTGCCTCCAGAGGTTATTCTGGTATAATTCTGTACAGTTCCAGCCAGTAGAAGCTTTCAAACTTTTTGAGTCATTCAGCAATCTTTTGACCATATAAATCCGGATTAGTTCATCTGAAAATGATAAGGTTATGTTCTGATGTTTCGCTGACATTCAGGAGGAAGCTAATGAAGCAGCTGGAGCAGAGTGTTTTAGTGTGATGGCTCTGTCTGACCCATCAGTTTAGTATTTCTGCTGGAAACGTACGAGCAGTTCAGCCAGACAAATTAGAGCGAGAGCTACTTGATCTCTTGCCACAGCGGTGAAATATGGCCCACAAATGTGCTCGCAGTCGTGACCTACGAGCGCGTCTCATTGCATTGTCATGGCCTGAACCATCTTCTGCCAAGATTTATCCCATCTTAATCGCCACACTCACTCTTCAGAGACTGGGGGATAAAGGGAACGAGGTGGTGGCAGCTGGGTGCAACTAATGAATGGCAAAGATGTCAGTCTGTACACACACACATATATATATATATATCGGGTCAGAGGTTGAAATGGACTTGTTAGATGCCTCAAGCCTGGAGCCTGATTCTATTTTACTGGAGGCCTGAAGACTTTAACAGCAGCATGCTTGCTGCTCTGAAGAACCTGTTGGATAGATGAGATTTCATAACACAGTGTCCTGATTTTTAGAGGCCACTTGTACGCGAGCAACTAATTCAACACAAGCTCACATCATTTCAAAACCAAGAGCGCCATCTAGCCGCCTCGCTATACTGTTTCATGATACCTCATTGACCCATCACTAGTATTTGACTCTGAAAACTTCAGGCTTTTCAAAATCTGAAAAATTACTTTTTTCTTTTTAAAACGGAAATCTAAGTACCGTATTCTCACGACCATAAGGTGCACTG
This sequence comes from Synchiropus splendidus, assembly GCF_027744825.2. Taxonomy (NCBI): domain Eukaryota; kingdom Metazoa; phylum Chordata; class Actinopteri; order Syngnathiformes; family Callionymidae; genus Synchiropus; species Synchiropus splendidus. The sequence continues at coordinate 14,654,467 of NC_071346.1, read as the reverse complement.
AATTATAAGGCGCAGTCTCAGTTAGTAGGTTCCGCAGAAACTCATCTTCGTCTTCTTGACTTGGCGTAGCTTGGTTTCCTGCTTCCACCACTTGCAAACCATGGATTCGTTGATGCTGAATTCTCTCGCAGCGAGTTGCTCCACGTAGGTGATAGCTTGCAGTTTAAAATGTGCTTTGTTGGCATCTCTCTTCACAGGTGCCATTTTCAGTCCTTAGCCGAACCAATATTGCTTTGCTTGATGCAGATTCGGGCACTATATACCTGCTGGGTACCTACTGCTACCCTCTAACACATCTGCGTTTCCACAATATATACTCAGTGCACACATAAGGTGCACCGCATTATAAGGCGCACCCTCCGTTTTGACGAAGATTCAAGACTTTCAAGTGTGCCTTATAGTCATGAAAATACGGTAGCATCATCACACATGTAGAGGTTGGATTCTTCTACAATTCTAGCAAGTTGTGAACCATGAGGAGTCGCCATGGACTTTGATGTCTTCTAATGATATAGTAAAGTGAAGTGAGAGTAAAGATGTGTCGGCAGAGAAGATGAAGGTGTGTGAAGTTGCTGGGAGTGGAAGTAGTGAAAACAGATACATACAGAGTGATGAGTATTGGTGCAGCAGGATGGGTGGAGACGACTGTAAAGGATGATCTGCGAGAGGAAACTAGGAAGCAAAATGGAAGTGCGAAAGAAGAAGAGGAAGACAACACTGAGCTTCATGAATGTGAAGAGGACTGGGGGGTGATCATGATCATCATATTGACATTTGCATATATGCTGGTTGCATTGACTTGTTGCTCTCTCTCGTGCATCATGGGACAATGGGACCAGTAGGACTGAGTAGCTCATTCTTCCTGCCACAGTCACTGACCAACTGGTTCTGCAACTCATCTGCAGCTTCTCAAGTGGACTGTCAGTGAAAGGGTTTTTATAACTGAGCGACTTAGTTTAAATCCTGGATTTGTTCTCGCAGGCAACCATCTACTTTTAAACATCAGTGACCTGTTATACATCCGGACAATCTGAGTCTGACTCAAGCGGCACTGTCCTCCCTGTGGCACCTCTATTACTGTGTCTCTACACTGACTGAGATTAGACACAAGATTTTGCTTGCTTTATAACTTCCAGATGTTCATGAAAAGGTCATTTTTGGTGACACCCAATGGTGTGTTTCTTGCTCACGCAACTGTCAAACTCTAGGATCCAGAGTCAAATCCGGCTTGATAAGTCATTTACAGTATATTGCCCATCAAAGTTCACTTGTATAAGTTGACTCAAAATCAAATTATAACCGAGTGACCCATGATGATAACATCATTCACTCTCGGCCCACGACTCGGACAACTTGTTTTGACTCGTTTTGTGAACAAGTACTGCATAAAGAGAAGGACACATTTAGGAAACACTACTTCCTACTTTGGTTTGCACACAGAACAATGAATGTCAGACAGAATTGCCTTCTCCTTTACCTGCTTTTAAGTTGTCTTTCTTCATAACAGCTCATGAGGATCAGTTTGTTCCTTTCAAGCGAGCACTCAGATCAACAATAATATTTTAAAAGCAAAGCAACCGAGGCAATCATACTCAGCACAAAGCAAATGTTCCTAATATGAAAATGCTCTTAATACAAATATCCCATTTTTGCTTTTCTGAAATGCATGCGCCGTGCGACAAGCCTCTGCCTTTTAACCCTCATTGATCTATCTGAAAGCCAAGTAAATCCAAAGCCCTCCTGTCGCTATTCTGTCTCCATAAGCTTAATCTCAGGCTCATAGGCAAAAAGCCATCCTTAAGTGGACTTCCTATCAAAGCTGAAATCATTTTTCGATTCTTTCTCTTCGACGCCCAGCGAATGTCTTGTGGTCACGTTTGCCTTTGCACCTGAAATGTGTCTCCGGCTGCCTTTGTCTTACTCACACCAAACAGGAAGCATCCATTAACATGGATTTGTAGACATGAAAAAATACACCTCACAATGTAGGTTTCATCCAGACAGGAAGTCAACTACCATCCTCATGTGATGAAAATTATTTTTTTGTAATTATTTACCATTTTTCTTTTCACTTTCTGACTCTTTCATCTTGAAAAACACTTGAATAGGGTGTAAATGAGTAAATAAATAATATGATTAGAAGAAGTAGTCCTGCACTGCAGTACTAGTCACATAGAGATAGGAGACGTCTGGAGAAGCTCCTCCAATGGCTTGCATTCTTTACACTGTCTCTTGAGGAGGCAAGCGGTCAATATATATCTGAGCCCGAGATGAAGACAAGGCCGGGGACAGGGACAGGGCTGGTGGCCATGCATCACAAACCAAAACTCTGGCCTCTTCCTACCTTCTCCCACTTTTATCTGCGGAGGTTCAAGGCGACTCGACTCTATGAAGCCGCTCTGTCCCAGTTCGCAAGCACACACACACACACACGCGTCCATTTCCATTGGAACACACTTTTCTCTTTTCTGCCGTTCGCCTTTGTTAGCACATACATAATTCTTTTGAGACAGGAGTTTCTCCTCCCTCCTGGTGTGAGCGAGCGTTCCCTTTCTTCTCTTTGACTTTACCATGTCCAAAGAGTCGCTCCCCAGAGCTTTCTTTATTTTTTTTTTTTCCTTGCTGATATAAGCAGTCGGAAGTGTGTGTGAGAATGCTGAGAAGCGTTGGGAGGATTCATGGGTTTCTTTAGGAATGCACAGTGGAGATGGTTGATGAATACGGCTTTGCGACTAAATGTTTTTTTTTTTTTTTCGCTCTCTTCCGCAATGTGTTTGTTCCGGGGTCAGGGAGACGGTGGCTCGTGGGCGTGCTCCTCTGCCGAACTGTCTCTGTGTGACAACAAGGTTAGATGAGAAGATTGACAGCCTGCATGGAGGGGAATCATAATTCAAATTCCCTGTCTTGTTACGTTGGTGACAGCGTGCAATCGATGGGAAAGGATTTGCCTCCAACGCTAACCAACCGAAAGATCATTTGAATTGTAAGTGGAATGGAACCACTGATGGGATGTTTAGTCAAGATATTTACAGCGGTTTAATCAGTTCACTGCGACAGCCGCTCACAGAGAATTGGAAGAACCACCTGCATGTAAAACCCTTGCAAATCCAGACTTAACTGATTCCTAAAAAGTATACTTTTTACTATAACCACTCATCTATGATGCATTAGTACACACTGCAAAAAGTCAAAATCGTTTGAAGCCTTATTGTTCGTCAAAATATCTCATCCCACATGGCATTTTACAAAGATGGAGGGACTTCTTTTAAGATGATGCATCTTAAATATGTTTTTTTCACATTTGATTGTTTGATTTTTTTCAAGGTGAAAAAAAACCCACCAAATAAGTCAATAGAACAAGTGAAATAACACCTGTATTGTCCTAAAATAAGTCCCTCCATCTTGCTGAAAAGTCATTTATAAAGTGAATTTATCTTAAATCAAATGGAAGGAAATATTTAGACTAAGAATAAGGCAATAAAACTTGGTAAGAATTTGAGGGTTTATTTTTTAAATTTTTTTTTACAGTGTAGTGAATTCATAAAACTGTATGACACATTTATAAAGCTTCATATAAAATGTTTACTTATTACAAGGTTTGTAAGGTATAATAAGTTGTGGACTTAATATAGTTATAAAGACTCAAGATCCCCTCACTCTAACCCTAACCACACAGTATGCTCTTATTACAAACAGCGCTGTTCAGTGAAACTGCACACTTTGTAATACTTAAGAAACCATGTTGCTATAGTTATCGTACATGTTTATAAACATTCATAACATCAAAGTGTGAGTGAGTGTGATGCAGTGTCACAGGAGTTATCATAGTAATAAAATGTTAATTTAATGTTAGTTTCTATCAGTAATTATCCTATAATTACTGTCTGTACTTTTGTGATTGGTCGTACCTTTTTCCTGCACTAGGTACACAGTTATACTTGTTTCTTATAACTACACTTGTATTATTTATTCTGATGTCTCTGATTTCTTTTTACTGAGATTAGTCTGTAGAACCCTTCACTGACCGTAGTAACAAAGCTATTCTGATTCTGATCAACTAGTGTTATGTATTGACTATGTAATAACGACTCAATAAACTCAATAATTGTTTTCCTCATTTTTTTTTAAACTGTGTAAATACAAAATTTTCTCGTGTGTAGTTATTCAGACTTTAGCACAGCGGCCGAAACCGTGTTTTGCTTCCAAGTCTGTGCGCAGTATCAGCAAGGTGAGACTGGGTATTTGATAAGCGATCTTTGTCGCTGGCACAAAACATCCATGCAACCAGTGTCAGCACAAACAAAAGGAGAGAATCCAAATGTTTGTTGTTCACAATCTGCTGCACACATACTAAAAAAAAACCGGACGTATTGAATCAAGACGCAATTCCTTGGTGTAAAGCCTTGATAAATTGGAGAAAGAAACACAGCTAAATATGTATGTATATATTTGATAAATTTAGCTGTTCAAAAGGAAGTTTCATTGGTCTTCACACACATTGTCTGACTGGCTTCCACTCGGGGATTAAACTGCACTGTACTTTCCAACCGTGAGCTAACTTGCCTGATCTCGTTGCATCACTTTTTGTCTTTTCCTTCAGTTTCTGTCCGGGCATTTCCAAGTCTGTTACGTGGCCTGAGGAGGCCTCCGTTTCTTCATTTTCTCAAGCACACAAAGATGCTCTGAATAGATACATTCTGGACTTAAAACTCTTAATTGGGAAGTGAAAGAACAAGCAGCTTATTTTTCATCATTTTTATATGATATACGTCACTTGTAATTACAGCCGTGCTTCTTTTAAAGAGGTCTATTCTGATTCCTGCTGGTTCTACGAGGATGAAAACTACAATTTCAGCCCATTACGCTATATCCAACTGTAATGAAGAAATATGAGCTCCCCTGTGCTTCAAAGCAGAACACCCAATTATATTCACTTACCGCTGCACAGGTCGATGCACCCGGTAATGGCCCAACGGCAGCTTTGAAAGGCTACAACACAGATCAATATATGTATTACAGAAAATAACTCAGAGCCTATCCAGAGCTGGGAGAAGTCAAAATTTGAAAGGGGAAAGCCAGAAGTGTTGCACTCCGTTGATATTCAGCCTTTCCTCCCTCCACCTGCCCTGGGCTTGTTAACACGGTGCCAACATCGATGACTCCAGAGCCCTCAGATCCCAGCCGATCTGGTCCTCTGGGACTGAGCAGAGTCGGCCTTTCCCTTGAGGTAGCACTCAGACGTACACATCTCGAGTCATTCGCTCACTGTTATCATTATTCACATAACTAGTTTCCCAGTCAGACTCCCAGGAGGCCGGCTGAGTTTGATGGCTAGATTTATGTAGTAAATAATGTTGTTGCTTCCTGTTGTCAAGACGGTCGCCGGCAAGTCACCTGTCACTTTCAATGTTGCAAGGCCGAGGAAAGCGATGGGCTGATTGATTGAAGCGCCAGAGTGCAGCGAGGGTGAGGGGCGACGTGACAGACACGGTGATTGACGCCAGCGTGAGAGAGGGGGAAAAGGGTTTGGTCTAAGATGCTAAAACAATGGAGGGTAAGAGAAGGAGGTATAAAGAGATGCTGAGGAGAAGACAGGTGGAGTGTGGGAGAGGTGGTAATGAACAGAACAGGCGCGGCGGATTATCCATTCCGTTTTATCACAAGCGCTTGTTTTCCGGAAAGTAAGAATGAGGAGACGTGGCAGAGGACATTTAGGATAAGATGAGAGGAGCAGTGAAGTATTCCAGCAGGAACATTCCAACTTCAGTCATGGTCCAGCGCTCGTGCTGACAGGCTGTGCTGGTGCCACAGTGGAGCAAGTGTCAGACACCCTGACAAACCACGCCACGCTGCACTGGATAGGACGATACTGACACACACCGACAGGAGTCCCACTAACTATTTCAACATGAAATATGGCTCGACAGCGCTACAAAGTTTAAGGTCATGCCGCGAGGACTTTTCACATTTGCACGTTTCAACAAACTCAAGTTGGAGTTTATGGGTGGTGTTCGCCCTGACACAAGAGGGAGGCAAAGAGCGCGTGGTCTTTCTTCATCTTCACTCATGGGCTTACTGTGCTCTCACTTTTAGAGAAAGTTAAGCACTGCTCTGTAATGCACCTTTTATACTTCAGCAACCTTGTTATAAGTCATCATTCATTACTGTACTATTGTATATTCTAGTGTTGTAGTTGGGACCTCCAAACCTGAGACCAAGTCAAGACTGAGACCAGAGCATGCAGAGACCACGTCCAAGACCAATGAAGGACTTTGAGAGTCGAGACTAAAACCAGTGTCAGCCAAGACCGAGACCAAACTTCCAATGAATGCATTTCATTTCTTAATTTAGTTTGAAACTAATGCTGTTTCTTTTACGGTAACAAATAAATGTGTGTGTCCGTATGACTACTGGACTCATGCTTCTGTAATCTGTGCTCATGTCGGACTCTCCCCTCATTGGTCTGAACTTGGGTCTTGTTACTATCTACATTTAATCTATAAAGTGACGTGATTAAAAATTGGCTGAAGCAGACATCACAAATGTGACTCTGAACGTGCCTCATGTTAAAAATCTTCTATCATGAGACGTGTAATAGACAAATGTAAAAAGTCAAAAGATTTTATATTTTATAAAAAAAATAATTTTGAGAAGTGACACTGTATTTCTTTGACCATTGTATTTACTCCTGCTCTGTGTGGACCAGCTATTAATTCAAGGTCCAACTGATTTGACTCAGAAGGTTCATAAAGAATGTTTCACCAAACTACGGCATCACATTTGGACTGTTTTCAAGTGGTATGTGTCCAACGTCAACTTCCAAAATGTATGTTAAAGCATAACCGTTCACCTCAAAAGCAGCATATTTTGATCTATTTTTTTGCTGCCAGTCTTAGTATATATGACGCCTTAAGTCACTTTACTCATGATGGCCTCCGTGATTAAAGCATATGACCATATGAGGAGGTGAATTTCTCCTCTGTGGGACAAATAAAGGCCATCTAATCTAAACATACCCTTCAGTTGAATGGCTAATGCATCAACATGAAAGCGAGACGGCTGACTTACACAACATTCTTGGCAGAATAGTCCACATAAAAATAGTGGATATCGAATGCCTTCAGAGTGAGAACGTGTTGTTTTTGTATACTTATGTGTGGGCATGAATTGACATCAGGTTAAAGTGCATATAAATAGATAGATGTGAAAAGACGTATGAAAATGGTATTATACAGTGCTCAGTGCAGTTCACAATTATATTCAACAATGTTGTCACAACACTGGTGGAAGTCTGTTTCTTAAGTCCAAATTTTATGAGTGAGACCAGAGCAAAATGTGGTGACTGTAGGCATCAGATATTTACTATAAACCATTTGACCCAACGCATACTCCTAAAACGTCACATATTGTGAAGACGACTTTTGCATCCATGAGTGACGCAGATTATTATATACTGAAATGAGCACGTTTTGGGTGGTGTGTTAAAGAAACACACAGGGATTTGCCAACAGCGGCGCACGTGAGATCTTCACATGGCTGCAGGCTTCCGACGTCATCCGCTCACATCTGTATTGACACTTTAACAGGCTGATCAAACAACACTGTTAATCCAGATTATTACTCATACTTCAAAGTGATGCTATCGTATCGTTCCCTCACACTGTCTCCACCGCACTTCTCTTGACAGTCTGCTCCATTTATTGCACGATGTTGTTTCCGCAGAGAGCCATAACTTTGTCCTCATCTATCTTTCAAAGGAGAGCTAAAAAAAAAAAAGGCAGCATCATTAGATGTACAAATGAACGCAGGTTCCGAGTCTCTTCGAGCCCCATGTGCGGGTCAGAGTGCGATCACCGCTCTGTTAAATGCTCCGTCCTACTTGGTTTACCCACCTGTCAGTGCCGCTCCACTTTTAATTACCGCCGTGCAATGATTAAAGTTTTAACTTCATTATCGTTATCTCTCCTCTCAGGGTACTCAACTCTCCTCGGGAAACTGAATGAGACGCTCGGCACGAAGATTGAGGATAAAACAACGAGGAGGAGCGCGGTGAGATAGAGGAAGATATCAAGCAGCGCCGAGAAGAAAGGGAGCGCGGTGACTGACACTTGCCCTCCAGCTTGGTGTGAAGGGCACGGAGAGTGGGAGCAATAGGAGGGGGAGCCAGTGGAGAGGATGAAGACAACCGGAAAACAAGCCCTGCCTCACAGCCAAGCTCGCTCAGATTAGGGAATCGCTAAAAACAAAATGGTCAGACAAAGTTTCATACTGGTTTGCATGTGTGTGCTGGAAGTGCTGACGGGAGGAAGTGTGTTGGCAAGTCGGGTTCTACGGAGAAGAGGTGTGGGTGGATCACACATGATGAAACTAGAGGAAAACCAAGCTGGGGACCAGTGGGATGTCAGCATGGATAGAAACGTTTTGCCAGCCGTGACTGCTCGAAGTGTGATTAGCCATGAGCAGGCAAACACTGAATCTCACACCAAGATAGTGCAGACTCATGCAGTTCTGTCGGGATCTAAAAGGGAAAGGCAGGCTTTGAAGCCCAAGCGAGAGGTTGATTCCCTCACCAAAAAGGACGTGACTTCGCACATGTTTTCCAGCGATAAGGAGCTAAATAAGGAGATCAAGATGGCAAAGAACAACACCATGAAACTCGAGTCTAACACAAAGACTGGGAAACAAGAGAAAGCATTCGCAATCCACCACAAGGCTGATACACATTCAAATAAAACTAGATTCCGGTCCGGTTTAAGAAGCAGGGGCAGACCTGAATCCAGCATTCATGCTACAGGTGGACCTGGGAAAATGCTCTTCTCTGGGGACCGGAAACTGAACCTCACCGGCAGCTATGAGGTCCTGAAACTGCTTTCTAAAGACAATCTGGTGAGGATCGTCAATTCCCAAATGCAGAATGTCCCCAGTCTGAACATCCCAAGCAAAGGAAGCCGGAGCAGGAAGAGAGATCTCATTGACGTAAATCACGGACTGTCGGAGGCTTTAAAAATTACAAGGCCAGACACAGTTATTTCCCAGTCTCACCTTGGATTTGAGAATCAGACTGCATCTCCGTTTGCCAACACAGCCACTGTCCCAGATCCCGGCCAGACACGCAACAGAACCCCGAGTGAAGGCAGTATTTCTTTAAGTAAAGGGCAAAGACACTCTGGGATAAGCAAACACCACTTTTTTCCGTCAACCCCACACAGCGAGGTCAATCTCAGCCCTGAGAAAGAAGTAATGATCAGCCAGACGGAATCGCCATTTACATCAACAAAACATCTCCCGCTGTTTGTTCCCTCTGAAACAAATGATCCCCCTCCATCTGTGCTGACAGAGCAACCCTTGGGAGTGAGGACTGCAAGCAGAGCAGCAGATTCCCATCGAGACCCATTAGCAGAGTCAGTTCATGCTGCTCAAACAGAACCCAGCACAGCTCGCTACCCCGATGATGAAGATAACCAACTTGTCAACAGCAGTCACTTCCTCAAGCTTCAGCCGGCACCTGAACGGACCCGTGAGCCCGGAAGCGCCGGGAGGCAGGTGGACGCTCTTGAAAACGGGAACGGCTTCGTGTTTGAAGAAGCCGAGTCTGACCTGACTGAAGAGAATCGCATGGAAGTCAAAGGGTCCCGCTCACGTCGCAGGAGGAGCTGGATCTGGAACCAGTTCTTTGTGATCGAAGAATACGCCGGGCCGGAACCTGTGTTAATCGGACGGGTGAGTGAAATAACGTCATTTATAATTCACCGGAGTCATGAACATTTCAGATAAATATTTAACGCGTAACACACAGCCGTAAGTCTTAGCCGACTCAGTTAACCCCGGGGCTCTCCCATGCCTATCTGCTGCTATAGCTGCATGAGACTCCGGTCAAGCTCAGAGTATTTTCATGCATTATTATAACCCTGCAATTGGAGGTGGGTAATAAGGCAGCCATGCGATATGGTGCCTTCCAGGTAGCTGTAAAAACCTCAATGAATCAATGGTTTGCTGAGGTGCAACAAAAGCCTAAGATCTACCCAAGGGGCTGGTCGGGATCGCTACCAATCTGCGCCCGCTATCGGGGATTGACATATCCAGGAGAATTAATAGCTTCTCTTTTCTACCCCAACCATTGATCCTCACCTCGAGGCAGAAAACAAGCGCACTCGGACGATTCGGTCATTTCCCTTTATGTCAGGCCTGTCAGATCTCCTCCCTCACGGTCAGAGGTCTGCAATGCCCCACTAATGCTATTTCATTTGGACTGATTTACACATGCTTTGACAGGATTTATCACCGAATTCTCCATCAACGCAGCACACAGAAGCATGTAGTCCCATAACTCTGCTCTGTAATTTATTACAATCATTGACTGTGTTTCTCCCCACCAACGCGCCACACACACACATACACTCCCTCCTCATCTCACACGGTGAGTGTGAAGGAGGTCACCTCGACTGGGCAGAAGCTGTTTCACAGTTCGGGCCCGGTAATGGCCGTTCTAACAGCCAAGTGTCTTGGTACCCAGCTGTGCTTGAGAATCTCATTCATAGGCCTGTGTGGTCAGTTTGTTGAGTAAATGAATAGCCCAATGACCCAAAGTGTGGGCAGTTGGAAGGCGCATATTCAGGTGCGACGTGTGTAGATTTTGGAGAGAGGTACTTCTCTGTCGGACATGCTCATCAGACTCTAGACTCTAAGCCGCTACTTTTTTCTTGCCGTCTAAACCCTGAGGCTTATACGACGACATGGCTAATATATGGCCTTTTACAAGCTAAAGAGCCTCATGCTGCCAAAATGTTGAGCCTCATCCCATCCAACTGTTGAAATCACAGGCGTTTTATTTACCTTAAACTGCTCAAAATGCGCTCTTTTTGCCCCCAAGTCCGCAGTTCCACCCACCGAGCCGATCTCCTGGAGGACCAGTGACGAGAAGCAGCAGTTGAGACCAGCTGAGGTGTCGGAACTTCAAACACATGGGCAAAAACGCACATTTTGAGCGGTTTAATGTTAGGAATCTTCATGGTTCAACTTCAGAACATTGTAGAGTGTGTTCCATGAGTCCGTCCCGATGCTTTTCAAACCAGTTTAGAAGTGTATTTTTAAGCCCCACTGACATTTCTATGGCACAGACAGCACCACTTCACCCGCAGCTTATAGACCTTTATGTATGAACAAGATCCATTTTCCTTCTTAAATTTAGTAGCTAATATTCAGGTGTGCTCTACTGTCCAGTATTTACGGTAATTGCTTTGTGCTTTTAAATAGGATCGCATAAACTGACTTGCCCATATAACTCAAGAGTAATCACTTGGGTCAACTCGACCTCCAAGATCTTTTTAAAATGATCATAATTATGCTCTTGCCACACATTTCCCATTTTATGGAAGGACACTGGTGACCCCTGCCAGAATCCGCACCCACTCGCCGAACACATTTTAAGTAACCTCAGTGAGAGTTACACACAGATCAATGGACCGGGCCAATTGATAGTGTTATTTTGTATGCAAAAGCATTACGCACTGAACCATCATGCTCATAACACTTGTGACCCAAGTACTGACCGAGGAGCAGACAGGAGCTAATGGACTTACAGATGGCACAGTATGAAACGCCATTAGTGCCAGTCTGCTCTGTCAAGCAAGTATTTATTCCCTGGAAAAGGTAACGCTGCCAAAGCCACACACGCATGCCCATATGATAGTGCACAGTCTTGGAGCACACCCAGAAAGCATTTCTGTGTGTGTGTAGGTGTGTGTGTGTGTGTGTGTTCCGGGCTGAGCTATGTGCGATTAGTCCCTTTATGTATTAGACGATGACAGCACAAAGAAGAATAATGCTCTTATAGATCCTAATACGCTTATGCATTTTTAATCTCCGCCCCTGCTATGGCACAGGCCAGCGCTATAGGTACAGAGATCAATGTTCCGCCTTGTTTTTTTTGTTTTTTTTCACACTATTAGGGAGCTGCTTGATGGCCATAACAGTGATGGAGGCTGTCGCATCCCGACATGCTGGAGCAGCTCTGCCAGACTCAACACGGCTAAAAGCGTTCATCCCGAACGCAGCCAACACTCGGCAGCAATTTTTGTTTTTGTGCTGAAGCGAAAATCACAGGCACTTACATCTGAAGGTGTGATTTTTGTTTCCAACTGCGGGTCTCTTTAAACGTCTGACCGTGATTCATGCTTGTGTGTGTTTTTATCCCCTCTGTGATCTCGAACCGTTCGGCCCGGATAAATCTGCACTAAAGCTGCAAACAAGAGCCAAGGCTCTAATCTGTAGTGTCAACACCAGACAAAAGTGCCATGCTCAAAAGATAATGAATCAGCGGCCACCTTTGTGGAAATGCTGACCGCATCACTGTCGGTTTGTTATCAGAGAAGCCTATAAACCATCTGTATGTGCTCTCACATGTTGTCAATATTTTTTATTACTATTTATTTTCTCCACAAGTTGCGCACTACACCACAGTCCCGAATCATGGACTTTAAAAAATCCCCAACATCGACATCAACCGATGCATAGTGAGAATGAAGATACACTGTGTTTTCATTTTGTGCATTTAAAATAACGTTTTGTTCCCATATATGAGCCAAGGTTCTCATAAGTGGCTTGTATGCTGCCGCCATTTTATGGCATGACATGTCGACCCATCATGAGTAATATCAGCTGATAGTGAGGAATTTGAGAGCAGGTTCATGTAAACAAATGACTTATTTTTATTCAAACCACGTCGTTGCATAGGCCAGACGTGGCCAACCTGCGGCTCCTGAGCCGCATACGGCTCTTTCCCCAGTTTCATGTGGCTCTTCACCAAATGAGGCGCTGAAGTGGGTGCGAGTTTGGATCAAGTTGCTATCGAGATGATAGTTTATAAGGAAATAAGATGAAAAAGTAACAGCTATTCTGGCGCAACGTTGTTGTTCATGGACTTTGACTTGCGTTTAACATTGAAACATGAACAATAAACCAATAAACAATAAAAGTTGGACGGTCATCACATCCACGACCAACACTTTGTCATTCCCTACACTAAACGTGCGGCATGTGTTTCACCCATTATTCATTGTTGATCATTGTCAAGTCAGTTTAATTAAGTGGAGTGAAGATGAGATGCTCCAGTTTGCAGTGTCGCTCACACACACAGACCGGGGCTACGCTGTTGGTCGCATGAGCTACGTAAAAAAAAAATAAATAAATTTAAAAAAAAAAAAAATATATATATATATATATATATAATAATGTCAAATATATAAGTCAAATAAATAAGTCAAATAAATGGTGCACACATTTCTAAGATATGCCGCTTGATATTTCAAACCAGGGACGGTAGGGGCACACAGGGATGTGCTTTAACCGCTATACTACCACTAAGTCACGTGACCAGCTGTTCAGGTGAGCCTTACAACCTTACATGTTAATAGGATGTGGGTTGTAGGATCTTTTCAGCAACACAGTAAAACAATGTGACTCTTAGCCTCTGACTGGTTGGCCACCCCCAGGTTGTCAGAGAATTAAGGGTCAGACGCTACACACTGAGATGGGTCTCGGTGTTCTACTCTCTTAAGAAGGGTCAACAATACAAAATATAAACTGTGTCTGGGTAAACAAAGGGACTCACTCTTTTGCGGACTGGTTTTCTCACCGCTACTTCTCTCCACCACTCTGATACATTCCTGTTTGTTTTACGTTTGAGCTCCATTGGTTTCAGAACTTGTGCCAAGTGAACGTTCAGACCAACGGCAACTCTGATGGTTGCCAGACTAGGGACTTGCCTCACCTTCTTATGACGCTCTTCATCTTTTGGTTAGAAGAACAGGCATAGATGCTCACTGGCCCTAGTAGCACATCCATCTGTCATGGAATGGTTCAAGCATGGTTCGGTAGCTGAAGAGCTGGTTTACATGTACTCAGATGTACATGAGCTTACAGAAGCTCTAGTGAGGTCACAGAGGCATGATTCTGGTTCTCGGTTAGTTCAACGCTGCGCTGATTCACTTTACAATAGCTTCAGTTAGCATCGACAGAATAATCTTTGCAGACGATATATGATCAATCACAGTGAAAATGTATGCATATTCCTAGAGGCATGTTGGTGACTCTTTAAGTATCATAAACCATCATCATGACCAGGCTCACCGGTGTTCTAATGGCAGTTAAACATGAGAACTTGACTCCTCTCCTTTCGGCAGGCATAAAATAAGGCAAGAGTTATCGGTGTTCTGTGATGAAATCACATTTCTACTTTAAAGTATGACATCACAATCAAGCCCCAATGAGGGCACAGCTGTTGTCCACGGAGCCCCGTTCTAAATAATGGAAAGTGGGCTGAGTGTTCACTGTCTAAACAAATGCCTGCTGCTTACACAGCCTGTCTGATCGGAAACAAAACAAAGCGAAACAAAGACAAATCTAGGAGACAGAGGCAGCTGTGATATATGCGAGGGGCCAGTCGCTAGACTGTACTGTACAGTCAGTGGTATGATTCAGGAAATATGCTCTCCGTTGCGGTCAATGTGGCTTAGACTTCTGGGAACAGAGCCAAGAACACCTGTGGCGGTCAACTTCAATGTCCACATTCTTAAGAAGTCTGGCAGGTTTTCCCACGTTTTGACGAAAGGTTCGTGTCTGTCAGCCTCAAATGGTGCGTGCCACCTCACCACTCCACCGCCCTCCATTGACTGTCGCTGTTATTGCTGCCGACGAACAGTTGAACAGTCGACTGCTACGCCAGCATTTTCGCTTTTGAGTGATGCCTCTGTGTGAAGTGATGGTGACGGAACGATGGCTGAAAGTAGAGCAACTTCAGCCAGGCAAACATTTCAACATCCATTCATGTTTGGAGGTTTTTCACAGTTTTTTTTTTTCTTTCCCAACACCATGGTGGCAGTAAATAACACTTAAAATAAATCCTGGCTGCGCACAATTGGTGAGGACTACATTTTCAGCATATCAGTTTGCATGTTTATTTATGGTTTGTGGCATGGTGAGCTATGAATACTGAGTTTTTAAGTACACAGATTATAACAAAATATCGAACAGACAACGGGTGAAACTCTTTGAGACAAGTTTGGGGAAAAAAATGGAAGTACGTCCAAGTGCCATGACTTGTTAAATAAAGACACCAAATTCCTCGCAAGTTCGATGATTCAATGCATATCCTTTATAGGACATATTTAAAAGTATATATCTTCTAAAGAAGAAAGGCTCTGTTAGTAGATGACCTCGCATGTTGTTCTATGACATGAGTAGAAACTTTTCTAAGTCTGCCCTTAGGTCTTTTTGACCTGGACTGAAACTGAATCTTATGGAGCACATGTTATTGAAACACCATGCTTAGTCTTAAAAAAATAATTCCTTGAAAAATACTTTCATCCCCTTCAGGCAACCTGGTACATCTCTTCCTTCCTGCAAAATTACGACTCTTGATCTTTCATGTCAACCGGTGCTGGTCATGTCATGAATATTTGAAGCCACGTGGAGGAGTCTGTGCTTCCAAAACTTCGGACAAAACCTCCTTTCACTTTGGGCAAAAGGAATTTAAGAATGTACAGTATCTGTTAGCATTCCATACTGAACATACTTGCCGTTATACTCCAAATTTATGTTAGAATTTTTGTCCCTCAAGCGGACATGAATGTAAGCCTCTGTTTTACAAATGTTGAGTGAACACCAGCAAACCCCTTGAGTTCTCGAACTTATGGTGCATATACTGAGCAAATACTGAGGTGCAGCATGTGCGGATGCATATTTTACAAAAAATGCAGATGTTTATTCATGCTTTTGCAGCTATATTTTATTTCCTTGGAAAAATATGAGAGTAATTTTGAATACTGACATAGATTGTTCTTTCCTTTTAATATCATATTATCTCCTGCATCCCATCTCTCTTCTTTTCCCTTCTGGAGGCTACCTTAATGCTATTCCTTCAGGAGTGGGTGAGATTCAAGGCCACATGGAGGCACTTCTTTCCCTCATAAACGCATTGTCCCTGTGTGCTCAGTAAAAGTGGAAAAGTCTTAGGCTTCCACAGGAATCCTCTGAAAAGACCAAATACATAACCCACAATGCAACAAAACAACTTGACTTGACTGATACTGGGATTCAGCCGTCTTCACAAGTCACTCTTAACTTGAAGTCGACTAACACTTCAGAGAGAGGATCCTGAAAACCATGGCTACCAACTTATGATAGCTGTGATGCGTGAGACGTAATGTCTTACGGGGGTGTTGGGTTTGGGGAGGTTATCTCTGCGATCTGTCTCTGAGCTCGGCTAACACTACTGTCTCAACACAACCCTTGTGATGGCAGTGGAGTGCAATGCAACATGGAGAGAGAGCTGCGCTGCCACAACTGTCTCATGTCGCTGTGGTGCGCATCGTGGAGTTTATTATCAAACGCAGTCACTTGACTAAAAATGAGTGAGACATGGCAAGTGTGGCAGGGGAAGACTGTGAGAAGCCTCAGTTGCATGACTCCCATGCCAGATGTGTGACGTTTGGCAGCCTTGCTGAGAACGGAGATTCAGCGGATACATTCAAATCTTTCTCCCTGTGGACTCAGTTGCAGTCGAACTACATGCATGACAAAATTGCTTCCAATTCTGCCACCCGCTTCCCACAAACACCACCACCAGTCCTGATTTTAGCGGCATCTACAGCTGGTAATGGTTACGGGAGGTCACTCAGCCGTTTATATTGGATTTTTACTCATGTAAATGTGTTGTATAACACCCGCCAGAACAGCATTTATACTGTATAAGAAAATATGTTGTGGTCTTCCTCTGGGAAACAGTGTGTGGGAAAGTTGTATTTTACAATTGATGTTTTGCTCTGGCACAGAATTTATCTGGCTTTCATGGTTTATTGACTTCCTCCTGCCTACAAAGAGCTTGCCTAGCTGACTGCATAGGACCCCGAACCTTTCATCCCCTATGTTGAAAAATAAGTGTGTAGTAATAGTGAAATATGTGCAAACAAAACCGCAACTTCATTGACAACCTTCCTGGAGTGTTGGGTAGAACTTGCAGGGTTGACACTCTTGGGTTAGAAAGGATGTGAGGTTTCATTGAATTAGTTGTTAAAGTCCGAACATTTCGGCCAGGACACTGTTTCATGAAACTTCATTAAACATGAAGTAGATCATCCGTCTCAAACGCACGCCATGAGATAAGCTTACCAAGTGACATGGCATTCATTTCCAGAGTTACACCCTAAGGAGCACCACCCCATGGGTTGACCCTCACCCCACCACCCAAAAGCACTTCCCCAGTGTACAATGGGAGAGCTGGGATCACACACCTCAACCCCACACGGTTCTTGTGATGACTTGTCATATTCCATTGTATTGGATTTATTACTTTCTGTTTGCAAACATCTGTCCCGGTTCTTAATCTCGCAGAGCATGGATTGAAAAATGATTGGTTAATCTTTTACCATATGGCCTCGAGTTTATTCTGTCATAGCCACATGTTGCGCAGGTGGAATTGTCGGATCCCTTTCTCGATTTCCTCAAGCGTGAGTGCAGTATGTCAGTTTTGGAAGTCATCATGGCACCACCATGACCTCCCTGTCAATGAGATGACTATCTCTATAGTCAATGGAGCCCCAGAGAGACCCTCTCTAACTGGTTTAGAAAGCTCCAGTTTGACTTTGTAGGCTTCAGTACAGAAATTACTTTTATTTGTTCAAGCCCCAGAACATGGATATTTGCAATCTCTGGTGAATGTTGAAGTCAAGAAAGAGATCATGACGTAGCCAAGCTGTCATAGAAACACTGTAATACATTACCCATTAGTTTACAGTAATATTATTTACGTAAATATTAGAGGCTTGTAATGGACTATAAGCCTGGTGTGGGTTGCATATTTGGCTGGGGTCGGCTGCGGAGTTCAAGTGTGGCGCTAGGCTACAAATTAGCGCGTAATGATGATGAGGATAAGTCCCTTAACTGGTTCCACGCGACCAAAGGTTTGTTTTCCAGCGGATGACTTTCAGTTGGTGTAAATGAGATACACTGTTCTCCGCAGTTTCACTCCGTTTCTGTCTCCATCAAGAGTATCAGCCTACTTACAGACACACTCAGTCGCGTACACACACACACACACACACACACACACACACACACACGATGCCATGTTACTATTTATTCTCACTCTGGCATGTCTGTGGCCCGTGATAATTGTGAATTTAATTGATACTGTCACATGGTCTGTAATGGGGTTTTAAGTGATTGCTTGAGCAGAGTGAAAGAAACACTGATTTTTTTTTTTTTTTTTTTTTCATTCCGTGAGGAGAAAAGGCGCCTCAGCAAAGCTGGGATTAAAGAAGGAAGGAAAAACAGTCTTTTTTTCTGATTAGCCTCTTTCTCTCCTCTCCTCACTCTCATCCTCCGATGCGAACTCACTCACACCTCGTGTGGGGAGGAAACGTGGCATATTCAAAACCGCCCTCACCAGTGACAAACTCCTCAAATCCTTCATAAATCGCCATATTTCTTTCATGTTTCAATGAGTATTATTTTGAGCATAACTTCAGTGGTAAAGGCGACTGATAACGGAGGTGATAAAAGAACCGCTTTTCTGTGTGAGTGATAAAATATTTAGCCTCTGCTTTGTTATCAGTGGGGGAAGCCAACCTGAACATGTCCACGGAGTGTGACAAATACGCGACTTCCAGAGGAGCATGTGATTGGACTTTTGTTCAGAATGAGCGCCAGCTTGCAGAACTCTGAGCTTATTTGAAATGGGAAATACATTGTCAAGGTGGAGGCAGAAATTAAAGAGATTACCGTTGAATAGTTTGGTGGTGGTGTTGCTCTCCAGTAGGGCTCTACTAGCAATGTCACATTTGTCTACGAATCATTTGAACGGTTATTTTGTGTGAATGATAAGAACCAGTGTGTGTGTGAGTCGTGCTTTGCCATGATCAAATACCTCATGCAACTACATCTCCTAATGGGGCACTTACTAACTGTAACGGTTTTGAGGGGCCAACATGCCAAAAGACAGCAATGACTACAAAACATGATAGAAAAATATCTACTAAAATACTATGACTGCTATAAGGACAAAATGAGCCAATAGCCTAAGAAGATGAAATGTAATTATGTATATTACGAAGTGTAACATATGCCATGAAACCTATTGAAATATGTATTTATTTATATGCACTTAATTTGAATATAAATCAACTATGGATGTTCAAGATAAAAAGGCAAATTATTTCAAAATATAGTTTCAGTATTCCTTCAATGGACAAGAAAAACACAAAAAGGGCGAATGAAACATTTTAATCTTCAAACAAGAACATGCTATATTTACTGCTGAAGTGGTGGCAGTAAAAGAGAAAGAACAAAAAAAAAGGCAGAAAAATGTGGACATATCAGTTTTAGCTTTATTCTGATGTCAAAAGGGCCACGAAAATATAGGCATCGGGCCACAAATGGCCCCCGGGCCGCACTTTGCCCAGGCCTGATGTAAACAAAACTCAGAAATTCAGTTGTTCATAAACGCATAACACATTAGTGCTGTGAAAAGTTGGTGCGTAAACTATGTTTTTTGTATACACTTTTTAAGTGAGTATTGGTGTGAGATTTCATTGTATTAGTTGTTCAAACCCATACATTTTCCAGAAGACAGCACCATCTGCTGGCCCCTTAAAATCAGGACGCAATTTCATGAAACCTCATCAACCCTTCCATACCATGTCATGAACCCACAGCTACCGCTAGTGTTAAGTTTGATCTATTCGGATCCAAAGCAGACAGTGATCACGTCCATAAAAAGGCGTTTTATCATATTTGGCAGGGTAGAAAAAGAAAATGGTGAGTCACATGACACCAGTGAGCAATGTACATGTCACCCTTCACTTCATGTTAACCAAGACACCTGAAATGGTAGCAGTCCCTATGCTGTTAAAGTGCTGGGGAGAACCCCATGTCTTTAAACGTCGCCTTTGAATGTCTCTTTCAAACAGCTCTCTGAAAGGAACAGCACCTCAATATCCATCTCCCTACACGGAAACAACTGAATCCGCTTTAGCTCAGTGCAGACCTGATTAGTTTTAGAAACGGGTTTGATCGTGGAAGCCTTCGGTGCTGAGGCTGGATTCATCACCGTGTAAACACTCCACTAGCACTGCTGCTGTCGCCACAGAGTTTGCGCCTGTCAGTTAGGCGCTGATCCTCCTGTGGATGTGCAGCTCTCGCCCTGATGCTCAAACAACCACAATAACACTGTATTGAAGTACAGTAAAACTGAGTGTTGACACCCTACGCTCTTCTAGAAAGGGCTCTATTTCATTCATCCTCAATTTTTAAAAGATATTTCTGTTGAAATCTGCGACTGTGAGTATTGTTCATTTATATCTGAACATATGTGGACGCTTGCCATGAGGGCGTCCAGTTGTTTTCAGTGGTACCGTCGCCGTCGTCTTCATCTTTAGCGGTGCAAGAGTTTGGTCCGGTCCAATTCTTGTCAATGCCAAGATCGTGCACCATAAAGCCTCTGTCTTGCCTTTATCTCTCAAGTGTAAAACCTCTGTGAGTCATGTGTCGTGGGATTGCCCATTACATGGATGACAAAGATACAATTTAGATGCATCCACTCACCCACTCTTTGCTGCTCCTGGACCATCCCAGGACTTCAGGGGCCACAGACCATTTCAAACTCAAACTACTTCTTCTGACTGCCCAGTGCATTTCAAGACTGTACCTGTCTCCTCCAGCAAGTGAGGCGCTTCTTTCTGGCATCCTCTCTCTGTCAGCTTTCTTTAACCCCTGGCGCTTGTGACTGTTTGCCAATGTGACTTGGCCTGCACACACCACCATCACTCCCACAGGCACTTGATTGACAGACCAGACAACACGTGTCATTTCTCACACTCGACTCGGTAGAGTGGACGATTTGAAAAACACGAACAAATTGACTGAAAATCATCATTTGATATTTTTGTGCACTATGCTTGGTCGGTGATAATATTGACACAGTTTGGAGCGATATTTAAAGGACTTGCAGACTGTATGAAACATTTCGATGTGTCGGATTCAAGGCTTCGAATTTCTCCTGCATTGATAACAGTTGTGGAATCTCAAACCCGCCATTCACGTCGAGGTTTACGTCATTCACGTCTCATAATTGCACAAGTCACCATGTGAATATTTGCTCCCCCCGAGGCCTCTCCAGGAATATTAGTAACTCAGCTACTGAACATTTTCTTATTGATGAGTGGAGCTCCGCTACAGCGCCCGGGGCCCCGGGTGCGCACGCTGGCGATGTTGAAAAAGAGCTGGCAGAAACATGTGTGATGCAAGAATGTGAAGAAGGTTGTCAGATGAGGTTAAAGCTGGTGTGTGTCTGTGCTTTGTAGCTGTGATGCAAACACTTAGGACAGGACTTTCCTCAGGGGCCAGACAGCAGTTGGTACTGTCGAGCACAATCTAATGCTCTCCTTTCACTCCACACCTACACTGACTGTTGCTAACCATATGGGGCATTTATACATGTGCACTTCCAAAGCTTCATTCAGTACATGTAATACCTATTAAAATGACACGCGTGCTGCTAGATTAACATCTTTTTTTGGAACATTAAATGTAGATTATTTGCATTTGACCAAATAACTGAATAAAGACAATAATGTTTATCTATTCATGGCTATTTTCCTTAGAATTTTAAATGTTTTTATACTGTATTTATGTTCATATACTTGTAATTTGGGACAAATATTAGTACTGTGTCAAACTAAGGCAACACAATATTCCATTAATTTTACGTTCTCAGTATTTTCCACTGCCATGTCAATAAGCTGTTTAAAAGGAGAATTCAAAAGTCAATATTGCACATTCATGTGTACGCACATACCTGACAAGCAGCATTAATAATGAAAAAGTTCCTCTCACTCTCCCCCCGCTGAAGTCATTTAGCCTCCAGGTCCGAGCACGGCGGGGTTGAGACGGCAATTAGAGAGAGAGAGACCACTCTGCCGGAGGGAGAGGGGGGGCTGGAGATGAATGGGTGAGATAACAAGACAGCGGAGAACTATTACATGAGGGGAGGATAATATGATCAGTAAGAGTACAGTTGGGCGTCTGTTAATGGGAGGTGGATGGACTGAGACACGGAAAACACCAGTAGAGGAAAAGGTTAATGGTTGAGGAACATGGAGGACGAGAACGTTTGACCCGTTCATGCAAAAATAGAGGGCAAGGACGATCACTCACAATTGGAAAAGCTGACCCCGTGACTGGCTGAGGCCGGAAGCAAACCGGAGCCCGGGCGGTCAGGGGAGAAGATGAGGGTGATGAGAGGAGGCAGGCAGGAATCAGGACATGGTTTCCGACGACGAGCGCGACGCAGGAGGAAGCAGTTACATATCAGTGCATCGCAAACTCCCATCTAGGTCACATTAAAATGCCTCTTGGATCACAAAGTGAAAATAATAGACCGAGGGAGCAAGGCGGCAAAGTCCGGGAGGAGAGAAGAAGGAGCTGCAAAGTCTATTAAGCCGGGATTCAAACATGACAGTCTCTCTTCTGTACCTCTGGTCTCCCTTCTCTATAGTATCAGGAACAGACATCAGAATTCAAAGCCTCTTTTTCCAGAATGCGACAATGACTTTCTCCTTACTTCAAGTGTAGAGCTTAACGTTTTTAACTCACAAATGAAATGTCTGAGTGATAACTGGTCACCTTGGTGTACAGCTGACTGACACCACAGTTTGACCATTGGCCGACCTCGCTTGTTCATATTTTTGAACTATGTCTGGCTAGGATGTGGGGAACTCGCGCTCTGAAAGATGAACGTGCTTTTAAGACACGGCCTTGTTGAATTATTAAACGCAGTCGTCTGTGGTCTCGGCTGTTTTCGCTTTCGACTCTAGTGGACCAATTTTAAACCCATAAAATTGTTTTTTAAACTAAAATATGTGCCTATATGGACCCACTAGCGTTCACAGGGGAGATGGACGGAGAGTGTGAGCGGGCGTCCTCTCACTGAATGCAACGGTCGGCCTTCACCGCGTTCGCATTATTAACGTGATCGCAAACCAGCCACAGCGATGTGTGGTCAGTGAACGTGAGCTGTGGATGTTGTGCGGTTTAGTTAGCACTGCATTTAGCCTTCATTATTGCCTCAATAGCAGGCACGCGCTGAAGCATCAGCCTTTTCAGCCTGCATAAGAAAAGTGATTTTTTTTTTTTATTCCTCCTTAAAATCTTAAAGGGGACCTAGAATGATTTTCCATTTTGGGTTGTCCAAGTTGTCATGTCCAAGTTATTTAGTTTGCAACATATGCCTACACAATGCATGAGTCCCTTCATGCTTCGTGGACTCCTTCATTGTCTTGATAGAAGATGAGAGGGACATGTTTGTGCCATTCCTAAGAGCGTTATGAAGGCTCAGTGCTGCAGGTCGACTGCCAATCCAGAAGCTAACATTTGCTGGTAGCATTTCAGTGCATACGCTTTCAAAAACATGGGTAACGGCATTACAAGTCGCACTCACGGTCAATTAAAAAGTTTCTTTTCACAGTATTGTCCTGGATCTAAACTTTTATGTCTGGGAGAATCTGTGACTCAGATTTTAAACATCAATAAACTCCTTTTGGATAAATGAAACAGTGAATTTTATGTTGTCCACACCAAGATTAAGGCGCTACAAAAATCCACCAATCACTTATTGTCTGTATGAAACAATTAAACCATAAACCAATCCATGACTAAACACTGGTATAAATAATCATAAGGCATTAAGGTTTTCATTTATAATTTTCAAGAGTTTTTCTCTGTTTTTTGTCAATGTCTTGATAAACAGTTGTAAAAAGACCAGGCAGATTTATTCATTGAGGGTCATTTTATAGTGCTCAGGTGTTGGTGCGGTTAAGTGACGTAAAACCAGCTCAAATATTGGAGACGTCAGAAATGCATCTGGTCAGTTGGGGAAACGCCTACACAGTGCGCCTCAGGGGAGCTCAAACTGGTAGACAAAAAAATGCTGTGAAAAGATTAGTTTCCGAAAAATCCAGTTTCCTTTCAGAACCTAAGTGCAAATGACACAATACAGCTAATATTGAGCATAAGTGGATCTTGAGCGTATGAAAATATGTTCCGTTTATAATGTTGACCTCGTAGGTAACTCGTAGGTCGACACCTATAACTCACACACCGACATCAGGGGTGGGAAAAACTGGTCCTCAAAGGGCCGGTGTGGTGCAGGTTTTTGTTCCAACTGAACAAACACACACAGTTGAACCAATCAGGTGTCAGCTGAAACAAGCAGCACCAGATTGACAGTCAACTATTACAGTCTCCAGACACCGGCACCCACTGAGGCCCTTTGCCCAGCCCTGTTGAACATAAAAATATGTAACATTGCGTTTTGATTCTCAACCATGGGGTGATGCGTATATTCCTAAACTATTTCTGGAGAGTTCTTCACCACTCATTTTATATGGAGACAAACTTTTGTTCTGAATATCAGACCGGGTACTTCACAATTGCCGGTAGGAACATACCCAGCAGCGAGATGCTCTGAAATGTTAAGCATTCTTTGTTTTGTTATGTATTTTGTTTTGTTTGGATCTGTAGTCTGTGTAATAGTACAATTAGCAGGTTGGCTGTTCCAAACATGTTGCAGATGTTTACTTAAATCTTACTTTGAATATTGTAATGCTTTCACTTTGCCTAATGTAATCCACAGTATTTTCCTTGACATTTTTCACTGTTTAAATTAGTAAATACAGAACAGTGAAGAAACAAGAGTCATATAGATTTTCTGTCTTTTCCTTCATGAATGAAAACTATTGAGTATATGAGATATTGAAGTCAGATTTTTTGGAATTTTTGGGAAAGCCGCTGTAGAACAGTGAAGGTAGATTTCACTTCTTGCCGCTGAATGAAAAGGATTCAGTAAATAAATAAACGGGTTGCTTTATGGCTTTAATCACGAGTCATTGCAGCGGCTCCACACCTAGCTGGTCTGCAATCACGGTTATTTATGATATCAGTGTACATGGTTGCGCTGAAGTGGACGTATAAACCGAGGGGATGAACTCATGAATATGTAAAGACCGGTGTGAACGCGTCCGCCGTGACCTTGAGCTGATATTTATGTGCGAGTTCTGGTGCAAAGTGTTCAGCTTCTCCCGCTGGCCCCAAAGCCAACCTGTGAGTCAGAGAGCGAAGGGCAAGGTGAGCTGACTGCACAGAGGAGGCGAGAGAAGAGGCGGTCACGTGACTGGGACAGGGTTAAGAGCGGGGTCACGCGAGTGGGAAAGTGGCCCTCTGGCAGCCGCAGATCGCCGCGGCTAATCACGTTCCACTCTGTTCGGCTTCACTGGCTCCACACATCTGGTTTCTTGTCGCCTGCATTAACAGCTTGTTATGTTGCTGACGTATTAATATCACGAAAATATTGCCCTCATTGAAAAGCAACATGTAGCGGTCGCCGTAAATGAGAATAAATTGCATGTCAAGAACATGTTAGGGACGGTTGCCAGAAGCTCATTCATGTCCCAGTTTAGCATGAGAGTCATAATAGTAATGGAGAAACAGCAGAGATTAAACTGACGTCGATCCACTTGAATTGCTCTTTAATGATGATGAGAGTTGTAATATCATCACTAGGGGAACAGATATGAATCATTATGGGTTTGTTAATCATTATCTATGTTGCTGGCATGCACCAATAAGTGGTAATATAGTTCATAATGTCAAGTATTTCAACTAAAAATATAAATGAAGAGCTGAAATTTGCTCATAGAAAACGTTTAATGGGGAAAATACTTTTTTTTTCAGGTATTGACCTGTTTTCTTGATCACCAAATATTAGAAATATATGAGAATATCTGGACTATAAGCCGCTACTTTTTTCTTGCGGTCAACAAGGACACACCTAATATATGGGTTTTTACGTGCTGAAGAGCATCTGCCGCCAAAATATTGAGCCTTGGCTCATCAAACCGATGATATCACAGGCATTGTATTTACCTTAAAGACCTCAAAATGCGCTGTTTTCGCCTGTGTGTCCTTAGCTCCGCCACCAGAGCCAATCTCACGAAGGACCAGAGACGAGATGCAGCAGCTGAGACCGGCTGTGGTGTCCGAACTTCAAACACACCATGTGAAAACAACACATTTTGACCGCTTTAATGTGAATTAAAGATGTTCAGAACATTGCCCAAAGTGTTTCATGAGTCGGTCTCGATGCTGGACCCAGTTTCCAAAACTAGTTTCGAAGTGATCTTCATGCATTGTAATAAATACATTCTAAATTAATAGTAAATAAAATAAACAAATACACACAAAGTAACTGCACCCATTTAATAATTCCTATAAACTGTTACTTTTAAAATGTATTCCACTACTCATTACAGACTACATGTCTCAAAAAGTATTTTGCAACGTATTCCGTGTAACATATTTCAAATACTTTGATTTACTTTCTATATTGTCATTGTTTTTAGAAGCTGTTGTCAGATATCTGGGAATAGACAACATTCTGTATCTGCAGTGAAGACAAGGACAAATAGAAATAAAAAGTTTCTTTTGCTTTAACATAATAAACTGTTTTAACCTAACAAAGTTGGAAAGTAGAGGGGTTTCTGCTAACATTAAAATGCCTTAGAAAATGATTAACTGTAATGGTAAAGACCTTTTAAAACTTGACAGAGGCAAAGTGCCAGTGTAAACCTTTATAGACATAAATCTGTTAATGACAAACAAAAAAACAATTGCAGCAAAAGTGAGGAACTGCCAGAACTAAAACATCCCCAAATCGATTTTGTAACCACAGCCTGTCTTTGTCTGCAATCTGGTGGAGATGGTTACGCCGCAAGAGCACCTTTGTCTGTCATGCGGTTGCGGTGGTCGAGTGAAAACAAGTCCACCCATGCTGAACTGACGCACTTGTTTACACAGGAGTGTTGCATTTTAAGAAGAGGGCTTTGATCAATGGATATGCCTTTAATATGGCCAGTCTCTGGTCTGTATCTTGAAGATACCTGTGAACCTCATCCTCTGCTGTAGAAGTGGTCACCTGCTTGTAACAATAAATAACTGCTCATGTTTTTCAGTCTGCTCATTTTGTCTCCCTATGATTCACATATGAGGCAATGGCACTTGAATGTATGTCAATAGGTGAGACTGAATTAAACAACATACCTGTGCACCTTTGCTGTGGAACTGCGAATGATCCTGGGATGCACACGCTGGAAAAACGAAAAGTATATTGCAGAAATGGTTCTGTATGCAAGATCGTGGCAATAACTGCAGCACCAGCTAATAGCAGTAGAGACATTGTCATTAATTTTACAGTATATTTCAGAATCAACTTCAAATACAAAACAATGTGTGTCGTTCTAGACAATGGACCTAATTCAAACTCTGTAGTTAACACAAAGAAAAGTGCAGATGTTTAGCACAAACATGGCATAGTGATGCCTGAATTTCCATGAAAGAAGTGTATTGTATTATAATCTCAAAGTCACTACAAATCTGCATTTCTAGTTGACCCCTTTATCTCACGTCTACACCCATCTCAGTGTTTCTTCAGCTCAAAGCTACAGTAGCTCGACTCGTCTGTCTGCACTGTCTGGGAGCAGACCTGGATCGACACATCAGTAGTGGGAGTACGCAGCAAAATAAGTGATTCATACGAAACTCCTGTGGGACTCTACGATTGCTGCGTAATAGAT
Source organism: Synchiropus splendidus (assembly GCF_027744825.2). Lineage (NCBI taxonomy): Eukaryota > Metazoa > Chordata > Actinopteri > Syngnathiformes > Callionymidae > Synchiropus > Synchiropus splendidus. The sequence continues at coordinate 14,626,787 of NC_071346.1, read as the reverse complement.
TACGTTTATCAGTTGCTAAGTGGACTCTCAATTGTTTGCTCGCTGGCAGCGAAGGAAATGTGAAGTTGAATTATACACTTAAGGCCAGGCAGTTGTTTATTTATGTTCCAAGGACATTTTTTTCCCTTCTACCCTACACCTGGTGCGCACGCCACTATTTTGGCATCCACTAAATCACATGAAATGAAAACTTCTGGAGCAAAGGAAAAAATTGCTGTGCTGCATAACTGTTCGCTTTTCAGTGCAGAGATGTCTATGTTTTCTGTTTCTTGCAAAGTAAGCTGGAGTTAACCAATGTTTTCACTGCATGGCAACCATCACTTTACATTACAGTGGAACCTCGGTTCTCGACCACAATCCGTTCCAGACAGCTGTTCGAGAAGCGATTTGTCCGAAATCTGAATCGATTTTTCCCATTACAATGAATGGGAAAAGAAATAATGCGTTCCAAGCCTTAAAATAGGCTTTTGTAAGAGTGAATGTAGAGTGTCTGCTGCAGGTGCGCTGTTCCTCTATGTGTGTGGCCGCTGCATGTGGGAGGGGTTGCCGAGTGAGTGACGTCTCTCCAGAAGTGAAGAGGTGCCCGGTGCGTGTCCAGCTCTGAATGTGCGCTTCTGTGCAGTTTGGCTGTGACAAAGTCATCAACCAAGTAACGCTCTGTCCCAGACTCGCCTCATCCCTGTCCCAGCTCCAGTTGACAACAGGACATCAAACCCTGGAGTGAGCGCTCCAGCCTCGGAGGTGTGGAGAGAGAGCTCCTCCCCTGTAACACTCTACCACGGTCCAGTGCGGAGACAGGAAAGGTTTTACACCTCAATATGAAGAAAGTTTTTCTCTGGTTTTTTTGGGGGCATTGGATTTCTAGATTTTCGTTCGAAATCCAAAGCAAAAAAATCTCAACATTTTTGTTCAAACTCCGATTTGTTCGAATTCCATTCGAAAACTGAGGTACCATTGTACTTTGCACTGTCAAGGTCATATGTGCTTTTTATATTAAATAAATGAGTCACATTTCATATGACCTTTACTTTCATGAACAATAGAGAAGTTCTGGGAGTTTCAATTTAGATGAAACAAACTACTAAAGCAAACTTGTTGCATTAGTTTGCTTTCGTTTTTTGGGTGCTGCAATGCCTTGGAAATATCATGAAGATGAGCAACGTAAAGTGCTGAACTTTGTCGCGGTCTTGTTGAATTATTAAATACGAACGCTGTTATCCTCGTACATGACTCACAGACCATTCGGATTCACAATACCGATCACATCTTCTGACCCTGTTTCAACCGCTACATCTTTCTCTTCAGATGTTTCAGGACCAGCACTTCCTAAAATGAACAATGAACAGTCTTCAGCTTCAAGCGAAAAGTGCAACAGTGCTTTCAACAAGTCGAAACTGCTGCCTTATTTACTCACTTGGCTTCTCTCTGCTGTTCCGTCTGACTCGCGAGTTGAATGTTTCCGCTTTCAGTTTGCCCAAGGCGTTTTCTTTATTCTTAGATTTTCATAAGAAACCGTGAGGCTGCCACTGTAAATTGTGCTTTTGATAGATGGCTCTCATGTGACCCACTCTAGACGCTGGAATGTGAAATCACAAGACTTATACAGTATTTATAGCGCTGCAGTTTTCTTTTTCTTTTTGTTGATTCCATCCATCTCTTTCTGGTTCTCTCCTGCAGATTTGTAAGTACAGGTGTGAGAGTGAGTTGACCCGGGTCAAACAGTAACCCGTGTATAGTCTGTCGAGTGTTCAACCGCACGGAATTCCATGATGATGATGTTGGTGTTGTTGCCAAGTCATTTATTCAGGAAGCAAGCTGAACTCACCCGTGACTCAAAATGCACTACAGGAAGTGGGGCCGACTAATAGAGTCAATGGGTTCTGCTCACCCGAGGGTGACTAAAGTAGCTTCTGAAGAACTTGAATCACCTGAACTTATCAGTGTGTGTACAGAGGTCGGAACAAAACACAAATAATTACTCAGAACGTTCGCCTGGTTGGACTTTCTCGACGGACACATTACGATGGATCATAAATAATATTTTCATGCAACAAAACGCAGCATAAAAAGCTTGTATCGCCATGTATGGTGGGATTGTAACTGAAAAACAAAACCTGAATGGGTTGTGTGTTAGCAAACAAGTGGTTTGATTTCAGTGTTGTTCATGCACATTCACCAATGTCCTATAGATGTCTATCGATTCCTGTTGCATAGCCGCACTATTGACTGTGTTCTGGTGCTACGTAAACAGAGCTAGTCATCACCTGAGTTCAGGCTGTCACAGTACAGAATTTGGAAAAAAAAATTGGCTGGGCATGTGAACACTAGTAGTACGAGCTACACTCAAGAAGATTGTAGGTTAGCCGCAGTAAGACGGTATACATGTGTGTGAATGAGAGGGAGCCAAGTGGACAAGTGAAGTTACAGGATGCAGAGATAAAGAAGGTGGGGGATTTTAAGTACTGAAGCTTAACCGTCCAGGGCAAGGAGAGTCTGAGAAAGAGGTGAAGAAGCGGGTGCAGACAGGGCGGAATCATCGGAGAAAAGTGTCGGGTGTGATGTGTAACAAAAGGGTGTCGGCAAGGATGAAAGGGAAAGTGTACAAAACGGTGGTCAGGCCAGCAATGTTGTATGGTTTGGAAACAGTGGCGCTAATGAAAAGAGAGGAGGCAGAGCTGGAGGTAGCAGAGATGAAGATGCTGAGGTTCTCTCTGGGAGTGAGCAGGATGGCTAGGATCAGGCAGCAGCAGATCAGACTTTGTGAAGGAGGACATGAGGTCTGTAGGTTCGAGAGAAGAGGACGCAGAGGACAGGATGAGATGGAGGAAGATGATCCGCTGCGGCCACCCCTGAAGGAAAAGTAAAAGAAGAAGAAAACACTTCAATACATAAGGCTAAAGTAGGTAAATTTTATTTTGAAAAGCGACTGGCGACAAATTTAGCGACTTCCTGTTTCTATTAAAAAGCACATTTTTGCTGCTGTTTTCAGCAAGCAGCGGTTCCATGGCTGAGCCCTTCCCCTGTCACAAAGCTCCCACAGGCGTCAGTCACACTCACTCACCGAAGTGTCAGGGCGCAGCCCCGTCTGCAGACAGAGACCCATGAATTGGCGGTGAATGGCTCGCGCCTGTACAGTCGTTATGCAAATTACCCGATGAAGGCATTTAGCGACTTCTACTGCAGCGACATCTACGAATGCCAATAGCGACTTTCCTCACTTTCTCACTGACTGTGATCATTCTGATTTTTTTTTTTGTTCTGATTCACTGTCTCTGCAACTGAAGCAGGAGAGCTGCCTGCATCAACAGCTCCACAAATAAAACCACTCTCAGTGAACGTTACAGTTCTTTTTTTTTTCCTTTTCCTGCCATGAAAACAGGGAAGATTTAATCTCTAATCAGAATACATTCATTCAGATTGGGAAAGATGTGCTCCTTTAGCCTCAGCTAATGCGAACCGTGGTTGTCAGGAGAGCACAAGATTGCCACACGCACTTTGGATTGTTTCTTCATCTCAGTATTGCTCTTCTTCATGCTTCCTGTGTGTGTTGTAGGAACTCAAAAAATGGGGTTAAAGCGAAGAGCAAGGAGGTTAAAGCGAAAATTCAGAACTCTCTTCAGTGTCTATTGATTGTGATTGAACAAACAAAATAAATAAATAAAATAACATTCGCAAGGACAGTTTCTTGTGTGAACTACAGTAGTAACAACATGAACGAAACAGATGTGTTTCCCTTCATTCACTTACACCAGGCCACATTCAGGCAAGGCAGTTAAAACAAAACTTCAATTACAACATAGATAAAAGTACATCGAAAAACAAGAAATAATTCTCCGTATCGCAGTTACAGAGGCACTGGACGATTAAAGTAGAAGTGCTCACCTGAGCAGCCACAACTTCAGTCATTGAATAATACTTCATTTAAATATGTAAAAATGTTCCCGTTGTGGACTTTGCTTCACAAGGTTCCTGGTCTCAAACCAGGACAGATGGTACTGTCACATCTATCACACGTAGCTGTGACTGACATGTATCTTTTAGGCATTCGCTGAAACCAATTCTCTGCTATTCCACTAGCTCCATTTCCTAAGTTCAAGTATGCAGCGTTCAGATGAAGTTAACTTCACCGGCTGAAGACTGCATCATAGGTTGCAGCTCGCTCAGTTGTAAGAGTTGTACTAAGCAAAAAGAAGAAAATTCTATGGCTCAGATGTGAGAGTTTCAAAAAGAATGCATCAGATTTATTTTTTTTTCGTCGAAGGTCATTGATTCCTCGTGAACTCATTCACAACTCTCCCTCTCTCTCTCTCGCCTGGGCTTTTCACGACCACCATCTGCCTTAAGATGTTCGACTTTAATTAGCTTTTACCTTTTCGAATCAAGAGCTCAATGGGTGTATTATATTTAACTCTCCTCTCTCTTATGAAAGCTCCAAAGTCAAGCTGTCATTTCTGCAACCATTATGCAGCAAAAGACTGAGAAGTCCTTGGTTTATGTGATGAAAGCTTCTTAAAAAAAAGTCCATTAAGTTGTATCAAACCAATTTTAGAAACAAGCATAAAAATCTGAAGTAAATACTGGAAAATAACTGAATAAAAACATAAAATTCTTAATGCCTGAGGTGTTCTTCAGCCACACTTCCACTCGCACGAACTGCATCGATAGCTGATCATGTCTTTTTGTTGCATGTTGACACACAGGTGTTTCAGTGGGGTAAAAAGTACCAGAGGACTTAGAGCTATGGATCTTCACGAGTAAAAAGGCCTGCTCAAAATAAAGTCTGTTAGCCTTATGCTAACTTTGTGCGTTCCACGGGTGGTGTGACATTCTGAAGCTCTCTTCACTAGATTACATTGGACGTCACTTGCTATTTATAATGTGGCTTTTGAGACAGGGGGTCGCTATGTCTGCTGAGAGAAGGAGGTTGGGAGGGACAGACAAGATGCCAGCGTTTTCTTCCTGTCAACAGCATCAGACATCCCATTGATGTCGCGACTTCTGTATGTGGATAGCTGCAAGATGTCACCTGAAAACAGATACGGCACGTCAGTGGCCAAGCTGCGGTTCTGTGAAGGCATTGGAATCTCACTTGGTTTGGTGAACCAACTGATACGTTGCGGTGATAGATCTGTGTTAATGTTCGCCTGGATGCTAGTCGACTGTTGGTTGTTAAGAAGAAATAAAAACATACTGTTGTACATACCTGTTGTATTGATCATGTTGTCGGACACAATAGACCATTTGGGTCGCTAACATGTGATACGAAAGAAAGTAAACAAACGGTAGAGTCGTCCCTGTTGTCATCCAACATTGTTTTTAAATAAAGTACACTGGTATCCTGGCAATCTTCACACTTCATATTCCCACTTGGTGAAGTCAGCTCCGGAGCCACCATGGTTTGAAGGGATCATTTCAAGTGGTGAACAGTGAGTGGCCGCGGTCTTAGGAGTATTGGGACACACTACACTTTGACGTGAGCGTGCAAAACTGAGTGTTAGGGTGAGAAATGGGATGTAGCCTAAAACTTCACGCGTCAACACGTAACGCAGAAGGCTGCCTTCGGCGTCAGTGTAGGACGCAAAAGTCCACTTTCCCAACCTCAGTATATTACACATGAGAATGTACTGTTGTGGTTCATAGTTGATATATGTTCAAAAATTTTAAAAGATCATGAATGAGATAGCGCCAGGGCCGTGCTGTGTCATTTTTCTTGTCGACAATTTCTTCCCAATTGTCGACAAAGTGGCAGCAATTATGTAAGACAAAAAGTGGACGCTTAGCATTACAAGAACACAAACTGCAAGGAAGTGGAGTCAAAGCTCTTAATCAGAGCAGGGACAAAACAAAAGCAGCTTCCAGCTTCGGCAGCGCTCTCCAACGTGCCCCTGCCGAGAAACAAACCTCCCTCTGAGGAGCACTTTGACTTCACAAGACAGACCTTTGTATTGCGACGCGTTCAGAATTCTCTGTGAACACTCCATCAAACTCCCTCCAACAGTGTGTGTTCTGGGGGAATTTCCCTTTTGTTCTGCACTCTCAGTGAAATGTCAGACATTATTGAAAGCCGCCCGCTCGTCCCCTGCCGCTCTCTACTTAACCACGGTTCCAAATGTGGCAGTTAATTGTTTAGTATTGATCAGAATTGACTTGGCCTTCCAAGACGGGTCAGCTTCGTCACTTCGGCGGCGGTGTGAACATGTTGTCCTGGTCTCATTTGATCTAATCCGGTGTCCCCGCTGGGCTTCATCGCACTTCCACGGACGCTATCTTGACAGCACATTTATTATTCACCAGTATTAGACTTTTCCTTTAGCTCTTAAGCTGTTGCTCGCATCTCACCAACACTTCCTTCCTCCACAAATACATAATTCAGGGCGAAAATGTGCTTTTAGCCTCCGAATATGCAAATCTCGCTTTTCATTTTCATAATCAGCCAATGTTCAAGAGGGTTTGTGTGTGTGCCCTTCGACTGATTGTGTTGTGCAGCGCCAGTGTTCCACACTATGGGTCTCTATACGTCTTTGGCATACAAGCTGTAGGAGCTCGAGAAAAGGCCAGCGCAGGCTTCGCTCACATGCTTTTCATTGAAAGGGCAAATGGCCTGCGTGTACACCAGCACGTGCCAGCCAGAGAAATCGCTGTTACCATGGGTCACCACAGGCTTGCCTTCGTGCGTCGCTCTTGTCGGAGGGAGAATAAAGCGCCAAGGAAATTCAACGCAAAATTCATCATCTCCTTCCTAATCTGCTTTCAACGTGATTTCTTTCTTTCCAAATATACACGCAACCAAATCCTGTACAAGCGTATTAAAATAATGGACACAAGGGATAGATTTCCTCCCCCGCTGCTTTTACAAACCTCATTAGGCAAATTATGTTTGTCCAGGCACAAACCAAGGAGCAGCGACAAACACGGTTTCTCCTGGCATCTGCAGATTTAGAACGACAAAGTGGCGTTCAAACTGAGGCTCACGTGACGTTTTGCAACTTTAAGACCTCGTCTTCTGTATCTATTTGGGCCCTTTGGAAGGTGACGCTCATCGCTCACCTTTGTGTTTCAAGCATGGACTTTGGAACAGCTAGTTAGGTGGTGTAGTTGCAATGAGGAGATGAATCCCTTTCAACATTTTAAGGTCAGCTAGATCCTGAAGTGATCGATCAACACAGTTCATTTATGACGGTAATAACAATGGTAATAAAAAAAAACATACACTCAGCCAAAATAATGTATGAACACATAAGGAAAAATAAATATTTACAATGCCAATTTCTTATTCAGACCTCCCAAGAGTAAAACCAGTTACCTTTGACCTCTTCAAGAGGTGCTCTTTGTAACCGTGGCCAAAGTGACCAAAGGAATTACTGCACATGCATTTTCAAATTCTGTTTGTTTGTACAGTATGTATGTCAATGTTGTTGGCTCTCTGTGATGTACGACATCCTGTACTGTCGGCACGTTTTAAAGTACCACGCTAAAATTATCCTACATTACATCCCTCAGTCGGGGAACTCTGTAATAAAATTGAAAGTGCACACTACACACTTTCACGCTGGAAACTATTGTTTTATCATCCTTTTTTTAATTTTCAATGGACAGTTGTTCATTTATTTAGCTTGTGTTTGCTCTCATTGCTCATTTCCTTTTTGCAAATAAAGCACTTTTTAAAAAAAATAAATTCCATGACCACAAAGGATCACAACTTTCTGTGTTTTTTTTTTGTTTTATTTTGTCTTAATCTGCCGCGAAATTATGCATTTTTGGCAGCAACAATCAATAAAAAAAAATCCCAGAGATTTTGGGGATAGTGAACAGCAATTATTATCGACTGGTTTAATATTTTGATGCCCAAATCGATATGAAACATTGCATTTTGCCACATAGGTATTTCAATAGAATCAAATGTAGTGATGGGTAGATGAGGTATCATGAAACAGTATTGCAGGGTTGATGAAACTGTGTCCTGATTTTCAAAGGCCACTAGATGGCGCTCTTGTGTTAGGAATGATATGAAGTTTCATTGAACAAGTGCAACCATTTTACGGCAGACAGCACCATCCGGTGGCCTCTGACACTCTGTTTCATGAAACCTCATCAATCCTTCAATGCTGTGTCATGAAACCTCATCTAGATGGCACATGTGATGTTATGGTTTGAAAAACAATACAGTGGTACCTCGGTTTTCAACATCTCGGGCTTTGAACAAATCGGAATTTGAACAAAAATTTCAAAAAATTTTTGCTTCGGATTTCGAATGAAAATCCAGAACTCGAACGCCCCTGAAAAAGCTGGAAAAATCATAACGTGCGTGGACCAATCAGCTGTCCCACGACGCGCTTTGCTATTGTGTATAACGCAGCCTCTGTATGCAGACGTGTCCCATTAGCTACATTTACTTACTGTTTTTTCTTCATATTGAGGTGTAAAACCTTTCCTGTCTCCGCACTGGACCGTGGTAGAGTGTCACAGGGGAGGTGTTCTCGACACAGCCAAACTGCACAGAAGCGCACATTCAGAGCTGGACACGCACCGGGCACCTCTTCACTTCTGGAGAGACGTCACTCACTCGGCAACCCCTCCCACATGCAGCGGCCACACACATAGAGGAACAGCGCACCTGCAGCAGACACTCTACATTCACTCCTACAAAAGACTATTTTAAGGCTTGGAACGCATTCTTTCTTTTTCCATTCATTGTAATGGGAAAAATCGATTCAGATTTAGAACAAATCGCTTCTTGAACAGCCGTCTGGAACGGATTGTGGTCGAGAACCGAGGTGCCACTGTATTTTGAAGACCAGTTGGCTTGTCTCCCAGATTCATTGTGGTTTGAAGTTTGAAGCATTCTCATCTTGAAGTTGAAAGAGAAAAGATAGTCAAAGCTTGTCACCAATAAGTTTTGTCTTTCACAGTGAAACTTGGCTTTTAAATAATGCAATTCAAGGATCAACACACCCTTCTGACAAAAGTGTGATTTTAAAAAGAGTAAATGTGGTGTTGAAGAAAAGATAAAGCAATTAAAAACAGACGGAAATGTCGAGGAACAGAAGTGAATTTAAAAGCCTGGAGTAAAAATAAGTGTGAATAAATTAAATGAAAAAGCCATATTCCAAGGCTGCGGGGTTGATAGAGGAAGGTAATGTCTGAGTCTTTGTTTCGGGCTGAAGGGAAAAGTTTCTCTCTTTGGGATGGAGGTGTCCCTGGGAAGTCGTGGTGAAACGTTAATGTTCTTGTGGGTTTGCTGCAGACTAATTTCGTGAAAGAGTAAGTAAGTTGGCTGGATCATTAGAGTTTCCTCCTCATCTGGCGCTGCTTAAAGGTCACATCATGAGCTATATTGAAGTCTGTCTGATGGGCCCAGTGTTATTAGAAATGACTGGTGTCATAGGTGCAGCATGTTCCAAGCAGCTAAATCTTCAGGTCGCCACAGACCAGGCAGAAATGTAATTTTAAAAGTGAAAGTGGTTGGATGTCTCAGGACAGTCTCTTTCCTGTTTGGGAAGTTGCTGAAGTCCCAGCAGCAACATCTGCTGTAATCATTCTGTAATCACCAGATAAAGACAGATGGACTCTGACAGTGTTGCTGCAGATATTGTCAGATGAAAATAACAGTGATCTGCTTGCTTTTAAGTGGAGAGATGGAATGACTGGTGACTGAAAGTTGTGTTTCATCCATCATGTGTTGAAAAGCATCAGTATCTGGCTCACTAGAGTTAAAGATGGATCTTGAGAAAGCGAGTATATTCGTGCCCTCTTACATGGTGCCAGGAATGATGCCGATTGAAAACTGCGTCCAGAGCGGAAATGTTTGCCTCTAGCTCTGACGCTGTATATATGGTGCTGCTGGAACTGGTATCTGCTCCTATGACTCACGTGAAGTAGACACAAAACCTTTTCCACAGTGTCTTATTTCCTCATCAGTTGTTGTCGGCACAGCACAGATCAGTCATTGAATGCGGTTTTGATTGACAGAGATACGATCGATGGACACACTCCCTGACTTCGGCAATAAATGTCTTCAGACCAGGCTTCAGGGTCGGAGCGGAACAGCGTCTGTTTCAGCTGAATTATAAACCAAGCAGTTCCATTCCACCCCACCTTCACACCGCTCCCAGGTTCCGACCGTTCAGTGGAAACATAACCACAAGATTTACTGCCCCCAGTGGCCATGCGTAGTTACTGCTACAATATCACTGCCTGTCACTGCAGCGGTTCAGGAGGACTGAGTCTCACATCACTCATTTGGACTTACTGCATGATGTAGCAGATGGCATCGAGATCTGATAGTCGTAGATAGTAGTAGAATCAATCTAAAAAGGTGTATCATCAAGATCGGTCCCTTTACAGGTGTGTGGCATCATGAAACAGTATTGCAGGGTTGATGAAACAGTGTCCGAATTTTCAGATGCCACTAGATGTAGACTGTTGGTTTAGAAATGATGTGAAATTGCAATGAATTAGTTGTTCAAGTTCCAACATTTTGCAGCGGACAGTGCCATCTGGTGGCCTCTGAAAGTCAGGACACTGTGTCATGAAACCTCATCTACCCATCACTGGCGGTAGGTGATCTTGGAAAACAGTTTGAGCAAGACACATTTTCAATCCCTTTCATCAAGCTCTCCCCCAAAGCCATGGCTCAAGAACTGCACGTTATAGATTTTCTCACTTTTGTCAAGGGTCATTCGCAGTAAAGGGAATGTCTGTCATCAAAATAAGCCAAAACAACAATTGTTTCATGTTAAACCCATCAGTATGTGAGATAGAAGTCGGACTTGTTCTTTTGCTACGTGTTCCGAGTAATTCTTGGCTTGGAAGAACAGCTGGTTGCAGCGAGGGTGACCCCACTGAAAGCAGGTGTTGCTCTACTGAAGCGCTACGGCTCGGTCACACGAGATGCGGCACGGTGCTGCAGTCCCTCGATGTCGATCACATGGTGGATTGGAACATTGCATGATCCTTGGATCCTGAGTGTGAACAACGTGATCGTGATCAGTCCTGCTTGTGTGGATAAAAAAGGTTGTGCAGTGTACCCATGTTTCAGATGCTGGTTCTTTCATGGTCAAGTATCGAGTGAGATGGTCTTTCACCTCATGGCGTGCCGCAGGCTCCGCCGGCATGACAAGGAAATGCCACACAAAGTCTGCATCTTTACTTTGACACTTCACCTACTACTTCCGATCATTTGTACTGTACGCGTGTCTGTCTCTACTTGGCCACAGATATGCCAGTCAGGTCCTGAAAGACTTGGCTCTGAGAAGGCAGTCCACTTACACCCGAGGTGGTGGGTCAGATTCCACAGGAATTTTCATCCTGTAAAGCTGCAATCGGTTCCAGAGCCTGGCTTACTGAGCCAAGTGGTTGGTCAATGAATTGAAGATTAGAATCTCGGAGGAAAGAAAGGTTTAACTGCTGCAGTGCGCTGGTGTGAGCTCTCCAGCCAGGCCCTCCAATCCACCGCCAAATGGGTTTCTGCTCTTAGTTTACGAACATGAAGATTTTATGGCTTCTTAGGTCCATTTGTGGATCTCAGGTTGTTAAATGGTACAAAGACAATTCAGGCAGTAAATGTACTATTGAGCCCAATGTCACAAATCTCCAGAAAACTGGATTCATTCGGATCAATTTGAGAAGGAGCTGTTGAAGAGAGTGCTCTCCCCTCCAGTCATTATTGGAGAACAGATTAAGAAAAAGACAAACACATTTGAGAGTTGGAAAGAGGGAGATCGGACCAGTCCCTGTTGCACCGCGTGTCTAATGTAATTTGTGGTTGTGTCTGTTTGTCTGGGGGCCGTTGTTGTCGCTTCAACGCAGTTCAAAGTTCAAATCCACAGATGGATCAAATCATATGTTCACGTACCACCTAATTAAATATGCTTTTTCATCCGTGACTCGAGGAAAACACATCGGAATTTAGCTTTGACTACTGATGATGTCGTCCACGCAGCGTTGGGCTGTGAAATATGGTACTGGGGAGGCCATACAATGATATCAAAACTGTTTCTGTGTCATGTTGCTGGAGGAAAAAAAAATAACAGGGGAAGTTTTAGAAAACATAAAAAGTGGCCAGTGGAATTCTGAAATAAAAAACATGGTTGTTATTATTAAAAATATAAAACTATTTATAATTTTAGTTCACAAATTTTGGCCCCAGTTGTGGTGCCAAAATAAGGTATGAAAATGGGAGAGAAAAGTTAAAGTAACATCATCCCAAGATACATCACGTTCAACAATGAAAGGTATATGCAGTGGCATTTAAAGTGTATTTAAAGCTGCACTAAAATTACATTTAATATTATGTGTGAGCTTGTCTCAGTGACCCAATGGAAAACTAGGAAGTGGGTGGGCAATGAAAGTAAGAGTTAGAGGTTACATACATCTAGTGCCATGACTGTATGTGATGGACCAGTCAAGTCTCAATAGGATTTCCCTCCAGGTTCAGGTGCTATGACAAAGGCAACATAAAAAAAGAATCAAGTGCTATATAAATGATGTTATTTACCCTTTAAAATTATATATAGTTATAAAAGAACTACGGGCGAAACAAGAAAGTCATATGGGACCAGGAAGCAGCATCGAGCAGAAGGGACCAAAAGCAAGAGATGTGACCTGTTGACCGAATACAAGTGTTTTCTGGCAATACAGAACCACCTTGTTGACACATTCATTGATAGACAGACCCCAGTCTCAATTCTAGACCGTCATAGAAACACAGCATCAGCAGAGCATAAGATTTCACAGTATGCATAGGGACAGTCTGGTGAAAAATCCTACAACCCACAGGTGTGTTTGCACTACTCCTAGGGCTCATTATAAAACTGAACCTTCCCATCTGCAAGTAAATCGATTTTTGTTTTCTCCACGTCCTTGATGACCTTCACCACTCGTCTCCCTCCTGTCACCTGTCGCCCATCACTCTGCCAGTGACCCTGTAGTCCTCGTGTGACCGGCCATCACCGTCTGGCTGAGGCTCATCCCTTCGGCGCGGCTCTCACCAGCTGCTGATTTATCCTGCTCATAAAGCGATGTCTGCTCTTAGATACAGGACCACCAGCGGAGTCACAATCTCACGCTTCTGAGCTCTTCTCACGTGGATTTTTCCACAATCAGATGTGTCAAATTAAAAAGAATGCTTCACCCTTGAGAAAATCTGAGCTGGATTTGAGCCACTATTTCACATCCTGATGTGGCCTTTTTCTCATCTCCATCACTTGAGCTTGCTGATGCTACTATGCTAAAATGAGTGTCACCGATAAGCTTTTTGAGCTGGCAACAGATGAGAGGATGAAGATACGTATTTGACTTATTGTACATTGAAATACAGTTTTTTATGCTGCCAGATTTCCAAATAGGGACATTCATTCCATGACACGCCTGAGTATTTATAGGCTCCACTATGACTCCACTTTCATCTTCATTTTGGCCCGAAAAACACAAGCTTTTATGCCGTGTTTTATTGCTGGGATACTGTGGGACGCACGAGTGTTAAATGCTTTGGTTTATGTCGGTAGCTGTGCTTTCAATGCCATCCAAAAACTCTCCCCTCAAAATCAGAGGGGTGATGTGGTTGTCTCCATCGCCAACACGCAGCGTTTAGGGCTGCGTAGGTGTTAGAGCATGCACTGCATTCTCCTCTATTGGTGGTCCAGATGGGGATCCAAGGCTATCCAGATGGGCTGGAACGTGACGGCGGTAGAGATTATCACGGCCACTTCCTGTTTTTTTTTTTTTCTCTTTAAAAATTTGTGTCTGTGTGATGTTGTTGGCACTACTTAGCTCAGACACGTTTTTTTCAGCACCATGCTTCAACCGAGTAACCTGACATTATTAACAGAATTCATGCATATTGTTGAGTCAGAGCTACACAGTAATTTTAGTAATGACTTTGTTATGACATCAGATGAAGAGGTGCATTCCTCCTTCATTTATAGCACGAGTGTGCCTTCGCCCTGTCGCCATAGAAACACCACTAAATTGTTCATTTGTCATCGATGGCTTCAGTGAAAGGACACGGTCCAGAAATTCAAATGAAGTGAGTGAAACCAGAAATGACGATCAAAAGGTTTTAATATTTAACTAACACCTGGGGAAACTAGAAAAGCACTCAGAGAGCGAAGACCTGCGCCAAGACTTCTTTTGGCAAATGAGCCACTGGCTAAATCAAGTTACCTCAAAGTTAGAACATTTTCCAACCAGCCCAGAAGGTTTCATTGAAACTGGTTTAACTTTCAGTTATTAAAATGACATTCCACACGAAGAATCAGCACATTCTCACTCTCTAGGTGTCACATTTTCACCTTTTTTAAGTGGATATTTCCGTCCATTGTTGACGCCGAACTCTGCCTCCTGCATTGCATGGTATCTTATAGGAGTTTCAACGCCTCATGACGTTCTAAAAAGAAGGGTTAGGGTAAGGATGGATGGATGGGATGGAGGCTTCTGAGCTCTAGTCGCTGCCTCACAGTCACGTGGTATATTTAGCACCTTATGTGGCTTTGCGATTGAGTCACAGAGAAGGCTCTGGGAGTGAAAAATATGGTCATTTGAAGTGTGATATATACTGCCCTTTGACTTAACCCTAACCTCAGTCTTTCTTTTATGTGTTGACGCCGGGTTATGCCACAGAAGTCGAAACATGTTGTGCCGCAATTGAACACCTTATGTGTCAAGACACAACACTGACCTTAGCGTCACTCTGGGACACAAAAAACTCTTGAAAATTGTTGCTATTTGACTCATTAGGAGTTGTTGATTTATACGTCAATATGACATTTTTTTGTGGGTGTGTAACATGTGACCGTTGTACGTTAAGTAATAGATTTATTTTATATTTTATTTTATATTTTATTTTTATTGCTTCTTTAAATACTTGCTCCTCTGCAAACCAGGGACTTCTGATTTAAAGTGTCGACACCATCCAGTTAGAAATCGATGGCACAGAAGTATGAGCAAACAGGGGTCTGAATAAATATAAAGAATATCATCTTTAATTTATTCAACATTATTTTTTGGAATATCAAGTGCGTCATAAGATTTTCCCTGAAAAAGAAGTAACTACGTTATTAAATAATGGAGAAGTAAAAAAAGTAAATTAGAAACAGTTGTTTTCACTTTCCTTTTGTTCACTAAAAAGAAAACAAGGGAACAATTGCAATAGGTGTTGTACGGGCGTACGCGCGGTTCGTGGAGAAGGTCGGCTCCATCACACTTAAACACCATGATCTACAATCATCACCAGTCCGAGCAGAGCCCCGGAGACACACCCACACACATCCTCAGTCGCACTCTGGCGGCTTGTCCACCGAGCGCAGCACTGCTCTGTGCCAGCCAGAGGTTCAGTCATGGCTGAAGGCGTTTCAGACTCCCTGCCTTTAAAGTTAAAGCGGCCAACACACATTTCCATGTTAAAAAGCTGCCCTTGCGTCATTAACGCGCTCACACACGCGTGCACCCACTTTCAAGCGCTCGCTCACGTCCTCCAGCCAAACTCATCTGAACAGTAGGTGAGCAGAGCATGAGGCACACGCTCAGTTCAAACAGGCTCACTTCACACTTGGACTCAGGCCCAAATTTATTTGGCTTTGAATAATTGGGACCATTCTTCAAACGACACTCTCGCTTGGTCAGCCGACTCCAAATCGGTAGAATGACCCACATCGGCCCTCGTACTACAGAAGGACTCACAGGTGTAGCTCCTAGCCGCCGATAACAGTGTCAAGAGCCGTCTACACTCGACTCACTTTCAGATGGATACCTCCCGGGAGGTATCCGCAAGTACAGCATCCCTCAAATGAATTTACTTTCATTAAACCAACAGTGGCGCTGTTGGTTTCGAAATGCTTTGGTTTCATTGAATTAGTTGTTCAAGTCCAAACATTTCACAGCAGACAGCGCCATCTGGTGGCCTCTGAAAATCAGGACACTGTTTCATGAAACCTCAGATACCCAACACTAAATAAAAGTAAAGGCTAATAAAAGGTTGTGTGTAAAGGTTGATAATTTCTACACTGCACAGTTAGAAGTCTTTCATTCGTATTTTAAATTTGTTTATTTGTTTTAAATTTCTCAAAGGTCAAATGTATTTCAATAAATGGTGGTGTTCTGTCGGCTTATTTGAATTTACAAGCGTTCCTCATCTGTTTGGCCTTGGGCTTGGTCTAGACTTGGTCTTGTAGCCTCAACGTCATGAACCTGTCTCTGTCCAGGTCCATGCGCTTGTCTTGGTTTTGATCTAGTCTTAGGTTCGGTGTGTGGTGTGTGGGCACTGGGACCCATTTGTGACTTACAGTAGCTGACTATGGTGTCAACTGTAGATTCCAATGGAAATAGTAGCAAAGACCTTATGAGGTTTCCTGAAACAGTGTGCTTATTCTCAGAGACCACTAGTTGGCACTCTCTGCTCTAAAATCTTAGGATTTCAGATTAAATTTGAAACTAATACTGCCATCTAGTGGACGCTGAAAACAAGCACCCTGTTTCATGAAGCCTCATCAGCCTATTATTACTATGATAATAGTTTTTGAGGCCTAGGAGTGTGTTGGAATGAATACAATTGTGAACTGTCTTTCCAATAAAAAATGACGCTAAAAATAATAATAGAGAGAAAGAAACATCTCATCCGTAAGGCAGTGCGATGCCGTGTGCTGTCATGTTCACGAGGTGAAACTCCGCAACTTCATTTTGCCAAGATGACACACATCGGTTTTGCATCGATAAACGGTCAGTTGAAACTGGACTGCACAGTGCAGCGGCTCTTTTGGAACATGACGTAGTATATTTAAATTAAATATAATGTTAAAAAAAATACTATTTAGATGCTAAGATACTCAGTATGTGAGAGTAGTGCTAAGTATGTGACAACACAGTTCATGTCCCAAATTAAACATTAAAGTACATACATTAACAAACGCAAAAGGTGACATTGCATTTCACCCTCACATTGTGATTTTGCTGTCACTTCGCCCCACACACCCTCAGCAGCCTGTGGTTTAATTGTCGTCCCAGCCGTCCGTGTGACCCTGGTGATTGATTCCAGGCGACCGGTGAGGCGCGGTGTGCTGCTCTGGCCACTACAAAGGTGATAAATTCATTCTTCCACCTCCCACCTGCTCGCTTTTGAACACTCTGCCGCGTGGAGCCCATCTCCCGCGGTGGCCTTCGCCACCACTCAGCAAGTTGCCAGTTGATTTTCCAGCGCGTCTCGCTCTACAGCAAGATTGGTGGGAGAAATCATCCACATTCATTAAGCTAATGCGCAGGCGGGGGAAAAAAAAAAACACATTTTCCGGTGTTTTTTATGATTTATTGTGCGGCAGAAATGTGAAATTGTGTGTATGGAGCATTAGTTATTTAAGTGATTTAGGGGTTGGCAAAGTACTTTTGCCGCTCCCTTCGTGATTTATGTTTATTGCGAAAATGTGAAATTGACTATATGAATATAAGCATATTACCTTGTGATAATATAAGTAATTGAAGAGATTTAGGAGTCTGTGGCGGCCACAGCGACGGAGAGCGTCTGGGAAAATAAAAAACGCCTGCCTATCCCACTGAAATCACTCCCTCAGCAGCGGAGACACATCAATAAATTTAGCTTTTGTAGCCACTGGCGCATATTGTACGTCTCATGTTGTCTGTGATGCTCTATCAGAGGTTATGAAAACACAGGAGTTATGAGATGTCATATTATTCAGCCTGACTGGAAGTGTGATCGAAGATAACAAGCCCTCTTACATTATTGGAAGTTTGGCGACATCAGGCTGAATGAAAAACACTTTTCCACCTCACTATGCTGCCGATTTTTTTCCCCGCGGTCGACCGATAAGGGTTGAGAGTTCACCCTTAAATGGGTCTGGTTCCCTCAGGCGTGGTCCTCTGGCGCCAGAGTGATTCAGAGCCGTGCCTTCCATCAGTGCTGCCACGTCTCTGGCCGTGGTAATGATGGCAGTGGCTTCATTACGGTGCTTCATTACGAAGCTCAGGGACTGTTACCGATGATTGTAAATGGCTCTTGGTTAGAGGAAGGGGAATAACTACGATTTGATATCAGTAAAACCACAGAGGGGAAACAGCAGCATGAAAAATGGAATGGACTCAGGTACTGGTGCCGACGACCACCATACACCTCTGGACCGGAGAGAATCGAGGGACACACTTTAATGTTCGTCATTTTGCTGCAGAAAATGGTCTTCTCTTGACATTCCTTGAAATCCGCAGAATTTTGAAAGTAGCACCTACCAAGAAGATCATATTTACCCACCATTATAGTAGTTTTGGCTGAGGCTGAGTGAAAACCTCATTATTTCTGACATAAAACTTTAATAAAAAACATTTAATTTCTGACCTAGAATGAATGCAGATTCTGATGATACTGAAAAGTAGTGATGGGCTGATGAGGCTTCATGAAACAGTGTCCTCACTTTCAGAGACCACTAGATGGCGCTCTGTGCTTTAAAATCTAAGGATTTTAACACCCATTTGAATGAAATCTATTTTAACCCAAGAGTGCCATGAAGACGATGTTTAGTCTCTGTGTATTGTTCCATCAATGTGTTGAAACAAGCCAAACTTGTTTCACGAGCCGGAAACTCGAGCGCTTTGCTCCTTTATTTTCTGTAGGTACAGGTGAAAGCGAGTTAAACGGAAACAACCAAAACAAAAAAAGACTCTCACAGCCCGATCAGCGAGCTCAGCACTACCGAAGCAAAACAAACATGTTTCATGAGTGAATTTACAGTTAAGTAAGGCACGCTGTTGCTTCTGACAACCCTACGGGTTTATAGGGAAGCGGAAACAAATGGTTTACACTGAAATAAACGCACCCATTGTCAAAAATAGAAATCCAAAAAGCCACTTCTATATTACAAAACACCTATTAATGACCTTAAACAAATTAAACTTATACGGAAACTCCTCACAAAACAGTGCGTCTTAACCCTAAAACAGAACAGCGCTTGTCATTCTTCACTGTTGCCATCTATCTATTTATCTATCTATCTCTCTCTCTCTCTCTCTCTCTATATATATATATATATAATATATATATATATTATATATAAATATATATATACAGTGCGTCTTAACCCTATAAGAGAACAGCGCTTGTCATTCGCCACCGTTGCTATTTCTCTCTCTCTCTCTCTCTCTCTCTCTCTCTGTCTATATATATATATATATATATATATATAGATGGCAACGGTGACGAATAACAAGCGCTGTTCTGTTTTAAGGTGAAGACGCACTATATATATATATATATATATATATATATATATATAGAGAGAGAGAGAGAGAGAGAGAGATGGAGAAAAACCTGTAGGACTTTTTTTTAAAATCCAAACAAACCTACAGAGCAACAGGATCATAGTTTTGATAAATAACCATAATATAATAAATGGACAATAACAAGGTGGACATTTTTATTTTTTTTATTTTTTTCATGGTAACTGTGCTCCGAGGATATTATGAAGCAATTTACTACAAATAATATGAATCCATTATGATGGAGTCTCCTTCCAAAGGTGGCCAGAGAACATCTGAACTATGTACTTAACTGACTGCCTTCTGAACCAACAACCTTTCAGTAGCTTCATTTTCGGGCCATTAGCTCATCATTTCCAGTGGTAGACATGTTCCCTGATGCTCACTAAACAATTACTGAACAAGTTCATTGAATAACGCTAAACTTCACACTTAGTCGAGTCCATTGAAATGTGCTCAAGTTTGACACAAATGGTGCGTTGCGGTAATTTGACTGGATCTCTAAACAAAGATCCTTGAATTTTAAATAACATGCAAATAAGTGTAATGTAGTGTTTGAAAATTTGACTTTTCAATTTGTGCAGCTCTGCTGCCAACAAGACCCTGGTGAATAAAACATTTTTGAGGTCAGCACACGATGAACTGTGATGTTTCAAGCTAGTCATCTCCTAACTTTTGTGGCTTTCGATCGGCCATATTTGACATGTTATACATTTCATTCATTGTCCTTTGCTTTTGGTTTATCAATTCAGACGCTGACCATCCTGCTTGGATGTGTCATCCCAGATCAGGTCCTCTGAAATCTTACTTTTTTACGACAGAAGGTTACTTTAGAGGATGTTCATATGAACCAGGTCGTCGGGTCCCCCGCCACCCGATAGCCACCTAGTCCTCTTTGCCCCCGACCCCTATGACTCCCTCTGCGTATGGTGGGTCCACAGGAGGGACGGCCCATGGGCAGAGGCCCGACCACCAGGCACTCGCATTCGAGCAACTAGCGGCTGAGATGAGTTTCCTCCGCAGGGTGGCTGGGCGCACCCTTAGAGATAGGGTGAGGAGTTCGGTCATCCAGAAGTAGCTCGGGGTGGAGCCGCTGCTCCTCCACATCCACACCAGTTGAGGTAGCTCGAGCATCTGTTCTGGATGCCACCTGGACGCCTCCCTGGGGAGGTGTTCCGGGCATGTCCTACCGGGAGGAGACCCCGGGGAAGACCCAGGACTCGCTGGAGAGATCATGTCTCAGGTCTGGCCTGGGAACGCCTCGGGATCCCCTGGGAGGAGCTGGAGGAGGTTTGTGCAGACCGGGAAGTTTGGGCTTCCTTGCTCCGAATGCTGCCTCCGCGTCCCGACCCCCGATAAGCGGCAGAAGAAGGTGGAGGTGAAGGTTTCTTTAGCTACGGATGTGATTTTTTTTCGTTGGAAAAAAGGATTAGACATCGAGTTGACCCTTTAATGTAAGTAGGAAAAATACTGACACAGAATCAGTCACATGACCAGTTTCTAGCAACCAGCCATTTCCCAAAAGATTTAACCGCCTGTGTGGTCCCCGCAAGATATTTAAGAAACATTTTATTTGCAGTTGCCGTTGATTCTAAACTGCTAGTAATGATGTAAAGTTTACTGTTTTTGTTTAGTAGTTTTCTTCTCTTCTCCCATATTTGTCATGGAAAGTAATGCCATATTATATTCATATGTTTTTTTCTTTTAGCAATATTGGTCAATATTTTTTTCCGTCATATTCAATGCTTTAAACAGAGCATATACTTTTTATATTACTTATAATCATAAAAGTCTTATCGCTCAATAAAAGAACGCATGCTTATAGCTCAGTTTTTTAATGTTTTTTTTTTTTTGTTTTTGTTTTAATATTTTTCCCCATATATTGAGATGATCGGGCAGAAAGCTTGCACAACATAATATTATTGAACTGAGAATGCGCTGAATGGTACACACTATTGCTTTTGAAATACCGGCAAAGCTTTGTTAAATAGGGAAAGAAAAATGGGTGTAAAATCACAATAATAACTGATAGAAAAACAACAATTTGATCACGCAAAGTTGCCGACAACAACAGTGTACAACCCCTTTGAAAATACAAATGCGGCCTGCACAGATGATACCAAGCATTAGTTTCTCTTTTGTTTGTGAGGAGATTTTGTTTTAACACCTAGAGATTATGAGTCAGTAGTGCTGACCAGAACCTTCTGGCCAAATGGTGATTCAGACTGCACCTCTGAAGGTTGCCAAGGTGTACCTTTCCTCCCACCATCATACCTTGTCAAACAGGATAGAGAATTCAGCAGCTCTTGAGGCAGACAAATATATGTGAAAGCATTTAGTCTGAGGGCTGAATAGCATGTAGACGGAGGGTCGCCCTTGCCACTTGGACTGCTCCAAATCTTTGCAGCTCACTTTTTCAGCGCCGAGGCTGAATGTCCTCATGAACACCTTGAGCGCCAGCTCTGGTCCCTGTGCGTGTCAAGACGATCAGCCTTCCTGCTCTGGCACTAAGGTCCATCCACCTCCCTCTCCATCCTGGATGGCTACAGTTACATGTAATATGTCTCACAGAAACCATTTCAGTTAAGAATGTACAGGACTCAAGCTGTTCAATGAGTTCATTTCAACTATTTGCTCTCATAACCCTTGCTGAAGAGCAGACTCTCCAGCCTGACCGGTGAAGTCATCGTGCTTCATTTCTCTTGGATCTGTTCCAAGTGTGCTCTACTTACTGTGGTTTCAACTTCAGCCGCAGGTGAGCAGAGTGGTATTGATGGTTCTTGCTGAGTTTTGGACACACAAAGTCCTCAAATTATCATCTTTCTCAACTTCTCTGTGCACAAATGAGTGCCGTCAAACTTCCGCCTTTTATCAGGGCCCATCAAACAAGTCGCTTTGGTCTGAGATGAGAACACCGATTTCATTAAAATACAGATAACTGGCCTATTTTTATCCATTGTTTTAAAAAACAATGAAAAAGAAGTCAAGTCAATTCTTCTTTTTGTCTGTCTTTTGTTCACAGAAATTTCAAAGAGCAGTTCATTCTGCCATGGTCGACACTATCATTGCTGCAAAATATGATTTATGACCTTATACAGCCATTAAAGCCTGAGAATGTTTTACAAAATTAAAGTTGAAATTATTTTCTTGGTTTTAGGGATCATATTTAACCAGAATTCTTGTTTTGCTTATGACAAATTCTGGGTTATTTTTAATTTTTGGGCCAATATTTTAACCTCCAATTCTTGGGTTAACACAACGTATGGTTTACTTTTCAGGGTGCCACATATGTTCTGGACGACAGAGGTGGGGACTAGAAATATCCCTTCCAATCTGATCTACTACATATACAACAAGATATAGTGTATACTAGCAAGTGTTTGGTAATGTTTATTGAACCATCTATTTTTATTATCTAAGTTTTGATAAGTTCAATGGCTGTCATATCATTATTGTCGATGGAGCCGAGCTGATGCTGGTTTGGTTGTTAATAAATAAATTTCAAGTTATTTAATTAATAATAAAATACAAAGTAAATATATTTATTAATTTCTGTGTTTAAATGAACCCAAACTAAGTTAAGAGAGCGTAGTTTGCTTTGAATCCTGAAGGTGTTTTTAACACACGTGTTTTCAGAGAGGACTAAGTTCTGTTTTAAAAGCTACTTCTGTTATTCTGCTACTAAATCTGATCTTGAGCACCTTATCTTGTGTTTTCCATTGTACACAAGGCTTGAAGTTAAAAACTTGGGATGACCCAAATCTGACATTACAAACGTGGTCTTGACATTTTGAATTGAATAAACCAGGCTCTGAAAGATATTAAATTGGATTAATATCCAATATTTTTTTGTTGTTTACCAAAAAAAAAGATTTTCCAATAATGTATTTTTGTGTTTTTGTTTAGTGCTCTCTTGAGCACTGTCTTTCATGAGGCCTTCACTACCATTTATTTTGCCTAGATGACTCTGTTTTCAGTCCGTCTTAATGTTGGATGCTGTATAAATGTAGTGCCTTTCTTCTCAACTAGCATTTGTTATTATAAATGATTACCGTTTCATATTGTTCTAACATTACAGGGAAGTAATCTTGTCGTGTCAGGAGCAGAGATATTATTAACATTTGACACACAGAGATAAGAAGAATTAAACCTGTCACATGTTCATATATCACGATACTTGTCAGATACAACTGCGTGCTGATTTACTCCTCAGGGATCAACACTTTTCACATCGCATTTATTCCTGTTGCCTCTTTTCCTCAAGTCTCTCTGATCAAAATAAAGCAAATGCGGGAATTTTCCACTGTTTTTTTGCAACATTGCTTCTGGCAGGTTTGCTCTTGCAGCAGCATCTTGCTCTGCGAGGCAATTTGTCTTCTTCAGAGTAAATATTGATGATGTACTAACACATATTTGAGCTAGGAAGTGGAGTCTGAACGCAGGGGAACACTGAGATCCATGTGGACGGCGTATAAAAATGTAGTCTGTGACTAAAACGGTGAAATTTTCACTCAAGTTGTGGAGTAAAGATTTGCAATCTGACTAGCAGAAAAGTAACTTTAAAGGCTGCTACGTGTTTTAAAAAGTTTTAAAAGGAGGAGACATTGGGAAGTTGGGATGCAAGTTGATATTGGCCCAGATCAGCTCATCAAAACATACATTGCGAATATGTTTCCACTGGTTTTAACCTTGGTGTCAAGTGGGTAAATATTTATTCAGCTCATGAATGAGCTCTCTTTAATAAGGTGACAGGAAGACGGCTTGAATTGTGGACTTCACGAAATTGACAGGAAGTGAGCCGGGCTCTAGTGAGTAGATTTTCCTTTTCGCAAAGCTGTCGATCAGGTTCAGTTCTTCAAGGCTGCTATGCAAATTGCTGTGAAAAGGAGGGTTACATTTTCGTACGTAAAGGGAGCGTAAAATGGGTCTTCGGCAGAAGCCGCGGCTCTGCAGCCACTCGATTCACCTGGTCACACAAAGAATGCAAATCGCATGATGGTCGATTCACTATTGGCATTTGAAGACAATAATTATCCAGCTTTGCAAAATAGCGTGTCCATTATTGGATGACCTCTAGATTTGTTGTGTTACACAGTTTATGTGGGGGAGCTGCATGAAGACAATGGACGGTGAGACAGTGCTGACCATGACAAAAACACTGCCAGGCCTCATATGCATGATCTGTATTTGCTGCAGTGCAGGGTGCATGGTGGAAACACAAAAAAATCAAGAGGATGGGCTACTGTCAGGAGTCTGGGCTACTGTCCAGCAAGACAGGTGGATGGGTCGTCCCGGATACTCCTCACCTGTAAGATGGGGCAATTGGTTTGGATTATGCTGGGCACCAAATTGAAGGCCTTGGAGAATGGAACAATGAAAAGTATCAGTTTGGTGCTCAGCACACTGTGTGGAGCGACACGCTCTATCCTACGCAGTAAGATGACCAATGTTGTTGTTTCTTGAGATCTGTGAATGAATACAGGAGCTGTGCTGTCCACTGATCATTTCCTTGCGGCAAGATGGAGGCGGCAACCAAAGGGCATCAGAGGCTACCTGGCAGACTGGTCTGGCACAAAGTATAATGACTATCTGTGGAGAATTTTGATACATTCTTTGACTCCCACCAACAACTAACACAGTTAGTATTTGTCGCAACATTAAAGAACTCTATGTCCAGTGTCGGTCTCTTGTCTGCATTGTTGGTATTAACTCTGTTCATGACAGTATTATAGATGCACAGGGTCACGACTTGTGATGTCTGTGCTTTTTATACATTGTATGGTTCTGTTTCCTTGTCAGGCCCAGACCCTCAATTCACAGAGGAAATGTTGTGACCTTAACTGAGGCCAGCTGCTAGGTCAACATGGATCTGAGTGTAGGTGCTATGTCCTGTTTTCACATGCGAGAAGTATCTTTGGGTCTGGTTCATTAGTGAGGAGCAGACTGGCTGAGCATATGCTGTCATGAGGACGATCGACTGATCTGCCATCGTGAAGAAGGAGATTTGCCAAACGGCACAATTCTTCTTTGCTGGTCCATAGTGTTGGTCCAATGTTTCTTCCCTCCATTTTGGACATAGTCTTTGTGTAGTGAGGGTGACATCACCCAATTCTGGAGACAGTCTGGGCCTCTTTCCTTTACCTCTAGTAGATATTACATGAATGAATACATTTTGCAAATGGCCGCGACGACCCGGGGAGGAAAATCGAAATGCAATGCGGGGCTAAAAAGTTTGAAGAAGTGCAGTGCTGAACTTACTGTATATGAGAAGTTGGATGTATAAGCGCTCTGCTGGCTCACCCCAGATTGGAGCAAATTTAATCAAATCTCTAACTTACTTATAGTTTTGGGGCGCGGAGGTGCACTGAAACCCCTTCAAACCAGCTGTCGCTGAATTCCCCTCAGCGCTCTGTGCAGGATGGAGTGCTATTACAATTTCCAATTTGCATGGTCATTAACGTAGCCCGGCCTTTTTCAAGGTGAAGTGTTTGACTTTGCTTTTTTTTTTCTTCTTTCCTTCCCCACACTTTCTCCTTCTACCGACAAGCCTTCCGACAGTTATCGTTCACCCCCCGCCGTGCCGGTGCATCCGTGTGTGTGCGTTCCCCCCATTTAGAAAAATGCTCATTCTCATTTCTTTCTCCGCAAATGTGCTTTGCTGTTGCCATGCAACAATGCCTTCCCGTGGCTAATGACACCCGCCGTCCTCCCCTTGCTTTTTTTTTTACCCTTTTAATGCCCCTAACTCGCAGTGTCACAATTTACCACTCCACTTTTTAGGTCACAGTTGCAATTTGATTCACGTAGGTGCAGAAATAATAAGATATAATCCCGACACACTGTGTGTGTCCCTCTCTCTCTCTCTCCCTCTGGTCAGAGTGTTGTTGCCTCTCGCCGCATGTGAAGACGCAGACCGCTCTGCTGCTCTCCCGTCCCGCTAGGAACTGATCCAATAAAGCTCAACAACGGCTGTGATCAATACAGCACGTCCCACCGCCAAGCACCCACCCGCCCCAACACACACCTATTAGTTAGGGAATAATTGATTGGCCTTCTGCTCATTATTCCTTTGATTTGGTACTTTCATTAAATAGGGAGCGTGCAGCGTGGGCTCCCACTTGTCTGCCCGTGCCATCTGCAGCTGCTCGGAGGTGAATAGAAGCCTCACGAGTTTGTGCGGGAGCATGTGTTGTGGATATTGAGATTAAGAAGATCCCGGCTCAAAGCAGCGATGCTCCTGGAATTGACAGATGAGCCCGACTACAAAGGCAAAATAAAGTGTGCAAGGTTTCCCTACACTTTTTCTTCGCAATGTCTCCGCTTAAATTCTTCATCTCCTGAAGGCATAGAGAGGATAATCTCCTTGTTTTGTCTTGGCAGGCTGTCTCTATGAAGACAAACTTCATTTTAACCACTTCTTTTTTTTTTACATCCCGTCCCTGTCTGTCCTTCTATCTTGCTGTCCTGTTTCCTCTTATGTTCTGCTTGTAACCTGCGGCCCGTTTTTTTTTTCTCCCCACAGCTTCACACCGACATGGACAGGAATGATGGTCGCACTAAATATGTCCTGCGAGGCGAAGGGGCGGGCTCGGTCTTTGTGATAGATGAGAAGACTGGCAACATCCACGTCACCAAGCCACTGGACCGCGAAGAGAAGGACGAGTATCGCCTCATCGCCACGGCGACGGACAGACAGACGGACCGGGCCCTTGAGCCATCGTCACAGTTCATAATTCGGGTGCAGGACATTAATGACAACCCACCCGTTTTCGATGAAGGTCCCTACAGCGCCACCGTGCCGGAGATGGCAAACATAGGTATGTTGACACGCCAACAACTTACATTCCACATACTGTATAGATTTAAAAAAAAAAAAAATTAAAAAGTCTTGTCATACCGGGTGCAACTAGTACTTGTACTGTATAATAAGAAAAAATGTGATTATCACAACCACACTAGTTTTGTCATCACATTTTGTTAGTATGACCTTCTTATACTTAAACCTTCTGGTGCTGAAATTTTTCTATCAAAGTTTACACACAAAATTCTCATTTAATCTGCACAGTTTGGTATTTCAGGAGGAAAAGTGCTCTCAGCTAATGTCAAAACTGGAACTACCACAGGAGTGGGGGGAAGTGTGGCAAGAGTGTCGAGGGAAACTTCAAAGTGTATCGGCAGGGAACATGAAAGAAGGACATGGAGACTTGGTGGAGGAGTGATGAGGTTCAGGAGAGTATCAGGGAGAAGGAAAGAAGCAAGGAAATCGGGGTATTAGCTGGGAGATGAGGAGCTTGTGGTGTAGACGTCAGGCAAAGAGTGAAGTTGCCGAAGCAGTGGCTGTATGAGAGACTGGTCATCAGTTGGGTTTATCAAGGATCATGGAAAGAGTAGAAAGGAGTACTTCAGTGAACTAGAAGAGAAAGAGGGAGGAGTAAAAATAAAGTGGCTGAAAGATCAGGTTGTTGAGGGAATTAGAAAGGTGAAAGTGAGGGCAGCTCTTAGTACGATCAAGTGTAGGGAGGCAGTTGCCCCAGAGAGAGTTAAAGAGTGCAAGCATTGAACTTTCTGACCGCCGGACAATGATATCTTAAGGCAGAGAGGATGCCTAACAAGGGGAGGCAAAGGGTTCTGGTGCCGAATTTTAAGGACAAATGGGATTCTCTGAACTGGAGCAACTATAGATGGATCCAGTTGAACACTCAAAAACAAGAGTGTCAGAGGGACGGTAGATATAGAAAAGTTTAGAGACAAAGTTGGGGAGGTCATTGATTGTCAGAAGTGGAAGTACTGAATCCAGAGAGAACCATTTAGGGTCATGCAAGTGAAAAAGAAGGACATGAAAATGTTTGTATTCAGTGCAAAGCATTTTTTGGTACATTTGGGTCATTAAATATCTTTATTTTTTTATTTTTCTTATTCATTTTAATGGAAGTGAATATGAGGATTAATGTGTTTTTGAAAAAACAAAATTTGCTGTATTTACGGCAAGAATACTAATGTTGAGAAACACAGTAAATAGATTGTAAAAAAAAATAGAAATAAACATTTTTTTAAATCAATTTTTATATTAGACATATTGAATCATTCATTTCATTGACTGTACACAGTGAAAGGAACCGGAACTATAATGGACCTTCCTGGTGGCTCTGCTAAATGCTAACAACAGCTGCTGTTGAACAAGTTCTACTGAAAAGAGATTCTTGTTTATTACGAAATGAAAGGGAAAAAAAAAAGAAACATAGAAAACCAATCAGTTACTTGTGAGTATTTCTGTCGTAAGTCAGCAAACAAACCCCATATAGAATCAAATTTTACATAATAAACAATAAAATCTAAGGTACTAACTTGTCCTTGAATCCCATCTTACAACATAAATCTCAATTTCAATTAGATGTGCTTCACAGGCAGCGGTGCACATCTCCTCGCCTCTATACGATACTGACAAGGTAATCTTAAATCATATCATATCATGAATCATCAAAGTGAGCCCTGTGAGAGCAGCACAATGTCAAAGTCCTTGCAGGCATTAAACCAGAGATGTAAAACACAGCAGGTTTGCAAAAAATAAAATAAAATAAGAAAGTATTTCTGCTTGACTGCTGCAAACTTTTTAGGCTGAATCAGCTTTTTTGTCTTGTACTTAAGTCCATTAAGATGGAATTTTATTATAATTTATGTGTTTAATATAGTTATTTTTTTCTATCATCCATCTGACAAATGTTGCTTCAAATGTTGGAATTCAGTACACACTATATTTACATACCAATGACATGCTGCCAACCTTATTGGAACAATATCTGACTTAAGTTGGGATCTCATTGCGGAATACCTACATGTCGTGTGCGACACGTGACTGTCTCTGGCCTGTGCCAGAGCTCATTCCATTGAAAATTTCCATTCAAAAATTCAGGAACGAAAACATCTCTTCAATGCACATTTACCAGATAGCAGAAGGAGCGGGAGACAACCAATATGGTTCATGGATGTGATAAAGGAGCCCACGAAGAGGTGCACCTAGGAAGCATGATCGAGGTCGGTTAAAGTTTGAAGAGGCTGAGTTGCTGTGGCAACTCCTCATGGGTAATTCTGAAAGAAGATCATCAACAAAAACAGTCAAACTAGCAGAGCTTCAATATTTTAAATCAGAGGGGGGAAAAGAAAATCTAACATTTGCAGTGTAAAAAAAAATGACAATCTCCTGAGAGAAAATTCATATTAGAAGAAACTTAGCAAGAAAAAATATAGATGAATGTAGAATATGTAAATAAATGTCTCAATAATTGTAAGGCAAAATGTCAAAATATGACTTTTTCCCTAAGCACAATATATAGGTTTGTTTATATTATATACACTATATATTGATACATAAGTAGTAAGTAGTAATTCGGATAATTTCAGGTAACATGAGTTTCTTTGAAAAAAGACAGAAATAGAAATAGAAATTCCAGAAACACAACAGACATTCCAAAAACAGAAGTAGGAATTGTCTCTGTGCCTCTGACAAGTTTCTTCTATTAGTTTTATGTATGTATCGGTATCTGTCCTGTAGTTTACAACAGACACAAAATGTGCGATTCATTTACCATATATATATATGAATTTCCTGTAGTCTTTTCTCAGTGCTGTTGCATTTGAAAAGTGAACAGTGAATGTCCAGATTTTTGGCCGGAGAGTGGTCCTGCAGTAAGGATGGCATCGACGTTTGCGTTCACAGCGAGGGTGCCTCTGTGGGGCTGCTGGACTGGCCAGGACATGCAGCAGTCTGATCCGACTGGCACAGGATCAGCCTGCTGGCAAGAGCGCGACCGGCTGGAGGGAGCTGGCATTTCTAACTGCTGCCATGGACATCACATTGTCTCATAAAAGTAAATGTCAGTGGAAAAATGCCATCCTGAGACCAAGACTCGCACTAAATCTTGGGTTTAATGATCCCAAACCATCCCAAAACGATCATCCGGTTGAACCCTCAAACAGTATATTTGAGCTTGTTTAAGATAAACAGTGCTGTTTAAGGAGTTCGGGCCGAAGTTTTATGAGTATACTACTCTCCTGTCTTGTAGGGAGCATTAAACCTCGCCCATAAACCTGTTGCAATATGTGACATTAGATGCTTGTCTGCCAACAGACAGCAGTCAGCGTTTACAGACCTCATGAAAGAGTTATGGTTTACTTTAATCCTCAGTTCAGAGAGGGGCGCACTTGGGTTTACAATTGTTTAGTGTGGTGGCAGAACAATATTGGGGAACCAGCAGTGTTTTGTTTCCATAATATAACTGCAGAAGAACACGGCAGGGTGACAATTCAGTCTTCAAACTTCAGCTAAGCCTTGTATGTATTTGTTTGTTCCCTGTGTCACTGTGATTCAAATCTTCCTCTGCTCCTGAGAACTCCAGTTTCAGCACAAAAGAGTCACGGTCGCTTAACATCCATCTTTAGTCAGATGATCCCTCCGTTCTTAATATTCATTTGGTACAACAGAAAACAGCACCTGGGGGGCAAATGCTGAACAAGCCGCACCACAAATAAATCTTCATTTTGTCCCTGTTGCTCTGGAGTCTCATTCACTCCGACGCTATCAGCCAGACAAGTAACCATCATCACCTGTCACATCCTCTCCTTCCTCCTTTTCATCTCGACTCCACTCAGCTGTGTTTGGGCCGGGGAAGTGATGAAATTTAATACTAATCGCTGGGATAGAAACTTATCTTGATATATCGTGTGAGAGGGCTCACAGTGGAGGTGCGGCTGCAAGGGTTGACTCGATATCCGCTGTCAGACTCAAGAGATGGATGGCTCTTTTAAATTCTTTCGGAACATCTTTCTATGTCACCACAAATGATGAATATATCAAGCTTTTATGTCAGAATTTTACAATGTCGATGTAGCCATTCCTCTGCCCGACCCAAGAATATTTCTTTTGTCTACTCATGATGCAGTGCCATTAACCTCTCAATATTTGGAAACAATGTGGGCCTCAGAACATGAGCAAAAGTTCAGATTTCCATCCTCGGAAATATTTGGATATTGAGTACCGTTTTTTTTTTTTTGCGAGAGTAAAATTCCTAATTGGGGAGCCATACACAGGGGAGCAATCGAAGTATTGATCAAACACATGAATACGAAGTGGAAACATCACAGAGGTGGTCTTGAATGTGTTGGTTTTAGCGTGTTTTTAGTGGAAGAATCCCGGAAACATCATCATATAATGACTGAAGTCCGTTGCTGGCGGAACTCAAGTTGCGGATTCCAGCCGGACATATGAGCAGTTTGGAGACAGGTTTACTTCTCATGACTAAAAACCACTGCCACTGAGAGCCTCACTTTCATGAGCCCCGAAAACTCTCAATGCTCTACCTACCTACAAGGTCGGTACCTACAAATCTGACTGGTACTGATCAGTCTCAATGTCCTCTGCTGACTACCAGGAGTGAGTTTTCTTTTGATGTGCTCACTTATTCGTTTATTGATTTAATTTATTTAAATATCTGCAAGAAACAGATTCAGTTCAATGTTCAACATCACTGTTGCTCAGAAATGTGTTCTTCATGTTTCATCATGTGTGAACTTCAGCACTACACACGTCTGATTTGGTTTTTAAGCCTTTTTTTATCTGACACAATAATACAATAAATTTGAATGAATTTTCCCCCGAATTTTCAGGTTAGACTAAATAAGATTTTATTTATATTTATATTATATTTATTTATATATTTTCAGACAGTATTTAATGAATCAGACTCTTTTTACATCACCCCTTAATATGTTATGTATTATATTTTAATTTTAAATTAAATATATTTTCTGTTTTTATGGTTGGTTCAGGTTGACCATCACATGGTTTCCAATTGTCGTGCAAAATTTTCCATTTTCATTCCTTGTTCCGTTACCCAGTCAGCTGACTGTAAGAAGAAGCTGCCTTCTAGGAAGATTTGTAAAAAACAAAAAACATGGATGCGGTGTGCAACGGACAGCGGACTAAAGTGTGACCGCGCTTTAATGCAGAAAAAAAAATAAAATAGTCATGCAAGTTCCTCTGTTCAAGTTCCCATTCCTATTCCTATACAAGTGGACAGCATGGAAATTCAAAGTGAAGAATTGAGAGACTATTTCAGCCGGAGAACCTTAGTTTCTTAAAAGAACTGCTCAAATTCAAAAGAAGCCCAACAAAAAAATTCAGAATCCTTTGCACTTGCACCGTTCCATCTCCTGCTCATCCATCCTGTGGTGCATCTTTGACATGAATAGTTTCGACAGACTGAGGGTGTGGGCTTTTATGCAGACAAAAAACCATGTGTTGCAGCAATTAACACCTTGGTACTGTAATTCCCCACGTCCAACAGACGCCTGAGGTGATCTGTGAATGATCACACTCAATAAATAGAGACGTCATTAGCCAGACACGTAGATTAACCTGCTTGTGTCTGATCAACCAGAGTGTTGCGATGCTCCTCCATGTGAAGTGTGCACAACAATTCCATTCATCCACGGTGTTGAAAGCCTCTTTTGTGCATTGAAGTTCAAAGAGAGTGGGCTCAGCAATTGCAGCGGTTTTAATGATAAACATTTTATTGCTGTTGAGAAATTTAACAAATACATATATAGCTGCCGACTTGTTACGACTTGCTGGCTGGATAGTGACTTGTCTTAGTTGTGAAATTGATGTTGACTTGTTGACATTTAAATAACAAAATATTGTTTATTTTGCATCAGTTTGACAATAGCACAATGAATCACAAGTTTTTATATAACCTTATTTAAACTAAAGCTCTTTTAATGTCTTGAAAATATTTGTATAAGAATTTCAATATTCAATATACACAGTGGTACCGGAATTCGAACAAATCGGAGTTTGAACAAAAATTTAGAGATTTTATTTGCTTCGGATGTCGAACGAAAATCCAGAACTCGAACGCCCCCGAAAAAAAGCCCGAAAAAAATAACGTGTGCGACCCATCAGCTGACCCACGACGCACTTTATTATTGTGTATAACGCAGCCTCTGTATGCAGACGTGTCCCGTTAGCTACATTTACTGACTGTTTCTTCTTCATATTGAGGTGTAAAACCTTTCCTGTCTCCACACTGGACCGTGGTAGAGTGTCACAGGGGAGGAGCTCGCTCTCCACACCTCCGAGGCTGGAGCGCTCACTCCAGGGTTTGATGTCCTGTTGTGGGATGGAGCTGGGACAGGGATGAGGCGAGTCTCGGACAGAGCGTTACTTGGTTTTTATATATATATATATATATATATATATATCTGGGGTGATGCATCGGCGTGTCCATCGCTTGAAGACATAGATCAGGGTGAGTTTGTTGAGGACGTCCAGTTTCTAAAAGTGTTCCACAGTGAAGGACGTTGAAACAGCAGTTGTACTCTTAAATGTAGGACACCTACACACACACTCGAACACACACACTCGAACACACACACGTTTCTACGCTTCACCTGCTACCATCAGCTCCCTGCAACGCTCCGAGATGGTCACATTCACCGCAGACCTTTAATTCATCTCCAGACAGCTCTTCTTGCCATGAAATTGCATCTCGGTTTCTGCTTTCTCTGATCAGATTTCACGGCTGGATCTGCTAGATGAACACGCACACACATGCTCGCACATCCCTCCACCCCCAAAATGACTCTCAAATACAACCATTCAGTTAAAATGCAATTCAGGGGGAGATGGTAATGTTTTAGATTTATGCTTTCGTTTTAATAAAACTGTCACCACAACTTATTTAAGGATCTATGAGCCTCCTTTTTTGTTGATTAAACACTCTGCGTTTCACAGCGGTGAGACTGATTGAGTGCAACATTTAAGTCATTTAAGAGATGTACATCTTGTAATAATAAACTGCTCATAAAATATAAATTATGGAAGCCATCATAACATTTTCTTCGTGTGTATGAGATGCTGCAACTTGTAAAATGATGCCGTGATTGATGCTAATAGAGGACAAAGCGGTGAAGCTACAGGCACCTCATTCATTTTCCTCCCTGTCTTTCCTCCCCCTTTACAAACACACAGCCCGCTCTGGATCTCTTTCTGTCGCTTTATTCCAAAATACTGTATATTTTTCATTTGAACTTTACAAGAGCGCATGTGCTCAAGCAGACACATGGACAACCGACATGAAGACACACACTCTCAGACACATCTGGTAGCTGAAAGAGGACAGGAGAGTCATGTCCTACTGGCACAAGGGACATGCAAACAATTCACTTCCTCACTTCCTACTGATCTTGGGTCGCGATGTTGATGTCTGAAGGCCCTTTTATGCTCAACGTTACGCAAGGATCCAGATACGGACGCAGTCTTCTGCCTGTGCTCTGCGTCCACTTTGGTCATATTTCTACACGTTTCCACAAAGCCTACGGATACGGACCACAGTCGCCATGCTTGTTTTGGAGTTTGTCATAAACTTTTGACACCACCAGGTATTGTTTATGTTTCAAAGCTAAATGCAATTCAAAGTCTTCAAATGGTTATTCATTTCGACATTTTCCAGAAGTACTTCTACTTTTGTGACTCATTTCCTTTATGAGCGACCAAAACAGAAATAGGTAAAGAAGTCAAAATAAACCCAATAAAAGAGCAGAATTGGACAGTATCAGTCACATAGACATTGTCGGCTGAAATGACAGGAAAGAAATACAAACAATGTATTTATATAAAATATTATTCCAGGTATAAAAAAAATGAAATTTGGTCAAGATGGAAGCTGAAATCCACACTTGGAAGTTAAAAATCTCTGGCAGCCTAAGCCCCACTTCCTTGTCAGTCCTGCCCTTGGTTGTTCAGAGAAGAACATAGGTTGGATGAGACAGATTCAATCGCTGTTTATTTCAAATGCTACATACCAAACAATCCTACTCACAGCTGTCGAAAATTTGAAATCTGATCAGTCTCTATTCAGTATATGTTCCTCACTGTCATCACAATAGTGAGTGTAACTGTGGGCTGCATTGTTTTTTCAGCGTCTCTCTGAATGTGCCGTTCTTTCGCTTTGACAAGTTCTGCCTTCTGAAAACACCATGTAATTATCTTCTTTTAAGGGTTGTGTGTTTTCAGCAAACGTTTCCTGCTGACTGCCAACCTGTATTGAGCCATCTGCTTATGCTTGCACCTCCTCACACAGTACAATTTGACTGTCTAAAGCAGACCTGGGCAAAGTGCGGCCGGGGGGCCATATGCGGCCCTTTTCTTGTGTTTTTGCGGCCCTCATGAGGTCGGACTAAAACTATACAACTGATAAGTAGTAATTTTGTCTTGTTTCTTTCTTAGCATTACTATTTCAAGAATGATTATAACATGTTCAGGACTTAAATTTCTTTTCATCTGCCATTTTAGTGAGTATTTTTTGTTCCTCAAAATACATGAAAAGAAAATTGAAAATATATATATTCTAATTTCCTTTTAATATTTCATAGATATTTTTGCTCTAGTTTCATTATTTATATTCAACTTAAATTGCATAATTGCCTAATAAATGCAATATTTTTATAGGTTTCATGCCATATTTGCACTTAATATCTTTGCTTCCATTGAATGGTTCGTTCTTTGTTACGTAAGATTTTTTTTGTCCCGTCATGTTTCTTAGTCATCGCCGCCTTCCTTTTGGCATGATGGCCCCTCACTACTGTCTTATAATGTGGCCCTTTAGGAAATTTAACTGCCCACCTCTGGTCTAAAGCATACATCCCACAGTAACAAGTGGATTGGGGCTTGCACCTGGTATAATGTGGCCATTTCCTCCTAACCTTTTTTTGAAAGACAGAGGAAGATGAGTAGCACTGGCTTGTGAAAGCCTAGTGATCACTACTTCCTTTGCCTTTCACTGTTGTCCTGTAGTATTTTTGTGCGCAGTGAAGCTTATTGAAACTGATAAGATACTGTATATCCCATGTTGGGCTTGATCCAGAGGTGGAAAGATCTCAGTGCACCTGGATTCATGTGGCAATTGTATTAAAACTGTTAGGGACGGATGGTTGTATTTGTCGCCTCACAACAGTAAAATACAGTGATATTGTAGTTGTACGTCTGCTTGTGCGTACATGAAAGAAAGACAATTGTTTGAATGCTGTCACCGTCAGGGACACTGGAGAAGTTAGTCAAGTCCCATTGCAATTGCGAACAACAGATGCATTGAAAATTGGTCCGACTGCGTGGGTTGTTACAAAGCAGTTAAATAATAAGAGGTGTCACAGTTATGAATGGAATAGCTTATCATGCTGTAGATAGGACAAGAAAAAGATCTTGTTGAGAATAAGCAAACACTTGGAGGAGACAACAACACTCATGGATTTCCTTCCACTTAGTTTGGGGACACATGGGGCAACAGCACAGAAGCATGAGGTTTGAACAGAAACCTCATGCAGAGATGCTGTAAATTCATCTTTTATTTATCTCTTATACATCAACTAGCATTGCCATCTATAAACTAGAAGATCATCTTCAGTTTAGATTGACAATTGAAAGTCTTTTTTACCACTCCTATCTGTAAAATATTCAAGGTACATTACATTTTAATTCAATTTATCCACCATATCTGTAAAGTAACTGCTCTCTTTGCTGCATCACACAGATTTAGCTCTGCCATCATGACATTTGAGAGGTGGCTTTAGAGCATCAGGTCGCGTACACCTGACCAACGCTATTCCCACTTGCTGCTGAAAACAAACACCCACCACGAAAAGTAGAAGTAAAACAAAAGTCTACCTGGCTAAATCTCCTAAAAGAACCAACACAGAAGTTCCCCCGACAATTCAATGACCTGTTGTGTGTGATGTGTATGATGTGTGACTGGCAGCAGCCTCACCTACTGGACAACTCTACTGACCATAAATATATAAATAAATAAAAAAAAATGTTAAAGGGGCGCAACCGCAGAATAGCGTTTTTGTCCTGTAAAAATCAATTGTCACATACAGTACTAATGAAGTCGGCGAGGTATCATGAAACAGTATCGCCGTGTCGTCCTTATTTTCATCGGCCACTAGATGGTGCTCTTTATTTAGAAATGATGTGACGTTTCCGTTGAATTAGTTTTTCAAGACAGCGCGATCTGCTGGCCTCTGAAAATATAGACACTGTTTCATGGCTAAATAGTTTCTGCTGGGAGTTCAAGATGTGTTTACTGGGTGTGGTACATCATCACCTCCACAATCTTTTGCGGTATTTGTGACAAGCCTCTTGAAAGGATTGTGTAGTCGTATTACCTTTCATCGCCTTTCTTTCACATGTCTGTGTATGTCAAGGTGATGTCTTGTTACTCTCTAGCTAACACTTAAACAAGAAAGACCTCAATAGGTCTCCTTTAACACGTTTCAATAGAAGTCTCTATCATTGTTTATCCATATATTACTACAGTACTTCCCCACTCAACAGGAGGAGGCATGAGATCTAATGGCTCTCTTGCCTCGTGTTATCCTTTATTCCCCAAAACAAACACTGCACTCTGTGTTGTTAATTTGCCTTCACCTTCAAAGAGCCATTCATTCATTATGCACACTGTATCCGATGCTCATCTTGTTGGCCGTGCAGCAGGGGACAACTAAACTGTAGTCTTTGTGCAAATGCACCCAACACACCAACTTGTTTTGGAATGGAACAAGTCTATACAAGTTTTAAAAGTCATTTTTTTCCAACTTATGGACATTCATGGGGCGAATCTGGGTCCTTTCTGTGTGGCGTTTGTATGTTCCCCTGGTGATTTCATGGGTTTCCTCTGGGCTCTCAGGTTTCCTCCCATTTTCAAAAGGCAGGGAAAGGTTAGTCTCCTGTCAGTGTGTGTATGGGTGACTTAGTTCAAAGTGCTTTGGGTGATGGATAAGTACAGAAAGTGGTGCATAAATCTATATGAGTATATATGAATTCTAATAAATCAGGTAGTGAATCAAATAAGATATCCAGTCAACATTTTTAAATTTCATGAGCAATAGTTGTCGGATTAGCTCAGGATTTATTACGGAAGAATAAAGATATGTTTTTGAATGTTTATTACTTCTTATTGGCTGAGATTTGTGTACAGCAAGGCATGCAGAGCTTTTGTGTTTTGCCAGAGCATCGCTTGTATATGAATATTTCTGAGAAATATAAATTCGGCTTTGAAATGTCAGGCTGTAACCTTGAGAGATGGACATCAGTTTCATTTTTCTTTTTCTTGGATCTTTTCTTTGAATTCCGAAAAGACCGTAACACTGTTTTGGCCCCAACACTATTATTATTATTGTTATTTTTAATACCTTTTATTGCTGTTTATTTATGCTATATGCTGGATATGATAAGTGCTCGATGCTTGAAATTCTGTTCTGTTCTGTTCAGTTCTGATTCTGCCTCGTGTGGTGGTGTTCTGCAGATGTGTGGGAATATACAATCCAGAGCTGTTAGCAGCTCATGTGGCTGATCATCTCTGGATTGTTTCTGGCACAGCTGGCGGTTGCCTGTGGACATCTACTTCATAGTCACAGTTTGGTAGACACTTTTTTTTGTTGTGACATGCAATGCAGTCCAGTTATTGTCACAGGCATGAATGGATGTCCAGATTCACATTCACATTATAGCTCAGCTCAGTTAAATGTAGTGTGGTATAATGCTGTATAGAAATATACAAAGCAGTTTATGTGAAACAAGTGCAAGAACTCCATCTGTTGGTAAATTTTTGGAGCTATATTGTTTAAATGACCGAAGTCCAGCATCAACCACAGCAGGAGCAGGTTTAAATAACCAATGACACACTAGTTTCACCACAGTTAAGCCCTTGCATGTCCTTCGATTTTAGTGGTATAACAGCGCGAAATCTGTGTCTTCAGCTAGTGATGTATCGATGAGGTTTCATGAAACAGTGCCCTGATATTCAGAAGCCACTAGATGGCACTGTCTGCTGTAAAATGTTTGGACTTCAACAACTAATTCAATGAAACCTGACATCATTTCTAAACCAAGAGCGCCATCAAATGGCCACTGAAATTAGGAGAGCAGTTTCAGTTTCATCAACCCTGCAATACTGTTTCATGATACTTTATCTACAACCTCTGAGTAATGAGTCCAAGCACCTCCATCTTCACGAGCAGGACGTGTTAGCATCACCTATGTGAAGCCATTTGACTCAAGTTCCTCTTTGATATGAGTTTGATAACGAAAATGTCATAGTAATATTGAATGAATATTATGGTCTGTTGAGCATGTTACTGAACTTAGCCAAGATTCCTTCATGAGACCTGCCGAACTGATATTTTTTTGCCATCCCACAGTTGATATTCAAAAGCAGTCATTGGCCACAAGAGGCCTGGATTTTGAGACAGGATGTCTCGATTTTGTATTTGGCCTGAGCACCAAAGGCACGAGCCCACTAGAGTGCTGGGGTGCAGGACCCTTTGAAATTTGCATTTTGAAAGGCACATTTTGCCAACAGTGTGAGGCTTCATCCATGTCACGTCGACCAACGAAATACAAGTCTTGTGACCAGTATGGTAACATATATGGCCCCTGCCTTCACAAAGCTGAGAGAGAAAAAAAAAGGTTGCTGGAAGGCGCCTTCTTTTACTAAGTCACCACAACCAAACTAACATCCACTGTCTCGGCTGCGGTAAATGCGTTTCACAGTCATTGGCATCACAAACTGCGGTTGAAGGCTCCATTATCATAAAAGCCGGTGTAAGCACAAATGCACACACAAACCCCGGGCCAGATGTCGACAATCTTGCGTCTGCACAAAAAACCTGTGCTGCGAAGAAACTGGGGTTTATTTTGGCTGAAGGCCGACGGAGAGCTGGTGAAAAATAACTGGGAGGTAGGGATTTATTATTGCCAAATCATTACTTTGTGAAACACTTTCTCAAGTGTCTAAATTGCGCGCTACGCAGGTATTATCTGCGGATTCCAAATTGGCGCTCTGGAGTTTGGGTCACGCTGTGTGGCAACAGCGGCGCCATTGTCCCAGCAAATAACAAGAAAATCACTCTAATTTTCATTCTCTCTCTGGTTATTTTTGCTGAGACAACACAGGAAAACAACTCATCTCCTCTTTGTCGTTGCCACCAGCTTTTCAATTTCACACTGGGTCAGACTGTGTTTCTTTTTTTCCCTTCTGCTTACAGAATAAATGAGGTATATAAGCTAATAAGGAGTGTATCAACCCTATACACAACCTTGTGGGAGTGAGTTAGCCTCGCGCTCTGGCAATTACACAATGGAGCGGCGGATGAACAGAGAAAGATCTGCATTTTCCTGCTGCTGCTGCCCTCCTACTTCAGTCAAACTGCAGAAACGCATGAAGGTCGGACGCTACAGAAGCTTGGTGGGACTAACACCATTTCTTTCGCTTAGATCTTTAAATTCCTTGGAATCATAGCACAGAACAATCCAAGAAGTGGGGACACTGAGAGCATTTTTATCAGAGTACTGAAAGAAGTATCTAGTTCTGGAGCGAAGCAAGATCAGAATAATGTAGAATGAGTCATGTTTTGCATAGTTTTCAGAAGTAATATTGAAAATTAAATTAGCATATTTTAACATTCGCTTTTAACCTTTACATCTGCATAAAGATACAGTGACTCAGGGACATTTGTCACCACAGTAAAGTTATTTTCATAAAATACCTTTTTCTTTTGGTGTGTTTCTCCTCCACTCTATCTTCTACGTCATTTTCATGGATGACTCTACTGGTAATAAAGTGAACCACTGCTTAGCAAAATGAACATTGTATTTAATGTCCCATTAACTTGCCGACTGCCATTGTTGGTCTGATCCCCTTCCGTAAATGTATGTTTATGCATTCATCACTATCATAAATGACAGCGTCAGCAGTGTTTGTGTGAGATCAATCCACGACTCTTTATCTTTGGATGTGAGGATATGATCTTGTCTTTTTTAACATTCTGTTCACAGCAGAATCAGAACAGTTTTATACGGAATGGAGATGTAAATGATCAAATCCACAGACATTCAGTGTCAAATTCGTCTGCGTTGTATCTGACAACTTTTGAAAATGGGATTTAGAGTGAGACCTTTCGACAATGATGCTGGCTTCGTCGCCATGTAAAACACTCCCCTGGTAACCATGCTGGTGCAACAGAGTTCCCATCTGTCAGTTCAGGATTCATCCTCATGTGCCAGCAACAGCCTCGTGCTCAAGCAGTAAGGGATGTAGCTGTCCTGAAGTACAGTAAACCGATTGTTTGTCCTTAGAGATGGACAGATGAAGCTTCATGAAACAGTGTCCTTATTTTCGGAGCCCACCAGATGACACTCTTGAGTTAAAATTGATGTGAGGTTTCATTGAAATAGTTGTGCAAATCCTGAGATTTTAAAGCAGAGAGTGCCATCGAGTGCTCTGTGAAAATGATGGATGAATAGGGCAGGTATCACAGGTTGAAACACTTATTTTCAGAGGCCACTAGATGGCGCTCATGTTATTGAAATAATGTGAGGTTTCATTGAATTAGTTGTTCAAGTCCAAACATTTTACAGCAGACAGTGCCACCTGGTGGCCTCTGAAAATCGGGACAGTGTTTCATGAAACCTCATCACTTCTTCAATACTGTGTCATGAAACCTGCTCTACCCATCACTAACCTGAACATATTCTGCTCTAATTACGAACGGCATCATCTCCGTGTAAAGTTCACGAGGTGTGAAGTTTATTGCAGTTCATCCACTTGTTTTCACCGGCGTCGTCTACGTATAAACGTGAAATCACACAGAAGTTCACTGAACATTCTGAACAGATTTGCTTCTTGATCCATTTAAAAGCACATTAAATCTCTCTCAGTAACAACATAATGTAATTATTGAGTATTTCTTGCATGAAAAGGATATCTGAAAGTATGATGTTGTGTACATTGGATCTGGCCACAAGCACGTTTTCTTGTCTAAGCTGGTGGGTGGTCAATTCTGATGGGTGAGTGGGGGGTTTCCTTGCAACCGCTGCTATCACTTCGCTGTTTTGCGGACTTCGGAGCGTCGTCCCAATCTCTGTTTTTAGTTTTATACATTTAAAAACTGTATATACAGAATTAACTGGTACTAAGAGACCCATCGTAATACTATATATATATATATATATATATATATAAATCCACAATACACCTTACAACAGTGAAGCAACACAACTGCACCAACACACCTGTAACTTCTTAAAAGCCGGGGAAAGGGTTTTGAACCTTTTGTGTCACTTATTGAGGTGAAAGTATTTCCAAGCGCTGGGTCAGAGTTCCATGACAAAACCCTTGTCACCGCCGGCAATTTACTTCCAGTCTGGAAGAGGTGCCGAGAATTGAAAAGGAAGTTGGTGACGCGTTTGCTTATAGAGCTCTTCATGTGCCAACACCGCCATTGTCGGTGGAGCAAAGCCACTGAGTGCCTGAGGAAGCTGTTTATGTCCACAAAAGTGCTTGAATCTATATTGCTCTTTCAATGTGCCCGAGCGAAAGTACAGTGCATTCTACTCTTTCTTCTTAGGAACATTTGTGTTTGAGTTTTCATTTGAATGATTTAACAATTCTCACCACTAGTAGCTGTTTTACTCTATGACAGCGTTCTATAAAAAACGGTGGGGCGGTGTGGTGGATAGTGTGTGCTTACGGCATCACAAAATGCTCAACTATGGATAGATGTTGTATACCTAATGGTGACGGATCGTGGCCAGCCATGTCCTCGCCATCACCTCTGGGCAGCCCCCACCTTCCCCGGCTCAGTAGAAGCCCGGTAATCATACACGTCTAACGCTCCACTGGGGACGCCGCAATCTGGGCCAGACATGAAAACCAGGGCATCTTATTGACTTTTGTGGACATGACCTGAGGTGTCAACTTTCCAGCTCTTTCAGGAGCAAAGCCATGCAGTTCTTTTTCCTTTGTTTTCCTTGGAATTTGCCTTTGTTATTGTATTGCACCTGAGACACCAGTGTTTTCCGTTTGGGGGGTCATCCTACTTGGAAAAAAAAAAAAAGATAATAAAAGATTAATGGCATCCCCCTTTAAAACTGTCATCCCTCCATTCCAACCCTCCCCTTTATACAGTAAATGTTGCAACTATAATGTGGGAATCTTTAAGCCAGAGGTGGGCAACAAAATTCCCAAAGGGGCCAGATTATAAACTGTGACTGTTGAGAGGGGCCGTCAAACCTAAAGAGAGGAAGGTAAGAAAAAATTGAAAATAAAACTCAAGTGATGACATAATGTGTGATTATGAATTTACGCTTTAAAAATCCACAGAAAATGTGTTTTATTTAATTTAAGCCAATTTCCATTTAAAGATTCTTGATGTGCCTTATACATTTCAAAATCTACTTTTAATTCTGATGTATTTTAAGGGACAAAAAGACTCCTAAAATAAAATAAACAATGCACAAAAGAAAAATGTCAACAACAACAATGTCAGTTTTATACTCACTCCAGGAGGGCCGCTTGAATATAGTCAAAGGGCCACATTTGGCCCCCAGGCCGCACTTTGCTCAGGGCTGCTTTAAGATAAAAGAGAAATTACGTTGGCTGCAACAGCCTTTACCCTTCGTGGCAAATGTTAGCAATAGGCACATGCATTTTGGGGGGTTGGTGCTCATGCCAGAAAGAAGGGACACTCATTGCAAACACATTAATGTTGTCGTCTCTGGAAGAACCAACTTTGTCTACTTCAACTGATACTGTATCTATGAACCATGCAATGTTTAGGGTTCATTTATATGTGGCATGTCAGTGACTTAGTGGTTAAGGCGTATTACTGTGAAGTCGGTAGGTAGCATCTGGCCCAAGACTTTAAATTAAATTCATGGAATTGATGGCTTTTTTCTCGAAAATTAAAGAATGAAGAAAAAGGGACACCTTTATCATGCTAGGAAAAGTGAGGAAAAAGTCTTCTTTCTACTTTCCATGTGTGTCCCATTGCGAATTAAGAATGTAGCATCCTCCATTTTTTTTTAATGGTAAAAAAAAAATCGACCACCGCCGTTTTATTTTATTTTATCTTGTTTTTACTAATTATATCCGATGCATTTAGTAACCTCTTTGGATGCACATCTCTGTCTTTCGAGCTGACCCACAACTTTCCCAAAATGATGGCATCAATGCCCTGTCTGTCTCGTCTTTCTCCCTGAAAGTCGTCACTTCACAACAATAACAGTTGAACCCAGAAAAGTGCGAATTTGGGACCAAAAATGTAGCTTATTGTAAATATTTACATAAAATGTTCAGCTGCTTTTTCATTACGATGAGCGTCAAATGACCGGTGTGAACAACACGGACAAAATGTGGGTTTAAC
The DNA here is from genome assembly GCF_027744825.2 of Synchiropus splendidus. Classification (NCBI taxonomy): domain Eukaryota; kingdom Metazoa; phylum Chordata; class Actinopteri; order Syngnathiformes; family Callionymidae; genus Synchiropus; species Synchiropus splendidus. Next base: position 14,582,282 of record NC_071346.1, on the reverse strand, counting down.
ACTTCGATCAAAGGTTCATGTTTTCAAACCATTATCATCAAAGAACATTAATATTATAAATTTATCTAAATGCTGCTGTTGGAGTCGCATGTAGAGGTGACCACAGATCTGCTAGCAAACGTAACAGTCACTCGTTCATTGTCAATGGGTTGCCTCACATGAATCCAAATAACAACTCGCCCTTGTTGTCAGTCCACACCAAGTTTTGTTTCCACGTTTGGCTTGTTATGTCACTGAGCTAGCAGAGTGCTGAAGCTTCCCACATGCACGTGCTGCTCCGCACTCTTTGTTTGTTGGTTGTGTGTTACCCTGCCATCTACAACCTCGGCTTGTATACTACACCATTTTCTGTCTTCATTATAGCACTGTTTGAAAACATAGTGGAATTCCATCAGGTCTCATTGTGGCTTTTTTGAGGCTATTTTTACATTATTTTCATAATAGATATTAAGTATTAAGTATTCAAAAGGGGGATAAACAGGGTCACCAATACTGTAAGCAAGATAAGGTGAAGGAGACAGATTGTTATGGCAACCGCTGAGGTACAAAGATCTTGCTGGATAAATGACTGGGAGAAAGTTTTTCCCCCATTATTTTACCAGGTTTTATCTGTCATCCTGGGACGAACACACGCTGAGTGCAGTTTCTGTGCTGACGACATGAATGCATTTTAGAGATTCAGATGAAATGGATTGTTTAGTGTAGGAAGACGTACTGTAGAAAGGTCTTCGGGACATGCATTTTGAACCGGCTCCCAGCAGATTGACCTATATGTATATATTTATGTCTATTTTAATGCAACCTGTGAGACTGTGGGAAGTCATTTTTGTAGCTGGAAACCAACAACCACTTGGGTGTGAGTTGTGCGCCAAGCGTGTGAGCGTACCTGGAGGGTGTTGCTCGATTCCGGGCCTATTCATTATTTCCTCATTAATCATAATAGAACGTTTTCTACTTCATGTATAGCAATGAGTTTTCGGTTTGACCTGAATAGAAATGCAGCAGAATTTTGCTCTCGATTTATTTTGGAGACCAGAGGTTAGCTGAAGGTGGGGATTTCGTTTGCAGCCTTCGGCAGACACTGTTTGACTGCAAGTCCTCTTAAAATAATATATAGTAATATATCCTGCCATTTCAAAAGTAGATCTGGATACGTAAAAGGGGAAAATGTAGTTTTATTTTGTGCCTAAACATTACTTGAGTATGTGTACTTTACTCTCAAAGTTTATGGGGTTTATCTTTGGGTGCCAAAGTCCCGGTGTGTACACAAGACTAGCTGCAAATTTGGTGCCTAGTATAGTTACTATAGTGATGGGTAGATGTGGTTTCATGACACAGTATTGAAGAACTGATGAGGTTTCATGAAACAGTGTCCTGATTTTCAGAGGCCACCAGATGGCACTGTCTCCTCTGAAATGTTTGGACTACTAATTCAATGAAACCTCACATCATTTCCAAAGTAAGAGCGCCATCTAGTGGCCTCTGAAAATTTGGACACTGTTTCATAAACCCTGCAATACTGTTTCATGATACCTCAGAGACCCATCACTAAGTCAGTACTTTACACAAGCAGATGGCGGACACCTGTAAAATATGAGTAACATTTGTGAGCGTATTCCTATCACAGTTTTGTAGTATACATAGTTTGAAAGTAGAAAAGGGGAAGCTACTATTACGTACAGGGGTTGGACAGAATAATGGAAACACCTGAAAGCTAAAAAAGCTTTCAGGTGTTTCCATTATTTTGTGGAGCGGACTTGACTGACTGATTCTGAACAGGAATATTCATCTACAGAAGATGAATATTCCTGTTCAGAATCAGAGTCACTCTGTGAGGTATCATGAAACAGTAGTGCAGTAGTGTTGATGAAACAGTGTCCTAATATTCAGAGACCACCAGATGGTGCTCTTAGTTTAGACATTATCTGAGGTTTAATCGAATTTGTTTACATTTTATTGCAGACAGTGCCATCTGGTGGCCTCTGACAAACAGGACACTGTTTCATGAAACCTCATCCACCCATCTCTAGTGAATGGTGGAGGTTAGACAGTCTATGTTAAGCAACAGTGATGATATATATATATATATATATATATATATATATATATATATATATATATATATATATATATATAGGCTAAAACCGCTAAATATCTGTAGTCTGACTTAAAGACACTTTAACTTAGAGAGTCATTCATGCGCTGAAACATTCAGCCATAAATCATAATGCAGCTGCCTTTCTAGTTATTGAGTCAACGCTGTGTCCTGCAGCAGCAGGTCATTTATGTTCTCGTCGTGTTGACTGATGAAGCTTCAGGATGCTATTAGTTGTCCATCACTACCATTGTGTGGAGAATCATTTTGCATTGGTCCTTCCAAAACTAGCTATGACTGTGTCAGAAGGGTCTCATCCATCCACCATCCATCTGCAGGCTCACACATATAGTCCTGTAGAAGAGAAAGCCATGTTGTCACGTGATCTTCTTCGTGGTTTAAAATGGCTGCACGCCTGGAAATATTCAACTGGAACACAGTCACGCTGCTGCTGTTGCTGAACCACGTTCAGCAGTGACTTTCATATTTACGAACCCATCTTCTTTTATCTGTATTTTCAGTTTTTTTTATATTATAATTTAATTGTGTTTTTTAACCCTTAGTGGTGGCTTCACTTCTAAAAACTCCGAATCTGAGTGAGTCCCAGTGGCTTTAGTGAAGACTGACAATAGATCGAAGTCTCTTAGACTGTGGCTCAAGTTTGGCCTCCACATTAGTGCAATGAACGTCAACACTCTGACTTTGAATTTTGTTTTTTGGTTCTGAAATCCAAGAATGAATAAAACGCTTCAACCTGTGAAAGGGAACGTTGAAACATTCCTCCTTCTATGTGATCAAATTCTGAGCAGTTTTACAGAGTTAAGCTTTGTGCATATTTTACGACCAAAAAAATGAAAATAAGGAAGTCGTGACAACTTTTCCTTTGCTCCATCTCCTTTATGTCTTCTGACTGAAATAACAAAACTTCTTTTTTTGTTTGATTTTAATGCCAGCATAGCAACAGCACCCTGTGGTCGTCCCCTGTCTGTAAAACTGCTCTCAAATATGAAGAGAATTCTGAATGTTAAGTCTCCATCCCCAAACTCGCAGACTACTTCTTATCTTGTCTCTGTGGGTAGCAATCCAATAGTAAGAACATGTGTTCCAGATGGATGCATGCAGTGTGAATATTTGATCCTGCCGAAGTGTGACCGGCACAGAGGGCAGCCTGAATACCAATAGATGTGTCTGCGCCTTCTTCTCGTTGCATCAACCGAACACACAGCTGTTTGATCCCTGAATGAGATTTTTTTTTTTTAAACCAACAGAAACATTGCTGTCTGCCCATCTGAGCTGCCACTTATCCAGAAAGTACTGAGAAAATCAATGACAGATACTTGTTGCAGACTTGAGATGAGTCTGGCAGCTCAACAGCGGGTCTTCATAGAAGGCGTGTTTGAGAACACCATTGACTGTTCTCATCCCCACATCATCTGGTTTAAGAAAAATAAGGACAACTGAATGTATCCTTAAAAAACGTCACAACTGGTGAAAAAAAAAAAATCTATTGTGGGCTGTGACTGTTACATTCAAATATCTTATGTTATGACCGAACATCAATGTCCTGTTAAACAGTACTTGATAAGGTCTGTGTTAAAAAGAATTATTGTAAGTGGAAGGAGATTCCTTACTGCATTTACCGGGCATTTCTGCCACATAACTTGGAGCACTGTAGAAGAATAGTTGTGAAGGGCTCACGAGGCTTCATGAAACAGTGCCCTGATTTCCATAGCCCACCTGACGGCACTCTTGGGTGAGGTTTCATTGAAACAGTTGCTCAAATCCTGATCCGTATAGAGCAGAGAGTGCCATCTAGTGGACTGAGAAAATGATGGCACTGTTTCATGAAGCCTCATCAGCCCATCACTACCCTCAGGCAACAGATTCCAGGGCACCGATTGGATGAAGCACTGCCGTCCGTGATGTTCTGTGCCCTCTCCTTCTAAAAAAACATGACAAATGATGCTCATCCCAAAATATAAATAAATAAAATGGGCCTTTAAAATAAAGTACATGAGAGTGAGCAGTGGCAGAAATTGTCAGTTTGAAGAAGAAATTTATTGCAAACATAGTTAGAAATAGGACAATAAAATGTCTTGAAGAAAATTGTGTTTTTTTTATATTTTTCCTAATTCCATGACCATGTCGTAAAGCAGTGGGTCCAAATACAGCAGAAGAGAAAGGTTTTAAATGCAAGAAAGCAACTAGCTACTTGTTTTCTAACCTTCACCTCACATTTGAGGCTTACAATGAGACTAGTTCCTTTCTCAGCACAACAACAACATAACCAGAGGAGATGCACAGTCTACTAAACAGCAAGTTGCAGTGGCAGTAGATGAGGTGAAGAACAATAAGCCTTTGCCCCGAAGTTAACAGTTATACCAAGTTATTTTTTGTGATGCGTTGATTCCAATTACTGTCTCTCAGAGCGGGGCTATGCTAACATAAATCACAAGAGGCCTTGAGTCCATAAAACTGCACTCCCAAGCTGATGCAAGACAGTCAGACAGTTTGTAAGCAAATCTGTGGGCAAACATCATTAGACGAGAGGCTCGTGAAATGAAATGAAGAAGTTTGTTGCCGTCATCCATCACTGTCTGAGAGCCGCCGCTTTTCGGAGCATGGCAGGCTCTTCCACCGACTTCATCTGAGAGGTGATGTTCGATTTTGCGCTCAAATAAAATGCCCACTGTGCTTAAGATCATGGTTTCTTTAGATTACGTCTGACTGTTTGTGTTGCTGGGTCATTTAAATCTAATTTGTTGAGGACAAAGTGGCAGTCCAAAGAGCTCAGCAGGTACTGCAGAATCCATTTGTTTCAGATCAGGTCAAATGGGTTTTGGAAGTCTGCTTAACTTGCTTCACTAAAAGAGACTGTATCCCCCTCTGTACCTATTAAAGCAGACCTAATACTTCCAAACCATGATATGGTGAAGTTAATGGAAGATTTGCTTGTGTAAATAAGTATTTATTGGACGTTTGACAAGCAAAAGTAGCCCACTTGACATGCAAATGAAACCTTTACATTAAACCTACCATGCGCTAAACATTTTATGGGGTAGTTACACCGATCTGAACTGAAGGACACCGGCGTGTGCCTTTTAAATTAAATTGTTTTTATTTTGAATAACAATGTTAGTTGCTAAGCAATAAAAAAGCATATCTTAAAAAGCCATATCAAAACTCTGGCTGCACTCTGTTTACCTGTATGATGCTGCGGGTGTGGCCCTGTTCAGAGGTTGGTTTGTACAGGAAACGTCGCTCTCTGAATTTCCACGCCATGTTACAAAATAATGTAGTATAAAATTGATCCTTTCTGTAATAGGCTCATCTTGTTCTACTTGGTCGCAACTTGTATCGACTGCATGTTTTCGGATCACACCATGATGCTTCACATATTTAGCAAAATTAAAGTCTCCAAACAAATTCTGGGTTTAAAGGAGGTATTGGGTTTGAGAATGGAAAAACATGGAACACTCTTGGATGATAAACAGCTACTTTATTTTTATTTTGTCCACCACTGTGTCTATATAAAATCACTCAGAAATTTGGAAAGAATGAAGCAGAATCGATACATATATTGAACTGAGACCACGATAGCTGCCTGCTCTAAAAATAGAACCATCTTTCATTTTACATCCAGTCATTGTGAATAATTGTAGCCCTTTGAGTCGCCCCTTGACCTTGCATTGGCTCACAGCTTCAAAAAGGTTGGCGCCCTCTGCTCCATACTTTATCAGTAGCAGTTGTTCAATCCACTTTTTTTTTTTTGAATGAGGATTAACACAACTGTTCCATGTGAATAAAAATTAGATTAAAATGTTCCGATGTTATGACGCCTTGAGCAAGCGAGCTTCTCAAAATTAAAATCTGGATTTCATTTACTTCATGTAGTGATGCTTGGGATCCAACAGTTTTGGGGGAAATCATGAAAACAGACAACTGTGCGTAAGGTCGCTTTGAGGCACAAAAACAAAAGCACATGGTGGGAACAGCCAGAAACCCACGATTGTTGAGGTAAATTAGATGGAAGCTCATTCACACTGAGACTCGCATAAATACACATTTGTCCAATCTACTCTGAAATGGACTTCTTTAGCCCTAGCGGTACATGTTGTTCCCCAACAGGGATGTGGATAGCTAAAGCCTAGCCTCACTATTACAGATCTGTAGGGCTTTCTCAGATGAGTGTAATGGTGGCCACAGCATCTACCTTTTGGTAAAGTGGTGCCCTGGTTTGAGTACAGTGACCTTGACAACACAGTGGTACGGACAAAGAGAGACGCGGAGCAAGAACTAGAAGCAACAAACCAGGGACAAGAGACTCAGAGTAACTACAAGAGATCATACCACGTGTCGGCAGCGGACCATCTAGCGACACACAGTGGGCAGCAGGGTAGATATCCATGTGAGGATCATCAGCAGAATGAGTCCCAGCTGTGTGTCGCCATTAGGAGCAGGACAGATGAAAGCGGGGAGACAGGAAGTACAACAGTAAAAGCACAAGCAAACCTAACAATATTGCTGTTTGGGAAAGTGGTTTTCATCGCCCTATGCTGAAACTGACGCTTTGATGTTTCAATGGTCATTTTTCCTTTCCGTCCCATGTAGTGTTCCAGGCAGGAAAGTGTTGTCAGCCATGTTTATATGGCTATATGGGTTTCCTGTGTTACTGATGGTTTATGCATTGCTAGATTTAGCGATTTGGAGCACTATCTTCATGAGGCTTTGAACCCATTTGAACAGTTGTGTTACTCAAAGCTTCATTCATTGAGAATGTGGGCGTCCTCTGCTGGCCCCATGACCCCAGATTGAGTGCTCTTTGAGGTTCCTTGTGTTGGATTTTCTAAACAAAACTGAATATAAGAAAACAATTGACAGAAACCATAAAAAATGAACTTATGTTGCATAAACCTTGATTAAAATAGCACATTTCTACTATAACCCACATATCTACCCAGTAGAGTGGTGGCTGTACAGTGTGGCAGTCTAACCCTAACCAGAAGGTATTGACCAAATAGGCAAGGCATCGTGCTGTTCCATCCATATTCAACCCATGTGGAGCCACCAGTCTTCCAAAGCCCCTCCAACTGAACCAGCTGATTCAGTCTGATCGAAGTCAGTGAAGTTGTTCAAAAGCCATCAGTCGCAAACTTGCATGCAAGCATGCTGAAGGCTGCGTTTGGCATCGGTCTAGGACGCAAAAATCCACATTCCCAACTATCTATATGTCACGCCATGGTGGTCATGATGTGTTTAAAGGATACATTAATGCTGGTGCCATTCAGGTCTCAGCTGGAGAATGGTACAAGTGAATGAGATGTCGTGTTTTTACATCTGAGATAATCCATGTTTGCTGACAAATTTGTTCTCACTGAGATTTATTACGCATCAAATGCACTATGAAATACACGCCATGAATGCAGTGGTCTGACAAGACCAGACAGGAGAGGCATATTTGAATTGATTCAAGACAGAAATCTTATTAAATCATATCAAGTGGGCAAAGAAGTCGAAAGAAATACGTACTCATATGCTTGAATTCACATTTATCCATAAACAAACCAGTAAATGCCATATAGATTTGCCTCACACTGCACAAAATAGAGCACAGTGAAACCATTTTCTTTACCACCTCAAATTCTCTTTTGAAGGGACATGTGTCAATAACTTCTGGCGCACACTCTCACAGATTTTGTACGGCTTCGATCAGATACAAAGTAGCTCCAGCACTGCCTTCTTATTTTCAGACCACATTAAGTGATATACAAATGTGCTGATACTATTCAAATTGCTCATTCTCTGCGGCCGCTGTTTAAAAAAAGGTCCAAACTGACACTACAAAGAGGATGGTAGGAAGTGAGGAGGAGGCAAACTGCGAGACTGCCAGTGCAGCCAAAGAGAATTAGAGAAGAAATGAGGAGAAATCAAGTGAGACACAAGGTTTGGCTTGTGAGTAAGGAGGTGAGTGGCAAAAAGACAGTGGGGGTGTATAAGAGAAGGGGGCTGCATGAGGTATTTGTCACGCCACCATCTGAAAGAGATTGGAAAAGGAGGGGGAGTGAAGTGTGGAGGTTGTCTTGATATAAAGCTGTCTTAGACACTCAAAACACAACTATTTTTTTTCCCACTTCTCCACAGCTCCACAGCTTCTGTGTTTTCACGCTGCATTTTCTTCCACCCTCTTCCCCCTGATCCCCTGCAGGCACGTCTATAATTCAGGTGACGGCGACAGATGCTGATGACCCTACATACGGGAACAGTGCCAAACTTGTGTACACACTGGTACAAGGCCAGCAGTACTTCTCAGTGGATCCCCAGACAGGTGAGTGTGCGCCGACTGGTGTGTTTGTAACTGCGCTGCTTCAACACACAAGGTTGATGTAAAGGGCTGGAGTATGATCAGTGTTCTCTGGGAAGATAAATATGTCTGGATTTTGAAGAGCAAACACAGAAAAGCCCTCACCAAACACCAAACTATTGAGTTGTGATAGACAAGTCATACACATTAAATTGTCCCGTTCATGTACTGTGTACGAGTGATGTACACTATTGGTTTAGAAAGTTTTCATAGTTCAAGTCCAAACATTTCACAGCAGACAGTGCCATCTGGTGGCCTCTGAAAATCAGGACACTGTTTCGTGAAACCTCATCTACCCGTCTCTACTGTGTACTGTATATATGGCGGAACAAATGGAACGGAAGGAGAAACCTGAGAACAGAGAAGCTACGATGATCAGGATCACACTGCTGTTTTGAGTGAAGCAACACAAAGACACACTGTTCAGCTCCATAAATTAAGTCCAGAGCCAGGAGGGTAGAAAACAGAAGACGAAGAAAGCTGTTGAATGAGATCAAAGACATGGAACTCAGACTGATAATTTTCTACTTTAAATGTGTTTTCTGTAGCTCTGGGATGTTGGAACGCGAGTGGAATATATGCTGTTTTGGAACAAGCAGCGTCATGTCACACACCTGCAGTGTCAAAATTACCTCTTGTCCCCAAGCTGTCACGGATGAGATGCAACCACGCGGCTCTCATCTCTTGGTTCCTCACTAGGAAAAGGTATATATATAGTAGAAGGTTTCAGGCACACTCCAGTCCCAGAGAGAAAACCTTGCCAATCTTTTAAATGTAATAGCTGCAACAACTGGACAGAGCTGACTGGAGAAAACCTCTCTGTGTGAGACTGTTTCACACACTTGAATGCAAGGTAGGTAAGAACAGCTGTTGAGCTACATATCCCAAGTGAGCACCTGGAGCATGAGGGGGAAAAAAAAACAAGCCATCATTTCTCAGGATAGAGTCAGGAGTACTGGCCATAACTTTTGAGGGATGGAGCAGGCATCTTATTATTTGGTGGGAAAGAGACTCACAGCACAAATTCTTGTTCTGCAGGCAGCCAGTGATTTGTGGGGACTGAAAGCTATCCTCCATCCACAGATACAGTGAGGAGGGGAATTAGGAAAAACACACTCCACTTGGTGACACTTCTGTTGTACAGCTAATTTTGGATTATTTTATATTATATTAGCCCCACCTACTAATTTCAAGAAGGAAAATAGCTCTTGTTCATACATAAGCCGTGGGTGCAGTGGTGCTGTCTGCGCTGTAGAAAGGTCAACGGTGCACCAGTCTGAAAAATGCAGAAAGGGTCACTTCTAAACTAGTTTTGAAAATGGGGTCCAGCTTTGAAGACTGACTCGTGACACCAACTGGGCAATGTTCTCAACTTGAATCATCAATTCCTCACATCTTTTATTGACAACAAATCACTCAAAATGCGTTGTTTTTGTCATGATTGCCTATGGTTGGACCCAGGTGCAAGTAGTTGCAGGCTTACAGAAGGCATGGAAATAAGGTTAAATTGAGAAATTTAATAAAGACAAATAATGCAAACACAGACGAACAATAACAGGAAACTGAAGGCGCAGGAACCAAAACAAGAATCGGGAACTACACGAAGGGACTGGGTAAAAATCTGCAACAAAAGAGAGGCGAATAAATATCAAGCCTGTAAGAACGGCGAGAACACAAACACGCTCGGAATTTAACTCGCAAGGTCCAATTTACTAAAAGCACTACGTGGAGGGAAACACTCAAACTCACAGGAGGAAAAACAACAATCGATAAATGAAAAGTGAGACTGAAAAACGCTCACATGCGGGATGACTAGAGAATGGAGGAGAGGAAACAGAAGCGGAGCGAGGAAGAGAAAACAAAACTAAGGAAGTGGCTGAAGAGGAGTTCAAGCGGGAACAAATACTCAGAGTTCAACAAGAAGATATCCACAGAAGGATTGATGACTGAATGAGTTCCAGCTGCGCAGCCATTAAGTTGGAGGAAAGATAGGAAACGGAAACTACAGAGCTCAATAAAATAAAAGCACAGGGAAAACGCGGAGCAGACAGTACACAGAGTGTGCGCACAGAGTGCGAACATGACAGTTTTCACTCAGTGTGTCTGAAGTTCCAACACCATAACCGAGGGAGATGAGAGATCGGCTCTGTTGGTGGCGAAAAAAAAACATTTTGAGCTTTTTAAGGTAAGTAAAACGCCTGACGTCTCATCGGTTTGATGTGACAAGGCTCAATATTTTGGCAGCATGACGCTCTTTAGCCAGTAAAAATCCAAATATTAACTGCGTCCTTGTATAAGTCGCAGGGTTCAGACAGCAAGTAAAAGTAGGGGCCTTTAATCCGGAAATTACGGTAATTCAAATGCATTTTCAACAGCTTTAACTTGTCATTGATTTTAAATGTCTGATTCATAATTGCTACGAGAGTTCTTTTCTTTTTTGTGTGTGCATTTTTACCTGCAACCATGGGAGAATTCATAGACTCTGGCACATTTTTAAAGCATTGTGGGAATACAGAGGCAAAAGGAAGTCCCACTGCAGCGCTGTGTTTTTGATAATCCTGTTCCAGTCGACCATATGGACCATTAACTTCAAAACGATCTGTTGTTTTATGTCAGCTGACACGCAGATGTCAAAAACAAAGTCCCCTCTGGTAACTGCTGGGCGACTGCAGGTGGTGTAAACATCTGCGAAGCGTGGATCGTGGGCGTACCCATGTAGTTCTTTACTGCCATCTCCATCCGCTGAAATGTGTTTTTGTTTTCTGCACTCAGTATGATTTAGTCTCAACTTCAAAGCACTTATTCCACTTCCAGTCAGGAATTGAGTATCTGTCCTGGGACATTGACTGATTACAAAAATGATGTCGCTGTAAATGAGTTCATAAGAGGATATTTATGCCGATGACATCAGGTGCCTCAAAATCACAACAGTACAGTGGGAAGAGCAGTGAGAAAATGTTGAATGTAGGGAGCATGACAGGGGACTCTGGAGGGTTTGTTCATTTGAGAATGAAATATTGTGGATGGATGCGAGGCTCGGAAGCCAAGCAGAGAGCGACAGGTTCTGGAGTAAAGTGGATGAGGTAACGGAGGGAACAGCGATACAAGAAGACGAGAGTCAAGGGAGTGTTGCCGAGGCACAGCCTGTGGTGGATTCTGGTCGGCAGAAGGAGATGGCCCTGGCGAAGAGAGAGGAATACAGTGACTGAGAGGGGGAACACATTCAAAGCAGATCTCAAGACTAAAAGGTGGGCGATGTGGTTTCATAACACAGTATTGAAGGATTGATGAGGTTTCATGAAACAGTACTCTGATATTCAGATGCCGCCAGATGGCACCATCTGCTATAAAATGTTTGGATTGTTTTCTAAAACAAGAGCGCCATCTCGTGGCCTCTGAAAATGAGGCCACTGTTTCATCAACCCTGCAACACTGTTTCATGATACCTCATCTACCCATCACTAGTGGATGCTTAGCTAACTCTGAATGACAGAGTAATTCCTGGAGGGGTGGGGAAGAACTGAAATGTAATGAAATTACAAAGCGTATCATGAGTTAGTTCAGGGTTTGATCTTTTGTAAAGTTGTGTCATGTGTTTTGTGTCTTGTAAGTTCAACTCACTCAACTCACACACAGAGTCACCACTGCTGCTGAGAATCAAGTATTGGTGCAAAAAAAAAAAAAAAAAAACACCTCCAGAACCAATGTCCACTCTATAAGTACCACAACAACATCAACAGAGTGTCTGAACAAAAAAAAAATACATTCCATATGAGTCAATTGCCTAGCAAAACCTTCACATTTTTTTTCATTTAAAATTTATCAGCCACATATTAAGCTTTAAAGTTACTAAAGGACAAACATGAATTCAATTAAAATTAGCCGGTTAAACTACGCTCAGGTCTGGCCCTACGTTGAAGTGTCTGGTGAGTAAAGTAAAATAAACCATGTTTTATTTAGCATTCTAAACACTGCAATATGGACAGAATCACAAATGCGCTTGTTTGGTACTTAGACAGAGACGTGAGAGATTTTTCACTCAACATTTAGCCAGCAGGAAAGTAAATGTCACCCCTGCTGCGATTCTTAAGGAGGAACTGAAGGCCACTCTCATTTCCAATATTTTTGAGTGGCAGCAATGCTCATGGAAAATTCTCTGCTCATAAGTGGTGAAAAGGCTGGACTTGAAACACATATTCAAAAAGAAAACCATTTTCTATCAAACATATCTGGAGACACTAAACACAGAGTTCCAAATGAAGCCCACTTTGTCCTGTCAGCCTGAAACTCAAAGACTTTAATGTTTACTATGGCTGTGACTGGTTATTATTATTATTATTATTATTTAGTAGTAGCAGTAGTAGTAGGAGTAGTATTGCTGTTATTACTCCCATAGTGTCATGATGACTCAGTGGATCCAATACTTACTTTCTCTCCACGAAACTTGCCACTTCACAGCTATAACAGCAGATAACAGAGTCAATCCTGTTTAGCATCAGATGTTGATCTTATCCAGAATATTAACTCAATCGAAGTGATGGGTATCTGAGGTTTCATGAAACAGTGTCCTGATTTTCAGAGGCCACCAGATGGCACTGTTTGCTGTGAAATGTTTGGACTTGAACAATGAAACCTCTCATCATTTCTAAACCAAGAACGCGAGCTAGTGGCCTCTGAAAATAAGGACACTGTTTCACCAACCCTGCCTTTATACAGTTTCATGATACCTCAGTGACCCATCACTACTCAATAGTCTGTCCTACTCTTTTATTATAATGAACAGCGAATGATACTGACGTGTGCTGCGAAGTGTTGAGAAACCAAGTCAAAAACACAAGTTGAATATTTCCAACACAGGTTTATTTTCTTAAGGCAGAATCAAGTCCTTACTTTAGTGTAATTTCAGTGCAAATCGGTTACTGAACTGCGGAAAAAAAAACGCTAAAAAAATATGGGAAACACATGCAATCACAGTTGTTAGTCAATGTGAACGTGAACTGTGCGAACAGGTCGCTCAAACTTCCTCCGTGCTGTATTTTGGTTTGCTAGAAAATAGGTGTTCCATTTTTATTGAGCACATTTTTGAAACGAGCGCAGAAAAAATACCACATGAAAAGGTGCGTCGCACGGTGGATGTAACCTGAATGCTAAATAATGGGTTAGCATCCTTCCGTCCAAGCTAGTCACTTGATCTGCTGGTGAAAACAGACACAGCTAAAACACTGCGACTGAAATCCACACTGCGCTCGCAAACTTTTCCTACCTTTTATATCTTCCTGTCTGAAAGCAGAGCGGCTTGTGTGGGTGTGTTCACCCAACAAAACAATCCAGCTGTCTGATCTCATCATTTCCGACTGAAGCACAAGCAGCAAAAAAAAAAAGAGGAGCAGTGAACTCCAAGTCAACTGAAGTTTGTAAACTTTAACACAGGACAGATTAGAAAGCAGACAAAGGACCTGTCAGCCGAGTGTGTACGCGTCACCTCAGTGTCACACAGACACTCCAGGGTATGAAAGCTCTTTATCATTGCAAGTCGAGTGTGTTTTCATTTCTGCATTTTGTGCCGCTGTAGTGTTGAACTGCCAGGATGAATAGTGGCCCAGTTGACTTGATCCCTTTCAGATTGTGTGGCAACTCATTTGCCGACATTAGTCCCGGCATTTTTCTAATGTGGGTTTTCATGTTTAAGTGTTTATTTAGCCATCATGGGTCACAAGTAGCATGTTTGTCCATTGGACACTGAGGTGTGTGGTGCATTGTGAGGAACCAAGAGGGCTTTAGGGCTTTTAAAACTTTAATTGGGGGGACATGATCTTAATTCAGCCAAGTGTGTATTCACTGAGACGTTCTCACTTTCTCATTCAGGACGGATTCATATTCTGTTTTGCTTCTCCTCGTCCTCCAGACCTTTATTTTTTTTCCAATCAACTGGTTTTTAATAGCTGAAACTTCCAAGGAATTATTGAGAAGGTGCACTCTGAGGCCAGCGCTGCACTCTTGTATTCAGTCTGCTTGGCTCATGATCGCAGTGTGGACAAGCAGGCCCACTTTTATGCTCTTGTTTGCATTCAAAGAAGCTCTGCGTGTCTCCTTGAATTGCTTTAAAGTGTCTGCAGGGTCACATTTATTCATGATTTACACTGAGTGCAACCAGCATTTTCAGGTCTGGTCTTGGATGAATCGGCTACTGTTGATAAAATATTCTGCTCCTGGCATCTTACACACATAAAAAATGATTCTAAACAAGGGTGCCTCCTTGCTGCGGCCGAGCTGATAGTGTTTCCTAATATTATTTCAATAACTGCACTTTCAGCTTTGACGCAGACATATCCACCATTACAAGTTTTAAAGACCAAAGTTATGAGGGATTAAAGGCTTTGAATGAGCCGCTAAAGCATCTCGCAGTAGGGTGCATTTCCCCAAGTGCCGGCCGTGCAGGCAGTAGAAATAACACGGTTCGGAAGTTTAACTCAGTTTGGTACCATCTCGATCGCATTTTTTAAGGACAGGGATTTTTTGCTGGGGGATCGCTGATGCTTAAGCACAAAAATTTGAAGAATGCGATTGATATTCTGAGCCAAGGACACATTTTTTACATGGTCTACAACACATCCTCAAGGCTCACCAAATTATTTTTTGCACTTCAAACTTCAAGTTAGTACTGATTTAATGTGTGCTAGTGAGGATCAGAGCATTTAAACTTTTTTGGTGAACATTTAAAGTTGCAGACACACAGAATGTGAACAATTGTCTGAAGCGGGGGTCTCAAACTGATCCACAAAGGGGCCGCAGTGGGTGCGGCTCTTTGTTCCAACCAAACAAGCGCTATAGTTTAAACTATATAAAAATGAAAATACTGACCGTGTTCTGCTTATGATAGTGGCTGACAGTGATGTCAACACTGACACGACCACTTCCAGGTTGTTCTCCGAAAATAAAATAAAATAAAAAAACGCGTTTGCTGCATTGTGCCACAACTTCTCAGGGAAGCTTCAGAACATGAAATTTTCACCTCCCACGATAGCAGAAAGGGTCTTTCTAGTAGTTGCACATCAAATCTTTTGGTCTTGCCTCTTTCAAATTTCTGTGACTGCAGATCTGTATCTGTAGACTTTGCTAAATCAAATCTTTTTTGTCACCTGCTTCTTCCACTGAGTCTAATGAAGACATTGGATACACTTAGAGAAACAAAACAAAAGTAAGTCAAATCACATTCTTCCGCAGTGTTTTGTTCGTAGGCATCAGTTTGGGGGGGTGGGGCGATGTGTCCCCAGGAATCATTGTGTCCCCACCATATACAAATACAGTAAGCCCTGTTATTTACAATAGTATATAAAACGCTGACACTCCAACCAGAGCTATGACATGCGACCTCCAGCGGACATTAATTCTGCCCAGATCAGCTCAAGCAGGTACCACCAGTTGCTTGTTCTATGGTGGCCTGAAGTGGACAAAAAGCCAATCTCACTAAAGAGGGATTCACTTCTCAAAACAAACTGACGTGCTTTGATTTTCTGAGTGGAAAAAACAATATTCCAATCGCTGTTACATTCATATTTTTTCCCACTGTGTTTGAGAAAAGGAGATTCTACGATGGGTATCTGATGATTTGTATTAGTGTTCTGGAGAAAAAGTGTTCAATTGAGTTCAGGCTACAGATACTGATCATGAACAGTCATGGAATATGACACAGATCATGTTCTACACCTTCATAGAAAGCCTCAGCTAACCTAGCATGAAAACATACAGTATCTACATCTAGCCATGTCAGCCGTGATATATTTACCAACTTGAAATAAACGCTAATCCAAACCCTAGTGTTACTGTAGCCATGGGTGACACACCTTTGAATCGCCAAAAAAAGCCTGTCAAACTGTCAGAAAACAAACCCATGCCTAGCAAAACATCTATGCGTTCCACTTTGCAGCGTATTGGCTTCGACACGATGGAGGTCTGGGAGGAACTCATTGTGTCAATTAGAGTGAGGACTTTGTCGTCATTTGAGCAACATAATGATCATGTTTTTCAAACACCTTAACAACAGCGAGGGAACGTTGACTGCGATGACAGGTTTCTGACAGATCCTGCTGTTTGATTATGTAGGGGTGTTGAATAAATATGGACCAGTGTGTACACAGTTTGACAGTCAACTGTGTAGGAGTGTATGTATAAGTATGCATTTATTTATCCTGGCTGATCGCACACATACCCAACATTCATATTTTATTCATCATGGGTTCAAGTTAACAGCCGAACAATGTGTTTCAATTTATAAATACATGTTGAGAGTGGAGTATAAGGGAGCTATCCAAGTCCAAGCAAATAACATCCAGGGCTCCTCTACTGACCATGTAAAAATCATGTAAAAAAAAAAAGCTTTTGATCATGCATTCTCCACAGCTATCATGGCATAAACCTGCAGAACCCTGTTTTGAGTCTGGCTTTTATTTATTTTACGTACACAGGTACAAACATTCAGTG
The DNA here is from genome assembly GCF_027744825.2 of Synchiropus splendidus. Taxonomy (NCBI): domain Eukaryota; kingdom Metazoa; phylum Chordata; class Actinopteri; order Syngnathiformes; family Callionymidae; genus Synchiropus; species Synchiropus splendidus. Next base: position 14,565,345 of record NC_071346.1, on the reverse strand, counting down.
GCGCATTCCTGCCTGTCTTCTGTCAAAAGAGGGGCTTCATGTTGTGCGCATGTGTTCACCAGGGAATTAAACAACTGCGTGTTTTGTTGGTAAACAATGGCGAAATAAAAATAGTGCTCTATATTTCATAGCTCAACAGTCAGTCACACACTGAACCCCTCCTTGATTTTAAACCCTCACTATCAAACAGACACTCAGACAAAGGGATCACATACTACAAAGACATTGCAGCGTTCAGTTTTACTATTATGGCTTCAAATACATGAAGCGCTGGTCATATCAGGTCAACAATGCTCGACCAACGTTAAGAAGATTTTTTTTGTGGCATCAGTCACATTGAGTGTGTTTGAGATGAGGATAAATGTGGAATGTGATCGCCTCCTATTGCCTCTGGAAATCTGTCTTTAGAATCATCCCTTAGTAGCATTGTAGGAAATTGCTATTGTCTAGGAAGAAGTTGAAGAAGAAGCTTTCATAGGACCAAACCTCACTTCTTTCCAACCAGAGATTGGTTGAACAGCACAATGAATCGAGTTTTCTAAACGGTCCCTTCCTAACCAGGCTGTGGAACCAATATGCGGAAGTCCACATCTAAGCCATGCAGCTCCCAGCATTATGTCAGCCAAAGTTCTACTACACATTCTGAATGAAGGCACTCCAGTGGTCCTTGTTCTCAGGTCCACTGGCTTCTGCAGTTGCATCTCATCCATTTTCTTGGATTGAAAAAGGTGGAAGTTCCTCTGTGGAATGTAAACCGCCTTTTATTGCTGGCAGTGGGCTGGTGAAGCTTCATGAAACAGTGTTATAATTTTCAGAGCCCACTAGATGGCTCTCTCAACCCTAAAATCTTTGGCTTTGAACCACCATTTCAATGACACCACACATCATTTGGCATAAAGAGTGCCACCTGCTGAGCTGTGAAAATGAAGATACAATTTCACGAAGCCTCATGAGTCAGAAACACATGTTGTTTATTATAATAACAAAATGAATGTGCGTTACATGAAGAACGGAAATTGCTGATGGTGTGCACAAAGCATCTTTCCAAGATTGTCAGTAGAGGAACACAAATGGGCCATTTGTGTCATCATTCCACCATCCTGAGACTTGTCAACAGCTGCCCTCAAACAGGAATCACCAAGGACCACCAATGTCCAGCAGGCTAGTTATTTGTTTCCAACACTCGGCAAGATTGTTCAGTGCAATATTCGGGATGATACAGAGCCAGAGTTGTTCAAGGTCTGCATGGTTTATGTCAGAGCTTCCACCATCTAATGCCGTCTTTCTGCTGCTGGGTGTCTTAGTCAAGGCCCTTAACTTGGGCCTATCCTGACTGGTAGAAATCGCCATGAACAACAGTGATGGACTGAACAGCATCGACTTTTTGTTCTCAGAGTCATTCAAGTTTTAACTTGCAGAATACTTTTTCAGGTAGACAACAACAGCATTCCATTTAATAAACAGTGTGAGGAGACATGAGGGCTCATACGGAACCTCCGATTTCGGGCATGAAACCCTGGCATTTTTTTCAGAAACACTTCAGATTAATCCGTGGCCTTATTGACCGATTAATATATGGACATTAATTAACAAACGAAAAAAAGGATTTGCATAAATGACGCAGGGAGAAATGTCAAATTGGGCAGCCGGAACCCGACGACTTTTATTAATGACTTGCTAACTGGCCGAGGCAGGACGGGTGCAACTACAGCAGATGATTAATGGAAGGTTTGGTGCCTTTTCATGTGTTGCAACAGGATCTGCATATTTTCTAATGTCAGGCTCAATATGGTGGTGCCGAAGGGGCAAAGGCTCAATGGCCAGTGAGCCATATTATATGAGGAATTATTGAAATGTTAAAGGATTAAACAGTGACAAAACAGGCAGGAACTATAGATACATTCACAGCAGTAAGATCGAGAAAGGAACTGAGACAGGACATACCTCCACCATATCATGTCTTTCTAAAACACTGTACACAGCTAAGTTAAATGAAACTTCAATGACAAACACATGCTGTTTCCCAAACATGACACCGCGATCGCTACATGGTACATGTCTCATGAGTGTCTCGGAACAAGGTCGAATGACTACACGCACTTTAAGCCCATGGTCACGTGAATGATTTTGTGTTCCATGGAGAGAACAATTTCTGAGCAACTTCATAAATCCAAATAAACCTACAGAACTCCACCTCTACGTCTTGCCATGTCCAACCAACCCTGAACGTTTCATGTAAATATTTTGTTTACAAACTAAAATAGAGCCCAAACTATTAATACGAGTCAGTAATAGAGCAATATTATGGTAAAACAAGATGAAATGTGAGAGGAAAATGGAAATAAAATAATGAGGAAGCCTAATCATGGAGACAGTTAAGTGAAATGCAATGTATTTTATCACAAAATTGATGACCTCCCTGTGAATGAATCTGCATTTTGCAAAAATAACTCAAAAGGTTCTGAATAGATTTCAATGAAAATGTCATATTTGGGAGAAAACAATTGATTTCATTTGAAGAATCATCACTCCGGGGTGCAGTGGGTTTATATTGATAACGTTTAAAAAAAATGAATAAAATAACTTAGTTCTTACTTTTGCTGACTTCACAAGAATACAAATGAAAAATGAGTCATTTTAATTGAAAATATAGACACATCTGTAAATTATTTCCATTAGTGAGTCAGTGTTGAATCTTTTTTTGAGTGTAGGTTTCAGTATTTTGAATTAACTATTGCTAGTGAGGTAAACACAATGGTCTTGGACTTGTTAAGAGCCAAGACAGCATGTGGAAAAAATAGGTAGACTTCCTGAAATGCAGCATGAATTTCAGAGTAAGTTTGTGGAAGTCACTGCAGGAGGCACATTTTTCGCCATTTTAAGGAGGGAGGGAAGACTTACACTTTCCAATCTTTTCTGCTTTGTTATGCGGGTGATTGACTGTATATTGACTCCCACACATCTGCATTCACTTCAATATGTGGGACTGTGATTGTATGGATGCATTCTGTGGACGGGATTTAGCAATGTGGATTTTGGCAAATCCACGAGTGAGACGTTCTTCTTGTGGAATCCTCTTATTTAGCTGATTTCCAATATGAATAAACAACTCAACTGCCCCGAGCAGCAGCCGTTCTGAGCAGGGTGGAGCCAATGTCAGATGAATAGTTCATTATGACATGAGAAACCTGGACCAGTCTGATCATAAAACGTTTGATAAACTGGCGATATGGTGAAACTAGGACCTGGATGGGCTCTGACATTCACCATCAAATTTGGTGTGAAATTTGTGACCAAGACAAGATAACAAATGTAAATATTATGGCTGGGAGAATATGCATTTTATGCCTATATGATATTTTCCCGATGCCGATTCTCTCTCTATATATATACACGAAAAAAAAAAAAAAAAACATATATATATATATATATATATATATATATATATACGAAAAAAAAAAATATATATATATGTCACAATTCCTCTTTTCTCATAATGAAAATGCTGATCATGGTTTCCGACACACATTTGGTCAAAGTAGAGACTGTGGTTGTATGTATTTCTAAACAATATTATTCACTCCTTAATAAATATGCAAAGCAGTTTATGTGCGATAACAACGTGCCAGAACAGGTTCTGACAGTAATAGTTTGGGGGCTAAATGGTTTCAGCTGGACAAAGTAACCAATATCTACTTTTACTTTATATCTACTTTTCTAACTACTTTCCCCACAGTTTTACAGCCCAGGACGAGTATTGATCACATAAATGGTGTTTTTCCAGTGTCTACAATCCTCCTGCACAGCAGTGAGTCGCGGTTAGCAGAGAGCACTAACACTCGTAACCAGTGTAAAACTCTCACAAAAGAGGCTTTATTCAGGCCATGCTTCCCATTTGTCTGGCCTGGTTGAATGCAGTCCGTGGTGTGCTCACAAAATGTCATGGTGGATTGTGGACAGTTGGCTAAGCGATGCTAGCATCAGCATCAACTCCGAGTATTAAACTTGTGGGTTTGATCGACTGCTCTCTTGACATTGCATCTTGTTGTCGTCATCATTTCGAAAAAAAAAAAAAGATTATTTAACAGAGTCAAAAAATACGATATATAGATCAAAAGGTAAATAGTAAATATTCCATGACATTACCGTATCTTACTTATTGTTTTTGTTTTGGGGAATGAAAGACACACAAACTGGAAAATAAAGTGAATTGATTGAAGAAAAAATATTGTCATGTTGCAAATGTATTTATTTATTTATTTAAATTCTGAAGTGAGTGTGGTTGAAGCTGCTTGAAGCCTCCGTTTTTTCTATTTTTTTTTTTTTTTTCCGCCAAAGGCTCATTATAGGAGCTAATTTTAGCGTGGCACTGTGACCTTTGTCAAGTGACTTTAGAGGTGTGCAGTATTCCGACGGCAATTCCACGTTGCAACTCTCAACCAAAGCTCTTTGTCTTGTATCGTTTTAAATCTGAAATTATAACCAAACACGTAAACACGCCACTGCATTACGACGCGTGAATCCATCTCAAATGAAGCCATATCAATCCGAGGCCCTACTGACCTCCTGTGGGCCACATGTGGCCCCCAGACCACGCTTTGCCTGGTCTGCCTTCCTTATATATTCCTGTCAAAACAAACATGAAAACTGATGGTTTAGAATCTAAGTGTTTCGCCAGCAAATTGACTGTAGCTGTAAAATGTTCTAGTAAATGTACCCCACATCTCACAATTCTCCTAATCTTGACAGCTCATTGCAGGCTGCTCACACTGCAATGTATCTTCTTCCCGACTGGTGGAGGGTTTGCTGCAGGTCACAGCGGCCGTGAGCGGCAAAAATAGTCCAAATATATAGTAAAGAGGAATATTTGACATTTCCAACTCATTATTTGCCTGAACGCCTGAACGCTCGCTCGGAATTGTAAGCATCTGGCGGTGGGCTTGCAGACGCCGGCGATATTTAGATTTGTATGTAACCATGAAGCTGTGGCAGTTTCACCTGCAGAGATGTTTCTGCAGAAGTCTGATCACCTGTGTTAGAGCACACACTCATTTCCGCTTGCTCCAGTGCAGTTTAGCGTGAGCCAGTTTCCCTCTGACAGCATCGTGATTTGCCAATTTTTCTTCACAAGCTGCGTTGGGTTTGGTGTGGGTTTGGCTTGAGTTGTGTTGTCATTTGTCCTACAGTGTCATTGAAGGAATACGTCAGGTCCAACTGCCAAATGATGTTATGAGGGGTCAGTTTTAGTGAGTTTTTAATTTTGCATCATTAACTTGAGAACACTGAGTGGGAGAGCTTAAAAAAATGAGATCGAGAGAGAGACAGAGGAAGAGAAAAAGAAGGGGAATGGAGTGACCAGTTGGACCTAGCTGCTTTTCTATTGGTCCAATAGAGACAGACGCTAAACCACCCTGGATTTAAATGCATTTCATTTAATTTACAAAACACTTCGAGACTTACTTTTAATGGTTTTACCTGTTGGGTACTTTCTGACGTCCACCTGCTTCAAATAACCTAGCAATGTAGCTATAGCTTGAATAAATGCATATTATTAGCCACTAAGTTCCGTGTTTAGAGGCAAAATGCAGCATCAATAAAAATAGTGTGAATGGACTGAATTCACAGCAGATTACTTTTGAGTTTTTTAATTCCCTTCAAAGCAATATTGTTCTGTTCATCTGTGTTTTTAGTTGAATAACAGGTTGTTTTTTAATCTTAAGTCAGACATAGTTCAACTGCCAGCAGGGCTTCATGATAAGCTATTTTTTTTAAATGTTGTGTCACTCAACTGTACTGACAAATATTTGTCACCAGGACAAACTATTTTTGTGTTTCATTTTCATTTCTAGTCTGTTTTGAACTTGCTACATCATTGTGTTTCTTTATTTGTATCTGGTCTGCTTAATTTTTTTTTTTATTCTGTATTATAATCTATATAGACAAAGCTCCATAGTGAACATCTAAGGTATTTCCTAGTAATGGGGCAATGAGGCTTCATGAAACAGTGTGAAACATGGTGCTTTTGATTTAAAAACTATGTGTTTCGTCATTGACAGGGTTGTTCAAATCCGAAGACTTCAAAGCAAAAAGTGCCGCCAAGTGGGCTCTGAAAATGATGACACTGTTTCATGAAGCTTCATAAGTCCATCACTAATATTTACACAAAAAAGTCATTTAGGAATTGAATGAACCAGCCACCATTTTTTTTGTTTTGTTTTGTACTGTGTTATTTTATTCTAAGTCATGACTACCAGATACAACCCCCAAAAGTTCTCAAAGAGCACAAACTGATGTGCTCACTCTTGAAAATGAAGCAATTTTAGCAGTGATCATATGCTGAAACCTGAACAAACACACCAGCACTGCCAAACAGGTGTGTTGAAGTACCTTTGTAAATCACCACATGTTGACTGAAACTGGTCGATACTGATCTGAACAGTGTCAAAAAATACTCCATGTTGGTCGGTTGATATTTTTAAATGCTGTTAGTGAGAAACTGCTGTTGGTTGCAGTGAGACTCAAGTTCGATTTTTTAAATTGTTATTTTTCGTGTGAAGAAATCCCCCGAATCGTTCTCCAAAATGGTGACCTTTACCTTGTGTGCCAATAAGGTTTGAGTGTATAAACAGTGCATTCACTTGCTTCTTTTCTCATGAAAACGTTTCATAATTCTGAGATATTGATTCTATTATGCAGTTGTTGTTTTTTTTTTACTCGAAATGCAACTGGAACATTACCACCCACTGTACTTTTTCTCCAGGTATCCTGCGTACAGCTGTTCCAGACATGGACCGCGAGACTCAAGACCAGTTCCTGGTGGTGCTCCAGGCCAAAGACATGGGGGGTCACTTGGGGGGATTATCTGGGACCACAACCGTCACCGTCAAACTGACGGACGTCAACGACAACCCCCCTCGCTTCACTCAGAGTAAGTTCCCGCTCCGTGGGGCCGAAGTTTGATCCGACTACGGCAAACTTCACAGTCAGCATTTGTTGCCCTGATAAATTGGTCTGAATTTAATTTGCGCAATACAGAATTGAGTCAGTGATATTGAAGGGATAAACTTTTTATAAGTCTGGTCATTTCTTGATATAAATATATATTCAACGCTCGCATTACGTTTTTGTAGCATAAAGAAGGAAGTTGTTATTCCGCCAGCAGGCACATAAGTTCTCGGCCCGTTTTGACCTGGAGGACCTGTCAGGATATTTACCACCGGAGTCAGCTTCCTGCAGGGCTACCAACCGCTTCATCAAATATTCAGCTCTGGATTTCTCTCACCTGCGTGTGCTATTTATTTTCAGGTTGGTTCAACCGCAGTTTTGTCCATCGCAGCTACTTTGATTCCTTACAGAAATATTTTGACCTCATGGTCAATGTAGTCTCAGGTGGAATTTGCAATAGATTTAAAAAGCTAACCGCCACCTAACCAAAGAGGGTCGGAAAGTGGGCACCGCAGAGTGCGAAAATTCTACCCCCAGGGGAATCAGAAATCCATATGTGGTTTTATAGAAAGCCTTTAGGAGATTGCGTGGAAGGTGAATACAGTTGCCATAATTTATTATATTTATATAAGTGTTTGGTGTACCGTGGTGAAGATTGTGCTGAGCCAAAGGGCCAAGCTCTCCTCTGACCAGTCAACCTATGTTGCAGCTCTCAACTCTGGTCTGGTCACAGACTTTAGAAACTCGCTTTATCCTCAGGGTGGTTGGTTTCTCCCTGCGAGATCAGAGGAGGGACACTGCGGTTTCTGTCTCGACACAAAGCTCTTTCGCGTCAGAAGTCGAGATGTGAACACAAGCAAGAGTTTTGGCCGCGGACTTGATCCTGGGTGCCTGTACTTTGTCTTGGGAAACTCTCAGCGGGTGGTGAGCTTCTCGCCTCATGTGACTCATCACTAGATGCCGGAAACTACGTGTACAGCGCGACTCCACACAAACATGATAAATGCCGGGCAGTAAAGGGTCTGATCGCTGTCTGGGCGGACAACATCGCTCATAAACAACTTCTCAAAGTCCCAGAACACTGAGGTGTGCAGCTGGGAGCTGCAGGAAAATTGTGCTCGGGAACGGGAACAGGAGCGCAGCGGTGCGGTCCGGGATTCGTGATGGGTGCAGATGATTCATAACTGACATGTTTTCACCTTTATTAGGCTGATAAACACCTGAATTTATTGACAGACAGATTTGCGTAAATGAATAATGCTGCGCTGTACAGCAATTGTTCTCACTACCGTGATGTGGTTGCAACGAAGAGGAAGACACTGATTTTTCCCAAGTTACTGAAGTTCAGCAGACTATTCATTGATCATTTCCGACGTCTGGATCTGTGCTTAAATGATTAAAATATTCTCAGTCGTCAGTAATCTCTCTGAGAGCGTCGTGAATCAGTCAAGACACTGCGTATTACGCAACTTGTAAAATAAACATGACAACACTCTTCCATGTTTAGTTTTGACTGTGAAACGCCACATTCTCTTCCAGCCGCGGCGGAGCTCCGTCTTCTGTTCATATCTGAGGTGCGGACGACTCGAAGAACTAAGAAGTGACAGAGAAATAACGTGGTAAACAGGTTGTCGCGCGGCTCATGACGACTTCCTTGACACGTGCTTCGTTGTGAGTCACAAACCAGCAATTTTGTGCAGAGCGCCGCCAGCTGAGGAGGAAAAAAGGGACATTGCCTGAGGCGCAGAGGTGCGAGGATGCACAGCAGGGGGCGAATCGGACTCAGGGCACCTGAGACAGAACCCGCAGTGTGAAAAGCCCCAATATTTCTTGGTTCCTCAAGTGCTGGAGGAGGTTTCTGGGAAGTGGAGAGTCTGGGCCTCTATGGTCTGGCTGCTGCCCCTGCGACCCATCCTGAGATAAGCCATAGAAGATGGGTGGATATTTGGAATAAAAAAATGACCTCTCTATGTGTGACATTGCTGATCAATTAAGACAGCTATGGCAGCTAAATAATTCCTTTTTTTTCATAATGTCTTTGGGATGCATGATTCAGCAGGTAGTGTCACCCCTTTTTTGTTGGAAGTGGTGCTCACTTTCCACTTGGTCGCGCATTTCTGTGTCCTTGGCTGGTGTTGAGGCTCAATTTAGGCGTCTGATGAGGAAGCAGCAGCAGCAGCAGCAGCAGCAGCAGGATGAAAACCGACATCACTGGGGGAAGATAATTGGACAGCTTTAGACTCTAACAGACATTTTTGTGGCAAAGTCTGCCATTTAGATCCCAAATATATATCTGCCCAGTCATCTGACATCTTCTGGTGTCTGTGTCCAAACTTCAGCTGAATGGATGAGAAATTTGCCAATACGTGGAATTATTAATATATATTTAATTATATATATATATATATATATATATATATATATATATATATATATATATATATATATATATATATATATATATATATATATATATATATATATATATATATATATATATATAGCCCTCACTGGTGGGTGAAAAGTACCCACCAGTGAGGGCTCTTTTCCTAACATGTCACAAGGGCAGGCGCTTGAGCACCACTTGGGGTCTACCTGTGCATGTGCCTTCTGCAGGTAAAAGTACGCATATGTACGATACATAAATATGCTGTCAGTTAAAATATATATATATATATATATATATATATATATATATATATATATATATATATATATATATATATATATATATATATTTTAACTGACAGCATATTTATGTATCGTACATATGCGTACTTTTACCTGCAGAAGGCACATGCACAGGTAGACCCCAAGTGGTGCTCAAGCGCCTGCCCTTGTGACATGTTAGGAAAAGAGCCCTCACTGGTGGGTACTTTTCATTGAAGAATGAAAATGACTGTCGTCTCTGTGTTCTTGTGAGAACAGTTTAACGCTCGCGAGCCGCACCCCCTCCTCCTCTTCCACCTCTACTGGGCGGCTGCATATCTTCAGACTCGGACAGACTCGTAATAAATGGTGTTTCAGACTCTCTGCTGAATTTACCACGGCATCAGTGGCAGTGAAAACAGTGCGTCCCTATTCCTGTCCTCCCAAAGACAGTCACCTCCTTTGTAGATGGTTGTATGTTAAAGAGCACATTCGAAGCTTTATTTTTATTGGTGGAATTAGTACTTACATTTTTGCAAGAAGGAGAACTACAGTTACGGCAGGTGGACGTTTTTGACCTCTGGTGCAACACTGCAAAGATGGTATGACGGCCATGTTTTTTCTGAAATGTAACTTTGCCTCACTAGTGAAGATCTTTGCCGTGTTCATGCAGTTTCAGGGTCTCAACAACATTTTTTTATGTACTGAAAAACTAATAAAGACATCAATGCGTTTTTTTGGGGGGGTAACACAACTCACAAGCTACTTGTGCACGTGATACCAACAGTGCAAGCTCATCTCTGTTTGACATCATTATACTGTATATTTCCATCCCAATTAAGCTCCCCACAGCAACAGCCCTGCAACAATTCAGTTCACTCGATGTTGACTTCTCTTGCTTTTTGCATGTCTTCCGGGACCATAATAATTACTTACCTTTCCAAGCTACTTCAAAGAGTCATGGATGAGTCCCCCATAAGCAAGGGTCCGGTCTGCTAGTCATCCTGCGAAGCTTCATTTCTTTAATGGCCCGCATTTTCATCATATTCTCCTCCATACCATCCCTTCCACCATCCCTCATCCAAACAAGCCCGTTTTCTTCCATTAGCTTGCGCTCGGGCGCATAAATGGTCGCTGTTGTTGAGGTCTCCTGAAGTTCAAGTTAGTCATGCACAAAACTTTTCTTCCGTTTTTTTTTTTTTTGCAGGATTAGTTGCTGAATGACAACATTCATTTTTCATATCTTCCAGCTTAGTTCCTGTCTCCACAGCGCCGATGATATTTTGAAGAATGCACCTGAAATGTGGGAAATCATGACAAGTTAACCTAGGTGTTTCCTCAGAGCGCTCACTGAAGACGGAATGTGGGCTTTTGTTTACTTGTAGAAAATATATTCTGCGCGGTTATGTAGTTACCTGGGGATGTGAAGGGGCCTGGGTGGGCATAGATGACAGGGAAATGACTGCAGTACTTCTGCAAAAGTAAAGAATGAGGTCAGAAAAGACTTGTTTTTGTTGTAATTTTATTTTCATTGAATAATCCATGAAGCATTCTTAGCAATATAAGAAGCACGGAAGAGACTTGCATTGGGAGAGCTTGCCGTAACATTGATGTTTGGTTTTGTTTCGTGCAAGTCATCCACCACACATGGAAACTAAATTAACCTTCCCACTAGTGAGGGGCTGATGAGGCTTCATGAAGCAGTGTTTCACGAAACAGTGATGTGTGTTGTCATTGAAACGGTCATTCTCATCCAAAGAATTGAGAGCAGAGCGGGCCGTCTAGTGGGCTCTGGAAATGATGACACTGTTTCATGAAGCTTCATAAGCCCATCACTACTTTGCAACAAAATATCTCATATAGGTTGCTCTGGATCGCACTAGACATCATCCTTTCCTCATTGGCTTGTGCTGCCCTGTTTGACTAAAGTGTTAAATACAAACAGTTTCTATCTTCAAAATAGATTTTAGCTTTGATGCATCATTTCCTCCACACACCACACACAAAGTTCCATGTCGACTGTCCACGTGGCATTTGCAACTCTGCAAAATACCGTAACAATCCACCTGCACTCAGAGGAAGGCTTTAACTTAAAGACATGAGTGGACACTCTGTATAACCATTCGACCCGCGGCAAATTCACAAACCAAATGTATTATTAAAAAGATTCTTTGTCTTAAAGGAATTCAACAAAAAGACACATCCGCTCCAGAACGACACACGCAAAATCAATGTCCACATGCAAAGTAAATCGTATAAACCCTTTCATGCAAAAAAAAAACCCCAAAACAATGTTCTTATTTTTAGCGTGCTTCAGTATACGGTTCTTTTTTAGCAAATCTGGCCTCAGTGTTCTATTTACTCTGCAGCTTTAAGGCTCAAAAGCAGTTAATCAATCTGTGTCAAAGCAGATTAGCGAGTCACAGTATAATGCCCTTTGGCTGATGGTAACTTTTTTTGAGTTGTTCAGCAAAAAAAAAAAAAAAAAAAAAAGAAGAAAATCCTGGATTTATTGAACATCCCCACTATGAAGGATGAAGTCATTCATGGAGGTCCAGCTATTTTTGCGCCTGGACTGTGTGTCATTTTGAGCGTTTTGTGGACATCACTCTGCCCGCTTAAGCTTGAAAATATATGAAATATGAGGGCAAAATCCTTTAACTGCACCAAGTTGTGGCTTTGCTGCGTGCTCTCATATGATGAGTTTACGGTAAGCTGTTGTTTGATTCATTAAACAAATTCTAATTTTTGCAAGTGGCCCTAAAGGTGGTAATGCATATGCAATACAGTAAATACGCTATTATAATGCCATTAAAGCAGAGTTTAAAAAGCAATATTCGAAAACAGAAGAGAGGATATTTTGAAAGTAATTACTTGCAGATAAAAGGAAGCTGCTTTCTTGGGAAACAATGATCTTTTACACTGGATGACATGAGCGCACTCTGCGGCGTATTGGGGTGAAACTTGGCTGAAACTGAGATAACTGTCCCCAGCTGACACTGCTGTTATGCTGTGTTCTTAATGTGCATGAGGAGCTGTGATGGGCCTCTCTCCGCTGTTAAAAGGGCATAAAGTCTCCTGCTCGGATGATAACCTGATGAGGCCTAACCTGAGTTGGCTCCCTTTTTTTTCCTAACCTAGTGTGAAGCATCCTGAACAGAGACATTCACAGGCACTTCCAACCATACTGCAGCTGTTTCCACCATAAAAATGTATTGTTCATTTATGTATTTCATTTTTGTTTAGCCATAATCATTTTTCTCGAGAATTGTTCTCTAGCCTACACATGAATCCGGTGTTCACCAGTCCTAGTCAATAGTCGCAATGTTGTATGTCGCTGCTGTGACAAGTCCCTGAATGCTGATGTGTGCTACATGTCAATGACTCTGGTGGATGTGACCTGTATGCGGCCTGGTAGTGTTTGACATGCATGTGCACACAGACGTTTCTGACATCATTTGTGGAGCCGAATAGCACAAACGCAATGTTTTCCTGGCTCATCTAGCACGTGTATCTGAGAAGAGACCTTCCCGACTCCCGATATTTGTCAAACAAAAGCAGGTATTAGAGCAATACTGCTGAAGCATCAACCGTTGACATTATGTATGTCTAGTTGATGTTTAGTCACCTTCCCTTATACAGATAACTGAAGCGTACTAATCCAAACTATTCACTAGTGATGGGCTGATGGAGCTTCATGAAACAACATCTTCACTTTCAGAGCACAGCTGGGTTTAAAAATTATACGTGGTGTCACTGAAATGGTTGTTGAAATAAAGTCAAGAGAGCCATCTTGTGGGCTCTGAAGATGATGACACTGTTTCATGACACTTCATCAGACCATTACTACTATTCTTAAGTCAACTATTGGTCATTGTTAGGTCTTGTTGTAAGCAATGGTCTGGAATTTCTCATACCTTCAATGACATTGTGGGTTATAATGGATAATAACCATTACATTATAGTTTGTGTGTTTAGTTTTGATTTATTTTTTATTTTTATTTAATTTAATATCTTTTTTTAATGGACATTATCATGACTTTTTCATTGAGTGTGAAGATTATTATTTGTTTATAACCCATAAGTTGTCCATAAGGAAATGACACATTCTTACTCCATCGTCATCAAAATAGTAACTATTTTCAAGATAACTTTTGCGCCTGGAGTGACGCCAAAATCAGCCTTTGTATATTGATGCATTAAGCCTTGATCTGGAGCGCGTAACACCTTCTCTGGCAGATCCTGCCACTATAGGCAGTGTGTCACGTAAAAGAAAGATGGAGGTAGGTGAAGCCTGGGGGTGGCGCTTCTTTTGTGTCGTCAATTGTGTCACTTTGTATATATAGCACCTCAAATGGTCATGATGCCTGATGACAGTCCTCATTGGTCCCATCTCAGCAGCCCATCTTGTCCCAATCTCCACCAAGAGGTGTGGAGGCAGAGCTGTGCGGAGGTTTTTCAAAACCCCAAAATTTGTTGTTTTCCACTGGCCATATGGAGCACGACAATTCTATTTTTGTAGAGAGACTCGTTCAGACAGGAAAGGTTGTGAAAGGCGTTGTGAGTGCAGGACATTTTCACAATAAAACACTGTGTGGTGACGTTATTCACATATTATTATGAAAGAGCAGTTTACACATCACGTCATAACTGGCGAACCTGACTCCGAAGCAGTCAACGGAGTGCTTATGTCGCGGCAACATGGAGGACAAGTCAGTAATTTTGGAGGTTCTACGTGTATGACATCATTGACTCTGATAAATCTGAAGGAAATTCTGAGTCACATGGCGCTATCAAGATGTTGTGTTACCAGGTCCGTGTTCTATTACCCCAAACCTCTCCATTCTTCACATTACCATCACTTCACCCACATTTACAAAGCACCACGATATTAACAGATAGCAACAGCTAGTGACTCATGTCAGCAGAAGTGGTTGATAAAGCCTCAGAGAGACTTTTTTGGTCCAGCAGACAAATATCTCTAATGCCAAAATTGAACTAATGATGGCCTGTGGTGGGACATTTTCTACTTGAGTTGGAGCCTCTTCAAAGCTTGTGTTTGGGGGCTGTTTTGAAACAGATCTGAGCTCACATCAGACCTGGGTGAGTGAGCAAGGCCAAGTCGCCCGAGACTTGCCGAAATAGCTGGCCATCCACTAGTCACACTGCAGGCCACTAGTCGCCCCGAAGTGAAGCTCTCTTTTTATCACACTGAGCAGAAAATAGATGCATCATTTTGAATAGATTATATTCAAATTAGATTAGATTATTTTAAAGTGTGAAATATTATTGATTTAAAAGTAAGGTGTAAATAAATATTTTGTAAAAGAGGTGTTTTCTTACATAGAAATTACAGATGAAAAACGTACTTTTGAATGTCTTCCTTCAAAGCTCAAGAAGAGTTTTGCTCTCGGTTGCACCAAGGCGCCAGTGTCTTATCAACAAGTTTCTTGCAGTCCTTGCGGTCCGCCGGGTGCCTTGTCTGGACATGTGCACCTCTAGTTTCATCCCTTGTCTGTTTCTGTTTGCTCGATGTTGCGCTCCCCAGTCTGTCACTTGAGCCTGAGCGAAGCCCATCAGAGCCAGACATGCCACCGCTCTACTCAATTACACACTGAGGTTTTGATAAAGACAAGCTGAAACCCATCTAGCGCATCTCTCAAGGTCACCATCTCTTTTTTCTTAGTGCCATTTACCGGAGGGAGAAAATTACACCGAAGCATATACTGTAGACCAGTGGCTCACAGAGGATGAAAAAAAAAATAAAATAAAATAAAGCTACTCTTGTGCTCTCATTTCTCCACAATATGAAATATATGGGTTACTAAGTGAGTAAGCTGTGTGTACACTTTTGAATGCCGTCTAGAGATTTCCATCGCCTGGAGGGCTGGGAAAATAGGCTGCTCTACAGATTGCAGTTGCTATTGGAGGTGGTGGGAAGTTATTTTGAGATGCTTCATTGGCGGACACAATGCTCTTTATGCTTTCCTTTGGGTCTCATTATCAAATGCTGCACGACATGCACCAAATGGATTTGGACAGGATAAAGGAATTAGCACTCCAGTGTCCCATGCTGACTTGTCCAAAGGCGCTTTCATATTGCCATCTTTCCTCAATAGTCTCTTTGAAGTATCTTGTTGAGGTATTTTAAGGTGGCGAAAAGCGTGGTTGGGGTTTGTGGTTGGGTCACATGGGCAGCAAGAAATTCACAAAATGACAAAAAAAAAGGCAACAATACTGTTTTAAATGTTGATTTTATGTTGTATGTCAGTTTCAGTGTTTAAGAAGTTTGACAGAGAAATGTCTCTAAAATTCATTATATAAAAAAAATGACTTCGGACTAGCTGCCAATGAGAACAGAAAATGTTGAATACATTGAATACAATGCATATATCAGTATAATTTAGCTCGACAAGTTATACAAAAAATAATAATAATAATTTGCAGAAAAGGTGGGACCTGAAAGAAAAAAAGGAAAAACTAAAACTAAAACTAAAAATCCATAAGAGAGAACAAAATCTTATTGCCTCCCAAGGCTTGTGCGATTAGTAATATTCATGAGGAACTAGCCAGTGTTGGTGCCATTGTTGTCGTCTGTAATGAAAAAAGAAATCATCAACAAAAGAGACAAAAGAGATTAGAGCTAATATCTGAATATGTGAGCTAATATCTCCAACCAAATGGTGACAACAATTGCTGTTAAAACAGTGAGACCACTCACTGAAGCAAGTATTATATATATATTTTTTACTTGCTTCATTTATTAATTTATTTTAGTAGTAGTAGTAGTAGTAGAAGTATTTATCTAACATTTATTTATTTTGGACATATTTTTTGTTTATGGAAACCGGAGGCCTCAGACCGAAATTTCCTTGCCATAATACAGTGATATGTTTTTGTGCAATGACAATAAAGAAAGTCTAAGTTCTAAATTCTTAGTGAGACCACTCACTGAAGCAAGTCGGAAGAGCCAGGGGGCAGACGTGGCGATGGCAGTCGCTTAAAGAAAAAGTCATTTCTTACAGCTATCGTCCGTCTCTAACAACCGTTTGGAGGACGAAGACGTAAAAGGAAGATGTTAGCAAATAAGCAGTAAGCTGTCTCGAGTAAAGACCTGGAGACTAGGTCAGAAACAAGAATCCACGGAATAGTTTGATGATAAAATGGGTTTTGAAGGGAAAGAACATGATATATTTCCTGACCAGATGAGACACGAAAAAAAATGAAGATTTGCCGTCGACCCAAAACTGGATAGTCGATAATAAATCCAGAATTTATGCCACCAAAATTATTTTGATCCTCCCCAACAGTTGCTCTAGTCTCAGCAGTGAACTTGAACGTATCTCACTAACAAGATCGCAAGATGTAAAGACGATGCTAAAGGCTTCTTTAAGATTCCATCCCATTCAACGTATCTAGGTGCCAGATTACGCTTTTAACTAAAGCTGGAGAAGCGTAGCAACACGCGAGACTAATTGCTGTCGCGTAAACAACAGCGTTGGATCCCATCTGAGGACGGCGTGACAGCGCTCGTGGATGACTTGTTCCTCTTTGGGTACTCCATGGGGAAATTAATGACGGCACTTGCGCTTTGTTGTTGCGCCACGATTTCATCGTTGGGTTGATTTTAAATCTTCCAGCCGTGTTGCCGCGCGGCCATTTGTTCACACATGTTCTTACATGTTCTTTGTTGCTGAATAAATTATAGCGACAGTACATGTGCTGCGTTATAGAATTCTCTCTGGGAATTGTTTAAATAAACGCCCCTGGAATCAGATGGAGCCGTAAAATTAGATCAGTTATTGTATAATAAGCTGAGACTATGAAGTACAAAAATAGGTTATTCAGGGCATCAGTGGAATTATCTCTTTCTTTATCATAAAACAGTTATTTTTCTTTCATTTACAGCTGAGAAAATACGCTGCCAAAGCTGGCATATTATTTTTTGGGTCACACACCAAAATTTCCCACTCACTTACTCATGTCACTTTGTATTTTTTTTTTTTGCCTATTTTCTTGGCTACTTTGTTCCCTAAAAGCGAAAATGATGTGACATGTGTGAGGCAAAGTAGAAAATAAATTGATCACAAACTCATTTTGGATTCACATACAGAGATGGTCAAACAAAGTTAAGTTAACACAAGTGAATTTTATATAGCCAGCCCACACAAAAGTTTTCAACTAAACTCACTCTTCTCTTATCTGAGCCTACGCAGCTGAACGCCTATATTTGCCTGCTCCAGCGTCCACCTACAGAGGATATGGGTCATCTGCTCAACCCTCCCTGCATAGTGTCATTAAAGCCTGCTGTGAAATTTTGGATATTTCATAAGCAAACATGCATTTTTACTTATTTATTCAAACAAGAAATCACTTTAAAAGCATCTGCCTCACAAAGTGAATCACAAAGATCCTCAAAAGTAGACGTCATTCTGAGATCTAAGTAAATTCAGGACCAAATGGAAAGGAAGCAGTTGAGATTTGTCAGTGTGAGCATAGTTATGAAGCCATTCCCCTCCTTCTCTGGAGTACAGGCCGACCAAAAGTACTCCAAAATTACTCCAGAAGGACGCATCCAAGAGGTCACTGAAGGCCCTACGACAACGTCCCTAGAACTGCAGGCCTCACTTACCTCAGTAAAGTTAGTGTTATTGAGTCCACCATGAGAAAGACAGTGGGCAAAAATTCTCTTCAAGATGAAAACCACTGCTGAGCAAAGAGAACTTTAAGGCTTATCTCATCTTATCTAATCCTTTGTGGACCAACAAGACAAAAGTTGAACTCTTAGGAAGGTGTGTGTCCTGTTACATTTGCTGTAAATTCCAGAACAGTATTATGGAAAAGTAAAATGTAGCGGCTGCAATGTGACAGTCTGGGGTCTTTGCTGCTTCAGCAACCAGGTCTTCTGCAGAAGCGTTTGAACCCCGAAGCTGACGAAAGGTGCGTTTTTTTAAATAATACCGTCCGTCATGCCTGTGTGGCGACAGCTCCGTCGTCATGGTGACGCTTCTGCGTTCTGTCTAAGAAGCTTTTTAATTTGAAAATCTACTGGTTCCACTTAGTTTGCCGTCACCTGACGTCCTGGGTGAACGATCCGATGTCCTCCAGCTTGACACAGAGTTCCAGCGGTCTGCGTATTTATAGCAACACACAGCATCAGGCCTCTGGACGCATCTGAGACACACCTGATAGAATACATTTTTAGCTGCGAAGCTGATGCGATCCGGTCTCTGAGGACTTTGACTAGGACACTAGCCCAAGTCTCATTGAGATGCTGCGGCATGACAATAAAAAGGTGGTCGAATTTCAACGGTGGTGCCGAGATGAGTGCCAACGTTCCTCGACAGCTCAGTGAAAGTTAGCGCAAACACGTGCAGTTGTGGCAGCTAAGGGCGGCCCCAGCAGTTATTAAGTTCACGGGTCAGTCACCCTTTCACACAGGTCCACAAACACACGCATGCTTTGTTTTCCCTTCATAATAAAAACCTCGATTTCAGTAAGGCGACAATAGCTTTTCCTCACCTCAGTATACACACAAATAATGATCTAGTAACTGATCCAAAACGAAAAGTGATATTGTTCTTCAGCTATTTCCGCTTTTATTGAGTATTTTTTTTAGTATTGCACGGCAGCTCAATTCTGCAACTACCGCTGCTGCCTCAGGGGAACGTTTGTGGTCACCCTCTGTCCACGAATCGCGCGGTTGTTTCAAGTAGCACCATTTCATTTACTTCATATTGACATTATAGATTTGTTTGCTCACTTTCATGCTATATATTTACAGTTTTAGCCTGTCAGTCATTGCTAGTTCATGGTATCACTTTCAGATGCAAATATGCTAATTCACAAAAAACCCATATACTCAAGCTTTGTTTTCATCTAAGATCAACTCCATCGCCTCCGTAATTCATGGTTATTTTCCCCTATAATTATGTACGACTGAGCCTCAAAATGAATGTCTGGCCTCCACAAAAGAAATAAAATAGTGCAATTAGTATTTTCCTTTCAACAACTGATCTGACATCAAAACAAAAGACAAATTCTAGTCATCATATTATCAGTAATCGGATGTTTAGTGGAGTTTTCACAGTACAAACAAAGGTCAATGGTCTCCTTAGATCTTTCAAAAGTGTCCTATAATATCAATTTCCCAACTACATTGGTTGAAGCGGTTATAAACCATGAAGAATGTTTGATGAACAAGTGTAGCCATCTTTGCAGTAAATTCATTGTGAGTAGAGTGCAACATAAAAATGAGATCAGAAAAGCAACATGTATACACAGGAAAAAATAGTGATGTGTCCAACTTTATAACACCTGAGCAACTGGACTGACAGGTCTTTTGGAGATGACTGAAACACACCATGGTGTTGGTTTCAGTGTAAGGTTTCGGGCAGGTGTGGCAATTCATCACGAAATAGAGAGCTTTGCCTTTTCAATCTAGTCTTTCCTTCAAATTTACTGCCACCTTTAGGGAGAGGCCTCTTGGAAGTCACTCAGTAGGTGTGTTTCAGAGGCACATTATTCCATCTGAAATATCAAAAATTGAAATGTCACCAGAATGCTTCATTCTGGCGAAATGTCAACATTTGAAATGTGCCGTGTGACACCTGAGCTGTCAGTGTGCTGCCTGTATAAAAGATGAATGGATGAACAGGCTGTCAAAGTTCACCCCTTTAATTCAGTGCCTCACACATTAACACCAAACTCCCTGATGTATCTGTGGGAGCCCGCTCTCTGAATGGCAGCGGGAGTCTTTTGAGGGCTCCCAATCTGAAAGCTCGAGGGCGGAGACGGAGAGGATCTTCTTTTATATTGTTTCCAAACAACCTTGGTCTGCCAGAGGTGCCACATAAAATCGTCGGAGGAGCCATCACTCTCGCCGCCGTTTGATGGATTGAAAGATAGATGGGCTGACAGATGACTACATGGGTAGCAGTGATAAGATCAGTGTCAATTTATGTGCCAACGAGATAAGAGACTGTCGGAGACGTAGAGGTCGCATTCCTCTGCTGGCCTCATCATAAATATTACTAATTCATTTTCCTGAAGAGGGAACAGCTGCGGAGATTTGTGTGAGATGGCAACAAGATTGTTGTGGAAGGAAGGACAGGCTCTTCCAGGTAATAAAGCCTCCCTTTCACGGCTATTGTGATGTGCATGAGTAAGAGTGAAAGAGCAGACCTTTTGTCCTGTGTTCCACAGGTAAGACATGAAATTAACGGAAGATTTCCAAACCATCTGAGCAGACACTTTTAGGGCTCTGTCAAAAAGCCTGTATCAGATCCTGAAGGCTGCTGCTTAAGCCGCCTTCTTACCTGTTGTGTCGATTCAACGATCTTTCTATTTCAATGCTTGGCATATATATAACATTGACCGCTGGCCAAATCTGGTTTGCAAGGTATGTAAATCTGCTCAAAAATAAATACGGTACTAATT
Organism: Synchiropus splendidus; assembly: GCF_027744825.2. Taxonomy (NCBI): domain Eukaryota; kingdom Metazoa; phylum Chordata; class Actinopteri; order Syngnathiformes; family Callionymidae; genus Synchiropus; species Synchiropus splendidus. The sequence goes on along the minus strand of NC_071346.1, from coordinate 14,544,312 downwards.
TAAAAAGCAAACTAGAAACAAGTATTATCTGGTATACAAGTTAATATTTCTATTTATTTCATATATTTACTGTTTATGACGCAAATGGGCTCTCAACTCCTGTTTGCTCCTCTTCCCTCTGGTGGCTACGGTCCATCCAGACCAGAACCGCCCGTCACAGGAACAGCTTCTTATTTTATTTTATTTTATCGACAGCACTTTATTCCGAAGCACTTTCCTAGTTGATGGGATCCCCACTGACACTGGCAATAAAACTGATTCTGATCATATTTACCCTTCGGTGGCATTTCCTGATGGTGAAAGCATTGACTCAGTCAACTGTTCAACATGCAAAAAAAATGAATAAATAAATTGGTATTTGGTATCAATTAAATTGGTATCAATTTCCCTCCACTTTGTATCCAAAGTACCCCATGTTAGTGATGGGTAGTTGAGGCTTCATGAAACAGTATTGCACGGTTGGTGAAACAGTGTCCTAATTTTCAGAGGCCACTGGATGGCGCTCTTTGTCTAGACATTATCTGAGATTTCATTGAATTAGTTGTTGAAGTTCAAGTTCACCATCTGGTGGCCTCTGAAAATCTAGCACACTGTTTCATGAAACCTCATCTACCTATCACTACTCCACGGGAATAGTCCCATCCTGGGTGAAGCTCATGAGCACATATGGTACTATGGATATCGAGCAATATCAGAAGTGTAGTAACAAAGCGAGCTTTCGATTTTCAATGGTCTTTTGTTTCCGTGTTAGCATTCTTCAAAACATTATTCCCGTCTTCGAACAGCATTGAGAGTTGCAAGATCAGCAAGATAATTTTAGAGCAGATATCGTGCATTTCCACATTATCCAGCAAACAGCAACCTCCCTCTACTTCCATGACCTGCATTGTCACCAGATTTGCTGCCCATTGTAGGATCATTGACTGTACATCGACCACTTGGGGGGGGAGATGTTGCACCACTGGTACATCTGAGGATTATCATCCACATTTTCCATTGAGACCAGACCTTTCTTTCATGGTGAGGTTCTTCTCTCAAGCATTGGTCTAAATAAGTGTGTGAAAATTTGATATGGAAAAAGCCCTATCGTACAAAGACTTGCGTATAGCCACCGGCCTCAATGCAACAATCCTAGATTCCATCATGTGGTTTTATGCTCAAAAGTAGGTTGTGAGAGACGGAGGAGGAGTGCAGGTGAAGCCTAAGAGGGAATGAGAGACAAATGTTCCAGAAAGAGAGCGGGGGAGTGAATGAAGAGAAGGGAGTCTGGGGAGGATAATCGGGGTATTATGTCCTTTAGCGGAAAAGAGACGAATAAAAGGCAACAGGGAGACAAGTCAACAATGGAAGAGGATGAGTGGGTGAGTCGAATGCGTGTTGACAGATGGGAATGGAGTCTTAACCGTGTCTTGGTGATCCAGGACTTTTAGATTTGTTTTTGCCAATGTGACCACGTGCGAGACAAAGAGGTGACATCCCTGGCCACAAACACACAAGTGTACACAACTGACTTTCACTCTCACACATGCGAAACTCGTGCTGTCCCTGATCACACTCCCTCCCATCTGCTCCTGCTTTAAAACACAGTCGTTTTTAGTCAAGAGTGACAGCAAGAGTCTGCTGCGAGAAATCCCACTTGTCCATCCCCCAGTTCTCGACTACCGCCATTAAAACCTGGCGCTTCAGATGTGCTGAACAGAGGCTAAGCCATCAATTCCACTCCTGGGGGGTTTGTGTTGAATGTTGAATTTCATCCATTTGTAATTCTTCAATAGTGAAAAATTCCCTTAGACTATAGTTATACTTCTATTTTTATACTGTGAAACAAAAAATTAAAACGTGACACAACATGTTACATTCTGAAGTTCAGATTTGTAAAAGTGTATGACATGGAGGCAGCCCATCCACACTCCCATGGTGTCATACATTGACATCGGGAAAGTGGACTTTTGTGTCCTATACTGACGTCAAACGCAACCTTCCACGTTGCATATTGACTCTGTCAATACATGTCATCATCACTGGATGTTGGCTGCTATTTTATTCCTTTGTGTCGCACTCCTCCTTTCTGACTTATACACTGAAACGTGACTGAAACGCCGGGCCACTTGAGGGGCTTTCAATAGCTTTACATCCCATTCCTTGCCTCACCCCAACCTCCATCTTTCTTTTAGGTGGCGCGCTGCCCATAGCGTCAGGATATGCTGCGGAAGGCGGAACATGTGCTTCAGTTGAAAACCTATTGTGTTCAGTGCATCACAAAAGTCCACTCTAAAAACGTCAACATATTACGCCATGGGAGTGAGGATGTGTTGCATGGAGGCAGGGTGAAACACATTGTTTGGACATGTGGAAACAAAAAACAAGAGAGGTGTCTGATGAAGAACATTGAGGTGTCAGGTGAGAGAAGAAGACAATGAATCATGGTTCATAAAGAGGGACATGAAGTGAAGAGGTGTGACTAGAGGGGATGATCAAGAGGGCTTTCTGCGGCAAGCTCTGATGGGGAAGAACAACTTCTTTAGCTCTGAGAGGCTGTGTGTTGTTTTTCCTGTTGTGGTTTAAAAAGGAGTGACTCCGCGAAAGTAAAACGTGTGAAGACTCGGATCAGATGCTTGTTTCATCTCCGACACTGGTGAAATGAGAACAGAGATTTGATGTGATGATATTCATTTGCTTGCTCACCTCGTGGAAACATTTAGCACAATGGATTGTTTGTAAAATGATGCCTAAGTGACATTTGAAGATGTGAGAATGCAACGCTGGAGTTTTTATTATGTTGCCTTTAGCACTGCATCGGATTCTAGTGAATTAAGTGGGCATCCAAATGGCTGTTGCTTTCTTCAGTTGCATTGAATGATAATGTAGTGAAATGGCTTGACAAATGTGCGTTTGTAAGTCTGTAATGGCTCATTGTGGTGTGGGGCAATTATTCAGGCTAATATCGTTCCGGCGTTTTGCGTCCTGACCGGCGTCACACCCCCTCAACAATGTGTCCCTTTGTCTGGACGCTGTGATAAAAATGCAATGCTGACAACCATATTCATTGGGGATGCTTTTCCTTCGAAGACAAGCTTAGAGATCCACCACTTGAATCCATACAAGACGTGATACTATTCCACAGCGTGTATGAACATTCTTTGTATGCAGCAATCTCCGGGGCCTTGAGTATCACTGACACATTTAAAGATATTCCATTAAATGTAACTATATTTTGTTGATGCATACTTCACTAGGAATGAAGCCCAGCTCTGCATTCACTTGAACAGGAAGGTTTCCCGAAATTGTTGCCTGTATAGCGGTACATGGGTTCATTCATGCTGGACTCAGATGTTATCACACACTGGATCTGATCATTTTTGGAAATCACTGGGGACCGAATGGTCGACCAAAAGCAAGGACGAGAGGTGACACAGCTGGACTGTGGCCTGGGACACTTCTGTTTTACTGCTTGGCTTCACTTTGGCAGTAAAATTGTGAACAAATTGAAATGCATTTTCAGGGGCTGTTTTTTTGTTGTTTTCCATTAGAACAACCCAGTTGATGCCAGACCTGATGGGAGCGACAAACTTTTTTGTTTTTCAGAAACATGTCATACTTCATTATTGGCATTATTATTAACTGCTAGATCTACGGGTTAAAAAACCCCCAGCAGATTTAAACCTCATTTTAAAAGGGCCCATCGCCTGGTGTTATATTTCTCTATAGCAATAAAAAAAAGCTTCACATTGAAATGAAATGTTCAATCTTTGTCATTTCAAATTCATAACAACATAACATTGTCAAAATATTATACTACAAAGAACAACAGACATGGGGCACATGTACATGAGTCACTTTCAACTGATCATTGTCAGTCAGTCAGTGGAGCATTTAAGATAATAAATAAGCTAAAACACATGTTATAAATAAAAAAAACATACCATAAAAGTGTCTCACGTTTCGCCATATTGAGACTTTATTGCTGGATTTAAACACGTTAGATAGATTCGTTAATGGCATATGCAGGAGGGCACACACATATGACAGTGTTGTTGACATGAACAGGGACAGAAGTTACAGAATATTGCATGCACTTCCATGATGGTCGGTAAATAGCAGTGCAACAGTTAAATATGAAGCCAAACGCCCTTCTTTATGGGAACAGACGTTCTTCTTGCTTCCTCCCTCAGTTCATATAGTTATCCGCATTCAAGTTGTGAACACCAAAGGTTTCCGTTTTATTCATCCAAGAGAAGTCTATTGATGTTTTAATATGTGGCAAAACCACAGCGCTCACAGCTTCAAAGTCAAAGTTCAGATCCAGAACAGGTCTTTGGAACCGCTCGATCGTGCGAGAGCAGTTCTCTATGACACCTGTAAATGCAGTTGTGCATGGCTGTCAAACGCTCTGTGAGTGTGTTCGCTGTGAAAGACCGAAAATTCAGCAGCCGTCTTTATTATCCAGGGAGCTACAGCGTTTAGGATCACTGATAAAAACGCGCTTGGTCACCTTTCAAGACAATACCAAGCAGCAGTTAAAAATCCCATGAGTCTTTCCGGTTCACATGAACGTGAATTGTCAAGTCGCTTACCATGCGAAAGGATCACCTTGGGGTAACGTGTTGTACAGACAGATTTTTAGAACTAAAATACTCGTGCTAGCAACACGTTCATCTTGCTAACTCTTCAACCACAAGTTACCATTCATGGACCCCTTTAGAGATGAAAGGTGTTGATCAATCTAGAGCAGAGTCGCTCTTAAGTTCCGTGAGGATGGCACAACAATTTGTTGTTTGTGTTTTGTTTTTTGCCTTTTGCAGGGCCCAAACACAGGAGCATGTGTCCCACAGTTAGTACTTCTGTTTCAGTGACTATACATATGGTCAGGTTGGTGAAAATGAGGATTCCTCCCGCTATAAGATTAAACAAAACTGTGCTTTAGAAATGGTGCACTCCTGGGTGCCAGGATTGTGCGATGATGGAGACCTCATTTTAAATTGGGTAGTGGTTGACTGATGCGATGGAAGTATCGATGTGCCAGTTTAGACTTAGAAATAACCAAATTCCTGTTACCCACCCAGGAGTCCAAAGTGGGAAATGTCGCTGAGCCGGTGGGTCACGTGAGTGGCGGCTCCCACTTATGATGCGAGTCTTTCTTTTCTGACTTCAAACTGGTGACTCCCTTGAGGAATATTCATTTCCGCCTCCAATGAGCTTTACTTCCACAGTTCCTGGCAGCCGAGCAGCCTGTGAGGGGAAAATTCATCGCGCTGTAATCGCCACGTACAAAACACGCTTTCCAAAAGACCTACATGCTGGCAATCCGGCATTACAGAAGCACAAAGAGTTTTAAATTCTCTACACTCTCTACACATTTCCATTTTGCCCAGCTTCCCTGGGTTTACAGAGGTGAACTATGGAACTTTAAACTTCATTAAATCCTCCAAATAGGGCCATTTCGCTCACGTTCGCTTCCTTTTCCCCAGTGCACAAGCAGAGATTTTGTGGAAATGAGGTGAATCCATCACACTTTGACCACCGATTCCTTCCTCCGAGAGCACGCGCAGAGCCAAAAGACACTGTCTTGCCAATTTTTTTTTTCTCCTCTTTGCCTCTGTTACCATTTCATCTGACCTGGCAGTGTGCCCCCTCACTCAGAATAATAGAAGCTAAGGCCATTCTCTTTTTACACAGCCATCGTCGAGCCCTGGGAGAGGAAATGATTTCCATGTTAATGGGATCTTTCTAAGCATCATTTAGCTGTCCCTCTCCTTACTTGTCACCTTTACTTATCTTTTCTTTTTTTTTTTTTTTTGCTTTCCCAACAAGAGCACTCAATTCTGTTGTGTTGCCGCACCGGCTTGCACTTCCCTGCCTCTTCTTACCTCACCTCTCTTTCTCCTTTGTCGTTCGCTCTCTTTCGTTCTGTCTAAGTTGATGAATGGAGTTGCTGGAGTGTGAGCAGTGTCCTCAATGGGGTGTGGCGGCCCATTGCTAGCTGTCTCACACCACAGTGTTGCCGCATGGTTGTGTGTTTTCCTTCCTCCGGCTTGGTTTCAGACAGTGCCCTGCTTATCAGACGAACCAAAGCATTTCAATTCCTTTGTGGATACGCACCACCCTTGTGCCATACAGCTAACGTCCCTGACAATTACCTAGACTTTTCTCCTTCTGTGAGCCCATTTTCCATGTCAGCGTATCAAGTTAAATGGACTAAACCTTTAAATATAAATTTGATCTTCAATATCTGGCAGGTAATTTCGTTGAGGCTATGGGTTCGCTAGATAAAAATACAGTGTGACTTAAGACCTATTCATTCCCAACGATACGTACAGATCCGGATATGACCGGAGCCATCTTTCTGCGTTCATTTCTGCGTTCATTTCATTGGTATTTCTCCATGTTTCCACAAACTTCTGGATACAGACCAAATAGATCAGTGCCACTGAAAACCGTGGGGACAATGTTGCTGCTACTACCAGATACGTAGCTCGAATGAGACACAAAGAAGACATAACAATGGCGGAAATTCTCCATCCTCCAGTTGCGATATATTTCACGGCCTCACCGCCTCCTACAACGCTGCCTCCATTTTTTGCAAGCGGTACATTCTCAATACTTCTTCCAGAGTCACCATGTTTTAGAATTGTAGAATTTGTTGTTGTCATAAATGTTCAACTTTGCTCCCCCAGGTGGGTGTATTAGTGAACAGCAATACCAAGGCAAGGCATTTGGGCAAGGAAGCGCAAATGGGCGTTTAACAGTCAAAGGATAAAAATATTTATGTATTTTTATTTCCTATGTATCATTAGAATGTTGCATTATTTTACTATAGGAAATTCAAAGTGATTTTTTTTGTGGTTTCAGTTTCATTAGCTGCAATAACACTAGTTTTAACTGCTCATACCGTACAACTAGACATGACAAAATAGAAAAAACATCTCACCCTGCTCATGTCTCATCCTCAAAAGTCATTGCATGCCTGGTTGTCGCATAGAAACAAATGGTCACTGCAAAGCACAACAAGTTTTCAGAATGCAGAGATGCCAATTTATACTGCAATGTGTAAGACTTTATGTGGGGGTTGGGTGTGGGGGGTCAGTGAAGAACCGTCGACTGTGAGAGGAGGATACATTGATACGTTTTATTAGGATATTTTTGGTTGTACTTATTTTGTTTGATATTTGAACTGGCTCACAGTAATAAAATCTTCCTGGACACGATCCATAAAACCTGTGCCTGCGCTCGACCACTATGCTACCACAAAGTCACTTGTTTGTAGAGCTCAAAAGTATGTTCATACCAGTGCGAACGCAAGCTGGTTCGACAGCACAGAGGTCCTGAGAGTCCCCAACAGCACTGGTACCAGAGCCATGTCTGTGTGTAAGGCTTCTCTGCATTCAATTTGAAGTTGCAGCTGTTGAGCTGAGAAAATACTTTTTTAAGTCTCGCGAATGAAGCTATTTTGAGCGCTGAAAGCCATTATTGTTTGATCAACGATCATAGAGAGATGGCGCCTTCAGGTGCTGCCAAGTTTGTCGGAAATTCTAATGTCTGACGCTATCATCAGATCTCAGCTTCCACCTGTGGGCTACACGGGAAGCTGTCACCATCATGGAGACAGAACGGTGCTGTAAGTTTAAGGTGGCATCATGAAGATTGAATTTGAAGAGCAGTGACAGTGCATCTGCCTTCTCTCACAGCCATGTTTGTTTTTTTCTGTTCTGAAAGTTCTGCTGGTGTTTAAACCCAGGTGGCCTTGTGGATGCATGAGTTGGCATGTTATTCACTGTTGCGCTGCATGTACATCTGTCTAGCATTCGATGATAGCGGCTTTCGAAAAATCCCAATACATTGTTACTTCCATCCTTGATGGTTTCCTATATTTCCTACTCCGACATATTCATGTGTATCAAAATTGTTTATGAAACTACAATAACTTGAATACTAGTTTGGAGGTTCATTTTGTCTTCCATGACCTATATCACAGGGAGGGCGGCGTCATCTATGGACAATGATGTTTGATGATGATGTAGTGATTCTGAGTAAGGAGTTGGTGGAGGCATGCGCTGAAGAGATGAGAAGGTCAGTGTAAGCCAGACAGAATCCAGACTCAGGTGGAGAGTCCAGAGACGTCAACTGAGAGAATTTGAATGACCTAGTGGTATTATTGAAGTACCGAGTACTAAGAGAGTAAACACAGCAAGGCCAGAGGTTGTGAGGAGGACGGAAGAGTTCAAGAGTCCAATGAGATACACACCACTGCGGTGGGTTTCTTCCCCTGAGAAAGTTCTTCACTTGTGTGCGCTGTGTGAAGTGGATGTGTTCTGATATAGGGAGCTGGGTGCGAGCCAATGCATTAAGCGAGGTGACTGGTTCAAGTGTGATGATATATGCGCAATGTATTTTACATTTTATCTGTCAACCCATTGGAAGGCAAATATCAACAGGATTTATTTTGGAGGAAGGCAGGCATATCATTCCAATCTACCCTAATAACTGCTCAGACTCAAATACATATTTTTAAAAATTCTGTTTTAAGCACATCATTAGTTCTGTCGGTATCTTTATAAGTCTGTGCACAACTGTTTTGCTTCTCAATACACCTGCCACTTCGACAATTCATTGAATTCCTCTTCTCTTCATGAAGTCGATGTGATGCCTGGGGAGTTTTATCTTATACATCAAATGTGATTCCTGCCACTCACTAGAAATGCAGGTGTTTATTGTTTGAATTTCTCAATCTTGATGCCTACTTTAGTGATTATACACATGTATTTCACCAAACACGCGAGCAAGGTTTAGCAGGTTAGCTTTCAAAATGTATTTTTAAATCGCCTCACTTCTTAAAAGCCGTCCATCCCCTTGTCTTGCGCTCTAAGATAAGCATCGCAGGGTAAACGCTAGCGCAACTGAATTGTCTCGACACTGCAATCCTATTCATTTAAACAGGAACACATAGTTCATCCTCGGCGAAATAGAGTGTTGCGAGGGGAACCAAATGAATCATATATGTCCCTCCATAAATTTGTTAAGCAGATACTTGTTCTCTGCACTGGACATGTTTCTCAGAAGCTAATGGTATTTTCTCTCTACTACAGTATTGCAACAACAACTTGATTTCTGTTTGTGACTTGCATACCAAATGCCTTTTTGTTTTGGAAGGGAAGGCAGTTGCTTGTTAGTCAGATTGAAGATGCTCTGAAAGTGCCAGATTACTGGAAGCAATTGCAGACTTGTTTGGGCAACACATCCTCTCTCCATTTGGAAGTCGGACTTCTTTGTTGCGTGTTGACGTACCAAAGCCCATTTATGATCCCTTCACAGACAAAAATGTACCCGTCCTACCCGCAACAAATGGCAATGGGAAGAAATCTGGAAAACAAGAGAGACAGATTAGAATCAACGTCCTGCAAAACTGGGAGAACAGAAAAGCACATCCGGAGTAAAGATTTGTCAGGGGCGACAAACTGAAAGCGCTCAGTGGTGGTGACTACACACGCGCACACCAGGGATAAACTTCACAGATTGACCTCACTAAAGGGTGAAACAAATAAAACTGCTCACAACGCGGACTGAATAGAAATAGGAGGGAGGCGAGAGTGAAATGTGGAAGACCGAGGGAAGAGAGTCACGGCTGAACGAGGATTCGAGCACGCAAAAAATCTAGAAACAACAGGGTTTGGAGCAAGAACATGGAAGTCTTGGGAGAGCTTTACCTGAGTGGAGACAAAATGCTACCATCTGGCACACGTAGCTGGCGTGGGGAAGAATATATCCATGGAAGGAGAATTAGCGGAGTGAGCGCCAGCTGCGAATGCCTGCGAAGGTGTAGGAAAAAGAGGAAACGGAAACGAGGGAGAACAACAAAGTAAAAGCACATGGAAGGAACACGGAAGAAACAGATATAAAAACAGACGGGATTAAAGTGCGGACATGACACGGACATTCCTAAAGTGAATAGGAGTTAGAGAAACAACAAATCTGCCGTGCCCAGGTCTGTGCCATGACCCTATCACTACAAGATCCCTCACACAGACCATTGTGTTAAGGGTCTTAAACTGATCCACAAAGTGGGCGCAGTCGGTGCAGGTTTTACTTCCAACTAAACAAGCATTCACAGTTTAACTGAAACCAGCAGATGGAAAAAAAACAGCTGCACCCACTGCGGCCCATTGAGGACCGCTCTCGAGAGCCTCTTTGGACAGTCTTGACTGCACGTCTGCTTGCATTCACAAGCACAGCATCAAACTTTTTACACGGATCTGTTCTTCTGCATAAATAAAGTGCCTACAACGTATGTTCAGCAGTTGTGAGGCATATTCCCTCATATCCTGCATCAAATCCTTCAATATTAATGCACTTTTGATGTGCACCTTTTTATTTCCCAGTTGCTGTTGAACACAAAGTAACAGCTTTCCTCAGAAGTGCTGCGGAACAGACCCATTTTTCTTGGCTGCATTCATTCAGATTGCAGCACCACTTTGCATTACACGCTTAAAAATCATGAGGCGACGGCTAATTCCCAATATTAATCAGCCAAAGATTAATTGAGACTGAAACAAGGGTGTCCATATTAATTAAAGTGACACATTTATTCATCTTCCAGTTAGAAATTCCCACTCTTATTAGTCCTGTTGAGGAATCGGTTATTTGGTCTGGAAAACATCAGTAGAATAGCAGGTGTTCCTCAGCAACTGTTACTCTGTACTTCCAAAATATCCGTGTATAGATATATATATAGTCCTCAGATTAATAAATAATAGAACGATTTCCGATAATTATGTTTCTCTAATTAGATTTCACATCCTCAGAGCCAAAATAAGAGATGGAGGAAATTAAATGAAAGGAAGAATCTAATTAAAAAAGAGGTGACTAATACCATGGCGCTTCTTTATCCCTTTATTTTCTCCACCCATTTGTTTCTTTTGCCGGCTATTAATATTTCATCTAAAGTTCAGTGCTTTCTGCTTCAATAGACAGTAAAATCACGGCTTGTAACATCGCTCTCAGTGACATCTCTCTCTCTCTTCCGATGTCTTTCTTTTGCTTCCTGCCTGCTGTTGCATTCCTCCCATTTTCTTTTGTTTCCCCTTGAGCTCCCGCCGTATATTTCCGCGCTCCCCTCTCTCACAGGTGGCGACAAATGTCAGTAGTGAGTCTAAATGCTTAGCGCCTGTCACATATGCTTCTCTCTCATAGTTCCATCGCTCATTCAGCCAAGCATCCAGTCGCCCCGCCACTTGTCGGTTTATCCTTGGTGCGTTCCGCATTCAGTCGGTCTTTTTATTCAACCGACCGTTTATTGCTTAACAAAAACTCTGGTGGTATAGGATTTTCAGAAGCTTAGGTGTCAAACTTGCATTCTGCTTTTATCCGTTTGATTCTTGAGCCGGTCACACAAGTTCAGACGGGACATTTTCTTGCAGAAAATAATGGTGATCGGGCTGTTTTGGTCCTGATATTGCTCCTTGCTGACGAAGAATAGTTACCCCCTGGTAGTGGTAACTCATATCCTGACCTGCTCTTATCCTGTGAGACAAAGAAAGTTTGCATTTCACCAGTTTAGTCGTGCAATGTTTTCACGCCGAAACATCAAACCAACATCAGACTGATGTGTCACAAGGTCATCCAATTTCAATTTCTTGTCACACGCCAGTGCTGAATTTCAAACATTTAAAATAGTGCTCATCCTAAAGTACTGCTAAACTCTTATTCCCCCGAGCGTTCTTTCCGTCTCCCCCGCGAGCTTAGCATCTAGCCAATCCTCTTCATCTTCCCTCGTCGAGAAGAAGAAGTTTATTCCAATCCCACATCAAACATACAACAACTCTCATATCTTAACTTGATCTGAGGGATCAGAAAGGAGCAAAGACAAGAGTAAATCCTATAACTTCTGCCTCTGTCTAAAGTATTTTCTTTTCCCTGACTGACTGAAAGGTTTTAGGTGCTTCTTCATGAAGTCAATTTTGATTTCAACAGTCCAGTAAGTAAACATCAGAGAAAATTGTTAGACTCAATAAGATCACTTTTAGAACATCAGTGCGTCATTATACTTTATGAAAGTGTCATGAGTGATGGTCTCATGAGGCTTCATGAAACACTGTCCTTATTTGATGACACTCTTAAGTTGAAAGTGATGTGAGGTTTCATTGAAACGGTTGTTTAAATCCTATGATTTTACAGCATCCAGTGGGCTCTGACATTAAGGTTTCATGAAGCCTCATCTGCCCTTCACTAGTCACATTACACATCTTTGTCCTATTCTGTCATTGACAGTGACAGTTCTAGGCGGCCATACTTACCTGGGAACCTTAGATGTTGGATACATTTTTTTAATACACTGTTGTATATCAGGTCTTATCTATCTTGTGTATTTCTGGCAGGGTTTCTGCTATATGTAAACAAGCCTGGTGCACCGCCACAGCTTATATTAAAGCTGCCACGGCCTCAGAATATCAGTTTTTAGCACTGAAACAAATGGAAAACACATAAGCTCATAGAGGCAAAGATGACATTATGATTTTTGGCCTGTTTTTCATGTTCAAATTCTGAAAAAAAAAACATAATGACACTGTTTCTAGTGGACCTTGTGGATCTGTGCAGTTGGAGAGGGTGAGGACATGGGAGCGTCAGTTAGTTTAAAAAAAAAGTCTTTGCTGAAACCTTGTTTTGAGTGAAATGTAAATGCTCATCGTCTTTCTGAGTCGGCGGGTTTTGTAGTTGTCATTGCACGCAACGGTGCACTTTTCCCTCTTCCAGATCATGAAGACCTTGCAACGGTTAATGGCCCACTGCTCCTCCTCGGGCATATTCAATAGTAACATGCCATGTTTTACACTGTATCCCCCGAGGCTCAGAAGGGGGGAAAAAAAGTCTACAATTTCATTATTAACCCTGTTAGCATTCAAATAGTGACTTTTATATTCACTCTCTGCCTGCTCTCTAAATTAAGTATGTCATGAAAAGACACATTTCTGCTCACGCAGCAGAAGCAGCTGTGTTCTTTGCATCCCACCTAATCCCACTCCTGCCTTTTCCTCTAAAGCCCCCTGAGTAGAAGTGCGTGTGCGATGGAGGCCTCGGAAATCAATGCAGATTTTATTCAGTGTATTTTCAAACCAGTGCGTGTTCTTTTGCTAACTAGACATTTTTTGTAATGACTCTTCGAGCTCACTGCCCTTCAACACCCACGCTGGAAGAAAAAAAAAAAAAGCTTCTGATAGGACTGGCCACCAAAAGATTCACCACAAGCCCTTTTGTTATTAACACGTAGGATGCTCACGACTGGCCACACTGATGCAGGAAAACATGCCTAATAACGGTGATAAAATGTGGATAAAATCGTCGTGCAAATTGGCACTTACACTGGTGGCAATGTCACTGTGAAGTCTGGGATTATAATTGAAGCACCCGCAATAATTTGACTCCATTATTTATGACTTGCTAAAAACGCTTTCATACTCGGTGTCACAGCGTCGAAAGAAACTTGAAAACATTTCACTTCATTTGAGGTTTAAGTACACTTGATTGTGCCTTTTCAACAGCTTTCTAATGTTCTGTCACTCTCTGGAGCTGACTGAAGCGCTTTTAATAGCTGGTGATCATATTTTTGTTGCCAAAATTAAGCTTTTTTTTCTTTTGAATGAGTCAGCCTGCATCTACCAGAATGCCTGATAGCACTGGTTTAGTCAGGCTTCGACAGATGAAGTGCTACTCTTGATCATTTCTTGACGTTTACATAAAAAAAAAAAAAAAAAAATTGGGATTTTGGGCTTGCAAATATTCATTCATAATTGTTCCTCTGGATAATAATAATTCAGTACTTCCTCCACAAATAACTGTTTTTTTATTTTTATTTTTATTTTTTTTATTAAAAGTTATTCTCATCCCCAAAATTTTAATATCCTTTACTTCTGTTTGTGAAATCATAACAAATGTTTACATTAAGCATTGTAGCTTATTTTTTTTAAAAATGAAGTAATGTTGCCTATATTTTAAGTGTTGAATTTCTGACTATTTAAGTATTTATTTTAATGCACATTCTTTAACACATGTATTCAGCTTCCAGTGTCCTCTTAAGGAACATCAATAGTTCCTTTGATCCTTTGTTAAATTTGATTCTTGATAACAGGATAAGGGATTCCTTCACCCGGTTTTATCTACATTGTAACCAATGTGTGTAGCTAGATAAGTATAGCCTTAAGTATTAGCTTTTGCGATCGTAAGTTCACTGTACTACTTTCACGCATGAGTGTAAAACATGATAATTTGAGGTGCTATAGTTGCCAAGTGACACAATCTACATACAGTACAGCATGGCTGGAGCGCCATCCTGTTCCCTAGCGGTCATTAAAGATAACCAAACCTACTACTGTGTCTTTCAAAAAGATACTGGCGTCATGATTGGTGGAACTAAGAGGACCCAAGTGCAGATTGATTTTAAATTCACAGAGGACTCGGATGAGCGAGAGTTCTGTTAACAATAATTTATTGCAATAAATACATAAATCATACACAAACAATAAGGAGGACTGAGGGCGACAACACCAAAGCGGAGCACGGAGGAGAGACATGAAGGGAGAGGGAAAATTCCTGGAAAAGAAAACAGGTGTAAGATCTACAGCACTACAACAACAGACAAATGCACTCAGATCTAAAACTCACAAGGCTGCAATACAACTAAGGGCACTCGGTTGAGGTAAAACACACACTCAAACCAAGGAAATACATAGCACACTGGCAGAAGTAATATAGCGAGGAACACAAACTCTCGAACAAGCTAAGACAAGAGGAGAGGAGAGGAAGGCAAAGAGCAAAGGTGAAGAACGCGGAGTGAAACGGGAAGAAAAACCAGGGACAAGTGAACCGAGTAATCGCAAGAGAACATCCCAAGATTCGTCAACGGATCATCTGGCGTTTGCAAGCTGGAACACAGGAGTAGATATCCACAGAGATGTGATTGCAGGGATAAGTTCCAGCTGCGTTGCCATCAAGCAGGCGGGAAACCGATACAAAACAGGAAGAACGAAACCGAGGAGACAGGAAGTTACAAAAAAAAAGCACGAACGAGACACAAAACATAACAATTGGACCTCTATAGAATACATTGCTATGTGTCCATGTACATTAGAAAATGTGTCAAATGTTTCATGTGAGTTGAAATACTGTTCTCCCCAGCCACGTCCACTCTGCTGTGATGGAGGCGGAGTCAAGTGAGAAGTGCCGTTACTTTGCTTTGCTCTTGTAACCCTTCGTTCACCGAGATTTCAGATGGAGGAGAACTTCATAAGGGACTTACTGCAACATCAAGAGAAGGACTTCAACATTTGAAACATTTGAGTGTGGACAGTCAGCTCGGCTGGCGAGGTCCTCTTCAACCAGAGTTAGATGCTGTGAATGTAATTCAAAGCTAATTGGTCGACTTGAGATTTTCCCTACCAATGTGGTGCTGCTTTGATTCCTGGTGATGAATGAGGGACGCGTGGTGTCATGGCGCGGAACTCTAGGGAGAGATTTTATTCATATGTGCAGTGCGGTTGTGTCTTGTAGCCGTGGACAGGGTTGAGACGTCCAAGTTAGTGTTTAACAAATATCCAGGCCCATTTGAAAAGGCTTGTCATGAGCAAGAAGGGTCTCTTTCGTCTCTCCCTAGAGCTGTCTCCTAAGAACATCACCTCCTAGTTCTACTCAAGAATCTCTCTTTAGCACAGTATCATCTTTGCCTGTTTCTTTACTCCATTCCCTCTTCGCTCTCCAGCTACTCTCCCTCACTCCTTTCACACTGTGAACCCTCTTTAATGGCAGTGGCTCCAATTAACATTCACCACCTTTCTTTTCACTTCATTTTCGGCTAATCCTCCTGCTAGCCAGGTCGTCTATTGCCAATAATGGCACACTCCAGTGTCGCCGTCCCACGTCTGGAACGCCTCTGGAGATTCTGAGGAGAGCAGAAGAAGAAAGAAAATGTCTCGTCTGTGTAGCTTGAATCGTCTTGCCTTAAAAAAAGCATGTTAGTACCAATATTTTATGATCAATACCTAATTCCAACTGTCCAAAATTCATTTTATTTTACAGAATGTTTAAACAAAATGTATCCATTTGAGATGCATGGAAATCAAGAGTTTCTTAAGCAGTTTGTTCAGAGAACCATCTATGGTTTTGCTCACTGTTATCTGGAATAGGAAGGACCTAATAAACTATAGTCAGTTGTGACAAAAATGTGGCAAATGTGGACACCTGACTATGTCATTGTACATCGTGTACATAAAGCGGATGTACAATGTTTGCTTGGTCGCTACTGTACCGCGCTTCTGCTAATATTCCTGCCATCTTGTTTTCACTGGAATGGGCATGATGCTTGAGAGGGTCCTCGCTCCCAGGTCCGAACCGAAGCCCAGGTTAAAACCTTGTCTCAGTAAGTTCATGCAGAAACATGATTTTAAACTTCATATATGTAAGTCTCTGAACGGAGCATAAACTTCAGTAAAAAAATTATTTTATATCTACTTATTTCGACTTAAATGTTATTGTGCATAACATGCAGTCAATAACATGGTTAGCTCAATGTCTTGAGCGGCAAATACAAGTACTTTACGTCCCCCGCACACGTAGCACGTAGCAGCCCGGCAACACGTACGACAGTTACGGCAGCACAGTATCCCAGCATCTCACTCTCACACAGTGATCTACCACTACAGTAGCACCTATAACCCTCGCGCTATTTTGAATGGCATTCGACTTACGTCCAATCCGACTTACGACCGGATGATCGTAACTGATCCTGGTTGTAAGTCGGATGTTACTTGCATAGTAATCCTGGTGTGCTGGGTTCCATCCTGGTTTGGTATGATAAGCCTAAACCTTTGTCTGAACTTAACCAATGTGGGTTTAAAATGTTTTTTATGTGGGACTGAACCTGAGGGCGGGGTGGGACCGCATTGGTTCTGCAGCGAGGAGCACTGGTATGGAGATTTAAGGGCAACATCTTTACCTTCCGAGAGATTCAGATAAGAGGTGCTCTTTGATTCCGAGGCCTTCATTTTGGCAAGTTCCTGAGAGATAGTCAGAGTTCAAGGCTGGTGCAAAATTCCAAATTGAAATTCCAATTCAATTCCTTGAATTCAAATTGAGGCAGACAGGAATGTTGTATGCGTGTCATACAAACATCATTACAATGTACACCATGTGTACATGTTTTTCATCAACAATTAAGAATAATAATATGAATTATGAATTTCAAATGATTTTTCTGAACAATGGACGAAAAAACACTATTTCTCATGACAATATTCGTATTTTCAGGGTTTGTGAAAGCTTTTTTCCGCCACAGTATATGTGGAAGATTGACAATGAAACGGTGCTCCTGGGCGTTTCCCTGAGCGTGCTGAATCATCCTCAGACGCTTGGCTGCGGCCCCGTTCCTCCTTTTGAAGGATAATAGGTGCTCGTCCCGCCGTTACTCACGCCGTCCCATTCCGGATCTCCGCCTCTTCAAATCCATCACAGGTGGTAATGATGTACGACGCTGTGCTTCAAGCTGATAATGACTAAACAGTAACACATCCCCAGTGTCTCTGTTCTTCAAGTGTTCCCCGAGTGAGGCAAGCTGCTGTCTGGGCGCTCGACTGTGAGCGAACACCCAAGAGATGGACTGCAGTGTCAGAGTTGCGCACAATAGCCGGGATCAATAGAAAGCTCTGACTCTGACATGTAAATAACTTCCCTAATTCGCTGTCTCATTAGCAGTCATTCTGGAGTCAGATCTGGAGTCAGTCCCAGATGGCAGGGTTGATAGTCATGCCACACTTACTGGCACTTATGGGCTGAGTCGCTGGTGCTTCATTTTACGTTGCTGCGCTGTTTAGGTTCGCTGTGATCCAACGTGAAATTCCCACCACGTACGATAAATGATAGACACCTTCACGCCACGCAGAAACGTCTAACTGAGAAGGTGAAAATGAGATTTAAAATGAAGCACAGTAAAATGTTGCAGAACAATGGACAGCTGTATTTTCTAAATTGTAGACACAACAAATGGGAAATGTGATCTAGAGGATTATTATCATTTTCTTTTGAGTAATCCCAGTCTTTCTGTCATGGCTTGTCAAGGATGTGGAACCCAGTAGCTGAATTGGTGTAGGTTTACAGAAGACTCAGGAGAGCAAGGATCATTTAACAATTTATTCAAATAAATAGTATAAACACAAAAGACGAACAGGAATGATAAACCAAGGACGTCAGCACCAAACGCGTGAGAGGAAATACGAGCAGGGGCAGGGAAAACCTGAAACAGAAAACAGGTGATTCAGGAAGGGGGACAACAGAAGACGCACTCTGAGGTTGCTCACACACAAGGAGTAACTATAGCTCAGAGAAACAGAAAAAGTGAGTCTAACCAAAAACAGTTATGGGCAGCACTAGCGAGAAGCAATAAACGAAAGTGGAGGAACGTACTAAAGTACTAAGCAGGCGGCCGGAAAAAGACATCAAGCACGCACAGAATTTAGAACAACAGCCCAAGAGAAGCGAGAATCCAAAGAGTTTACAGTGAGGAGGCGAAGCAACCATCTGGCGACATGAGCTGGAACCAAGGTGTTGAAATCCATGTGAGCTTTATTCGCAAATGAGTCCCAGCCATGTCACTCGGGAAGCCAGAGACAAACAACGAAACGGAAACACAGAAACGAACAGGCAACAACAAAATAAAAGCGTGGCAGAAAACACGTAACATAACACTTTCGGCAGAGTATAAGGCAGAAAGAGATCATATAGTGCTTGTCTTGAAGGTGAGTCATGTCGGGGCCTTGCTTATGTGTCGTAGTATGTATGTAGATGTCAGGACTCCCAAACCTGAAACCCATAGGTGTCTCTGGTGCTTCAGCAGCAGCAATATGAGGATGTACTCTTCATGAATGTTGGTCCTTGTCTTAGATGAAGGGGTGAATCTAAATTATTGTTTCAAAGTGAGCAATAATTATCATGAAGCAAACAAAAGTGTTTTATGCTACCAGCCAGTATGTTCCACAGATGAATGGCAAATTGCTTACTATGACCATTTAAAAGAACACTTCAACTTTATTATTATTGTTAGTAGTGGAATATATATATATATATATATAAGGTTGTTACAGAGCCCCAAGGAAGATGAGGAACCAAGCAAGCTGAGAAAAATGTTGAATGTTGGTGGGGATTAGAAGATGTGACGTGTACCCTACGAGTGACTAAGGATCACTTCAGAGCGAGCTGATGATGAATTATAGTCTAAAAGTGGGCTACATATTCCATGAATTAGGAAAAAAAATGAAAAAAAAAAGCAGAAAGAAAATGAAATCCAAATATGTACAGGTTATTAATGCATGAGGTCAAAAGAAATATGGGAAAAAAAAGTCATTTTCTGCTACTATGGGGTCAGAGCCTACACCAGCGTCCTGGAATTCACCTCCATGCAACACAGACACAGACAGCCTGACTCACACATGTTCACACCAGCAAACAATTCAGAGGTACCAATCAACCTCTTTGTGTTTTTGGACTGTGGGAGGAAATTAGCGTTCCTGCTTGCAAAAACCACAGAGAAAGCTCCCACACGTTGCCGCCTGCTTTATACCCCATGTCAAATAGATAAAAAAAATTGAAGGCAACTTCTAGAAAATGGTGCGGTAATGGTGTGTCGACTGACATTTCAAAGGAAGCAAATTTGATTCTTCACTGAGGTTACTTTGTTTTGTCCTTCAGAAACTCCAATTTGCTCTCTGAGGAATAAATTCACTCCATCGGGGAATTAATAAATGATGAACCATCCATCTACTCTCCTGCATCTTAGCTCTGATAAATGGTTTCCAGCCAAACTGCGAAGGAAGAAATATCTTATTTTGAGCCGAGCATCAACTCAGGAAACGTCTGCGTCTCACCAGTGAGGGATCGTAATAAACGCAACGACATATGTGATGGCTCATTCTTATTACAATAAATAAATAAATAAATCTTATTTAAGGCTGATAAAGACATTTTTTTCTATAAAGCATGCAAATCTGGGATTGTGTTGTCTGAAAACACAAGACAGCCCAAACAATGATGAAGAGGTCAACTGGCGCAAGGAGAAATTGTAAAACGGTGGCAGCATCTTCAGGCTTGAACTCCTGCATGACTCATCAGGAACAGAACTTAGACCACTTTCTTCAGACTCATGGATGGATGGATGGATGGACGGATGGAGGGATGGATGGCTGGAAGGATGGACGGATGGACGAATGGACAGACGGATGGATGGATGGATTTATTGATAGATGGATGGACGGATGGATGGATGGACGGATGGACGAATGAACAGACAGATGGATGGCTGGATGGATTTATAGATGGATGGAGGATTGATAGATAGATGGATGGATGGACGGATGGACGAATAGACAGACGGAAGGATGGACGAATGGATGGATGGATGGATAGACCAAGAATTACACATCTGAGTGAGTCCTTGTCTAAAGGTCATGGGAGCTAACTTGCTCAGCTGGACTCTATTGCGGTCCATCCCGGACTCCCATGTCCCGGTTTGTCGACCCAGGCCAACGAATGTCTGTGACAAGGCTGTTTTATAAAAAATGTCCTTTGTTAAAGTGAGTTGACTGTTTATTATTTTTATTTTTTTTCCGCTGTCTGTAGCTGTTTTATTTACATTAAAGAGCTCTATGCATTTCTGCATTTTCCACCATTGCTTGTGTGTTCCTGTGTGCTGTGCTGGAGAGAAGGAGCTCAAAGACTGAGTTTATTTTTCATCAATGTCCTGCCTTGATGGAGGACTCTCTGACGTCTTTACTTATCCCCTGTATATGGAAATCACCAACCTTTCCTTGTGGACATACAGCTTATACCTGTATATAATGTATGGTATGCTGTGGATCTGTTTTTGGACACCACTAAGACATATGGAGGTAGCCCTTCCTTGCGACCCACACCAATGATGTATTCCTGTTTGGGACTCTCCGGGCATCAACAGGGCACAAAGCCCCTGCTACTGGTGCAGCACTTGTTTATTCGACTGTGAGATGTGCAAAAACAGCCAGCGGTGCAAGTACAGGATGTACCTACTGTCGACATGCTGTCCTCTGTGGAAGTGAGATGAGACTCATCTGTTCGTGATGACATGATAATGAAACCCCCCTCCGTATCCGTGTCTCTTGAACGGAGGCGTTAAAGTGTGATGTGTTGCCTGAAATCGATTATGGGCGGGAGTCTTGGAGCGTTCACACCAGATGCGATGTAAGGCACTGATTTACATGTGGAGTCAATGCTGAGGTGTCAGTGCTGCTTCGGTGCATTTCCAGAGCGTAATGTGTGTCGTCGACCTCATCTATTTATACCATGAATGTCTTTGTCATGTCTACTGTGGTATAAACCAGGAGGTAGATTAGGATGCAGTGAAGTTCCTTCCACCTTAAGTGGAAGTGAGAAACACTGAAACTCTTTGAAGTGCTGCAGATGTGTCAAAGCAGGTTTGAGGATGAGACCAGGTTCTTTCCCTGAGGCCCATATCAACTCAAGTCGAGGTGAAACGAAAGGCAGCAATAGATTAGAGGGGACAATTCAATGCCCGTTCGAAGCATAAAGCCAATTGTGAGCTTAATGCTGCCGACTCCGACACTGCAGGCAAAGTGACACGAGGGCAAGTTTGGCCGAGTTATATTGCATAGTGATGTGTAATTGAGGCAGAATTTCAACGTCCGACTATTATTTCCACAGTTGAATTATGACAAGTGAAATCAAGTTTCAAGATATCCCTGTCGCTACCCGCCTGTAGTTGTTGGAGCTGGAGCTAATGTAACGTTTAATTTTGACGTGTCAAAACTGCATTATAGTTGGAGGAACCGCCGGGAATATAGAGTTCACGGCCATTCTCCAAGCCTGGAGAGTCACATTGTGCAGGGTGTGCTGTGTCTAAGCTGCACCACTTATACACAGGAAAATATATTTGGTCTGCCGCGTGAAATACCGCGCTGGAATATTATCCACAGCAACTAAATTTCAGAAGAGAAGGGAAAATGGATGTTGTTCATCCATAAGTTGCAACGGTCTACAAGCCACTGCACTCGGCTTAAAAATGCATGAGGATGACTTCTAAACTAGTTTTGAAAATAGTGCCCAGCATGGGGACTGACCCATGAAACAAACTCAGCAATGTTCTGGACTTGAATCCTGAACTCCTCACATCTTTTATTGACGTTAAAGCACTCAAAATGTGCTCTTTTCACCCGTCTGAACTTTCGACACCACAGCCAGTCTCAGCTGCTGCATCTCGTGTCCAGTATTCCAGGAGATCGCATTCTGTTGGTGGAGCTGCGGACACACGGGCAAAAACTGCGCTTTAAATAGGACACCTGAGGTTTCATCGGTTTGATGTGGTGAGGCTCAATATTTTGTCAGCATGAGACTATTTAGCCTGTATAGCCATGTATATGAACCTCCGAGTTGAACCACAGGGTTCAGTCTGTGAGACAAAAGTAGCGGAAAATGAACGTACTTATTGAGCTTCACGATTCCATTATTTTTTTGAATTAAAAATATCAAGCGACCCGGTCAAGACAACATCACGGAGCTAGGTCAAGATTCATCATGAGTTCAACTCAAATACTTACAAATACAGTTTATTTTTGCTTCTTTTCATGCATGTTTTTTTTTTCAGTATTTTTTGTCCATTAAATAAATAAGACATGACCAACAAGTTTAGCTCATTTTCTAAATAAGGACCCATATCGCTTTTTTTTCCATTTAGTTTTCCCATCATGTCAATGATTTATTAATTTATTTTTCTTTTATTTGACGCTGAGCGATTTATAATGCGGCCTGGGAGGTTTTATTTGATTTTTTTTTTTTTTTAGTCTCATGTAAAATGAATTACTGTTTCAAGCAACTGCCGCTCTTGCTAGGTTAATTCCTTGACAGCTAGCTGCAGTAATTCTCCATTGAATTTATCAGCGTGTATCTCATTATTGCAGTTTAAAATTGAGACGCTTATTTTTGAGACGCACCACTTCTGAAGGTTGCCGTGATATTGTCTGCGTGGTAGCTGTTTCTGTGAAGTCCAGGCGACAGAGAGAAAACCAGACGAGTGGAAAAGAGACGCAGCTGAATCTGTAATTAGACATTTAAAACATTTATTCAGGTTTCATTGATGGAGACGGCAACACCTTGTGCTGTTATTCAGCGTTAAGGCTTTTCATGTTGGTACTTATTATGTTTGTGAATGCCTTTTAATGTGGGATGAATAAAGGCTGGCTATTCAAAGAGATCATCAGAAGTGTGATCCGTTGTCATCTGAGTACTTTAGTCGTGGAAGCTTCTGCATAGTTTCGCTACATTTATGCCGACAACTGAGCTGTAGAAAAGACAGAAGTAATGGATTGAGAACTACCTTAGTTGGAGGGAGAGAGTGCTAAAGAAGGGAAAGGGGCTAGCAAACATCAACACGCTGGTAAATGAAACTTTAAAATGTGAATTTCAGGACCATTTCCAAAATACATAAATGATAATTGTGGTCATACCCCAAGCTTTTGTCCATTCTACTTCCTGGTCTGACAACAAGCGCATTGTGATCGGCTTGCGTGCGGGTTGACGCTTTTATTTGTCATTTTTTAAAAATATTTCTGCCCACATGTTGATAGGACTTGTTAGATGGCTGTTTCCACCAGCCACATCACTTCCTGCATCAAGTTGCCTTGAGCGGAATTTCAGACGTCCTGCTCTGCGCTTGCTCAAGAGATCAAGGATCCACCTCTCCAGGGCGAAGGCTGGTTCCCCATCGCTCAAAGCTTGGATTTCTGAGCTTTGACAGAGGGCAGAAGCCCCCCGCGGTATTTTTTTGTCGCTACCTCTCCAACGTCGTGATCGTCTGTCTATTGGCAGAGCACCTCAAAGTATGATGCGTATTTCTATGGAATCTTCGGGATTCATCGCTCGCTTGCATGGCTTCTGATGGCTGCTGCTGGAAAGCACAGCTCAGTTCTGAGCTAGCAAAACACAGCCTGAACTATAAATAACACAACAGACAGGCAAATTCCAAACCTAAAGAAAGTCCCATTTAAATGTAATGACTATATGTTGTCATTATTACAGGGTTTGCACGTATGTTCTGTTTACTTTTTATAAATCTAGATACTGAAATCAAATGAACCATTTTAAGTCCCACAATAGGAACTTTGGACATAGGATGACTACACAAATATATATATATATATATATATTTATATATATATATATATATATATATATATATATATATATATATATATATGTGTGTGTGTGTGTGTGTGTGTTGTTGCTCCTCTGTTGCTATAGTCACCTTCACTCGGATCCGACTCTGGCCACAGGATCAGGGGAGTCTCTGTACAATGCAGGAACATCTCATGAAGGTTGAATTTCTCAGAACAACAAGATGATCCTGAAATTCTGAGTCTTCTAATGCGGCTCACTAGTTTGATCTTTCGCTGGAGTGTCTTTGATAACATATTTCGCACACCAACATCAATACAAGATAAACAAGCTTCTTTTAATGCTGTTTAACAAAGGCTTCATCTGATGGTGAGGATGAGTAGCCACTCAAAATACAACTTTTGTTCTGTTTTTTTTTTAACTTTGATGTGAATACCTGGACGGTTTAAGAGATGAAATCTACTTGTGCTGCGACCACCCCTGACATCAAACCTCTTCAAAGATTTTGTTGAGACTCTCTTCCGTATAGGTCACAACTGCTCTGTTGAAGGATGACGTGACAAGTTGTTTAATGCTGGAGAAGCTCTGTATTTGCTTTATATCTATTTCACACAGCTGCTGGACCTCATGTAAATATTGATCCACAGCATCTCACGCTCAGATTTGAATTACCCAACAGAGGGAAAATACAGCATTTGCATTTCAATCTCAGTGGTAAGGCATGGTATGACTGTAACAGCGATGTCCCTCTCAGGTGTGAGGAGAACAAGAGCTCATCCTCACTTATTGCTAAATTACTGTATGTACCACCAAGTGATCTTTTATTTAACTTTTTTTTTTTTTAACTGTGTTTTTGTCCTACATTTAAAGCTCCATCTTGATTGGCTCTTGGCCTGAACGTCTGGAACACTATCAATATTCAAAGTTTTCGCACTAGTCTGCAAACTGTGTTTTGATACCTTCAAAAGATTCCCGGATACAGATGAAACCATCCCTGGTTCATAGAAGTTTCAGATGAACTAGAGGGGACACGTTATAAAGTGTGACACAGTGTGTATTCTAAAAGCATTGGTTGCTTAATGGAGATCTTAGTTTTCATCAGCGACTCTACGCTGAAAGTGTATACAGTGAATCCTTGTTTATCGCAGAGGTTACGTTCCAAAAATGACTCACGATATGCGAAATCCGTGAAGCAGTCGACTTTATTTTTTACAATTTTTTTACAATACAGTACTGTACTATAGAATGTAACCAAAGATCAAAACCTGTTTTCAGGCCAAGCATTTTTGCTGTCATCCTTGTGTTGTTTTCCTCCTTCTTGATAGAAACGGAAGCTTCATTTATTCCGTAATGCGCTCTACAGTCACATAGGTTCTGCCTTCCTTCAGCATGTCCAGTAGTTTAAATGTTTTTGCTATAGTTAGCATCTTCCTCTTCCTTTTGGGCGCATCCTCAGGTGCCTTTGCCAGGGCGAAGCGTTTCGTTGACATTGTGGTTTTTCATGGAGAAAATAGCGGAAACGGAACTTTGGCCAGCTGTACAGAGACGAGGCGTGGAGACCGTTGATATAAATCCGCGTGACAGTGAGGATTCACTGTAGACTGTTGAGTCAGCGCATGTCGCTGGCTAGCACCAGGGCATTTTGTTCATTTTATTCCATTGGATTTCCACTACTACAATGGCTAACTCCGATTTATCACCAGGTATGGTGCTAGAGGGAACACAGAGTTGATGTTCCATGGAGTTTTCAATTTGTATCGGCAACAGAGAAGCAAAGCGCGAGAATTGTGATCATACGATAATCGCGCGGTACTTTGCAGTTTGAAAAAAGACGATGACTTTATATGTCAAGTGTCATATAGAATGGGCTGATGCCTCCTAATGTTGTCACGAAATGTTGGCTCCTTGTTTTTTTATGTTTTCTCACCTCGAGAACACTATGCAGCAAACGACGGCAGTTCACGTTACTGGCACCAAATGATGGCTGGCTTGGCAACACAACTACTTCTCAGTAAAACTTTGACGACTGTCATGGCTGTCTATGGGATCACACCCAGTTGCTGAATTGTTGGATAGGGATCCAGCTGTGCTGCTGTGAAGCTGAAGAAAGAAAGAAAAGGAAACGACACACAGGAAATAACAAAAAAAAAAAAAGTATAACAGCATTAAAGGCGTTACTACCGAAGAGACCAGTGAGTGAAGTATCACTCCCAAGGCGTCAAAACAGTAACACTCGATGCAAGCACATGTTGACACCAAAGTCAGCCTTCCCCATTGCATGTTGACGTATAGGATTTCAGTGGGGTTAAGAGTTTCCTTCGGGTTGGGACATGCACACAATGTAGATGCCATAATTAAAAAAAAAAAATGTTTTTGACAGATAAACGTCTTGTTCACGCATAACATTTTCATCATCCAGGTGATGAGGATTCTTCAAGCATCCACCATGATAGTAAAAATATGTATATTTGGCACACCAAATATTAAGTGAGTGATTGACTGTCAGTTCATGTCGTGCGTATATTCTTTGCTATTCTGACATAGCATATCAGCAGTGACTTGGATGGGAGCAGATTCAGTGTTGGCAGATGTGTGGGTGTCTCCAGTCTATTTTAGTCACAGCTTCATATTTTTTTTGCGCTCCAACCACTCAATATGTATAAATTTAGATGATAGAGAGAGAAATTCCACCGACGGCGTGACAGCAGACATTCCTGCCTTTGAAGATCTGACACCCAAAAGCATAAGTGAGGAAACAATCTCACGCGACCGATCGCAACTTTGATAACAGAACTGCAAATCAGATCCACAAAGTGACACGTTTTATTCCCAACATGGTGTCACACAAACGGAATCCGTCTGGCCCAGATAGAGGGCTCGTTGAAACGTCGCCTATCTTCGCTGTCAACATGATGTGTTTGTGTGATGTAACAGCTCGCATTTACACGTCTATCAGATTCAGCCGGGGCTGATAGCAGGAGTTGTGAAAGAGGGAGCGAGACAGCTGGTGACACGTTACCTATTCCTATGCTCCTTTAATGTCGAATCCGACATTCCCCGCATAGAATGAAGTGCCGTTTAAGAGCATGTGTGGAAATTTTTTTTAAGCTGATCCAGCACGTTGGCGTTGTATCTCCATCCCTGGCGCATCAGGTGAATCATCACTAAAATGGACTGTGATCTAAGAACATGAAGTGCAGAGGCAACAAAAAGCCACTCATAGCGTGCCACTTTAATGGCCACAGCAGGAGACGTATATGGTTCTGCATCACAGCAGTGAACAAGGAACAGCCTTTCATATGGTTTTATCCATAGGGATGGAGATCTGTTTCTTGTTTAGTCCTGTGAGATGTCTCTCTGTAGATACACACAGCAATAGAGGAAAAATCTTCAGAATCTCACCTGCTGTTTCTCATCAGTCTGGTGCTGTAAAGAGCACCATCTAGTGACCCTGCACTAGTTTCATGATGCCTCATCTACCTAATATTCATAGCTATAATACAGAAATTTTTGTTTGTTTTTCTTCTCCTTTTAAACTCTTATAATATGCTAATATCAATTCATTACTCATTCAAAAACAGCAGCCATCAATCTTATATGGATGGCATCCATTTAAGTCCAATGTTGGCAGACAGTTTTAAGTCTCTACTTATTCGTTTTTTGACTGATGACGATTCTCACCGCCGTAATGCTTTCATAAGTTAAAAGTCCCACCTCATGAATAAAAGATAGAGAGGTCACTCAGTGTAAAACCAATCCCCAGTTATTCATGTCGGTCAGCTTAATCCTCTTGGTGTCATGAGCCCAGATCAGACAAAAATGAGAGGGTGTTCTGATGGAAAGTTAGTAAGATGTTCACAAGCGACCACTGCTATATGTGTGGCTTTATTCGGGAAAGTTATGGAGGAAGGTGAAGAGGTGAATGGCTGATTCCATTCCATTGTCTAGTGTGATGCCAGCTTTCCAGGTGAGTTTTCTTTGAGGTACTGCTGGTGACCAGGTGGGAAACATGAGGGTTACTTTATTTTCAAAGTGCATGGACGCACATCTGCTAAAGTTTAATGTAGTACATGGAAGTAGAATAATACATTCATGCAGTACATAGGTTTTCACTTGGGAAATGTAGTGTTACAATAATCCAGTGTACATTATCTGTGTTGTAGTGTACAAAACCATATAAAAAATGGCCAACACTTGCCACATAAATGTAGTGGAGAACTTTTTATTCCTATATTTCACGTTGACGTTGTTTGACGTTCAAGCAGAATAAGGCGAATGCTCTCTTTTTCCGTTGCCTCTTGTACTTTTCCGTGATACACGACATGCTGTTGTGCTGGAGTTTCATTGGGCAACACTGCACATAAGCTCTCAGAAAAGAACACAATATTTGATACTCCGATCATTTGTCTCCCTCAAGGTATGTGGTCCTTCTCCGTGTCCGAGCTCGCCATCCCCGGAGCCGAGATCGGACGCATCTCAGCATCGGACGCTGACCTCGGAGAGAACGCCAGACTGGATTATACCATCCTGGAGGGGGAAACCGGAGACACCTTCAACATTACCGGGGTGAATCAAGAGGCGGTCATCACTCTGAATAAGGTCAGTGACAAATGAGGGTGTGGACAGTGATAGAGTGCCTACTCTAGTGGCTACATTAAAAACAAAGCATTAATGTGCTTTATTTTTTTCCAGCTTAACAGTTTTTGGTCATTCAAAGATTTTCTTCTCCAACGTACAAATTTGCAACTGTTTTTGTTGTGAGAACTAAATGTCTGTTTCCTCCGCCACAGAGGTTTTGTTTTTTGTGTGGGTTTATCTCTTGGAGAGCCAAATTGCTTGAAAGGCTTTAAACGTATTTAGACTACATTTTCAGGAAATGTTGCTAATGAGTCAAGGTTGGTTACATTTTTCAGTTCATCGTACAGTTGAATCACTTTTGACTGCGGTGACTAGCTGTGTTGTAATGTAACTGACATTGTTTTCGTGTTGCGAGGTATGAGTTTGCTTTCGCTTAGGTAACTCAGGAAGGTTCTGCGTGCTGTTTTGGACCAACTTCATTTCTAAACCTAGAGTGTCATCGAGTGACCTCTGAAACTTAAGACACCGTTTCATCAACCCTGCAAGACTGTTTCATGTTCCACCACTAGTTGTTGGGTTAAATCTCAGCATGTATCTGTCCCCGCCAACAGAATTACTGAATCATGGAGCTTGTTTTTTTATGTTTTCTCACCTCGAGAACACTATGCAGCAAACGACGGCAGTTCACGTTACTGGCACCAAATGATGGCTGGCTTGGCAACACAACTACTTCTCAGTAAAACTTTGACGACTGTCATGGCTGTCTATGGGATCACACCCAGTTGCTGAATTGTTGGATAGGGATCCAGCTGTGCTGCTGTGAAGCTGAAGAAAGAAAGAAAAGGAAACGACACACAGGAAATAACAAAAAAAAAAAAAGTATAACAGCATTAAAGGCGTTACTACCGAAGAGACCAGTGAGTGAAGTATCACTCCCAAGGCGTCAAAACAGTAACACTCGATGCAAGCACATGTTGACACCAAAGTCAGCCTTCCCCATTGCATGTTGACGTATAGGATTTCAGTGGGGTTAAGAGTTTCCTTCGGGTTGGGACATGCACACAATGTAGATGCCAACTCGGTACTGTCTATTTGCAGCTCTTATCGACAGTGGGCGCCGTGACTAAACATATGATCATCTCAAACACTATGCATACTGAGGGACACAATTGATTATACAGTGCGAAAGGGATGTCATCTCATGGCTTTAGCCTCCATCTGTCTTTTGCGCAATATCCTGCCCATGGAGTCAGGATACAAGAAGGAATGTGGAACATGTACTTCACTTGAACGTGGAAGGCTGACTTTGTCACCAATCTGGGATGCAAAAGTCATCTGGTAACTATTTGATGCCATGGGAATGGAGACAGTATTTTCCTCTTTGGTGCACTACCTGCATCATATTATAGTGAGACAAAAACATTAGTGCTTTTTCAGTGAGGAAGAAAGAAGGAGCACAAGCACATATAAAGACAAAAGACAACAATTGCTGAATCGAACACTCATCAAGTTTTGAGAATCTAGTGTACATGTAATACGTAGAATGAAGTCTGCAGTTTCATATGACATGGAAATGTGTTAGTTATATTACAATTATTGATAACAGCAACAACAACATTGTTGATATAAACAGAGCACAAACAAAGTCATTTGACTTTGCAAAAACAACTTTCCTTGCAAGGCAAAGTTTCATCATTATTCTGTCTAAGTAATCCCTATCTCAGGTTGCAAAAAGCGAAACTCTAAAAGGGAGAAATAAGCCTTGCTTATGATGCGGTTCCACCTTTTGCACTCCTCCCTGAAGTGATTTAACCTCTTCAGACCCAAGCTTTTCTTGAGTTTTGCTTTTGCAATTTGGGATAGGAATTACCTAGAAGGAGTAATAACTGAACTTTGTCCTGTCAGGAAAGTTGTGGTGCAGCCCGTGTTGTATCACAGTAAAATGCAAATTACGTTTTATTATGAAATTTTCCTTGGGCCACGTCACCTTCCACAGGGTGGTTTCCTGTCGGAATGATCCTCGCTGCCGTGCGGAGCTCTGAAAGAACCGAATCATCGCCGAATTGAAGCGATGCAACAGCATAGCTCGCTAGCCTTCACACTTTACACTACCATGAACCTGTCATAACTGCTAAGCTAAGTGACCCAAGAGCAGATGACTCCAAACTCAGAGGACTCAGACAAAGCGAGAGTTCTGTTAATCACAAGACTTTACAATAAACACAAAATAATACACAGACAGAAATCTAAACTGAAGGCGACAACACCAGAAGCGGAGCATGGAGGACAACACAAGAAGGGAGAGGGAAAAACCTAAAACAGAAAACAGGCGTGAGATACACAGCACTGCAAACAGGGACAACAGAAAACTATGCACTCGGATATAACTGACACGGCTAATACAAAACAAAAGACGCTTGGTAGAAGTGAAAACAAAACTCTAACCGAGAAAATACAAAGGCTGAACTGAAGTAGCGAGTAACAAACATTCGAGGAAGCTAACACGGAGCTAAAGAGAGAGAGCAAGCGATAGGAGAGCTAGATAGAGCGTGAAGAGAGACAAAGGCGACAGAACGAGAAGATGAACGCAGAGCAGGACAGAGAGATAAACAGGGTCACAAGCGAACGGAGCAATCGAGAGCGAACGTACCATGTGAACAAAACACGATCATCTGGCAGCACATGCTGGTTCTCCAGGTGTATGAATCTCTGCAGAGGCAATCAGTGGAATGAGAACCAGCTGCGCTGCCATGAAGCTGGAGGGGGTGAGAGAGCAAACAAGAAACCGGAACACAGGAAGTGAAAAAGTAAAAGCACGAACCATAACAGAACCACATGTCTGACTATGTAACGACAGCAAGCATCTCTTTGAGAAGTTCAATGGAAATCCTCACTAACTTAGTTAAGACTTTAATTTCAGCACAATGGTGAAAGTGTGGATACAACATGCACAGAATCAGGCGAGTAGAGATGATGAAATGAGTTTTGTACCACAGCTGTAGATGGCACTTTTATGTATTTCTGTTCAAGCAAACTCTGGTATTCATGCTGTGGCACTAAATGTGTGGCTGCAACTCTGAATTAAATATGCAAGGTTTCAAGCAGTGCAGTTTTGAAATCTTTAAGGGAAGACATTACAATTTAAAAAGGCAGGGTGCGACTTTATTTTTAGACTTCAGTTGATGGAGGAATGTGTTTTCTCTTTTTACTCATGAATCCATGAATATATGATGCCATTAGAGTTTAGCAATCCAGTGATGAAAGATGTCAAAATCGATGCGATAACTATGTTTTTCAGTATATTGCTGTTCTACTTGAGCATATGGTGCTGCTGATTAAATGTCAGATGTTATATTTTGTGTAGCAATAATGCTAACAGCTACACACACCACTAGCCTAGCTTACTCACAACATCCTGTTCCATAAGTACAGAAGAAGAATTTAGCCTCAACGACGCTTGATGTTGTGGTGCAGTGGTGTCACCCATCAATGATTCCCAACATCACTGGATAATGTCTGAAAAACATATATAAATTACACAGTAGTGTAGCAAAGTTGGACAATACTGAAGTTGAGGTCTAGTGTTATTTGTAGTTTAACACTTGAATAATGTATTCCAACGTCCCCGAAGTAATGGCACAGTGGCCTCTTCTGTCACGGCTTCTAGACAAAAAGAAAGTTCTAGTTTCCAACAGAGCTCTCCCGTATTCTCTGCACGACACACTAGTTTGACACTTCCTGTCATGGAGGCAGCACCAGCACTTGTGATGCAGACTCACATAGCTCACATTAAGCCCTCACGACCCAGATAGAAGTCCATGGAGCTGAAAATGTTCTCCACTATTGGAGTAGTGGGGAACTCTCTTGAGTAATGTCGTCCCACCTGTCTCATGTTAGACAATTTATTTTGTCTGTGGATTCACTGCACAATGGACACTTGCTGGTTTTGCAGCATCTGGATAGTCTGTGTGCCAAAACCACATCACATTCCAACTCCCAAGTCATAAATACTGCTGTGCTAACTTTGGCGTGTAATGCTCACGCAGAACTCAGGCTTTTGCATTGCATGTTTCGGTTTGAGGAAGGTGTTATCATGAGCTCCAATTGTTGCTACATCAAAGATGTTACTTGGTCACGGTGCTAACAAGTGCAGTGCATGAAGTGCTAGATTAGAAAGGAAGTGGACGCCAAGGCTTATTAACACTTGCACCAACCGCCATCTTTCTTTGAAGTGACTGTGTCAGGAAATGAAGATAAGGCGAAACATGTCTCAACTGAATGAAAGAATGCAATAATAAATGCAAGAAAACTACATCTGTGAGGTGACTTTCCTACACATTGTATGATGAGGCTTCATGAAACAGTGTCCTTTGCGGAGCCCACAGGATGTGATGTGAGGTTTCATTGAAACAGTTGTTTAAATCCTAAGATTTGGCGCCGAGAGTGCCATATAGTGGGAAAAGGGAAAAAGGACAATGTTTCATGAAGCCTCATCTGCCCATCACAAACAGAAAACATCAAAGGCAGACCCACAGGAAGTGGCAGTGACCATTTATCCCTATAAGTTTGAATGAACTACACCTGCCAGTTGATGCCCCAAGAAGATTCCCAAGACCTTTCTGATGGAAGCTGTAAGAGAAGAGCCAGGTCTGATGAGGTGAGAGGCACAGGCGGATAAAAGGAATGAAGGCGAGGAGTTGTGGTTGTGTCGGTGAAGAGAGAATGAGAAAGCCAAAAAAAAAGAGGTGAGAAAATGTGATCACAGAGTTGTTGCAGCGCCGGGTGTGTGTGCTGCAACAAGTTAAGGAAGGAGAAACCGGAGACTGAATTTCTGGACGACACTACGAATCACTGTGCAGAGAGAGTTAACAGTACAAATTCAGCCAGAAAGAAGCTGCGCCGGAGTGCATGTAATTCATAGTATGGCCATCCAAGAAAAATGGAAAAAAACACTAGACAGATGGAAAACAAAGAGCAACCTGCTGCGTCCCAATGGAAAATCAATCAGGTAAATATGTACTTGGTGACCAGCATCA
This sequence comes from Synchiropus splendidus, assembly GCF_027744825.2. Lineage (NCBI taxonomy): Eukaryota > Metazoa > Chordata > Actinopteri > Syngnathiformes > Callionymidae > Synchiropus > Synchiropus splendidus. The sequence continues at coordinate 14,510,509 of NC_071346.1, read as the reverse complement.
CATGAATATTACAAACGGTGCCGTGTGATATCGCTCCCTCTGGATCCAGACAGCGTGTTCTTGGAGACGCAAACATTATTGTCTGATGTGTGGCTTTGTTTTGTTTTCCTCGGCGCATGGTGAGAGGAAATGATGAGAGCAGGACTGCTGCTGTTGGTTACTGAGTGGATGGGGCTAAATGTTGAAGTCTGTTTGGATGCTCAGGAGGGAAATGCTGAAATGCTGCTAGGCAACGTAGTATTTACCCGTGCGCCTTTAGGCGCTTCATTGGAAAGAAGGAAAACTCTATGCTGTCTACAGTTTTTGACAATGATATGAATCTTCATGAAACAGTGTCCTCTTTCCAGATTTCAATGACACCTCGAATGATCTCAGTTTAAAAAATGGTGCGAAATGTCCCTTAAATGAAAATCCAAAGATTGAGAAACAGCCATCAAGTGGCCTTTTTAGTATTACTTTTCCATTTATTAAAAAAAAAAAAAAAAGTCCCGTCTAAGTGCTTGTAGTCACTCTCATTTTTTTTTGTTTTTGATACGTGCAGAGGCGTTTTTACTCCAGAAGCAGCTTTGCAGCTTTTAATTTGGCCCTGCATCCGTAGCTTTCCTCCCTCTGTAGTGCCGTTTTACTATGCAAACTAAAGTGCAGTGAAGTGGAATCCATCCTTATATCTGTGGTGAAGCCAATAGCAGTCACACATGATAAAAGAGGTTGTAATCGGTCGCCAACTTTGTAGTAAAGCTCCACCATGTGTGAAATGTAGTGTTGACACAGCAGGCCTCAGAAGAAAACCAAGATAAAACTTGTGCTTCTCCACACAGCGATGGGATGTGGATTCAAACGAATTGCTTGGATGATCTTTTATGTAACATTTCTGGCTTTAGCTATTTAATAAATTAATTTTGCGTGCTCTGTGAGCCGCTGCCAAATGTTTTCAAAATGACTCTCTAACTCAAAGCGCCTCCCTTGTCAAACACACACACACACACACAGTGACAGAGTGGCCTGCCATTTTGTCTTTCAATAGGGCAGGCTGCTCTTTATAGTAGCGCTCGTGACAGCGCCCGCACGTCGTTCTCAGTGACCGAAATAACATTTTAGAAAAAAGTCACGGTGCCAATTGTTCTGTGCAAACAGGGAGGTGTTAAGTGTGGGATTATGAAATCATCCAAGCCTTCGCTTTTATCTTTAAACTTGAAAACCAACACGTTTTCTTCGTGACTTTTCTCGCTCTCTCTTCCTCTTGAGTGAGCAGTGTTGTTCATCCAAAGAGGTAGCAGGAGCGAACGCTTTATTTTGCCAGCATTGTCCTGCTCATGACTTCATTCATGAAACACAGCCTCTTTATAGTAGAGATGAGTGACAACTTATTCATGTCCCCCACTATAAACCCATTCAATGATTATGGGATGAAATGGAAGGAGAGTGGTAGATGCAATGCGAGGGCAGTTGGTACTATTCGACTCAACAGTTCCATTGTACAGGATAAAGAATAAACCCCTCATGCAGGAATTGTGATACCCTACTGAAAGAAAAAAAAAAGAACAAGAATTTACCATGTGTTTTTAAACACGAGAAAATAAATCAACTTTGAGGTTTTACACTGACATTTTTCAGTGTTCCATAGAATGGATGGATAACATACCGCACCAAAAAATTCACAAGCTCCATACTCAGATCCGCTGGTGCTTCCCCCCTGGTTTCCTCACAGTCAGTACTTAAATCTAGCCTTCTCCATCAGTGTGCCCAAACAGCCTGCCGGCAGAGATCTGAGACATAACATATACCTCAACCTTCAAAAAGCAGTCTTCTTATTCAAGGTCTTGTTCTTGTCTTGGAATTAATGATGGGCCGATGAGGCTTCATGAAACAGTGTTTTCATTTTCAGAGCTCAGCAGATGGTGCTCTCAGTTTAAGAATGTGTGGTGCCATTGAAATGGTTGTTGAAGTTCAAAGATTTTTGAGCGGAGAGTGCCATCTATTGGGCTCTGAGAATGATGGCACTGTTTCATGAAGCCTCATCAGCCTGGACTCTGGATTTTTTTTTTTTTTTTGGCAAGACTACAGCTGCTTTTTACAGTCCTTGGTGTATTAAACCAACAAAGTCTTTTGCCACCTTTGTGCCCATTCTTGAATCCCTTATTTTGGTCAGAGATGAGAGGGATGGAAGGCACTGACTGTTAATGTCAAGCTATCTCTAACACAAACATTGACATACTGTAATGAACTACTTGACTATTGGAATATAGTCACTGGGGTGCTTCTTGGAAAAAACCATAAGATGGATCACTGCCATCCATCTGGAGTACAGAGGTGGAATGTGTCCGGGCTGTCCCTGGGTGATGACATCACATCTGTTTGTTGCAATTCTGTTAAAAATAAGAAATGTTGAAAAGTGAATGACTCTTCAAATGAAGAGTTTGATCTTTCTGAACTTTCTATCTGACACACAGGATTCAGTTTGGGTTCAAGTCTGAGTCCTGGCATGCTCTTGTGTGGGCCTTGACTCTTGGGTTAGGTGGTCTGCGTATGACTACGATGTCAGACATGGGTACATGTTTAAACACTATTGTTACCATGTTCTTAGTTTACTTCTGTTCTGCACTTGAAACACTTGAACAGAGAGTTCTGAAATGTGCTATAAAAATAAAGTTTTATTATTATATGTAATATGATGCAGGATTCATATTATTCAGACATATGAAGTCTTCATATTTCATAGATAATTGTTTTAATTGCAAATGTTTTTGGTATTCTTGTTTGTTCTTGTTTCTTCTCTCTTGTTGTTTACTTGTTTTATTTGCTTTGGAGGAAAACTGCTATTCGCCGAACACAAAATGTGGACTGGATAGTTGGACTGGAGTTTTTAGAGTCTTATGTTACGCAACAATTGTAATGTTGAACAATGAGACAAACGTAATATAGAAAACGTGTCTGAATTCATCTTCTACTCTGAGTTTTGTCATGGGTCATCAGACGTTTTGATGCCACTCACTTGGTTGAAGAAAAGCATCTCTAAAAGCGAGTGATTCCGTATTAAAATTGTGAATCAGTTGAAACCAGAAATACATAAATGAATAATACATTTAACAGCAAAAATGAAAACTAAGCTTCTCAGTTCATGGTTGTGGCTGGTCAGGACTATTAAAAATGTTTATGGCTTGTGACATTGGATCCTCAATTCAAAAACATTGCTTTCATTTCATCATTTACATGCTGTGTGAGACACCCGAAATAACATCCCGAAAACCAGAAAAAGTAAGGTTTGCACAATATGGAGCTGTTAATTTAAGGTTGCCAAAAACTTTGTCCAAAGATAAATTGCCCTGCGAATCCCAAAACAGTTGCAATTATAGCAATTTCTGGGAGAAGCGTTGCATTTTCTGACAGGCTAACAAGGGTGCCCACTGTTCAGTGAATACATCTGTTTTGGGAAATGAAACATGAAATCATATGTTTGTTAGTGTTGCCTTGTTTCCTTAAAATATTGAAATATGAAATATGAATCATCTTTTTGTGGGGGCAAAAGCGACCCAGGGATGGACATGCAAAACAAGCCAATAAGTAAAGGCTAATGTTCATGAGGAGGAGCAGTTTTAAGATAACGGAACGGAGCATGGGTCTTTGTTTTGGGTTGGACTCTCATTTGCATGCAAGAGGATGTTGTTCTTTTATTTTGAATTATTTAGGCTGTCTCTGGGGTAAGATATGAGAATCATTAGTCCAATTAAAAATGCATTATTTTAGTTCTAAGCAGCTTCACATACTGTATATTACAAGGTTGGACCAAAAAAACAAAACAAAAAAAAAAGCGTGTGGGCGGGTGTGTTAATATATGGGTCCATTTGATTAAATAGTGCTAATCCCAGCTCACATCCTCTTGTGTCCAATTTCTGTAGTCGGCAGGCGAGCTGAGAGGAATGTTTCCAGCAGGGGAAATAGATGATGTGTTGGCCCCCGGAGGAGGAAGGAAATCCGGGCTGAACCGTTTATGTTGCCACAGAGACGGCCTTGACCTTGCTGGTCATCGCACCGCTGTAGGCTGAATCTCTCAAAATGTAATCTAAGATTGCCCATTCCGACGGCACGCACACACTCACACACGCGAACTGCCGCGCAAAAACGCTATGTACACAGGCCCTCGTAAACCACAGAGATATATTTATATATAGAGACATCAGCTCAGCACACTTGACCTTGCCTCTCCCTCGGTTTACACTGTGGGAGAATAAAGAGCGAGTGATGAGGAGAAGCAAGCGGAGATTCAAAGACAGATGCTGTGTGGTTATCGCCTTCATGCGAGCAATGTGTGTCAGGAGGCAGGTAGGTGGATGACTGAGGGGTTAAAGGCTGACTGAAGAAGGTAGAGGGTGGACGCGTGACTGTAGCCTATGCGCAATGAACGTCGATCTGACAGAGGGAGACAATAGCAGGAGAGGGTGCGAGGGTGAAGCCGGGACACGACAAGCAAATAACCAAATATAAAGTCGGGTCATTAACAGTCTGCTAGTCTGGCTGCTGACTGAAGCTGCCTGCTGCTTATCACTGCTTATTTACTGACAGTCCCAGAGAGACCCCCAGCAATAAAGAGCTCACTCTCTTTCCTTCCCTGCATCCTCCTCCTGTACCTCCCTCGCCTCTGTCTCTCCACGTACACATCCAAATCTGCAAACACACGGGTGAATAAATATGAACACAGGGAGAAATTCAAACCCCTCCCGACTTCCCTCTCGCTTTGCTTGGTCCTCGCTCGACTCTGTGTCCAGAGGCCACGTCAGCCTTCATGTATGTGAGAGGGAGGGCTGTCCGACTGGGCCGAGGTTTGCTGCCTAATTCACATTCAAGACTTATCGGTGCGACCAGCACACCCACACACACACACCTGAAAATAGCTCAGCCAGCAAAGGTAAGATTATTTAATGGCGTGATTATGACTGATCTTCATTCATGCATCACGGGAAATGATGTCTCTCATTGTAGCTGGATATAATAGAAAAGCACCCCACTCCCTCCTTAAACACGTGTCCGCCGCGCGAGTAAGACGTGCACAGGACGACTTACCTGACAGAGTTGGAACAGCGTTGGCTGCAACGCAGATAAGTCTCTCAGCTGTCAAGCGCAGACACAGCCTGTTCAGCAGCAAGTCCTCCCTCCACTGTGGTAAAATGTTTATTATTATTCCCCTGGCATTTTTCAAATGTGCTTGTTCCCTCTGGGCCTTTGTGATAAAAGCATGCAAACACATCAACCAGTCAATGATTGAGGATGGTGCTGAAAATATCACCGCAAAATCAATTACATTTTTCCGATCCGTAACCTTGAGATGAAAGGAGAGAGTGAGTTTCGTAGTTTCTCAGGTAGCAGCCTACAGGAAGCAAAGAAAGAGTACATGAACCTAGAGACAAAATACTTGTAAATGATGCAACAGGAGGCAAAAATCAACATGTGAGGTTTACATACTAGTTATGTTTTGTTGAAGTTGTTTTTAATCATTCAAGTAAAATTAACTTTAGCTTTATTTATGAACTTGAACAAGGGGCAAACATTGTTTTAAGTCTGTCAGCGTCTCAGTGTTATCTAACATAAATTCTTACAGCATCCCGGGACTCTAACAGAACTGTGTAACAAAATAAATAATAAACTTAAATGACATTTAGATCAACGTTTAATGAATTACATTTTACTATGTCACTTGACACTCAATTCTAGGTCAAAGTATGAGAAGCAGGTGTGAGACATTGCTGGCCAAATGACCTTTTCTTTATTGTTCCCTTTAAATGATCCTGATAGTGGACAAATGGTTCAGTCAGTTTTGTCCCTCTGGAGTTGCCGTAGCTGGCGGGGAGGCGCACAACTGGCCTGAGTTTGACATGGTCTAGTTCAGAGTCAAAACCCTGATGCGGATCCTTGGTCAAAGCACAATTGTTCTTAGTCGAAGGTCTTGAAGAACATCACCTTCAATTTGTGAAAAATATAGCGACTGACACGCAGGTATTTTGGCATGCTATTTGCTGAAACAAAATGCTGGAAATGTATTTGTTTAAAAGTGTCTCCAGAAATGGATGAGCAATATAGCAAAAATATATTATGATTAATTTATTTTAAATAAATGTTTCAGTTTTATCACAATCTCACGTGTATTTTTGAGACTAACATGCAGGTTTCTGGTCAGGGTTAGTCATGAAGGAAAAAAAAGGAAAAGACAACAATTTAGCCTGAAGAACTTTTATTCTGGTTGTGAATGTTAAAGATTTCCAGAGAAATCTTTAACATTCTTTGACTGAGCTTGCGTCATAACTACAATGATTCTTTCTCTCCTCACATCTTGGAGCGGATTTGCTTGGTTCTGCATTCAGATTTTAGCCGACTATTAAACCACGATGGAAACTTTTTAAAGTTTTTGGAAAATTGGAAAAACAAATTGGAGAAAATGTGCAACTAGTTCACGACTCTCAATAAAGTTTTGAAGCAAGAGGTCAGGTTAGCTCTGCGGGGCAGGCAGTCTGTGGCGCCACGGTTCCGACAAGGAACAATGCATCATTCTGTCGTGTAGGTGTGAGGTTAAATTAGAGGCGCATCAGGTTTATAAACAACTTAGTTACGCGTTTGACCAGCTTCTTCGCTGCGAGTGCATGAGAGAAGAGACGCACCATGCATCATGAGTAATGAAAGTATCATGTGTGATGTGACAGAATCCATGTAGTTGCCTCACGTTGGTAGATTCCATTACTTTTAATCCCAAAAAGAGACTGAAACAGTCTGTATCAGAGTGTGGAAAGTCTGGAGCCTGTCACCCGACCATAGGGGTACAGCAGGGCATGCTGGTGTCACATGACCAGGGAAAACTTCTTTGCTATCTTAGAGAAGAGTTCCAAGGAAAGAGGTACGTTCGAGAGGGTTAAATACGAAAGTGTGAACTCAGACTGATGTACCAAAGTGTTGGACTGTTGGAGTCTACTGGCCCATGTGAATGGGTGATACTACTGTAAAACATCTCACTAAAAGTAGTGATGGGTTTAGACGTACTAAAAAATCCACACCCCAAGTTCCACTCAACCAGACACATAAGAAAATGGCGTTTGAGTACTGTGTGTACTTTTTTATGACAACAGATAGATTTAGCCTGTGTGAACAGCCACAGAAAGTAGCCAAAGAACTATCTGATATTCTCCTGCGACACTGCCCCCTCATGGAAGTGGTGAATATTTAAAGACATGATCGGTGTTTTCGGAGCCAGGAGGTATTCTGAATGTCAGTATCCAGTCATTAGCAAGCAGAACGGCGAAGAGCAACAGCTAATCTCGTTTGACCATGCGTAATATGAATCCGTCACTTTGCCGCTCAGCATGGGGCAGCACATGAAATATTCACTCAGAATCATTTTCGATTCCTCAGAAAGGCTTCGAGCTGTGTAAGCTGCTATTTGTGCACCTTTCATTTGCTTTACCGGAGGGACAGGTTCGCTGTTATTATTTCCATCCACTCTCACTTAAAACGGCTGGCTAATCCTCGGTCACACGCCAGCAGCGTGCGCAGGATTATCTGTGTTTGTTTTCTCACGCCGTGGCAAGATGTGATAATCTCCTCTGAGGGAGAGAGAGTGCGAGATGGAGTGCAATGTCTGGCTCATGAGGTCAAGGGGAAAAGTGGGGGGGCATCGTAGATTGTGAGACGGGTGACAATGGACACCGGACAGTGGTGGAGGAGGGCTCTGGAGTTTGGGAAATCCGAGGAGGTCGCGGAACCCTTATGATAATTCATAGGTTTGATTGAATGTGGTCGTAATGTTTCAAATATTTGTGGGGTTAAAGAGCAGACCCCCGTTCATGCTAACTTACTTACAAAGGAATGACAGTCTATTGACAAAATAAAAGTGTGGTAAAAATTAAAGCAAAAATGTGTACAACTTCAGAGATCAGCTACTGTAGCTGTAAGTGACTCAAGCTTGTCGGAATCAGCCGGAAAAATGGTCCTTTCGAACCACTGCCACTGCTTCCTGTCGGCCCCGCTCCAGCGGTTGCGGCCCTTCACTCTTTGATAGTCCTTCTTTACTTTCTGTCAGTACTGACTACATTGCTTGACGGAGAGTGAATAACCACGTACCATCCATTTTCTAGAACAACCTAAACCTTAACAACCTCAGGGCCCTTTCAAGCAATAGAACAGCTTCATTACTCTTGATTTCACTCACGGTCAATAACCATATTTAATGTACCTACACGTAAATAAAGCAAAACCTTGTGAAATGACGTGAAACCATGTGATATTTATTTGTCAGAGAAAAGTCCAACCAGCAGCAGAACTAGGTGCAAGTCATGTTCATCAAATTTACTGAACAAAAATACAGTTCTGAATAAAATAAATATGATAAAACCATGTCTAAATGTCATAAAATAAAAATCATATATTTTATTCTCCAAAGAAGATATAAGTGAAGTGTAAATAAAAGTTTTAAAAATTAATTTGCAAAACCACTTTTACAGATGCTTTCATGAACAGTTTTTACTTTCTTTATAATTTTTCTTTTCAAGAACTTCTCCATAGATGTTAACTGTCACAGATTTGCAGCTGTCAAGTCAATTCAAAAATTTAAGTGGCCCTCTCGGAGACGCTCACGGCCCAACCACGGGGCCCTCGCCCTATGGTTAAGAATCACTGTTCTGGAAGACGCGTCGCCCCGTCCATCTTGCGGTGCATGGAATCCTCTGTGAGAATGCTCTAATATATGCGTACCATGCTGTGCGTCGAAGAGAGAGATCGAAACCTTTGACATTTTTGAAAAAATATTGGGAAAGTGGACCTCTGCATCCTAGGCTGCGTGTTGATGCATTGGGTTTTCAATTGAAGCACATGTCCCGCCTTTCACGGCATATTCTGATGCCGTGAAAGGCGGGACACATAATAGAAAGACGGATGTTGGGGTGAGGAAAACAACTGGATTTAAAGCCCCTCAAACTACTGCACTCACACGAAGCGTGCATTCCATATCCCCCTGCCTGGAATGTGAAACATTCCGTGAGGAAAACATTTGTACTTCATTGAAAGCGCGATGCCTCAACCTGCAATACTGAAGGCTTCCTATAGCGGTCAGTATAGGACGAATACGTCCCCATCCCTACGTCACTATATCAAGGCGTGGGAGCGAGAGAAGGTTGTTGACAACACCTTTCGTTGGAGAAAAAGGGAGTTGATTATTACTCCAATGAAGGCACCCACTTCATTTTGGAAACACGATCTCTAATCTTTATCTTGTCTTTCTCATATTGCTTGACCAGGACTCTCAGCTGGTTCCGAACTTTCATCCAAATTTTATTTTGCCCGTCTACTGAAGTTTCAAAGAGTGATATAGGATGTTCTGTGAACTTGCGTCACAGCTTGAAGTTTGCAGATTCAGTTGGAAGTATGAATCGGCAACTCCACAATTCAATGTGTTGCAAACTTGAAAAGCCTCCTGGGCGGCATTCACGTCATCGTGAAGCATTCAAAGCTCAGAACTTATCCTGAATTAAAAAGACAATGTGTGACTAGAATGTACAGATCCAAAACCTCTTTTTGTACCCATCAGAAAATGGTCACATCAGTTCATGGTTCATGCTGCACTTTATTTTTCAAATGTGGTCTGTAGATAACACTTCTGATGCTGCACATATACTCACATTTATCCCGAGTTATTTCAGAATCACTCTCACTAGTGCTTCTCTCTCAGAGCCTATTCACTTCGGTGAAGCAATGAGGTTAGTATGTACAGTATGTCTTTTCACACACACTGCTCACATTGCCAACAGACAGAGGAGGTGGAGGCGGGTGATGGAGCGTGAGAGTTTGCATATAAGGAGGAGAAGGAGTGCAGTGAGGAAGAGGTGCACGGGGGGCAGGGCAGGGGTGATGAGTGTGTGCTCCCAGTGTAAGTGACACCTCTCCTCCTCAGACAGATCGGCTCTTTCTTGCCCTAATAGCAACCTGTTAGTGGAGCTTTTCTCTCACTCGCGCAGACACACACTCACCATCTGCATCTTCCTTCCTAACGTGACCGTCGTCCCAATTTATTAATCCTCCAAATGACCTGCTGTCTCCGTGTCTCTCATCCGTGCATGCTCACTGGACTACAATACGTGTTTTCAAAGTGCTCGCAGGGAGCTGAGAAATGGATGGACTGAAGAGCGTGTCATTATTCCCTCGGTCATTACATTCCCTTTGAATAGATTTCCTTCGTTCCTGCTGTGATTCTTCTGTAGCCAGAGAGACAGACGCCTCGGCCCAACAGGCTTCAGTGAGTCAATTGCAATTTAGTTTTGACTGAATCACAAGCCCACTTTTTATGATGGAATACATGAGTTTTACTATTCCATCTCTTGAGAATTCAGAGTTATATTCAACTGAAATGATAGGATTTATATACGACTGTCCTCTATACTGTATATTAAAAAAAACAGCCATGAAACCATTGGTCTTGTCCAGCTCACTGCTCCGAAGTAAAATGGCTTGAATTGAATCTAAACTTTTTGCTTATGACCTTTGGGACCATTTTACGATAAAAACCAAGGAGTCTCAAGCTTACATGAGTCTGAACAAAATGCTTCTGAAATTGGATTAGATGTCCTTTATTTGTGCTGCAGTGGGGAAATGTACGTGTCACAGCACCAATAGTCAATGACAACAAAGACTTACAGATATTAAAGATACACAACAAACAGCATCACCATACATAAAAACACAAAGCTTAAAAAAACAGTGAAGTCACAGTCAAACAACACAATGAATAAATAAATACTCATAAAATAAATAATACATAAATAAATGTATTACAGAAATAAATACTAACAGAAAAATGTGTCATGATCAAGTACTACTGTCTGTTTCCTCTGCTCTAGTGTGCGTCAAGTGTCTTTTTACCTTCCTAAAATACTGTTGCAGACTGGATTTGTTATTGAACAACAACCTTTATTGAAGAATAGAGGGTTTTTACACACTAAAAAATAAGGATGTTGTGTTGCATTCTGTCAAAGCAGGCATTCTAACCATGAACAAAAGTTCAGCTAACATTTAAGTAAAGTACAACACTCACTGATGTACTGTCTGGAATCCGTCAGTGTGTGTTTTGTCCTTGTCTTCTGCAGAGTGTTGATGCATCGCAGCATGTAACTGTTGCGTCTCACGTTGATTCTGACTTTTGCAGTCATGAATTTAATGTGGAATTTATTTCATTTAATTCAAGCGATGCAGCTGAATCGAAGCGGCAGTTTTAGCACAGACTTTACGGTCCAACAAAAGTCACATCTTTCATTGAGGACGGTGGTTCCCAAACTTTTTTACGCCCCCCCTTTTGGAGATGATTATTATTATTATTATTATTATTTTTGGCCCCCCCCACACACACACTGTTGTTGGGCTTCATGCTGTCAGCGGCCAGTATTTTGAGACACAGTACATACTAGGTCGCTCCTCATTAGCCATTGTTGTACTGCGGAAACTGTAAGCTTAAAGGAGTCACCAGATTTTCCCGTCTTTACTCGGGTCGGCTTAGTTGTTGGTTTGTCATCTGCTGTGCGTTCTATGAGTAGTCACACGAACTCGTCCTTGCTACTGATGAAAATGTGTTCCTCTGTTGTTTACATTTTTCTATCCCTACTTTGTTACAGCTCTATTTATTTAGGGGCTCTCAATATATTACAGTTTTTAATCCCAATTAATAACACGAAAGCTGAGTTAACTCACACTTAATGGGAAATATGCAACCATTTTCTATCTGTTCCAAATGTAACTTAAAGGAATCAACACTAGAGTGGTCAATAATGTATTTAATGTTGTGCTTTTAGCATGTTTTTTAACCATATCGGTGCCTCTGAGGTTATTCAAAAGAATGTTCTTGACAGTATATACAGTATGCTATGTTTGGTTGTTGTAGTAAACAGATGCATGAGAAATGTACTTGTAAGTACCAAGTCTTGTCTTCTTATGAGGTGGATTGAAATGCCATCAAAGTAGTTTATTACAATTGGGTTTCTGTTCAGAGTCGTGCCTAAAGTTAGCCATTTGTTTTGGATGGTTAGGTTTAAGGGCACTATGGCAATGAGATGACCTCACACAAATAGTAAAACAAACGTGTGACAAACGTGTTTCATTGAGATTAAAGATTGTAACTCTGCACCATATGGGTGTCATCCGGGAATTAAAAACACCAGTTGAGAGCCAGGCCAAAAAGAGTCTGTTTTACAGAATTGATCTTGTTGTGTATTTTGAAATGTCTTCTGTGATGTAACAGTCAAGTTACGAACTTGGCTTCAACTACAATGTATTAGTTCAACAAAAACCCATCAGCTAAAATGTGTTGATGTTACAATAGTTTGGCATTCAAGCCAAGTTTATGAAAGCCAACAATTCATCTGGTAAAAACAGGGTACTTGTTTGTAGTAATCTCCCTCCACTACCCTTAAAATTGTTCCTCAATTACAATAAACTATTTTACTACTTTAACTTTTTTTTATTTGTTATTGGAATGCATTGTACTGAGAGAATTATTTTAAACTTTTGTTTACTCATGCTGTGTAAGCAATATAGAAAAAGTTAGACAAAACACTGGAAGTTGATGTGGTGGGGGAAAAAAAATAGTTTGTCCCAACTATACTTTTTCAAAAAAAAAAATGTACATGCCTGGTAAACACCAACAAGTAAGGTGCCAAACACTGCATGACTGATCATGCAGAATATCAGTGCCTGCTAGCAACGATATACTTGTACAAGACCTCAGCAGGTGATTCAGCGGAAGAGACACCCTGCAGGCTTCACAGCCGCGGTGTCAAACCAACATGCCTGGCTGCCGACTCTCCTACAAGTTTTCGAATGAACCTCATTGACAATTCTGTAGCATCAGCACCTCACCACTGCCGTCCTCCATTTCAATGAAAAACTCCCCATACTATCATCCACCCGCAGCGGCGTTCAAAGTCTTCTGACCGTTCCATCCCGGAATTCCAGATACAGTGGGTGTTATCCTCTGCTCCCAGCTGATGGCCTGTTGGAAGTGTCATATCTTTGAGAATTATTCATGACTCTGTGATGTGACTGTGATGCGCAATTTAGCTGTTTCAGAGAGGGGGTGGGGGGAGGAGGGGGTCAGGAATTTGAACCTAATGAAAGTGGTCAATCAGTGATTGGATATGGTGTTTATCTGAGGACTTTGCATAATTCAGTTTTATGAAAAGGCCTCATCGTTTCTCATATGAACTGTCAGGCGCGATTATGTGACTGTTTTTCTCTCCGCAGCCCGTCGACTATGAAAGTCGCAGCTCCTACTCCTTCTCTGTGGAAGTCCTCAACCCCATCGTGGATCCTCGCTTCTTACGCCGCGGTCCCTTCAAAGACCGGGCCTCCATCAGAGTGGCAGTGCTGGACGCCGATGAGCCCCCGAGATTCTCCAGGTCTCGATACCACATGGATGTGTCGGAGAACTGCCCTCCTGCCTGCACTGTCGGCAGAGTGAGCGCTGTGGACCCGGACACGGGTCTCACCAACAACATCAGGTACTGGACTCTACACAATCCGTTCATGTGCCCGTCGCTTGGTTTACAGTGCAACCAAAATACAGTGGTACCTCGGTTCTCGACCACAATCCGTTCCAGACGGCCGTTCGAGAAGCGATTTGTTCAAAATCTGAATCGATTTTTCCCATTACAATGAATAGAAAAAGAAATAATGCGTTCCAAGCCTTAAAATAGTCTTTTGTAGGAGTGAATGTAGAGTGTCTGCTGCAGGTGCGCTGTTCCTCTATGTGTGTGGCCGCTGCATGTGGGAGGGGTTGCCGAGTGAGTGACGTCTCTCCAGAAGTGAAGAGGTGCCCGGTGCGTGTCCAGCTCTGAATGTGCGCTTCTGTGCAGTTTGGCTGTGACAAAGTCATAAACCAAGTCACGCTCTGTCCCAGACTCGCCTCATCCCTGTCCCAGCTCCAGCCCACAACAGGACATCAAACCCTGGAGTGAGCGCTCCAGCCTCGGAGGTGTGGAGAGCGAGCACCTCCCCTGTGACACTCTACCACGGTCCAGTGCAGAGACAGGAAAGGTTTTACTCCTCAATATGAAGAAAAAACAGTCAGTAAATGTAGCTAACGGGACACGTCTGCATACAGAGGCTGCGTTATACACAATAACAAAGCGCGTCGTGGGTCAGTTGATCGGTCTGCGCACGTTGTGTTTTTTCCGGCTTTTTTGGGGGGCATTCAAGTTCTGGATTTTTGTTCAAAATCCGAAGCAAAAAAATCTAGAAATTTTTGTTCGAATTCCGAGACGTTCGAATTCCGAGACGTTCGAAAACCAAGGCTCCACTGTAGTACTATAATTCACATTAACAAATGGAGCTATCGGCTCTCCCAACAGTTAGCAGTTTCTCTGGCAAAGTACCAAGAAAGAGGCAGCCTGATAAAGAAGTCTAGTCTGCATCCGACCCGTCATCCAGCCTCAGCTTTAGATGAAATATTGCAGATTCTGTGCTGGCAGCGAGATGGGCTTACTCCTTCCCTTTGCAATTATCTTCGCCGGGGCCCGAGGACATGAGTAGGCAGTCTATAGGGAGAAATTCAATGGGAGTCCCATGGGAGCGTGACATGTATCTATGGGCTGCCAAGTGAGGATTTATTCCATATCCTTGATATCACACAGTCAAATAAAATACTAGTTAGCTGGTGATCTGCAGAAACTCTGACATGTTAGCTAGTCAAATTGAAGTCTCTGTCTAGTCATACACTTTGCTACAGAAAGTAACACCGCCTCTTTAAGGAGTGAATGCCAACATTTACACTTAGTTCAAGTATTTTATGGCCTGACTAGTGAACCAGTTGTAGCCAACATGTACTGGATCGACACAGAGAATTATTTAAATCCCTTTTTTAGCGATTATTAATTGCGATAGTTAAATTGTGATTAGGGGTGTCTTAAAAAATGAAAAATGTAAAATGCGAAAACTATATTAATGATAATGTGAGTCTCAAGACCGGCATAGGTTTATGATCCATCTTTCGCATCAATCTCCTCAACAATTTTTCAGTGTTAATCCAGTACGTCTGGAGCGGTGTGCGAGAAGCTCTGAGGGCTGACTGACAAATCAAAGACACATTTATATGCTAAGTTCAAATCCCAGACTGGCTGAGTCGCTATTTAAAAATTGAAAGCATAAATGCTTCAATGTGGAAGCTATGTGTCCCTGGAGTAGTGCAACGTGAGAGAGCTAACAAGAGCTATAACATGCAAGTCAAGTGCACGGGTTCCAATGGCAAAATAACTCTAATTTCAGGAGGGAATTTTCCAGTTTGTCTCTACAACTAAATGCGCATCCAGAGTTTGTTCAACCTTAGAGGTCATCTAGTGTCGCTGTGGGTTTGATCGATGTAAAGCCCTGCCATAGTGATCTGGATCAAAGGTACCGTTTGAGTAGGCGCTGTTTAACTGAAATTGACTGCATTGTCACATTCTAAATTAACATTGACTTTCTTGAGTTCGATAAATACTGTGAATGCTTGAACATTTGAACATAACCCAGTGACATTAAAGAAGCAAGTAGTGATGGGCTGATGAGGCTTCATGAAACAGTGTCCTTGTTTTCAGTGCCCACAAGATGGCACTCTTTTTTTAAACCTGATGTGCGGTTTCACTGAAACTTTTAAGTTCTAAGATTTTAGAGCAGCGAGTGCCATCTGGTGGGCAGTGAAAGTAAGAACACTGTTTCATGAAGCCTCGTCAGCCCATCACTAGCAAGTAGAACCATTTTGTTAGTTGTTTTCTGTGTTACAGAAAGAAGATGTGATGAAAAAGTGTTTGCACTTGTACTAAAATTTTCAGTCTGAGATTCACCCCCTGCTCACAAATGGGCTTGACGTGTTTTTCTGCTGCAGCTTCTGTTTTCAATCGCAAAGAAATAGATCTGGTGTGATGACGAAAAGGTTGCTAAGACCCAACGGGTCGAAAGCAGGACGAAGTTGGAGACTTGGGAGAGGGAACATGTGCGGCAGCGATAACAGAGTGTGTATTTAAATTGGCCAAGAATTAATAAAGACAGATTATCAGAGATGATAAGGACTCGTCTGCACTGCCTTTGATAATCTGCATATCGCTTTGAGTCTATCAACTATCACCACACACGCTCACTTTCAGCCCGAGCAAATGTAGTCATGGTGGCGTTAGAACTTCATATCTGATGTGTATAATTTGGAAGAGATCATGGTCTAACAGAGAGATCTAACAGTGATGTTCTATCAATGTAACACATCTTGGGTAAATGTATTAAATATCTGCAGGAGCCCAAGCTGATGCACGGTCCTACTGTGTTTCCCCTCCAGGTTCTCCATTGATCCTCAGTCAGACCCAGAGGCTTTGTTCCGGATCACCCCAGATACAGGCCTGATCACCACAGCGATGGAGCTGGACCGGGAGCGAGAGCACTGGCACAACATCACGATCATCGCCACGCAGCGAGGTGAGAGTTCAGGCCTTCAACACATGAATAGTGATCGAATTAGTGGATTAAGGCTTAACAACACTCGGACCCTTGACACTCGCGAGAGGTTCTGATCTGTTTAAACGCGACGGTTCGGTATCCACAATGGGCTTGCGGCTCGCTAAGCAGCTTAGCGCCGGAACCATCAGCCATGCTGGGACAACTCTTTATTGGCACAATGGTGTGTTAGGTAGTCACAAGGGGCCTATTGGTAGGGACTGTAGAGGGAGATCTGATGTCTGCCAGCTCAAGCACAAGCTACATGAATATAAAACACACTTTTATATAAAGAGAAAGTTATTTGATGATAAGTATATATCATGAACATATATTTATATTACTTTAACAAGGTGTCAAATTGGTTAAATGTCTTCCAAAATTCAGGTTAAATAAAAGTTGATGTCACTTTCTTCCATGCATGCAACATGTTCTGCTATATTTATTTACATGAGGAGTTGCTTTTTATTTTTATTTTTATTTTTATTTTTATTTTTATTTTTATTTTTATTTTTATTTTTATTTTTATTTTTATCGGCCCAAGAAGTCATTTTATGCACAAAATTTTCTGCACTAAACCAAAGGACTTGTTTTTTTCTTCATATTTTTTTGGCTGGTGCCTTTCAATTACTAGGATTTCTTTTGTAAAATGTTTAATAGAGATCAGGCCAAGAAGTGAAGGAGGGAAACTATAGCTGGAGTTTCTTTCCAGAGGCATGAAGTGCAGGGAAGAGAAGCTGCATTTATTTTTATTTTTATTTTTATTTTTATTTTTATTTTTATCGGCCCAACAAGTCATTTTATGCACTAAATTTTCTGCACTAAACCAAAAGACTACTTGTTTAGTTTAATATTGCCTTGTTCTTTTCTTCATATTTTTTTGGCTGGTGCCTTTCAATTATTAGGATTTCTTTTGTAAAATGTTTAATAGAGATCAGGCCAAGAAGTGAAGGAGGGAAACTATAGCTGGAGTTTCTTTCCAGAGGCATGAAGTGCAGGGAAGAGAAGCTGCATTTATTTTTATTTTTATTTTTATTTTTATTTTTATTTTTATTTTTATTTTTATTTTTATCGGCCCAACAAGTCATTTTATGCACTAAATTTTCTGCACTAAACCAAAGGACTACTTGTTTAGTTTAATATTGCCTTGTTTTTTTCTTCATATTTTTTTGGCTGGTGCCTTTCAATTACTAGGATTTCTTTTGTAAAATGTTTAATAGAGATCGACCAAGAAGTGAAGGAGGGAAACTATAGTTGGAGTTTCTTTCCAGAGGCATGAAGTGCAGGGAAGAGAAGCTGCATTTATTTTTATTTTTATTTTTATTTTTATTTTTATTTTTATCGGCCCAACAAGTCATTTTATGCACTAAATTTTCTGCACTAAACCAAAAGACTACTTGTTTAGTTTAATATTGCCTTGTTCTTTTCTTCATATTTTTTTGGCTGGTGCCTTTCAATTATTAGGATTTCTTTTGTAAAATGTTTAATAGAGATCAGGCCAAGAAGTGAAGGAGGGAAACTATAGTTGGAGTTTCTTTCCAGAGGCATGAAGTGCAGGGAAGAGAAGCTGTTATACTGCCAAGAGTGGCTCTGGACAAATGTAATCTTTACTTACAATCTACAGCGGGGTCCTTGTGGCAGCAACGTTGTGCAGCACGGTGAGCGGCTGTCTGGAATAATGAGCTCTTTCTAATAAACAGCCAGTGTTGACATAAAGCGCAGTAGGAGACCTGCCATGGCCATGGGCGCTACACTCCCCCTGTGGGAATACAGCTAGAGCTCATTTTCAGCTCCTCACCTGGGGGGGACCAGTTGCTGTCATCCATGGCAGTGTGTTACCGCTGGAGTGTCCGGTTGTATTTGCATGAGTTTCAGTGTGTGTGTGTGTGTGTGTGTGTGCTGCTGCTGCTGGAAAGATAAATGTGCTACTGAGTTTGTCATGAGTCCACAAGATAAGCCTGAAATGTGATGTGCAGCTCAGAGTGGGACAGAAATCCACTGTCCATCAAGTCATGTTCCCTTGTGTCACCCACAATGTCCTCTCTCTCTCCCTTTTCCATACCTTTGAACCGCCGTAGCAACTCCGCAGTCCCTTCAGTGCTTGAAACAGGAAATAATTATTCTGTGACTGCAAGTCCACATGCGTGAGATTGGGGAGAAGCAAATAGATTTGGACATGTTTTGATGGAATCAAAGCTGGCTGGCTCTAATACTAAGCCGACTGAGCAATCTCTAATGCCTTCTGAGCAGCGCTCAAGTGTTTGGCTGGAGACAGAGCTGCTTGATCATGCACACAAATACAAGTAAATGGAGCTAATGGAGCGAACAATGCACCTGTGACTCTGTGGTCCCAAATGTTTGTGCAGCAGGGATATTGGCTGATGGTATTCTTTGATGCTTTCTTGCCTATTTTGTGGGTACTAACTGACTGTTTTTGTCGTCCAGACAACCCCAGCCAGGTGTCCAGGGTTCTTGTCGCCATCGAGACGTTAGACTTAAACGACAACGCCCCAGAGTTGGATCGACAGTACACCACGGCCATGTGCGACTCATCGGGCGTCGGACAGGTCAGTGCATGTTTTTATGGCCAGTGATCAAACTTGTCACTTTGCTGTAGCAACAACAGTGCGACTGACAAGATGAGCCAATAAAAACTATTCAATCTTCCTGTCTCCAGAGGTAGCTGCTGCTTCCATTCACGCTAATACACTTATACAAGTAACATCCGACTTACCACCGGGATCGGTTCCAACCAACCGATCGTAAGTTGAATGCCATTCAAAGTAGCCGACGCGAGGGTTATAGGTGCTGCTGTAGTGGTAGATAGATGGCTGTGTGAGAGTGAGATGCTGGGATACTGTGCTGCTGTAACTGGCGTACATGATGCCGAGCTGCTACGTGCTGCGGTGCCAGACACTGAATATAAAAAAAAAAATAAGCATCTGCTGGCCCTGGTCGCAAGTACGGGTGGACGTAAGTCGAGCAGGTCGTAAGTTGGATGTTAGCATCCAATACCGTTGGATTGAATGAGGCACAACAGAACACGAAATAAAATAACTGACAAGGTAAAAAATAACATTCTATAAAAGTGTGTAGCGAGTCCAACTATGACCACAATGGTATGGAACTGATGCTGCAAGCCACTGTCATGTCTGCAGGCTGGGGACTATAGAGAGAAACCACCGGTGGACTCCATTAACAAACACAAAGCGCAAGCCAATAGCGAGCAGTTCTGTTAGGGTGTGACCCTTCAACACTTCAAACTACTCATAGAAGACAATTTGTAAAAGGACCAAACATGTTGAGTTCTTTAGTCTGAATGATTGTAGTAGGGACTTTGTCATTGGGGTCATTGTCAGTGACAGTGTTGCTACATAGCTGCGTTACCATGGTCGGCTCTACTCTGATGAGCTGTAAAGTTTTGTCAGTCATGGGCAGTTGGTGAATCAGACCTGATTTCTATTTAAGTCACACAGCTCCCTTAAACATCCTTGAGACTGGCAGTCATTTTATGTAGATGGGAAACTTCTTTTCACATTTTTTCCAAGGATATTTGAGTCTTGTCTGTGGAAACAGAATGACCCAGAATGACACAGATGTCGGAGTCCACGTTGTGTCGTGACGTATTAGACTTTCAATTGTTACCCCTTCCCCAGCATTTCCTGATACTTCCTGATGCTGCAGGCATGGCCACCTACAATAAAAGAGTGTTTGGGGTCCAGCCATGGGGTGGCGCTCCTTAAGGTTTCGCTCTTGAAATTACATTTGATGTCACTTCATACATATGGTACCTCATATCATCACGAGTGCTCCGAACACTAGTGTTGGCCTTATGAAGCTTCATGAAAGACTGTCATCATTTTCAGAGCCCACCAGATGGCGCTCTTAAAACCTATGGATTTGAATGACCATTTCAACACGTATCATTTTTAAACCAAGTGCTGCAAAAAATGAATACTGTTTCAGGACGCCTCATCAGCCCATCACTTTTGAACACAACACATATTTGAGTCCCTCGGTCAGTTGGCTGGTTCCGACGTCCTCACTGGTAAAGCACAGCGAGTTCAACAGTTAGACCCGCTTCAGTAAGAGAATTAAGTGACAGGGGTCAAATCAAACCCACTTCACTCTGCATTTGCTCTGTTTTTAAGATGATGTTATTTCATATTTCATGAGATTCTATCGCTGCACCGTGTGTTTACATCTCCTTGAAGTCGCACAAAGTTTTTTGTATGGTGGAGATATACCAAAGAAAGCAGGCTGTAATGTCTTAAATTGGACTTTTTTAAAACCCACATGCCAGGCCACAAAGTTCTTCTAATTTCCCTCCAAACTCTCAGAGCTTCGTATTTGCAAATACAGGTCAATATTGAAGGAGAGCGTGTGAGCATGCACCTGGCAGTGCTTGCTTCATGGGTTCGCCTCCTCACAGCAGGGAGATTCTGCTGTTAGATGTCTGTAGGAATATTTTCTTTTGTTCAGTGTGTCAGGTAGCATTTTTGCTTCTTTTTCTTCCACCGTTCTATCGAGCTTTAACAAACAACACTGAGGAGGCTGAATCCTCCCTGGCCTCTTATCAGCTATTGACGGCATAATGACTATCCTCTCTGACCGTCTTCCAAATAACTGTATTTCCACACGACTGTTGTCCGCATTATGGTCCTTGTTTTCCTTTTCCTCGTTGATAGAATCTTCACTATTGCTCCTCACTTAAACTTGGTGAACCCCTAACCTTCAAACAGGCCAAGAGAGAGGCAGGTTTCAGCGACGTTCTAGGCCACAGTGTGTCATGTGGTTAAGGAGCTTTAACATGGCCACGGTCCAAGTGATTCAGTTCCACCATAGAAAGGGCAAAGACTTCAGTCTTTTAAGTCTCATTTGCTTTCTGTCATGCTCCTGTTGGACTCACTTATATAAGTGCAAGGTGACTCGAAATGACTTGTCTAACCTCTTGAACCATGTCCACCATTTTCCAAGGCAAAGACGTTGTTAATATCAATATGTTTTATTGGGATCTTTCAGTATTGTTGAGCATTGCTTTGTTATTGTCATGGTAAAATGCCTTACATTTAAGATTATCATGCAGAATGTGAACCTGAAACCTCATGCATCACAGGGATACGCCCTTGATCACTTGGCCATATGGTGGCTGAGTTGTGCATTTACAAACATTCAAAACAAGTTTTACCAACAAATTTAGAAATAGTGAAATACATTTACAGCAAATTTACAAACTTCTTTAGCAAACTAAGTGTGTTTCCCTGTTTGTAAATTTGTTTTCACAGTTTGTAAATGTGTTTTTCTGCTTCCACTGCCGCCCCGATTGGTACAAGTGGAACAGTCACTTCCAGATCACGTCTGCAATTTGCCCCCCTCCCTTTCCTTATGATTGTTTGGAAAATTTGCATATGCTGGAAGCACATTTCCAAACTCAGAAAACAAATTTACACACTTTGAAAACACACAAACTCAGGAATAAAAAGTTTACTAAAGTAAACTAAAGTTACAAAAGTAAACTGACGTTTCGAAGTTTGTTTCAAATGTTTTTAAATGTGTTCTCAGCCACCAAATGAGCTCTGGCGTTTGTATAATGCTAAATGTTATTCAATACCTCCCAGATTCAACTGTGTAACTACCGTACACTCTGAACCATAAGCCGCATTTTCCTTGCGGTCTGAACCATGCAGCTTATACAACAACTCAGCTGATACAGTGGTGCCTCAGTTTTCGAACGTCCCCGGAATTCGAACAAATCGGAGTTCGAACAAAAATTTCGAGATTTTTTTGCTCCAGATTTCGAACAAATATCCAGTACTCGAACACCCCCGAAAAAAGCCGGAAAAACATAGCATGCGCGGACCGATCAGTTGATGTCATGTCCTGTTGTGGGCTGGAGCTCGGACAGGGATGAGGCGGCTCTCCCAAAAAGTGTTTGGTGGAGCAAAAAACAAACAAAATCTTTGTCCTTCCGGTGCGTTCTAGAGTCACATTTACATCACAAATGTGACTCTAGCTATTGTAGAAGATCGATGAGTGACATCGCAGTAGTCCACTAAATGTAAGCCATTTCGGAACTGTTTTTCGCTGCGGATTATCTCCCAGCTCCCCGTCGATAGTTCCTTTTCACGCCCCTGTTTGTTATTTGTTGTTTGTTATTAGAGCAAAACTGAGATGAGCGGCAAGACAGATGACTAAATGACCATTAGGCAAGTGAACGGCGTTAAATAGTGGAAATATCGAAGTCTCTGTGTGTGAGTATTTAAACCAGGCGATGTGTGTCAGACACATTTATGTGATGTATCAGACATGGTTCACTTGCGCTGCTCCACTTATTGTTTGCCTTGTGTTGATTTGCTGCCGACGGCACCTAATGGTGGCCTGTCTGCTAAAAGCTCTCCGTGTTTCAGCAGTTAGTTTGTTTTTCTTTCTCCTCGCCACTCACACATACACACACCTCACAGACTCACTTTCCTTTCTCTTCTCATTCAACCTGCTCTCTGGCTTTTTTTTTCTAGGTGGTGCAGGTGTTGCGAGCGATTGATAGAGATGAGGGTGGGAATGACAGCACGGTGTATTTCAGCATCCCTCCGGAATCTGGCAGTGCCCTCAACTTCAGCGTCAGGGACAGTGGCGGTACGTACTCAATCTTTTCTCCCGCTGAATTCCACTTTAATTCTTCCTGGTCCCCAGCACACAAACACACTTCGGCTTTCTAAATGCGCCCAAGCCCTGATATGTTTCCCCCTGCTTCACTCCATCATTTGTCTTTTCTGCTTTAGCGATTTAAGGCACTTTCTCTTATTGCACCATGCTTCCTGATCTCCCCTCTACCTTCCTCCACTTCTTTAAAGCTCTAAACATATTCGCCTAATCCTCAAAAAAAATCCTCTATAGCTCCAAAACCACAGTTTTATTTCCTAGAATGCACTGTTTTCATCGAAAATGTTCCTTTCATGTTGTGAAACAGCAGCTCAAATGTATTGTTTGCATTGATAAGTGCAGGAGTGTCAAGAAATGGAGCAAAATAAGAAGAGAAGGACAACATTTTTAGAGGAGGGATGCCTATTACGTCGATCGTGATCTACTGGTTGATCGCTAATGCGTGGATCACGTGGCCTAGAGAAAAGTCTGGTGGTTGAACAGCCTCTTCTTCTTCTTTTCCTTTCGGCTTCTCCCTTCAGAGGTGGCCACAGCGGATCATCTTCCTCCATCTCACCCTGTCCTCTGCTTCCTCTTCTCTCAAACCTACAAACCTCATGTCCTCCTTCACCACCTCCATCAATCTCCTCTTTGGCCTTCCTCTCCACCTTCTGCCTGGCAGTTCCAACCTCAACATCTTCCTACCACTGCACTCGCAATGCAGCAAGGAGTACACTGGGCCCAATGATGACTGTTTATTGTAGTTGCCCCGCCTTCATTGTCAACATAGAGGAGCGCTAGCTTTGACGTGTTTTTGGATTAAAGTAAACCCACAGGTTTCTAAGTAAGATGGATGAAGTAGCAGCTGTGTGATTTCCATTCTGTTCTGCGGTAAAGTTTTGATCCTCCATGCGCTACTTTGATCTCCACCTCATTTCTCAGCATCGTTGCAGACTACAAACTCCCTGTAAAGTGCAGAAACGCCGGTGCAGAATTGGTACAACTTCCACTTTTAATGGACAGGCTTAGGAAGTAGTGATGGGGAGATGAGGTATCATAAAAACTGTGTTGCAGGGTTGATGGAACAGTGTCCTAATTTTCAGAGGCCACTAGATGGTGCTCTTGGTTTAGAACTAATGTGAGGTTTCATAGTTCAAGCCCAAACGTTTTACAGCAGACAGTGCCATCTGGTGGCCTCTGAGAATCAGGACACTGTTTCATGAAACCTCATCTACCCGTCATTGCTGGGAAATACAGATGGAAATCAATACATTCCTGGATGTATTTCAGGAAGTGATATATTAATTATTAGTTTGCTCTCCAGACAACAGGGAACCTTTGTAAGTGCAGTAGTTCCTGGTCCACTGATCACACTGATGCACAAGACACGTGGCAGCTAGGATGATAACAACAACAACAAACATGGAGGAATCCCTGAACAAAAGCAAACAAAAGCATCTGTTTGCTTTTGTTCAGGGATGTTTTTCGCTACACAATGGCCAGGGTTTCCACTACTCTGAATGGACTTGAAATTCTTATAAAACTGAAATGCTTATACAAATATTTTCAAGACATTAAAAGAGCTTTAGTTGAAATAAGTAATAAAAACAGTCTCATCTGACTATCAGTTGTTCCACACTGTTGTAGTACGCTAGAAGAGCTATTGTTCCAGCTGGACAGGCGGACCCTTCAGCTCGAGTGGCAACCCACTTCTCTTTCATGTGACATCCAACAGCAGAGCACAGCAGGAAAGGAACATGTACTGCTCTCATGTGGGCTGCCTCTGACGTGCATACCATGTTTGTTTTATTGAAGAAATACATTCATGTGATTTCATCTAATTGAGTCACACCACCTCTAAGCTGATGCAATAGTATTGGAGTTTTTCTCGCCAGTGGTAGCGTTTGTCGCCTCACTTCACATTTCTGTAACTAAGTGCGAAGTGGAGTTGACCCAGAAGAGGCTATTCACCGCTTTGTTGTTGCTGTCCTTCGAAATTGTTGCACTTGAAGCGGCTCTATTGATGGAAACTGTTAAACAGCTGCTGACACGTTAACAACTAAAATGTGAGGATGAAGAGCACACAGTCCAGTGTGGAGGAGCTCTCTCAACACTCCTTCACACAGGTCAGCCTGGGTAGAGCTGCTAGTTTGCATCAGCCTTCGATGACTAACACAGGGATTTTGCTTTGTAGCAATGCAGGACCACACAATATCCAGAGGACATGCTCTCAGATAGTGTTTTTTAGAAGTGCTGACTACACGTAATGCTTGGTGATCCTCTGCTCTACACCTGCTTTGGGAGACATTTTTACTCGTGATGCGTAGATGAGGTTTCATGACACAGTATTGAGGAGTTGATGAGGTTTCATGAAACAGTCTCCTGATTTTCAGAGGCCACTAGATGGCACTGTCTGCTGTCACTGCTTCAATGAAACCTCACATCATTTCTACACCAAGAATATAAGGACACTGTTCCCTCAACCCTGCAATACTGTTTCATGATACCTCATCGACCCATCAGTACTTTTTACCATGATGTCGAACATATGTCGAAAAGTCATTTTTACCCCTTTCACAGGAGTCTAAACAGAATGCAATTTTTGCTGAATGTATCTCAAAATTCAAAATTCTGAAAGGGCCCTTTTAATAAAGCCACTTTCCATTGTTTTATGGAAAATCCATCCGCATCTCTGTTGATGAAACTTTCCAGTGGAACTAGTGATATCTCTGTTTCATAGTAGAGCTGAACGATTTCTCATATTCTGTTTGAAATCGCAATGTCAGACAACAAGAGCATGCCATTGTCAAAGTTGTGGTTTTTCACTGCGCTGAACAGTTTGCTGTGCAGTTCTCTTCTTCATGTGTTTGTGGTGTCTCTCATGTGCAGCTCCACATCTTTATCAGACATGAACAGAGAGTAGAAAAAGGAGACAGCACCCCACAATGCAATATGACCCCTATAAGCAGCTACATAGAATTTGCATCCATGTTTCTAATAGATAGAATTGAATTAACTTTCATTGTCATTCTTGCCTTACTGTTAAAATACTTTAATATATGTTGCTGTATTGTCATTTTAAAAGAGAAAAGATTTAAAGACAATTGTGAACCAACATTAGACAAAAAGAAATTGGATTTTTTTCAAACCCTGTATATCGAATTAAAGAAAGTACATGGAAGTTTCAATGTGTTGTGAGACAGAGACTGTGGTGTAGTACTGAGACACTTTTTGTGAAAATCAACCTTTTATGATTGAATGGAAGATTCAAATGGAAATCTTTTAAATTAAAATGAAAGAGGGTGTCATTCCTATCTCCAACTTTAAGTTAAGTTTTTCCATTATGCATTCAGCCATGGCACTGCTGTGCCGCATCACATTCAGATTCTTGAGAGACCTGCTAAAAATATTTGGAGCTGTGAGCCCAGGATGTCTGCATCCCTGTCGACCGCTCAGGTGCCAATCTCCACAATGCTTAAGGGTTTCAGCTGCCATGTACAGGATGTCCAAACCCCTGTAGCTGGTAACTGCTACAGCAAGATTTGGTTTCAATCAGGAAAGATTATCTCCTGCTTGTCCTCCTCCAATGTGTGTAGAAATGAAGTCAGAAAAAAATTGCTTGACATGGTTGAGACACCTGAGGTTATTCCTCTTGCATACAAATGATCAAATGCAGCAGATCCAATTAAATGCCACGCAAAAATAGTTTTTTTGAAGCTGACAATGAAGGAAAAACTGCACTTCCTGGAGACACAGGAGAATGGCTCCTATTAATGATGGGCTGATGAGGCTTCATGAAACAGTGTCGTCATTTCCAGAGCCGACTAGATGGTGGTGTTGAATTAAAAATGATTTGAACTTTCATCGAAATTGTCGTTTGAATCCAAAGATTTTGGAGCGCCATCTAGTGGGTTCTGAATGTTATGTGAGTGCATCATGAAGCTTCATCAACCCACCACTGCTAAACACCTTGTGACCACCCTGTGAAACACAGATGACATATCCCCCTGACCAACCCATTCTCACTGCCATGTGTCAAATAGCAACTACCTTTAAGTGACTTTTGGCATCCTACGTTAACAGCAGAGTCAACCTTCCGCAACGCATGTTGAAGCATAGGTGTTTCACTGGAGTGAAAATTGTACTCTGGCATATAACATCAGCGGGAGGTCAACATGTCCGCAGGAGACAATCGGAAGCTCTCCTGACTGACTGATCACTTCAGATGCCACTTGGTGTATGTAGCATCTTATGTGACTCGCCCCTTAGAGACAGCAACGTACTCACTGAAACACAGGGTCTTTATATATGAAGTGAGACATTATAGTATCCAGAGCGAAATGAGAGGCATCCCATGGCTATGGCCCATGGCTAATCCCAACATCTGTCCTTTTATATGACGTGCAGCCCACGGCGTCTGGATATGACGCGGACAGCGGAACATGTGCATTAATAGAAAGCCTAATACGCAAACATGCAACGCAGAAGCTTGACTTATATAGGATGAGAGTCACTTGTGGCAATTTGACACTTTGTGGTGAAAATGCATCACTATGATGTTATTGTCTTTATCTTATCTTTATCGACACGCTGTCACTCCAAAAGTGTCAAATAGCATTTGTGGTGATGTGGACGTTCCAGAGTGAAGTAGAAGTCAGCTGTCCACGTTTCATGCTGCTTCATGACACAGTAGATTGCGTCACATTAGAAGGACAGTGGAAGGGGTTCAGCCAAAGGGTGGTATATTGGATATAGAATTTTGTGTCACTTGACCTCAAATGTCATGCGACAGTAACAGTAACATTGGACTGCAATGAAACGCCTGGGCGTCAACATGCAACAGAACTTTTCACCTCCGATGGTCACCTGTTTTCCATAACTGATCCTGAATGTGTAGGTCCTTAAAATACTACATTCCTGCGATAAGTAACCAATAATATTTTAAAGTAAGACTCTCTTTTTCAAAATTCTATGTCTGATTTTCTCTTTCCTACTGATTCAGTTATTTTCTCTCCCTTGTTCGATTCTTCTTCTGACATGCCAGATTCTTCCCGTCTTCCTATAAGGAACAATTTCTCTTGTGATATTTCATGTTGTTAAATTACGTCTCGTGCATAATTGTGGTTTATTGTTTGAGATTAATCACGGAACTGACTCCGAAACTCCTCATATTGATGTGATTAATATTCAGCAAGTTCATGAGAGTCAGAGGGAGAAGTGATGAAGATGCCAGCTCATCCCTCTCTGCATCATCTGCAGGTCCCACAGCCAGCCTGGTGTTGATCTCCCAACTGCAGCCGCTCTCCCGCTCTTCGTCTTCCTCGCTGACGCTTTACGTGCCTCTGGTCCTCCGGGACGGGACATCGGGCCTCACCAGCACCGGCACAGTCACGGTTTCAGTCTGCCCCTGCCTGAGAGGAGGGGCCCGCGCTGGGGAGAAGGACAAGCAGGTGGAGGGGGAGTTGGAGTGGGAGAGGGAGGCGGTGTGTCTCCCCCAGCAGTCCACGCTGCCGTCACCCGGACTCAGCACTGCCGCCCTGCTGGCTATCCTGGCTTGTGTCGCTACACTTCTGGGTGAGCAGGAATAATACACACATATAGTTGTTGTGAAGCACAACCGCGTTTTGTTTCCTAAGTGAAGCAATTCCATTAATTCGATATTTATTAACTTGGAAGAATGAGAAAATGGACAAGTAAATCGTGCTCACCCTTCACTTCAACCCTGAAGGCGTCATCTGCATATGAATAAGAGAAAAAGGCGATATTTCTCAGTCACTTATCTGGGAAGGTCAGCGCTTATCACGCCCAAAAATAACAATTCGGAGTGTTCAACTGGGCTTACAAGGTTTTGATAGCGGTGTAATAAAATGTGAGTGCCTGCTTTGCTGAACCTCTTAAAAGCTCAATTGGATAATGTGGAGGTGCTTAGAATGTGTTGACACCCGGCCGGCATCGTTGTCATTTCTATTCAGCTCAGCGGATCAGCACCTTGATAGAGGCATCATTATTCTGGAAGGGGCCCGTTCAAGTCACTCACCAAATGCAACATGGCGTGAAGGTGATCATGAAGACAAGGTTGTTGATGGAGTTGGGCCTTTCAGTTTTCCAAGTGACAAAGGGCACAAACTGAAGCAGGACGAACAAAACTTGTGAAGTCTCCGCGGGTTTGTCACTGGCAGACGTGTCATCAGACTGTCTCAAGTGGCTTAACCAGGACGGAGTCTGGGTGGGGAATAGCCCATTTATCAGGTGGTACGCAGTTTGACACACTTTCTGAAAAGCTTTGGATTTCTCAGACAAAAATCCTTGCTTGTATTTCATCGTTCCAGACCGGAAGAAACATATCTAATCGTCCTTTTCTTGGATCAAAACGTGAGGCCAATAGATTGTGTTCTGAAATCTTTGGATTTGAACCACCATTTCAATGACGCCACACATTATTTTTAAACCCAGAGCACCATCTGCTGAGCTGTTTCATGAAGCCCCATCAGCTCATCATGAGTGGCATGCTCCCGATCTACACAGGGCTTCCCCTGTACATGTACTACTACCAATACTACCGTACATCCTGAGTCTTAAGCAGCTGTTCCTTGTCCAAATCTTCTATGTCCAAATCCCCAAGAAACTTGGCGCCTTTCTTCAGACCAATGAGATGCTTTCGCTGCTGCTATTGCTATTGTTTTGACTGGTTGTGATGGTTGCTTGATATATAACATCCGACTTGCGACCTGCTCAACAAAGTCCAACCGTACTTATGACCACGGCCAGCAGATATATATATATATATATATATATATATATATATATATATATATATATATATTTTTTTTTTTTTTTTTTTTTTTTTTAATTCAATGTCTGACACCGCAGCACGTAGCAACCCGGCATCACGTACGACAGTTACGGCAGCACAGTATCCCAGCATCTCACTCTCACACAGTGATCTACCACTACAGTAGAAGCTATAACTCTCGCGTCGGCTATTTTGAATGGCATTCGACTTACGTCCAATCTGACTTACGACCAGTCAGATGATGTCAGATGTTACTTGTACATGACCACTATGTCACATGTGCGACTGTAGCAGTCTTTAGGCATAGTGAACCCTATTGCACCATAAAACTATGATCGAACCAAGCTACTAAAAAGATTAAGACTAAATAATAGTGATGGTCTTATGAAGCTTCATGAAACAGTATCTTCATTTTCAGTACTCAGCAGATGGCGCTGTCAGCAAAAAATAATAATAATAATGTGTGGCATCATTGAAATGGTTGTTTAAATCCAAGGAGTTTAGAACAGAGAGTGGCATCTTGTGGGCTCTGAAAATGATGACGCTGTTTCATGAAGCTTCATAAGCCCATCTCTACTAAATAGGTTTGTGCTTGACTGTAGTGAGAGATCCGAGGAGTCTCTACAAAACAGATCCACCATTCGAGGGGCCAAGACAACAAGGGTTATGGATTATAATGGAAAAACAACCTCAAACAATGGCTCAGGTTTATTTCCAATACTGTTTCCATCAAACAAGCGTTTTCAATTGTTGTCTTTAAGTCTTTGTAACGTCTGTTATGCAACAATATGAAAAGTCCAGTAAAACTGTAAATTGGCTGGAGTTGTTTTCTCATGTAAATTGTGGTAATAGTTGAAATAAAATGAGTCC
The DNA here is from genome assembly GCF_027744825.2 of Synchiropus splendidus. NCBI lineage: Eukaryota > Metazoa > Chordata > Actinopteri > Syngnathiformes > Callionymidae > Synchiropus > Synchiropus splendidus. Next base: position 14,479,731 of record NC_071346.1, on the reverse strand, counting down.
AGATTTTCAGCTGAGGCTGAGTCAATTACGGAGAGGCTGCATGCTGTGTGCTGATATGATGTACTGGTTCTCTAACTCAAGTCTCCTCTGTCTCACCCCTTTGTCTCTGTGAATTTTTCTCCATTTCACTCATCACTCCCACCATTGCTCGTCCGAACTCTGCCTATATTTCCCCTGTGAATTTTCTTCCCTCACAACCCGGTTCATCATTCTTTCACTCTCCCCTCAATATCCTTCGCACCTGCCTCCATCACTCTGCAGCCGTGAGCGCCCTGTCATTGTCGCTGCGCCGTCAGAAACGCGACTCGCTGTCACCGCTGGAGGAGGATGACGTGCGTGAGAACATCATAACGTACGACGACGAGGGTGGAGGCGAGGCCGACACGGCGGCCTTCGATATCGCCGCACTTCAAAGCGCACCACACAGCTCACGGTCACGTGGATATCGGACGCTGGACAGCAGGAATGTGTATGTAAACACTGTTCAACACTACATTTTAAATGTTGTCTGTGGATCTGTCCCTGTAATAGATAGGTCAAAACAAAGGTCAACCAGTAAAAACCAAAGACTTAGGCTTGTTCCTTGTGCAAAATTATGGTTTCTGGATTCGTGTTTATTTTCTTTTGGACAGAAATGTCCGCAACTGACAGAAATGGATGGGTGTTTACATTTTTGTCTCTGATCACACAGGATTTAACTTTGTTTTTTTTCCCAATTTATTTCTCGCTCCCTGACTTGCATAAATTATTTTTAGAAGCTTCCAGAGTACTGAGACGACTTGGAGAAGTACAGTGGTACCTCGGTTTTCAAACATCCCGGAATTCGAACAAATCGGAGTTCGAAATTTCAAGATTGTTTTAGCTTCGGATTTCAAGCGAAAATCCAGAGCTTGAATGCCCCCGAAAAAGGCCATAAAAAACATAACGTGCGCAGACCGATCAGCTGACCCACGACCCACTTTGTTATTGTGTATACCGCAGCCTCTGTATGCAGACGTGTCCCGTTAGCTACATTTACTGACTGTTTTTTCTTCGTATTGAGGTGTAAAACCTTTCCTGTCTCCACACTGGACCGTGGTAGAGTGTCACAGGGGAGGAGCTCGCTCTCCACACCTCCGAGGCTGGAGCGCTCACTCCAGGGTTTGATGTCCTGTTGTGGGCTGGAGCTGGGACAGGGATGAGGCGAGTCTGGGACAGAGCGTGACTTGGTTTATGACTTTGTCACAGCCAAACTGCACAGAAGCGCACATTCAGAGCTGGACACGCACCGGGCACCTCTTCACTTCTGGAGAGACGTCACTCACTCGGCAACCCCTCATGCAGCGGCCACACACATAGAGGAACAGTGCACCTGCAGCAGACACTCTACATTCACTCCTACAAAAGCCTACTTTAAGCTTTGGAACGCATTATTGCTTTTTCCATTCATTGTAATGGGAAAAATCGATTCAGATTTCGAACAAATCGCTTCTCGAACGGCCGTCTGGAACGGATTGTGGTCAAGAACCGAGGTACCACTGTACTTAGATCGACACCCTGGAGTTTGAATCTCTCTGGAATAGTCCTTCACATAATTCCACGAGTGACTTCCTGTAATTCTGGGGCGTGTCACGCTGCCTTTAATGTTCAGAGAAATGCGAAATTATTTTCCCACAATTAAGCTCAATGCTATTTTCCAGACGCCGCAAACCCCAGATGAATCGAACGCCTGGGCATGGAGACCTTCCTTCATCTCTGTCCACCACATAATTGACCCACTTCAGAAGCAGATTGAGCCATTATACTGCGGTCATCATCAGTCACAGTTCACACAGCGCTGACAGAAGGCTATCAAGCGCCGCAGACCGCAGAGACCACTTTGTTCTGCTGCGTCCAGTTAAAGCATTTACACTCGGCTCCATCAGTCACTTGTTTGTCCACACTTTGTTTTTGAGAATTGCCGCGACTTTCTTTGTTCTGATTATTAATTCCAGTAATTCATGCAAGCCACGCTCAATAAACACCCAGAAGTGTAGCGACAGACTTCCATGCAAATACTTATCACTTTAACTACAGGGGGGAAAAAAAGGTTTGTCATATCCAAGCATCGTATCAAATGCAATGTTTTGGGGGGTTTTTTCGGTGTGGATGGGATATGGGTGAAAAACAATGACCATTGCCATTATAGTAATACCCCAAATAAATATAATATATGTGTCTTATACAGTTTAAAGTTATTCATCAACGTCATTACTTAAATACTAGACTCAATAAGATCTTTCCTAATGTCCCCTTAGTTTGTGATTGATGCAAATCGGCTCATGGCGCACATTTGTTTTGGTCATGCCCTCTGTACGTCCTACGGTCAGCATTTGATCCCGTGGTTCGCTAGTAATCATGGGTACCTCTAGCCAACCTTCCAGTTCTTAGAAGGTTAAATCAAGGAGGGAGTTTAAGGAAAGTAGCTTCCTCAATTTTGGGATTCAGCAGGACCTACAGTCCCTTAGCAATGAGGAAGACCCAGACTAGCCAGTACGGATGCACCAAATATATTCGCTGGCTGAATGTCTTTGGCCGTATGGTGCAAAAAAAAAGAAAAAAACATTCCACTTGGGGAATAGTGGCATGTGGAGCGATCACTCACTGAAACGCGATGACTTTCGCTTCAAATCGACAGCACGATGTGATAGACTCAGTTTTTCAAATACAAAACTGTGCAGCAGAAAGAAGCTCTGCACTACAGACTCCACACCTTGCTGTTCTGGCAGAGGGTGACCGAAGAGTCCCAGAGTCAAAATGTTTTGGTTTTTCTGACTCATGTTTCACACATTACTTCTTTATTTGATCATTTCTTTGTTGTTTATAATTTGAAGTATGAAGTGCAGCCCCCTTAGACCATCACCATGATGCCATGCAGGCTGCTTTTGCACATTTCCTTGGATGGTTTATCGCCCCACAGTCTGAGGGCGTATGTGCATTTAATGGGTGTCCCTTTTGTAAGGAACAATATCTTCCTTGACTCTTGGTTTTGAGGAATGAGCTTTTGGGTTAACATTGAGGTTAAGGACTGAGGTTGAAGATTAAGGAAGGAATTGGAATTCTCCCTCTGTTTATACGTTGAATTATGATAGTTAAGTCAGTGTTGAGATGGGCATTTGAATGTTTCATGTCTCTCCTAGAATCCTCAGAGAGGTTGGCGAGTTGAGAGATTTAAAGTCAGTGAGTTAGTTTTGACCCAAACCGAACTCTATTATTTAGCTTTGATTGCCGTGAAGTCATTTTAAATCAACTGAGTTGCGATTCAATGCGAGTCTCTCCAGTCTGCAACAAGCAACAGCCTCAACACACGCAGAGTGCTGCTGACTCACGCTCAGATGTTAGCGAGTCCATAAGTGGATACGTGTAACTCAGCGATTAAGGTTCACTCCGCAGATCAGCCTGCTGACGTCACAGATACAGAGTCACATTGGTCTCAACCCAGCATCAACCACCAAATCCCTCTTTATTGACTGGAGACAGAATCCAGTGGTCAAGAGAGCCTCAACTCTGCTGCCTCCTCTTGCACTATAACACATTTGTTCTCTGTCAGCGATCTTGTCTTGAAGCAGTGAAGCCAACTTCCACCAGCCGTGCAAACACGTACACTGTGAGGAATTTGGCTTCAAGGTGAAAGGCTCATGCCAATAGGGAAAGACTGTGTAACGTGCAAGTTCAACGCTGAGAAAACACCGTCCGGGTTAATCGTCATCAATTTCTCATATAGAGGGTTGTGTTCACTTGTGTACAAAAAGTTATGGCCCATCCGTACTCTAGTGTTGATACAGTGCTGAGTTCTTGTTACAGTTGCCGTTGGCATTTCACAGGAGAGGAAAGAAATACTTGTTTTTGCAGTTGCCTGATGTAGACTTGTGCAGAGGTAGTTCTTTTTTCTTTAAGAGAGAGAAGTGCCTGGTGGGCTGAGGTTACTAGCAGGAGGATTGGAAACATTCACACTGAAGGTCGAAAACTGCAGTATCACTATGTTTGTCTAGGTTTCTTAGTAGTAGCAGTTGTGGGAGAAGTGAGAGTTGCAGATCTAGAGCTACGTTTGGACTGAGTCGCATTTGGGGTGATTGAATCAGTTACACTTCTCACCCCGCAGTTCACCTGAAGCATCGCGACTGTGCCAAACTTCCTCCCTGAACCCAGCCACACCATGAGCGTTTCAGAGATGAGCTTCTTTGATGCAGATTCATTCTTGCTCAGTCAGAGGATGGCACCATTATGTGAGAGTCGTTGAGCTGTGGGAATTAATGGAGAGCGATAAACCAGCCAAGGAAATGTGGCCATTCCTTTCCATTCCATTCCGCTTGCATTTTATTTGCCGCGGCGCCATGGATCAAGTGAGATCATCTTTCTCCTGACAGCTTGCCGGCCATGCCGCTGGTAAAATGGGATCGACGGTCTGCATGTTGCATTTTATTTTGAAAATTGACGGGATTCATGTTGCTTTTTATCGACTGGCTACACACCTGAACAATGTACTGTACTCCAGATCAATGAGGTTTCCCAGAGGCAAGTGCCAAAAATATGGCTGCTTATTTTGGGATGCAGAGCATCACTCTGATTCTGGGACGCTTCAGAAACGGTGCAAATGCTACCGGCGGTTCGAGTCTCATCAACTAGGATTGAAGCGATCAGCTTCACAGCCAAAGAACAGCCATAACACGAAACTATTGGGTGGAAATGAGGGGTCACACACAAGGCTTTATCAAAGAGAAGATTTGGAAAATTGTCTGCCCTTGGAGGCGCATTTCCCTGCAAAGAAATGACATTTCGCACAGAGGACATGAATTGAAAATACGACTAAAAAAAAATCTATTGAAATGAACAGTCTCAGGTATGCACTATCATGCATATGCTAGCACAGCAGAAATCACTGCCTTATGAGGTCTTATTATTATGTGGGTATTGACATGTCAAAAAACAGCCCTTGACTGGCTGTGGTATTAAGTCAATATGTGTGTTCATTGATGGCTATGTCTTTTGGGCGCAGGAACATGCAACCAACAAGCAATGAACATTTCACTGTCGGTGTCATGGCCGGTGCAGATTCACACTTAGGAATCTGTTGTCCTGGATGTTTCTTATTCAACGCCAAGGATTTTTTCTATCATCGATATATAACACCTAATGGGCATTAAGGAAAGCAAGCCAATGCAAATACACAGAAGACTCCCACCAAATGAGTGGAGCTGCCGAACTGTGCTGCACTGCTTGAAGTGGGGTTTAGGGCTATGTATTGCAGGGCGGCACTGCAGTTTTGATCAAGTTACAGTTGAAATGATCATTCATACAGGAAATCATTCAACAATAGTAAAAGTGCCTCCACAGGAATTGCAAAATAAAGCACGTCTGAGACACTGAAGTGCGTATGCCTCAGTGAAGCCCCTTCCCCCGTGAAGAGAATGCCATTTTAGAAGCGTCAAAGTATCCCAGCATTGTGAATCTCAAGTGTTTGTGTGAACTGATGGCATGTACCGCCTCTGTTTCCACACATACAACCGTTGCTATTGTGAGCCGCCGCATGTTGGAATGCTGTTTGTACTTGCCACTTTGGGCGTGAGTCCTTAGAAGAGCAAGGAACACTATATGCCATATGCACAGCGTCCTTGGCCTTTTGAATGGCTACTTGTCAGATTTACTTTCCTAAGTTCTCATTTCCATTTCATTTTGCGCATAGTTGCAATATATCTGATATGCAAATGCTTTGTGTATTTCAGACGATACACGCAGCGCGGCCAAGAAAAGTCTCGCACATACAGCTGGGCTCAGAATGCAGCTGTTGACGGCAACTACGCAGGTCAGGGCGGACCACTCTACGGCCGCATCTGCTACAGCAGCCACACGCTCCCGGTTCTTCGGCGCACTCCTGGTGGAGCTTTTGAGCCAGGATTGGCAGAGTTAGGTTACCGCTTTCCTGGGGGGCAGCCTGACCACTCCCTGGTCATCCAGAACCAAGGTGCCATGGTTGGCCCAATGGAGTCCGGGGCTGTGTACATCACCCCCACTGACCTCAGCACAGGTAGCAGAACTGGTAGTCGAGCAGGAAGTCGTGATGGGACTGCCACGCAAAGCGGAATGAGCACTTCCGACGGGGGAACTCCTCGCACCAGCGATAGCCATGAGAGAGGAGGCGGCGTGGGAACGTCAAGCAACTGCACCGAGGGAAGCTCGGAGGACAAACCGAACCAGAGTCAAGATGTGGACTGGGTAAGTGCCACACGGAACATGCAGTTCTAACCAAGCAATTCAGATTGTTCTGCTGCGGGAGGCACGGTATCAATAAGAAAAGCTTGTCTGTGTCACTTGGGAGTAATGAGTCAGATTTCTTTGTACCCCCCAGTGACTGGGACTGCCATTAGCCTGCGCGTAATACACAGCAAGATTCACAGAGATGGAGATTTTCTAAAATAAATGAAACCTTTTTTTCTCACTTGCCAAATGCCCTGGTGCCATAATTTGAACTCCGGTGAGTAGTGGGGCGATATTAGCATTCAGAGTTGAAATAGCAGTGTGTGGATGACAAAAGACAATGGCAGTGGAGGTTTAATAGGACTAGCTGTTGTGTTAGAGGACTGGAAATGGTAGTATTGGGAGATATTGAACCAGACGTAGCACTACAAATAGGTGTGGGCCGACAAGATTTCATGAAACTGTGTCATTTTGCGAGGCCACTAGATGGCACTCTCTCTTCTATGCTCTCTTAAGAACTATTTCAAAGAAATCTGACGCTGTTTCATCAGCCTGTCTCTTATAATAGTAGTAGCAATAGTAGTAGTAAAGTCATAGTAGTCGCCAACAGGTGACACTTCAACTCGTGTTTGTATCAAGCAATGCATCTTGAGAATTCTTCATCTCCACTTCCACAACACAACCCACGAGTTAAAAGAGACTAAATGAGTTGATTCATGATAAATGGCAGCAATGAACAGCACATTAATTTTTGATGACTTTATCATATATTCATCCGAAATATCTACTTAGTTAGGGAGTAATCAAGCTGAAGTAGAATAATTATTAGGTTTGTCAGCTGTTTGATCTGCGAGCGTTCTGGAGCACTGTTGTATTTTTAATCTCCCTGGGGTCACGAGGGAGATGAGTCAGACACATCAGCACTTTGGTTTTGGCTTTATTTATTCAGTGGTAGAGGCTTCCCTGATTTAATCTTCAAATATTTTATCTCTCGATCACTTCCTGCTTCATCCCCCTCTCACAGTGTAGTGTTAGCTCATTCTAGTGTTCAAGTAATATCTGCGGCCTTTTCCAATTCTGCTTCTTCTTCCACTCTGCTCTGCTTTGTCACTGCTCCCCATGTTCGGCCTCCATTCTCCTCATCTTTACTCCATCGTGGCATCGTGCTTTCAATACATCCCCCCCTACTTGTCTCCATCACGTCGACTAAACAGTGCCGCACCCTTCCCTTACCCCGAACTGAACCCCTCCGTGCTCACCTACGTCCCCTGCAGGTGCAGTCGGAGACGTTACCCAGGGAGCACAACCTCGTCCTGACCCGTTCTGGAACCACGATGGGTCAGGGCCACAGCGGCGGAGCTTGGGTGTGCGACTCGGCTACACTCCCTCTGGCAGGACGCCGTGGCTCACGAGTGGCGGTGTCGCCAAAACTCCCAAACACTGGTCATGCTGAGTCAGAATCTGGAGCAAATGGGAGTTCATCAACTTCTACTGATGGACAACCTAATGGTGGACGGAAGTATTCCACTGATGGACAAAGGGACTACCCAGGTACTCTCGGTAGGGGAGGTCTGGAGATGGGGAGCAATTTCGGGATTCGGCAGGACAGGGAGGGTGGTGGCATATCAGTAAGCGGGACTCCGTCTGTATACCCAGAAGGCTTTATTGGGGACTGGTGTGACCGGGTTGGCATGGGTGGGTATGTGGTGGCAAGAAGAGATATGTCCCCTCAACTTTTGCCTTTCCCAGGTCAACCCCGGGCACCATACGGTGGCGCAATGGGCTTTGGGGCCGGCTGGGTCTCAGGTATGGATGCGACAAGGGGGGCTCAACCTGGAGGTCCCTCCTTGGCGCTGAGGGTTGGCGAATTTCTGCGCTTGCGTCTTGCCCAGGTCACGTTTGACCCTTCTCAGCCACCATATGACTCTGTGCAGGTGTACGGCCTGGAAGGGACAGGGTCTCGGGCTGGGTCACTTAGCTCGCTGGAAAGCGAAGGAGAGAAAGACACAGAGAAGGAAGACTGGGGCACTGGGTTGGAAGAGTGGGGACCTCAGTTCACAAAGTTAGCCCAGCTTTTCAAAGACAGGGAGAAAGAGAGAGAAGAGAAGGAGGACGATGCGGACAGGGCCAAAAACGACGCCGAAGACTCTGAGCGGACAGAGAAACAGGAGGAAAGTGAAGAGGGGAAGAAGTGATCTTAATGAAACCAGCGGGGGCAAGATGGGTGAGACTAAGGGAAGCGGGGGGGGCGATGAAAAGGCAAGCTGAACTGAAATAATGTGGAGACAAGTTAAAGGGGAAAAAGATGAAGAGGCAAAGTAATAAAAAGAGACAGAGAAAAACGAGCCTTGGGACGGAGGCGAGTGTGAGGGCAGGAGAGGGAGTGATTGATGTAATTTAAAGCAATAAGTGTTGAAACGCTGATATGGTCGAGTGCCGAGACAAAGGAGCTTCGGCTCGGGGCAGCAACAATTTGTTAAATGCTCTGGACAAAGAAAAACAACCCGGGACTCGATTAAATTCACCTCTCACATGTAGACAGAGAAAGAGAAGGAAGCAGGCCGGAAGATGGTTCTGCATCCGTGCGCATGTGCGAGTAGACGTGTGAGTTACATAGACGTGTGGCGCGTCTGATGCTTCATTCAACAAAGAGGGGTAAATATTGTAGGACGCTGCCCTGCCTTGCTGGTCTGAAGGCTCAAATATATACGTGAAGTCAAAGGCTGTACAGAGTCACATTAGAGGACGTGAGACGGTTGTACAGAAACTGCTTCTTTTTATTCCGTTCGCAGCTGCTGGAAAAAAAAAAAAAGTGAATAATTCAGCTCGCTAACTTCATTCCGAATGAAAAAGATGAATCATTTAAATCCTGCAAAAGATTCTCCCGCCTCTCAGCCCACAAGGAAAACAGACATTGTGAAGATTTTAATGATTTAGGAATGTGATCCCCAGTCCCCCCTCCTTCCTCCCACGAGGGCCCTTCTCATCATTCCGTCGTGGAGTGTTGGTATGTTTACAGAGACCCATTTGAGGCTTTGATTGTACGACCCCGAGTTCCGAAATCAAACCCACCTCCAACTGTTCCAGCTGAGCGGGGTGACTGATCTACGACGTGTTTTTATAGAGGAAAACAGCTATTTTTTAAGTAGGTACCATCCTGTGACTCAACGTATCTCGAGGAGTGCATGACTTCAGAAACACAAACCCCCAGATAGCTTAGAAATGAAGCCACCCGGTTGTATTATCGCTACCATTATATTTGAACAGTACGTTTTCAGCTGGAATGCACTTTTTCTACAGCGTGATGTTCAGTCATAGATGAATAATGTCATTTGTTTTTTTCTAAAAATGCGTCACACTTTGTTTGACTGTATGTAAAGACATTCACCGTGTAAATATCATTGTTATTATTATTCTTACTAGGAGAGAGTATATCAGATTTAATACGGCTGTGTGGAAAGATCCAGCAGGGACTGAGCGCGCTGTAGATGAGAGCGGACTGAGCAGCCTTCAGGACCGAACAACACGGAGGACTTCTCATCTGTGGACGCCGAACATGAGTGGGTTTTGTTTTCTGGCCCATCACTTCACTGTAACGGACAAGCCTCGTGTTCAGTTATACATGTGGCCTCTGGCTGAAGTTTGCTGTGCAGCATTTTGGTTTTTTTCCTGCCGAGGAGCCAGTGGTGATGAAAACCCAGTCGAGCGGTGAGAAAGTCCATTAGCCGAGATTATATGGCGTCATATTTCTCCAAAAAACAGAAAATGATATTCAGACTCGGAGTTTGTAATTAGTTTTTCAGACGTGTCATTAGTGCGCCTTGGCCTGGGAGGTATGGAAGTTAATATGTGTCTGCCAAACTGTTATCTGCATCTGAAAGTCAGATTTCTGAAGCAATGCTAGTGAGTTGAATATTGTCTGTTGATGGACTCACACGCCGGTTGCAAAGTTATTCTTGCTTTTACATCAAGTGTCATAAATAAAAGGTGCATTTGTTGAAAAAAAAGAGCCGAACTCTTTGACTTGATCTGACATGAGCACGTGAGCCTCGGGCTGGGTGAGTAATGGGAAAATCATCGTGGAGAATCTCTGGAGGATCTGGATTATTCACCCTGCTCCTTGATTCAACACAGACTCGCCGGCGACTTGGTTGCAACCTGGTGATGCCGAAAAAGTCCAAAACATAGTGTATTCTCTTATCGCAGGACAAAGCTCTCATGTATTTTTTTTATACTAAAATGAAGTAAATTTATTCTAGAAATCAATTGTGTTCGATGTTTTCAGTAACTGAATGGAGTCTGTTTATAGCATTAGTCACCAAGCTAACCAGGTCCGACTCTAGTGTACAGAGTAGAGATTGTTCTTACACTTTGGTGGATCGCACGTGTCCTCTGTAGCGTATGTGTGTGACACGTGTGTCTTTACTTGTATATCTATCCTTGTTGGACATTTTTACTGGTCTCCATGACGTTAAGATTGAGGATTAAAAACAAAATAACTGGGTCATTATAATTGAATTCAAGTTTGGTTTAGGTCCTGGTTAAGGTTAGCCATTTGTTTTGGGTGCTCAGGTTTAGGAGGAGAGGCTGGGGAAAGTACATATTATATTATTACCAGTGGTCGGACTTTAACAAGTTAATCGCGATTAATTAATGAATCATAATAAACGTGTTAAAATATTTTTTATCACATTTAATCATTTTAATTTAATTTAATGTAATTGAACAGTTTAATCTCCAGACGAAACGGAACCTTTGTAAGCGCAGTAGTTCCTGGTCCACTGATCACGCTGATGCACGAGACACGTGGCAGCTAGGATGATAACAACAACAACAAACATGGAGGAATCCCTGAACAAAAGCAAACAAAAGCATCTGTTTGCTTCTGTTCAGGGAGGTTTTTCACTACACAATGGCCAGGGTTTCCACTACTCTGAATGGACTTGACTTTCTTATAAACTTGAAATTCTTATACAAATATATACATTAAAAGAGCTTTCGTTTAAATAAGGTGATATAAAAACTTGAATATAGTCACATTGTGATTTATTGTGCTGATGCAAAATAAACTATATTTTGTTGTTTAAATGTATGTATGGTTCCGTCATTTGATTCAGCAATATTCCAAATTCATTCAAATTGAAAAATGTGGCTTCTTGAGGCAAATATCTTTATACCATTAAACTGCGATTAACTGAGATTAATTCATCACAAATTCTCTAATGAATTTGATTTTTTTAATGGAATCCCACCAATAATTATTGTAATAATCTTGGGAAATATTAACTTGTCCTGTGAGTGGATTGGAACTCAAAGTACATGAGGGAAGGTTGGAGGGACGCAGTCTCCACATCACTAAAACAGTGAAATATATGATGGTGAAACAACAGAAACGCCGCCTCTGTTGAGTGACATTTGAACAGCACTTCAAGACGATCACTCTAAACATAGGTCCATTAGCATATGTCAACTGTTTTCAACGCATTCCTATGATCAGAGCATCAAAAGAGACTTTACTCATGTTATCCATGCAACATTATGCTGCTCCTGGTTGTTACAACTCTAGAAACAATGAATTAAAGAGCGCAATGTCATGACCTCACTGCCCACGTCCCTGCCCTCCAAAAACAGACCATAGTCTGCTCTTTTTTCTTTGGCGTTTATAAACTACGTAGTGTTTCCTCCTCCAATCTCATGAGTAATCTTGATGACCACTACACACTTTACAGTGAGTATAACGTGAGTTTACTATGAAAATATAGTGAAAAGATCTTCAATAAAGGACACAGACTTTCCTCCTTTCAAACACATTATTGGGTGGAATGAGCGAGTTGCATCTGCAGGTTTGTGCACACGACATATGCAGCATGTGTTCCAACTATATACAGAAATTTCTTGTGAAAACACCACTCAAATGAGATATTTGAGCCTTAATATATTAACATAATATTTACAGCTGTCAATAGATTGACAGTTCGGAAATTGTTGATAAATCTTCCTGTAGTTCAGAGCTGGGAAAATAGTACATTTCCTAAACTGTAACTGTTGTCAGGGCCATCATGGGATGACAGTGGAGCATGACAGAAACATTCACCATGAATGGTTCAATGGAAGCAAGGATATTAAGAAGTGCAAATATGGCATTAAACCTATAAAAAAAATCATAATAATACGATGCACCAAACATTGAAGATGAAAAGGCAATTTATTTCAAAATATATTTTGAATTTTCTTCTTTTGAGTAAAATACTTAAATGGAAAATGAAAAGAAGAAGCAAAAATTACTTGGTGAAATGGAAACAGGATTTAAAAAATGATAGAAAAATGATGACTTATAAGTTGTATAGTTTTAGTCTGACCCCATGAGGGCCGAAAAAACACAGGCAAGGGGCCACATATGGCCCCCGGGGCGCACTTTGCCCGTGTCTGCTGTAGTGACATACTGTTTTAAGCCATTGACAGCCCTGATATGATTTAAAAACGTATCTCTCTTGAGACGTGTGACTTCAGCTCTCTGCCACTTCAAATCACGTAAGCTCCTCAGCGCAACCTACAGAGAGCCAGCTGACCTTGTGTGTTCTGCTAAAAGCTGCTTTTGATGCTACGGCTTTATGATTCACCTCATCTGAGAATTTCAGCCTCTGAAACCGCAGCAGGATGTCTGCTTCGAATGGGGTGCTTCAGAAAACGCACTCGACTTCAGTCGCTGAACATCTCTGACACCACAGAAGCGTCACTGTGACACTGCGGCAAAGGCACATCCATCCTGAGCTGCCTGCTTAGTGACTGTCCAGTCGCCCCGCCGCCATGCGCTGATGTCAACAGCTGATCGATGAGCAGCGCTGAACGGACACATCCATCAAGTGTCCTCTTTTACCTGAGCGACATCCTTGCTGTGAATCATTCATGAATGAGTTGATCATGTTAAATTTTAACTTGAAGGATGAAGAGTATCAGGGCATGAATTAATTATTTTGTGTGTTCCCGAATGACTCTCAGTTCTTTACACGCCACCTCCACTGATGGAATACAGCGCCGCCTACTGGCTGAAACAGAAATGACTAGGCATCATGGGAGTTTCCACCGTCAGTTTGTCCCTTCCCCAAGGTCCAAGAGATTCCCATCATGCAGAACAATGGTAGGATTCGGGCCTCAGCAAAGTTTTTTACCGAATTATCTGACATAACTGTTTACAAACGCTTTAAGAGCACGACATAACTTCCTCCCAGCATGTTTACAGTCCTCCTGTTGGTGTCTTATCTTGGCAGCAGCTTCAGGTGCTGCTGGAGTGATTTATGCTTCACACGGTCTGAGGGCAACCAGCCAAACCCAAAATGGGCACAGCAGCAATATTTAGTGGCCAGGCAGTACAGCAATACCACGAGTGTGTTTAAAGCATATGTTTTTATTTCTGTACAGTGAACTCTTGCTTTTAATGCTGATATAGGATATCAATTCTAAGAACATTCAAGGGTTGCTACATGCTGGGGACATGCGATATTTGGATTGGAGTCACACCCACTTCCTGACTAACTTACACCATATGTGATTTAAGCTACAAAAGCCAGGACTATAGAGCAGCATTTACATGTGACAACCTCTCAGACCTTAATACAGAGCACGGGATATAACACGTATGGGTCAACAAATTGCAGAGTCAGCGCTTTTTTTTTTGTTTTAGCAGCAAGACAAGACAAAGCAAAATGGGAAAGAAGCACGTCAATCGATTGTAGTAGTTGCATCCAAATCTTTTTCTGCTTTTTCGGACTCTCCCCAATCGCTGAAACACTTCACCATGTTGTGTTTGGTGTGAAGTTACAGAGGGACTGGAATCTCGCACAGTTTTGGGGGATTCAGCGACGTATCTGGCATCCTTTTCCAGGTACTTTCAGGTGACGCAGATGTGTTCAACAATGATTCAATAATTGCCAACAGCAAGAGGCGAAGAGCTGGAACTGCACATTTACAGTCTAATGACTTGCTTCACAGGTAAAATAGTGGGTGGACTTTAGGTTGAGACAATAGGTCTGAGCTCAGGTGCTCACTGTTGGGTGACAAAATGACCTTTAGTATCTATCCAAGTAACATCCGACTTAGGACCTGCTTGACTTACGTCCACCCGTACTTAGGACCACGGCCAGCAGATGCTTATTTTTTTTTATTCAATGTCTGGTACCGCAGCAGTCGCAGCAACCACACAGCCATCCACCACTACAGTAGCACCTATAACCCTCACGTCAGCTATTTTGAATGGCATTCGACTTTCGTCCAATCCGACTCACGATCGGTTGGTTGGAACCGATCCCGGTCGTAAGTCGGATGTTACTTGTGTGTAGGGGTCCCGGAAAGTGATTCATCTCTGTGCCAGAATGTATGAATCTAAGGACAAGGCTAACTGTTTTGACTCCACCAGTTTTTAACCTTTACACCTTGGGGCTCAGTCAGTGGGAAGGTTTTCTGTTGGTTGGTGTCATATGAACTTTTTGCAAACAATGTGGCACAACAATTTGGCCTTTTATGCAAATGTTTGATCAATAATCCTATAAAAGGCCGAAGAACTCGGAAGAACTGAAGCCGTCGGTTCCCATGCGACATGTCTGCAACCAATTACAGTTGGGTATGTAGCAGATATGAGTGACATTGACGCGTTTGTCTCAAAACAGTGAGCATGTCTGGCCACACCAAGACACTCCTTAGTGCTGCTGTAGGTCACACATTCACACAAGTCCATACTGACGCCACAGTGCTATGTAACTCACAACAAGGGTGCACGATTTTTTCTTCCTAATAATCTGGGATGAGTGTGAAGCCGATTGGGTCGGGATCAGCAGTTCAACACCCAAAAACACGGTTCTAAATCTGAACAGGTTGGAATGCCTACTCTAGAGTGGGAATACAGACCCAGGTGACGGAGGTAAAGTATCCTACAGTCTTCTTCCCAAGAGACTATGGGTAAGACGCAGTACGAAAGAACCTACACATAAAGATCATGGTCTTTGTGAGAGAACATTATGGTGTGTTCAAGGAGCAAAATTAGGCGAGAGTAGTCAAGAGGATACTGTCGTACAATGCCCCTTTAAGAATAGCATTAATTTAAAAATCTATTTGAGTTCTACCATGGTGGTCCCGGATATAAATTCTTTCTTTCTTTACTTAAATAATACATTTCTGAATCACCCAAGATTCATCCAGATAAAAAGCTTAAGGTTTAATCTTTGACATTTCCAAGCCAGCTGTCGACCGCAGCGTGGGTTCTGCGCCCTCATCGACTTCACTTCACCCCCTGCTTGATGTTGATAAGACTCCACAGTGGCATGATGAAACTTCATTGTGTAGGTCTGCATAAAATGAGGGATGAGTCATATGTTTGCTTCCGTCTAGACCTCCCAAGAGAACCAAATTTGGATCACAAATTTCCTCTCCTTTTTTTCCATTTGCACCAGAGAGTGATTCTCTGCTCTGCTTACAAAAGCTGTGCATCTTGTGAGGAGGAGCTGTGTTTCCAGCTAGACTTGGGTGGCCAGCACCGTCTGGTCTGATCTTGTCTGATGGCACGAGGGGCAAGGTCAGTAATAGAGGACAGAGGGAGACTTTTACAGAGCAAGAACACCTCCAGATGGAGAGAGAAGATCTATGTCTTTGTTCACTGCCAGGAAGGCAAAGATTAAAAAAGAAAAAAGAAAGACACATACACATACATATATATATATATATATATATATATATATATATATATATATATATATATATATATATATATATATATATATATATATATACACACACACAATATGTTTTAAAAGTAGTATAGTTGCATTTGGTTGGGTCTTATTCGTAGCCTATAGAGACAATAGGTTCTTGCAGGATGCTCTGTGGGGGGCCAGCAAACCCCAGTCAGATGTACTGATCCAGTTCAAGATGAACAAACTGAAGCGTTCACTGATCTCAATAAAGCCTCGAGAGCCAGCTGACAGAGACAGGTGTCGACAGTTGCTTCTCTTATTCTGGACATCAATCTGAAGGGTCGCTCTGAGTCTGTCGACAAACACAGCTACTTTTATCACATATACTAAGGTTAGATGTCATCTTTAAGTTATGAAAATCAGTTTGTATTTTATGTGAATGCATTTTATTTTAAGTCACTCTGAAGCTTTACATTGGTAGCATTGTCTTTTAATGATATCCATTGACTCAAACAGCTTTGTGTATAAAAAAAAATAAGTAAATAGGGTTTCAGAAAATATGTGTAGTGAAACCTTGACATGCATACGTTCCCTTTGCAAGTGTGAGATTGTTTTAGTTGAGTTTAAAGCTGAAATTTTAAGCACTTGCTGGTTGATGACATCATTGTCGTATTGACAAACCTAGGGCTGCATTTCACATAGAGCTCTGTCCTGAAGTGAGCAAAGGGCAGAGTGGAGAGCTGTGATGCTGACGTCCTCTGTTCATCTACAGCTGCAGTTTGCAAATTGGTGTGGGTCCAGTGAGTCTCTCAAAGCACTTGGCAAAGATGCGGGTCAGTGCTACTGGACCGAAGTTGTTGCCCCGGCTGGTCACCCGGACAAGGGTGTTGAACCTCATACGTCCACCTGCCTAAGTCGGTGACAGGTTGAAGATGTCACTAAAAACCTTGGCCAGCTCTGCAGCTGAACATCTGGGGACACATCCAGGTAACTCATCATGTCCACCTGCTGAACAGCCACTGGCTCTGCAAGATAAACAAGAAATATCCGGCTTGATTTACACATCATACCTTAATATACAGCTCCATCTTGTGCAGCCAAAATCATTTTAGATGTAGCATCACCTTCAGCCATCAGCTGAAGACAGTGTGGCCTGTTGTTTTTTGTTTCATCTGTGTGCTTCATGATAACCAGGAATCATGGTATGATCACTTTCACTCCACAAAGGTTCCACCATAATTCGCAGGTGAGCCCAGCTTAGCCACACAAAACACCACGTGTGTCCTGTGACGCAGCTTGAAATGAGCCAGTGAGCGTTCACTCCATCATCTCTCCCAGGTGAACAGCCATTACACTGCAGATTTCATCTCCAACACCGCCATTATCCTGTGATCAATTATGCATGCTGTAATTACTGACTGTGGCATGACAGCGCGACTCATTTCCACCGCTGCAGTGCGATGTTGATGCTCGCGGCAGACTGATAAACGCACATATAGGAGCCGTAAATCGATAAGAGCGTTGTTTGGTTACGGGTGGCTGTGTTTTATCTGACAGAAGGTGTGGAAGTCTGAGGGAATAACAAAGTGAGGGGGTTTCAAACTGTTTGCCTCCATGATACTTTCAGCAGCGTAAACACAGAGCAGAATATTAGCTTCTTCAGACACCCGCTCACTTTCCCCTCCTGACTTGGGGCGAGGAGGCTACATGATCATTCTTGAACCCATCGTGTGAGAGTAATCCCTTCCTTCATATTCCATTATTGCAATGAACCGCAGTTTAGCCTCACAGCAGTTTAGCCTCACAGCGACTTAAAAACGGGTTGGACAGAAGTGAAGGTGCGTCGAGCACGTCAGGTCATGTGGCAACATTCGTGCTCATTCTCATGTTGGGAATCAGGTTTTAAATCCTTTGGATGGAGGTGGATAGTCGGAAATATACCCCATGAAATGTGATGTGGATGTGTTTTAGTCCAACAACTTGCAAACATCTCACAGGGAAAAGTACCCCAAGCGTTGGAGGTAACACCAGATGGGAGAGTTTTTGGCAGCAATACCGAACTTTGCAGCTGGTGCTTAGACCTGCACACCACCCAAGAGAGATACATCTCCTTCCCGCTTGATTCACATCTGCAACACAGCTGACATGGAAGGCATTCTACAGCATCTCAAGACTACGTCTTGGCCACTCCGACTTGGCATATTTCCTTTTGCTGGTGATTCGCAACAGCTGTTTTCCCGAGCAGGTTTGCCAGCAGAGGATTTAGCTGCAGCCATGTGCCCTTTTGCAAACTTCACACGTGCAGCGACGTTCTTTTGGACTGAAGTGGCTTCCTCTGTACTCCCATGAATTCCATCATTGTTTCATGTTTTACTCATTCTCAACTGAGATCGCACCTTTACAGAATCGCCAAGTGGAACAAGCCGAGCATCTTCCTCCATTTAATGACAATCTGTCCCCAATGAGCATCAATGCTTTTAGACGTACTTTCGAAGTCTTTCCAGCTTCTTTAAAGCCCACACCTGTTATGACAAGCCTTTTCCGTGAGGCATCAGGTAGCTGCTGCTTGAGAAAAGCATGTGGACCTTATAGCGCCAGGAAGCTTTGTCTAGTATCTTCAATCTCACTCTACAATGGCTGGACTTCATTTGAGGGGTTCACATACTTTTATTCCACCCGGCTGTTCACATGGTACACTCAGTATAAACGTTGGAAATACCGGGGTTGGACAAAAGCTTTAAGGTGTTTCCATTATTTTGTCCAACCCCTGTATATCATAATGGGTGTACCCAACTGTCTATTCCTGAGTAAAGATCAGCTCATGCAAGGTTTTGTTTTCCAGTAGCCAAATCTCACACATTAACAGTAGCTTGCATCAAAATACAATGTGAAACATTTGTATTATCTCAGTTGTAGTCATATCTAGTTGACATTTCCAAAATGGCTACCTCTCTTGAAATGCCCGAAAAAGTGTCAACTGACCATAAACATCGCAAGTATCTTGAAAAACAGAGACCACCGAGCCATCAAACACTGGGACGTGAAGCTGGACGAGTTTTGTGACAGGTTACGAAATGAGAACTGAAGGCTTTAGCAGCACAGGCGTCACGGTGCAGGGATGTCGCCCCCTACGCTGGTATTTCAGGTAAGAGGTCAGCTGTCTTTATCAACAGCGAAGAGCGACTTGCGATGTCGGCTCTCCCTCACCGTCAGTTGAGGAGGACTCTTAAGGTACTTTTAAGGTAAGTTCTACCTTACCTTGATAGTCATGTACCTTTCTCACTTCAGTATAAGCTGACATAGGAGACAAATATAAAAAAACTAACAATGTTTTTTTTTTAAACATCTATTTCCATCTTTAAGTTTTTCTGGAACTGTTTCAACTGCCACATAAGTTTGTCTTGACGTACGTTGAGGATGGCTTTAGTTATATGTATTGAAATGAAATGCATCATACAGCTATCGTTCTGCTCTGTTTTGAAGCTAAAAAGATCAAAGCCTAATTGAAAGAAAGAGGACTTCGTTTTTGTCTTTTAGTCTCACATATTTACAGAATTTTCAATACTCGACCAACAGCCAGTGTACGGTCATTAAAAAAGCTTGACCAGTAAACAAGATCACTGTCTATAAAGCAGCAACACCTCATATTTCAGAGCAATGTTTCTCAGAGAACAAGACAGCCATGATTCAGGTGCATGTTTTTCCATAGCCCAGAGTTCTTTACTAACAAAATATCACCGTAATTCACAGAGTATTGCTATTTTTTCACACGCTCTGAACCCTTTCTGTAATATGTGACTTTTTTTTTGTTCAGGCAAACAAGCATTTGGTGGCAAAATATTGAGCCCTACCTCAACAAACAGTCTCAGGTGAAGCACGGAACCCAAGGAAAAGCGGGGCAGTAGCAAAACTGCTGGTCCTGGAGTACACAGGGGCGAAAACATCACTTCAGTGTCAATAAAAGGCCTGTAATTTCATTGGTGACAAGAACTCAATGCTGGATCCTGTTTTCAAACCTTGCTCAGAAGTAATGCGTGTGCATTTTTTCAGATGGTACATGGAATTCACTGACCTTTCTATGGTGTAATACAAAATGTCCAACATATTTTTTCCCCTTAAAATCTAGTGGGTGTGGCTTATATTCAAGTGTGGAAGTCCAGAAATGAGGGCGACTTTGCCATTCTCACTATTTCCATGTTGTAGAAGAATTCATCGCACAGAGGGAGATCATTCAATCGGAACGAAGAATGAGGGCAGCAAATGGACACATAGCTACTCTGTAGCGCCACCTATTAATATTTTACTAGTGTTACCACCGAAATCATTTATTCTTTAATGGAAAAATAGATACATCAGGGTAAACTGGCTCAAGAAAAGTGTAGTCTGAGCCAAAACAATGGCGCTGAAGCTGCTCTGCTGGGAGAAAAACCTACAGTATATTTTTGTTGATCCCCACGCAGTTTATTGAAAGGTTCCGTCACTACATAATCCCTCTTGCTAATGTGACCAGATCGTCTACGTTTTAATAGTTAATGGCGCAACCAAAAGACAAACCATGAGGTCCCCACATGACCTCCGCGATGTTGCAGACTGATATTCACAAATCACCGGAGAAGCCGCACCTCCACCCCCCCTTCTTTCCCACCTCGTGCAAGCTTTCTGCTCATTGGCTCATCTGAAGTGGAAAATTAAATCTTCATTAACAATCTTAATTAGACTTCGATCTCCGCATAGCAACTCGACAGGGAATCCATATATTGCAACTCGTAGACCCGCAGCAGAAGTCGGGCCGGTCACGGTGGGGGAGGCTCAGGGGGGTAATTAGCAAAATGGGAACTGGAGGGTGAATTACAGCGGAGGTATTTACACCTTGGTGACGGGTGGAGGAGGCGGAGAGTGAAAGTGACACGTGTGTTGGTGGAGGTCATTGTGAATTCTGCCATGTAGGCAGACTTGTAGTAGAGAGGTGCGAGTCAGAGATCATGGTGGAATTTGCACTTCTCTTGTTTTGTTTTGTTTTTTTATGACGACGGTTTTTTTCTGATGCACATAATCC
The DNA here is from genome assembly GCF_027744825.2 of Synchiropus splendidus. Lineage (NCBI taxonomy): Eukaryota > Metazoa > Chordata > Actinopteri > Syngnathiformes > Callionymidae > Synchiropus > Synchiropus splendidus. The sequence continues at coordinate 14,458,779 of NC_071346.1, read as the reverse complement.
CTTATGGTATCACATCTCTGATACCGGGTTGTTGAAAGAGTCAGAGATAAGCAGGGTGCTGCCACTCTGAGCTCTACATCCTTACAAGCACGTTTGCTGAATTGAATCAGGACTGCTTCCTCTTTCTTTTCATCTGGCTTCTACCTTTCCCAACAACACAACCAGACCACCCAATAAATTGGATCAAAACACTGTTTTGTTTATTTTTTACAACCACCAGAGGCACATTTGTAGTCAAGGTTAATGTATATACTGTAGTGATTCCCACCAAGCCACCTAGGATCTGGAAAAAAAGAAGACACAGTGTGAGTCAGGTTGTCAGGGAGCAGCTCTGCAATACATTTTTGCCGTCAAACACTGGTGATGATATGAGATTCACAAAGTCACCGCCTCAAACTCGAGTGATTCATGTCCCGGATCTCAATAAATGTTTTATTTGTTACCTGTTAAATGGTTTAAATACTCTATGACATTCACTCTGTGATGTTAATGTAGGGGTTGCCAGCAAGTCAAGAGGGACTTGGATTTTTTTGGTTACACTTTACAAGGTCTCATCTATAATACATTACAACTGCATTCAGAAGAAGTCAGGCTGCATTTATAAGGCTTTGTATCAGATGTGAATATTAATAATCATGTCTGACAACTGTCTGACAAAGGTTTCATTCAGAAGTAAAAGGTGCAGAATTTGAAAGAATGGTGTTCTTGTGTGTGGCTAAGTTAAAGGTTAGGGTTATGATCCAGGGCTTCAGAACTAGGCTAAATCCACAACTTATATCTTATAAACCTTGTCCTAAGATACCAAACATCACTTTATGAATGTACTTTTTGTACTGCATTGTAGGATTACACTCTGGTAGATGGATGGAACTTGCCTTTAGGATCACGCTCAGTCGTAGGGATTCACAGTGCCCAAAGTTGGTCAAAACAAGGTCCTCACCAACAACATTCAATGCCAGTATTTCATTCCAAATAAGAGATTCATAAGTGTTTTGCGATGTTATTGAAAATAGTAGCTCCTTCCACAACCCATCCTCACTCTTATGGTGTAATATATTGATGTTGGGAAAGCGTAGTTTTACATCCTCTGATGACCAATGATGGTCTCATGAGGCTTCATGAAACAGTGTCCTAAATTCCAGAGCCCACTAGATGTTGGTGTTTGTTTAAAATTGATGTGAGGTTTCGTTGAAATTGTCATTTAAATCCAGAACAGAGCAGAGAGTGCCATCTAGTGGGCTCTGAAATTAAGGACACTGTTTCATGAAGCCTCATCAGCCCATCACTGCTGACGACAAAGGCGAGAAATGTGCATCTATTGAAAACCTAAGGTAAGGTAGCTTAGGTTTGGGCCTGCTGACTTCGCAGCCTGATGGTAGCAGATTGAAGAGGCTGTGTGAGGGGTCAATGTGTCAACATGCAACGCTGAAGGCTGCGTTCGTCATCACGATAGGACGCCAAAGTGCACTTTACTAGCGTCAATATATTAGACCTTGGGAGTGAGGATGTGTTGCAGCCCACCAAAGGAAGAGGGCCATGGCACTAGAAAGTAGTCTGCAGCACAAGTCTTTCACTCGTCTCTTTGGTGGGATTTTCATGTACAACCGCTTTTCATGTTCATAGCATCGGATGTTAAGAATTCACAAAAACAAATGTTGAGAGCAGCCCTGCCCCTCCCTCCACTTTTTAGCATCAAGTAGTGATGGTGATACTTGAGGCTTTCCATGCTTTCCTTGTGTTATAAGGAGGAGCTTCATGTGTGCTGTGAGGATGACGGTGAGGAAGAGGAAGAGCAGGAGGGCACTCTCATGCGCATCCTCCGCATTGCCAGGCAGGAACAACATACTCATCGATCGCATTACGCAGAGTTTCCTTCTCAATTGTCCCCTCAGACTCTCAGCCATTCCTCTGCTCTCCAGTATTTACAGCAAGCGGAACCCCCCTCCTCCTCCTCCTCCTCCTCCTCCAGTGAGTGGGGATGACAAAAGTGGAATCACTTTAGAGGCAGACATCCTCTTTTCCTCCGACAACTCGATTGCGACATCATTAAATGAGGCCAAGGCCTTTCAGCGATTCTTCTATGCTGTGCCGTGTTGTATTGATGTGAGTGGGGATATTCTGGCAGTCTATAGCCACCAAGCTTTCAGGGGTGGTCGGTCCATTCGTACTTGCGACTGAGGCAGGTGCTTCTTTAAGAATTGTCAACAAATTATTCTGAGTGAAACTAAACAAAACTGTATTAATGACATTGTGCAAAAATGAATGTAACGTAAGCTTCACACTATCTGCGGGACACAATTCAATTTGGTGCCCTGTCTTTTGCTCTCTGTATCAGCGAACAGGCCAGACAGAGCCAGACACAAGTCTGTTGATGGACGGCCGCATATCCGACGTCGGACTAACCACTGAGGCACTTGACACCCGCTCTTTGATCTTTTCCATTGACTCCATATATCACTCACCACCATAGCTTTCAAAGCCTGAAGGGAATAAAAGATGGAATTGCATACAGTTTAATAAATAAAACAACTTCCATGACTAAAGGAACGTATTGGCTCTCAACATGAGCACAGCATTCCCACACACTCTCACTCATGTGCTCTACACAGCACTGTATGTTTTAAGCTCATTGGTATTCCTGATATCTCATTTTGTCAGTATAGACAAATGAAAGTTGCTGTATTTTAGTATTTTATGTTTTATAAAGATGTCCTTCAGCTCAAAAATCCAAATGAATTACAGTCCCTACTGACTGCATTATTGTCGACTCCTTCTATGACGTAGAACCGTGGCCAGTCTAAAAGCAAGCTCCTTGTAGCTCAGCTCTCACAAAGGAAAATATGCCTTTTATCTACGTAACTTCAAACCGCAGCTACCAAACGTTTTATTTACAAATGCTCATGCAGTTCAACAGGGAGATCACATGCACCTACAGCATCTGTAACGCAGTCACCATTGACTCCAAGTCCCTCTGATCATGACATTAAGACATCAACACTCTCATATCCTCTGTGTCTTCAAAGACACATGAAAGGATCCTCGGGCTGCAGGTTGTCATTGTCGCCATTATCCTCCAGCAGACACCTCAAAGCCTCCTTCTGCTCCTCATCCATCATGGCGTGGAAGGTGGGCGACCTCAACTCACCTCGGAAGAGAGCTGGGCTTTCATGAATGCACGGTTCCTGCACGGATCTCAGCTGATCCTGATGAGCATAAGAGAATAATAGCTATTGCAGGTGTCGGATTTTGGTGATAATAAAGTTTAGGAAATGCCAAAAGTGGATTGCTTCAGGACTTTCCGTGGCCCTAGGTTCAAGCCTAATATGGAGCACCATCTTATTCATCAAATTTACTAAATAAAAAAAAAAGGAAAAAATGCAATTGACACAAACTGTTGAGAAAATTTGGAAAAAATAAAAAAAATAAAAAAAATTAAATATATATATATATATATATATATATATATATATATATATATATATATATATATATATATATATATATATATAATAAAAACATGACTAAATATCATAAAATAAAAATAATATAGTAGTTATAACTACAAAGAAGACAGAAGTGAAGTATAAATAAAAGTATTGCCATTTCAAAACTGCTTCAACAGGTGCTTTAATGAACAGTTTTTACTGTTGGGGGCGCCATCACTGCAGCTGTCAAGTCATTTCAGTGACACACTACTGTCACCATACGTGGCTCGTGTATTAAAACTGAGCGTCTCGTGGCCCTCACAGCCCAAAGGTGTAAAAACTTTTAGTGGCCCTCAAAGAGCCGCTATGGTTTGGAATCACTGGTATAAATGATCATACAGTCAATACATGTGACAGCAAAAGGGTAAAAATTTACCTCCTGACATGACTGCATAAATATGATTCTGATTCTGATTCTGATTCTAACTTTCTTGCTGCTAGTTCTGTGAATCGCAGTGTCTTGCAGGCGTCTTCACTTGTGTTCTCCCAAGGGACTTGCTCAGTAATGTACACAGACAGGTGAATGGGGCCAGAACACCAAGTCTGGTCTAAGAAGAAGAATCAGTAGCTGTCCAATTTCACCAAGCAACTTCAAATCTAGGGCTCGGTTGTCCAGCTTCTGGCTTGGAAGGGGGATTATCTGGCACACATTACGCTGGGGAGAAGTCCACATTGCAGACACCTGAGCTAGAGCCTCCCTCTCAGTCAGGTCCTGTTGATGTTTTCCAAGTGTTGTATTGTACCCTTTTAGTTAAGGCACTTGGTCTTTGAACTCGCGATCGAAATGCTCCCAAGATGTCGAGTATTAACAGTGTCCAAGTGCCTTTTGAAATTGCAGAGAGGAACCATCAGTAGTTTGTGCCGGAATATTAGCCACGGCCACTCAATTTAAGAAGGAAAATAGATCTTGTTTATACATGAGTTGCATTGGTCTAGCAGCGAGTGCAGTGGTGCTGTCTGCACTGTAGAAAGGTCAGTGGTGCACCTCGCTTAAAAATGCATGAGGGTTACTTCTAAACTGGTTTTGAAAACAAGGTCAAGCATCGAGACTCATGACACGAATTCTGCAATGTTCTGAACTTGAATCATGAGCTCCTCACGTCTTTTATTGACATTAAAGAGCTCATAATGTGCTGTTTTCGCAGTTCCAACACCACAGCCGGTCTCTGCTGCTTCTCGTCTCTGGTCCTCCAGGAAATCTGCTCTGCTGGTGGAGCTCCGGACACACGGGGGAAAACAAGGTAAATAAGACGCCAGTGATTTCATGGGTTTGACAAGGCTCAGTATGTTGGCAACATGACACTCTTTACCCTGTAAAAATATCTATATTAGCCACATGGTCGTATAAGCCACAGGGTTCAGACCATAAGGAAAAGAAGCTTATAGTCTGGAAACTGCAGCGTGTGTCCCAGAAATAATTACCAACCATTGAACTGCTTTGGACTTTTATAGATGACAATAGTTATGTGGACAAAACAAGGCCTTCCATAGCAAAAAGAAAGCACTGTAACAAGACCAAATGAACAATTTCTGAATGCCATGTCTCTATGAAGGCCCTGGACACGAGAGAGACATCTGACCCGGTGAACCTTGGTGTCAAAGTCTCTGCTCAGCATTTAAGCCTGTGATGTGATGGCAGCAGCCTATGCATATTTGACAACAGGCATAAGCAGCAAATGGAAGAAAAAGCTTCAAAGCAGGAAAAAAAAGATTCTCAACCTAATATATTTCAACTTGAACTCTAGAAACTGATGCCATAATGTAAAAAATTATTCACAATATATCTCCATATGTGCTTATTTTTGGATAAGAAATTGATTATAAATACACGCTGAGGTGCGTGTGACCCCCCATGGTTTGTAGAACTCGGTATTTCAGCATGTTGCTGGACAGCACTTACAAATTTCACTTATCTAATGGAAAATGTTATAACAATGGGATACAGGAGACCCACATGCTAACAGGGAGAGATCGACATTAAAGATCGAAAACACCAATTTAATAAATCCAACACACGGTCATCCAAATGAAAGTAGTTCAAAATAGCCAGAATCTGATTCAGAACAGAATTTATTTTTCATGGTCAGTGGGGTCCCACCAACTAGGGAAGTGAGATGGAGCCACAGACCACAGAAAACTCAACCACTACCAGCAAAACAAACTAGTCCAAAAACGGAAACACAGCATCAGGGGGACGGGCTCAACTCAGACACTCTGCAAAAAGAAATGAGAGAACAGTCAAAGCCAAAGGAAGTCCACAAGACATGAGATCCAGGCAGAGCGAGAAGTCACACCAGGACACAGTAACCAAACTACATGTCGCCAGTCGGCATCCAACCGGCGTTTAAGTGGAATGTGCAGAAGAAGGCCAGAACAGGAAGCAGTTCGTGTTGAGTCATTTGCTCATATTTGCATGCGCAATAAAACCAAGTATTTCGAACTTTCTAAATAGATTAATTGAAGTGAAATAAACTTCACATGGAATTCCCAACAAATCGCCACATACCGTATCCTCCTTGGCCAAAGAGATCCAAGGTGTCTCTGATGCTCATTCAATTTATTTACAAAAGATAACAAAAATTGGGGGTGGTGCCGCCTCACCCCAACAATCTCTTGAGTAAACCCAACGCTGCATTCATATTTGGTCAAACTCTTAACTGTTGTTTACGACTCCATCTCGTAGAGAGGCTTGCTTGTTTACAAAAATTTGGAGTTCAGCTTCAAAAAACAAAATCACTTTTTTCATTTTCAGACCATATGAACCAGCCCTATATAAGCTGAATTTTCATAAAGCAACAGCATTGAATCATCATCATCGTCATGATTCAAGGAAGGAAATACATTTTCCTCCACCATTCATTCTGAAAGACGACCTTTAGGGAGCTAGCAACCCATCTCAGCTGGAGTTAAGGATATTCAAGACAATCGTCCCCATCACATGTCACTATTATTGGAACTGTCATGCTGCTAAATGAGAGATGTTGTGTCTTAAAGTGACTTTGCCTGTGTGTTCAGAGGCAGCTGGTGAGCCATGAACATGTGAAGAGGACACATTCTACTGAATACAGTTAGCACAAGAGAGTAGCCTAGTAGTCAAACCAAGACAGAAGAAAATATTACTCTTATTCTACAGACAGAAAACCGTGCAAGAATGGCACCAGAATAGCAAAAGGGACATTTGAAATGCCACAAATGTCGGGCCGTGTGGAGGCATCGGGGCCAGCATTACACAAAGATGAGGCGATGATATAAAACCACTGCTTGGATTTCATGAATATATCAACATTGGTCTCAATGATTCCATGGGGCCATCGTTTCGGGAAAGACTGGCTTTCAGCAGAGACACACTCTGACTTTATGAGAGTTCTCACCCATGGACTTGGAAAACCGTGTCGGCCACCTTAAAAATGGATGAGGCTGAAATGAGATTTTGCATGAATCCAAAATAAACTGAAGGCAGGATTGAAAAGCCTCCATGGCCCCTGCTTGCACCTGATTTCTTCACTGGCACACTTTGCCATCTAGGCCAGATATTTTACCCTTCACAGTCAGTGCAGAAGTTACCACCAAATAACCAGCTAATATTCAGCAAGGTCTGGCAACCCCAGCTGATGACAGGTTGCCATATCAATAGACACACCACAAATTTTCTGTCTCAGGTTGGAATGTCGGTTTGCTTTTCAAGGGGTCCACACTCCATAACTGGATCCAAAACGGAAGGCTGATGCTTCAGTTGTGCGCAGAGAGAGAATGAGAGCTGTGGCGTTTGCCTTTGCCAGGGCGACTATTAGAAGTGTAGACTGACAACCTCTGTTTACTCTGTCATTCATATGAGTTCTGGCCCATAAAAGCATCTACTGATGGGTAGATGAGGTGTCATGACACAGTAATGCAAGGTTGATGAAACAGTGTCCTGATTTTCAGAGGCCACTAGATGGCACTGTTTTGCTGTAATTAAAATAGTTAGAACGCTTTTAAAATGATAATATAAAAACATGAAGGCCTGTGAAACATTTTGACATAGCTAAATTGAAGACTCAACTCAAAAGTTGGTAGTAGGTTAAAAAAAATAAATAAATAAATAAAAATAAAAAGCAAGCAACCACAGTCAACATCGGGACTGATGGTAGTGTAGGTGTCATGCCCCCTCCTGTGCTTTTATTTTGTATGGACACTTCCCCGTTTCCTGTGTGTGCTTTGTCTTGACAGATCGGGCACGAGTGGCAGCTGCACCTCATTTCCCCTAATTTTCCACAGCTTCTTAAGGAGTAGCTGGATGACAGTGCAGCGCCAGGTCGTGCCCGATCTGTCAAGACAAAGCACACACAGGAAACGGGGAAGTGTCCATACAAAATAAAAGCACAACAGGAGGGGACATGACAGTAGGGGCACATTATGTATGGTATATCATGGTATTTTCATTTTACAGTAACATGTTTTCCCCATTATGTCTTTATTAATTTTAGAATATTATACTACTACTACACAAATAATGATCTACACTACAATAATTCGCCCACCTCTGAAGAGTACCACCGACAGTCGTCTGCGTTACAGTGGAATTGTTTTCTGAAAATGGATCCTAGTCCTAGTACAGTAGGTATTTAAGGATACAACCGAGAGGCGCTCCACAAGACAGAGGTTCTGCAAGTGGTGTAGAGTTCCTAATGTGTACAAAAAAAAGAGTTGCACCGTCTGAATGTGACAGGAAAATACTGTGGTCTATAGCAGCAAACCCCACCGCCAAGTTGAGAGGAACATTTCCAGAGTGAAGTTTCTCATTAAGAAGCTTTAGAGACCTTCAGTAGCGAAGGCTGTGGACTGCTCTATTGAAGCAGGGCGTAATAATGGAGCCATTTGAGGGAGAAAACGAAAGCTCCGCCAAGTTGTATGGAAACCAACGGCATCACGAATGAATTCGTCTGACCTTAACAACAAGAAAAGACCAGACCTATGGTCAGACGTTTACCATGCTTTTAACTGAGAGGCCACAAGATCACACCCAGCTCAGAGTGTTTATATGCGCAACCTCTAACCTACTGCTCTATGTCTTTGGCAGCGGGTCAGTGCTAGTCTGGTGAGAACCACAGCAGGCCTCGACACCATCTTCATTGTATCAATACATTGGTCTATACTATAGTACTGTTATATCTGGCTTTAGATATAATGCCTATGTGATGCACACACCACTCCAGGAGGAACGAAGAAAGTCAGAGAATGAAGTCTTTAAGCACAGTCATTCACAAAGGCTGGCCTACACAACTGATCCAGCTGCAACCTACTGTCAGGCCTTTCCTTCCCCGACAGAGATGAAGCGACGGTGGACGATGAGATCATCACGAAAGGTCAGAAAACAATCATTCCCAAATATCTGCACTGTGAGAACATAACCCTTGTTCTAACTGTGGAAGGTACTCGGCACAGAGACTGTAACTTCCAATTCTGGCCTTCCGACAGATTACGTCCCAGAAACGCTGTGGTGAGTTCAATATTAGCTCCCTTACAAATACGCCATATATATATATATGGCACTGTAAACATGTGGGTTTTCACCCAAGAGATTTGATAATCCTGTACCTCACAGTGCACATAGTGAACATCGACTGAATATTGTTCTCTTCCTGAGGTGAATTCTGTAAAAGCAACAATGCACACTGAAGTAGCCCAGATATTCCATGTGCTACTTTTTGCGACGAGCAGTTCACTGCACATTTTCTCGAGTATTATCTGTAAGTGGAGTTTTCTCCAGCTCCAGCTCCAATGTCATTATCCACCCTATCGGAAGCATCAGTCCCACTGTGTGGGCTCCTTTTGTCGGGGCGCTGATCTGATGAGATGAGATTCATGTTGGAGGGAGAACCCGTCAGTGGAGGATGCTAATCCTTCTGATGAGCTCCAGTGTTTGTCTCTTAAGAGGAGCTTGTCTGCTGCTCTCCAGAGTGGCCCTCTCTTCATGTAACCAACGCAAACTCTCTTTTTGTGTCCACATTTCCCCGATGGCCTCAAACCAAAGGTCTATTTAAGGAAGGCGGATATCAAGAACTGTTCTCAGACGTCATGACAACAAATGGAATAATTTGCACCTCCATCTTACTGCTGCTGTCCCTGTTCATGCCAGCGTATATATCTCCAGGAAACCACACGTACGTGGTGAGTCAGCCAGGCTGTTGGTGGGAGTCTTGATCATACTGCTGTGTTCTAGTTTTCTAACACGTCGATATGGAACATGTTCCACTCGCAACTCAACCTGCGCTTGAAAGATATGAACTGTGAGCTCACATGAAAGCCATGTTTACTTTCCAATGGCAAACTCATATATACAGAACATGGAGCAGGATCCACAGTTAATCTGCAAGATCAAAGGACCGTTCCCTCAGGTGAGAGAACAGTTGAGACTGACACTACTCTCCACCTCCACAGCAAGATCACAGATCAGAAAATGCCAGTCTTGTGACACCACATACCCTTCTTGAGGGCAAACAAAATATTTCACAGATGTTCTTTAACAAGCGTCATATGATGTGATGGTGTTGGGAAACATGGCAGAGTCTGCACTTGTTTTAAACTGCTGTTATATTGAAGCATGAATGGAATGTGTTGACTTTAGCTGTTCCTCTTATTATAATAATCCCTAAATCCCTTTTATTTTTTTTTATTATTATGATTATTTTATATATTTTTGTATTTGTTTATATTCTTTATTATTGCACAATGTACCGAAGCACTTTCCTAGTAGGTGAGATCCTCACTGACATTGGCAATAAAGATTTTTCTAATTCAGATTCTGAACAACAATGTTATAAAACCAGACTATGCCTGTTATTCCCTTAGAATCTCATCAGAATGTGAGGGAAAACTGCGCCTACTTTATCGCAACACGCAACACGTCTGAGGTGTGGGTCTTCCGGTAAACTCCTTTCTACATGTCAAATCGGGGATATTTACATATCACTTACACTTAAACTGACATAAATTGCAAAAATAATCCCCAACAACTCACCCAAAATTCGAGCTCCTGGACATTCTACTGTGCACCCCATGTCAAATACAGTATTCCTGATCATCACTGGCCATGGATTTCAGTTGCTCTAGGAGTCAATATCTAACGTTCCAATCTCCATAGCCCATCGGCAAGATCAAAGACCTGTCAGCGGCTGTCAGTACTGTAGACCGACACCAGGATGAAATTACAGTCAGCCAAAGGCGTGGTGAGAAAGTGCAGACGTTATTCTGAAGTAGAAGATCCTCACAGTCACTTGTAGACCGAGGAAGGAAAAGGACGACCCAAAGAATGCCATTCCCACTGTCAAACATGGACATGGAAAATATGTTCTGTGGAGTAGGGGACGGCCCCGCAGTAGCATCAGTATTTCAGTTCGTCCTTGCATGATGTAAACCTAAGTGTTTCCCCAAATGGTGGTTGATGGTGAGATGTTTGCAGCCCAGTTAATGACCTCATTAAACCGCAACAGGAGGCAAAATGACAACAAGCATGTGGCTAGTTACGGCTGACAAGCTCGCGCGCTCGTAACTACACGGAATGTCAGTGGTCTGGAATTCTATTTCAAATGCCTTGCATTCTGTTTAGATGGCAAGACACTTGTCATGCGAGGGGGGGTGCCAAGGCTTCATCCTTCAGTTTCCCTGCCGCTCTTGCCTCACTGCACCAGCGGTTCAGTGCGAAGCTGCACGCCACCGTCGAGAGGAGCAATTGAATACATCGAGACATTCAGACCAGCTGAGACCAGCCATCATAAGAGAGCTCCGTTTTCTTTTTTTTTTTTTTAATGATGCAGAAGTGTGTGCCTTTTTTCTTTGCACCATTTGTTGCTCATACAAATAAGGTGGACAGAATGAACCCTGTTCATAATTTCTATCACTGTATTACTGTACTGTACAAGAAACACCACAGTTTATGAAGGTATGTGTTTTGGATTCAGGATAGTTAAGGGGTTGTCCTCCCAACCCTTGAAGGTTCATTTGTGACACGTGAACTATTATGGGACATGATCTAAAATCATGTACTGTAATTGCTATCTTATAAGATCGGCTCCTTGAATATGAATCAGTAATAGTGTGATGTCTCGCTCTCTTTGTAAGCGAGGAACCATCTGTCAATCCTATTGAAGCACTGCATTAAGAGCACCAGGGAGTCTTTGGTTTGTGTCTGCTGCCCTCTACTGGCAGTCAAGTTCACCAGCCTCGGTCGCCAGAGCCACTGCGGTCGAGTTGCAAATCCCCTCGGACGCTTGTACGCGAGACACCGATGTTATCCCACTAATCGAGAATTATTTGTCCACTGCATCAGTTTCACTCAATCAGCTAAAGGATTACTTTTTTTTTTTTTTTTAGGCGGATGGTTGTACATTTTCAGTAGATTAATCTGAGATTAGGTCACCAGATTTATCGGTATATAAGCTTCTACAAGAGTGACATATTTGAAATCCTGCGAAAGAAGATAATCCTGGACATCAATATGAAACTGTCTGGATACATCAACAAGTGATGTTTGCATGAAAGGGCTAATAAGATTATTCTGTGTCTGTTTATTGGCTCCACAATGCGTCTGTGCCACGGCTCAGAGCAATTTCCCAAAAAATCTCAAGAGCGGTACTGTACCAACATTTGGTTGTTTTGGGTTAAGGAACAAGCCAATATGATAAATAATCATAAAAGAAAGGCAGTTGAACTCATCCATTACTGTCGAGCCCTTCCTCTAAAACAGTATTTTTGAGGCTGAAAAATGTTCAAGTAGGCATTTTCGATTTCGATTCGTAACATACAATCCTGTGTTCTGGTGTGTCCATGCCGCAATGCTGTCAGACTTGCAGGTTTCTGCTCACCTGATCCAAATAATAATCAGCACAGCTGCAGGTCATCTGTCACCAACTCAATACTTTGAAGTCAGTGCCGAGTGACACGACTCACTGGATCATTGTGGAGACTATCTTTGTGTGTGATTCACCAAGCATCGGCTTTACTTCAACTGCCACTGTTGTTGCCAGGATCTTGTCTTTACCTCCGGCAAAGAGGTTATGTTTAAGTCAATATCTTGTCTGTTGCCTTTAACTGGATACGTTTTGAGAAGACTTAAGCTTCAGGAAATGTAGACGCTGAGACAAGGAATAGACTAATATTTTGGTGGATCTAAATTGCCACCTGGATTCATAAGAAAAAACAACTTTCATCCTCTCCATATACTGACTTGTAGTGATGGGTTAATGAGGCTTCATGAAACAGTGTCCTTATTTTCAGAGCCCATTAGATGGCAGTCTTGGGTTAAAAATTGATGTGTGGTTTCATCGCATCGGTTGTTTAAATCCAAAGATTTTAGAGCAGAGCGCCTCCTACTGGCTCTGAAAATAAGGACACTGTTTCATGAAGCCTCATCTAAACTGTATCTATAAATATACATATAGAAGATATTGGCTGGAAAATCCGAATACAGAATTTGAAAAATACTTCTCTCCACATTTTCTCAACATTTTCCGCGTCTAACTGTTGATTATGAAACATGACAATAGTGACTCAAATTTGTTGCTTAATTTTCATGTTCAAGTTTGTACATTTTTGCATCACAGAAGAAACAACTGGTTGTATGAAAACACAAAACAGACAAAACGTTGCGGGATTGCGCGGAATTTGGGGAAGCTATTTTTCCTCGAGTTACCAGGATGAGCTTCACTTAAAAAGGTTTGCATCTGGCATCAGAGGCTCTTGTCTGATTCCTCGCCAACACACAATGTAACTTTCATGCGGCTCCACTGTAAATCTGACAGCAACACAGTTCCATTTATTGAAAAAAAAAATTACTATCGACATCATTTCTTCCATTTCCAAGGCTCTGTAAGTACTTCAACTCCTGATGCCCGGTCTCTGTCATCAGTCCACCTGCTGATGCAAGGGCGGGAAAATATAGACGGCAGCTGGCCGCCTGACAGAAGCCGAGAGATGGACCGTCTGAGCCATCAAAGAAGCAGGGAGCACAAAAGAGGAAAATGGTAATGGCCGCTGAGAGTGTTAATGAAGAGATGGCACTGATGAATCAGGGTGGCTGAGCTCCATAATTACTGCTGTGATCAATCTTTGGACAAGCTACACTAAAGTGTTTCTTCTGGAAGTGGGAATACTTAAGGATCCTTGTGTGCATTCCAGATGGTCCCCTAAAAAATGAGAGGCCATTTACTTTTAACTCCGTAATTAGCATATATTTATTCACAAGCTCCCGCTCTCCCAGGTCACTATGGACCTGCTCTCACACACACACACACACACACACACACACACACACACACACACACACACACACACACACACACACGCTCCTGAGATACTGCCATGTGTAACCGAAGTGCTGGATGGAGCAGTGGGTGACATCATGTGGTGCACTTGAAGACTGCAGGCCCTCCATGACCTGGAGGTGCAACATAAAATGAAACAAGTCATGAGCACTCACTAAAATCCTCAGCTTTCCTACAGCTCTCTAATGACATATGACACAAATACAAAAAAACAAAGTGCAACACAGACTACAAAAATCCGTCCTGGTTCCAGCTGATCAAAATATCAGTCATCAAAGCATCTACAGGAGCATCAACAAATCTGCTTGTTAATGAAAACAAAACTGACTCGCGTGTCTCTGTAAGACATTTGCTGTTGTGTTTCAACATGGCGAACCCATGTGACATCAGACGTCCGGCTGATGAGACACGGATTTTAGTGTGTTGTCACTGTTAAAAACTGTTATGAGGTTTCAGAGAAAGAAAGAATGTCATCTAGTGGGCTCTGAAAATAAGGGCGATGTTTCATGAACTTCCTGAAAATGTCAGAAAAATGTATTTAACACAGATAAACGTCTTGATGGAGGAACTAGTTTCGATGACCCGTACCATTTTACGAAGTGATTCAGATTCAGAACAATGCATGATGAAATGATCGGCATCTACAAAGTCAATTCAGATCGGTGTCAAGCCTTTGTGAGGTCGTATCCAGTCGGCAAACCATTAGAATGCATGTAAAATGTATCAAAAGAAAGTACCACAGGAGAAATGCTGAACTGTGGCATGACCGCTGGATGCTAATCGTGGCAGTGAACATGCTTGCTTGTTCTTCTAAACAAAAGACGAAAAGTGTCATTCGAAATAGGTGAAGCAAGTTTAAACAACAAGGACAAGTGGCAACCCTCAGTGTTTCCCTCCGATGCAGGATTATTTTACCCAGAAAGTTTGCCTCAAATGGCTTTTGAAACCGACTGCAAATGTCCCCAGTTTTCCAATGTAAGCAGACAAAAAACGATGACACCAAAATAGCACAGTGAAGCCATCAAAAACAGCAGTGTGGACGCTGCAATACTTGTCATTAAAAGACGCACAGTTCAACCATCTGCATTACTTTGTATAAATGACTAAACAGTTTTAAATTACATTTGCATTACTGCTCAGTGTTGCTCTCTCCAGCCTGAGTCGTCATTTCGACAAGGACTTGGTTGGAATAAAAAAAACCTTTGTATACATGAACTTACACTTCTTCCCCCCAAAAAACCCTCATTCATCATGAATACTATTTCATCCAAAGTGTGTGTTGGTTGATGTTGCTGTCAATGACACTTTATTTAACTAGCTGGTCAAGTTTATTTTATCCATTTATCCGTTGTTGGTGATGCAGCAAGAGTCACGGTGAGGTCAAGAGTTGAGATGACAGGCATACAGTCCAACGTTGAGGGTGTTGGAAGACACAACACCACTGGACGAAGGAATGCTCTCTCCACGACCTCAGCTGGATGAAAGCAATAACAATATCTAATTTAAGAACTTTTCTCAATCCTCAGCATTTCCTGCTTACTTGCACACAGCAACCATAAGCAACTGAGCTTCACATCACAGGAGACTTGGACAAACCTCTTCTCTTCCACATAAAAAAACCCTCCAAATCATAAAAGAGAAGCCATGTTGCCTTTATAAATGGATGAGCCCTGAGGACGAATCATCAGGACTTTCCATCAGCACTTCTTTAGTCCTGCACTTAGCCATTAATGTTTCCTTTGCTCACAGAGAACAGTGTAGCGCTAGATTGCCAAAATATGTGCTGATGGTATTAATGCTGTCCTGGGTATAAACCATTTCGGTGTTTGATATCACCACTGCTTCCTCCCTCAGCAGCCATACCCAAGTTCTTATTTACAAGAACACAGCTGGTGAGAGATTTTCAGATGCACACTTTGGGGAAGGACAAAAAAAAAAGGGAGGGTTTTGAGGATTTTTCATACATGCCTTGCCAGCAGTGCTTGCTAGGGAAAGTTGGAAACTTGGTAGAAGTATTATATAAACAATATGGGTGGACAATTTAAAGCCCTTTCTGCAAGAAAGGGAATTGATCACCCCTTGCGAGCTGGAGATACATATCCAACAGGTGTTCCATCTTTCATTGGCACCATGGCCTCAATAATGTCACCAACAAATGGCACTCAGAACTAACCAAACCATTATTTCATCCAGAGAAAGCATGGATGCAATGTGGTCCCAGGGGTGTTTGCCGACATATGGTTGGGAAGCAAGCGACAGTAACAACGTACAGTGGTACCTCGGTTCTCGACCACAATCCCTTCCAGACGGCCGTTCGAGAAGTGAATTGTTCGAAATCTGAATCGATTTTTCCCATTACAATGAATGGAAAAAGAAAGAATGCGTTCCAAGCCTTAAAATAGTCTTTTGTAGGAGTGAATGTAGAGTGTCTGCTGCAGGTGCGCTGTTCCTCTATGTGTGTGGCCGCTGCATGTGGGAGGGGTTGCCGAGTGAGTGACGTCTCTCCAGAAGTGAAGAGGTGCCCGGTGCGTGTCCAGCTCTGAATGTGCGCTTCTGTGCAGTTTGGCTGTGACAAAGTCATAAACCAAGTCACGCTCTGTCCCAGACTCACCTCATCCCTGTCCCAGCTCCAGCCCACAACAGGACATCAAACCCTGGAGTGAGCGCTCCAGCCTCGGAGGTGTGGAGAGAGAGCACCTCCCCTGTGACACTCTACCACGGTCCAGTGTGGAGACAGGAAAGGTTTTACACCTCAATATGAAGAAGAAACAGTCAGTAAATGTAGCTAACGGGACACGTCTGCATACAGAGGCTGCGTTATACACAATAACAAAGCGCGTCGTGGGTCAGCTGATCGGTCCGCGCACGCTATGTTTTTTCCGGAGTTTTTCGGGGGCGTTCGAGTTCTGGATTTTTGTTTGAAATACGAACCAAAAAAATCTCAAAATTTTTGTTCGAACTCCGATTAGTTAAAAGTTCGGGACATTCGAAAAGGTACCACTGTGCATTTAGTGTGATAGCGGCATCATGTCATTGACTCTGGGCTTACATTATGGACCAGTGCTGAGCCAGCATTAAATGAAAGAGCTTGAAGCAAAGAATATAAAAAAAATAACCAGCTATTCAGAGAAACTGCTTTCTGTTATGAGTCAAGACGCAGAGTGGGACTCAAGTGCAGTGGTGAAAGAGTCACAGGAGGCTGGAGCAAGTCAATACAATTATTCAATAACAAGATACAAAAATATCCAACAAAAGGCGTCACCGAACCAGGAGAAATAATCCAAGAAGAGTCAGTTGGAGCAAAGGAGTCCATCTGGCACACGTTGCTGGAGTCCAGGTGTTCTTGTACAAATGTGATCAGAGGATGAACAGGAAGGAGGGAGACACAAAACAGGGATCAAGGGACAAAATAAAAGCGGATCATGACACTTTCAAGATTTGTATACCATCGCTTGAGCAGAAAATAGGCTGCAGTAGGCTTCCTTAAAAGGCATGATCCTCCCTTTTCATCGTCAAACTCCCACTCATCACCCGTAGAAAAAATAAAACTCCTGGGGAGAACCATGAATACATACACATTTCCAAATGTGCTTGGGAACCAAGTGTAACATAGCTAAGGAGGCCACACACGATTTTCAAAATCTTCAGCGATATCTGTCAGACCTCACATATGAAGATAAAGTCTGCCGCTCGTCTTCATCTCTGGTGAGCTCCAACTGTCTCACCGATCCAAAAGCACTTCCACCAAGCTAGAGAACGCACATGAACATGACAAACGGAAAGCACAACTTGCAACAAGAAACTGAATTGGACAGTGTTTTTTTTTCCTTAAACAGAAAAATATAGTTATGTG
Source organism: Synchiropus splendidus (assembly GCF_027744825.2). Taxonomy (NCBI): domain Eukaryota; kingdom Metazoa; phylum Chordata; class Actinopteri; order Syngnathiformes; family Callionymidae; genus Synchiropus; species Synchiropus splendidus. Next base: position 14,441,140 of record NC_071346.1, on the reverse strand, counting down.
CGCCTTTAAAACTCCAACTCCATTTTTGCTTAGATTCTATTTCAGATTGCAATGAGGCAATAAATAGAATCATTTTTATACCATAACCTGGGTCACTGAGGTGTACAGAACGTAGAATGCAAGCAACATTGTACAAAACACTCTTTACTGAAGAGCGACCAAGGTCACCTTACAGACACAACTTAATAGCTTTTGCAATGGCACGACCACTGGGAACCGTCTGAAACGCCCAGTCTGAGCAAAACTGCACCTGCCGCTGTCGCCAGAAATGACCACTTCAGCTCTCCTCTGTCAAATCCTAAGGTCTGCACTCGACATTAGCAGAAGGACATTCGTCACTTAGCGAACCCTCTGAGGACGACTCCTCCTCTGTTTGTTTGTCGGCGGCAGGTTATTGAAAAGTAATTTGATTTGCACCCTCTGATTGATTGGCGACTTAAAGTTCAACTTGAGCGCCTGCTACAGACTGTTAAGAGGCCCAACTTTTTGAAAGTGTCTTACTTCTGCCCAGTCAACGAATGATTCTGCCTTTGATGCTCTGCAGCATGGTGAAGTCTGTGTTGCATATAAATGCTTCAGTTAATAATTAACAAGAAGAGACGATTTAGAACTCTTGGGAAGCGAATCACATTTTTTTTTCTCGCTTCAGAGATTATTAAAATGTCCCTGCAATGGTATTGACTGAGTCTTTGCAACTTATGTTAAGATGTTACTTTTTTTTTTGTAGACCTATTTGCTCCCTCTCAGCGATCAGGCTTTGCCAAAAACCAAGCTCTAATAGATAAATTATCCAGAAGTAAAGCCTTTTGAAATGAAGAAACTCAGAGCCTGTGGACTGATAGTGGAAGTTCTGTTCCCCCCAGATGGTTAGACATGTTTAAAGTGGTAGCTCAGCTTCACCAAAGAAGTTGCTGAGCATACATAGTATTAAAAAAAGGCAGAACTGGCAGTCTACCTATAGTAAAGCCTGCTGGAGGGTTTAGCACATATGACATGGAGCGTGCAGAAAGTGGCATGAAGTGTTGCAAATTACATTCCTTTGTCCTTCAAAGTAAGCCAAACTGCATTGAAAAAAATGCGTATAAAAACACCAGAGTTTGGAAAAACCTCTCAAATATTGTTAAAAATGTTAAAAACGGCTAAAGTGACTTCCACCTCAAAACTTTGACACGAGGCCATCAAAGTTTGGTTGGTTGTTTAAAAGTTGGCTAAAAAACAAATGCAAAACCAAATAAATGCACTCCAAAATGTGAAGTCAGAAAGAATAATAAGCTGAGGCAAAGATTGTAAGATATTTGTCTGGTAATTCCCCAAACTAGAATAAAATCCTGCACGAAAAAGAGATTGTAACAATATTATTATGATCTAAAATAAATACATTGTGATGGATTTGTCCCATATTCCCAAATCCTCTCTTTTAATACATTTTCTGTAATTTGTTTCCGTCAAAATAGCCGAGAGTCAGTCGCGAAAACGGATTATCTCCAGGATTTTCGACTGAGCACGATTGCGCTTCGGTCGAGGTTCTTTTGGTGGTGTGCCTCAGGATTTTTTCAATAAGTGTGCTGTGGCTTTAAAAATGGTTGGAAAACATTGTCATATATAAACTACTCATTACTATGTGTATACGATGAACCATTATTTAGTGTTAGAGTCTTATTGATACTTGACCCTGGAATGGTCACTGAAAGATTTAACTGATACTGGTTGGTGTGAAGTTCTCACACTGCAGGGACATTTTGAATCAGGTCAATAAACTTCTTTTTTGGCATCTGGTGCCAAAAAAGCAGATGAAGAATGGTAGCTTCTTCAGCCATTCCACTCCTATGTTGTGCTGGGTGAGCGCTGTGCAGTGGGTCAAATTTCACTGTCTGCTTCCCAGTCACCGAACTTGCCAAACTAACCTAAATGGCTCCATCTCAAACACTTTGCATCTGTTTCTATTTGCTCATGTGATCTCAGTAAATCACCTGCAGCCCATGGTTCAGCACCCCAAATAAAAATCCAGATTTCAAAGGTAAATTAGTAAAAAAAGTGCATTGTAGAGTACACAACCCTCCCTCTTTTTCATAAGACTGCTTTAACTAATAAACATCTTCCCTGCCAAGGGGTTTCCGAGAAGAAATGACGTCTCTGATGTACAAGATGTCATCGTCTGGTTTATTTTGATGCATTTGTTTGAAGCAAAGACAAATCTTTGCTGCTACTTCTTAGTGAGTGTTGACAATTTCTTTGCTGAAATTGCTTTTTCATGGAGCTTATGAAAGAATCGGTCAAACAACTGTGTGTGATATTTACTCTACACGCTCTGTGGAAACAAAGTCAATACTCATTCTGCCCCGCTGCATCTATGCAGAACAAGCTAACAAGATAAGTAATACTCCGCATTGTTATTCCACTCATGTTCCCTCACTGTTCTCTGGTTTGTGTATGAAAAATAACAAGCCTCATCATGCAGTATTATGCTGACCTAGGGAGTTCAGGCGTATTAAACCGCTGAGTGTGCCAGACTTAAACCAAGACAGCATTTGCTCATCACATAAACGTCTTTGCAACGCTATGTTTTTGAGTTAAGTCAGTCAAGATCAATTTATACAAGACCCTCAGAGGTTAACTCCATTGTAAAACAGAGATTAGTTAATGTACCTTTTAGCTTCTCTCATTATTTTTTATGATATTGGTGTTAAAGAGTGTCATGTTGAACGGTTGTATTTTACAAGCTTGCGAGCTCAGTTCCGTTTTTAAAAAAGGTTCAAAAGGCGAAGACAGAACAAAAGGCACAGCAGGCTCAGAAGAACATGTTCTAGCCAACAGTCAGATCGCCCTATTCTATATGTTTACTACCAACCTTCAAGCTAAAGGACAATGTAGTACACTGCTAAAATTGCCATGTAGCAAAATTTTACGTTGCTCCTGACAAGTGTTAACATTTCAGGGTGCCCGTGACGACCCCCTGCCCCTGGAGAAATTCTGCTTGTGAGCAGAGTTCACGTGGGCCAAGGGACCAAGCCCTGGCCATCAATCCATTTTATGTGCCCCGCATAGATAGTTACACAGTTAAAATATTATATATATATATATATATATATATATATTATACACACACATATATATAATATTTTTTTTACAAAGCAAATTAATTTGTGGATGTTCTAAACAACAATATTTATTGCAGAAACTTCCAAAAAATATTGATGCAGAATATAACTTTGCCTGAAAATTCATACTTGTGCGACGGGCCTGCTTGAAAAGACATTGGTTATAATGGTGTCTGATCGTCTGAAGCACTGTTTGTCAAGCGTGGCATTTCCACCACCAGTCCACAACTGAAAACAAAAAAATAATTTTTAATGTCCTACTGATTTCAATTTTAAAGCCTCGGGGTTCTTGAGCTGCGAGACGCAATATCAGAAAGTCCATTGCAAAATATGAAATTGCATTGGAATTAATGATGCATTAATAAATAGTAGCAAAAGAACATGACAAAGAAAATTGAGGGATATATTAGAAGGAAAATATGTCAAGCAAATGCAGTAAATTCAAGATGACCATTGTGAAGAGCCAACGATTATAAAGGTGGAGAACACCATCTAGTGGGCTCCGAAAATTAAATCCTGCTTCATGAATCTTCATCAGTCCATCACTACAGAATTGTTGAAAAGGCTGGCTGAGTTGGGGGGTTTAGGATTTGCTTCTGGTGACCTTAAATCTGACATTAAATACATAAAGTGTATTTCATCTTTGTAAACGGAATGCACTCGCACAACACCTGAATCTTCTGCAGCCTTCAATTGAAATATCCATTTATGGAGACCCTCAGGAGTCCAAAATCACTCACTGATCAGGCGTCACCGCAGGACTTTATTCAGTCCCTCATTTACTTGGTCCATCTGTTCCTGGTGCTGCTGTCTCACCCAGCAAGTGTGGGTGGGGTGGATGAGGAGATGCTTGAAAAACTACTGATCCAGTATTCCAAAGGAGAATAATTCTTGGAGATTTGAATCCATTTCAGCGCTGCCCACGCATGACTAGAGGGAAAACTGGTTCTGACTACATGTTTAGCATGTTTGTTTTGTGTGGGTTTCTTCGGTTTCATGCTTGATACTTACATGCAGTTAAATTCACTGGTCACTGGGTAAGTAGTGGTTCCTAGTGTCACAAGAATATCCTGACCATACACCCACTGAGATTGCATTGTGAGATCCACTGGTTGCAACACTATTTTATTTGCACTTAGTAGTATATATTATGTCTTTATTTTTATGTGTGGATACACTGTAAATGCAGTTTAGATGGTTCTTTTTATTTGCGCTTAGTAGTATATATTATGTCTTTATTTTTATAAGTGGATACGCTATAAATACAGTTTAGATGGTTCTTTTTATTTGCGCTTAGTAGTATATATTATGTCTTTATTTTTATGTGGATACACTGTAAAAACAGTTTAGATGGTTCTTTATATTTGCGCTTAGTAGTATATATTATGTCTTTATTTTTATGTGGATACACTGTAAATACAGTTTAGATGGTTCTTTATATTTGCGCTTAGTAGTATATATTATGTCTTTATTTTTATGTGTGGATACACTGTAAATACAGTTTAGATGGTTCTTTTTATTTGCGCTTAGTAGTATATATTATGTCTTTATTTTTATGTGGATACACTGTAAAAACAGTTGAGATGGTTCTTTATATTTGCGCTTAGTAGTATATATTATGTCTTTATTTTTATGTGGATACACTGTAAAAACAGTTTAGATGGTTCTTTATATTTGCGCTTAGTAGTATATATTATGTCTTTATTTTTATGTGTGGATACACTGTAAATACAGTTTAGATGGTTCTTTTTATTTGTGCTTAGTAGTATATATTATGTCTTTATTTTTATGTGTGGATACGCTGTAAATACAGTTTCGATGGTTCTTTTTATTTGCGCTTTGTAGTATATGCTATTAGGTCTTTATTTTTATTTTTATCTTGCATGTTTGTTGAGTAACATTCCATGCAACCCACTCTCTCTGTTTCTTCATTGCTCTTCTATTTTGAGCAGGAGTTGTGGTTGTAATGAAAAGCAATTTCCCTCCAGATAAATAAAGTGATTCTGATTCTGATCACAACAACTACATTTTTAAATGAAGGGGAAATCATGAATACAAATTTTGAATCTCTAGCTCATTCTTTGCCAAGTGTGGCTGGCCACTAAACAACCTGAAATCTCAAACTCTGAGTGGAAAATGCACAACTTGGATAGCGGACAGGCTGAGTAAATTAAAACCAAGTGAGTGGCTGGATATACTCACTTCCAAAAATCTGATTTTGATCTCAGGAAAGACTAAGTGTATGAGCTGAGCTACACAAGGTGAGGTTTCATGGGACACAAAACAGCCACCAACTTCAAGAGCCCATCACAATCTTAACCACATTGGTATGTCACACTCTAAAAAGATCGCAGGAACATAACAGGAATGTAACCCTGCATGAGAAGCAACGTTGAAGGATGTACTCTCACACGGATCAATACATCCAGTTTGACTCACAACAAGCGATGAAGCTTCACGAAACAGTGTCGTAATTTCCCGAGGCCACTATATGGCACACTTCTGTTAAAATTAATGTGAGGTCAGTGTCATGATTCGCTTTTATTTTTGTATCACTTCCATTTTTGTCTTCTTCCTCTTCCCTCTATTGTTGGAGCTGCCACTCCTCTGGTCTTCTCCTTTCATTAAGGCATTTGGGTCCCGCTCTGCTCGAATCATTCCAGTTAAATTGAATTGGTTCTTTAAATCCATAGAGTGTGCTATCTAGTGGGCTCTGAAAATAAGGCCGCTGTTTCATAAAGCCTCATGAGACCATCAGTACTCACAACCCATTTAGATATGGAGCAGAAACACATCAAAGACGCCGTTGAAAAATGTAGGTTGCAAACTGCACAGCAACTAAAGATAACAATAGAGTCAGGGGAGAGAAAGTCCAGTCATGCTACGATACCTCTGTAATTGAGAAACTTCCCAAATAAGACACTATGAAAAGCAATTTTGTAGGAAAGGGGCTGAAATTCTAAAATATTTTTTCACACCTCTCAGATCCTCAGCAAGAGGGTTGTTATGCGTATATATTGAATGAGATATGAAAAAGTGTGTAAATAATTATTGAATTACAAATAGATTTTCTGGGCTTCAAAAACAAAAAATACTGGGACAATTTTGGAGAAATATGTTCCATTCTCGGTGAGAAATGTGTCACAGATCCACAGGGGTTACAGTCACACATCACTTCCCAAAGCGATTGTTAAATGGTTCATATGGGATTGACGCCGCTGACATTTAGTCAAGTGTGTCATTCTCCCTCCCAGTCTGGTTCGGTGTCAAATCCAGTCTGTAATGAGACGTCTAAGACCTGAAAGAAGGCTGTGAAAGGACAGTGCAGCCCTTTAGGCATCAAGTCTAATCAATAGTCTGTTCTGCGATTCGCACTGTGACATTAACAGATCAGTGGAGCTGTGAAATAGAAAATCAGCAAGCGGATTGTGCACTGGTGAGTGCCTCCATTTGAAAACGGTCCACTGGTGTTAGTGACCACTACTCATGGCCTGTGTGTGTGTGTGTTTAATCAGAGCAAAAAATAAATAAATAAGTGCTGCCCTGTCTAGGCCCAACAAAAATTCCAGTAATTTCTATTGTGCCTTAAGTCATATTGATGTGCATGGTTGGCAAGACGTTCTGCAGACATGGCAACGAGAACTTGGCTACGGATCAGATAAATGTAGGTAATATGGAGGCATTGTAAAAAAAAAATGTCTGCATGCAACCGGACTAGACTGGTGCCATTTAAACATTTCTCTTTGCAGAATAGATCCAATGAAACACATGTTTACTCCCCCGTCCATGATGCATTTGGAAGGATATGAGCGTGTTGGATAAAATAAGATCTCGTAGTTCCTAGTTAGTTTTGTTTGCAGTTATACAGATGCAGTCGCCCTATTGTCTGTATCTGTAGGGAAGCCAGAGGCCTTTGCAGAGTTCCCCGAGTGCTTTTCTAGTTCACACTGAGGCCTGTATATACGGAAGAGGATTAGGGCCAGTGAAGAAAAAAATAATAATAATTGGCAGAATTCTGACTGTTTTCTACTTTAAAGTGATAAGTGACTTAAAGCGACTTTTTTGTCAGAATTCTTCTGACTTTTTTTCTCAGAATTCTGACTTTTTTCTCAGAATTCTTCTGATTTTTTTCTCAGAATTCTGACTTCTGACTTTAATCTCAGAATTGTCACTTTCAAGCGAGAATTCTGACTTCTGAGATTAAAGTCAAAATTCTCACTTTAAAGTCAGAATTCTGAGAAAAAAGTCCATTTTTTTTCTTCCCTGGCCCTAATCCTCTTCCGTATGTATAGGACAGATGACGATATATTTAGTCTTGTTTTCAATTTGTTCACTGCAACCCACCATAACAGTTATCCACAAATGATTCAACTCAAACTATATTTCATATACTTGTTTACTTTAATTTAAACCATTAAAAAGCCCGACTATTGCAGTACAAATCATTCATGAGGTTTTACCTAACAATAAGATGCATAGAGTAAAATGATGTGCATCCTGAACATTCCTCCCTCCCATATGAGTGTTTACCTGCTTTTGAACATGGAGGTTTTGTGCTACAGAAAATCCAGCCATTACTTCTGCAGTGTGCACAACATGAAATATGAGGAAACAAACGTATACTGTAGTTATCATTTCAGAATAGATTTTCACGGTTAATATATAAGGCAAATATTTTAAAAGATGAGCTGATCAGCTGAAATGGAATTGCTAAACAAGCTGCGTCTTATACGACAAACATGCTCATTTCTCCTTCCTTCACTGCATGTGCTTCACTCAGAGGCTGCTGCGTGTTTGAATATGCCTGCAGTCCATGATGAATGAAGCCCCCCGGTGTTTCTGCACCACTTTTCATTCGACCCATGAAATATGAAACTGTCTCAAACGGGAGTGCTGTTAGCGGTGTTCTACCAGATGAGGGCAGTGTATGACAGGCCTGGATGAGCGTCTGCGCGTCATGCTGAATTATTACAGTGTCATAAAGATGTGTGAGAGAGCAGACGGCAACCATCTATCATTTCTGCTTATTCACAGTCTCATTCTTCCCCTTCATCAGCGCTGTCTCGCTGAGACGACAGAGCACGTCTGCGGCCTGTGTGTCACTCCTGTGAAGTGATGTCTTACCACTTGTGCAACTTCTTTTCCAACAGACTCATAAGATGCTGTATTATTGTAGAAGGATGGCCAAGCATGTATGACAGCAGAGGCAAGTAATTAAAGCGGTATTAAAAGTTGCTCCTCTATGATTGATGAATCAATAATGCCAGGTCTTCTAAAGTTTTTAATCCCTGATGCCCTCAGATGGAAGACGTCTTCTCAAAACATGGAGCTGAAAATTCTTTTACTGCAGCAGTGCCCACTTCGATAAAAGTTGGATAAATCGGCATAATGCAGTCCAAATCTACTTGTTACACTGCATTCAAATACAGTGGTACCTCAGTTCTCGACCACAATCCGTTCCAGACGGCCGTTCGAGAAGCGAATTGTTCGAAATCCAAATTGATTTTTCCCATTACAATGAATGTAAAGAAATAGGCTTAAAATAGTCTTTTGTAGGAGTGAATGTAGAGTGTCTGCTGCAGGTGCGCTGTTCCTCTATGTGTGTGGCCGCTGCATGTGGGAGGGGTTGCCGAGTGAGTGACGTCTCTCCAGAAGTGAAGAGGTGCCCGGTGCGTGTCCAGCTCTGAATGTGCGCTTCTGTGCAGTTTGGCTGTGACAAAGTCATAAACCAAGTAACTTAGCTCTGTCCCAGACTCTCCTCATCCCTGTCCCAGCTCCAGCCCACAACAGGACATCAAACCCTGGAGTGAGCGCTCCAGCCTCGGAGGTGTGGAGAGCGAGCACCTCCCCTGTGACACTCTACCACGGTCCAGTGCGGAGACAGGAAAGGTTTTACACCTCAATATGAAGACAAAACAGTCAGTAAATGGAGCTAACGGGACACATCTGCATACAGAGGCTGCGTTATACACAATAACAAAGAGCATTGTGGGTCAGCTGATCGGTCTGCGCACGTTATGTTTTTTCCTGCTTTTTTCGGGGGCGTTCGAGTTCTGGATTTTCGTTCGAAATCCGAAGCAAAAAAATCTAGAAATTTTTGTTCGAATTCCGAGACGTTCGAAAACTGAGGCACTACTGTACTCCTTTAAATTGATTCTTATCGTATCGATCCAATCATTATCTGTTTAGTCAAAGCCAGTTTCGTTTTTTTGAGAATAGAGTGAAAATCCCTCCACAGTAATCTAGGTCTGCCCCAGGGCTTCCAACCAGCTGGACATGTACGGACAACCTCAGCAGGGTGTACAAGGGGCATCACAGATTTTGCATTTGGAAATGACATTCCAAAAAAATAATTCAACTCAAAAACCAGAAGAACTGCTAGTTGGACACAGTAGAACAGTTGTATTCTTATTAACTTAAAAGTGTACAAGAGTCTCAGCCTTGTGGAACTGTGGGTAGTTAAAAGGGCACCAAAATTCCTCCTGAAAGATCACTGTTTACCTGTGATAATACAATACAAAGAATCAGAAAATGTATTACTGCAAGACATTGACATAACTGACCCTTTACAATCATTAACAACAGGGATGTGCAGACTCTTTGGGAGACAAGGGTGCAAAAATGCACACCTCGTGAAAATTATTCATGTTGTTGGAGCGTCGCAAAAAGAAAATGATAGAAATAAATCAACCTTCATGTGTCTATGGTGACAAAATGTTTGCGTGGGTGCGTCAGAGAACTATTCTCACTTCTTTGTTTTATAATTAAGGATTTAAGAATGAAGGGGATAAATGGGCCTCTGAAAAAAAGGTACCGCTCTCATACAGGGAAAAGGGACTGTGCTTTCTGTTCCTGTACTTTCTTAATGATTTACAGTAGCAAGATAAAAAAAAAAATAATAATAATAATAATAATTAAAAAGAAAAAAAAAGTCTGCATGTGCTGCTCCCCTCAGATATACTGGTTTCTAGTCTTGTCCTTCGCAGTCGATCCCAATGAAAACCTGAGCATCTTGTACTCTTACTACTTCTAACTCTGCTTCCTGTCTCAGTGTCAGAGCTACTGTGTCTTAACAATAGATCATGGCATGTCTCACTCCATGTCCTGTAGAGATTCCCTTTCACTTGCCAGTCATAGTTTCAGAGCCCACTAGATGACGGTCTTGATGTTCTCAATTAAATAGTTGTTCAATTGTAAAGATCTTCGATCAGAGTGCCATCTAGTGGGCTCTGAAAATAAGGACTCTGTTTTGTGAAGCCTCAGCTTGCCATTACTGGTCACAGATCACACCTGACAGTTGTCTCCACCAGTTACATCCAGTCTACTCCCATCACTTTCCTTGGTCTGAGTCCATTACTCTGGCAATACATATACTGTATGAGAACGTAGTGTGTGCCTTTGACATGAAAACATGAAAAGAAAAAAAAAAACACTTGAAGGTAAATACTTCTATGTGTTGTTGGCCATTCAAGGCTTTGGCCCGTTTGCATTGCATTCTGTAACTGCCTCCCTGGACAATTAGTTTTTCACATTTTTCTGTCTTCCATGCTCATAAGTCTCATCCTTTCGCTTGGTGTTTTCCACATCACTCACTCCTCTCATTTCTCCTCTCCATGCTGAATATCCCCACTCAACGTCTAAGGTCATTCAAATCCACGGTCAACTGTTAGCCAGCCAACCAGAGCGGCTCCATGCCTAGTTTTCCCTTCTTGAGGACTAGAATTCCGTGACCCAGATGCTCTTTGTTTACTGCTGCACTCCGTTTCAGTCACAAGAGAAAGAGGCCTGGTTTGCCCTCTTCATCCTCCGATGGTATTTTCATCTGACTGCATTATCTAAATCTATCTTTCACTTTTAATGAGGAAAAACTTCCTCTTATTGGAATCGCTTTTCACCATCAGAGTAGATGAAGCCTTTGTTTCCAGATAGATCTCAGGCGCGCCAGGGGCCAAAAGCTGTTAACATGAGCTCGCAAATGCACAGCCTTGTCAGTATTTTTGGAAGTTATTTTGCCTTACTTCACCTTATGCTTGAACTTGAAAACTTGTTTGACCTTAGATGACACCAAGGTCAGCTTGTTTCTGCTGGACCTGTGAAGAATGAGCAAATATGTTATGGTCGCACAAGACAAGAAAAATCAGCTTATCTGAGGCATTTATTAAAATGTGAACTTAACTGAATTCTGTAAAATAATCTGATTCTCAAGGCCTTTTAAAGCCCTTGAGTATAAAACAAATTCTGTATTTAATGATCATCATCATAAACCCTGAGCAAGACAGATGTCGAACTACAGTAACCCATTCATTTCACATCAAACTTCTAAGCACAAACTGAGGCTTGTTTTCCCGCCGTACCCAAGATGTATCTTGGTCAACCACTTCCTACACTCCCTTGGATTTGGCTTTTCTTGGTTACTCTGGTTGCACGGTGAGCTTCTGCTGCTGCTGCTTGCGTGATCGCTGTTGAGGCTTCCAGGTGAGTGCGAGAGGCTAACCAGTGATAACTCACTGTTTCAGTGGATTTGAGCTTGTCAAAACCACATAACATTGGGTTGTCTACTTTAAATTCCATTTTAAACCTTGTTCCATCATTAAGTCTTGCATGTATATAACTTCACTTAAGTTTGGAGTTGCCCATGGCTGCACTGATCTCAGTTTCAAAGCCCACGAGACGGCAGACTGCGCTCTATAATCTTTGGCTTTGACCCACTACATAAGGAAATCTCACGTCACTTTTTTCACACTGACAGCACCTAAGCTCTGGCAATAAGAACACTGCTTCATGAAGCTCCATCAGCTTCAGAGGCCCACCACAACTTTGTAGAGAAGCCACACAGGCCTATATTAAAGTTGATATTTTAAAATCATCCATCTATCAGCAGATTCATACATACTATATCTGAGCCAAAGCATATCTTCCTCTTCAAAACATTCCAGTCAGCATTTTACCTACATTAAAGCAGTAATTCATGAAGCGTTGAGGAGACACATTTTTTATCGTAGGAGCCTGCTCCATGAAGCTTCGGACTCTAGTAACTAGTGATGGGCTGATGTAGTATGGTGAAACAGTGTAGACTATTCAGAGCCCACTAGATGTCACTCTCTACTCCAAAGTCTTTGGATATGAACAACCATTTTAATGAAACCACACATCATTTTTAAACCGAGAGTGAGAGCCGAGTGAGAGCTCTGAAAATGAGGTCACTGTTTCATGAAGCCTCATCAGCCCATCACTGTTTCTAACTAGTGATGGTTTGATGAGCTTTCATGAAACAGCGCTCTTGTTTGGTGTCCATCGCCATCACTGACTGAAGTTCTAAATGATGCGCAGCTCAACAAGTCTTTAAAACCAGTGGTGTCATATTTTCTCTTTGCTGTATTATGCAATTCCTAAATTTGGGAAGTTGAATGGACATTTTATCGGCCATTGGATGCGGTGCCTCCTACAAGCTGTTGCCTGCAACAGCAACTGATTGGAAAACCAACATCACACACCGACAGCTCACTCATCTCCAATGAGCCCATATATCATGATTTGGACTCCAGAATGTGTAAGAAAGGGTTAAACAAATTCGGACTAATGTGGGCTGCGTCCATGAAAAGAAGTTGAATTGGGTTGCATAAGCATTGACATTGACAAGTAGGAGCCATTCACATGAGTGGGTGAATCATAAATCACTGTTACTTACAGCTCTGGCTTTCACCCTGCACACAGATCCCAAAAATCCAATCATGTGTGCAGATGTCCAAACTCTGAAATGTGAAAGAGAAAAAATAATAAAGCGAGCAAATTTTCATTGTTCCCTAAAATATTGTTGAAAAGAGGCTGAAACGTTCTTCTGATTTAAACTCCAGAGCCATTGCATGTGTTAACCAAGGTGTGATCAGCCTTTGTTGTTTGTGGGTTATTTATTTTATAACAGCACTTTATTTCGAAGCACTTCCCTAGTTGGTGGGAACCCCTCTGACCAGGGCAATAAATTCTATTCTATCTCTAATAATCAGCAGGTATGACCTTTCTACGTACAAAAATTGTCTCCGACTTATAACACTTTATTTGAATTGTATTTAGTCCCATGAAACAATTTGTGTTCAGCAGACACGAGTAGGTTTGTTTTAAGCCAGTAGTGACTGTGTGCTCTGACATGTTTCTATCTGGACCAGCATTGACTTCGATCGGTCCATTAGCACGGACTTTTGCTCCCAGAGTACTGACTGCTGCAGATATGGGGAACACAACCAGTCAGCTTCGCACGATAGAGCAGCGCTAAGATAGAGTGAGTGAATCAGCTTTACTCCGTTTTATCTGCTGCAAACTTTGTGAGAGCACATTTGGAATCAAATCAGTTATTCTCTCTCCCTGTCCACTCGCCCCCATTTTTTAAAACGTATCTTTCTCCCTCTTTGCCCAACACTTGCTTTCCATGCCCCTCCTTCATTTATCAGACCCAGGCATTGTGCAGCCTGAGGGCCACATGCAGCCCTTTAACTGTCTTTCTGGTCTGCATAAATTATTCCTGTTCCGGGTAGCAGGGAGCGCTTCAGCCTATCCCAGCAGTCACTGGGCGATAGGCAGGAATACACCCTGGTCTGGTCACCAGTACATCACAGGGCACATGCACCATTCACACACACCTCGGGACAATTTTAGAGGGTCCAATTAACCTAGTGAGCATGCCTTTGGGCTGTGGGAGGAAACCGGTGTACCCAGAGAAGACCCACGTGCACACAGCAGCAGATGTGGTCTTGACGAAAACTCCAAAGCTCCGCATGGGCGCTGCCAAGACAAGACCTAATGCAGTCGAATCAGACCAAGACCTTGAACGCATGTTCTTGAGTTGTGAGTCTGAGACAAGTATTGTGTACTACAGCCATGCTGACGTTAATGTCGCGAGTCAAGGACGTGGAGTGGTGAAAGTCACAGTGAGGCAGGAGCGAGTCAAAAACAAATATTTTAATAATTAAGCAACAAAATCACAACTGAAAGCGTCACCGAACCGGGAGAAACAAAAGCAAACTCTCAAAGTGCAAACGGAGTAACTAAAACTAGCAGAAGTCCTTAAACATGAGTAAAAAGTCCAAACAGAAAACGTCACCGAACCGGGAGAAACAAACAGACACAAAACTGGAAACAGATTGACAAAAACACAATGAGCCGAGATAGTGACTAAAGAAACCAGGAAACACGCGGAAACAGGAAGAAACAAAACTGTAACTCAGGCACCAGGGTTTAACACAGAGTAATCCAAAATAAGATAGTTAGCGCACAGAACGAGAGACCGAAACAAGTAGAGCCAAGAGAACAAGGAGTTACCACAGGGAACAAAGGAGAGCGTCACAGAAACTACAGAAGTCCATCTGGGGGAACAATAGGAGTCGACCACAGGAACTAGAGAAGTCAACTCAAAGGGAACAATGACGGGAACTCATGGAAACAAAGAAGACGATCTGGCACATGTTTCTGGAGTCCAGGTGTTTATGTACTTAGGTGATCAGGGGTTGATTGGCTCCAGCCGTGTGCCAAAGAAACAGGAAGAACGGGGGGAGAAAACAAAACCAAAATAAAAGGCAAAATAAGAGCAGAATCATGACAGTTAACTGAGATAGATTGAAGCTAAAATAAGTCAGATGCACACAGATCCCAAAAATCCAAATCATGTGTGCAGATGTCCAAACTCTGAAATAGCAAATTTTCATTGTTCCCTAAAATATCGTAGAAAAGAGGCTGAGGGTGTGATCAGCCTTTGTTGTTTGTGGGTTATTTTATTTTATTTTACTTTATTTTTTAACAGCACTTTATTTCGAAGCACTTTCCTAGTTGGTGGAACCCCCACTGACCATGGAGACATTATTGGTCCACTTGTATGTACACTTGATTCATTCTCAAAATCTGAATAGAATGTTCTATCCAGTTCTGTTTTCATTCATGAGTAGCTTGTTTGTTTGTATGTGATTGCATTTCTTCCATCTTCTCTCACTGAAATGACTCTAATATATCACTGCAAGATGGAGCAGGCAGTGCCCCTAAATATGGCTCGTCGATCAGCATCAAAAAAAAAAAAAACATATGCTTAAAATTATGATCTACAAATCCAAGGACCGGAAACCTCAGAGATTAGTTTAAATATATATTTCTACATATAACGCGTTCTCTTTTTTTTCTCCCGTCTGTTTCTGTATTAAAACTACAATATAACTATACTATTTTCCAGGTTTTCTCATCTTGCTAAGGGCAGGGCTGTTTTTCTTCGACCGTTCTCCTGTCTTTCTTTCAACATCCACAGTATATGGCCCCTTAGGCTGTGCAATTGGCTACACTACACTTGACTACAAGCCCTAATACTGTACATCTTAAAAAGCCCCCTCTCTCTCTCTGTATATATATATATATATATATATATATATATATATATATATATATATATATATATATATAAATGAGTGTGTCTGTCTGGTTTTAATACATTGAGGCCGGAGCCATTAATGCCATTGTATGTACACTGGATTCATTCACAAAATCTGAATAGAATTTTCAATCCTGTTCTGTTTTCAATAATTTGTTTGAGTTGCAAGTATCTTGTGTGTTTGTATGTGCTTGTGTTCCTTTCATCTTCTCTCACTGAAATGACTCTAATGTATCACTGCAAGACGGAGCAGGCAGTGCCCCTAAATATGGCTCGTCGATCAGCATTAAAACAAAACAAAAAAAAAAAGCAACAAAGCACCATGTGCTTAATGCTATGATCTACACATTCAAGGACCGGAAACCTCAGAGAGCAGTTTAAATATATATTTCTACATATAACATGTTCTCTTTTTTCTCCCTTGTGTTTCTGTATATATATATATATATATATATATATATATATATATATATATATATATATATATAATTTTTTTTCATTTTTTTTAAATTTATTTATTTTATTTTTGAGAGTGTCTCTGTGATTTTAATGTATTGAAAACGTACATTTTGCGTATTCTTTGTGCTGATTTTATTGTACTTTCATTTTCCACACGCTTTATGAACATGTTCATATACAACGTAGTACCACTTAGAATAAAAATAGCGTTTAATAAAAACCAAACCGCTCTCTCTCTCCCTCTCTCTCTCTCCCTCGCCCCCCTCCCCCTCCCCGTCAGTAGCAGCGGAGGCAGCAGCAGCAGCAGCAACATTACCAACGGAGGCACCTGCGAGACCAGCATCAGCGGGAGGAGAAGCCACATCTCTCGGACTTATCGGCCATTTCGGCGGACTGCGCCGGAGTGGAAAGTTCCAGAAGTCGCGGGCGGTTGTCGCTAGAAAGCCATGGCCACGAAGGAGACCACCTCGGCGGGCTCCGGCGGCGGCGTCAGCAGAGAAATCACAGGTGAGTTCGCCGTGTGCCACTTTAGTTGTTCCGAACTGTGCGGTGAGAGTGGCTCTCTTCTCACACATTCTTCATTTCCTGGGAGTTGTGGACGCTCCAGAGGAGCAGAACTCACTTCCCGATAGGTTTGAGTTGAAGGTTTGCAGGGGGTTATGGAGCACTGGGGTCCCGGGCTGCTGTTTCTCTGCTAGAGAAAGGATGCCTCTGATACTCTCTTCAACTCTTCATTCAGCTCGTGGGGGCGATACGGGCTGCCTCTGAAGTCTGAACCTGCGATTATGTGCTGACAAGCGGGCTGAAAAAACACGTCGGAGGTGTGTTTAAATCCCGCTGTTTACCGCTTCGACCCGGTCAAGCTGCTTCTGTCTGCTCCAGTGTCGGCAGTCAGGACACATTAAGCCTTTACCGCACCTGACAGCAGGGAAGGAAAGCGAGGTCGAGTTAGGCGATGGAAAACCAGATTACTGCTGCAACCTGACGCAGACTTTCGACTAACACCCAGTTCAGATGCTACTTATTGGCATGTTCTCGTACCCCACTGTCTTCTTGGGGTCCCTGCTTCAGTTTATGTGGTCGTTTATTGAACTCAATGGTGATCGATGGCACCCAACTTGGTGCTCCATATGATGATGTCAAAGATCAGACACTTTGTTTTGGGACCATGAATGTTGTTTGCAACAGCTTTAAAACACAACAACTCCATGGGGCTTAAAGCAAGAGGACTCCCCAAAACAATAATATCTGGACCTCCAATTGTGGAGAAGATGAGCTGAGGTGCCACTAACAATTTCCTGTTGTTTATTGCTATACAGGCAGTTTTATTCTGGAAATTAAATAATCATTTCACTGCTTCACAATGTGTTTAACATGTGCAATGTTTTTACTGACAGTGGGACGTGTTCAGGGTTCTCCCCATTTTTTTCTCTGATCGGGGAGGTGGGGGATTTTGACCAGGGGAACAAAAAAAGCAAGTGCATTGTACATCCTTCACGGTCCTCCTTAAGGCCCTACCTTAAAAGGCGGAGTCCTACACAGCTGACAGTGAGGGGGCGCTAATATTGGAGTGAATTTTGACAAAAGAAGCTGAACACTCCCCCTATGCCTCCCCCCTAGTTTCCCTGAGCATTGGGACCTCTAAAGTCAAATCAAATTTCTTCTAGAAATTATTCAGATGAAGAAAAGTGTGACTTGTATATTTTACAATATATAATAAACAAAATGTATCTTAAATGTTTTTTCACGCTGGCGGACAAGAAAAAAGCCATAATCGTTACGTTGTGCCTGTGATGCGCCCCGATAATCTTGATAATTCTGCTCCACCACTGATCGAGAAGGCGGTTCTCCTAACAAGAAATTTTGAGTGAAATGGCATCAAACAGGAAAACACATGTATCATATAAGTTGACTTAATTGTCGTGGGTTTTGCTGTTTTGAAATGGAAATAAAGAGAAACATCATAATAAATGACAGGGACACTACTGCACGTCATGTTGGGAGCAATGAATACAAATTACTTTGCAGGTGGACCATTGTGGTGTTACTTTGTTATGCAACAGATTTGGTAAAATGAATTTCCCCCCAAATGCTATGTATAGTCCAGTGCCACATATATGTTTCTTTCTTCTTCATGCTACATCGGAGCGACTTATTGTCAGAAACATATAGTATTCTGTTCCTGCAGTACTTAAAAAACACAATGACTGAAGAGTGATTTCATGGAAAGTTAGCAAAAGTGCTGCTTTGAAGACAGGTCTGACATGAAAAACAGTCCTGAACCATACAAGCACTAGAGAAGGAAGGCCTCTGCCGAGCATGACGCCTTTTTTGATGGTCAACTAGCCACCGTGAGAGCCAAGTGAGAATCTGTTTTCTTCTCAACTTCCCTCAAAATTTCACACGCATCAGCCTGCATCACTTGTGTTTTCTCTCTCTGTCATTTCAACATTTTACTCCAGTGTTTGCTGTAGTCTAATTTTAGGACAGATTTAGGACATTCTTGATTTTGTGTCACTCAAGACTTACGAGTGGCATGCGTAGAGAGCAGCCTTGAAAGAGCTAGTAAAGCTCAAACTGCAATGAAAACATGCACTGAATACGATAGGGACTTACGCAAAACAGTTGTGGTTTTTAGAGTTTCCAATTATTTACTGCAGGAAACATTAGGATACTCTCTGCCACATGTTTAAAATTACCCCCCAAAAATTGAATAACCTGCTGGAATCCTCGCATTGAGGAAATCAGTTTGAGGTGAGGGGCAATTTTTTTATTACAGTTTAGATTGTATTGCCCTTTCAATACTCTTTTGTTTTCTCATTGTAACCTCTTCTTAGTTTACATCTATATCACGTTTAGTCTAAATGACCAAGTTAATGCGTGATTTAACTTGAAATATTGTTTTCTTACCAAAAGGCTGTGGTTTGAATTTACACAAACAGCAACACTGACTTTAAGGCTCCTGCAGAGTTGAACAATGTGCATTAAGTCGGTACTCAGTGTCTACAGGTGCTCACCATCATCAGCTTCTCAGCTCAGAATTCTAGCACAGATCACTGAACGCAAAAGATCAACAGTATTTTAATGGCTTCTTTGTGTGATGACATGTACCTTTGTTCTTTTACAAAGTTTCCTTGAAATTCCAATGCCCCATTGAGTCCATTGTTTGAATTGAATTCGTTAAAAAAAAATGTTTGCATTACAAATCTGGTCACACCAAAGTGTTTAAAGAATAGATGT
The DNA here is from genome assembly GCF_027744825.2 of Synchiropus splendidus. Classification (NCBI taxonomy): domain Eukaryota; kingdom Metazoa; phylum Chordata; class Actinopteri; order Syngnathiformes; family Callionymidae; genus Synchiropus; species Synchiropus splendidus. The sequence continues at coordinate 14,421,940 of NC_071346.1, read as the reverse complement.
AGACATTTCTATTTTTTATAGTTGTCATTTAAATGTCAATATTTTTATGTGTTATGACATTTGTTATTTGACACATCAATGTTTCTATGTTTGTTTTTCCAATTCCAATTTAAGTTGGCAATATATTTTTTTATGCAGCTACTCAATGAGGGGGTGGCTTTGCCCGTCATTAACATACCGTCGTCGAGCCCAGGTTCGCCAGCAAATGTGCTGTGACTACATCAAAGAGAGAGCTGCCAAAACTTCAAATCTGTATCTCTGCTGTTGGTCTCACTCGTGTTGAAGCTCTCAATGTTGTATGTCTCCATGAATTTTGTGAAAGCATTCTAGCAGTGCTCACATTTTTGCAGCAGTTGTACTCGAAAGTGGTCCATATTTCAATTTTATATTTCCACAAATTATTAAAAACAATCAAGTAATCTTCACAGCAACTGGGTTTTGGTGCGAACCACCATCTGAAATAAGAGTCCTCTGGTGACTCTGTTCACCAAGTGATGCGTGGTGACATTGCATTTATAGTAGATGATTCATTCATGGACTACACATTCTTGATACATGAGGTAGTGCTATTTCTCTATTAGTCAGATATTGCAGTTGAGGGATGGATCATATTAAGCACTATTGTCAGCGTATTGTGTCAATAAAAGGGATCTCATTGTTTTTTGTTTTTTTTGTTCTGTGCTAAAGAGTTTTGGATTGTCCTCCTCGTTGCTTACGCATGGAGTCACCAAGCATGAAATGTAAAAGTAGCATTCCTAACACATCCATTGAGGGTGTGAGACAGACAGACTGCCTGACCCCTCTTTGATACGTTCTTTTGGTAGCAGATGCCGATGTCTTTGGGGGGCCTGTGCAGAGGGTGTTAAAAGGTTTAAGCGACCGGGTCTTAACCAGCTTAACGTCAATAACTCTCCGTCTTTGGCTGATCCTTTCTTCCATCCGTGCTTACCCCCACTTCATCGCTTCCGCTTGTCCTCCTACATCCGTTACTGCTCACTGGAGTGTGAATGTTGACTTCATGACTGGCAGTGGAAGGTGAGAATTACCAGAGTGCAGCTGAAATGACTGGGGGATCATGACACAGCACAGCGAGCTGTGCCTCCATCTGGTGGGAGTGTGCGGCAAGATCTACGGATATGGGCTCGCTCATCTGTCCACCAGAGGGATGGTCGTTGCCTCTGAGTTGCTGCTTAAGGTTTTGCTCATAATGGAGAGGCCCCATCCGATGTGGCTCACTGAACTTGATCACCACCACATTGAGGATGTGGCCCCAAAAGTTCACAGCTGAGAAGCTAGTGGTTTGCTTAAAAAAAAAAATGAGGCGGACTGCTTTTATCTTTCATTGTGGCAAAAAATAGCTTGCAAGAAACCAACTCAGTTGTGGACTGTGCAGGTTTCTTCTTATTTTCTTTCCGTCAGCAAGTCTTCTTGGTGACAGTTAAGCCCTGTGGTGCTGTTTCTGAAGAAATAATCCGCCATTGTCTTTCTACTGTAAACTGGCAGATTGACTGGCCACAGTGACAGCGATGACACCATAGCAGCTCATTTCTGCGAGGTCATTTTCCGTCACATTTTCAAGCTCTCATGAATATGTTGGATCACATGGAAACTTCAGCTGAAATCAATCTGCATAACATGTTTCTGCCAGAAGAATTTACAGTGGAAGAGTTTACACACTTCTGGTTTGGTGGGTAAAGCAAATCTTTACGCCCTTTTACTTTGGCATCAATGTACATTAAATGTGTTTACTTCATTGCAAATACATGGAATTTACAAAGAAAAATGTACAATTATGGAACAAATACTCAAAATGTCATCAAAACTTAATTCACTTTGTTTAGCCCACAGGCTCAAATGTGTGCCTTCAATACTGTTTAGGCTCAAATGTGTGTAAGGGCACTTTCACACTGCGGCGTCTGTCTCGAGACAAAGCTCTTGTTCTAGAAGTCTAAGTTCGGAAGTTGCACATTGTCTCAGGAAACTCTCAGCGGGTGGTGAGTTTCTCGCCTAAGGCGACTCAGTGCTAGATGCTGGAAGCTACGTGTACAGCGCAACTCCACACAAACATGATAAATGCCGGGCGGACAACATCTTTCAAAAACAGCAAACTTCCTGAACACTGAGGTGTGCAGCTGGGAGCTGCAGGAAAATTGCACTCGGGAACGGGAGCGCAGCACAGCGGTCCGGGACTCACAATCTGTGCGGATGTGTGATAACGTTAACGCACGTTTTCGTCTTTTTTTTAGGCTGATAAACATATTGACAGACAGATTTGCTTAAATGAATTATGCCGTGCTCTACAGTAACTGTAAGCGTGATGGAGTCATTCAGAATCCAGTACGTTACGCAATAAGCCGTGCACTCTGTAGGGCTGCAGCAAACAATTATTTTGATCGTGGACTATTCACAGACTATCTTAATGATTAGTCAACTGATCATCGCAATCAGTATCGCAATGTACCGTATCATCATTTCTGTATCGTGATACATATCGTATCGCATCACAAGATACCTGCCAATACACAGCCCAACAAAATGTGTTGTGAAAGGTGTCTCCTTTGAAGAGTCTTTGACTTTGAAACGGTCCCGTACTTTAAACATTTTGGGTTGTGGCGGTCGCAGGGCCTCACACATTCCTCCGTCTACAGCAGATAGGTGAGGGTAATGACCGAAAAGATGAGATCGCGGATACAAGCGGCTGAGATGAGCTTCCTCCGCAGGGTGACTGGGAGCACCCTTAGAGATAGGGTGAGGAGTTCGGTCATCCGGGAGGAGCTCGGGGTGGAGCCGCTGCTCCTCCACATCGAGAGGTACCAGCTGAGGTGGCTCGGGCATCTGATCCGGATGCCCCCTGGACTAGCCTCCCTGGGGAGGTGTCCCGGGCATGTCCTACTGGGAGGAGACCCCGGGGAAGACCCAGGACTTGCTGGAGAGATTATGTCTCAGGTCTGGCCTGGGAACGCCTCGGGATCCCCCGGGAAGAGCTGGAGGAGGTTTGTTCGGATCGGGAAGTTTGGGCTTCCTTGCTCCGAATGCTGCCTCCGCGACCCGACCCCGGATAAGCGGCAGAAGAAGAAGAAGAAGCTCATTACCGCTTACTTTTTCAATCATTTCTATCCAATAATCCCAGTGTATTCATGATGAATTATCTGTCTACTACTTACAATTAGCTATACATGTTTAATTTTAGAGATATTCTTTGAAGATATTCTTTGGTTCTTTGTTTTAATAGCTGATCAGTCTTATAATCTCTTGACTAATCTCAGTACCAGGACATCTTTTGGCGCACTGCTAGGCAGCGTCACTGTCAAAATGAAAAATCTTTCTTTTCCTGTGAGGATGGATGCAGTTAGTTTTTCAGTAAACCTCTGTAAGATGGGACCTGGGAAATGGTTGAGCTGGATTTGAAGTGGCACTGTCAAGTCTTGTTTACAACGTTACAACTTTGGTGCGCATCCATTTCTGCTGTTTTGATGATGATGTGGAATGCAGTGCAGCGATGCTCTGCAGCTTTAATGGCCTCATATATCAATCCTTATCTTCCAATATTATGTTTCCATGTCTGTAAAAAGGGAGAGCAACGGTCTCCTGAATAGACTGAACAATTTGGCGCGGCCTCAACTCTAAGCTGCACTTTCACTCCTGTCCGTCTTTTGCTGGTGTGAAGAAATTACCTCCATCAATCATTGTGGCACTGTATGTCTCTGGTGTCAACATTTGTGGAGATAATTCAGACTCTTAACTGGGGTCATCTGGACCTATGTCAGTTAAATACTTTGTTGTCTGTTTCCTTATGATTTTTTTAACCATTAGCTGCGGTTGTCTGACTCACACTTTCACTAGAGACTGCACTTAAATATGTATTAATATTCTTAATGAGTTTTTTACGAGTTCATACAGTTCGTACCATTTTGGTTCTTTTGAAGTGTTGGTGAGCGAAAATGGATTTGCACTTTGCAATGAGTGTTCAACCAAACTATCTAGAGCTTCCTGTTTATATGGTCTGCCTATTATATGACAATTTTATGTTTTTTGAAATAGGTCTGAAATATCATGTCAATGTCAAAAATATCCATTAACGTTGCAACATAACATTAGAACATTTACTTTCTGTGGAAAAGGTGTATAAAAATGTGTTCTCAAGTATGTCCTCTTCTGGCTTTTTCTAAATATTGCGGTATGTATACTTAGCAGACTGGTGACGCCACACATGAAAGATGCCACTATAAATTACTAATTATTAATTCGACTTTTCTGTTTTTTGTTTGAGTTTAAGAGAAAAAATGCTGTAGCTTATTAAACAGTGAAGAAAAGACATGCCGATACTTCCGAAACTTTGCTGGTTTGTCAGTATTCTTTTTCTTCAGGGCCTATTCTCGCTCTTGATGAAAACATAATCGTCCTAATGGACGACCTTTCTAGAGTGTAAAGGTCATGGCCTCTTGACACTTCTCAGCTGGATCTGCCCCAGACTGGCCCCAGGACTCTCTCTTTATCACTGCTTTTGACCTATATGCTAACATTCTTGTGAAAAAGATCAAGGTCTCATTATGAATACTTGGCGGTGTGAATGCTACTTGAACATGACGTGGGTTCTGCTTGTTTCCATCTGTGTCTGAGGAAGGTACGTCTTCTGTTACAGCAGGTGGAACTTTTCCCCTCGCAGTTGCTGTCACACTGCTTGGGGCTGACGATCTTTGGTCTCTGCCTCATTCACGCACATCAACTTCCTCATTATCGCCTTGACTTCTCTGCTTTTTGACTTTCTTTTTCCTCTCTGTAACCTGAAAAAAACGCCTTTTTTCACCTTTTCACACTAGTTTTCTAATTAATTTGTGTTTGGCTGGTGTTTTCATAGCAATATATCTGTTTAAAAAACAAGTTAGTGCGTCATTATGATTATCAGCAACAGCTCACATCAGGAAAATGGAAACTAGCAAGTTGATACAAGGTGAGTTCCCCAAAATGTTCAGTTGGGACCCCAAAGATCTGATATTTTCAAATGTATTTGCTGCTAATAGCTCAACATTGCCAGTGATTATTCCACTGAGGTCTGGTGTCACATGCACGCCACTGTAAAATATTACGCTAGTCTATATTCTGTTATTGAAGGTCATTGATGCGGGTGTAATTGGATTCTTTCTGGATTGATGGGTTTTCAATGTTAATGTTTTTCAAGCATCATCTCTACAAGCATCGTGGATCATTCTTTCATGGCTCGCGCATTTATCCCCTTCTTTTTTCCTGCTGTTCTTTCCCCCCCAGAGAGCATAAGGAAGGTGCTGGACAAGCAGCCTATTAAATTTGTGCGAGCCATCAAACAGGACACAAGAAGCGGAAAAACCGAGGACAGGATTCTGGTGAGTCTCCTCGCTCTCGCGCGTAGAGTACAGTGCTCCTGATCGCAACCTGTTAGACGACAACTTCATTGAGACTGTGTGTAAACCAGTCAATCCTAATTGAAATAAACTGAGAAGACCGCTACGGATTACACATCCGAAGACATTGAACAGACGTGTTGAATGTCAGGCTTACGGCAAATGCAGGATAAGCAGAGCAAAGTGGACACCGGGGCTGTGGCCTACTGACTCTATCCTCTTCACTTTATTAGATGTGGCAGGGTGGCCTTAATGCCGCGGGCCAAAGTTTGGTGTGCCGGCGCGTATGTGCCATGACGGTGTTCAGCATGATTTATTGCATGTTTTCTCTGCCTGCCGAGAATAAGTGTGCGATCATGTGCGACAGAGGGTGTGTGGGCAGCCAAGGCCACCTGTGCGATTCAGTATATTGTCAGTTAGTCAGCCACTGTAGCAACCCATGTCCTTTCTTTCCGTTGCTCTTGAACCAGGATTTTTTTCTCCGCAGAAATCAAAAGCTAATTATCAATGAAAGCATTCTTTTGTCTCTTTTATGCGATACAGCAACTCCCTCCCCCCTTCTATCACGATCATTTCCACCCCTCTATTTTTGTCATCCCGTCTTTGTTTCCTCTGCCCCTCCCTACTTAACTGTCCATCTCAATCATCCTCTTCCCTGTCATCACCACCCACCCCCACTCAACATCACCACCACTGGGACACTCGCCCCCCCGCCCTTGTCTGCCTCTCCCTTGTGCCCTTTCCTCATCCCTCTATCTTTACACAAACCTATAAAAGGATATTGAGCTCCACTTTCCATCAGAAGCAATTCAATTAGTTGGCTGCCTTAAAAGACTTTGGGTTTTAAGAGTCCAAATGGGCCTTGGCTGCTGGAATGCTGCTCCCAACTCTTTTACGGAGTAGTAAAAAGGGTGGACATGACAATTTGTAACGGCTTGTTGTCAAGGTCTACCCTCTAAAAGGGAATGTATTTTCAAAAGAATGCATAAATATGATGGAATGTATGAAGGTGAACAGATGAGTGAGTTTGTAAGTGGGGCATTTATCTCCATTTGTGGACATGAATCATTCTTTTGTGTGTGCAGGAGTCACATATCAGAGGATTTGTTCGCACAATTCTGAGTTATGGACTTAAAATCATTGAGTGGAGGCTATTCAACTGACTACTTTCATCTGTTCTTCACTATAAGTTGACACTTTTATAGAGACAGAGCACCGTTGATATCTGATAAGCTTGTTATATATTTATCAGTGGCTTCCACTGCATCTTGCGTTCCCCCATTTTCCCCCTGTAGAGACTGCTGGTACCCAGCTGTCGGTGTGTTGACTGTACCAGCCATCATGCTGTGACATACACGCACACACTCACAGGGTTGTCTTCCCTCACCCATCTCAGGCAGACGCACAAGGAGCGTGACATCTGAACATCACCCGGGGCAGTGCATTACAGAGCATCGCCTTGCATGTTTGTATCAGTGACAGTGCTCGGACTCATAAGCACACAAATGCACACGGTTGGGCTTCTGCATTGATAGCCGGACAGCAGTGTCAAACATGTTTATTTTATTCCTGCAGATCAGTGCATAACACACACACACACACGGACATACATGTCCTTGAATATCCCAGTTTCATGAAGACAGGAAGATGCAGTATGGAGAAACAAATGATCAGATAGGAGGCAGGTTGCACGTCACTGATCGACTGGTTATATGGATCAGACATGTGAAGAGTAGGTTTGCTATCTACTTGCGCTGTCTCCCCATTTGGTTGCAAAGATTTTGTTTGGAATCTGGAGCCGAGTAAATGCAGATATTGCAGCAACTCATCTTCGCTCCGATGCCATGATATATAAATGTTGGCATGTTGACATGTTATGCTTTCAATTGAAGCACATTCTCCACCTTCCGTGGTATATCCTGACACTGCGGGCAGAGCGTCACTTAAATAGTAAGATGGAGGTTGATCAGGTAAGCCATGGGATGGCGCTTTTTTGGCTTGACACGTAACGTGTCAGTTGCTATTTAAAGCCTCTCAAACGGCCAATACAGCCACGGTTACTTCCTGACAGCAGTGACGCAGTGTCCGAGTGTGTCTCCCTGCCTTGAATGCTATACGGGAATGAATGAAGTTTTGTACTCTGTGGAGATGCCTTTGTGTCATTGTGTCAACATGCAACGCTGGAGGCTGCCTTTGGTGTCAGCATAGGACGCAAGAGTCCGAGTGCTCTGCTAGAACTATAGGTATTCTTGTGTGACTCCAAAAAACTGATTAGTAAACAAAAGAAACAAGAAGAGGCTGAGACAGAAAGGGGAGGGGTTAGAGAAACAGACAGCACAACAGGGTAACAAGAAATGAAGGGGAAAGGACATGGGAGAGGGGGAAGTCTGATATGTTACGATGCCCTAGTTGCTGATATGGCTCTTCAGCCACTTATTTTTCTCGATTGGTTGCTCTTTTGCCTTGCTTCTACCTCATAATGGTCCTATTACCCAGTCTGAGTGCCTCCGTTTGACAGTTCTCAGCTTAGTGGACTGGATCAGAGGATTGGCTCCCACTTAAGAGTGTACAGCAAAGGTCCGTCTCCTGGGACTCTGGCTGGACTGGGATTTGATATGGAGTTTTGAACCGGCATTTAAGAGTCATTTAATTTAGTTGTGGACTGAACGTGAATTGTCTATTGAGGCACAATTATAAAAAATCCAGAAAGCCAGCGTCTGAGTGGAAGAGTCATTGCAAGGTTTCCAGCTTTCTGAGGCACTTGACAAAAAAAAAGCACCCTGCCCCTCACTGAAAAAAGTAAATAACAAACAGCACGTTGTCTTGCTCACTCACTACCAATACGTCCGTATCAATCATAGTGTTGCTTCTCCAGCATTATTTTACAAATATTTTCCGTTGATTCGGTGGTGTCATCCAGATGCTGCTCTATGTTTTTTGAAAAAATGAATCAAAGTTGTTGCCTGGCAATTTGTTGTTTTCTCAAGAGAATGGAGGAGCTCCGGCACATTGTGTTGTTACCTTGCACTTTTAGTGCACTTCAGCTGTAAAGTTGCAAGACTTTCTTCTGATTAGACTCCAAATCCCCCGACACCCTCACCATGATTGCCACTTAGTACTATGCAGTGTTTTAGCTCAAACCATAAGTGCTCAGACTGTAGTGTTTGTTGTCCAGCTGTGACTTGGGTATTCTCTGGTTCTGGGTGACTATGTGTTAGTTAGTCAGCAATAGACCCGTTCAGTTTGAATGGATGCATTTTGGGAATGGAAGTATGGCGGAGTACAGTTGTTTGTCAAGTTACATGATGAGGCTTCCTTGAAAAGATCAAATTTGATCCGAAACAAGCAAAACTAATGGATGGAAAAAGGATCCCACACAACCCGCACTATGTCAGTGAGTGGATGGGAGGAACTGTCAGGATCCTGTTGGGATTTGGTAGAACTTTATTCCATGGTTAGGATCCTGGCTCTGCCAACTGACCATGCAACATTCACTTAGAATACATGTTTATGTAGATAGATGAAAAGTCCAGTTCTTTTGCCAAAATGTGCGTTCATATTTTTGGATGACACTATATTTTTATATATGGTGAAGGAGGACATGAGGTTTGTAGGTTTAAGAGAAGAGGAAGCAGAGGACAGGGTGAGATGGAGAAGGATGATCCGCTGTGGCCACCCATGAAGGGAGAAGCCAAAAGGAAAAGAAGAAGAAAGAAGATACTATATTTTTATATTCATTAAAAACAAGACTTGTGTCTGTTTTTCATTATTTATTTATTTATTTTTCTCAAACATTTTCAACAGTTTCATTTTGACTGAGTGAGCATTTTTTAACTGTGCCTGCAGGGGATGGGCGAGATGGACGAAAAAGTTATTGCGATAATTGATGTAATTTCGGCGATAACAATAATTATCACGATAAATCCATTTTTTTCCATGTGTTTGACACTACAGTCTCTCTGACACTGTTTTTTAGATGAAACACATATGTGGAGTTTTTCTCCATTATCATTATTTATCATTTATCAACATCATTGAATATAAGTAAGTGTAGAGATGAGAAAGTCAGTGTTTAACGTCTCTGGTAGAAGCCGCTGGTGTCTGACAGACTGCTCTGCCAGCTTTATTTAGGGGTTAAATTGAGCCATCTGTCTGCTGTATCTCGTGTCTCTTAAAAGTTGACTTTAACTATGGACCAGTCTGAACACATTTCCTAGATGCTATTGAAGAAATATTAGAAATAATGTGAATAAATGATCATTTAGTCATATTCTATTCTCTAAATCATTATATAAACTCTTGTTGCCTTATTGAAGATTTCACTAATACTTTGACCACTTTAGAATTTGTTGATGGTCCCTTACTGATGCCGAGTCGTAGTATTAGTGCTGCCTGAGAGAGTGTGTCCACGAACCCTAATGGTGACGTGGAGGAGGACGTCGAATATCCAACTAGGACCACTCCATCTAATAATATAAACACGGATCCAGAGACTCAGAATCGACTCGTGTCATTGTCAAAGGTTCCCTGTATTAAAAATAAGTTCAAAGACAACACACCGGTGTCGGCTGTCAAACGCTGCTGAGCTGTGGAGCGCAGTGCGCCTTCATGGTCTTGTCATGTTCATGTATGCAGATCCAATGCAGCGAGTGTGTCATGTGTTGATCAAATTTATCATGAGATGCAGAATTGTTATCGTGGAAATTGTGTTTGGCAGTATATCGTGTATGATAAATTATCGCCCATCCCTAGTGCCCACTTGGATAAATGCTTCCATCTCCACTGTGGAGAAGTAAAGATAGAAACTTTGCTTCACATGTTGCCACTATGAATCGTGTTCCATGAATGACTTGATTGTTTGTAGTGTAGTTCTCACCAAAGCAGCTGGGATCGGCTCCAGCCCCCCGCGGCCGCACCAATGAATTAATGGCAGAGGATGAGATGAGACTGTTGCACTACTTAATTCCAATTGGAGACATTGTTTTGATAACTCACGTTTACATCAGGAGTGCCTTGCTTCTTTTTTTAAGGGTCATGCACACAATAAATCAGAAACATTTAGGCATACAACCAACTCCTTTTCTGTATCAACTTGTCAAGCTGAATACTAACAGGCACTTGCTAAAAACATCCGCATATCTTGCAGCGCACATAGCACTGTTAATAATTTAGCAGACCAAGCACAAGCACTTTTCGGAAAGAAATGGCTCTTAGCACGTCACTGCTCAGTTTTGTCTGTTTCTGTGCCTTTTGACCGTTCTGATCTTCTGTTGTATTTATAGATTTCATTTTACAAGTAATGACTGGTGTACTCAACAAAATTATAAATGCAATGTTATCCTGCTCACCTATTGTTTCACATTTTGCCCAATAAGATTGATGTTTGTAAGATGTTATTTATGTTCAGACTGAGTCATTTTGAAAACTTTTGTTTTGTCTTCGTTCTCTGTGATCATAATGTGCTGTTATTTTTGGTCAATGTGTGGGTGACGTCGTAATCCGCAATGAAAAGCTGTTGCAAAAATGTGCATTTGTCCTTGTCAACTAAATGCCTGCAGTTTTGAGGATGCGTGCCATTGCCATCGTAGATGCTAGGATGCCACTATAGACAATAGATGGGTGTGTAGCTGGGTGGTTTGCACAGCTTACCAGCAACTTGCATGTTGCTTAGCTCGCTTGCACCCTGTTGCTCCTACCTACATTTGCCATGTATTCAGGAAAACCATGGGACATACTGTATTAACCAGCGGTCCAGAAAGTTTGTTGACACTGTCTCTTTTTCTGTCAATGCTATCGGAAGATTTGGAATCGTTTCTGGCACAGTATTACCAGATTTACACAATCCTCTATCACGAACAGCTGTCGACTCTAATGACAGTGACTCCTGACTGAACTTCTCGATTCAAGTCCTATGGCTCTTAACAATTCTGCCGGACGATCTTCATTTGACACACATTCAATTTTAATGGTGTTGGCAGTTGAAGCACAAGAAATGAATGACTGAATTCAAAGTGATGTGTGCTGTAAATGTCATCGGTTGGTAAGTGGTTTGCTTGTTGCTGGTTTTACGGTGTGAAATTCAAGGAAATGGATGATTCAGAATGTAAGTAATCTGCGTCACTGGCCATGTTTTCATGCAGAGAATTGTCAGAATGAATTATTCAATATTATTGCGACTTTCTGTTGGACTTGGTACACAGCAACAGTGTTGGGTGGTCAAGTCGTTGGTCATTTCCTTTGTCAGAATCTGCTGATTGACGTCCTTGGGATTCCCAGCATGGCTGATACACCACAGACAATGACACAAAGACCCGAGGACTCGTTACACACAAAGACACGCATTTGTATCTCTATCTTTGTGAGGACGGCTCATTGCCATAATGCTGCCCATAGCCCCTCACCCTAAACAAATGTCTAACATCAACCAGGACTGGAAACCAAACTTAAACCTATTTCAATGGTCTTGTTATTTTGAAGTCTTCATCCTCATATTGAAGTTTGTCCTTGTGGGGTCCAGCTCTGTGTTTTGTCAAGATTTGGTCCCCATAAATGAGGATTAACACGCACACACACAACTCTTGTGTTGTATGTCATGTTATTCATGTATACACTATGAGGGTGAACGCGAGGATCAGGAGATGTGATAGTTTCATAAAATGTTACTAGAAAGACACCTTTATTTCTGTCCCAATGAAACTGTGCACATACCCAATGAAGTAAGAGTAAAAACAAATCACATGCTAAATGCGTAAACGTTGTCGTGGGAGCATCAGAATACACTGGTGAAATTAAATCATTCCATTAAATTCATTATTACTCTCTCATTGCCTCATGAATTAAATACATACATGTGTAGCGTGTTTTATTTTATTTTAGTTTAAAGCTTTAATTCACCTGACACCTTTTATTTTAGTATTGTTTGGTCCACACGGATATACACCCTTCTACTGGAATTTACCGGGTTGAGCAGAGATTTATGTGATTTATGTACATGATTTGAAAGTATTTTATTTAAATTAACACACTTTAGTGCCCCGCTAGGATCAACCCTTTTAAAAGCCCCTCAAATGAGGAGGATTTAGTCATTTTAAAGTTGGAAAAAAAGCAGACAAACGACCTGAATATGAGACAGGGGAAACTATAGACAGATAAACTCTGTATGGTTTTGCTAAACTCCATCGCAATGGTGAGAAGCACCCTATGTGGTCAGGGATTAGTGCCACACCACGGTTTGGATCCACACTTTGGTGGTGTGGGAAATCCTCCCACATGAATTGTGAGACTTGAACAGTACAGCCTTGTAAAAAAAAAAGAAAAAAAAAAAACGTTTGAAGCAGTACACAATTGTGATTATGGGACACATTTAGACAGTGTCACCATTTTGAAGTTGTTTATACAAGACTGTTAAGAACCAACAAAGGTGCCTGTCTACTAGAAAATATAGCTGCTGGAGACTCGTGGTCGAGGGGCAGCTTCAGTGTATAGTGCTACTTTTCTCGTAGTGGTGATCCTTCCAAGAAAAGGAGTGAGCACCGGCGTGATAAGTAGTTTGCATCATCGTTCCAGGTTGAGAACAGTTGGAGTGAACGAAAGCTTAGAGATCCTTGATAGAACTGACTGTTAGAAATTAGTGGTGTAAATCCTCCGTGGTTTCAGGATTACGTCATCATAGCTCGCATTCGAATGAATACTCTGAGGCACTCAAATGCATCTTGGTATCAGTAGACTACTTTCCACATTGTGAGAACATTGCTATTAAATCCAAGTAAAACATATTTGTTTTGGATTTCATTGCAGTCCCTGGTAGCAGGTCAGTAATGAAAAATGTTGTGTAAAAACTGAGGATCAGTTTTAGCTGGAGTGACGCACCATGAGAATCCCACCGAGCTTCGGGTGGTGAAGGCCGTGGGGTAACGTCAGGGTCGCCTCTGCTGTCTCACTCCCTTTTCTTCTTTTAATATGCTTGAGTAATTCTCAACGTTACCAGGGCTTTATCTACATTTCCTCTTTTTAACTTCTTTTTTTGAGCTGGAGAGTCTTCTCCATCTGACCGTGCATGATCTCAGTGCCGTAATTAGAACTCCGCTCTCTTTGATAAACATAACACATGTTGGTGGACCGTGGCGGAGTCCATCAAGTGTGACGGCAAACCCGGCTCTGGTCCCCCAAGAGAAGGAATGCGCGCATGAGTTGCCTTTCAGTCTTGCCAATACACACAAAGTATCCCTTCTTCCCATCCCATTCATTTTTCTCCTCACTTGTACTGATGCTCCTGGGTTTAAATCCTCCTCTCCCTTGCCAGTTTGGGCTCTCGCACGTTCTCCTTGTCTCTGCAGCACGCAGTATTAAATGTACTTTTTCCTCTTGTAGCTCCTTCCCATGCGTCAACTCCCTCTCCCTATTCAGGGTTCCTTTCACCTCCTGTAAACTCTTGCCCATCTCTCTCTGTCAAGTGCAAGCCCCTTCCTCTTCCTCTCCCTTCCTTGAGAATTCATGCTTTGAAGCATCCTTTTTGTAAGAGAATCTGGAACAACTTCTTTGGTTTGTTTACTCTTATTTGACTCCATCTTGTTTCTCAGCACTCAAAGGAAAGTCCTTTTAAAAGCCCAGTCCTGGGGCATCTGTACTTAAGAGAATGGAGCGCGCACACACACACACACACACACATACACTCATCCTCTCCAGGGTTTTCCCCCTTCAACTTCAGGAGCTATGGTTTCCACAGAGTTATCTTATGTGCAGTGTAAAGAGCTGCCCCGAAATGTTATGTTGTACCACATAGGACTACAATACAATAAAATTAAAACCTGTGACTCATAACATATTTGTATGAAGCTCTGCATATTGTTTTGCATGTTCACATGATGGTTGCTGTGAATTCTTTATTAGCGTCTTATCTGTGAATATCCGAAAGACAAAGATTAGGGATAGGCAGGGTTCAATATTTGGGTCAGTAAATCAGATCAAGAACTGGGAAATCTGCATGAGGATGGACCTATGCAAAACAGAGCTCTGCAAATATGTGAAAAAAATACTAAAGTGTCAAAAACAATCAAAACAGAGAAGTCTGCATGAAAAAGCACAATGGTTTGTAGTGTGTATTCACTCCAAGGTCTTTCTATCTGCTTCTGGCAATGTAACTTAAAGTAATTTAACAAGTGACTAATAAGTCAATGTGAAGTTTGACAGTTCACCTGACTCATACAATAAGCGCATATTGAAATTATTTTTATGAAGTGTTTCTGATGTTACAAGCTCACAATTCAAGCAGTCATTTTTCTAGTCATTTTTTAACTTCTATACTTAAGCGCACTTTTTGCAGTTTCTCTGGAGTTTCATTGCAGCGTGTTGAATGACTGTAGGAGCACTTGGTTATTCACCGCTGTCTCGGGTTGAGCTTGAGCTATTGTCCTTAGCCACCTCAAATGATGCACTTTAGTCATCGTGCCTTCTTGGGGGTACATCAGTTAAGTACCAGTCAGTAACCAAGTCACTTGTTGTAGTTGATGGAGCTTAGATCTCAACTCCCCACACGTGCCCTCACTCCCTCCTTTTTCGAATGAGATGCAGGACGGCAAACATTTTATTGAAACATCTATGAGTCAGCATGCAAGCATTTGGTATAAAGGACCAAAAATGACATAATAATAAATAAATAAATTCAGAAATAAAAGAACAAATAAATGAATACATGTACAAATAAATGAACAAATATAGCAATAAAAACAAAATAAATAAATTGCCATGTTTTATGCTTTATTTCCAAATGTGTGCTTGCATTTTAACATTTATTCATTTCTATATTTCTATATTTATTTTTTGCATTTCCACATTTATTTATTTATCTATTTTGTATTTCCACATTTCTGACTCTGCTTCGTTTCGTCGGAGGAAAGTACATTTGTAAATTAAGTTGGCGGTCCTAACAACGCGCTGACGCAGGATTGGTTCACTTGGCACACCAGAGAGAAGCAGTCAACTGCCGTACTCTGTCTGTATTTTTGTGTTAGCCCTGGCTGTGTCACTTCCCAGATCAGTCAGTAACAGGCTGCAAGTGACAAACCGCTACAGGGGGTGGTGCAAGATTCAGCGAACCAGCTTGGAAACTCTAAACAACTTTATGCTCAATTATATAACTACCCATTAGCCTTGAGATACAATACACAACGGAGTAACAGAATGAACTTTGCCTGTCATGCAGAGCAGAGGCAGAAATGCGGAAATGCGAACATTGCAGATTGGAGTTGGAGTGACTAGTACATCTCATGATAAAAAAAAACAAAAACTGTATGGTCATCAATTCAATTAATGTCTTGCTAAGTTTTGCTTACTTGAAAAAAAAGAAAAAAGAAACAAAATAAAGAGGGTGCGGGGGGCGCGTTCTGCCACACGCTCCGAAAATTCTGTCGGGGCCCTGGACCCTGCAGGGCAGCGATCCACTTGCGAATGATCGACCTACACATTTTCCACCCCCTGAACTTGGCTTGGCTGTGGGCCTGTTTATGTTTATCTGTTATCATCCATAATTGTCAACAAATGTGCTTCATATTAGTTTTGGTTCAGTAGTCTACTGTGGTAAGTGTAAAGAAGTTGGAATTGCCTTTGTACTTGCTTGTCAGGATCATCATCCTCATTCTCATTGTCAGTGTTGCCAACTACTGAAGAAAGTCGCGGAAGAAACGCGGGCCGCAATATATATATATATATATATATATATATATATATATATATATATATATATATATATATATATATATATACACACACACACACACACACACACACACACACACACACATATGGGTGGGTCTGTGCTTGTAATGCCCTTGTGGCCATGCCAGAAAAAATGGCACTCATCCCCAGCTTGTGCCCTCAGATGCAACACACGCACATGGACCCACACACACTCACTCACTCACTGCGTTATCCATAGGAACGCAAACAGACACACTTTGATTCGCACCATCTCGTTTGAAGTGCAAGATCCACAGCCTGACAGCTTATGATTAATATAAGCCTCCACCCTCTGCCCTCCCTGCTGTGTGTGTATATAGGCATAGAACCACACATCCATTCAGAGGTACGTTTTGTTGTGTGTGTGGCATGTGCCAACTGTCCCCACACTCTGGCCGTCTGGCTCTTTGAACCAGTGCGTTTGACACTGTGCCATCCCTGTGAGGGCTCCTCTGGACTTTGATTCAACTTAACTAACAAGTCCTTCTGTGGACAACATTCACATCCATTTCAAAGACCGGCTCCTGCTGGGTCATCGGCAGAGTCTTTGCTTGCTGGAAATTCAATCTTGAAAGTTCAGCTTGAGCATATTTTGTTTTGGTGCGAAACAGGACATGATATGCAAATAAACATACACTCGCAGCCTGTTTTTTTTTTTTTTTTTTTTTCTGTATCACTCACATTTGCCTCACATTTCTATATCATGATGACACCACCACACCAAACTCCATTTGCAATGTCCTTCTCTCTCACAATTATTTCTGGCCCAGGAAATACATAAATAAAATAAATAAACAAATAGCCATGTTTTATGCTTATTTATTACTTACTTTATTGATTGATGTTTCCGTGTTTTAATAGATGCCTGTTCAGGCTGGACTGATTCATGTTTGGGTACATTATCAACTCTCTGACATTCTGACATTTTGCTATATATCGGCATCAGCTTTTTGAAAAATGGCCAGTAAATAATTCATGTTTAACTCTGTCTCCAGCATTATCCCACCCACAAATCATGTGGTTCGTAATACGTTGAGCTGAGGTATGACTGACAACCAGACATCACAGTCCTGGAGAAGAGGTTTGCTCAGTGGGGAACCTCTGGAGACCAGATATGTATAAACGGAGTGTAAATCAAAATAAGACTATGTTGAAATTGTAAAAAAAATCCTAGACCTCTTGAACTCATCACTACTAGAGGCATCCGTGTGAGCTCAATAATATGCTATGTGACTATGAGTGGAACTGCGGAAGCTCATGTTTGTTTAACCACGTGGAAATTGTCTGTGACAGGGAGCGAAAAAACAGTTTGATCTCCAGACAACACAGAACCTTTGTTAGTGCCCGAGTGTCTGTTCCAACTGATCACACTGATGCAGAAGACACGTGGCAGCTAGGATGATAACAACAACAACAAACATGGAGGAATCCCTGAACAAAAGCAACCTGTTTGCATTTGGGTCCATCATTTGATTCACTAATATATCACATTCATTCAAATTGAAAAATGTGGCTTCTTGTGGCAAATATTCTTACACCATTAAACTGCGATTAATTGATTAATTCATCACATATTCTCTTATTAACTAGAATATTTTTTTAATCGAGTCCCGCCCCTAGAAATTACAATTACTGGTGACATCTATTAATGTGTAGTTTATTGTATCCCTTTAACTTTATAAGATAAGAGCTCAATGCACTTTAGAATGTCCAAACCAAAATGTGTTTTTTCCTAGGTTTAAAAATCAAACCAAATATTGGTTATCAGCTTCCTTGACAACTAATCCAAAGTCAATGTCGACCTTGAAAAAAAACTGTCTATATCAAATAATAGTTTCTTCATCAAAGAGGGGCCCAAAAAGTCATATTTCACATGCCTTTTAGACTCCAGTTGCATGAACATGCTACAATATTTGTGGCACAGATCTGAAGGCAACAGCTTTTAGCCTCAAATTTTCCTTTCAGTGACCACATTAGTCAGCTCTGACAGCGATCCTGCCATCTATCCCTTTCACCGGATCCTCTGTCTGACCTGTGGTCTCCTCCCAGCAGGATAGGAGCTGATAAGCTTCCATAGGAATTTTGACGAGGGAAACATCTGACCTAGATCTGTCAACCATCTTAACAGGATGCTTAGTCCCCAATGAAGTGAAAGTTAGTGAACAAAATCATTACAGTTTTAACACCAATATTATGCTGACTAGTCAGGCAATGAATGTGGAACCCCCATTTATACGATACAGTACTAGCTAGTTAAAAAAATACTCCCTGGACTTTTAAAGTTTACCATTTAAACCATTGAACATTCTACTTTCTGATTTGTAGTTGTGTTCTGCTTGAGGGTGATGAATTCCATGCATAAATCCCAAAACAAGAAACTGGTTTGCTCACCAAAAAAAGGTTTCTAAATATCCACAACCACTGGCACAACCACTTAGACTTACTTTGCTGTTTGCTGTTTTTAAGGCACAACACTGAATAAATGTGCATATATTTCTAACCACTGCTTCAATATTACCAGAATTTGTTGCGGTTCATTACTAAGGTGGTGATGAAGTTGTGCTCCAGTACACTTGGGACAAGTTTGGTTCATCTCGATGCCCAGACTCTCACCAGAGTTTTTTTTTGGTGTCATGTGGTATTATGCGGCACCACTGCTTTTTCCGCAACAGTTTGAACAAATGAAAAATACAGACTTGTATCAAATGAGCAAAGCCACTGCCCCACTGTACCTTGCCATGCTGCGCTACATAGAATAGAAATGGGTTCTATTTCTTTGTGGCAAAGTGGAAGCAATTGGTAAATTTTCTCAGTAAATTAAATTTAAATTAAGCTATTGGTGGACTTTATTTAACTCTATATTTAACTTTGAAACATTAACTATACACCATACTATACTCCAACCCCATCCCCCCATGACAAGTGTCGCTTCGCTTGTTGTGGTCTCTTTAAATGCATCATCAATATTGCGGCGTTGCAAATCTCTCGCCTCAGTGAACTAAAGGCGCACGCTGCCTCCCGCTTCCACACATAAAGCCGCTTCGAGTGTTATCACCGCATGGTGCGATGCTGCATGGACTTGCCACGACCACTTTTGGTGTGAGTGCGGGTACAATGTATCAATGGAAAATACGTTGCTTCACTATCCATTTGAAATTTGAAGTTATGCCTTTGTTTTGCTAACCTCATACACAATCCTAGTACAAACCTTTTTTTCTTTGTATTTTTCTTTTTTGCCAAAGTCAACCATATGTATTTTCTAGTCTGTGGTTGCAGCAAAACCATATAGTCATTCATATAGTACCCCACATTGACCATGTAGTAGCACTCCTATTGCCCCTACATTTGTTACCCTGCGACATACTGACCATTATAACAAGATTTTGAGTTAATATTTCCAATCTGCTGCATTTGTTCTGTAGGGACCTTTTTTTCTCTATGGGAAAACATGCTTCCTGCCTTGACTGTGTTCTCCCGAAAAACGTAAAGATTAAAATTCATCTCTTCCCAACAAAGAGCATGTTTCGTTTAACAGTATGAATCTTTGGCACCTAGTTGGCTGACACAAAGCAATGTACTCCAAGATACAAATATCTTGGAGGCACTCAGGCATGCTCTGTCGTTCTCACTTACCGTCTTGCACATTCCTTATATAGCCCCAAATTTAAACTGACAAAACAAAGTCTGTTACCAGTTTCTACTCTCTCCCATCACCACAGACAGCCCCCACGCTTCTATGCTGTAAACAATGATGGTTTGCTGATCATGATAACAAATGAGGAGCTGAATATATTGTGTTAATATTTCCAACAACATCAACTGGATGAATTTATGACTCGATATGAATTTCATTAGGCAATGCTATTTAATATGTCATCATTTTATTTATTTTTTTTGCATTCATTTGTTTTCATATAGATGAGTCAGGTATCCAACAATGTTCTGTCAAGCCATGTCTCCATGTTTTACTTCATATATCCTTAATATTGATGCCAATTCTTAAATAAACTATGTTGCAGGCTGTCCAAGTCGTACTACTTTTTGTTAAAGTAGTACAAGTTACACCACTTTAGCCTCAGAAATTCAAAGCCAATAGTGACAGATATCAAAGCTGCTCACAGCCCACCTGAAATTTTCGTGATCGACTTGGTTGCCTTAAAACATCTTTTATGATGAGCACTTATTATGAAGCGCAACCTAAGACGTACTTTGTCCTTCGTCTGATGATCAAATGGGCTTCTGTCCGAGGCCATCTATTATTGATGTGGCTGTTTGCATTATGGACTGAAGATGCTTCTGAGCTGACGTTACGGCTCCTTTCATCGTGCTCCTCTGGTCCATTCGTAGACTTATGTAACCAAGATTTTGAACTTGGTTAGGAGTTTTGAATTTGACTGGGAATGATTTTCAAATCACTTTGATGAGTTCGGGTTGTGGGGGGTCGACTTTCCCTTCAAGCCACTCTGTGTATTTATAGTCTTCTATAATGTCAGCAGTGAGGCTGCTGTTCTTTTGATTTCGTTGGCTGCTGTGGATGGGATTCGGTAGACTTCATTAGCAGATGAGAAATTTGGGGTCATTGGTTCTTGTCGCTTTCTGGGAATCTTCCTCCCCTCTCAATTTCTTTGTATGTTTCATTTTCTTTCTTCTCCTCTCCCTCACTCAACGGGGCGCCATTAGCCATTCAGCATGGAGAGGCCATGAGGAATCGAAAGCGACAAGGCAGAAAGAGAAAAGAAAAAAAAAAACTGAATTGGAGATGGAGACCGGGACGTTGGGGCGAAGAAAGGCGGAGGAAGGGGATAGGGCAGGATGGAGTGAGAGAACCAGACAGTACACTGTAGCACACGGCAAGATGAAGGGATTAGGGATTAATGATGAGGGAGGGGTCAATGAGCAGATATATCCATGGAGATCAAGAGAGAAATCAGGGGAATGAGGGATAAGAAATGGTGGGAATGGATTTGGAAAAGCAGAAAAATGAGCAAGGATGGTGTCAGTCGTGGGCTGCGTCAATTTGTCTTGCCAGTGGGTGTCCCAAAAACACCCACACCCCAAGAACAATAGAGTCAAACATCTCCCATACAATGACGAAACCCCAGAGATTAATGCCAACTCTACACCTTGAATTGCTGTTGTACGTCTTGTTTACTTCAAGTTGGTTGCAGATGGATGGTGTAACTCAATTGAGTTTTCACGTTGAGTCCTTTTTTCCGTCTTTCTAAAATAATTGTGATGCAAAACGTGAAATGTTTGGATGACAGCCAGTTAAACAGGAGATCCTGAGTCTCCGGGGGCCAATGAGGATGAAGTACTTCTTTAGTATCCCTGCAGAACATTTTGACGCTTTATTTTTAGAATTCAGTCCTCCAATACATTGTTTTTTTGTTTTGATTTTTATTTCACTGTTACATTACAATTACATTACATTACTATTACAACTCACAATTCACTGTTATTGCAGATTAAAATTAATCACCTATGCAAAGTTTGTTACATATTTTGTCACTTTAAACAAAATCGCTTCTCCATTACTGTATCATTTTAGAGTTACTATGTAACTTAAATGTTAAATGTATAACAACAAACAATTACAACAAACAACATCAAACTGTTAGTGCATTGTTAATAATGCAATATGTGTCCTTGGTCCTCATCACATTTGTGAGCAATAAATAAATAAATAGTTTGTCATGCTTAACCTAGACGTTTCATTCATTGTGCATTGTTAGTCCTCTCATACTAATAATATAAATTAGTGCTGTAGCTAATCACTGTTTTGATAGTCGACCAGACACAGACTGTCTTCACTATTTGTTATCCATAGAGCATATTATGTGCACAGATAAATGTGCATAGTAAACTCTCTTCACTTAATGATGTGGGATATTGCTTGCAATATATAAAACCCCTTATGTGGCTGCGAATACCAATTAATACGTTACATGTAGAATGAAAGGAGTGTCAACAGCAACTTACTTTTGTTTTACATGATGTGCTGCCCACGGCATCGGCATGTGTCGCAGAAAGCAGAACATGCGCTTCGCCGTCTATATAGGACGCAAAAGTCCACTTTCCCAACCTCAATGCACCATGGGAGTTGGAGCATGTGTTGGCTCAGTGTCATGACTAGAACATCCAGCCACCATGCAACAGTTTGGCATCTCTTTTCTGATACTGAAGCTGAAGGGCTTGTCACCAAGGCACCTTTCCACCTTACTCATCAGAACTGACACTGTTTATGATATATGATAATTCCATATTGCATACTTACTGCAGTGTTCCACAGCCTTGTCTTTAAAGTACCAATTTTTCATTTTTGCTTTAGCTTTTGGTCAGAAGATTCCAAATCTCAGGAAGGAAACAGACCTGCTGATCAGATTTGCCATAAGAAATGAAGCTAATTCCAGGGCTGAACATTTGTTCATCTCAGTGTGCATTTGAAGTTATGAATGATGTTTAAAATCTTCGTCACTGCGATATATAGAACTGCCACCTGCTTCCATCAAGTCCCCAGCACAGATGTAACAAGTCAGGCTAGAATTCATGAACCAGATGGCTTTGAATGTCACCAATGTCAGTCCGGTTCGTCCATTGATGCCGACACAGAATGAAGCGTCCATGATTTAAATCTGTAGACAGAATTCAGATGATGTCCAAGCTAAAGAGAGTATGTGTGTGTTTGCTGCAGAGATGACGGTGACAGCCAGACATGAATTTCCAACATGGACATTGATAGATAAAGGGCTTTTCAGCTGCAAATGGCTGTTGATATAAAAATGTACTCGCTGGGATTATGCAAATGATAGATTTCTGAATTATAAATGAGATTAATTACCAATGCAGATTTCAAAATCTGCTTCTAAATGGTAATTAGCCATGTTCTGCCTGGAACAACACCAGTTGACCAGTTGACTCCTTATTTTTTATGTAAATCCTTTCTTCTTGTTTCTCACTGATGTGATGCGCTGCATGTTGGTGTCTATAAATTAGAACGTAGAGAACCTTTGTCAGTATGTATCATGAGTTAGGACCTAAACTCTCTTCTTGTTCCTGGGCTTGTGACTTTTTACTTTTTTTGCGCTGCGATTTGCATTCCCTGCTCAGTGACACTGAAAATGATGATGTTCTCCCCTCAGGTCCTGGCAACATGGAGACTGTATCTCTTCGCTGTCAAAGTGCCCGCCAAGGTAAGTGTTCTCTCACTCTCAGTGGAATTCCTTTGCTTTTTACCCTTCAGCTCAAGATAAGCAACGAAATGTTACAAAAAAAAAAAGCGAAAAACAAAAAAAAAATCATTTTTTTTTGAAGCAGTGACGACAATGATTGCATAAAAGAGATGGCAACTTGCAGTGGGACTGTGTTTGGGATTTTGGAGAGCATGCTAATGAGCTTTCCTGCTGAGAGGGGATGAAAGGATTGGTGCTGCCCATATCTAAATGTAAATTTGGGTCGTGCGACACCCTCAAAAAGTTCCATGACAACACACGAGCACTAAATTCTTAGTGATGGATCAATATAAAGATGTTCAATATTTAAATAAAGCCTCTTTTTTTCACGTGTTTTGGACCGGATTCCAGGTAGCTTTAATGACTTTATTATTGTGACACAACCTTCATGAATCATTTAGAAACAATGCTGGATGACCTCTTCTTCAAAGCTCTCACATCTTTACCTTGACTACGTCTGCTTCCTGAGGACCTGCGTTTCTTTCAGCTTGATTCTCTCTCACCAGAAGAAAAGGTTTCTTCTCTTTTCACTTGATGTTGATGAACAAGGGCAAACTGCAAAATAAAATTAGCAGCTTAGTTTATTGGCAAGATAACGCTCTAGAGATAGGACTTATTCAGTCATGTTGGCACTGGGATAGTGTGATACTCATGTGAGCCTCAAGGTGGAGGCAAACTGGGGTCAACCGTGCTGTGAATCTACTGCTCAGAGCACAAACAAAACACTGTATTTCAACCCATGAATGCTTCCAACTTTACCGTTTATATACAACCTTATTTACAAAATGTGTCCACAAAGGTTTGCATTTGTTAAAGGGTCGACGTATTATTTGCAAGGAAAACTAAAAATGAAAACTAGATAAATAAATTAAGTTCAGTTTAGACCTGTCATATGCCTTTTCAAAATGTGAAAATTGTCAAACCTTCTTCAGAGAAAAAGAACATTGCATAATTTACTATATTAATGGATTGCTGAACAACACACAAAGAAAACAGTTTAAATTATGTATCTCCACTTGCAGAAGCCTGAGTGCTGTCAAACATTAGATTGTCTTTATTCACTCCCTAATGTGGAGATTTCAGGTGTTACGGCAGCACACAAGCATTAAACAAAATCAATACTATCCCCGTTTGTCTGTACTTCTACAGGAATATTTCATAGAAATATACTTTATTGTGTGTTTATATGCTATGTTATGTGTTGTTCAGTTGGAGCCATAATAGTAAGATAAGCTTCCAGAGTGTGCAGTCTCCTACCAAGCTTTTTTTTAACCTCACCTAATGTCCCAGCCAATTTACTTTTGTTATACTATTTAATACCTCGTATCGTATTTTAACTGTCATTGGTATAGATGAGCCTAATGGCGTAGTAGGTGGCAGTAGTGTTTTGGGACTGAGTTACACTACACACACAAGTAGGAATGGAGAAGGAAGAGCATCGAAAGTGTTGTGGAATCAGATGGTCTTGTAACTCAGAACATTACCAGCATTTTATGATCTGTTTTCTCCACTGTCTACTCTTAATTTTTGAGTAAAAAAAAAAACAAAAAAACAAGCACACAAACAACAAAACAACGGAATGGAACACTGCCAATTATTTTATAATTCCACTTCCTTTTAATATGTTTGATCAGGTGACATTTTATCTTTAGAAAGAGATCATTTTTCAGCTCTCATTTAAGTTTATATGTGGTAGAAACCTGGTACGTCATGGGCGAAGGTAGAAAATACCACGTATTTTTGATGGATTTCTTTGTCTTTTTGGAAGATTGTGACATGTGTTGATCCGTGAAGGTACAGCATGAGATATTTTTTGATGACATTGTCTTTATTCTTCCTTCAACTGATAGCCATCCGGTACATATGGTGACTTATGTGATGACCAAACACAATACTGAACTGTCTCGATGATGTATATTAGCCAAGTTAAAGTTGTACTCTTTTTTTTTTTTTTAAATGGGTAGTGAAATCAAATGTTATGTTAAGCAATTATTGTGGTGCTTACAACCCCGTGTCTGTCTGTGGTGTTACAGGTGGAAGTCACGTTCAACTTCTTGGAAATCCGAGCGATGAACACCTATCCTGAGCACCAGGTTCGGTTGTACTCTAGTTTTAACCCCCACTGAAGTCGAGCAGTCCCTCATCCACGCTGCCCTCCTTTGCAGGTGATCATCGACACAGACAAGACCACGTACTCGCTCAGACTGCAGTCCCAGGACCAGTTGGACCACATGGTCAACCACATTAACTTCGCCCTGTCCCGCGTCTTCAACAACTCCATTTACGCGTAAGCATCCAGGGCAGAAGTTGCTCCTTGTCTCTTTGTTTTTGACGTGTTGACGAGCAGAGGGAAGTCGGCCAGCGTGACGAACAGTCATGCGTGTTGGCAGCGTCACTTTTGGGCAGCAATGCTACTTTGGCAGCCAAGAATGCTCCTGAATAACCAGGGTTTCCAGTCTGCTGATTTTAGTGTCATGGATGAGACATCAGTGGATTAGATCAGCCACCCGACAGAGTGCCGACAGTCACCTGGAAGCTTTGGTTATGGAAAGTTAGTTGTCACTTGTTTTTGGCCTAACACTCAGTTTTGCGCGTCCATGTGTAAGTGTAGTGTGTCCCAATACTCCTAAAACAGAGGGCAAGGATACCAAAGTGTGAATTGAATTGAATAACATAATGTAAAAACAATGGAAAACTATTCCGTTTGTTTACTTTCTCCTCCTCACACGTTTGTAAAAATACAACATTAATGAGTATGTTGCTATTTCTTCTTCACGAACAACAGTCAGCTAGCATTCTGGATAACAATAAACAACGAATCCAAAAAGATCCAAATAAAATGTATGAATGCTCTGACCTCTGTCGCTGCATCAGGGAAGACGGGATGAAGGCGATGGAGGAGCGATTTGTAGTTAATTTTCACATCCTACTGTCCGTGTCAGAGCGTGACAGTGTGTTGCACCTGTGTATCGTGGTGTCTGGCCCCCTGGTATGATTTGATGTAATTTATTTATTTATTTTTACGTGGCTCTTGCTGCCCTGGGCAGACGCTCGGTTCGCCCGCACCTAAGACACCTAAGTCTTAGCCAACCCATTTCTACCCCGTTGGTTCACCAAACTAAGTAACATTATCAGTACCGATGCAAGAAGTTGAAAAAGTGCTCGAGCTAGAATTTCCAAAGTGTCTTGAACATTCGATACACAGTAGAGAAAACACACCACGGCAGCCAATGACGCTTACGTTGTCTTTATGCATGACTTAAGTAAAGCGTAACATGAAGTGCGGTCCCAGTTCTTAGGGACATCAGTCACTTCTCACTTCCTCGTTGGAGGGGTCTTCATTTTAGAAGACACTCAAAACCAAGTGCTAGTGTTAAGGGTGATAAATGGGGTCGTGCCTTACCCTTTAAGCAACTGCATACTAAAACCTCAATTGAACTCAATTACTAACTACCTGATAGTTGTACTGTTGGTAAAGAAAACTTCGGTCCAAATGTGTGACTGGCCTAAAATGGTGTACGTCAAGTTGCCTAAGCAACAACTATGTATTCACTGCTTGCTTCTTTACTGTTCAAAGATGTTTTGCTTTATTTTGAGTGAATTTACATCACAGACATGTCACCAGGTGCATTTTGGGTATCAAGGCCGCATTCTGTCTCCCTGTGCCTTGCCTCGCCTTGATTTTGTTTTGCCACTGTTTGTGAATCAGACTGAACCCAGAATACATGTACATTACTATTGTGTTTTGTTTTGTTTTTTGTAGTAATTACATTAGATATCCTTTATTGGTCGCTAACCTCACATACTAATGGAGTAGCTTTGCATCAAAATGTATCATTTAACTATTTAACAGTTGCAAAATGGCCCAAAACGCTCTGATTTACACCGAACCAGCGACAAGGACAACTCAAATTGACAGAGGGCCATGACCACAACTTGCAGAAGCATTTAGAGCAGCTTTATTGGGGAGATCATGAACCCACTGATCACCACTGAAATCATATCTCTTCTCAGTTAGCTAAGTTATAACACTTGCAATGTATGCAATATTGTACTGTTGACCATTTTTCACAGTAGAAATATCCTTTTTGGCAAAAAATATTTTATCGACAAAATATACTACAGTAATATACTGTGTGTTCATCATCGTTGTGTCAATTATTATGTCATCATTGTGTCAATTATTATGGAGTTTAAATGTGCCTTGTCAAAACCAATGAGTGGTTGAATGTTGACTGGCGGGACAAAGACAGCTGAAGGGTCGGCTTTCCCCACAGCATCACTCTTTCACATCTTTTCTCTAAGCCTGTGAATAAAGCGAGGTCTGGCCATTGACCTGTTCATGACTGTCTTTACTAGCCCACAATGGCAATGTCTCTTTTTTTCTATTAGTGTACTGCTGCTCACTGCCTCTGGAGAATATTTTTCCAGAGCAGAACAGAGGGCATGTGGTTTGGGCTGCTATTGCCTTGTATCAGATTGCTGATAAAGAAGCATGAAAGCAGATTGAGGCTAGATAACGTGCCGTGCTCTGGCTCCGACTGAAGCACATGATGTTGGAGGTGGAGATGAAGCGGGGATTAAGGTCGCAGGATGCAGTGAGGTGTTGTCTGTGTGTTGTTGACAAATGAGATTAAGGATAGTGTGTTGAATTCAACAGCATTGGAGGTGTAATCCAATCATGAAGTCAAAGCAGTTAGTGGCAGTTTTTACGTCAGCTTCTTCAGTCCGTTCCTGTTGACCCCAGGAATGGTTAAGAAACTACTAGTTAGCTGGTGAGTATTAGCTATTATTGTCTGAAGTTTATTCAAGTAATAAACACTTTATCATTAACACAACCGTGATGCCCCGTTCACAACTCAAAACAAACAAGAAAACACACTGTCAAATTACTGAAAAAAATAAAGTGCACACTTATAGCTACATACTAACTAACTTTACGTCCATCCCAAACGTTCACGGGTCACACTCGAGTTTGCCTTAATAGTACACTTTCATCTCTAACAATTTTCACCCTACAGCCTCTCAAAATGGTGATATCAACATTGAATATTTCATAAACAAAAAAAAACAAAAAAAATGTTTAATTCAACTGTGAATCACACCTCACACAGACAGAAAATGTGTTAGCAATAGCCCAATAAATACAACGTATGTATCGGAAGCAATGTTTTATCTTGCACGGACGTGTACGGATGTCGTAACGTAACTACAATTTAGCAGCAGGTGAGCATGATCTCTCATTGCCTTGTTTGTCTTTCGGCTCTCACGGCACAGTCAGTTTCTTCCACCTCAACCTATCTTGATCATCGTCCCTTCCCACACCAGTCATCGCCATGTTCTCTTTTAACACATCGGCATTGGCAAATCCAACTCCTTCGTCCAGCAAGTTTCATTTCTCTTCTCTCCATGTGTACAAACGACACTATTAGCTACACTCCTAAGATGTTGATTGTTTGTAGGTGTGACATGGGAATCAGTATTTACATACTTGAAGTGAAGTAGTTACTATTTGGTGCCTTTGGAGTGAGGATGTGGGTGTTCAAACAAACCTGGGTCACTCCCAATGAAAACCTGATCATCTTCCAGTCTGACTCTTGTAATTCTTCCTCTTGTCTTTATGTTAAAGACTGTCCCGACACTATATATCACAGTTTTCACCCTTTCACAGATCACCCCTGCCAGTCATCTCAACCCGTTTCACCCTTCACCTCTTCTCATGACTTATCCTTAGAGGCTGGTTTGTTCTCCCTTCACAAAATTGCACCTGTCCGTTTCAAACTGTGTTACTTCATCAGAAACTTCCATGCGCTCTTTCCACTGGTATTGCTGTTAACCAATATATCCACCAGGGGGAGCAGCCCAGAGTCAAGGGTTTATCACAATGAAACACTCTAAAATAGACATGCCGAGTGTGGAAGAAGTATCGATAATTTACCTCTTGCACTAAAGAGGGAAATGGAGGCAGCATAGTAGGAGGCGGTGGTTGGTCTTATATATCACGATGGTAGGACGGATGATTTCCGCCATTGTTATGTCGTCTTCATCTCTCTATAGAGCGACGTATTGGGTAGTAACAGCAACACTGCCCCCACGGTTTCTGGTGGCGCTGCTCTGTTTGGTCCGTATTTGTAAGCTTTGTGGAAATGTACGAAATGACTAAATGAACACATCATGGAAAGAAGGCTCCATCCATATCAGTGCGTAATGTTGAGCATAAATTCGCCTTATTACTTCAAATCCATCTGTTTTCACCACCTGGCCTTCATCTTTCTTCTCTCCAGCTACTCTGCTGACTCCTGTTTATTCTCATTGCAAATCACTGTCATTCGCTAACACAATAGTCCAATACCAATAGTGGTGCAAAATAGAAATATAACAACAAAACAGAACAATAGAAAAATCGAAATAAATGCATAACATGAAGCTAAATATTACTTTTCTAGGCATTACTTTTCTAGTGACTTAGTTTGCCTTGTGCATCACTCATCTGATCCTGAAGTAGAATAAGGTATGGACACTGTTGATCCCTTCTACCTGATTTTATTAGCCAGCAGACAGAGGAACAGTATTTGAGTTACACAAATAATTGTGGCCGTTAGCAACAGTGTAGGCAAATAACATCCGATTCTGCAATTTGCATGTCATGCACCCACGCAGCAAGCAGTGTCACCAGATATTTTCATTTTGCTGGAGCTAATTTGTCTTTTACTGCTAATGAAAAATATGTTTAATTCATAAATATTAAGCAGCTGTTTGTAGACTGACGCTGAACTGCACCAACCAAATCTATGTAGGTCAAATTGTCTTGTGCTTGCTTTAAGGCTATTAAGGCAACATTAAATATCTCATTTCGGAGTCGGTGTGCTGGCAGACGTGGCGAAGATTGAGGATTTTAACTCCAAACACTGAGCGTCAGACTTCCTCGCTCCGAAAAGCGCCAGATAAACAGCTCTACATTCAGTTAGTTTGTGTGTTCTTAATGAGGAGTTGATGGGTGCAGGGAAGTATGTACAGTATTTAACACCTCATTTGTTGCTCACGCGTGATTCTTAACACAAATCTAACTTTCTTTTCCACATCAGACAATGTTTTAGTTTGATTTGATTAACGTCAGACCTCTTTCTTCTCGTGTCTCATAAAAGATGCATCACCGACGGATTGAAGACGCACTGTCAGTCAGTTTTTATTCTCGGTTTGGGAGTTTCTACATCAATCATCAGTGGCCCAAAAGCTAGAGAAACGTACCACAAAGATAGCCAGGAAGCACATACTCACTCCAATGGCATCAAAATATTGACAACCATCAATAGACCTTTGCATCCAATGTTGAAGTCACGTGATCATATGCTATGTAGAACTCCATAAGTGACATTCATTCATTCATTTTCTGATGCTGAAGCCTGTCCCAGCTACTTTGGGCGAGAGGCATGGGACAGAGAACAGATCGCCAGCCTTACGGGCCACACTGAAACTTTTCACTCCCGTTCACATTTATGGACAATTTAGAGTACTCAATCAACTTTTGTATGCTTTTGGACTGTGGGAGGAAACCAGAGTAAAGCAGGCCTGGGGAGAACATACAAACTTCATAGAGCTGGAAGCGAACCTGCAACCTTTTTACTGTGAGATCAAAGGAGTGCCTACGAAAGGTGAAACATGCTTCAATTGAAAGCCTGATGCAATAATGTGTAAGGCAGATGCTAGGAAGCTAAAGTCCGCTTGAAAAAGATCAATATTCAACCTTCTTGGTGAAATGACCTCTCTAATGGACTCCTACAAGATGGGATAAAAAGACTGGAATGAAATAGTTTGCACATTTTACAACCCAAAAAAGTGTGAACAGGGCCAAAAGTCCTGGTTAAAAATAATTCCAAGTTAATGCTGCAGACTATTCCGGGCTGCGACGACTGGTCATCATAGTTGACAATAATCAAGTTGAGTTTTCATTGCCGTCTTTTCCATATTAAATAGTTACGTTTCAAAACGACATTTAACAGTGTATACAGTGTATAAGTGTTCAGAGCAATTTACCTATACTTTTTTTTTAATAAATTACCCAATACTTTGCAACAATACAATCTGACGTGTCTGTGACTACTCAGTTAATCATTCTCATGGTCGCTGACTTGTCAACTATCAAAATAGTCAGAAATTGCATCCCTAATGCTATTAGACTCAAGGGTGCCAAATTCAGTCATGTGAAAATAAAATAAATAAATACGCTGACTTGTACTTCCCTGTGATTAATAACTGGATAATAGGCTACTAATACAAGTAAGAATGACTTGTTTATTTATGGTTATTTATGTTCCATTATATAAAGTGTAACCATATTTCTTTATTTATTGGAGTATTTCCACAGAAGGTTGCAGATTGCAAGTCGCTGACACAGAAAAAAAACCAAGTCTAAACAGAATGTGAATTTTCCCTTTCAATTATTGAAGACTAATCTTCACATAAAGCACTATGGTTTGTTATAAGTAATATAACTCAATATAATATTACTCAAGTGAAACTTTTCTCCATAATGCACAACCATAAATCTGCTTTCCAATCTTTCATTTTATTGTCATCCATTTACAACTTATTTTTCTTTCTTTTGTGTTGACAGTTGCACATTAAATTGACATTTGATTTATTTTTAAGCTCTTGGGGGCCACTTTAAATTACTTAGCAGTGCGGTTTTAGCCCACAGGGGTTGGAGTTTGACGTATTTCGATTAAGAGAAACAGAAGCTGACTATAAAATGGACAGTTTAATTGAGCTGTATTAAACTGCAGAGTCTAATTTAAGAATTTGCTCGATAAAATGCTTAATGGGTGCTTTAATGATCAACTCACTGCACTCGTACACATTGCTGGTTCAATCCTTTAATAAAAGTCCTGAGACACCATTTCATCAATCTATGGCGAGTCCGTTCATCAGAGCCTGGTCCTCACACTCAACAACTGAACACTGAAATTCAGTGCTGCTGTTTCTCATAACTCACTATATTTTCTCCTCCAGACCACCAATTTGTCGGGCAGAAGCTGAACTGACAGATGGAAGTCTCAAGTTCTCGCCAAATTCCGATTCATCATTGGAACCCCAGAAAACTTGCGGTGAGCCCACTGCCTTTGACCAAGGTGTCTGTAAATGGGTCAGAGCCGGCAAACTCGTAATATGTACTTCCATTCTGCTGCTAATCCCATTAATCTACAAGAGGCGAAGCGTCACGTTGTGGTTCTTTCATCTCACCTCCGTGTTTACTGTTAATCTCTCTGCTGACTATCTCCATCTCGCTTTCCACCAACTTCCTCTTTCATCTCTGGCTTGCACTCTTTCTCCTCACCATGCATTGCATCTTATCTTGATCATCTCTCATCTGTTATGGTCCCGAATGATTTGTCGTCCTCTCCTTTCTTTTCCAGGAGGTTTTTCTGAGACCTACGCGGCTCTTTGTGATTACAATGGAATCGGCTGCAAAGAGGAAGTGCAGTGGGTGAGAAAGAAAAGTTTTTACTTGTTCATGTTTCTTCAGAAAGTTGCTGCCTATGTCTCTAGACCTCCATCACAGCGTCTCTCTCTCTCCCTCTCATCATTTGCAATGCCATTAAGATTGTTGCACATCTCTGCTCTAGGATGTGGACACTATCTACCACTCGCAGGACAACAGAGAGTTCAACTTGCTGGACTTCAGCCATTTGGACAGCAGGTGACATCATTTCCCATATATCCTGGATAGTATTTAAATTTGGAATCTTTGTTGTTCAACAATATTGAATGATATTGTCGGGCGAAATTGTTGAGACATTGCATACGGGGAAACCAGAGGTGACGTTAATTGAAATGGTTGTTCAAATCCAAAGATTTTAAAGCAGTGGGACAATATGAGGACATTTTTGTTTGATGTTTAGATCGGTTTAGCAGTCAAGCTATATAAAGCTAGAGCTAGAGAAATCTAGCAGTACGCTACATTTCCCAATACAGGAGTGGTTGAAACCAGTTCAACGATTCTGTGACTCTGGTCTTTATCCCAGTTATCCAGTGAGTCTAGTATACTGCCTGGGTCTGTTGTTTTTGCCACGGCCATGAATAAATGTTGCTTGAAGTCCGAAGAGTAGATTCTTGAATGTAAAACTGTGCAGTTTTCAGGGCCATGACTCAGGAGTTGCTGCTTGGCCGCCTTGTTGATGAAACTTGGGACAAAGTCAATGTCAGAGTTGTCCTTCTGATCCGCAACTGATGAACTGAGTGAAATCGATGAGGTCGCAGCCAGGTTCGGCAGTTATAACTGTTATACTTATTGGAACTAAATCTTCAGACTGTCGAGATTTGGCCATCATATTGGTTTGCAAAGAAGTTCCAAACCAGACTCAAATGCTCTTGAAATCCCGTTGTCTCGTACGAGAAGCTGAATTTATGCAACATATTCTGGTTCCCTCCATAGCTATCTAAATACAGTGGAAATGACAGCAATCCCTTAATAAGTTTAAAATAAACCAGTTAATAATATTCAATATTGTAGTACTGAACTGAGACAAACATACATGTTTAATGTTTTTCCTCTCTCTCTGTATAAATTCAACAATGGGCAATTCATAGTGCTGGAATGCTTTTTACATTTAGTCCCATGCTATCCAAAGTAAAAGCAGTAGAATCTTTATTGCTTTATTTCATTCTAATGTCGATATGAGGATGAAAACTGCAGGTACTGAACTGTCACAAGCATGTTGTAAGCGAGTCCACCACTAGAAATGGGTTTCACACTCAATTATTCCGACTGTCATCTGGCTGTGAAGAGGTCATGGATGCTTGCTGCAGAAATTCAGCATCATTTCTTATAATTAATGTTTAATGGAAGTCGGGTTGTTGGAGGGCCTCGAGTGCCAGTCTGACCTTTCTATTTGTCCTGACTTCACAGGATACTGAATCTGTTTACTGTGTTAAAGGCACAGACAGAGATAAGCTCATGTGTTTTTCCTTGAAATGGCGGGACACCTTTATTGTATTTGCATCAGGAAGGAACATTTTCTGTTAAATTGATTATAGAGTTTATGTTACATTTAAGAGTGCAGTGAAACTCTACTGTTTGACAGCAGCTGTCAGCAGAGGTAGGCTTACGGTTTCCTCCTGACCAATTACAATATAGTGGCTGGGGTGGACGACATTTTAGGTCACAGAAAGTTTTCAATGGGCGGAGCGTTCCATTTTCTGATGTAAATATGTCAAATTATAGAGAGTTTTGAGCATACAGACAGACACTGATGTGTTCAGGAGCACTCCAATATCATTTTAAAAGACACTCACATTGCCTCTTTAAATAAACCAAGCCATCCGAGCAAAGAATGGTGTTATCCATTGAGAAGCTGTATCTCTTCTTATCTATCTAGTGTCTAATACTTTCTATCCCCCCCTCCACCAAAGTAAGGTAGCGAGTACCAACACTATTTTGCTTCCTAGGACAAAGAATGCATATATTCTTTTGACTTTGTCTTGTTTGCATGAATCATTATGTCCTCATCCATTATCGCTCAGTTTGCAAAGCACCTGGTTGTGCCTTCACCTCTAACGTCCCAGTTCTCTTTGGTCTCCAAATGGTGTCCTGATAAGAGAGCTAAGCTTCGCCTTGGAGCCCTTCCACAGCTCACTACATCATATTTATCCTTGGCAGAATGAATTATCACTTCCTCCACTGACCTTGTTAGCGCTGACTGATGGGGTAATAGTTTTGAATCTTCTGAATCCATATGTTTCTCCAGTTATCCAGAACTTAAAATTGAGAAGATCAATCTGAGTCATCATTAAGTGCAAGATTGCTGGCTTGATGTGCAACTGAATCCTCAGCGTTTCCTTCAAAGTGATCTTGATTGAATTTGTGATTGTTATTACTATTAGAGTTTCCCAACATAAATCTAGTTAACAACACTTTTCTAGTTTTCAGCACTTCTTGTTTGTCATTTCAGGACAGGGGTCGGGGTCATCTTTAATGATGATTCATTGTGTATCTATAGCTGTGGCAGATTAGCATTTGTAGGCACAAGTATGGCTTCATGCACGTGTACCGTACTGTCTTCATAGTTTGTTGCTCGACCATTATCATGCCACCCATAGTCCTGCAATGTGTACTACATTGTTTTTGCTCTTGTTCAGTGGATTCATGGAGACGCTTGAAAAGTCCCCATTGTAACTAGCACTTATTTGAAACCAACCAGGGAAAATCTGTGTGGATTTCAGCCATTATCACTGTTTCATATTCAGTCAGCCACTGCCTTTCTTTGTTAATGGAACTTTGGATGAAACTTGACGTCCCTTAATCTTTTAACTTTGAAACATCTTACCTGTCTTGGTTGTTGCGGCCACTCCCTCTTCTGTCGGTGCTGTCACTAATACTTTTTCTTGTCAGAGTCCACCTTGACCGTTTATTTATTGATCCATTGATCCCCGTTTGTTGCCAAAAGTCAGTTCTAATTCATCTCTAATCTTTCAAAACATTGACTAAAGAACCGGTCCCATTTCTCCTCTTGGTTGTAAGTGCGCTGAACACTTAAGTGTCCTGACGTAGAGGAAACATGCTCACATACATCTCATGGCGATGTAAGTCTGTCCTTTGAACGACTATTTTCTTTCAGGAAAGATGTGTCCTGCTGCAGACGATTGGTGCTTTAACATTAACAAAACTAGTACTAGCGTACGCAATACACTTTGTTTTAGGTCTGCATCTAACCTCACTACATTTTGAGGATTCATTTTGGAACCTCCCCTAAACATGAACATGTGAAAACAAGGGTTCAGGGAGGTATTGGGACGCAGCCTCATAATCACCTCAGGCGTGTCATCGTGATCCTACTGAGGTCTTGGGTACCTCTCTTTCTCTGTCGCTGGAATGGACTATATGCCACCTGTATTTCAGTCATTTCTTTCCTCCTAAACGGCATTGATGCTCATGAAGCTTCATGAAACAATGTGCAAATCTAGATGACACTCCCTGGTCTAGAACCTTTTGTAATGAACCTCATATTGCTGCTTCATAGAGCTTCATCAACCCATACCTGTCTCTCAGTTGCCTCTGCTTGTCATCTCTAGTCATTTCTTTCTTACTTCTTCAATAGTATGGTGATGCTTATCTGAATGTAGCAAGTCATTTAAACTGTGTGTTTGTGTGGATGTCTCTATTCATTTTGTCATGAATTTACCTAAAATCTTTTTTTTCCTTTTGTATCAAAAGGGACTGAAAACAGGGTTGTTTTGTTTTTGCAAACTACATGAAATAAATTCTGGTGTAAGGCGTCATCATTCAACATTCCGAGTGTCTCTTCGTGGATCTGAAATGTCGCTGACCTGTCTTGAGCAATTCCACCCTCATTGTGTCATTTAATAAGCATTTTGCCGAAGCACAAAATCCTCGGCCATCAAATCTCCCTCGCCTGATACTTTCTGACAGCGCTGGAGTTCTCCATCGCTTCCCTCCTTCGTGATGTTTCGCTGAAAATGTTTCCCAGTCGCTGCCTGTGTCTCGTCGACTTGTCACTTGTGCTCTCGTCTTGATGTACATGTGGCTCTTTATCCATCAGTGCCCTCCCCGGGTTAGTGTTTTATTCCCGCTCCACATCGGTTCTGTCTTGTCATGAATATCAGGGTGTTGTAGATCAGGGACTGATGTGAGAACCTGGATTTGTAGTTGAAGCATCTCTTGTGAGCCACATAGCATCTCAAGTTTCTCAGCATGCACGTGAGCTCCCTCCTGTATGCTTGCAGATCTTAAGACAGCTGACATGCAAAAAGAGAATTTAGCTAGCCTTATTCTGCACATATGCTGTCCTTAAAAGCGTGGAGCGTCAGGGTGCTTACCACTTTCTATTACAGTTTAGTCTGCAGAGATGTGCTTGGAAAGAAAACATCTGATCTCATGGCTTAAAAAAGACAATGCAATGCAGCGTCCCATGAATACATTAATGTACTTCATTGTGAAAAAAAACCCAAACCTACTTTACTACTCAGTTTTTTAATATACAGAGAAGCTGTGCACGCTTTCCTAACAGTTTCACTTTAAATGACTATTCCCTTGAGCCCTGGATTCATCATTAGGCGCTTTTAGAAGTAGAAAATTGGATAGAGGAAGTGAGGGATTGACGAGGAGTACACAGGAAACCGCTAAAATTAGACCCAGCAAATAAGCAAGCCAGCTAGATAATGACACAAACGGGCGGAAGAAGGATCTAAGAAGCCGTGATCATGTGCCCGAGGCTATTTGTAGAGCATTAATATCTTCCTCTTCTTCATGTCCTTCCATGTCTCCTTCCATCTACCATTACTAACTGCGTCAGGGCAGTGCGTTCTGGGCCTCCCTGAAAATGGACACCTTTCCCTCCACTGCTGTCACAACCCCTTCTTATCCACCGCCTGTTATTCCTCTCTTTTTATTCTTTCATCTGTTCACCTTTTCATCAACTTTCTGTTGAGCTTTCCTGGGCGGGCAGCAGCTCCTTCCTACCATCTGCTGCACCTGTCACTGTCACAGAACTGGATTCCAGCATCGTGCAGAAACTTTTTTTTTATTCTAAAAAGGATGATGACGGGCAGCGACTCTTGCTATCAAACAGATTGCCGTCTTATGAGAAATGATTTCTTCCCGAGGGATGACTGCAAATGATGTTATCAAAATGAGGCAACCCAAGGTTACAGTTACTATTTATTGCCCTTTCACCATCTCTGATAAGCTGTGTAGTTGCCCTCAATATCTTATTCATTAAATCACTTTATCCCTTTTACAGTCTAATCTTATGGAACCCATTTAATGTGAACCTGTCACCGATTAGCAAATGCTGCTAAATAGTCAGCACCCCAATCTTCATGGGCAGGACTTTTGTGCCCATTTAGGGTTTTTTATGTTCTTGTTATTGATCTGTCCCTCAGCTCTGACCAGTTAAGAAGCCTTCTTTATTTACAACTGACGGGGGAATATGTGACTCCTTTGCTGTCAAATCACGTTGACAGAGAATATTAGTTGAGAAAGGTGTCCTTTATATTCCCCAAAACTTCCATTAAATGTTTTTTAGTCTGCTGCTGTTTGCCCATTGGGCTGAGTCAACACATTTCTATTCTGGTTATAAGTATTTTCAAAAACATAAGCCTTCACATGCCGAATTAAGCGCATTAATTGCATGTTTGAGGTGCGAATATTTTTAGCATGGGGAGTTGCTTAATCATGTTTTGCACATTCATTCAATGTCCTGGCATCCATTTTCCTGGAGAAGTTGTTAACAGTACTCCACATCGAACACCTTCTCACTTCCAAGGCATCAAATGGCGAATATGTTTATCGTGTTGATGCATAGGCGTTTTATTGGAGTTCAATTTCCCCCCCCTCCTACGAGAGGTTCCAAAAGGGGTTTGGGAAGACAATTGTAAGCTCTCATTACTACTTAAGCTTTGAATTTTCTTGGTATATTTAGAACCTTAAGTGTGTTCATTAAGGTGCTATTTATACCAGGTGACACAAATGTTTGTTATTAGTGGAAGGAGCTCCAACCCTGAGCTAAACCCATTTCCTCATTGTGGAACCAATAAAGGATATCCACCGTAATCCCAACCTACATCATTCTATAACCTCACGCGCTACCTGCTGGGGAAGGCAACGCTTTCTTCAACTCAGCTAGGTGACTTAGGCGTCGTTGTCTGACACTAAAGTCCACTTGAAAAAAGTTGGTATTTGACACATTAGGAGTGAGAATGTATCACTGCATCGTTGGAATTCGGAGTTCAATCTCATAATGTTGCCCTGTGTCGTTTGACATAATTTCAACAACACAATTGTTGCAAATTGAAACGCGAACAATATTTTGCCTTCCTTTTTAAGTAACATAGCTCAGATGGTCGGCCTATAACTGAGAGACGGCCGGTTCGATCCCTGCTCCTGACAGGTTTGCGTTGTTTGTGTCCCTGAGCAAGACAGTTAATTCTGGTTGGCATGCTGTGTCGCAGCTTACTACTGTCAATGTGTGAATCACCATCGCTGAGGACCTCAAATGCCATCATCCAGTCCATCCTCACCTCCTCTATCACTGTCTGGTACAACAGCGCCAACTCCAGGGACAAGAGCAGACTGCAGCGCATCGTACGTTCTGCTGAGAAGGTGATCGGTTGCAACCTGCCACTTCTTCACGACCTGTATGCCTCTAGGACCCAGAGACGTGCAGGTCGGATCAGAGCCGACACTTCTCACTCTGGACGTTTGTTCCTCTTCCCTCTGGCAGGAGGCTACGGTCCATCCAGACCAGAACCTCCCGTCACAGCAACAGCTTCTTCCCCTCGGCCGTCAGATTGTTGAATTCGTGAACGGCCTTGTTGTTATTTTATTTATTTTTATTTTTTTATTTTATTTATTTATTTTTGTCAGCACTTTATTCCAAAACACTTTCCTAGCTAGTGGGCTCCCCACTGACCATGGCAATAAATTAAAATCTGATTCAGATTCTGAATGTGTGACTTAGGTTAGTGCGCTTTGGTTGCTGTATGCATGGAAAGCGCTATATCAGTAAAGTCATTTAAACAGAATCCAGTAGCAGTTAGTTATTAAAGGCCGCATGACACAAAAGGCTACTCTGTCAAGTACATCCAAAGACGCTGCATACTAACGACTGTCAAGTCTGTTCCGCAGTGCATGATGATACACTAGGCTTTCAGCTGAATCAAATGTTTCCTGACAGCACAGCTAGCACTTCACATGCCTCCCTAAAGGTGCCACTCTTGGGCTGGTTCCCTATTTAATCCTCAACCCTAACCTCAGTCCTCAAAAATGCATGTTCTCGCAAAGAGCAAGGACTGTCCCAATTCAGAGGAAGTTAACTTGAGGTACAAGATTGAGGAATTCTATGACCGCACTCGAGGATTATCAAGGATGCAGTTGTAAGCAAAGTTTTTTCTTTGTTAATGGAGATATGAAAGGCAAAAGATGTAAACACAGTGGGAGACGGCATTGTCGCTGATCATGTAAATGCTTCTTGCTTATTGTTCTTCTTCTTCTCCTGAATTGAGGAACAAAATTAGGGTTAAGAAAGGAATTGGAATCACCCTTGCAATGCCGTTGCGTGTCACTGTACCTCATGTTTGGCACAATGATCATGAGGTACCACATATGCCAAGTAACATAAGTATATAAGTAATGCAACAGTAGTTTTTACGATCATCATCCTAACCATTTTTTTTG
The DNA here is from genome assembly GCF_027744825.2 of Synchiropus splendidus. Lineage (NCBI taxonomy): Eukaryota > Metazoa > Chordata > Actinopteri > Syngnathiformes > Callionymidae > Synchiropus > Synchiropus splendidus. The sequence continues at coordinate 14,381,408 of NC_071346.1, read as the reverse complement.
TCAACAAATGCTGCAGGAGGGGATGTACTGTATATGGTCCAATTTAAACACATAAAAGTGAAACGTGCAAACGTGACTCATTTCAGCGTAAATGTTGGCCTCAAAATTCGACTTGATGATTGTGATTTGTGACACTGTAGGAAAACACTTTCATTCCCCAGTGACTCACAACAAACTTTGGGAATTTTACTGATTCACATTTTACATTCTGTAATTGCACTGTTGAAAGGCCCTACTTTTTGTAGGTCATGAAATTGGCAGGCACTTTTAATTTGTCTTATGGGCCACGTAAAATGACTTGACAGATCAGATTTGGCACCCAGTCCTTAAGTTGGACACAGGGTTTAGGCAGCTCTGGTATCCAGGTGCCTACATTGTGGATTCTTTCATCCCGAGGCTGACTGAAATCCTTTCTGTCACACGGGTGATGATGACAGTCTATGACTGTATTTTATCCATGTTCTTGCACAGGCATCTGTTTCAACACCCAGCTCCCACATTCTGATGCCAAAACCAAAGCTGTATGAAAACCCAGACTGACTGACCTGCTGGCCCACTATGTGCTAACACACTGCATGGCTAAGTGAGACATCATAGAGGTCAATCCCACGTCCTACTGTCATCACCTACATCAAGAGCTGGCATTGGTGATGAATCCTGACGTGTGCATCAGCACACACCAGCAGGCTCAGCTGGGGTTCGTCTCCACCGGTGGCTCACATGGACTCATCAGATACTATAGCCCTGAGCTGTTGTGCTGATATGCCAGTGTGTTTACCAGCAACTGGACTGTTGCTCTAACCTTTTCCCTTTGAGTTTTCTGTACTGATTCTGTGCTTGCCGGTTCTCCACTGATTTATCGCAGGTGCGGCAGTGTTCATGCCTTAGTTGGACCTTGGAGAATTCGCTAATGCTCCTCCACCAATCTTCTGTATCCATTGCAAGAGAAGCAGATGCAGCTTCGTTTAAGGTCTCCAGTCGAGATCAAACTGTGCCTTTATTAAATAATTGAATGACCCCACCATTGATCTCACCGTGTCACTCACCTCCTCCTCCACCGCTGCGCTTCTTCACTGAGGCTGCGATATTCGTCATCTGCTGGAAAGCAGCCCTGCACAATCTGCCACGATGATGAACTGTTGGTTGCAAAACGTCGGGCCACAAAGAAGTTTGGCTGCAATAATGTGAATTTATGGATCAGTGAGTGATGTCGCGAGCAGATGGAGTTTACCCACTTAAGTGTGTGTGACGTGCGTCTCTTGCAGGGACCTGGCGGTGATCGTGGCCTCCATAGCGTACAACACCTGGTTCACCAAGCTGTACTGCAAGGACATGCGAATTGTAAATGTGCTTTTTCATACCTTCCAAACTTATAAAGCTTCTTGCCAGATGGACATATTTCATTGTTTTACATGCTTCTTTTTTTAGATGTTCTTCCCTTCCAGCTTGTTTTCATGTGCACTTCAGTTGAATCTGAATCTGAGGCCACGCTCACTTTAATCTTCATCGTAATGTCTGCAGTATTTATTCTGTGAAAAAACGTGTGATTTAAAGCAGAAGTCAATGTAACAATTTAAAACCCATGGAACATTTGTGTACTCAAGCATCTTTCACTGTAGAATATGACTGACTTTTCCTGTTAATGCTCTTTGAACCACTACAGATCTCAAACATAGAAGTGATAAATGTCTGATGTGGGGAAAAACTGTCCTCTCTTAGCCATTAAGGCAAGACGTACAAAGCTCACCTGCAATGTTTTTTTTTCCCTTTTTGCTCGTAATGAACAAAGTAGGGAAGATCAAACTTTTCGCTTTTCAAACTAAAACTATGTAAATAGAATTAAACCCATAGAACTCTTAAATGCAGCATGATGGAAGTTCCATTTTCCAAGGATGACCATAGAATTATGGTCATCCTTGTGTTTTTTTTTTTTTTTTTTTTTTTTATGAAATCCTCTCCCACATACAGTGAAAATATTTTATTACATGTCACTTGGATTTACGACTAAATAAGCGAATCCGTTCACTTATTTTCAAAGCGTTTTTAAGTAATCTGACTTAGGGACCGCCACCCCGAAATGACTCTCAGTGATCCAAATGATGCAAATGTACTGGGATTCGATTAATTGTAGAAGACTGAACCTTCCAAACTACACAGTATCAAAGTAAAGTAACCACCCTGAAAGCTGCCTCATAAGCCACTCAAAGCAGGACTCCTCACCCACCAAATCTTTCTTATGTTGAGGTTTTTGGTTTATTGGTTGCACTGCACTGACTTAAGGTTTGTGTTCTTCCCCAGGGGTCAGAGGTCGTTGACCAAGTACTGCACACCATCAGTAAGTCCAACAGCCTGGAGGAGCTCACTCTGGAAAACGCGGGACTTAAATCGTAAGTTTCTGACTTGACATCATCGGCTGCTTTCACCTAGCCTTATTCTTTTCTCTGTATTTCGTATTCCTGCATCTCCCCTCTGCACAACTCACCTCTGTATCTGCTCACTCGCCCTCCCATCTCACCTCTATCCACGGTCTATCGTTCAGCTCCATTGTCTCACCTCTTCACCTCTGTACCTCCACCTACCCTCCGCTGTCTTGACCTTTTCAGACAGCCTCTGGGTGAAAAAAAATAGCCCTTTTTTCTTGGCTGCCATCTGGGATTGTATCTGTAAACCCTTCACCTGGTGTGACGGCTGGATCCCTGAACCAACCCTTTACCTCATCCTGAATTAATTGAGATGAAGTGGCGTCCCCTGGGCTTGATGATTTACTGCGGCATAATGAATTTGACGACTTTGTAAAAAATACATATTTTTGCCCATTTTATACCCTGTTCAATAGACACAGCAGTTTTTATTACTGGCTCTGCGGAACTGCACCAAACTCAGACAAACATTAATGGGTGAATATTATGCACCCTGTGGATAGCAGACATATTGAAATCTTGTAAATCAAAGCACACTGCCTTGAATACTGCAGGTTTTTTGCACTCTGACTGCAGTGGTTTGAAAGATTGTCTGTCAGGTAGCTAGGTGTAAACAACTGAACTAAACACAACACACTCCAATAGCTCCAATGCTTTTCTGTCAATGTTCTTTGCAGAGACTTCCCACAGAAGATGGCGTCTGCGCTGTCAGAGAACCCAGCCTCTGTGATCCACTCGCTCAACCTGGCTCACAACACGCTAGACAACCAAGGTAGCATCTTCCTCCTGCTGTCCCGCTGATGTTTCTTGGTCTTTCACCACTTCGCTTGTGCTTGCAATCGGAATATTAAAAACAAAAATCGATCTCTGTCCTTGTTAAACCCTGAGTCTCTCTCTCTCCTTCTCTCTGTCTCTTTCTCACACACACACACTCACACACCTTTTGACTTCAGGGCTTGTTCGTTGAGATATAAGTGCAGGTTTTATCTGCAAAAATTCCACTGTTGCACAACATCAGAGTTCCATATTGACTGGAGTACTTTTTAGAGAGTGCATGGTCGAGTGTGTTAGTTGACCAGGAATGCAAACCAATACTGTATCGCTCACCACTTCTCCTCCTCCACTGTACACCAGCCACATGCGGTCCTGTAAAAAGAACTGAATATTTTTCTTGAGCGTCTGATAGTGTCCATGTGACTCTGAAAGTCTGAGAAGCCCAACTAATATTTGGACTAGACCAGTGAGAGGATATATATTGTGAGCTGTGAACTGTTTATTTAGAAATGGCACGGCATGTGTGTGGCTCACAGAAATCCCCTTTGGTTGCTTGTGTTTGTGATCTTATTGAGCTCATAACCCATCAATCTTAAGAACTTCATCTGCTCCTATTTCTTTGAGATAATGAGGTATACTCCCTCTATTACTACTCCAGTATTCTATTGATTCATCTTTTGATGAATTGTTGTGCCTGGAGCTGAGCGGGACCCATGTGCTGTTGTGTGTAACTCCAAAGACCAGGCAGACCATGGAAACTTTGTTCATTTAAATAACAAATAAAGTGGATCGTAGGAACAAGAGAACCCACGGGGACCATACCGTATGCTGGGTATCGTCATTTTTTAAAGGGCACTGTTGACATTGAATGACTGACAAGGACGAAAATGAAGTCCCTTCCGGTTTCAACTGATCGCAAATCTTAATGCTTAAATGTACTCATTAACGAAGGAAACTAAAATTGCCATCCTGGTAAGACGTCACTAGCTGTAGCTCAACACATACGTTTTGTTTAACAGCAAACAGTACAGCGGATCATACAGATCCAGATACCAAAGATGATCAATTAATATTCTGGTAATCTTTAATAACTTGAGAAAAATCTGCTTCATTCCTCCTCACTGTTCTGGTCATGCAGACAGCTGCGCAGCTGCAGCATCATGTGTCATTTAGAGCCCAACATTATTCATTCAAGTAAATGTGTCTGGAATAAAATCAGATGTTTATCAGCCTAATAAAGGAAAACATGTGAGTTGTCAGACCTGCACACACCCGGAACACTGCGCTCCCATTTCCCGGCACCAGTCTCTTGATGCTGCAGCTGCACACCACAGTATTCTGGGAGTGTGCGAAATTGTTTTTGAATGTTGAATGCTGTCCGCCTAGACTCTGATCAGACCCTTTACTGCACTGCTTCATCATGTTTGTGTGGAGTCGTGCTGTACATGTAGTTTCCAGCATCTAGCACAGAGTCACGTGAGGCGAGAAGATTACCTACCATGGAGAGCTACCCGAGACGAGAGGTGCAGCTCTCCTGGTGGGATCAAGTCCGCGACCAAAACCTGGTTCGCTTGTGTTCACATCGGACTTTTGAGCGGAACACACTTTGTCTCGAGTCGGAGTCTGCAGTGTGAAAAGCCTCTCAGTGTCAGTGAAGATGGGCTGCTGACCAGCGGTCTTGTGTTTTGTTTTTCTGCACATCACAGGTTGTTTAAAAAAAGCTCCAATTTTGCTCCAATATGTGGCACTAAGTTTGCCTCAAACACGGGTGAAATGGTAACGTCATTGCAAACTTAGTGTTGCCAGTCTCTTCATACAGTATGTTGGTCAGTGGTCTTATCTTGAAGGGATTTTTTTTTTTTCCTTTCTTATGGCCAGCTTACATTGGACATATTAAAAGTAGCTGTAGGACTTGGTGTGGTGACCATCTCTGGTCTGGTCTGGACAAGTCTCATTGGAGTTCATCTACCACACTTGTGAAAGAAAGACGCAAATATATCAGTGGGATATCTGCTCCGTTAGCTTTGGTCGGTGTTCACATTTTCCATCGGAATTTATTTCTAAATTGTTGTCAATTTTTTCAGCGCGCAACAAACTCAAGATACTGAAGACTCATAAGATGGCGTATTGTTCACAGGCTCAGCTCCAGCAGGCTTTGCTCATGGTTCATCTCACATAGCTTGGGTCTTGCCGCAGAGGGCTGGCTACTCATAGAACCGGTGAAACGTAATCCGTGACAAAATACACAGGTTGTTAAAATCAATCGCATAGACCCTGAAAAATATGTAAATCAATCTTTTGAACGTGGTGTTCCTCGAGGGAGGAACGCTGAACGATATCGAAGATTTAGAACTTAACGACAACAAAGTCCATCACATTTTTAACGCCAATCCTTCCTCCTTCTGTCTGCGGTTAGCACGCACTAAAGCGACCATTTGTTGAAGTGGATTTTGTTTGAATTTCAATATAGATCATTCATAACAGGGAGTGAGTTGTTTGGTGGTGGGTACTACGGCTAGATTAGCCATTTAAATGTTAAGCTCCCTTCTGTTTGCGGAGGCATGTTTCTGAAAGTGTTCTGTGATGAATTGTGTTGTGTATGTCTGTGTGGGAGAAAGTCTATTTGTGTCAGGCTTTTGCTTCCTTGTGGCCTGCTTGTGGGTGTACATTCTGAACCATCATGTTTTGCAGAGCTTTCCCTTATTCCAATTGTATTGTCTAATGGTCTTGTCCTTGTATTTCATGCAGAAGTTTTCATCTCTCCTTTCTTTCCAATATTTCCTCTTACCAGGAGTCTCCAATCTCATTCAACAAGTGTGTCGCCTCAACAAAGGCCTGCGTCTTCTCAATCTCTCCAAGACCTCTCTGTCTTCCAAAGGTGAGATCACATACCTGTATGATTTTTTTTATATCACCACTGGTATAATTTGTCTGTTCAATATGTTCTGCTTTTATTTCGTTACTTAGTCAAGCGAACAAAGCATGTAACCATTCTGCTTGCATTTAGCTTCACATGACAGCCAGCTTTTATAACAAGCCAACCATTTATCTCAGTAAAACAATGCGTTTTAATCTGTGGTCAGTGCTTCATCTCATTCCAAATAATGACATTGAAATCAGCTTTGAGAGTGTTTTTTGATTTACTGGTTACAGTAAATTACAGTTTGCATTTTTTAGCATGAGCACCCTAACACACCTGCCTGATTTCCATCAAGTAACTGAGAAAAGCATCAATTTATTTTAGGACGCGAGTCACTGTTCATCATTCAGATTGACTGCCATTTGTATTTTGATTCTTTAACTGGCATAGCACACAAGTTTGTTTTTATGTACGACTTTTAGAGGGTTCTTCCTGACAAATCCCTTTCCCCAGCCTCTCACCATAAACCTTCCTATCCAAAACAGATGGCTAACTTTAAACAGGACTCTGAACTTAACTTAAACCCAATTATAAGGACCTTTGGTATTTCAACGTTTTCATTGAGGGCCCCTTTAAAAACCACAAAGGTCATCTTAGATGCATTAAAGTCACTAATGTTGGTCATGTCAATGAAAAGTGTCTTGCAACAGCATCTCAACAAGACGTACGCTGTCCAGGTGCCAAATGTACTTTTGTTAGTGATTAATCTGCTCACGAGTGGAAGGTGGTGCTTTTACCGCATCCAATCGAAGCATAAGTGGAGTTTCACAGATAAAACAATTTTATTGCTGTAAGCACGGTTGGGTAGCTCAAGGAAGTGCACCTCTTAATATTCGGCATCGCCCCTTGCAGGGACAGTAATGTTTTGTTATGGAAGGTTTGGGGATGAGGGAATAATAACGTTTCGGTCAAGTGAAGAAAGTTGTTCTGGGGGAACAGGGCTGACAAATTCCTCAGCCAATATAAAGAGTTCCACTCACTTTTAAGATGATGAATACTGTGTTTTACCTGAAATGCGTGATCTTGAACTGGATATCATAGCTCCTTTGTTCAGTCCTGCAGCAGCCTCACAGGAGTTCATTAACAGCAACACCGGTACTAAGTGCCACCAGCAGCCTAGAGACTTCACCGATGTAGCTATACGCTTCTGTATGCAGAACTTTCTTTTAAATATAACACACACTGACTTTAAAACTTTGGTGAAACCCATTTCAGATGTGACGCTTTTTTCCAAAAAAACAAACCCAACAACAGAGCTTGTAACTTATTCATAAAGTTTTGACCCAAAACACTAAAAGACAAAACATGACTCTCAGCTCTGATGCAGCTCCCTCTCCGATCATCATTTATTCACAATTTGCATCAGTGGTAACGTACATGCAAATTTAAAAAGGAAAGAAGCCAAATATAAAGAAAAGCTCTGTGAAGGACAAGAATACTTCAACCTTTTTATATTAGTCAGAGCCTGTTATCTGCATTTTTTTTCGGCGTGTCGGTGTGACGTCATATTCCCCCAAAACCCAATTTAAGATACCGTCATATGAATGTAAACTGTAGCTCTGTTGTGAGTTTTTTATCAGCGATCGCCGTCACACAGTGAATCCAATGCTACTCAATTATGAATCAACAAACCACGCACACATATATGTGTGAAATCATGATGCGTTTTCTTTCTTCTCTCAGATTTTCTTATGAAAATGAATACATATTGAGTGGGGCTGGACCGACATTGACTTGGCCCGATTTGATATTTTCCAGATACTTAGTTGCTGATTCCATTTATGTCACAATTCCGGTTTATATTATGATTATTTGTCCAATTTGATTTATGTCATGACTGTGATCCATAATAAATAATAATAAAAATGCACATCAGGGTTTCCAACAGACATTTGGTGAAAGTGGTGACAGTCGTTGTATTTGTGTATTTATAAAGATTATAATTCACTCTTTACAAATATACAAAGCAGCTCACGTGTAATAACAAGGCGATAGTGGTATTTTTGGAGGTAAATTGCATCAGCAATATAGTGCCTGCCTCATCACAGACCAAAGCGCAAATGCAGCAGGAGAGAAACTCAGTGGGAGTTGGATTAAATAACCAATATCCAACTACCTTCCCCGCAGTTTTAAAGCCCAGGGCAACCATCGATCGCCTAGATTGTGTTAGTCCAGTATCAACAATCGCTATACTGAGCCACGGTTAGCAGAGGGCGCTAATATGCTAGCAGAGGGTTTATAATTCTTTCATAACCAATGTAAAATTCTTGTTAAAGAAGCTTTTGTCAGGCCACACTTCTCATTTATCTCACCTCACTAGCCACGGCATGTTATGAATGCAGTCTGTGATACGCTCGCAAAAAGCAGAACAGTACAGGAGACCAGATCCAGGTCCCAAATGTGATTCTGAACCAGCCCCTATTTTCAGATGAGCTTTAAAAAAATCTGGTTCAGAACCTGAAAAGTTGGTTCATGGCTGGCCCTACTTTTTTTTTCCCTTCACGTACTGTGATATAGTCATCCCCCATTTACTATATCTGTACATTTTTTAGCAATTGGTATATCATTGATAGGTGTATTTGACAAAACGCATCTGTAATATTTGGAGCTGGAGGATGTGATATTCAGCTGTGCAGGCAGGTTATGATATGGAAATGAAATCAGATGCAATTGGATGTCATAAAATATATATCGATTGTTATTTATTTTTATTTATAGTTCTCAAAATCTCAAACTATTGAACACAAAACATTTAAAACCCCACCATACCATTTCAAATAAAGTGCTGATAGTATGGATTTTCTATTAATGTTCTCATCATAATTCATAACTTTGACATGAATTGTGTGCAGGCCTGTTGGAATGGTTGAAGGTGACTGACAGCTCACTGAGACCTGCCATGATGTATTATCATTGCTTTTAAATTGAACATAGAAGTGTGCTACTTGGTATAACTCATGTTGTCGGAGTTTCTCCGGCTTCACTTCTGGCCATCCCCGCGAGGCTCTGCCTTGACACATGAAGAATCAAGCTTGAAACTTGCACCTGCTGCCTACAGAACACCTGAGCCCTCACTGCTAGTATCCCTAGAGCATTCAGCAACTGGGACGGTCTGGTGCTGGTAAACCGTCGGGAGTGCTCAGCACGTACTGAACTGGACTTGTATTGAGGTCGAGTGAGCCCATGCTGAGAAAACCCCCAGTTGGATTAGACAGGAGGATGGCTGAACTGCTGAGTCAAACTCTGTGCGGACTTCACAGCCCCATTGTGATTCCACACTCGGAAAGGAGTTAGTTTGATCTGAGGAAGCCCTCTGTGCAGCTCACAGGCATGAAGCTTGGAAGCACCTGTTGTACTCATGCGGCTGCGGTGAGGAGTGATCCACGTTATTATTGATGGCAGACATAGTTAACTATGACAGGTCTGTTGTCCTTTAAACAGATTTAAACGAAAGCATGGTATGAGCATGCATCACTTACATGATGGAGGGAAAAACACGATGCTTTTGTAATCATTGCGACACTTTCAAAAGTTTCCTAATTGGCTTCCATGCGATTGGTTGCATCTGCCAGGTTGATGGAGAAGTTAATAATAGATCCGTGCTCATTACCAAATATTTGAGGGTCTTCCAGAACAGTGTTTGAGCCGGATACTTTTTTTTTTACATGCAGGGAAACAATCTTTGATCTCGGACTTCAAACTGATGGGAGCGAAAACAAAAGAGCTTTGTGAATATATTTTTTGTGTATGTGTGAAGACCAGGCTTCTGTAGCAAATGTATTCCGGCTGCAACTTACTCACACTGATAACCTCGGCCAGGCCTCTCCTCCCACCATCCGTCTACCAAACCGTAATAAGGCCAGAATCACAAGCAGTTGATCTGTTTGCTCTGCTTTGCTTCTCAGGCTTCAGTGCAGTGTCCTCCTCCTTTGGTATCTATTCAGGACAATGCAAACTGAGAACAGAGTTAAGCAAGGGATGTAGTCATTCAATTCTCACGACCCAAATTAAAAGAAAGGGGGATTTTCTGCTTTCAAGAAGAGGCCAAATGAGCTTGTCTTCAGAGACTGGAAACGAAGTACTATCAGTACTATAGAAGGTGATAGAACAAGGTAAAACAGAGAAAGAAACACACTAAAGCAAGAAGCACACTTGAACAAAACTCCACGACAATATCTCTATGCAGAGCAGCTCCGAATCAATATTTACTCTCTTTCCTCATTATTCTGTGATATGCCATTGTAATTACTGAGACACAAGTTTATTATGTGGCTTTTCAACAAATCAATGAGCACAGCATGAATGAGGTGATTTCATTTGGACTTTCAGCAGCTTGGAGGAAAACTGTTGTCGGTCATCTCTGATCTGTGCAGAGATTACGCTCATGCTAGGCCCTTGAAAACAAACCTGACTTGCACACAGTGGCCATCTACTGTGAGTAAGTTAACCAGTAAAGTAAAACCATGGGAATTACTCATGATGCCATTGAACATGATTTAAATTTGTTGTCTTATTCAACCTTGAGGCACCATCTTAAGGATCATTTATGCTCCCTTTACTTCTGCAATTGTACCCCTCCGTTGTTAACATCACTGAACACATACTTCCATGTGTTCTTTACATTAGTATTGCTGATCACCAATATATCCACCAGGGGGAGCAGCCCAGAGTGAGAGGTTTATGACAATGAGAGACTCTGAAACTAACATAATGTACCTCTTGCACAAAAGAGGACAATGGAAGCAGCGTTGTAGGGATGTTCAATATATTATGATTAGTTACGTATCGGGTAGCAACGGCAACACAGTTCCCATTTAGCCCTTTTTGGAAACGCGCAGAAATACGGACAAAATGAACACAGAACGTGGACAGAAGCCTTTGTCGTATCGTACATTCAGCATAAATGGGTTTTTAAAATGATGTTGTATTACACCCATTTTGGTCAGAAGGAAGGTCTGCAAAAGCAGTATTTTTTTTAATGTACAACTTGTTTTGTAAGGACAATGGCCACATTTTTCAATTTGAATGAATTTGGTATATTAGTAAAACTAATGATGGACCCATACATACATTTAAACAACAAAATATTGTTTATTTTGCATCACTTTGACAATAGCACAATAAATCACGATGGTTACTATATTCAAGTTTTTGTATCACCTTATTTAAACTAAATGTCTTGTGTTTTTTTTCAAGACAATGTTTAATGTCTTGAAAATATTTGTATAAGAATTTCAATTTTATAAAAATTTCAACTACATTCAGAGTAGTGGAAACCCTGACCATTGTGTAGTGAAAAACCTCCCTGAACAAAAGCAAACAGAAGCTTTTGTTTGCTTTTGTTCAGGGATTCCTCCATGTTTGTTGTTGTTGTTATCATCCTAGCTGCCACGTGTCTTGTGCATCAGTGTGATCAGTGGACCAGGAACTACTGCACTCACAAAGGATCCATGTTGTCTGGAGAGCAAACAGTTAAATAAAATTAAAACGATTAAATGCTATTAAAATATTTTAATAGCATTTAATCGTCTCCCCCCCCCAACTCTCCGCTGCCTCTGTAAATAGTATCATTTGTCTATAAAATTATTACAGTACACCTCTACATAACATTGTATGCTTGTTAACTTTAAAGACAGGAAGGAAGTAATATAGAGCAACTTCCATTAAAGAATAACTTCATTAACAATACGCTCCCCGAGGTCACATGCGCCCCCCTGGCATCGCTCTGCCCCATTATTTGAGAAGGACTGCGCTACAGGTTTCAAACTGGGGCCATGTGGGTGCAGGTTTTTTTTTTTCTGACTGTGGGATCCTGATCGGTTGGACTGAAAACCCGAAAAACGGGTTTGACCCCTGTGGTCCAAATAGCTGCATCAGAAGTCATCTCTGGATCTCATTTTCTGTAGCCGTGGAGATTTGTTGCATCATTACTCCGCTGCAAGCCATTGCAACCCTAACAAAATGCATGATGTTTGCAAACATGTTTGAGGAGAAATTTGCTTGAAGCACCAGAGGATGGCGAAATGATGGTTTTGAAATGCGTTTGGTCGAGGAAAGATTCCCGGCTGTGGTTGCTGCAGATATTCTCCTATAACTGTGGGGATCGTGCTGATCATTTTTTTCCTGCTGAAACCAAATGATCCAAACAACCATGTGTGTCACCCTCTTTTATTCATATTTTTAGTTTTCACTGAAGTAAAACGGTCGACTTGTTTATTATACGTCTTCATACTTATCTTGTTGAGGTCACCTCGACCTTCTTAGCTCTGCTTGTCACACCCAGAACTCTCTCATCTGTTGTCAGCAAGAAGAGCTGCTGTCACTCCCATACTCAAGCAGACGGCTGAAGAGCCCTCATAACTTCATCATCACTGTCCTCATTTCCAGTCTTTAGAAGTATTGCTCCTAGTTTCACGCCCATCTTTTCATCTGAACTACCTTGTACAGTCCTCTGGCAAATTTACCCCTAGTCACTACAGCTCTGCTCTGGACTCTCTATACCAAACCCATTCAATATCATTCTGATGCGAATGACACACAGTGCCACATATCCACAAAAAGCCAAATTCTACCCCCCACCGTCCTTCATGAATGGCTTCTTGAAGTAAAATCCCAGTCTTAACACATATTTTGGCACTTCTTCCGTCGCCTCCTCCCCTCAGTTCAACTGTCTGGGCGTTGACAGCACATTCTCTTCAAGCCAGTCCACCTCACTTCCCTTGCACTGCCTGGTTATACCAAATTTTGTCCTGCTCTTCCTCTTTCTTTAATGCTGTTTGAACATACAATGCTCCAGAGAACTGAAACAGACGACTCACACGATTGAGGCGAATAAAGCTCTGCCTTTTAAACTTAATGTCTGGAGTTGTCTGACAGAAGTGTCATGGATTTCAGTGAGATTTTCAAGAAATGCAGGACAGTAGAGCACATGGTCAGATGGTGTGCTTGATAACCATCCGAATCAATGAAATCTTTGTCAGATGAATTTTGTGTCAGGAGGGTTGCAGCTCTTTATTCTATTTTTGGAATGCTGTCCCACTGAGCTCATTGCTATCAGTTTTTTTAATGCTTAAAAAGGTATCAGAGTATATACATAAAATAACAATGGCAATATTATTTAGTTACAAAGAAGTTTGGCAATGTCTGGATCTATACGGCAGAGTTGGGTGAAGTTAGCAGCCAGAGACGGACAAAGGAACAACAGAAACGTGAAGGAAAACATGGTTGTCACGGTAGATGAAACATCTAGAGAACATCTGAAAGACAGAATAAGAATCAAAGAATGGCAGTCTGTGCACGCTCATCGAAAATAGACAAGTAATCGCACTCATGGAGTACTGAAGTAGCAGTGAAGATATCATGGAAGAGAACTATGGTGGCTGACTTTTGAATAAATCAATCTCTGTAACAAAACCAAAACCGATCAGATTCACAAAGGAGAACACAGAAAGCTCGGAACATGATTGCAAAAGAGACAACAAACTGCAAAACATCACATACTGTACGTGTCTGTTGCAGCCAACGCCAATGTAGCTGTGCAAGGTTAGTCGGGTTTGCCAATAATAATTTGTTCACATTTGTTAATATGTTTTTCCCCTGACAGCCTGTGGGATTTGTTGTTATGTGAATTTGTTTTAGAGATTGTTCTCTTTGTTAATTTGCATCAGAGATTTTTTTTTTTGTTTCGCACCTCTCTTCCACCATGCAGAACAGTCGCACGGGGCAGAAAATAAAGAATCAAAGCAAACAAATTGCAAATTGTGGTCCAACTCACATGGATAAACAACAGACAAACAGACAGCACATGGCAGTCAGAATTAGCTCGCAGACTCTCTCTGCGAGAGAAAGAAGAGACATTACAGGAAGCATAAAACCAGAACAACTCTTGAAACTCTCTTTTGTTTCCATCTTTCTACAAGTGACATCCAACTTCCGACCGGGATCGGTTCCAAACAACCGGTCGTAAGTCAGATTGGACATAAGTCGAATGCCATTCAAAATAGCCAAAGCGAGGGTTATAGGTGCTACTGTAGTGGTAGATGGCTGTGTGAGAGTGAGATGCTGGGATGCTGTGCTGCCGTAACTGTCGTACGCGATGCCGGGCTGCTACGTGCTGCGGTGCCAAACATTGAATAAAAAAAAAGAAAAAAGGATTTGCTGGCTGTGGTCATAAGTATGGGTGGACCTAAGTTGAGCAGGTCGTAAGTCGGATGTTACTTGTACTTTGTTTTTAAATCTGATGTCCAATATTTTTATTTTGAACACTTTGCCCGTAGTTTTATTTACACAATGTCAGTGTCACTCACCTCAGATCAACTTGAGGTTAAGCCTGGTCAACTGTCGAATGTGCTTCTGCTTTTAAAATCAAGTCCAAAAGGTGGTTCTGATGATGAATTTTGAGAATCTGTCAGCAGACATGAGTGCATTAAGTTGTCGGTCTCTGCACCAATACATCTCTGAAACAGGCCGATAAAACATTGTCTTGTTTTATGACCACATGACACACTCATTTATTCATGTTTTTGTGTTGTTACTTAGCTAGACAGGACCACTTTGACTTGTGGTCCTGAAGTTCTTGGTGAAGGGCATGTCTGTGGATCTCTGCAGTGCTCAGCGATCTTTTTTCCACCATATTTTTAGATCCTCCTCCCTCTCAGCCCTCCTATTGTTTTAACACCTACTCACAGACTTCGGCTCATTCCCGGCTCTCATAAACAGCCACGGAGCTCCCTCATCTGTGTATACTCGGAGAGCATTGATCAAGCACCTGAGGGTCAGATGAAGCCAGGGATTAGACTCGTTGGCTCCTCTTATGCTCAAGCCCCCTCAGACCACTACAAATTAGGGATGAAAAGCAGCTTAGCGTGTTGCAGACACTACATGCAGATTATATGGCAGCCATCTTTGATAGTTATCGGTGACTATTAAGATTCTCTTTTTTTTCCGTCATGAGATCTTCCCAACCTTCTGATGCAGTCTTTCGTTTGGTGCACTAACAAGCAGCTCCAGTGGTCTTGAGGGAGCCACTGATCTGATTTGGGAGAATGATTTCTTTTTAATAGGCTTTCAGGATCCACTTGGATGGAGAAAAAAAGGGGAGTTTGCTTCATCCAAAATCACTTTGTTTAGCCGGCTGTCACCAGAGTCCACAAGTCCCCTGCTCAGTTGCTTCGGGCCAATCCGCCTTCCAATCTGTTGTTTTCTTTCAGTCATTAAGAGCGAGTCGTCACGTCTAAATGGTGTTTTGGAAGGAATCAAGGGCTGATGCAGATGTCTCTGCTGTCCTCTCCTCCCGCTAGGTTTGGTATCTCTGTCTCAGGCGCTGTGTTCGAGTGATGATTACTCCAATTCGCTGCTGCATCTGGATCTCAGCAAAAACCCAGGGCTCCTGTCTGGAGAGGATGCTACAGTGAGTTGCACACACACTTGTACACGCGCATGCTACTCAATAAACCCTCTTTGAAATTCACTGTCTGCCCATTAAATGTCTGGGGTACGTTTATCCTTTGTAAAGAATTGGTTTTCATGTTTTTTGTCATTTTGTGTGTCCGTTACAGAAAAATACCCAAGTAGGTCAAATGTTTTTATTCACTCATTGCTTCAAGTACGAATGTTCAATTGATCAGATGTGCATGCTGTATCGATTTGTCCTCCACACAGTAATGCAGTGCGCTGCAACATCAGAATCAACAATTCTTGCTGACTTTCTGATACATTCATGAACGACACAACAGAACCTGCAGATGCACATCCACTGATTTCCAAACCCTGTCTCTGCCACGTCAACATTCCGTCTTTCCCAATGTGCTACTAATGCATATTTAAAATCCCTGCGGAGAAATGTAGAGGAATACAATTACTGATTATTGCCATCATATGCTACACATTCTCACTCTCAACACCACATATTGACTCTCGTCTTTGGCCAATGTCGACGCGGAAGTGGGTTCAATTGAATCAAATGTTTTCTCCTCCTGTGGCATTTCATGACATTCAAGAAGAATGGTCACCTATCAGTGACTGGAGACTTGACTTGAGACTTGACAATTTTGTATGTTTCCGTTCTGATCTCCTGTTGGAGAGAGCGAGCCTTTATTGACCTTCATACATACATACAGTACTGTACATGCATACCCCATATGTGTAAGTACTCTTCTCAAACGCAGCGCCATCCATGGCTTAACCATGACCCCAACCGTTTTTTGGCATGGTGAAGCCCTGCTCATGGTGTTGGGACATGTTACGAAAAAAATAAAAGAAAGATTTAAGCATAAAACATGCAATGGAGAAGGCTGACTTCTGCCTCATGGACGACCACTTGATGGTTCTAGAGCAACGGCCCTTCTTCCCTGCAGAGAAAAAAAAGCCACTCTCTCACCGGTCACAATGTATTTTGATTTTCTGACCAGCTCCAGCAGAGCTTGGCCCCTACCGCTCCTCCTCATGCCGCGCAGTGCAGCAAGAGGCCGCTCTTCCCACCCACTACATCAGACGTGAACAGTGTTTGAGTGATCCCCTTCTTTTGGAATATTGATGCAATTTTTTAGGATCTTTTTTTTTTTTAATCAGTTTACTGGTTGTTAAAAAAGCACATTTAAAATTCCATAAGGGTCACAGAGTAAACTGTGACTGCTGTGAAGGACGATCATACCAAATGAAAGACTGATGACAATATATATATATATATATATATATATATATATATATATATATATATATATATATAGTTTTAGATGCATTTTATTTCAATATAAATAGCCCTATGGACCAAATATTCTAAAGGATATCTCTCTTTCTAAGAAATATTTTAAGGTAATTTATTTTGCAAATATGTTTTGCATTTTCTCTCAATGTATTTGGAGGAACAAAAAATACTAAGTAAAAATGATGAAAAGAAGAAACAAAGAGGGATTTTGTCTTGAAACAAAGAGCAAGTTATATTGACTGTTAATATTTTTTAATGGCTTAACGGTTAAAAAGAAACAGGACAAACACATTTAAAAAAAAAGTACTTGACATGAGGGCCTCAAAATACAGACGAAGATCTGCCTGCATGCATGTGGCCCCCTGGGCTGCACTTTGCTCAGGCCTACACTAAATGGCCATGATATTTAGTTTTATTTTTCAATCTGGTTCACAGATTGATAGATTTAATAATTGATAGATTTGATAGATTATTTCAATTATGAACCGACCCAGCAATGAAAACATATATTTGTTGTGGTGGGCGCCCTTTTTTGTGGCTTGAGCATCAGCCCCCCAAAACGTGTGCACATGAGTGTGTTATAGTCTAAGATCAAGAATGATGTTTCTTGGGGGCTGGAAGAGTAAAATCAGATCAGATAAATGAGTTGAGAAAATTAAGATGTGTATTAAAAAATAATAAAAGAATCAATTATGAATGAAGCAGGAAGGCAGGGTAACGTCTTAAAAAACCTTCAAAACTTTATAATTAGCTGAAGTTTCACCGCCCATGACCAGAAAAAGAGCAAATTAAACCAGCCTTTCTCCAACTGCTCAGACTGAGGACCATTACTTATTTAAAAATAATGAAAAATAGTGGACCATGTAGCTGTCAAATTATGGCTAAAACTGAAATAAACTGGAAACAGTCTGACATTGTTTCAAATCTAACACCGGGATGAGAATCTTCTACTAGCCCAGGGGCTACATTTGATGGCCCCCTGTCTTAACCCCGGTACGGTTGTTGTCAAATCTGATATTTTGTTCTCATCTCATGACACTGCATTACATCTGTTCCCATCTGTTTTTGGTGAATGAGGTGGAACATTCTTTCTGTAGGGTACGATTTTGGGTGATTTGTTTTCCTAACAATCCTGTCTTTGATTTAAAAAAACAAAACAAAAAAAAAACATTTTGATGTATAGAACAAAACCATCCTCCTTTCTCTTTCCACAGAACCTGTACCTGTTTTTGGCCCAGCCCAACTGCCTGGTCCACTTGGATCTGTCTGGAACAGATTGCACCGTGGACTCGGTTTGTAGTCTTTATTTATCTACCTACCCAGTGATCATATCTTTAAAATAGAATTTCAGGCAAATAAATAGAAGGGGATTGTGTGTCTGCATCACCTCTGCCGACTTCTACCAAGAGTTTCAGGAAAACAAGCAGCGCAGATGGAACCTGTCCCTTCATCAGCACACAGCTGTCGTCTTGTGTTTGAAGTCATCCTCCTTTTGTGGTCTTTTTTTTCTGCTATCACATCTTAATTTAGCATGTCTATGGCACAGACACACTCCCAAACGATTGCTCATAGAATTTCGTCACACCATGATTGTCAATTAATATCTAGTTACTGCTTCACTCAGACTCCGACACAGCTGTGATGTTACTCTACAAAACTGTCAGATGACTCCGATACAGACAGAAGAACAAACTTTGTTCAGTGATACTTAGGCCGAGGTCAATGCTTCGGACGTGTGGACGTGACTGTGAAACAAAGAGCTGGTATGGGGCTACATACAAGAGGGAGACAAACCCTAGTGATCAAGAAACAAGATTGACTCCTGATGCGGTTGCCATCGTCGATCAGTATTGTTTAATAGAGGCAGCACAAATAGTGGTCTGGATTCAGATGCGATGAATAGATGTTGGTGATGTAGCATCAGAATGTCTCTTTCAAGGGCCTATGAAAGTCAAGCCAAGTGCTGAAATGCACACTGTAGAAGAAGGACAGCTGCTGACTGGAGAGGTGTCTAGAGACGATGACCTCTGTCTGTTCGGGACATGAATGGAAAGGAAGGGCAAACCACTGCGTGGGTGAGATAGTGTCACACAAGCAATTTAATTTGTCCCAGGACTTCCTGGTATTGAAGGACTCACTTGTGCGTGACTGTGTGAGTCAAAACTTTTCCCTGATAGCAGCTTTGACTGAAGGTGAATCAGCTTTTATCTTCAGGTGTTTGAATAGGCAACATAGCGGTGGTTGTCAGTGTAGGTATGTCAGTCATACCTACACTTTTGTCATGGATAAAGGAATCTAAAAACTCATCGAATCAATGGGTGAGTAAGTACTTGTGCTACCATTAGTTGTAAAATTGACTATTTCTGTCCTGAATTCTCCTCACTGGCTCCCAGTCAACTGTCCCACTGATTTTAAAGCATTTCCACCAATTCAAAAATTGTTAAATAAGATCCAACCTGAAGTTCGATACCCTACAGTAAAACTCCACCTCATTCAGAACCCATTAGGAAGAACTGTCCATCCATGTTTTTGAAATTCACAGCATGTGTGATGGCCACATAATAGGACAATTTGCAGGAAGTGCGATTGTGAGACAAACCTTTTATCACTGTAGAATGTTGATTTCAGGCCTTGTACATACGGAATATAATTATCATTCACTTAAATAAAATCAAAGAAAGGCACAAAGCCCAGCAGTGCGCAGAAAAAATACATGGGCAATTACATTTCCTATAGGGGGACAGTACAAACTGTAACTAAGAAAGAGAGTGATGACTATGAAACGTAACGGAAAGCTACATTTGTGCTTTGGTAACAAAGACAAAATGGACCTTAAAACTTAACATGTAAGTAAGGCTACTTAGAAATGTAAATATGCCCTCATACGTATCAACTCAATGGACCAGATATTTAATAAATATAAAAAGGCAGTTTATTTAAAAAATATATTTTAATTTTCTTTCAATGTGTTTTGTGGAACAGGAAATACACCCATGGTAAATGAAGAAGGAGAAACAAAAGAGAAATGTTAATCTCAAAACAAGAAAATGTTATGTTTACTTTTGATCTAGTTAATAGCTTGAAAAGAAAAGATGAAATAGTCAGGAAAATTTGTACATATCACTTGTATTGTTTTGGTCTGACCTGAATAGAGCTCCAAAAATGCAGACACATGGCCACATATGGCCCCCGGGCCGCACTTTGCCAAGGTCTGCTGTATGCAGACTTTGAGTCACTAAGCATCACCAAAGCATCACCATGACAATGCTTGACTCCAAGGGCAACTAGGGACGTGATCAAAGACAGAGCAAATGTGAGACATAGTTCAGATAATCTTTGACTGTTGTTGAACTTCTCTTGGTGGGTCATCAGACGGTGGTATCACGGCATGGCTCTTCTGTGACTGGTGGCACGAGATTTTCAACCGTGGTCCCTACGCAGCACTTGCACAGCTTTTGTTTTTCAAATCACAGCCTTTGCTCTTCGAAATTTGCATGCCATTACATTGCGATGTCAATGGAACTGAACAGAATGTTCTGACTTGCCAGACAGTGGTTGTGTGAGGACAGACCTCGGCTCAGACACGGCAGAACACAACTCAGAGGGCACAAAAACAGCATCCAACCAATTTCCCCCAAAACTTGACTTAAACTTGATAAAAATGACGTTGAAGGTGCTCATCTTATATTCTCAAAACCTTTACTTGCATCCTACCACGCTGGGGTGCGTCTTAAAGCACTGCTGTCCATGCACTGAGTGTCATTCTAAATTACTTTCGTCATTGCATATGACATGCCTCCAAAAACACCCTCCTCTGTCGAAGCCTGTTGGTAGTTTCCCTCTTCTGTATTGTAAAGCAATTTTAAAGGTTTGGGCTGCCCAAACCTAAGATCCAAGAGGAGGCCCCATTTAAGATTGGCTGGCAGCTCAGTCATTGCAACAGTCGGGGGTCAGAAGCCATTAGTAAATAACATTAGCTTCCATTAAGTTGTGAGCTGTCCATTTAAGTGCAGTTTGTGAAACTCACCCTCAGTTAAAGTGTGCTCCAGTTTCACATTAAACACTTGAGCGATTGCATCTCTGCTGCTTATAAGTTCAGCAAACTTTTCTCATTTCTTAATCCATAGCCGGCTGCTCAGATTTATGAAAGACCTCAGACTTGACTGACTGACACTTTTTTTGTTTAACTATTGCCTATGACATTGGTCAATATATATGTACATGAGTAGCTTGCACATGCCCCACTTGCTCAGTCTAGAAATGTAAAGCAGACCTTCACCATCTCTTCATGTTGGCTGCATCACATTTGTCCGACCATGGCAGAGCGCTGCTGAAAAGTGCCTGATTGAATTATTAATAGGATTCTGTTTTAATCTGAGCTGACTTCTGACAACAGTCGATTCGTCAATTGAATTGATGGATTATGTTTCTGACGATGAATCTGTATCTGAACACTGTACACCAGCATCCAAGCAATAGGAGGAAAGGCAGAAGAAGAGGAGGTTTTTTTTTTTTTATGCCATTTTTGGAGCTTTTGTTGCACTGGGTCATTGATGCTGGTCTGTTTTCTGAGAGATAAAGAAAGTTTTTCAGAGGTTGATAAGAAATCTGAGACCTGCAATCTACATAATTGAAGGTTGTAATATGGATAATAATGCGTGGCATGGAAAATCCTACCTATTGTGGCTTTAATAAAGTGGGACGTTTGGTGTGTTTAAATGGTGAAGAAAGCGATTTGTAAATGGTTAAATTCATCTCTGTTCAAGCATGCTTGTTATTAGGGCCTGAATTGTGTTGTGGAAAATATTACTCTCATTATGAATGTTGATTTATTAAGCCTCCATGCGGAGGTCGGGATAAGTAGTGATGAAACAAAGCCTTTGGAACAGGACCATTAAGCAGGCATGCACTCTTCTCAACTTACTTTACCCATCAATATTTAATTTCAGAGGCATTTAAACCACTGAGATTTAGATTATACATTGTTGCAGATTATATTATATCTATTATGAATAATAGATTATGAACATTCTCTATAGGATTCAATCTAAAGTACACGGTGAGCTGTAATTTGGAGCACTATATACTGTACAGTACTATAGTAATTTGGTGCTGGATAAAGCAAATGATCTATTTCTACCTATTTCTCATTTTTATCAGTAGTAGTGTATGGAAAATGGACCCCAAATGCATGTAAACTAAGCATCTGACAGTAATGTCAGTAGGGAGGGAGAGGCTAACACATCCTCACTCCCGTGGTGTAATATATTGATGTTCGGAAAGTGGGCTTATGCCTCACATACTGATACAGAAAGCAGTATTCAGCATTCCATGTTGAGCCATGAGGCTTTCAACTGGAGCACATGTTCTGCCTTCTGCAGCACATCCTGATTTATTGACAACCTGCCGTGGGCAGCGCGTCACAGTATAGAAAAGACATAGGTTACTGTTAGGTAAGGCATCGGATGGTACTCCTGTCATGCTCTCATTAATAACAAGTGACAACCAGTGCAAGTCAGTGAGGAGAACTTCTGAATGTCTTCTGAATGTCCTCCTGTAAGTCTGGGTCAATATGCATTTGTACCGATTCAATATTTTCCCAATATTTAAATGCCGTTTTTATTTATGTTGCGGTATTGGTTTATATTGCAATTGTGATTTATTAATTTAAGAATAAATAATAATACAAATTA
Source organism: Synchiropus splendidus (assembly GCF_027744825.2). Classification (NCBI taxonomy): domain Eukaryota; kingdom Metazoa; phylum Chordata; class Actinopteri; order Syngnathiformes; family Callionymidae; genus Synchiropus; species Synchiropus splendidus. The sequence continues at coordinate 14,358,896 of NC_071346.1, read as the reverse complement.
GCATCGTGGTTTCCCACAGAAATTTGGTGATTGAAGTGGTGATTGTGTTTGTATTTGTGTATTGATAAAGATATTTATGGCATATATGGTCCAGTGTCTACAATCCTTCAAAGCTGTTCTAAGGTGAGGACAAAAGAGGCTTTTGTCAGGCCGCACTTCCCATTTGCCTCATCTTTCTAGAGAAGGGACTATGTATGATCAAGTATGTATGATGAACGCAGTCTGTGGTGCACTCGCGAAATTGCACTGTGGAGTGACAGAACATAAAAGTCAGTCACAAGTATGAAACTTGTGTGTTTGATCGGCTGCTGTGTTCAACAGGAGATTCGCTTGAGCTCGGCTTCCCAACTGTTAACCAGGAAACTGACATATCTTGCCTCTATCATATTAAAAAATTCTGGACAAATATGTCCACATTTAACATTGTCATGAAAATCTTGCGATTATATTTGAGAATTGATTGTGTCCCTTTCCCCCGCCCAGTCTCCCTGCATCTATTTAAGCACCTGTACTGCACGCAACATGCAAACGTGGAAGGCTGCCTGTGTTGTCAGCAAAGGATGCAGAAGTCCACTTTCCCAACATCAATATATTAAGCCAAGGGAGTGAGGATGGGTTGGAGAAATGGAGCAGATCTGTCCTCCCCCAATATTGAAACACAAAACCAATCATTGTTGATATTAGAGTGCAGAGAAAATAAGCACTCCCTTCATGGGTACAGAATGCAGTCAGGCACACTGTAGTTTGCTTTACTTTGAAATGGAATTCCAAATACATCTTTTACTATGAAAGCAATGATGGTCTTTTTGTCTGTTTTTTTTTAAGAATAACTTAGCATTGTTTGTCGCAATATTTTGTTTTAATAATGACTATGATTTTCACACTTACAGTACCGTGATGGAATTGAGTTGATGTGGATTCTAGAAAATATTGTTCAAGATTTCCCTTCTTACTGAAGGTGCAGATTCTGGTCTGTGTGATTTTTTTATATTGTGAACTCTGTTGCATTTACTTAGTTCAGCAGTGTCCACTGGTTCAAGAATTCACTGCGCTGTCAGTTTGTACGACAATCACAAAAACACAGGATTTAGAAATGAGGCATTCTTTTTCTTAAGGAAATTTAGTTTCAACATTTCTATAGTCTGTCCATTCTGTAAGACTTGTGCGGTGTGTCTGTGGTCAGCTCTGGTTCTTACTAACACTCCATTATTCCTATTGCAGTTGTTTGGCGCATTGCTGCGTGGCTGTTGTGCCGATCTCTCCTACCTGAACCTGTCCAAGAACTCCTTCTCTCACAGGTGGGTGTTGCAAATCTCCACTCTCACTGTGCATTTTGTTTTTCCTTTGATTGTCATTGTGCCTCACAAGCGAAATTAGCGTGTGCACTCAATTTGTTCTCCTCATTTGTTCCACCTGGCTTCTCCGTTCAGACGTGGGTGTTCGGCTTTCTTTTATGTGCGCTTACCAGTTTGTTGGGTTGCTGTTGTGTCTCTCTGCAGCTCATGCGTGCCCTGGGGTCATTTGTGACTGAACTACAAGTGTGTGTACTTTCCTACAACTTATATTACCATTGGGGTCTCATCTTGAACAGATTTTGGGTAGAAAAGTTTGTAAAAAATGCGTCTAATTTCAGATGACAATTATCGTCTGACTCCAGAGGCACCAGCACCTTCATCTTTGCACCCTCTGTTTTGTTTGTATCATCTGTATTCATCTATTACTTTCCTTATCTGGCGCTCCACCTTTTCCTCTGTTTCACCTTGGATTCTTCGTGTGGAAGCGCTACTTCTGTCTCTTGTTAGATTTCAGGGACAAACAACTTCCTTCATGTCTGGACGACCACCAGGCTTCCTACTCTTTGATTAAAAAACAAACAAAAAAAAAACAAACAACAGCATACTCTTCTGCCTTCAAACCTTCCTATGCATATCATGAATTTCAAAAGCAGTAAACATAAAAAGGCCTGGTTTACTCTTGGTATTTTGTTTCTTAAATAATAACAATGACATAATAATAATTATAATTCTCTTATTATTGTTGTGTAGCATGACTACAACTATGTCAAACACAAGGCAACAGGACCACAAGCTGCTCCTCTGTCCTTGGAGGAAAGGGGGTAATAGGAGCCTTAAAAATGACAGCCACTAGGCCATTGATGTGGATGTTTCTATTCAAGTTGTCAAAAACAGACTAGATCGGCATGAGGGATTGATGTGGGGCCTGTGCTCACCATGCTGCCTGGTCCACATTTTCTGGGCAACATTAGATTCAGCAGTGCGAGATTGGTGCATTTCAGTTTAGGGCTTATTCACCTGTGTGTCTGAAGGTGCCATTGAGGACAGTAGCAGACCTCTGTCTGTTTGATCGACACGTTACCTAGAGTTGCCTGGCTGCCATCACCCACTGGCGTGAAATCCTCAGACCCACGCTCTGACCAAACGCTTCTGCAGGAGACTCCGGGCTGCCTCTAAAGCATGATGCTCGTCCTCATGTGACCCGAGCTAGTCAGCAGTTCATGCATGGGGGAGGCGTCGATACTGCGACCAGCCTGCTGATCCAACTGAGCACCTATTGACAATGAAGAATAATTCCTTTCACTTCCGTCATGAAGAATCACAGGAGTGGAAAGTCCCTCAAGAGACCATCCACTGTTTAATCAGGAGAGGTCCTGGGAAGTGCTTACAGGCTGGTGGCTGAGCTGTGTGTTAAAAACTACATTTTCGCAGCTACGGCGCCAGTGAAAAATGACTGGATGAGATAAAATTCACACCAACTGAAACTCACATGGCAACAGCACATACAGATGTCGTATACCCTGTCATTTAGTGTCACTGTATTTTCACTGTATTCTCTGAAGCAGAAGCTTTACTTATGTCAGTGTAAACATAAACAATCATGGAGAAAGCATGCAGAAAGTGTGGTGTTTTTTGGACTGATGTGGAAGTGGGATTTTAGTGTCCACAGACCCTAACAGTGGTTATAGGCTTCACTGGATGAAGGCATTTCTCGCATCATCACCAGAGATCAAAGGACAAACACTTTATCACTTATTGCTGTGAAACGCCCGCTTTTCCCACTCGTTTTTGTCAAAAGTTGTCGATGTTAGATCGCCCTGTAAATGAACACTACCTCTAACGTTAAACTGTGGTGAATTCTGTCGTTTATATCAACATGTAACTGCACCTTTTTTTGCCTCAGCACAAGTGTTTTAATTCAACAGGGGAAGAAGTAGATCTCTCAGATAACTCTGGTACAGTTGCCATATTACGCCACCGTACATTGGATATGGAAGATGAGCATGTTCACCATTTCGATGGGGATTATTAACCATAACTGTGGTTGATTTTATAATGTTAGAATTGACTTTATGTGAAGAGCAATAGTGTTGTTTTAAGTTGGTGTAGTTCTTCAGGGCTGACTAAATGGGGCCGTATTTGTATATCAACCTGTGTAGCTCCAGAATGCTGAAGAGAGATAGGGAATGAGAACCACAGATTTGGGGCATTTGTTGCATGTGAATATCTGCTTTGAACAAGGTCTGTGACTACAGTATTAACTTTGAGTGTGTATCATCCACTGGAGGTGTTTGGTTTGCCCTGGGAAGACACCCTCACTCTCTTATCTCCTCTGAGATTAAACGCATCCTGTCTGACTCTAAATGTGGTCAGAACCTGAAACGGGGTTATGCAGTTCATGAATATTTAACAGACCTTATCGTGTGTACAAGATGGTGAGCAGCGACCCACAAACACGTATGGCGCCCTGCTACTGATGATGAGTATGAGAGAGACAGACGCCCATTTGTGTCTACGCTTCATGACAAATGGGTCAAAGCCGACCCAGCGTTCCACTCACCAGGAGGTTATCTCAACAGCGCTCTCCTAATATGGCTCAGTAGCTCCATGTCTCATGTGGATCCTTCTTGTTCTATCTTGTGAATTATTATTTCCCATCTTTTAATCATGTTGCTATTTTTTTAATGCTGGGTAAATGGTACAGAGCTGTAGCATTCTCTTACTGTAATGAGGCTAGTGTGTTTTACAAGTGGGCTGGAATCACATTGTGGAAATCAGACTGAAATCGCTATATCCAGTGGACGTTTCTCTACATGGAGGCATTATGTCATCATTTGTTTTATTACTGAAGAAGTGAATCGAGAAGAAGCAGCCGAGTGATTTGTCATCGTGGCTGCACACTGTCCAATTTCTGGTCAGAGGCGTATCAGAGCTGCTGACCGGAGAGCGCAGCAGTTTTCATGGTGCGACTTAAACCAAAGCAAAAGTCTGTCTGTCCGTCTAAATCAACTTGTATTACTCTGATGTTTTGATTCTGTCCTGGTCCACAGCAGGAAATTCTTTTTTTAGACACACGTCTGGGAGGTTAGTCACAATTAGAAAAGTTAGGGCCCAAAACTCTGGGAGCCCATGCTCAACAGGAATTCATGTGTGTTGTGGCTTTGAACGTTTTCCTGAGGTGCTGATGGTCACATTTATGCTCAACATTACGTGCAGGTCCAGATTCGGACAGAGTCTTCTGTCTGTGCTCTTTATTCATTTCATCAGTACCATCGGAAACTGTGGGGGCAGTGTTGCTGTTACTACCCTATATGTAGCTTTAATAAAACACGAAGAAGACAATGGCGGAAATTCTCTGTCCCTTCGCGATATACAGTACTTACCAGACTCTGCGACCACCGCCTCCTACAACGCTGCCGCTGTTTCTTCTTTTGTGCAAGACGTACACTACTGATCCTTCTTGTACAGTCTCCATGTTGCTTTTGGGGTTTGTTGTTGTCAAAAACGTTTTGACTCTGGAATGCTCTCCCTTGTGGGAAGCATGTGACCAGGTAACAATTTTGTAAAAGGAGCATAAAGAGGCCTTCGATATCATGTGCGACAACTTCCAGTCAAGGCACACAAGATCGCTGAACATAGGACTTGATAACTTTTGAGATTATGCCTTGTTGTCTGTTTCCATTTTCTGCTCCTGGACTGGGTTCCCCCCGACAGCTTGCTTTATGGAGTTGCATTTTGGAACGGGATTCCTTTGAATAAGTGCTTTCTTTACCACTATATGTCATTATATCTTGCTACATTGACCAGTCTCCACGCCAGTTTCCCATCTGCGGTGCCTTCGTTGTTGATTTTTATTTGCACTCTGGTGTTTGAGTTCCGCTTGACAAGGCTGAATTTTCCACAATCTACACAACAATATTCTCAATATTCTTCTTTTTTTCATGCAGACTCTGTAAGAGTGTGCGTGTGTGAGAATGTGTGTGTGTGTCTAAGTGCCTCATTACTGAAAACAATACCCAGGTGTGGGTGGAAACACACAGAGCGGTAAAAAGCCATTTTTTTTTTTCTGTGGTGAAGGTAAACAACAAATCAGCCGCCCTGTGAGACGTTGTTAGAAGTCCTGGAAATTGAAAAGAAAACCCATGCTTCCAGAACACGTCTGCAGCCTTCTGCATCGGCCCTCAAGTTGATTCCATGTGCAGCCGCCTCTGAAATGACTTGATTGACCGCTGCTGAACTGAGCCAAAGCTGGTTTTCTACATCATGAATATGCAGGAGATTTTCTCTGGTCAGTTGCATGATGCCGTTTAGAGTATGCACCACCCCGAAGACGGCGTAATTGGTGCGGTTTGGGCATTAAATCTTTACCTGTTTTTACTTTAATGACCTAAATGTCGCAAGGAGCATCTGCTTTTCACAAAAAAAAAAAATCATCTTGTCACATCTTCCTGCCATCTGTTGTCTCCACCTTTTCTATTTTGGCTGCTAAGCCTGCACTCCTCGGTGTGCAGGACTTTAATCTTGTCTCTGCCTTTTCCAGGAAAGCAAGAGATTCGTTGCCTACATTCCGCCAGTTCTTCAGCTCCGCGTTCAGCCTGACCCACGTCAGCCTAGCGTCTGTGAAGGTCCCTCCTGATTCACTCAGGTGAGTCACAAAAAAAATAAAAAATTGACAGAAGGCTGTGAAGCGCATGGTTGAAGCAGTGGTGCATCGCCAAGTTTTTGAGGATGAGCTTGGTTGGTTTCAGGAAATTGTGTTGGTGGAATTGACAACTATGGTGGCAGCAGTCTATTGCATCACTTTTTATGATTATTCTAGAAGAACATGCATTTCCATAAAAGTCATTTGGAGTTTTCACACCTTAAATTCCAATGACTAAGTAATGGCTTTGCTGAAGTGTTTCAGATATTTTTGCATCTAATTTAATCTACAATGGAGTGAAAAAGTGAATAACCCAGTTGAATACAATTCGTAGGTTCGGTTGGACATTTTCTTTTGAAAGATTCTTCCAGTTCTTCTCAGTGGAAAGTCAAAAAAGCTTTACATGTTTTAAATGAGCTGGCTAGCCACGTTTTTCTGGATAACTTGTGAACTTAATTTTGTGAACATTTTCTTTTCTCTAAACGTAACTCACATATGGATTTCAACTAGTTTATAAATGTCTAATCTATGAACCTGAATAAATAGATCATACTCTTTGCTATGGAGCGTTGTTTTTACAGGTTTTGCTGCTCCCTTTTGAGCTTAACTAAACTTGTGTCATGTATTTGTTGTATTTGTGTGATTTTGATTGAATGGATCATGTTTGCATGTTCATTTCTCAGACCTCAGTAAGTCTATTATCTGGGATTGACTACAAAGAAAACGTATAGAGTCTGTTGTAACCTAAAATACATGCACTTCCACCATGATAAGTCCACTGACCTTGCGCACACAGAACCCACCTATGCCTGCGCTTATTTAAACGCAACATCATTCCTAACTGAACAAATTCCACTTGTGCAGTGAAGATAAACACTGCTGTCTCTTCCACCAGTTCTGTCTCCTCCAGAGCAGAGCACACATTTGCTGGATTGCTGAAGCTTGGATGCAAATGAAAGAGAATTTGGCGGTCTGCGCATCAATAACTAAGAATCCAAATTTTGCCTATGATTTCAGGAGCATCGGGAAGTTTGTCCTGGTTCCAATCGATCAATCAATCCAAACGCTCAAAGCCAAAATGTAGTAAAATGTAAGACAAGATAAACAAAAATGTTATGAAGGGAAAACAAAAACCAAGGTACTGAGACCTTAAGAAATTCAGGTCATCTCATCTCATTCGAATGAGAATTGAGATTTCTTTGTGGGGTAAAGCTTTGGGACTCCAGCTAACCACAGTGATCTGTAAATGTTGAAAACATGGATCATGTGTCATGTTCTGTTCCATGACATCATGAACCTTCTAGGGAGTCCAGCTGACCAAAATGACCCTAAGAGCGCTGCAAGGACTCTTCCAAGAGGCCAGAAAACACTCCACAACAACATACAAATGTCTGCAGGCCTCACTCGCCTCAGTTGAGGTCAGTGTTATTGACACCGCCAGAAGAAAGAGTGGCAAAAGTGGTCATCGGGGTGGAGGACGATAAACACTGCAGACCTAAAAGAACATTAAGGCCGTCTCAAAAACATCTTGATAATCTATGGACCTCAAGCCGAAGGGAAACTGGGTTCTGCTGCGGGACAATGATCCTAAACATACCCACACGGAATACTTTGTTGTGGCCTTGTCAAAGTCCTGATGGGAGTCCTGTTGAGATGATGTTAGGAAAACTGCAAAATAAGTGTGACACACAGGGCCATGTAGGGTTGGGTTTTATCATTTTGAAACTGCATTTTTGTCTAGTACCTAAATTTATTTGATGATCGGGAACATTCAAGTGTGACTAACGTTGAAAATAAAATAACATCAAAGGGGCAAACACTTTTTCACACCACTGTTTTAATAAAATGGTGTTTGGGGTTTATGAAGTGGATTTCTCTTGGTCACCACAATCTCTTCAATTGTTTGAAAGAGAGGGTCTTGACTCACTCACTTGTGTTGTATTCAAGCTTTGTTGTCAAAGTGTTCACCACAGTCCACCAGCTTCTTGGACAACCTTTTTGTCCTTTAAATTTTTTATTGAGGCAAGGTTGAAAGAAACATTCCAAAGCATCATTTTCTTCACGACTAGATTTTGATTCATCAGTGATTCATCTAAACACGCATGGTTAGCGCAGTTGACAAATAAATCATGAATCAACAATAATAGTTCCTCTGCAGAAACCAGTGGCCCTGTATTTTTTCACCCAGGGTAAACACATACAGTATGTGTCAAATGAGCTCTTGTCTCTCAGCAAATATATATTCATGATGAACAGGTGATCTATGATTGTGGTTCTGCAGTTGTGCGCACAACTCGTTGCCAAGTCGCGTCGATTTGTTGATGTCATGTTTTTGTTCTCACGTCTTGTGTGTTTTATGCAGTTGGCGATTGATCCCACTTCAATGAGCCAACCGTCAAAAACAATCTTTTGTAGTGTGCAAAAGCTGCTGACAAATTTAGGACTATGTGGGGGAGGAAATTCCCCAATGGGCCACTCGTTCTAAAAATGCACCTGCTCTTGATGTTGCTTGATGCACCAGTCTGAAAAACTGAAGAGGCTCTGTGCAGTGTGGTTGGGATTTTTTAGAATCCCATCAGTTATGCACCAGGAAGGGATTTTTGTCAGGTATTAACAGCAGCAGCATGTGAAGGGAATATTGTACACCTTTTTTTAAAACATGCAGTGTTTTTATTTGGGAGGCACAACCTTGTGCTAAGAGATTTGATTCTCCGTTGTGTCAACAAATTTGAAACAAACAAGGATCGCACACACACACACACACTCACAAAAAGCAAAAACTGTGTGTCATCAGACGCTATGAAAAAGTGTGTCAGATAACAAAACACCAAAACTATGCTTAAGTAAAGCTCCATAACATTTTTGGATAATGGAGTTCGCCGATTAGTTCTTCTTCTAGTCTAAATGTGGTGCTGTGATCTGAGAATTCCATTACTCTGCTTCAGACGTGGGCACGGTGTGGCCCTTTGCCATTTATGTGGCCCACATGAGGCCACAGAACATTACTTAGAAATTGTACTTGTACTTTTCACAATTCATTATCATAAGAAATCTAAAAATTGGTTGAAGCTACTAATACATTAAACTGAGCATTTATGCTTTGAAAGAATCAAAATAATGTATTTGTACCTCAAAATAGTCAGTTAAAAATAATACGGGAGAAAGAATATTGTTTACCAGTGATTTATGAGGTGTCATGAAAGAGTTTTGCAGGGTTGATGAAACTGTGTCCAAATTTTCTGAGGCCACTAGATTTAAATAGGTTTCAAAATGTTGTGAGGTGTCTTTGAATTACTTATTCAAGTACAAACTTTATACAGCAGACAGTGCCACCTGGTGGCCTCTGAAAATCAGGACACTGTTTCATGAAACCTCATCAACCCTTCAATGATGTGTTATGAAACCCATCTTGAATGTTTACCTTTAAGAGCTGTTCCTAGACATTCACCATTAAAAAGATTTGTATTTATATTTGAGAATCGTTGTCTAAAACTCTGAAACATGTAATTTTATTTATTTTTTATGCATATTTTTCACCAATTTTAAATTATGCTAAGGACTTTTTCTTTTGCCGTTTTAGCGTGATGGCGTCACAGTCACTGTATGTTTAGTGGAGGATATTTAGTTACCCACTCCAGCTCTGTCTTTGCTGGTGTCCTGTCCATTCTTTATATTCAATCTGTTGAAAGATCATCTCATTCTGTCAATTGCTTTATTTTGAGCATTTTGGAAACCAAATACTAAAAAGCAACTGTGTTTTCTGACTATTATTGTGATTAAACAGGTGGACCAAATGTTGCACACAGACCTTAAGCGTGTGCACAGATGGTCGCAGTCTTGTACACAAACAAACACTGTAACATCTAACACCATACCACACTTTTATCCGACAAACAACAGATGAAGAGGTTAAATAAGTTCGAATTGTTTATTGGTTATCAACGTCTCCATTCTGTTTCTTCTCTCACCAACTATCCGATGTAGTCACAGCACTTGTCCATGTACTTTTATGTTTCCAATGAGGATGAATTGACTGATGAAAAAGACAGACCATTCGCTGGACAACCCCTGTGAAGGCGGCTTGCTAGCAGGTCGTATCTTCCTCAAGTTCTGTGGTCTGTCGATTATGATCTCTGTTTGGGTCATCGCCAATAGGTGGATTTAAGGGTGTGTCTTCACTGCCCAGGACCTTGCACCTCGGGTGGCATTTTCCAGGGCACATCGGAAGTGGGGCATTTGCCCATTTTACCCAGTGCTCCTTGCCGAATGACAGAGTACATGTGACGGACATGATAAAGTCTCGGGGCACCATTATGCTGCTTGCAACATGACCGACTTTGGGATGGGTCAGTGATGATCCCGGAGGCGTACAAATACGAGTGACAGGCGTATCACTGACGGCTGTTTCCGTGTTGGGTCCACGCTGACTGTCCTTTTGTACCAAGATGAGATCCTCAAACACAGCGGGACATATGCTGGTGCAGCGTGTCTCTCTTACGACAGAGAGGGAACACAGTTGCGGCTATCCAGAGAAATTGGATCAGCCTTTGATCACACATACAATTTGTGTATGATTCAGTTTGCCTGCTCGGGTTTGTGTTGATTATTCTTGCTTTGTTCTCATTGCACTGTGTAATGTGTAAGGATTTCACATCTTACTCTTCCAGTTGAAGAATTTGTTTTGAGTGTCTTCATTTTTCTGTTAATGAAATGAAACGCAGTAGGACCGGAATGTGCAACAACCAGCTTACACATTTGGCAATGTATTTTTGTCATCTTAAATGAGATTTATGGAGGTGGTGAAGGAGGACATGAGGTTTGTAGGTTTGAGAGAAGAGGAAGCAGAGGACAGGGGGAGATGGAGGAGGATGATCTGCTGTGGTGACCCCTGAAGGGAGAAGCCAAAAGAAAAAGAAGAAGAAATGTGGTTCTTGACTTGTTTAAATTTATTAGAAGTTTTCAAGATGCGTTCCGTCAGCTAGTTGGCTGAACCTGATGTGAATACTGTGGTGACTAGCACTAGGAGGCTTAAAGGGTCCATGATATGGTTCAGTAACTTTGTATATATATGCAGTTTGAAATTATCTTATAACATCAACAAGGTTGGTTATGTTAAATTCAAACTCTAAATAAGTATAAAACTCTTTCCAAATGAAAGCAATTTGAGCAAAGTGTTAAACTAAGCCTGATCCTGAGACTTGCCTTGATGACATCACCAGTAAGACCCAGTCAGATGTTCCGTGTGGTGTCACTGTAAACAAGCGCATCCGCTTCGACATCAGCAATGAAAATGAGTGTCCTTATTGCACCAGTGAAAGTGTCTGCTATACATGAATCCTGAAACCTTCCAGCCATTGGTTTCTAATAAAAACAAACCACTAAAGATGAAAGCTTTGTATCAAAACGGCGTTGAGAAGTCAAAACTGTCCCGGGAAATAGAAAGTCTCATTGTTTACATTTTATGCTGTGATGTGAAGTGTGTGCACAACAGCCAGACAAATGGGGTGTTTAAGTCGACAAAGTATAATTTCCAATGCTTTTTCTTTCATGTGACAGCTTAACCATACTATGTTTAAATTTGATATATTGATAAATGTAATTTATCGCTGTTGTGGAGCATCTCAAATTGTTCCCCTGTCAGACCCTACATCCTCTGACAAGCTCGTGTCATCACGTCCAGTACAAATAAATGAAGCTCAAATAAATAGGTCTTCAGTCTTTTGTCAGCATGAACCAAAAATAATCTTCGCTGATGTTGCTCACAACTTCCTCCGCTTCAGTGTTCAGTGCAGTCAGTTGTGCTCATTTATCGAGTTGCTTCCTTTGATTCATCAGTCATCAGATGGCGCCGGTGTTATCGCCTACCGATCATCGCTCTTGTCTGCATCGTGATCTCAACAAAATGATATCCAAGTGTTTTGTACACATGGAAGGAAAACAGCACTCCGTCTGTACAATTCCGTCGTGGTTGAATATATCTCATAGACCCTTGAATTGAGAAAATAATGGTCGAAAATAATCTAGAAATTAGAAATGCTAATGTCGAAATTCGAAATTGTCCCAAATCTCTGACCATTCAATGGCTAATGTCTAACAAGAGCAAGATAATCTATTGTATTGAAAGCAGAGAATAGCTCTTTTCCAATGATTTGGGCAGCAAAACGGCTTAAAGGCCCAGCAGGGTGGGGATCCTCAAACCCACTTTTTCATGTCCCTCCCATGTTCCCTCTCCTCTCATCGAGGGCAAGTTATTAGTCAGATTTGGATTCTGGTTAAGTGTGTGTGTGTGTAGTCAATAATGTAGAAGGCGCTAAATCAAAAAGAATATTGAAAGAAGGTGACTGAACTGGCTCAAACATAGTCTGTAGGGAGCGAATACACAGCCTTGAAAAACTAGGTCGTGAATTATGTGCATCTGGTTTTGACAATTGGAATCACAGCACTCGTGTAAAGGGTAAATATGGGTCTCTGGCTTTGGAATAGTAAAATGATTTTAGCATTGATTTGTATTCCATCAAAAAAAAAGGTTGAGGGTCCAGCTGCTGACTGTTAATGGCATTGTGCAAGCTCATCATATTTTCCTGGCTCATGTGTTCATGCCAGGAATGACTCGCATACACACCCATCTGATGGTGAGACAAACAAAACCAACTGCCAGGAGCAGCGGAGACGACAGCGCTGCACGGTGGAGCCGAGCCAACGTAGATAGACACCCCCTTTGGCGCGATGCTCATTACCTACTCCAGGTGCATAACTGATGAATGAGTGTTCATTACGCGCACCCAACTGCCTGTGCGGCCTTAATGTGCCGATTCGCCGCGCTCACTGCCGCGCTTGTTTAAAGCTGTAAGGATCAATTACAGCTAGCCTCTTGGGTTCGTATGAATACAAGAATGACTGGAACATGTGCTGGGGGTTCTTCTTCTGAAGTTGGTTGAGCCCCTTTACCTTTGAAGTTGTTTTAGCTACGCATGACAACAAATGCAGCCACACAGCACACCCGAGACTACTGCAAGTAAATATGTGGAGCCTCTACCATGAGATGAACTGCATATCTCCCGTCTACAGGAGAAGTAAATCAAACACGCTGATGCATCTCTAGCTATTTATTGATTATTATAAATCCACGCACTGCAAGATGGTCTTTTGGTGCTTCATAGGGCGGAAGTAGAATGACTTGGAAGTGGTTATGTAACCACTATGTTAGCCAACTGTCGACGTACTATACAAGAACTATAGAGTGCCCCGGAATATTAGCCACTCACACGAAATTGAAGAGGGAAAATAGATCTTGTTCGTACATGAGCCACTTTGGTCTATAAGCCGCGGGTGCAGTGGTGCTGTCTTCTTCGTAGAAAGGTCAGTGGTGCACTGGCTTAAAAATGCATGAGGATCACTTATAAGCTAGTTTTGGGGTCCAGCATGGAAACTGACTCATGAAACAAACTGGACAATGTCCTGAACTTGAATGAACTCGCCCCACCTTTATTTACATTTACACACCTGCGTGTCCGAAAGGTAAACAAAAGGCCTCTGATTTCATTGGTTTGATGTGACTGGGCTCAATATTTTGGCACATGACACTGTAATAAGCCGCATTCAAACTGAGGGAAAAAAAGTAGCAGCTTTTACTTAAGAAATGACGGCATTAATTAATTTATTTTTCAAATTAAAAACCACTTCCTGTACAAACAGGTGATTTAGTTATTGTGCCCATGAGGTCCCAGAGAGGACAGAAAAAAAAACAAAAAACGGAAGAGTAGCTCTGGGCTGGATGTTCGGACAGCGAATGGCTTCAGGCGACAAGGTGAATAAACCAGTTAAGCATGGAAACTGAGGGGAACTGAACTTTTGATTCCTGTTTCTGCTTCAATAAAGCTTGATCTTCCTGTTTACAGAAACCAATCTACCTGTCTTCCAATTACCACCGATGGTTAAGTTCAATAATAAAGACGCTCTTATAAAACTAAAAATACTGCTGCCTCTGGGGAGAACTCACTTCACATTCACAGTGTTTCCAGTTTATGTAGGTGAGTAAGGAGTTGTGCGCTGGTTCTTAAGTGTGAAGTGTATGGCACCCTTGGCCCACACCTGCTAAGGAAAATCTCTCTGTACAATCCTGCTGAGTCAACCAGCTTAATGTGGTTTCTGAAGTGATTTTTGTTTGTTGTCCATCAATTGTTTTCTTCCGGGTGAACATATCTTCCCATCGTGTTACCTCAACCAAATGACTGCTCTTTCTTTTTTGTTGTCTGTTCCAGGGCTCTGTTCCTTGGTTTGTCCAACAACCCTCACATATCTGATTTACACCTGGACATCAGCAGCTGCGAGGTACACCGCAGCGTCCCATGCTGTGGCTGTAAAAATTCATTGTTTGCATTGACAGGCCTTTAAGCTCTTGTGTTTTCCTCCCCACAGTTGAGGTCAGCCGGGGCTGGAGTGATCCAGGAGCTGTTCCCTCGTGTTACTTGTGTGGGGACGTTAGACATTTCTGAAAACGGTAAAAAATATATAGCAATAGAGCTGTTACAGAAACGGAGTGTCTTATTAGGCCTGGTGGATGTTTAATAATCTCCGGAAATTAATTTGAAACTTAAGCAAGGTGCGATTAGGCAAGATTTAATCTCCACATCTGGTCATCTCTCTGCCTGGGATTTGCATAGAAGACCAGCTTTTCAAAAATACCTTCTGTCTGCATTACCTATGCTATGGCCAAGCCTTCATTTGCTGGGAAAACTTTGGAAAAAAAAACAAAAAAAGCAAAGTACAAATTACAAAAAACGAGTGTTCAGTTATTCCTTTAAATTGCATATATTAAAAAGTGGAATATTTTGGAATATATACTTTCATTTTATGTGCACAATCCCAAGTTTATAGATTAAGAAACATGCAATCATGAAATTGTTCATTATGCATCTTCTTTTTTATTGATTTAACTTGGGGGAAAATAAATAACGGCAATTGTTGGAGCGAGTTTGATCAGAAAGACATTTTCATTCAACTGAATAGTAAATATACATGTGGATTGTTATGGGGACAACACAAATAAAAACAAAAATAACTTATGAATGAATATTGAAAAGGTGCAAGGTACAAATTAAAAAAGCATGTGGACAGAAATTTGTCGGAATTATGGCATCATCATCAATATCAGTTTCCCTTTGTCCACTCGAGGGCCATGTAAATAAAGAGTGGGACCATGTTTTTGCGCATATCTGACCTTATGCTGACATATGGGCTGAGCAACAAGTCCAACGTCTGTTCGGTGCACGACTCTTAAATGCAGGGCTGATGTGTAGCACCATGCTCCTGTTAGCTCTTCATATATTTTTCTTTATATTGTCTATTTTGGTGTTTTCACATTAATATCCTGGAAAAAAATTCCACAAGCAAATTTAAATTACCGGTCTGCCAGCGTTTAGTAATTTCCCAACCACTTAATATTATGCAAATATTTCAGTGAGCCCTGATTCACAGCTCCTGGAGCGGCCATTTATCATGCTATTCTGAAATAAATTGTCAATTACGCTTTTTATCTCTCACTCACCCGGGCTTGTTTGAGTCTTTTTTTAATGAATTGCGGCCTATTTTTCACAGTTTGGTTAACCAACCCGCGAGACCTCATTTAACTGTGGAATCATTTTTTTCGTATTAGATTTCTCCTTTTTAAATACGAATATTTCTGGCATTTTTCTGTCACTATTTCAGCAGCAAAATGTGATAACACGCCAGGCTCTTGGTTTAGATGAGCCATGCACTAACATGCAGATGTCTTTGTGAATGGATGCTAAAACAAAAAGCTATTTCTTCCAGACTACTGATGGCTTTAGTCATACTTCAGCTCCATCATGAGAGAAAATCCCCTTTCCTCTGTCCTTCTCAGAAACGAAAACAAATTCAAGTGGCGGCAAACCCTCTTTACTCAGACATTAACTTTCATTCAGCGCAGGTTAAAGCGCCGAACGCTGTCTCTTCACTCCGGTTGTGCGCCGTCATGCCCCAGTTTCCTGCATAATAATGATCCAGTTGAACAATAATGGCTCGTAAGCTCTCTGAAGCCGATGTTTTGCAATCCAGATGAGCTTTTTGCTGCTTAAAATAACTTTCCATTGTATTAGCTTGTGGTCATAAATACAGACTTGGATTGTGGGTAATGTTGAACTATGTAAATAATGGATAGAAATCAAGTCATGTGAGTGAATTAAAATGGTAATCCAGATCACTGCAACAATGTTTTTTTTAGGTCAATAAGGTGCATTATTAATTTTGTTTTTCATTGTTTATTTATTTTAACTTGGTCAGACAAAATGCTCTTTATGAAATAAAGAAGAAAGTGGTATTTTACAGTTATATTTTAGAGTATATACACATCCAATTCTCTACAGCAATACTTAAATATCCAATATATATAAAGTACTGACAAACTATTGTGTGCCGCAGGTCTTGATTCCGACCTGCTGTCAGTGATCCCAGCATTTTCCCGCCACCCGTCTCTCAAGCACCTGCTGCTGGGGAAGAACTTCAACATCAAGGGCCGGTACGGATAATGATGCTTCAGCGTGTGGGTGCCGCTGAATGTGATGCTGACTCTCTCTCTCTGCCTCCGAAGGGTGCTGGAGGAGGTTCTGCAGAAATTGGTTCAGCTGGTGCAGGAGGAAGACTGTGTGAGTTGGATTATGTAACGTATTGAACACGCACGTTTACGCAGATGCATCCCCCACACACACACACACATGTCCAAGCACATGCCCACGTCGAACAGAGAGATGTGTTTGCCACACAGCGATTTTACCAACTGTAGAAATGCTTGCACAGACTTCAATGACTTCTTCACCTTTTCTTGCAAACTGAAGCATGAAATCGTCCCTGCCTCTTGTTTGAACACTTTCCTTGAACTTAAACTTTGAAAAAGATGGAACCAACTAGAGCTGTGTGATATGGCAAAAAAGTATCTGATATCATATCAATGTCACATTTTTTTCATATTCATTATTCGTGATATCGATATTCGAGATTTTAATAATCTTTTTAGAATAATTTCCAATGTTTTCAGCAAAAATTTTGAACATAAACTAGCTTGAACAAACTAGTCTAACCAGGGTTTTTGCCATGATTTTCTGGAATAGTGAATTACCTGCAGCCTGCAGCCATCCTCACTTGGTTTCTCCCCTCATATTTTCGTCCTTGATGCACAACTGTACTTTTCCCTGCCACTTAGTTATTATCTTTCAGCCGAAAACCCTCATATTCAGGTCCACCTGCATGATATACGGCTTCTGTTTTCCGCTTGTTTTGATGTTGCCACTTGGTTTAATCACATGATCACATGAAAGTTCATCGAAGTCCGTATAATTCTGAAGGAATGGCAGCCTCTATTTTGCTGTGGCAAGGATAAGTAGAATCAATGTGCTCACTTCTTTGTAGTTCAACGTACCGTACCTGCTCCTTTGACAACAGAATGAATGCACGCACCATATTTTGACACTTTCACCATCAGAGCGATAAATGTCCAACGATGAACAAAAAGAAAGTTTCCACGGTAATTGTGAACAATGAATTGCCCTGTCCAATGGTTCCGTGCCTATGTTTTGCTTTTTTTTACAACATGAGGGGAGTATAAAAAATGGTTACACTGCTGGGAGAAATGAGTGGACACATAGTCGTGTCATCAACTGGAACATGCTCACTGGCACGGCTCTGTTAGTTAGTTCTGTGTATCCCTCGTCGGTCGTCCGATGTAAACAGAGCGGCCAACCTTAACCTGATATAACTTTGCAATTACAAACCTTCAAATTTACAAATACTCTTACAAATACTATGAGTATGTGAGATGTGGTTACTGAAGAAAAAAAAATCGTTCCGCAATATGTTTAAAAAGCATCAAAATGGAAGGACTATAGAAGTTGTTCTGGGATTTAAAGCAGCAGCAAGTGGCTTATGTGAACAGATTCATTGAAATGCATCATTCTGGATTCATATATTTAAATATGATTTATTATAAAAACAATAATGAAACTATACTATTATTATTGTTGTTGTTATTATTATTAATATTATTATTATAGTCAGCTATCTCTGCGCTCTTTTGGAAGCCTTGTGCTCTCTAATAGTCAATGAATTATTTGGCAGGAAGAGTAGCATCGAAGAAGCCTCCAGGGTGCGAAACTGTGGGGTCACGTGACCTAAGAGTGATCCTCATAACTGCCGCCATCAGCAGCAGATGTCGACCGGGGTTCACTTCATCTGTTTGTGCTTCTTCTACAATCTGTGTCCGCAACGTCGATTCATCTGGTCTCGCTTTATTTGTGGACCTCGGGGGCGTCCCGTCCGCTCTCTTCTCAGCAAATCCAGCTTGACAAGTTGCTCGCTCAATTATTTAGCACTGTTGATAGCAATAGCTCACAAGTGCGCTGTGGCCCGCGCCGATGCATGTGCAGTGAGCACAGCATCTCCGACGGCCAAATTTAATGGTTTGATGTTGCTATGTGCGGAGACTGGCCTGTTGAACAACCTGCCAAGGAAGACTGTCACAAATATTTACGTTTTAATATTCTGCAGTGAATACAGGCACAAATATTTCAAGTATTTGTAAGTTGAACCAGGTAATATGTATTTTATGACTGACCTGGCTGGTGACTAACTTTTACCTGACTGAAAAACATCTTTGCGACTGTTTCCTCTCATTGACAGTTTGGGTACCTCTAAACAATTTTATGAGCGAATAAACAATATATAATTCCCATTAATTTCATAATAATAGTTATAATGTCATGTATTTCTTATGTATCTAAATGTATTGTGTAGTGTATTTTATGTCATGTATTTTACGTGTTGATTTTTTTTTTTTAAGCAGGAAAAACAAATTTATATATAGCATCATAAAGGCCATAGTTATGTGATTTAATATTGATTAAAATGTATTATAAAATGAATAATGAGGATATTGTTACAAGTTGTGGATGCTTGCAGGATTCATTATTTAAGTTATGTGATAGAAATGTAATTATTTGGAGATAGAAAAGATGGAGAATCTTGGGAGAAATAGACCAAATAATGATAAAACAAAAACCAGTTCAGGTCAGTTTCTGGTGATGATATTCTAAATAGTATTTACAAGATCAAACATTATAGCCTTTGTGAAATACTCAATGCATAAACCCTGTTGGGCACGTGCTCAGGCCAATTGTGACCCCTTAAGTCATGGTTCGTGGCCTAAAAGCGCTCAAACTACTGAACAGTCACATTTAACCAGGTTGAGTTGATGAAAAAATCTGCCACAAAGCATTTTGATGTCAGACCTACAAAGATCAGTGTTCAAGACTGGTCAGCAAGTGGGGATTATAATTCAACAATGAATGAAAATTCCTAAAAATTGGTGCAGGGAACAGGGAATTTGATGAAAGATTGGAATGTTTGTGCTTTAAGAAGAAACCCCAATGTCTCCCTGGTCGTGAGTTGTGGTGTGTCAGTGGTGGGGCTGGACAGTTCATGTGTTTTCAAGCTGACCACAGAGGAGCCCTGCATATTAGCCTTGATATGTTACTTACTGATGATTCCATTTATTTATTTATTTACTCACCTAGCAACTTGCTCAGTTCTTTAATTGTTTGTCACGCCTACAGGCTAAAACCATGTTATATTTTTGTATGACATGAATACATATTTAATTATGAAGGTGGTATAGAATATAATCGACATAACACACGTAAAAAAAATGTTTGAAAAGCCATTTACCTTTAAATATGCAATATTGTAAATAGGGGTGCAGTGTTTTTTGGCCAATACCAATTGCCGATTTTTTTTTTTTTTCACGCAGTTTTTACAATTCCCAACAGGCCGATACTGATTTTTGCCATATTTTTTTTGCCAAAACATTGCAAAAAAGGCAAAGTGCTTAATATAAAAATGAATCATTTTAATTCCCTTTTCAATGAACATTGAATAGATCAAACCCACAATGTAAAGCTCACTCTTCGCTTGCTAAATGCTGGAATGTTGCCTTAAAACCTGACACACCCACTCCTCTTTTCAACCCTTTCTTTCAGAGGATGAGTATCTGGGGTCCAGGTGCACTATTCGCTGCTGATAGCCAACCTCTGGTCTTCAACAACAGAGCTCAGCTGCTCGTCCAAAACATTACACTCCATTAGCATGGGTTTCGCCTGCGTTTGGCTCCGGCCAGCATTCGTTCGTTCGCCTCTGAATAAATAAATAATAAAAAATTGGATTATATTTTTCATTTGATCAGCCGATCACAATGATGTCATAAATGCCCAGATCCATCAATGCAGCCCTAAATGTAACATAAGGAAACAAAAATCAAAAGCATATATTAAAATTTGTTAATATTTAAAATGTACATATATTTGTTTATTTTAATATCTGTGTTATGCTTCCGAAGATAAATCTTGTAATGAGTAGAAAGTGATATTTATTGTTGGTAGGGCCATCAAAAGGCTGGGATGCATTTTATATACATTTATCCAGTGAATGCGTCCTCAAAATTTAATCTCTCAACAAAAGGGAAAGATGTTGTGCAATGCTGATAATACATTTCAAAGTGACACGCTGCCATTTGGCATCAACGTCCATGCAGCTCTCCTCTGAGAGGGAGAGGACTTCCACAGCCAACACTGTTTCTGTTAAGTTGAAATGCAGCGTAACCCTTTGAGCCCTGGTTTGTTATCAGCCACAGACTTGAGGCTACATCTGCTGCTGCGCTACAAGAGGTCCGACAAGATGCTCAGGCATTGTGGGAATGTGTTCGCCTACTTGACTGAAAGCGCCATAGTAAAAGTTGAATAGAGTATGAGCGTTCCCTGCATTTAACTTGACCGGGACTGAAGGAACTGTCCGCACCATTTGTGACATGTTCCCCACTAAGTCATCTGGGACTAGTGCAATTGAAATCTGTGTGAGTCCTCTCAGCACCAGGAAAAGGCTCATGCAAGAGTCATGCATGTTTTTTTTTTAAGATGGCACACATATAAAAAGATGTTTTCCACAGATACTTCTTCGTCTTTTTCGGCTCTCTCCGTCCGGCGCTCCCCTTTAGATCGGACACTAAACTGGACTTTGAAATGAGGTTCTCGTAAATACTCGTTTCATTGTTTTGCTGTTATAACACAAACAATTTATATCTTGTGTTTGATTTAGGATCTGAGTAGCAAAGTTTAATGATGAAGTGGTGCAGACAGATGATATGCAACAAGGTTCCATTTCACTGAAATCTCCTGCAACTTGACGCAACGTTTTTCTCTGTGTCAAACCCCCTTTGATCAGAAAAATGCATTCATCTAAAGACAAGTTGTTGTCCTCCCTCCAGGCCCTGCAGTCTCTGTCCCTGGCTGACTCCAGGCTTCGCCAGCGGGGGACGGTACTGGTCAACGCCCTGGGCTCCAACACCTGCCTCAGAAAGGTGGACCTGAGTGGAAACGGCTTGGAGGATTCTGGGGCTAAGATGCTCAGCAAAGCTCTGCAGATCAACACAACGCTCAGGTGAGCACCTGCTCTCCACTTTTGTTGGGGTGAAGGGCAGAGTATGTTCCGTGCAGATCTGAGAAGAAATGCTTGAGTTTTGCAGCTGATCGTGTCAGAGACTTGTGGTGGAGGAAAAATGATCTGTTCAGGAGAGAGGGAGAGCCTGAGGAGCCCAGGAGACCACTAGAGGAGTCTGTGTGAGGGTGAGAAAACGGTGAAGGGAACCTGAGAAATGCCCAGAGGCAGGAATGTGTTCAGCAAGACGAAAAGAAGTAGTCGGCTGCTTCCTCTGTTGAACTGAATTTTTTTTTTTAGTTCGTTGAGTCATCATATGAAAGGAAACTTTTCTTTCTTTTTTCCTTGTAATTCTGTTTGTATTCATTTTCCTTTGTAAAACTTAATCTCTTACAGAGTCCACTGGAGTGGCTAATGTCTGGGCATTTTCAGCATCATATCATCATATTTTCAGCTACCAATAAGTACGGAAGGGCCATATGGATAAAAGATATCATGATAAATCAACATACACTGTGTTTATTGAGTTTATTGTGAGATGCCGAATTCTCATTGCGGGTATTGTCTTAGGCAGTATATCGAATCTGATAAGTTATCACCCATCCTTACCAATAAGTGAATTCCAAACCATTATTTGACATTGTATCTGGTGAAATGAAAATCAAAATTCCTCTAAATAACTCTAAAGTGTAAGTGTATCTAAAGTGTAAAAAGATAAAAAGATGGGCATTGCTTTCTTCATGCAAACATTTGTCTACTTCACTGAGGCACTGAACAGTTCCAAAACCACAGTAAAAGTACAACATTGTAAAAATTTTTGGCCACTGTGGTGTTGACTTTCTTTAAGATACGTTTAGAACGAATACGAAAAAAAAAAAAAACAGCTCAAGTTTTTGAAAGTATTTAATTCACGTCAGAAATTAGATTTAATTTGAAAAAAATCAACCACCACTGACATGACATTATAAAATGCGTGTACCACAAAATGTTACGTAGACATGCTAATTTGAAAATAATGGCAATAAAGTAATTTCAACAGTTAATGGACAGCAGATTTGTTGCAGTGAGGGGAGTGAGCCGTAGTGTTTTGGGAATTATAGTGATGAGTCAGTTGCAGGTGTGTTGGTAATTATTTTATGAAATAAATAGAATTTTATGCTTGTGCTGTTGCTGTATCAGCTTTAAGTAGCAACATATAGAGTCAATAAAAGTGGATGCTCCTTTTGCTGTTGCCTAAAATGAAAGAGTAACACTAACGCTTTAATTCCTATTCATACGTAACTACTTCCCTAAGTACTAAGTATTGACTGAAATATATTTATATATATATATATATTGCTCTTGTTAATACTGTAACGTTAACTTGGGAGTCGACCAAATGCATTCTTGGCAGCTACTGTGACGACAGCAGCGTTTGTGATTCGGTTTGTGTGCAAGGCACTGTGTGTATAAACTCACAAGGACAAGCCGAGCTGCACCTATAGAGATGTTTATATCTGTAGGACGATGAAATGCGTTTCAAACTGAGGTAGTCACTGTGCTCAACTTTCTCTCCCTGTTGAGCTGTGTTAAGCTGCTTTCATACGATACTAGTTCATCCACACGGCGTCGTGGACAGGCGGTTTGTGGACACACAGATTGGAGCGATGCATGATCTTGTCCGCCGCATCTCACAAACTGGTTGGAATTTAGGGGAGAGATGCTTCCTGCAGTGTGTAGGAAGTACCTTCCGCATTAGTAGGATCAATGTGCTCCCTTGACTGCATTCGAACCAGCAACAGGTGTCCACTAATGCTTACAATCTATCGATTGCTAGCCAGTCCAACACATCATTCCCATTGTTTTAAAAAAAAAACAGACATAATGTAAATACATGCTCCACTCTGACCTGAATGTCTCCAGGTTTGTCTGTGGAAGTTCTCTAAAGTTGTTATGCAAACTTCAGCGTGTCAGTAGCGGAGGGATTCTGGGCTGTTATTACCCTCATGGCTAGCACTGCATCACTGTTGTCGACTTTCCCTCTAGAGCTGTGAGATAGTTGAAATAAACTGCACTTCCATTCCTGTTATGGCGGTTGTGTTAAGTAAGAAACCACTGATGTCTCTCCTCTCTGTTCTTGTCTTTGCCCATTTGCTGCTGGTTTGATCCCTCTCAGGAGTGTGACATGGGACCGCAACAACACCACAGCGACGGGCTTCCAAGATGTGGCACGAGCTTTGGAGCAGTGAGCACTCTCTCTATCTTTGAAGCCGGATGCACACATAAAACGAGAAAGACACACGCGCCCACATGACGGGCAGATAACCAACTGAGAGTGTTTGCTGTTGCACAACGTTTCATCACTCCTCAGAAGTGTCTGCCAGTCAAACGAGAATGTGGATGTGTGAGGTTTGTGTTGATGTGGGAGCATGTGAGGAGTGCTTGGCTGATCGGAAAGTGAGATAAGATATTTTGTCATTGGCCTTGTTAACATTGTCGTCCTGCAGCAATGGCACTGTTTCTCATGTCCGCTCTTGAACTCTGCTTGTTAGCAACTTCACTCTACAGTACATGCCGCTCCCCTTAAGTGATGTCGCACAGGCCCACCGAAGTGCCCCGGAGAGGACTGACCAAGCGTTGGCTAAGGTGAGGAGCGTCTCAGTCCGTCCTTTGTTTGTAATTTGAATTGACAGTGTTGTGCAAGGCAGTTAGGACAACCAACACGAATATATTATTCAGGCGGTGGTCTGCCTCTACAGCCCCTAATAGCTGCAGTATGAACACCCAACCCTCTTCACCTAATTCCTTTCATTACAAAGAAGCAGGGCCACCGTGACTGGCAGATGACCAATCCCTTGTGTGCCATCTAAAGCGGGTACAAACATAAGAAATTTACATATCTTAACTCCATATGCCTGTGGTGTGCCCCAAGAACCTCAACACAGCAAACCACGTGCATTAAGACTCTGTTACTGCTACTTTTCCCAGCCAGAAATCGCACTGGGTCAACTGGGGTAAAGCAAAGACAAAGCATCGCAACAACCAGAAAACACAACATGCAACACGGAAGTTGAGGGGGTGAATCCTCCAAGACAAATCATTGCAGAATGAAAGTGTCCAGTAAAGACCGCAGTAGCTGGGAGTGAGATTTATGTTTCAGGATTCCCTATGCTTCCTTGATTCTCAGTCGGCTTGTTTGTTGTTGATTCGGTGAATTCAGTTCCACTTGAGATGGGTGTCTTTGATATTTGAAGCAATGTGGTACCGATGGCCGGATCACTATCAGTATATCTTTCTGTGCAATTTCTGTGTTTATGTGGTGATGCTGTTAAATGTTTACATTTAACACATTTGTTTCTCAATATTTAGCCTTAAACATCTCAAAACAAGCTTCAAATGTTTGTATTACATTACATTTGTCCTCATTTAAGATATATACAAGTAACTCGGTTCCGACCAACCGGTCGTAAGATTGGACCTAAGTTGAATGCCATTCAAAATGGCCGACCCGAGGGTTATAGGTGCTACTGTAGTGGTAGATGACTGTGTGAGAGTGAGATGCTGGGATACTGTGCTGCCGTAATTGTTGCACACGATGCCAGGCTGCTACGTGCTGCGGTGCCAGACATTGAATAAAAAAAATAATAATAA
This sequence comes from Synchiropus splendidus, assembly GCF_027744825.2. Taxonomy (NCBI): domain Eukaryota; kingdom Metazoa; phylum Chordata; class Actinopteri; order Syngnathiformes; family Callionymidae; genus Synchiropus; species Synchiropus splendidus. Next base: position 14,333,834 of record NC_071346.1, on the reverse strand, counting down.
TAAATCTGCTGGCCGTGGTCGCACGCAGGTCGTAAGTCGGATGTTACTTGCACTTATTATCAGAGGCAACCCTTTTACACTCTCAACACACCTCACACCGCATGATCTTAGAGAGAAAATACTCTGGAGTTTGAAGACCTTGATCGGGAAGGGAAAAATTGGGACCAGAATAACCTGATTTTTGTGTACCCCGCTGAAGATACTTCTCTTTGTTGTTGTCTGTTCCTGAAATTAGAAAGCCTTTTAAACCCATTTTTAATTCTGACCAAATTCCTGCATCATCATGTGATACTCATGCCAAATTAAGATTCTTAATGTTGACTTGTCTGGTGAGTACTGTAATTACTTGAGGATCACTTTAGCCCAACACCTTGAAGCAACGTCTGAAGATACGTTTGTAGCTGCTGCAAACCTCCAGTTATATTTACAAAGCAGATTAAAAATAGGAGTGTCAAAATCGCTCAACTCATATTCACTTTATTGGAGGATCCTTTTTGCCTTATGCATATCTTCTTGTTATCTAGTTTCAAAATACATGAACGTTCTTATGCTCCACTTATTTCACTTTATCACTCAAGAAACACTTTTTTCCTTTTTTTTAAAGACCTTAGAGTGTCAAGCTGACAAAATGTGGAGCCTTGCCACATCAAACAGATGACATCACAGGCGTCTTATTTACCTTAAAGCGCTCAAAATGCACTGTTTCCGCCCGTGTGTCTGCAGCTCCGCCAACAGAGCCGATCTCCTGGAGGACCGGAGCAGCAGCTGAGACCAGCTGTGGTGTCGGAACCTCAGACGCACTGAGTGAAAACAGCACATTTTGAGCACTTTAATGTCAATAAAAGATGTGAGGATTTCATGATTCAAGTTCAGAACATTGGCGGCTTTGTTTCATGAGTCAGTCTTGATGCTGGACCCCATTTTCAAAACTAGTTTAGAAGTGATCCTCATGTATTTTAAGCCAGATGCACCACTGACCTTTTGATGGCGCAGACAGCACCTTGTAGACCGCATTGGCTTATGTATGAACAAGAACTATTTTCCTTCTTAAATCTAGTGGGTGCGCCTTTATTTTGGTCCGCTCCATAGTCCGGAATTTACCTTTCATTTTTTAATATTTAAAGGTACTTGGCAGCGCTGTAAATTTTTGATAAAACAGCATGTTGAATAGATAGTTCCTCGCATGAGATTGCGCTCAGATGTAAAGAAAATGCTTGCGTACCGGGCTTCTTGGTGACCCCAGCCAAAGTAATGAATCTCAGCTGTTTGTGATTTTATTGCCTCCTCATTGTTCATGAGGTCATGACCAGAGGTGTGGGGGAGAAAGATAATGGGTTGGAAGATGGAACGCTTTGCGTCCCTGTAGCTCAGCTGTGCTCCGAAGGAATCTCATTACAACTTGTGATTTGGTTACTTGCAAATGAGTCAGTACTTCACCACTCCAGAGTCATAGCTTTTGAGTCGGTAGATGTCCTTGTCAGTGAGCAGATGAAAATCTGCAGGCTTTGTACCTCACCACTCATTCACTGTGTGTGTGGAGTAACCTTGTGCCATCACTGTTCGCCCTGTGGCCTTGACCATTCACTGTGCAATTCCGAGGGATAGAGATGCAATGTGGAAATGAAAAATGCTTCCATGAGAAATAGTTGCTCAAAATAAGGATATTTTTTATGCTGGTTTTAATCACTAAGAACGCAGATAGCTCAATTTTCCCTTCCCTTCCGCAACATGCCCTTTGACAGCTCCCTCCATCTCGGAAATGTATGCTCTGCCAGCCACTCCATAACCTTCATGACTGTCCTCTGACTGGAAAATGGAAAGTCCACCAGTCAACATATAATGACTCCAATGTGTCAGAAGTGAATCCTTCAATTACAGATGAATGTTTCAATCTTTGAAGCCTATTATTGCTTATGCATCACTGTCTTTCCATGATTTGTTTAAGAATATTACTTTGGTGCCAGAATCATTTTCAGCAGTTCAAAGGAACCACAAACTCAGACTCTGACCCTTGAAGCATCAATCAAAAGTTGTTTGGTGCGTTTTCATTTCCCCCTCAGGCACATTTCCTTCTTCCTCTATTTCCTAGATTTACGTTTCTGACACCTCACATTTTTAAAAAAGCAAGTCGTCGCACAGCTTTAATTTTCTTCAATACTGTCCCGTAACTTCATGTATTTTTTCCAGCGTGTATCCAATTTCATGTGCTGTAGGGTTTTTACTGATTAATTTCACACGACTTAAACTTGATTATCTCTGACAGTGAATAAGAGAAAAAAAAATCAGATCACTTTTAGTGGCTGTGTGCATGACGTAACCAGTGTCGAGTTTTCTGTGAAGTGGCTTGACATTGTCATCAGTGGCGTATTTGGGCTTGTTTTCTAAAATGGTTTTCAGAGTGTAAGTTGCTGCAGAGTATCAGTTGCACCAGTCAAAGATTGTAACATGTAGGGGGATATTAATTTCCCAAAATTTGTTACATGAAGCGGAAGCAGCACAGTGGTCCACCCACAAAGTCCTCTGTGTTCATCGCTCTGATGCAACGTTGAAAGGAAGGTAGCTGAGATGCGATTCAACCAAGAAACAAGGAAGCAAAGGGAGGAATATCTTAGGTTTATTGCAGTGATGACAGGAAAATACAAGCTTTTTATCATGAGAAGTAAATAAAAATCACTCACCTGTAACCACTGTGACATGGTCCATCCCTCCAGGTGTCTTGGCCGGAAAAGTTATGAATGTTATGATGATGTTACTCTCTGGATTTTTTGTCACTATAATTATGTCCATTCCTATGATATTTTCTTTTTGTTTTGATGCTTAATCACTTGAGATTTCTGGCGTGGAGAACGACCTTTGATCAGTGGTGGGATAGACAATTATCATAATGTAATATTTACTCCTTGGTCATGTCGGTCATTGTGGAAGAACTTTTAAGAACATGTGTTGTTATATGTACATGTAAGTTGCATGTACTCACCGAGTGACATCACAGTTCGTAGACAATCGTGGGAGATGCAAGATCAGACTGACTCAATAAGTGTAAAAATGCCAGACAAGTACGTCAAATGTGCGAAAGTGTGGGAAAAAGAAAAACAGATATTGTTGAAGGTCTTTTTCAGGCTTTTTCAGAGTTGGCCGCCTGTTTCTCTCACAGACCTGGTAATGGATGTACTGCAACATTGCTGATAAGTCATGCCTTTTACTTTGCTTTTACTTTGTACCTCCGCTTTTGTCTGGTTTAGCTGACTGTTTCAATGATATTCTCAGGTCAGTTGTGATCATAGGATTTTGGTGGTTTCCTGAGGTTCCCTTTGGATATAAGAAGCATTTGGGATTCGCCTGTTCAGATTCTCACCTCTGTTGCTCCTTTGGGAAGTAGCTAAAAAAGTCGACTTCAAACACAGCATACATACATTCAATTTACTGAACTAAAAGAACTTCCCCATGAAGGTTGTTGATATTGACTTTGGGTTGCCATGTTAGCTTGGCATTGATATGACCCTTTGTGTCATAGGGGATTCAGTGAGTTCTTGAAAGTGCTCTTTATCACTCATGAGTCAACATCATCCAAAGTGTCCTGTAATGTTTCAGTGATTTTTTTTTTTTTTTTTTTTACTGTCAGCTGTTTCTCAACTGGTTCCCATCTGAAGTCCCACTCCATTTTATTTGCACAACAAATATGGGAAAGCTTTCATAACATGCAACTCTCATTCATGTTCTTACGTGAGAAATCCCTCTGTCAAGAGAGAAAACAATATCACGTCTTTGCTGCCAAGTCAACTTCCTGTCAATCTGTCCTCCACATTAGCATTTAACTGCAGGATACTCTGAAGCTCTTCTTTGTGTCGGCTGAATAATTCATTCTGTGGTTGGATGAATATGTAGGGAGTGAAGCTTTTCATTCAAGATGCTCGAAGATGAAACCCCAAATTCCTCGAGGAAGCCTCTTCCTCTCCCGCAGATGATTAGGCCGTGAACACCTTCGACTGCTGAGTCAAGAGAACAGAACTAAAGAGCCCTGTTGTTGCTGAGATCAGACACCTCTTGCCGGTCTTCTGATTACCATGCAAATGAACTTGTTCCTTGTCTCCGCGCCACTTTTTGTAAACACTCGCCGCCTCATCTCATTTCTGTTTGTCTTCTTGTGCTTTGACAGATCCAGCGTGCTCTCCTGAGGAACAACCAGACTCAGCGCTTCTCACAGAAGCAGGCTCTGCGGCTGCATCAGGGACTTGTCACCAGCACAGCTGAGCAGGTCTGAGTACACAACCCGTGCCTTTCCATATGAAAACCATCAGGAAAATGGAAATATAAATGGAAATATGGAAAACGTAATGGATGTTTAAAAAGCTTCTGGATATCGATACCATCACTATTTATTACTGTTATTCTGATGCTGATCTACTCGAAAAGATTTGATCAATGGCTGCTGCTTATACATAGAATATATAAAAATATTCTTTTATTTTTGAGATATAATTTATCTATGTATATATATATATTTTTAACAAGTAGGTTCTGATTTGAAAAGTTTAATACACCTTTCACATTTCAATATTGAGACAGTGGGATTTCAACATTGTCAGTCAAGTCAGTTCAAAGTGTGTACCTCAGAAGCCATGTAGTAATTTCACACCGGCGAGAGCAACTGATCTGAATGTTGATCATTACAGTAATTGACTATTAATGTGCAACCGATTCATTTGATTCCCTTGAGAGTAAAGCACAATTCATTGGTGAACATCTGCAGTGCTGCTCTGAAAGGTCAAAGGAAGTTTTTCAAGACTCGGCTTGTCTTCGTCTCTGTGTTTCTAGGTAATGGAACGTTTGTGTATGCGGGTGCAGCAGCAGGTGTGCATGCTCAAGGGCAGTGAGGAAGGAGACGAGGTGCAGACGGCCAAACAAATCCTCAAAGAAGCCCGGAACTCCAAAGCTGTGAGTCTGCTCTTAATGCTTCTACTGCTGGCTCTCCCAACATACTGTACAACTCCTGGTGTTTACCATGTCTGTAAAGCTGCTGCTACGTGACTTGAGATGCTTTCAGAAGGAGGAATTATTTGGCCATTTTAACTCCTTAAAAGAGTCACATTTTACACAGATTTTCCCATCTGTTTTCTGTTTGTGTGTGTCTTTGTGCAGCTGTATCCGTCCCTGTGTGAGCTGGCACATGTGCTGTCGGTCGATGGTCCGGTCCGGCAGCGCCTCGACAATCTGGCCGGGGAACTTGCCAAGGCTGCTGACAAGGAGCTGCAGGTCAGACTGATATTCGCCCTCTGGTTCTGCTCTCATTGAAGCTGTTGCCTTAAACCGTGTGGATGTGCAAGATGTAAATATGCTGACTTCAAAAGACATTTTTTTCCCCTTTCTCTCCCTTTGGGGCTAAGAACTCTTAATGAAGCCACTGTAAATACAAAGAGGAATCCACAGTTTTATTTGCCTTCTAATGCGACGATTATTCACATCTATTTTTGAGCTTCTATTTTTCAGCTAGACTTGCGGTGGTGTTGCGGTTAGCTCTGTGGTCCACACCAAGAAGGTTTTGGTTTGTGTGTGCAGGTGGTTGTGGACTCCATGGTGTCGCTCTGCCGTGAGCTGTGCCCCATGTCCTGCTCCGCAGCTGAGAGACTCAGTCCTCCTCTGTCATCCATCTCTGAGCAAGTCTCCATCCCTCGCTCTTCAATCCGCAACGCCCTGATGGAGCGAGCCGCAGAGGACATCAACACAGTGCTGGAGTAAGACATATTCCTCCATTAATGTTCACTAAGGTCCATTAATTAATGTGCAACGGCTGTTTCCTTTTCGTCCTCAGGGAGGTGAAGTTGTCGGTCGTATCCTATTTAACCAACTCTATCGTGGACCAGATCCTCCAAGAGCTGTACAACAGCCATAAATCCTTGGTACTGGTAATACCACTTTCCTGCATGCCTTCTTCCTCGGAGTTCAGAATGGTGGTAACAACGTAGAAGTTCAAAGCCATAATCTGTAACTTAAAAGTGATGAAATGGCTTCTAACAAGGTGCACGATTGTGTGAAACTACATGGTACGATACTCGCTTTTTACCAGCCAAATGGTTGTGGAGAAAATGTTCAGAACAGCACACTTTTTAATGCTATTCTTGAGTATAAAAATTCACTCTAAATACAGCCATAGGTACCACAGCCGAATTATTTGGAATTTGAATGAAGCTGGACAATATTCACCCCTCAGGTCACATGTCGAAATATGAATGTATAAATATATAAACATACATATGTTTTTCCTTCTCACTTGAATTTCCCTCTCTCAGTGTTCACATTTAACAATCTCATTATCATTTTTATCTTTTGCTCAAAAATATTTTTAAAGTTATGCTTCATTTAGAATCTTTACTTTTCCATTACTTCTATGATATTCTCACATCCCCTTCACCTTCACCTTCTTCTACCGCTTATCTGGGGTCGGGTCGCGGAGGCAGCATTCGGAGCAGGGAAGCCCAAACTTCCCGGTCCGCACAAACCTCCTCCAGCTCCTCCCGGGGGATCCCGAGGCGTTCCCAGGCCAGACCGGAGACATAATCCCTCCAGCGAGTCCTGGGTCTTCCCCGGGGTCTCCTCCCAGTAGGACATGCCCGGAACACCTCCCCAGGGAGGCGTCCAGGGGGCATCCAGATCAGATGCTCGAGCCACCTCAGCTGGTTCCTCTCGATGTGGAGGAGCAGCAGCTCTACCCCGAGCTCCTCCCGGATGACCGAACTCCTCACCCTATCTCTAAGGGTGCGCCCAGCCACCCTGCGGAGGAAACTCATCTCAGCCGCTTGTATCCGTGATCTCATCCTTTCGGTCATGACCCAAAGCTCGTGACCATAGGTGAGGGTGGGAACGTAGATCGATCGGTAAATCGAGAGCTTCGTCTTGTGACTCAGCTCCCTCTTCACCACGACGGTCCGATACAGCGACCGCATCACTGCTGCCGCTGCACCAACCCGTCTATCAATCTCACGCTCCCCTTTTCCCTCCCTCGAGAACAAGACCCCGAGATACTTAAACTCCTCCACTTGGGGCAAGAACTCTCCACTGACCCGGAGAGAGCATACCACCTTAATCTCACATCCATATTTTAAAATTCTGAATAGTTGGATAATATCTTTGTACTGATTTGTGTTTGCTAGTGATGGGTAAATGAGGCATCATAAAGCGTTTTGACACAGTGACACACTGTGCTGACACTGTGTTGATACGGTGTCACTGAATACTGACACCTGCTGGACATTAAAAGTCCCTGCAGGCGACCTACATGACATGAGTGTAATTTACACTGAGTGTAATTTACACTGAGAAAAGCCATTGCCTGCATGTCTCTTCTCATGTGATAATACACGAGTGTTTACAGGACTCGATGACCATATTCCAGCTGACATGTCGTTCAGGAGCATGGTCACTAGTGCTGGCGTTTCGAAATGACAAGGTTTATTTGGCTGTGTTTTGATATGCTCCGAGGAAACTGGGAGATTCTCCGACATCAAGATCAACCTCCTTTATATAATAATATCAAAGAAGTCTTTGCATTCATTATTATTCCATATCTTTAAATAATGTAAAAATGTATTGTAATGCTGAAAAATGTATTTTTTTTTTTAATCCATTGTTTTTCAATTGTCTAAATTAAATTATACCTTGAAAATAATTTTAATTAGAATGGAACAGAACAAGTCGAAAATCTGAGATAAACTGGGTAAAGATTGAAATAAATACATTATTCTCCAACAGAAGATCAATGTGGTCCCACGCGGCAGACAACAAGCGTTTCCCTTGGAGCTGCCCCCTAGATCTACAAAGACATTCACAAGGAACCGTGAGGGTAGATTGTTTTAGCAGTTGCATCCTGTTGACAGATGCGGTTCCTTATGAACACAGTTCTGGGCGTTTTTGCCGAGGCGACACAGTCAGGTGATTGTCTTATAGCGGTACGCGTACCGATGCGGGGATCGCTCTGTGAGTTCGGCGTGTGTGCCGACACATCAGTCTCGCATCAGTCTATACTGTTTGCTTTCAGTAGGGTTTATTTTCATTCTTTTAAACCTCTCTGAAGTGACTACCGTAATTTCCGGACGATAAGCCGCTACTTTTTTCTCGCGGTCTGAACCCTGCGGCTTATAAAACGATGCGGCTAATATATAGATTTTTACAGGGATATTCCAATCAATCGGCCACCGATTATGAAAGGCTGAACTCGTTGTGATCTGTGAATGCCGTCCACCGCCTGTCATTGCCGGTCACAAAATCCGAGCACATGTGACAGTGGCCGCTCCTCCCTCCCGACTCGCCACTCGCTTGGCAACGGCGTGTCTAATGCGGAAGCTTTTTTCAGTCCGTCATGTCAAGTTTGCATCCTGCAGCACATGCACGTTAAAAGGCGTCAACGCCACGAATTCAATACGATATTTAAAACACCAGCACTTGACGGAGCACAGAGAGTTTTCTGGTGCTCATGAAAGTGAAACTGCAGGAACCAGCGGTCACTCGCGACACTCGCCGGTCTGAGCGTGACGTTCAGAACGCGAAGCATATTGCCCGAGAAATAATCATTAATTTCACCGCGCCAGATGAGCAGCCTTTCTCAGGTGTCGTTTTAAGACGGAATCAACCGGGACCGAATCCGCTGCAGTCTTGTGTGTGTCAGATGCAGCGTTCGCGGTCAATCTGAAACGTTTGCAACCGTCCAGAGTGAGAACTTTCATGAAAGAGGTTGAAGACAGCTACTTCAGCTGAGTGCTCTCCCTGTCTCTCGGAGCATCCCGAGTTTTTACAGTCTAATGAGCATGCTCTTTGCTGGCAAAAATATTGAGCTTCGTCACATCAAACCGATGACATCACGGGCGTTTTATTTACCTTTAAAGCGCTCAAATTGCGCTGTTTTCGCCCGCGTGTCCGCAGCTCTGCTGACAGAGACGATCTACTGGAGGGTGAAAACAGCGCTTTCTGAACACTTTAAATGTAAATAAGATGTGAGGAGTTAATGACTGGAGTTCAGAACATTGGCAAGATTGTTTCATGAGTCAGTCTCGACACTGGACCCCGTTTTCAAAACTAGTACTAGAGGATCGCTAGAAGTGATCCTCATGCATTTTCTGTGGCGCAGACAGCAACGGTGCACCCGCGGCTTATAGAGCGGTGCGGCTTATGTATGAACAAAATCCATTTTCCTTGTTAGATTTGGTGGGTGCGGCTAATATTCCGGTGCGCTCTATAGTCCGGAAAATACGGTACCTACTTTTTATTATAATTGTAGTCAAGATCAGCTTGTAGATTTAGCGTTTCTTTGAAATGTTTGTATCATTATATGACCAACATTTTATCTGTCTTTTGTCTTAGCCCTTAATTCTCCCCTACATTCCCCATAAAGAAATACAAGTAAAATAAAAAACTAAACATTTGAAATGCCATCCATCATAGTAATACAATAGTAATCCACTTCTCTTCAGCTTTGTACGCTCAATATTCTGTCACGGCTGGTTGAATTACACATATACAGCATGTTTATTTTTTCTGTTCCCCAGTGTTCAGGATGTGCTGTGCACGGCAATTATCGTTGCATATCCTCGTCTCCTTAATAAAACCTCCCTAAAAAAACAATGGTTTTCATGCTGCCTCAGCAGGATTACTTGGCTTTCTGTTTTTCCCAGTATTAATTGCACACTGAAGCTAATAACTACAGATGAGTTTCCAGTAATTATATATTAATGACTGCAGTTCACCATTTTCTAAGAATAGCAGTTTTTCTCAATGGATTTTTTTTTTATCCTCCTCCGACTCTGACAATAGGAGAGTGTCACATTTTGGCTGGTAAACTTGGTGGCCAATATCTTATTGGTTACTCTATTAAAAGGTTAGTAATGATTCATGCTGTGTTTGTGGAAATGTTACAGATTTTGGCTTTAGATTTAGGTTATTTATTTAGATCATTTGTGCTTGTAGACGTTTCAAATAGGTACCTCCCACAAGTCATGCAGTTATGTTGTTGTGTTCAGTAGCTTTTAGTTCCAGTTGTCACTTTCAATTTTGTTTTCATGGATACTTATGTCGTCCAAAGGTCAGTTTGTGATCACCTCTGCAAGTCCAGCAATATGTGTTCTGTCGACTTTTGAGAGAGTTTCGGACGTGATGAGACTCAGATCCCATGTTTTCAGACAAAAAGGAAACAGATGCTCTGCTTTGCATTCCATCCATGGCTTTTCTTGTCGGGCCGCCACAGTGGAAGCTCACCCTCTCCTGAGCCTCCTCTGCTTTTAGAATCGGGAGAAATCATTGCAGTCTGCGCTATGCAACAGCTTCTTTGTTTCTGATCTTCTGGGGTACAAGGGCAGGCGCCCTCGGAGGTTATAGCACAACGTTGTTATTGTGCGTGTTGTCATTCAGTGTGTGTGTTTGTGTGCGTCGTAGCTGCGGCAGGTGTCTCAGGCCAAGCGCTGGGATGAGGTCGGGACCGGCCGCCGGACAATCAGACAGTCCAGATTGGCCGAGTCTCTTGATTTTCCGGATGAAGAGCTGGGGGTCAACCTGGGAATTGTAAGTGCTCTGTGTGTGTGCGTTTAGCTTTGTGAGCTCCCTCGTGTAAAAACTATGTAACTGTTAGCAATCTGGAATCATATTGTTTTATGCAGCCAAATATGTCCTTCAAAAGTATTTTCACAAGGGGATTTCTGAAGTTTGGTCGTGCTCAGTCAGCTGCCTAGTGACAACCGTTATGCCGTTATTTCTCCTCCCAGACTCAACAAAAACACAAATACTTTACACATAATGGGCCTAGTGTTATCATGCTGTCCATTTACACTCTGACAACAGAATATTTGTCACTAGAATGATCACATTCAATTGTTTGTGTTTATATTCTGAAGTTTTTTAAACTTGGTATTAGTTATTCTATTCTATCAATCTGTCTATCTATCCATCTATCTATCTGTCTGTCTGTCTGTCTATCTATCTATCTGTCTATCTAAAGTGTCTGTCTGTCTGTCTGTCTAAAGTATCTGTCTGTCTGTCTGTCTGTCTGTCTGTCTGTCTGTCTATCTATCTATCTGTCTATCTAAAGTGTCTGTCTGTCTGTCTGTCTGTCTGTCTGTCTTAAGTATCTGTCTGTCTGTCTGTCTATCTAAAGTATCTGTCTGTCTGTCTGCCTGCCTGTCTGTCTATCTAAAGTATCTGTCTGTCTGTCTGTCTGTCTGTCTGTCTGTCTATCTAAAGTATCTGTCTGTCTGTCTGTCTATCTTTCTAAAGTATCTGTCTGTCTATCTATCTGTCTATCTAAAGTATCTGTCTGTCTGTCTGTCTGTCTGTCTGTCTGTCTGTCTATCCATCTGTCTATCTAAAGTATCTATCCATCTGTCTGTCTAAAGTGTCTGTCTGTCTGTCTAAAGTATCTGTCTGTCTGTCTGTCTATCCATCTGTCTATCTAAAGTATCGATCCATCTGTCTGTCTAAAGTATCTGTCTGTCTGTCTGTCTGTCTAAAGTATCTGTCTGTCTGTCTGTCTGTCTAAAGTATCTGTCTGTCTATCTGTCTATCTAAAGTATCTGTCTGTCTGTCTGTCTGTCTAAAGTATCTGTCTGTCTAAAGTATCTGTCTGTCTGTCCGTTGGTCCAGATGGTTGTTAGACTTTATATCACTGTGTAAGAAGTCAATGATGGATTAAAGACATTCACAGATAAATTTGCTTGATAATGTTCTTTAACTTTCAATAGGACACGATGGCGATTAAGAAACGGAGCTCCAGAACCCGAAGAATCCGGCCTGTGTCCACCAGACTGAGTAAGTGGCTTGGTGTCTTCCCAAAAATGTCACTCCCTTCCTTTAAGTTATGATACTTTGTCCACACTCAATTGACAACTTTGTTTTTCTTGGGGTTTTTTTTTCATGTTTTACGTTTATTCTGATAAATGTAAATTGTCATTCAAAGTCCAGTAGAAGTTCTCAACGAGCCTCAGGGTTCAGAACTTGTTCGGGTCGTGGTCCGAGCTCCGGTGATGATGTTGCAGTTCACAGAGCCAGAATTCGTGGGCATGCTTGAGAGAACAAGGAAGTAGCATGGACTCCTAGTATTTTTTTAATGGTTCCCTGTCATCTTCAAGGGTTTGTGGCTCACACGTGATGCTGAGGTTTTGTCTGACAACCCCGCTTCTTGTCCTGCAGGCTTGGGAGACGAGCCCAGCTCCTCCCCTACTCCCCCCTCTGTGCCACACTCGGCTCCTCTCTCCCACTCTGCGTCGTGGGAGTGCCTGTCCACGCTCCCCACCAACGGCTCGCCCTTACGCCACGTGACCCACGTCCGGCCACGCCCCCCGCGGAGGCACAGAGCCGGTCACCTTCCCCCGGAATCTGTGAGTTTTAATTGCAGCTGACACGGCAGCAACCTGTGACCCGGCTGTGGGCTTCAATTGGCCATGTTGTGTCCTGACCCAATTCTGCGATTCACTGTGAGCTAAGATCCTCAAAACCATGTGGCCCTTAACACACTTTAAACACAAGAATCATAGGTTTGACATTTGTGTTTCAGTCTATTCCGGAGATCAGAATATTCTCTTATTTCCTGAAGCTTTTGGAACTTATATTCTCTATGCAGCCAGTGGCACTCTCCATAAATAAGTCTGAGAGGAGCGACGTGTCGCACTTGTTTCTGACTCAACTATTAGTCATGAACCAAGATCCCAGGGGCCGCGGGATTCACTTCCAGCTCGGCTGTTTGTTTGTTTGTTTGTGACTTTTTAATATCTTATCTTCTTTTTTTCTTTTCTTCGTTTTTTTAAATCTGCCGAACTTCAGAGTTGCTCTCGCGGAGTATCAACTGTAAACATGTTTGAGCTCACAGTTGTCATGGTAAAACAGAGTTTTCTATAAATAACAATGAATTTTTTAATGAAAGCAAATGTGACTTCAGTGATACAGTAGTAGAATTTCCTCTATTCATTATGGAGGGACATGTCAGTCAACTTGGAAAACTGAGGAGGCAGTCAAAGCTCATGCCACTGAAGACATCTAATTTTCTCTTTATTGAAGCACAACATAAGGGATTCATTTAATAAGAATGACTTGAAAGGTCTTCTACATTTGTCAAACAGGACAAATCACTACGCTCCATGTAGGGTTTTACAGGTTTACGTATTACAGGGTTCCTTGAATGCACCTGAGGTTGTTGCAGTTCTCAAGCTGTGTGAAAAGAGATGGTTGTGGAACAGTGAAGCGCCCACTGCAGGCACTTGGTTGGCAGCTGACACTAATGTTGACCGCTGGCACTCTTTGTCCATGGACGCACCATATCACCCTTTCTTCCCTCCCCTGCTTTGCAAAGATGAGATGGGTCATCTCGCTCTACTTCCTCTGCTGGTCATAACCCACCCATCACGGCTGCAAGTCATGACTCGACCAACATCAAACGAGGCCTCAATTTCTTTGGACCTTGTTTTGCTGAGCTTGGAGCAAACTTTTTAAAGTGAGGTAATGATCTCGCCTGTGGTGTTCTCTCCCCTCTCTGCAGCACTGCTCTGAGAACGGGGGGCTCAACATGTTGGAGGATGGACTGCCAGACTTCTACAGCAAAAGAGTTCTGCCTGACAGGTTAGATACACGGCTCTTCTTTTGCAGTGCAATGCAGTTGGTGTGTGGATGTCAAGCACTGATATAGACATGATCGTGGAGCTTATTCCGCCAACTAGGAATCAGCACAGCATGCTGTCATGGAGTCTTTGAGCTAGTTCCCTCATAGTGGAGGGGACTGTGTGCTGATGCTGACCAGAGTTGACAGGCTGAGGTGCAAGGTTAGTAGCCTGGTAGGCTAAGTTGCCGGAGCCAGTGAAGGAGAGGCATTATTGTGTGAACCACTTTAGGCCTCCAAGTCTGTGGGCGTACTCGGGTAGAGCTTACACTATGAGCTACAAGGGGGCGTTGACTAATGTTGTGCACCCTAAAATGTATGTGTTGAAGTTGGAGTTGTTGAGTTGACACTAGCAGGGGTTTGGTCAGTAGGGGTGAACAAAAAATATGTCGATATTGATGCGCTCAAAATATTGTTTCAATATCTTTACTGAAATATCACAACACTTGATTGTGCAATATTGTCTTGGTATTTTAAGTTGCATTTACCAATATTTAATACATACTTGAATATGCTTCTGCATTATTCTTTGCATTGACAAACATATTTGGTCTTGTATAGTCGGATGAAATTAACACTATGTATCGCGTCACCGCTCCTGTATCGGGATACGTATCATATCGCAAGATACCTAGTGTATCAGTAGCTACAGTGGCAACATGCTGATCTGAGAACTGGAGAGGCTCTTCTGGCGAGGATTCTCTCTGAGATATTGATGAAATGATCAGGTGGTCAAGTGAAAATAAAAGCGGGTGAGGGATGAATACGCTTTTGAGTACAAGCCTGAACGTTTCCTGAGAGAAATCTCCTTCTCTGGGGAAGCATTTCCTCTCAGACCGAAACAGCACAATGATATGTCATTAAATATATACAAATATGATTGTCATTAAAAGTTTTTGATCAGATCCCATATGGATGTTGAATGTACGAATAAGGATCCTACAGAACGTACAGTTCCATATGGCAACCTCCTTTTTGTTTATTTTATTTCCCGAAAAACCAGCAGTATAGCAAATAAAACGTAAGGTGACATTTTTTTAATAGAAATTAACTGTAGAATAGAAATCAATCATTACACAATCCTCTGGAAATGAAATGTACTTCTCTAAAAAGGATGGTTAGGCTACAAGAAAGAAAAGCGCAGTTGAAAAAGTCATCATTTTATTGCGCCGTATAATTGACAAATATAAAATGGGTGTTTCAAATCTTGTAAAGTATTGTGAATAATCACCTGCTCCACAAGCCACAATAATATCAGGAGTTGCCACTAGAATTTGGGTCTACAGGATTAAAAACTGACTCCAGAGTGGAAGATGATGAACCGTTGCTCAACAACCTTCCTCTGTCCGTAATGAACTGCTCAAATAAATCTGCTTTGCAGTTGCATAATCTCTATTAGTCCACTGCTGTTCTACCCTTTGTGATCTCATCTATGAAAAACTGATTGCCGCTTTTAGTGAGCGTGTAAGCACACGGATTTCCACCACCACCGAGGCTCATTTTCTCCAACCATTACTGTTCTTCTGAAGGTCATGCCCCTGATGGGATGCCAAACGGTTATCAGTGCGGATGCTGCAGTTGAAATAGCTGGATTAGATAAACAGTGCATCCATCATGGTTGTTTGAAAAAAAAAAATCATGCTGGTATAATGCAACGTTGGGAGTCACTGCACTATTAAGGTTTTAGAGGAAACCATGCCTCTTTTGTCTTCATTATTGTTCTTCCACTGTCACAGTCCTGTCAAAGTAATGTTAATGTTATCCACTTGCACCATAGCAGGAAGCTGAGAGTACAAATCCAATTAATCCTGCTGTGTTTATTTACTTATGATCAGATCTATTGGCCAGTGATGGGATGATGAGGCTTCATGAACCACTGTCCTTATTTTCCGAGCCCACTAGATGGCACTCCCTACTGTGAAATCTGCTGTGTGTCTGAACCACCATTCTCTCATCCATTTTAAAACAAGAGTGCCTGCCTTTAAGATAGGGACAGAAGGATGAAGAAGAATTCCTCTTAACATATATACAGTACACTCTGAAAGTTAAACTCTCAATAACTATTCCCTTAAACTTGGACCCCCGGCCTCTTTCTCAGCACAGCAGCTCAAACCTCCACCTCTCCTGCTTCTCCTCCAACTCGCATTCACTCTCACTCCAGCTCACTATGTCATCAGCAAACATCATCGTCCATAGAGACTGCTCCCTAACCTCACTTGTCAGTCTGTCCTTAACAATAGCAAACAAGAAAGGGCCGAGAGTTGGTAATCCTATTCCCATGTCGAAGCCCTCCAACACTCCCACTCTCCTCTGCCTCACTATCCTCAAACATGTCCTGCACAATCCTCGCATACTTTTCTCAGATGCTCCTCATTTCCTCTGAGAATACCACACCTCCTCTTGCAGAACTCTGTCTTTGGCTTTCTCAAGGGCAACAAACATACTCAGTACAAACAACAGTGCTGCGTCTCGGCATGAAACCATACTGCTGCTCACTGATGCTGACTTCTCTAAGCCTGGACTCTTGAGCACACCCTCATGGCGTGACTCATTCCCCTTTGTCCTGCTGTAGTTACTATAGTTCTGAGAGTCCCCTTTGTTTCTAAAGGTCAGCTCTGAAACACTTTTCCTCTGCTCTTCAGGCATCCTCTTTGCCTTCAAGGTTGACTTACAACTTCTATACTAAAGAATAAACATCAAATGTGGTAAAACTTTTGTCACTTACACTTTTTATTATTCGATCTCTAGTATTTGAGATTTCTGTTGGAGTTACTGTGTGTTTACACATTCACTTGGCAGTGCGCTGCCCTTTCCAATATAATAAAATGAGATGAATTTAAGGATTAGTTTCTCAGTTCCAATATAGGACAGACCTGGGCAAAGTGTGGCGCAGGGGCCGTATGAGGCCCGATGCCTGTATTTGCGTGGCCCTTTTGGCATCAGACTAAAACTGTAACTGATATGTTGTAATTTTTCTGCCTTTTTTTTCTTTCCTTCCTTCACCACCACTTAAGCGGTGAATATAGCATGTTTTTGTTTTGAGACTAAAATGTTCTTCTTTTCATTTGTGTGTTTTTCTTGTTCCTCAAAATACATTGAAGGAATATTGAAAATATATTTTGAAATAAACTTCTTAATATCCTTACTTACATTTAACCTTTTTAGGCTCATTTCTTCCTTGTCACCTAAGTATGTTTTTGGATATTTTTCCATCACGTCACGTCAGTTTTTACTAGCCTGGTTGACCTGATTCAAACCTTTGCTGCGTAATGACCCGGATAACCAAACACTCTCACAAACTTTTTTCCGGCATGTTTTGTAGTCATCGCTAAAGATCTATAAGAACACATTTTGGATTTGGAGCTACACATTTGTATCACTGCCAATCCAAGGCTTTGCTTTTGCACTTTACTTTGGTGCCGGACGGAAATATGAGTCCGATATGAGGTGACCGTCCTTCCAGCAGCAACAGAGATGTGACAGCAGGAAGTTGGCGCAGTCCACACATGCAGCCCGAAATAACTTTTTATTCTCTCTCACATTGTTTGAGTTTGGCTCTGTATTAAAGCAGCTCCCTGCCGCAAGACAAATAAATATTGTATCACCTGAGCTCAACACTTTTTCAAAAGTTTTTTGTACCTTCAAACAAAGATATCTGACTGCACCGTCAGCTAATGATGAGCTGGGTTGCCACTAAAAAATAAAGCATGAAAAAACAATAGAAGAAAGAGCATTTTGTTGGTGTGTTCCGGCCATATCAATGGTTTTGGTTCATCAAATCTGTTTCCATGGCTCAAACAGGAAAGTCTGCTGTATTTAACAGGAGGCCTCTTTACCTTTCTTTTTCATTAGATACTCCTTTGTTCCTTCCATGTCTCTCTGTGGTTAGAGGGATAAACACAGAGCACAAGAGTGCAAAAACAATTGTTGACTATTACCTTAAGCATCTGTCACATCACGTGCTGTTTCAATGGTATAACCTGCATGCGCCATTCAACTCTTCATCTCCTTCTTCCAGTCAGCTGTCGTCCCTCCATCAAGGCCAGTCGCTGCGGAGGAAGAAGAGGCGCAGTATGTTGTCCATTTTTTCAGGCTTCAGAAAAAATCGTAACTCCACCATCTCCAATCAGGATTCGGAGTAAGTAACACAGCAGAGGGCGCTGTTTACTGTGTTCAGTATGTCTATGGCTTCATCTGAGGAAGGAGTTCTCAGCTAAGTTGTGTCTTATACGGTTGCTAAGACGGCATGAGTTTGTTTTGTGATCGGGAATTGGACAAAACAACCTACTCAATCATCACTAGATCTCTTTGACTTTTTTTAGACATCTTTTATTTTCAAGCACATTTTCAATTGAACTGGTTGTCTGAAGGATTTGTGTACTGTTTTTTTGTTTAAGGAAACATACTAACATATTTGGGAAAAATGTTTTTTTTGGTAGTTGTGCAACTTTTTTTTTTTTGGAAAGTTATTACTAATGAATGCATTTTTTTTTTGAAAGGTGCTACTCTCTCTGAAACGCAATGCAACCCCAACATAGGCGATTTTGCTGAGCAGCCGCTGCAGTAGGGCTGAACAATTTCAGGGGAAAATAAATATTGTGGTTATTTGATTTATGATTTTTCTCAAGTCAGCCATTTTTTAAATATTGGCAAGAATAAAAACTCAAGTTAAGTATTGATTTTAAGTGTATTAATGTGCTTCTTGGATAACTGCTAAACTGAACTTGGATTTTGTTCAAAAACATCCTACCAAACTGGCTGCAGCAGGTGAGGGAGAGCATCACCTGGTGCCACCATGCTGCATCACATTATCCCCCGATGACCAATGCGTTTTTTGCTGATGCAATTTCAGAAATAACTAGCAACTTATGGCCAAGCTCGAAAGGGCAGGTGATCTGCCATTGCCTTGTTTTGCGTGGCCGCCATTTTTAGGTTTTGTTTACATCTGATGCTGTCCTGCAACAGAGACAGAACAAATTAATTGAAAAATGGGCTCCATCCTGCACATGTTGGACGATCAGAGAATCTCTGAACTTCCGATTACCATCAGACGCTGATCAATAATTCAGGCCTGTTCCCATTTTTCTGCCTTTTTGGTTCTTTCTGTTTTAGTCACCACCACCACTTCAACAGTAAATATAGCATGTTTTTGTTTTAACACTAAAATGTTCTTCTTTTCATTGTCAATTTTTGTGTTTTTCTTGTTCCTCAAAATACATTGAAGGAATATTGAAAATATATTTTGAAATAAATTGCCCTTTTATCTGGAACATCTGGTCCAGAGTTATGTTGACTTATATTAAAATCAAATCCAAATGAAATTAAATATTCAAACAGCGTTCATGGCATATTCACAGTTCTTAATAGCCTTACTTACATTTAATGTTTTTATGTTCATTTTGTCCTTGTTACTTAAGCATGCACGTTTTTCCGTCATGTTTTGTAGTCATCGCTGTCTTTTTTTTCTTGATAATGGCCCTTCACAACTCTTTTTAAAATCATGTGAGGTTTCATTTAAATACAGGTTTGAGCCATAGATTATAGAGTGCCACCTGGTGGTCTCACAGTGTTTCATGAAACTTCATCGGCTCATTGCAACTTGGCTGTTGGAAATGTATGGACCTGAGAAATAAAGCGGCGGCCTCACCTTGGTGTATTTTTAGGAGGCAGACTGAAGCTTGTGACAGCTGTTAACTCACATGCCGAGTGACTTCCTTGATGGGTTCAAAACTCTGTCACTCAGATAAAGATCTGTTTCATCTGACTTGTTTTAGTCTGACACCTGATACAGACATCTGAAGTTGAAGCGTCAGGCTGAGCTGACACAGGTGAACAGACCCGTCTGCTGTCAGCTCTCGCTGTGAACCAGCCCACATCAGCCTTCAAGCATTGATCCGTTCGTGGAGGCCAAGTGGAAAGCTAAATGAAGCTTCTGGAGATTTCACTGCTTTGTAGTTTCTCAGCAGGCGCCGCCGCAAACCCTGCCCTGACTCATCCTCACCTCTCGGTTCTGACTCCTGTCATCGGTGGAGACCGCAGAGTGAAGATTGGAGTCATGTTCACGCGAACCGTGCTTCAGTTTCAGTTTAATTTAACACCCTTATCATCGATCATGTTGACGTAGGGCAGGCTGCAGCGGAAGCAGAGGGAATGTTGGACACAAATATTGCTCACTGCTTTGTAATTACGGAAATCACTCATCTCTTGAGCCAAGTGCGCGAGGCCGAGTAGGAGGAGATGATGCTCAGCCCAAAATCATTTCCATAGCCCAGATTATGAAGGCTTTTTATCCCCTCTCAAAAGTTTCTGATGATGCTTCTTTCCAACTTCAGCAATCGTAATGTCTTCAGAGAGCCGGTTGTTATCTGCTCTGACCGCCATGACAGCCTTCTGACTTCAGGAACAGGCACTTTTCTCAGTTAGAAATGTAAATATAAATTAGTAGGAGGCCTCCTGCTGATCAATAGCACAAGAGTTACCTTCACTCAGAGGAAAAGAAAGATAGGATTATTTTTAGTCCACTAATAGATGAATAGAAATATGTCTAAACTGCCAGAACTGGGTATTTTTATCTCACTTGAATTGTTTGGTTTTAGAGAGTTTTAGAAACTGCTTTTATTAATATTATTATTTTTTTATTATATATTTTTTCTATTATTCACCATCATAATTGTCCAATACTGACTTTTTTATGCTTTATCTTTTTTCTTCATTTCGATACAATATTTTCATTTATTTATTTATTTTCAAATCTCACTGTAAGTCAACCTTGTCTTGCACTTACTTCACTTTTGTATTTATTTATTTATTGTATAATGTGTTTTTCTTGTTTTGTGTTTTCAATGATGTCATTTTTCTGTACTATTAAATTCTTTTTGTTTTAATTAATTAATTTTAATCTTCCCATTTCTTCAAAACCAGTCTCAATTTTTTAGTGTTTTATTTAGCACTTTAGGCATTGACAATCTTTTCCCATTTCCTTCTCCATTTATTTATTTATTTTTTTTAACAATGTTAAACTCTGGTATTATTCCAGCTGCGCCTCTGAGAACGTGTACTCCATGATTCAACACACCAAGGATGCTGGGAAACCCGACATCTCTGTGTGTGGCTCTAACGGAACAATGGGCATGCCTTCGCCTCGTGTCAGTCAGGGGGTCCCGGTGCAGGGCTACAGAACCTCCAGCCCCACATGCCTCATCCAGCGACAGGTACAGGAGGTTTACTCCATTCAGATCTACTCCAACTGAAACTTGAAAACCACTCGGGAGAACACCGACCTTTGCCCAGCTGATCATTTACTACCATACTGTGTTTGTTTTACCGTGTTCCTCTGAGCGTGTGGCTGTGTGCAGGTGCTTGACCAGCCTTCAGTGGCTGTCGTGCTACATTCAAAAACAGCGTGCCGATAAGGTTCTTCAGTTTATTTTTAAGAAGGCATTAAAACAGTAATATTAAATATTATTTGGAAAATTGTTCCTGCATATAAAACATCACTGAGTAAAAAAGTATAAAAGCTGTAAGTTGGACTGAGTCTTTGTCTCCACTCAGATATGACAGAAGTCTTTCAAGTAGTCAGCCACCGCCAGCCATCGTGTTTACCAGCGAGGCATTTTAAGTCTTCTTTTATCCAGCACAGTTGCTCCAAGTCTTCTGATCTCTTCGAGGATCTGGCGGGGATTGTTCAACATCGCTATAGGATGTGGGCTGAATTTAGTTTGGAATGCTGGTCGTAAATATCCACCATTTTGAAAGAGAATATTTGGAATTAATAGAGTCAGTAATAAGGCCAGAACTGGACCAAATAAAAGATTCATCCGTGCTCTTGAGATTTGAAGCCTAAGGCGTCTCCTGAAAGCTGTCCGGAGTCCGCCCTAGTTCCTCATGGAAGCTCAGAGTTTGAGGTCGGTCTCACTTGTCAGTCCACAGACTTGGTCAGCATGGTGTACAGCTGCATCGGAGCCGAGATCGAGGACTCCGACAGCAGCAGCACCTGCGATTTCAAAGCTTCAGACCACGACGGCGACGGATCCGCGGCCATCTCCGAAACGCCCGAAGAGGTGCGGACCAACGGCCATGTGGTGTCCTCCAAACAACAGACGGACAGGCAGATGGAGGCGGGCAGGCAGGAGAGGATCGTAGCCTTGACGGCCTCCCGGAGCGAGATGAAGGAGGACAGACCAGGCAGTGAGGACGGAGCCCCCTGTGTGCCCAGGCCAGAGCCGCCTCCTCAGAGCACCAAGCCCAGTTTGTCGGCGATGAGGCAACGACATCTGCAGGAGAGTTTAGGTACTACTTTTTTTTTTTTTTGCCTGACAAGTTAATCTTTACATGCACAAAAAAGCACAGACAAATTAGAAAATTTAGTTTAAATATGACACTCAGCCCATAAAATTATCGTTTTGGTTGTTGTAATTAATTTTTATTTTTACATTAATTTTCTTTTACCTGGGACATGAAGGATGCTGAACATCCTGTTTCAGCTGTTGCGACTTCAAAACAATCCATACCAGAAAAATGTTTCACTAAGAAGAAAATTAACTTTATTCGCTTGATGGTTGGAACTTCCTCAGCTTCTAGTGGAAGTAAGATCTTGTGTCTGTCTGCTGAATCAATGAAACTTGTTTTCACAGAAGAAGCTGGACGTCAGGAATTAGAGAAGGATCAGAGTGAATGGAAGCGTGAGGAGAAACAAATGGCTCGAGGACCCGAAGGGCAGCGCCCTCTGATCCCGGCTAAGGTACTGTGTGCAAGTAGTGACGGGTAGATGAGGTTTCACGACACAGTGTCCTGATATTCAGAGGCCACCAGATGGCACTGTCTGCTGTAAAATGTTTGGATTTGAACAACTAAATGAAGCCTCACATCATTTCTAAACCTAGAGTGCCATCTAGTGGCCTCTGAAAATCAGAAAAACTTTTGTGATACCTCATCTGCGCTGATGTATAAGGCGGTGTGTTGAAGGTGTGTGGTCTCTCCTCACTGCCGTCTCCACCTTCAGCCCAGTCTGGAGCTGATCACTCCTCCAGAAATCACCAGGAGCCCCACGAAAAGCTTGCCAGCCAGTCCCATCAGAGAAGGGGAGAGAGAAGAGGAGAACATGTCGCCCAGTGACATGGTGATCTATGATGAGGTGGCCACGGAGAGGAAGAGCCCAACTGCTGCTGAGCCAGCAGGTCCTGCCAGCTCTCACGGTATCAGGCTTTCATGCGTCAAGTGGCGGAGCAAAGGCCTCCAACATCTGGTGGCTCTTGAGCTGTGCAGTAGATAATGTGATGTTTTTATTTATGTATATGTTTATATATCATTTATTCAGATCAAGAAGAGGATATTTGTCATTTACATATTGACTTTTCATGCCACCAGATGAGACAGAAATGTCTGAAAAAAATAAATGTACTAATGCAATAATACAGAAGAAATGTAAAAAAAACAGTTATGTCCATATACATATTTATAAAGTATATGCACTTCAAAATTCATACATAATTGATCAAGTACATTTTACATTAATATAAAAATATTCCAATAAAATAAATTATTTATTCAGTTGGTTGTTAGTTTTGTTCCACATTTATTTACATATTTAATAATTTAGTATTTTAAATATGTATTTACTTATTTATCTAATTTATTTATTATTCACTTTCTTTTTTCTCCCCTGTACCAGAGGTCACGCTTGGCAAGCACAAGTAAATTGATAGCGCTTATTTTCATTTTTCATTTTTATTTTCTTAACTGACTGTTGCCTCGCCTGAATACGACTCTTTTGATTCACCAGAAATGAATTCAGAACAGAGTTGGCAGCCAAACTTCTCATCGCTGTTCCATGTGACTATCAACAGCTGGAAAGTCTTAGTTCAGTGAACTGGAAAATGTTTAACTGCTGTTTGCTTGTTTATTTGGAGAGTGAAAACAGCAGGTGAGTCTCAACTTCACCTGAGGATGAAGCTCTGGTGACGCTGCAGGACTTGGGATTTACTTCCTCTTCCACCAGAATAGAGTTGCTTTCACTCTTCACTCCACTCACGGATTAGACTGAACACATGCTGGCTGACCTGCTGCAGCTCTGAGAGTCGATGTAAAGGCTTCTGCAGATGTAAAAGCAACAAAGGAACATTGTGCTGATCGGCGCTACAGCGCTTCCTAACCTTCCGGGTCCTCAGAGGTCTGTGAGCGAAGAGGACCTGATGTGTGTGTCACTGCAGAGTAGCAGCAGCCTTCCAAGGCGCCTAAAAACTGCCATTTTAGCTTGACTACTGATCATTGTTTCATTGCAGACCCTCTCCCTCTGCTGAGAGTATCACCCACTAGTGTTCTAAACAACTGTTAAGAGAGTCAAGAGCCCTGTTTTCATGGGAACTGAGTCCCTCTCTCTGAATGACCTGAAAATTACTTGTGTGTTTAGTTGATATCTGACATGAACAGCGGGGCCTTTGAATAAGAGACTTTGAAAGAGAGTTTGAAAACCATGCAGGATATTTGGGGGTGAATCTGGGTCCCGTTTGTACCTGCCATGTTTCCTCTGAGCACTCCAGTTTCCTCCCACCGTCCAACAGCTCAGTTGATGTCTCAAAATGTGTGTCCACCACTCAGTCAATAAATTAAATATATCTGAGGCAGTAGAGTGACCTGGCCAGCAGATGTCAGTAATTCACTTTTTAAAAACGAAAGAAAAGTATTCCTGATTCATTTGTGCTGTGTTGCATTGTGAGGCAGTGTGGGAGCGAGGAGTCTGCGTTATCAGGAAACAAAATAACTTTTGGTTTTTATTGTTTTTTAAGTGGTTGGTGTACAGTATCGAAGGGTAAGCACGGTGAGATCCTAAATTGCTGTGCCTCATTCCTTTCCTTTTGTTGTCGACTGCTCAGAAAGCTCTAGTGCTGAGTGACTGAATGGATCAAAGTGTTTGTACTACTGAGGTTTAAGTCCATGTTTTCTTCAGCAGTGGAGGAAAAAGGCCACAATGGATTCACAGCCACGTCCCAGCCGACAAGGAAGTCCAGCTCCTTCGACACAGGTAGAGTGGCTGGTTCCCTGCTGGTGTGTGTGTGTGTGTGTGTGTGTGTGTGTGTGTGTGTGTGTGTGTGTGTGTGTGTGTGTGTGTGTTCCCTGCCTGCTGACTGTGCACTTACCTCACTGACCTCACCTCCCTGTTGGCTCATCTGCATTCATGTTCACGGATCACTGCCATGTCCACACTGCTCTGTTTACATTGAAAACCTCATGTAAAAGCTGAACATCTGCACTCCATAGTTTCCACGCTGCAGCATCAATGATAGCCCGATTTATGATTTTGATAACAATATTTCAGCTCGTCCCTGTGCTCTGACCTTAGTCAAGACATGGTCTGAGATGTTTTCAATGTCAAGGCAGTAGTATTGCATATGCTGGCTGGCGTCCCCTCCTGTCTTCCTCGCACCTGCACTCATGGCTTCTCCCTCCTCCAGGCATGGAACGGGACAGGCACTACGATCTGGAGAGGTCTTCAGATCGCAGAGTCCGTGTGAACCATCCCAGTTTCCCTCAGTACAGAAACAGATCTCTGGATTGTCCTGGACCTGGGACCAGGTGTATGTATCTGTCTCCTTTACTGAACATCACCAGTGTCGCTCATTCCACCCGAGTTTTTGCGGTAAAAACGTCAACCTTCTCAGTGCATGTGGATGCGTCATACCTTCCCTCCTTGCGGCTGCCACTTTATCAAACTCCTTTCAACAAGCAGCTGGCTCTTTATCTTTATTTTTTTTCCTGCTGGTGTCGTTGGGGTGAGTGGCAGGCGAGAAGGCGACACGTCACCTATTGATTTATCACGCTCACAGATGAAGACCCCTGCTGGGCAAATCATGGAGCTCATGACTCTGACAGAGAACCAAATATTTTAAAGCATTTTAACTCCATTTCTACCTCATATTTTTAACGTCTGAATATAATTTGACTTTAAAAACATTTCAAATTTAAACAATTTTTTTGTTGACATCTGACCGTCCGTGTTTTGTTGCAGGCCTCACACAGTGTTGAGTCATGACTTCCTGTTTCTCGGGAGCCATTCAAATCCCGCCCTGCTCCAGTTTCCCTGCTGATGCCGTGTTTTGTGTCTGTCACAGCAGGTTTGGAGAGCCCACACCCCGGTAACAGAGAGGCTTTATGACATTACAACCCACCTGGACGGTGCTCTGCTGCCAGACGCGCGCGCATCACGGAGGACTGGACCGAGACCAGCTTCTAAATCTTTCTGTCATCCCTTATTTTTAACGTGTGAAATTCTGAGGATGCATGTGTGGTATGCTTTTTATCGGAAACAAATTGCACTTGATCGGGGTTTACTCTCAGGCAGTGTTGGTGACCTTCCGTTTGTCTCTTAGAAGTCGGTGTCCTTCATGTTCTTTCACTCTTTTAAATGACAATCTCCAAGAAGTTTGTATTTATTCTACTAGAGCTGTAAATACAGGTCATGAGTCTGCACTAACCTTCTCCACCGCTTTTACTTTGTGAAGTCATTTGATAACGTTTGTTTCTAACTTTGCTTTTGGCGTTTGCTTGTGTCGTGCACTTAGCCGCGTCCCGGGTCACGTGTGTGTGTGCGTGTGTGTGTTAGTGGATCGCCTACAGTTTTAATGATTTTGCAGGACTGAAAATGTAGTCTATTTTCTAAAAATGCTTCGATGAATTCAGTCAGAATAAATAAAAGTGACTTTACAGATGACGATTTATCTCTGACTATTTGTTCATTCAGTTCTCTCTTCATTATTATTAAGGGATTCAACATCACTTCTGTTTTGAGTAGGCAAGAGTCCAATGTGAACTCCAGCATGTCACTTGTTCAATATAAACCACTGTACTTTAAAGGAATTGACTTTCTGTTTCATAATATACTGCCTGGAAAAGGTGCTCTTTCAGTGCAGCAGCTCAGCCAATGGCCTGCAGTTGTCCTCTTCAGATCTGGAAACCACTGTGCTCAAACCGTTTCCTGAATCTTTGCCTTCAGATGTGTGGATGTAAATATTATAAACATCAGAGAGACAGCAGGTATAAAGTCATCTTCTCACCTCACTGGAACAACTGCACTTGTTCTTCTCCAGATGTGTGGATGTAAATATTATAAACATCAGAGAGACTGCAGGTATATAATCATCTTCTCATCTCACTGGAACAACTGCACTTGAAATTCCTCAGTGTATCTGTCGGCCCAAATAGAAATGATGGTGTTCTCAGGCGTGGTGAGTATAAAATAGGTGAATGTATTCAGTTCCATATTGTGCTGGGATTTGCGTGACTTAAATACGTTTGGCTTCTATTTATCAGGTTGTACTTTGTTATGTAACCACCAGATGGCAGCAGAGACTGCAGGCCTGCACTCGGACACTTGACGCTCGTCAAACCCTCTCGATTTCAGAATAAATCATGTCTTGAAAATGGTTGACATTTTGAGTCCATAAATCAAAAGAGCGATGGCTTCCTTCCATACCTATCAGTATAAAAGATAAGTTACAAGTATTTGGTGTAAAACCAAATATGCAGAGAAGACTGGGTGATCACTTACTCTTTGACTTGCTGGAACAATATAATGTGTGGAAATATAATAACCTCTGCTGCTGTCTGTGTCAGATGCATATGAGAAAAAGCAGAAGCGTGGTTGGATCTTTTCTGTAGTTTTAAGAGTAGTGCTTAATATTCACACAACAGCAACCTAAAACTGGAGCTGTGTGACGGTCGTTGAAGCCAAAATCTACGTAGATTCACCCCAAACATTGACAATGAGCTGATAGTTACATGTGATTTCTGTATTGTAAATAATTCTAGTTGATCATCTTCAGTTCTTCCTGAGCTGTTGACACTTGTTTACTTCCCTGGCGCAGCAGAAGTTCTCAACCTGTTCCGATATTAGCCGAGCTGCACATGCAGGGAATAAAATCATGACTCAGCATGTCAACCTTTGACCCAACATGAGACAAACATGAGTCCTCAGGTGGCAGGACGGAATCGACACAAGGAGTCTCAAGGTAGTAGATATGGGATTGGGTATTGGGCCGAAGACGGAGCCCTGTGGTAGCCCACAGGTAATAGTTGCATTGGACAGAAACTGGTTTGTAAAAACATTAAAACCAACGTAGTATTTTTCGACTGAGGAGCAGGTCTTAAAATGGTTTACAAATACCTGATGTTTCTGTATAAAAGCAAAGTGCTGCTCTGCACTCTCATGACTACTCTCCTCTGCCATAGTTAGGAGAAGAATTCAAGCAGTTCTTCAGGAGTGTAGAATCCAGGTTGCACATACTTCATCATGAAAGAGTCTGATGGTCGCTCCTGGTCAGCGGTGGTAAATAAAGTGCGTCCACATGAGCAGACCAGACTCGGGTGAATCATCGGATGAAGCTGAGCCCCAATCTGCAGGAGAGCGTGCACTCAGGCACGGCAGTGTCTGTGGAGCAGGTGTGTGCGACCGAGAGAGCAGATGTGTCAGCATGACCCAACAGTGAAAGCTGCTAATGCCTCTATACTACTGTTGTCTCTCAGAGGAGCTGAACCCAAAACCGGTATCTAAGCTGCGAAGTCAATCACTTTTTAACACTTCTTTTCTTGTTCTTGATGTTGTCAAAGATTTTAGCAAACTGCTTCACAGGATTTTTCTCACAACAACCTGAGCTGTAGCTACCAAGTGGATTGCTTGAAAGATAAATGTTTTATCAGGTCTGCACGTTCAAGACCAGTTCAACCAAATGGTTCAGCGTGACTTTAGAGGTCAGAAATGCAAAGTTACAACACAAATTTACAAATGTAAATTAAATTAATAAACCAAATATATCAAAAATATATTGCAAAAATGTATAATAAATTAGTCAATATCAATATATAATTATTTTAAAAAATCCTGGTGGGAGAGATAAATGTCATGTTCCGTGTTCTTCTCTCGTGCTTTTATTTTGTTGTTGCCTGTTCGTGTGTGTGTTTTCTTTTCCTTGTTTCTCTCCAGCTTCACAGCAGCGCAGCTGGATGCCATTCTGCTGATCAGACTCCACTGATTTCTACGCCTGGGTTCCAGTCTGTGCTGCCAGATGGTTACTTCCGTCCTCACAGTAAACACTCTCTCGACCCTCCGTTCTCTCATGTTCCATTTGTACATTTCTAAATTCCGTGCGTGCTTGATCTTCTTTCTGCCGCCTCCTTAGTTGGTTTTCTTTGCTCCGTTTTCTGCTTTCTCGCTTCTCTCCATTTGATTGTGCGTGAGTCCTCTGTATAACTCACCTTTTTTCTCTCGTCCTAGTTATTTCCTTGTGTGTGTGTATGTGTGTAGAACCACCACCAAGGGCTTTTAGTGTATTTTAGTGTACAGACAGCCATGACAATGAATAGTGAAATTGCACTACAGTGTTTCACATGTGTTGTCTCTGAGGTTTTCTGCCACGACCGGAATGGTCACATGACTCAACCTTGGCGCCAGGGAATCGCTAACTACAGAGTCACCAACGCAACACAAACATTGCACATCTGTTCCATGTAAGACTTGAAGTGATACGGTAACACTTTAAGGCTGATTACCTCCGCTTCCCCGACTAAAACCTTTTATATGGGCTTTTTAAAGAGGCTCCAAGTGTTGCCCACTCGACATGTCGCTCCTCGTATCAAACCTCGTCCACAGATGTTTTCGTCGGCGCCATAAAAGATGTTTATTCACCCTGGCGTGCGCTGCCAAGCTCACCCGCAATTCAGCCGTAACCGGTGAAGACACGAGTGGATCAGTGTGTTTGCTGTGAGCGGAAGTGACTGCGGGTAAGAGTCAGAGTGATGGAGGGGACATTGTTGGGGACAGCAGAGGGAGTCCAGGGCGACTGAGGTGAACAGAAAGTTGGGATGAAGACACAACTCAAGCAATGTCAAAGTGGAATTCTATTCTTGAATTGCACTGGTTCTAGTTTGCTGTGTGAATCAGGTAGATGATAAGGTGTTTGTTCTGAGAATCTTAGACCTGAGTTTCGCCGAGCTTCTACATGACGTCTAGCAAGAGCCGTGTACATGAGCACGGCCGCCCTCCTCTTCCACGGCCTCCACTCAAGTTGCGTTTCACTCATGGTTGTTGCGTATCCAGGGCATGACCATGAGAGTGAAGTGGAAGCGCAGGTGTTTGAGCTCTCATTATTCAGCGCTTCACCTGAAAAGAGCAGCGGGGTTTTCTGCAGCAGTTCGATTGTAAGTGATGTGCCCTTGTTTATTATCTGTCCATGACCCATCTGTGTGTTTTCTCTTCTCCCAAGAGGCCGGACGTCTCTCGTGCTGAAACGCTTTTAACTACTGTTTTATCCAAGGTTGCTGCTTTCCTTTTAATATTACACAAAATATATGTTCATTTTATTACATTTTCTTGTGATATATTATAACATTGTCTGATGACTAATACTTTATTTAACAGAACACCTATTTGTCAAATATCTAATCTATATATTGGGTGACTTGTTTTCTTTCTCAAATTCGAGTTTCTAGCGATGGGAAATGCTGCTGAACAAACTCTCTCTCCTTCATTTCCTCTTTAAATTTCATAGCAGTCTTTTCATGTTTGCATCCTGTTCAGACTCGCGCAGCTGCTCATCCCTTTTTTCAGTTTCTAGTTCGCAGCTGAATGTCATCACCTCGCCTTCTCTGCGTCCTGCTTTCTGACTTCTTCTGGTTCCATGTGTGGACAGTTTTTTCAGAACCACTGTGGACTCACTAAGTCCCTCCAGGATTCCAAAGACCTTTTGACTGATGCGGCCAAAAGGACTTATTTTGCTGCAGATTCCAGAGAAGGTTGTGATCATTTATGTTTCTGGAACAACATGACGGGGAATAAGGACCTTTGCAAATTATCTTATGAAAACAAGTGTTTAGTTTTTAGCCATAAAAAGCTCCGGGCTGCAATGACTTTATTCAAATAAGCTTTATTTAAAAAAGCAATGAATATTTCAAGTGCAGTCAACACACACGCACGTTTGTATTTCTATCCTTGTAGAGACATTGAGCTTGTTTCTCATTGCCATAACCCTTTCCCCAGCCTCTCACCCTAAACCTAACCATGCAAAACAAATGGCTCACCTGAACCAGGACCCAAACTTAAACCCAACTGTAATGACCCAGTTATTTTGAAGTCTTCATCCTTAAAATGAGGCTTAACCTTGTGGGGTCCAGCCAAATGTCCCTGCAAAGTCATACGGTCCTCACAAGTGTTTTGTCAAGAACTGGCCCTCACAAAGTAGGATAACCAAGCCCACAATAAATAAATACATTTTTTATTGCTAAAAAAAAAAGATGATCAGATAAGTAAATGTTTTTCCGATGTTTATTCCGATGTTCCATGAGTAGTTTCTGGGGTGACCGCGTGCACTCGCTGTTGATACGATGCTCCTCACAAGGGCGGATGATGTACTTTTGGATGAACAGAGTCAGTGACTTATTAATACAGCGTATTAAAACAGTAACCGGCGATAATGCACGTTACACAAGGTTGGGATGTGGAGTGTCAGTAATAGTGTGGAGGGAGACAGATCTCGCGGTCAGCCGTTTTTGTTGACGCTTTTTTTATTTTTTAGTTCCATCTATTATGCGTTTAAATAATTTGGACATTTCTGAATTGATTCAGAATCACAGCACTTGGGAATATTTAAGGACAAACCTCAGCGTTGAGAGTCGCACATTAGTTATTCACAACTAGGTGGGAGTTAATATGATGCTGCACAGGCAGCGTGGAGTGGTGGGCGAAAGGAGACTGACGTAGTTGGTCGAATTTGTGGGAAAGTTGCAGTGTTGCAACGCCTCCTAGAACGTGCTGTGGTTGAAATTGCATTGATAGTCGCGATCACTCTGTAGTTAATGGAGAGACTGAACTCAGGTTTCATACAACACAGACCCTCATCATCCAATAATAATAATAATCATAATATAATACATATATATGATAACATACAGTAAACAGAGACGTGCACGTGATGCACCTAGTGATGCTCACGTACCAGTCCTTTTTTCATGCATGAGAAAAGTGCATTATTATACTGCAATAAACTTCTAAACAAAACAAAATATTTGGTTGTTAAAAAGCATCTAACATGATGATGGTCAAATGATTATGGTCCCGGGTAATGTGCTCTGACCGCCATGTCGCGTTGACTATTTCAGCGATTTGTTGGCATGTTGTGTTTGTCAAATGTTCCGTCTTCTCCTAGTTTTTTTTTCACCAAAGCTGGTCATGTGGCTGGAAATAGCAAGAGTGAATGGGGAGAGTGATCAAAGGAACCGACAGCAACAACTACAATAGTGTTGATACTAATGTGTTTTTCAAGTTTTGTGACGGATGCTCTTTTTTTCTGGCTGGAGCACCTGCCCCCCCAAAAAGGTCTGTTGCCCGTGAATGCAGCAAAACAGTTCTCAATCTTCCCTCTCCACTTCTGAGCCACCGACGTCTGAAATGACTCGGTGATCCAGAGTTCCTTCTTTCCAGTAAACGCTGTGGCGGTTCGTCCCATGAATGTGCTGTGAGCAGGAGAACTCACTGAGCAGCGCAGGATTAATTTCCAAGAAGATAACTCGGCTCCACGTCTAAGCTTTTAACAAGTCCGGATCTGAGAATCGGTTCACTCTGAGGTCATTGTGTCTAAAATTAAACACAATTAGTTCAGGCCTGCTCATTTGGCGTCTGTGTCGGGCTCTTGGCGGTCGCTTCTCATCTGTCAGGCTGCAACATTTCCCGCCTCTGTCTCTCCTCCACTTCTCTGGCTGCTGCGGAGCTTCGGTCTAAGTTACAGCTCACGATCATCACGTCCTGCCTGGTGCAAGTCCACACTTCTGAATGATCCATTCAGCGGCTCCCCACCTCAGCCGCTCACGTCTTCCCGCCTCCTCCACTTGGATGTTGGGCTTGAGTGATGCTGCCTGCGAGGGACAGATGGATGAAGGAACAAACCAACATTTGTTCATTTGTGCTTCCATCTGTGCCTCGCTCACAGTATCGCAGCCACGCAGGATCAGATTTTGGGCCCAAGTGGGTGTAACGGCGCGTCAAGCCAGTGAAGGAATCTCGGCTCTTTGGACTGGGTGTCGATGAGTCACGGTCGCCTGCCCATTATGGTTTCAAACCATTATGTTGGAGCTGGATGTGCGCCTGAGGGGCCATAAAAAAGTTCTTATCCTCACTTTAGAAGCAATAGTGTGGATTTTGAAGCAATAAACCAAAGGATGTGTCACTTTTTCTACATGCCTGGGCAACGACACTCAGCTGCCAGCAGGGCACGACTATGGATTGGATCAGCATCTCTGTAGTATGTGAGGCTTATCACTCTGTTTCGGGATATTCTTTCACTATTTCTGCATAATTCTCACGCACAAAGTAAAATACCTATTGTTCATACATAAGCCACAGGTGCAGTGGTGCTGTCTGCACCGTAGAAAAGTCAGCGGTGCACTGGCTTAAAAATGCATGAGGATCACTTCTAAACTAGTTTTGGAAACAGGGTCCAGCATGGAGACTGACTCATGAATCAAACTCGGCAATGTCCTGAACTAGAATCATGAACCCCTCACGTCTTTTATTGTATATTAAATACAATATATATATTAAAATATGCTGTTTTCTCCCACAAAGTTCTGACACCACACTCAGTCTCAGTTACTGCTTCTCATCTCTGGTCCTTCAGGAGTCCGCAGCTCATTTTTTGAGTTCTTTAAGGTTAATAAAAGGCCCGTAATTTCATTAGTTTGTTGTGTCGCGGATCAATATTTTGGTAACATGACGTTCTTTTGCCTGTAAAAATCCATATGTTAGTCACGTCGTATAAGCAGCAGGCGTTAGCCTGCAAGAAAAAAGTATCAGTTTACATTTGGCTTATTATGGGAAATAAGCTCCCGTTTTTGAGAAGCAACGGACAAGAACTTCCAGTGTGTCCTCCTCAGCGCGACCTCACTCTGCCGCTGCCTGGTCTTGCAAGCTCTTGCTGATATTCCAGGCGGGGTTTGAACGCACCCACTCTCACAAAATAACCTGGTACTTATCTCGATAGCAACATAAGTAGTGGTGGGTCGATGAGGTTTCATGAAACAGTGTCCTGATTTTCAGAGGCCACCAGATGGCACTGTCTGCTGTAAAATGTTTGGACTTGAACTACTAATTTACTGAAATCTCACATTAGTTCTAAAGCAAGAGCGCCATCTAGTGGCCTCTGAAAATCAGCACACCGTTCAGGATCGTCCCATTTCTAGCGATAAGCATTACAAAATAACAACAAAAAAAAGGAACAATACCACGAAATGACAGAGCAAACATCTGAAAAATGATGTTACCGTATTGAGAAATACCAAAAAAAAGCCATTCCATGTCGGAAATCCATCCGGTGTCTTCAGCTTTGTCTTGGTATTTGTGGGTCTGGAACCTGTCAGCCCCTTCGACCACCCAAAACAGACCATAGCTGAGAAAAACCCATGAATTACACTGATATTTAGGAGGTCCTGTGACCGTCAGCATTCATCACTCTGTCAGCAAAACAACTCCAAAAAAAACGGATCAACAGATTTCAAAGGAATTTTGAGGAAATTTTGGCTGCGTTTTTGGTGGTGTGCACAAATCTTTTGACGTAAGAGAGCTGCCTTTTGTCGTGAGTGTTGAGTGAGCAGGTTCCAGAGCGCTGCTGGCACATGCTGTTCATGTAAAAATACATTTCAGGCGAAAAATATTGGATTAAAATCCCAATTATTTCAGGATTACTCACTGACATGCAGGCTAGTCATCACTTGATAAGTCGGGCAACACCATCTGGATACAGAAAAATATGAACCAGTGCAGGCTGGAGTCTATTCCTTCAACTCCCCTGGTGTTTTGTTCCATATTGTTAGGACCAGTGACTGTGGTCACCTCAGGTCTGAAAGCAATATCCTCTTCAGTGTAAGAAAGTGACGCAGGAAATACAAATGTGGCTGGGTTTGAGGCTCCACTGCTCACTTGAAGTCATCTTGTGGTTGCCTTCATGTAGTGACATGGGCACGTTGAGAGCTATGGGGCGATTCAAAAATTTTGGACACCTCTTATCCAGTTTTGTAATGATGGCGGATGAAGTTGTCATGTTGCAGAATGCTGGTGTTGCAGCTCTGTGAGACCAGATCATACTCCTGCACACTCCTTCATTTCCGCCTGTGTGGTTGGAAATAGGGCCACTCACTCCGAGCTGCGTGTCTGGTGTTGATCCTCCAGGGAACAAAAGGATCTGTTGCGTCTCGCCGAGGTGAGCGGCCTCGCTTCTGTCCACACTGTCACTGACTGTTGGAGGATTTTGTCCCCGGAGACAAGGCAGAGGTGATAGATGAGGAGGGCGGGGGGCGACTTTGTCTGACTCATCAGACCCGTCAGTCGCAGGTCGGCCTTGTGAGATCTCAGGTAGCAGGTGATTATATTGCAGAGGAGCGCTGAGGATAATACACCAACCATGAATTCAATATGAAACCTGTTTTGTAAAATGTTTCATTGTACTGAATAAGACCTGTCGGAGTCACATGGGCGTTTTGTCATCACATAATGCCCTAGAATCATGTACACTTGTACTGTGTTACTATAGTGCTATATAGTAGTGATGGGTCGATGAGCTATCATGAAACAGTGTCCTAATTCTAAGCAGCCACTAGATGGCGCTCGTGGTTTAGAAATGTTGTGAGGTTTCATTGAATTAGTTTTTCAAGTCCAAACATTTTACAGCAGACAGTGCGACCTGGTGGCCTCTGAGAATCAGGACGCTGTTTCATGAAACCTCATCTACAGTCACCACTACATATAGTAAAAGCATGAGGTGATGTTTGCTGAGTTCAACCTGGTGTGTGTCCTTCAGAGCTTGATCTGGAGACTGTCATGCCGGCGATCGTCAACCTCCTCTTCAACCTGGTCTCCACCAACACCACTATCTCCTTCAATGTGGTGCTGCCCTCCGTCAGCCTGGTGTCTCTCCTGGTGGGCTTCGGCGGCCACTTCCTCCTGTGGCTGGTGCTCTTGAGGAACCCTCGGAGCCGCTGCAAGCCCAGCTCCATCCTGCTGCTGAACCTCAGCCTGGCGGACCTGGGAGCCCTGCTCACCTTGCCCTGCGTGCTTTTGGCCGCCAGCTTCCAGAACTGGCAGCTGGGAGGTGGGATCTGCGTTCTTCTGGGGTTCATGACTTCAGTCACTGTTGGGGTGGAGATTTTCAGCCTGGCAGCTTTGTCTGTGCTACGATATCGCATTGTTGCGCCGCGAGCAAGACCCCCAGCCAGCCTGACGCAAGTGTAAGTATCATGGGGCACAAAAATGGCACGTTAATAGGGATTTAATTTCATTTATTTTTTTTATTTAACATGAGCATTGTTGGTTTATTTTTATTTGCATTTTTATTTCACTTCAGTAACTATATATATATATATATATATATATATATATATATATATATATATATATATATATATATATATAACCTTTTAACACCTTTTTTGTTACATTTGGCAACTTATATATCTGTATATTTATATATATCAAATATATTAAATTTAAAATATATTATCATACTGTGCGTACTACTTCAACTATTTTATTTCTTTATTTGTTAATGTATCCTTCCTGAGATTTTTTCTTTTTTTTCAGAAGATTCATTTTAACGTGCACACATATTTATCAAAAATAAAGTTTCATCAAAATGAAATATGAATTTATCATTATAATATTATCGTAATCGAGATACTATATAATGTCATGTCAATGGTAGATTAAGCTCCTGCAACGTAACAAAGATGGTGTTTGAAGGTTTGCTGCTATTACAAAGGTGCATTGTAACAAAAACTGGTCATTTTAGATTCAGTTTCAAGAACCAAATCTTAACTTCTGCCAGTGTTACCACTGTTTTCAAAGCCACTCTGAAGATATATTCAGATCAAAAGCAAGTAACTCTCACAAAGTTCTTTGTCACCGACAAAATGGGACAAACCACTCGGACAAATGTAATTGGAATCTTCATTAGAGGCAGTCGCGTTCTGCCGGAGAAAGATTCTGCTTGTTTTTCTGAGACGGGTCGCAGGAGCTCATTATTTTCTATGCATATTCGTGGAGCCTCCAGGGCATCAACAGAAAAATATATCTCTTCAAAGCCAATGCATTTCCCGCTAAACAAGATTAAAAGAACGGTGGAGTGGAAACCTGTTTCGAACTTCCTGTGGTCAAAACTGTGCCACTCATTGACGTCTCAACCTGGAAAATGGGTGGAGATGTCTCTGAAGCAGCAAGTCTGCTGTGAAAGCTGAACATTAGAGGCCACCTGGCCTCTTCAGAATTCCTCAACACGACTCAAACTGACTGTCAGTATTGAGTCAGATGTCAGTGCGGTGGCTGGCCAGTTCATGACTTTACTCCCAGGTCATTCCCAGGGGCAACGGCTGCTCTGGAGAGCATGAACAATGGTACAAGATTTCTATTGGACATTCAACTGGATCAGAGGAATGTATGAAGCAGCAGCACATTTTGGGTGTGTTTGATAACACTCTTCACACCAGCCCTCTAAAACTTAGGGCGTCTGTTTGAGCATTTACGGTCACAACTCCGGAAGAAGCCAGAACATGATTTTGAAAATGAAGACATTTCACAAATAATATTACAAGAGGAAAAAATGATCACTGATGTCGCTGAAAAAAAAACAAGTGTGCGTAAACCCCACTTGATCCATGTAGATGATGGTCTTGACAACTAAGTTTGGTAACTTTGGTGAGATTTTACGGTAGAATTTTGAAATACATTCAATGTACATAGAGTAATAATAAGTCAATGACAGCTCATACATTAATAAAACAAACCTTTGAAAACATTTGATGACATTTCTATTCAACATGTTTTGTTATTATTGCATTATTACTTGATGTCAAGCAAATTTATTGATGCTAAGTCTCACATGTAGAATATATAAATGAATGAGTGGAATAAAGATTTTAGTTTAAATATTAAATTCATTATTCATCCTACAATGGGGAGGTGTGTTGCTGCATATCAAAAAGAACTTTTTAAAAAGGACAAATGTTCAGCCTGAGTCCCTTAGTACCTTTCCCCGCAGAGACACAGAAGAGGATGGGTCAGGTGTTCGGTGGTCATAATTCAATGTAATGATGTTTGACATGTCAAACAACCCTCTGCCCTGCAGGTTGTGCACGGTGGTCGCCATATGGCTGGTCTCCGTGACCATGGCTCTGCCCAAAGTCACCTACATCAACTTCGACGTAGGCTGCACGTGGTCCGTGGGCCGAGAGGAGTGGCTCTTCTTCCTGGTCCCCGCCCTGCTGGTGTACTACATCGCCCCCCTCCTTTGCATCGCCATCAACTGCGGCCTCATCATCTCGCACCTCCACCGCTGCAGGACCACGCTGGCGGCTCACAGACGCAACAAAAAAGCCACGGCGCTTCTCATTGCCTCCACGTTGGTCTTTGCCATCAGCTGGTTGCCATATTACACCCTGGAGTTTGTGAACGTCATGTGCTCCTCTGTGAGCTCTGTGGCTTTCCCCACCAGCGGATTCAGTCGAGGACCTTCTTCCACTGTGTCGCCGCCAGTCGTCGCTTTGCCCTGGTCCGGCGTGGAGACGGAAGTGTCTTTACTATGGGAGGTGTCGTCCTTCACCGCTATATTGTTGGTGTGTCTCGCTCCATGCTGGAACCCGCCACTGTACTTCCTGCTGTCTCGCCCTGCGGTGCGTCAGCTCCGCTCGCTCATACCATCCGTTCTACGGAAAAATCTGCGGAAGAAACCCACAAAGTGGTGGCGTATCGCACCGGCGCCTCCTCCTCACCTGCCACACCCACCACCCCCGGCGCTTCAGCGCAGTTTGACGCAGTAGAACATCAACACAGCAGCGCTCCCTCTCCACACTCCATGACATTTGGTTCAACCTGCTTTAGCTTCATGAGTCACAGCACACTTGCTAATATTATCTTTGCCTCAATGCTTTGACCGATATCTTCTCCGCTGTTCTATGATGCTTAAAAAAGACCAACAGCGACCGGATTCTCCAATAGATAAGGCTGTATCGTAAACAGAATCCATTATGTGCCATAAAACCACGCGGTTTATCATCTCCTGTCTCAGTGCTGGAGTCACCAGGCAACGCTCCGCCATGACGGCTGGTAGTCGTCATCATGGAGCACCACAGGCCACAGAATAATTCGCTGTGTGAAACATTCCTGGTTCTCAGTCAGCACATCATTTGCAAAGGTTTAAAACGTCCTGTACTTGCAGCCTTCACTGTCTCTGTCAGGCTCCGCAGGGCAGAGTGATGTAAGCTGTGGAGGCAAGCGGGAACTTGATTCCCTCTGGAGCCACTATGAACTTGTGCATGTGCACCTCTAGTGGTGCTCAAGCCCAGGCCCTTTCCCCAGCCTGAGAAAACGGCACTTTTTACTGCAGCCATTACAAGTAACATCCGACTTACGACCGGGTTCGGTTCCGACCAACAGTAAGTCAGATTGGACGTAAGTTGAATGCCATTCAAAGTAGCCGACGCGAGGGTTATAGGTGCTACTGTAGTGGTAGATGGCTGTGTGAGAGTGAGATGCTGGGATACTGTGCTGCCGTAACTGTCGTACGTGCTGCCGGGCTGCTACGTGCTGTGGTGCCAGACACTGAATAAGAACTGCTGGCCACGGTCGTAAGTACGGGTGGACGTAAGTCGAGCAGGTCGTAAGTCGGATGTTACTTGCATTACTCTTAAATTCTCGGTATCGGACTGGGAATTAAGTTGGGTTCTTCTGAAGACAATCTTGCGACTGTACCTAGCTTCTTTTTTTTAACCGCCATTTTGATTATTTACGCGCACTCAACGTGACCTAGTTGTTCAGTTTGATATTTTGAGTCTGTGTTGTAGCGAAAATATCTATAGATTGAAAATATGCATCTTGTAATAATAACGAGAAAAGTACTGGTACAGCGCATACTTCCACTACACAAAAACACTGCATGGAATTAGAAGTGTTTAAATGTGAGTAAAGAACTGTACAGGCTCATGATACAATGCAATGAATTTTCTGATGAAATACCATGTTTAATACCATCAGTCAAGCCGTGACGTGACTTTACGTGGCGCACTGTTTATGTCTTTTTCCCATATTTCTAAGTGCATCTTCCACCTGTGAGTTCATTGATTAAAGTGACCCGGATCTGTGCTTTAAACTGAGACATAAATCTGCCTTGGTATCAGATGGAATTGATAATAAAGGATAAAAGGTTCCACACAAAGACGTACCACACGAGTATTTTATTGCACCACCTTTGGCTTTGATCACTGCACACACTCGTGGAGCTCCTGCAGGGTCACATGATCTAGTCTCAGTGTTGCATTTCCCGCAAGATGATGGGAGCGGTCAACCACTGCTAGTTGACCTCTGTGGCAGCACGCAGCCACCTGCTTTGTTGAATATAGGAAGGGATTTCTTTTTGCCATGCGGAATCAAATCCTTCTCATAATTTTTATGTGTATATTTTTTTAACTTCCTGTTTTGCGCTTCTAACTGCGACTGTATTGGCACCCAACTCCTACATATAAGTGGTGATCGATGGCTGGCTCAGGCCCCAAAACATCAACCTTCCAAGACGCATTTTTCCCCCTCAGCTCCAGTCTTTGTTTGAGTTCTTCCCTTCAATTGTACTGTTAGCAGCCACTTCCTCTCTTTGCTGCCATGGGCTTGAGTGCAGTCTGGAATTCCCCGTTGCTTTTGTTGGAGGTCTGTTTTCACTGGACACTATTTCTGCTGCCTATTTTTTGTGAACTTTTACTTATTATTTGAATGTTATTTAAACGTTGTATCTACTTTACTTTCACACTTGTCAATATAAAAAATATATTTGGCTTAAAAGTAAATCAAAATTTTTTATTTATTATGTTTTTTGTCTAGAATAGCGACAGAAAAAGGTTGTTACACTTTACACTCACTCAAGTTCACTTGAAACAACACCATAATTCAATCGCTTAGTTATTAACTTAATAATAGTTCAAATCTAAAGTGCGACCAAAAAAAGCTGCATGATAACAAGTGGTGGACAACTCATGTTTCTCCTCAAAAATCATATTTACTTGAAAAACAACACGAAACCCCATTGAAAATTTAGACCAATAAAGAGCCTGTGGAACAACAGCAGATTTATTCACTTAAATTTCCGGTTACTGTGGCAGTGAAACTTTCACTTGTGCATAAAATAATCAAATACTTCTCTCAAGTGGACCATTCAAATCCAATTGAGAACAAGACATGTTGCAGTGCTCTGAGAAAAAAGATCCGCCTCTGTCTCTGGACGCACTGAGGACCACAACAAGATTGTCCCCAGAAGCGAGGCAGCACTCCATGAGGCTTCCTGTCACCACACAGGTTGTTATCAGAATAGAAGCAGACAGCTGTGAACATCCGCGTGACACTATCGATCTGCTCGATCTGTTTTTAATTCCTTTATGCATTTGTTATTAACACATCAAACATCGCTGGGATTTTATTTCTGACAGAGCAGCAGAAAAGAATCATCAATGCCATCTGAAAAACTGAAGGTATTCCAGGTTATTTATGGAAATCTATTAGAGTGGACGCTCACAGATTTGACACAGGTGGAAAATTGCTTCTTATCAAGTGGAGACTTCGAACACGACGGACGAGTCGTGAATGGCAAACTGGTTGCAGCAGCCAAATGGATTTGTTGTGTTTTTTTTGCGCTTCATATGAGACACGGCTGGATGGATAGATTGATGGCTAGAAAGATTCTATTGCCCTTAAAACAACCTTTCAGAGGAACCAGTGCAGTTCACCAATGAAGTAAAGGTCAACCACCCCACCACTCTATCAATATGCAGGTCAATGTTGAATCCCCCGCAAGGTTCCATTTGCAATTGAAATAGCATGGAATAACCACAAACTCCACTCCATCAGTCCATGAAAGAAACTGCTTCATCCACGTGCGTCTTTTTCTCAAGGATGTCGCTGTTTAAATAAGCGGCTGCACGTGATTTAAGTTGAGGTTGGATGCGAATAAGAAGGATGGGCACTTAAAGGACAGCCATCTCTGACCATAAATCCTGCCTCGGTTCACCACTGACCTGGTGTCAGCCACACCACTGAGGAGCCGCAGCGTTGACACTGGCGGACAGTCCGAGTCGATATTAGATGGGGGCACTTATCTCTGTCACTGGTGATCCCCACCACCTGGTCTCCAGAGGAGACTTAAATCTGCAGACGCGACAGTGCTTAGCAAGGGACAGTGGGCCTCCATCTTCGTGGATTCTCTTTGGCGTGTTGACTTCATGTTCAATCGGCTCTTCGCAGAGGAAGACGTGATCGGAAGGAAGGCGGTCTCACCCTTTTGATGAGCCAGTCCTTCCTGCTTCCTTGCATTTTCTGATCATTGAAGAAGGTCAGTCATGAGGGTCAGGAATCCATAAAGACCACCACTCCCTTGAGCTTTGGTCCAAGGTGCAGGCCAGGTGAAGACACGTCTTCAGGTGACATCTACATTCTATGATCATTGAAGAAGGTCAGTCATGAGGGTCAGGAATCCATAAAGACCACCACTCCCTTGAGCTTTGGTCCAAGGTGCAGGCCAGGTGAAGACACGTCTTCAGGTGACATCTACATTCTCTGATCATTGAAGAAGGTCAGTCATGAGGGTCAGGAATCCATAAAGACCACCACTCCTTTGAGCTTTGGTCCAAGGTGCAGGCCAGGTGAAGACACGTCTTCAGGTGACATCTCTCTTCCTTCAGACTTCATATGTATGAGAGGAAGCAAACGCGTGATCTCTGAGGAATCAGGCTCCAACACCCTGCCTCCTGCCAGAGTATACTCTCTCTAATACTCCAGTAAGCAGTCGGAGGAGGCAGAGGAGCAGCCAGAGCACTGAAGTGAAGGACGGACTAATGAGCGCCGGCAGGTCAGGGGT
Source organism: Synchiropus splendidus (assembly GCF_027744825.2). NCBI lineage: Eukaryota > Metazoa > Chordata > Actinopteri > Syngnathiformes > Callionymidae > Synchiropus > Synchiropus splendidus. The sequence continues at coordinate 14,291,291 of NC_071346.1, read as the reverse complement.
CGACTTCTACAGCTCGGTGGTAGGAGGACGATGGGCTGCGCCCAGTCTGGTGGAACATTCTGTGTCGGTCTGGAAGGATTTTTGTGGCAGAAATCATGACGTAATCTGACATGTCAACGTGGCTTTATGTTTTCCTTGTGCAGCAGTTGAAATGCAATGACATCACCTCCTGTATCTAGATCTCAAACAATGCCAAAGTCAAAGCAACTGTAAAAACTTGCTCGTGCAATATTGGCCTCCAGGCTGTTGGATGGATGAAGGTTCTTTAAGTTTGTGATCACAAGAGGTTCATCTACACCATTAATACTGTGGCTGCTGTCGAAGAAAAAGAATATTGAAATCTTACAAAAAAAGTAGAAAGTTATATATAAAATGAGTTTTTCCCCCGGTTAATATAGCTTTAATTCTCTATAAGGATCATAGCTGCTTTATAATGATATACTGTATATGCGCCTTATTACAAGCTTTTTTTCCAGCGTATTTTATTCCTATTTTGATAGACAAGACAGACTGTTAAGATGAGCATTGCTCATTAAAAGAGTCTAATTTAGTCAAATATTTCAGTGTAATAGTATTCATATCATTCAATAACAATATAAACATACTGTATATGTGTTTTTTTAATGATCTAAATATAAAAGATAAGTTACATTCAGAATGGTGCACAAAAAAAAAAAGTGTAATATATTTCTGCTCAGTTTTCGCTCAGACTTCATGAGGGCCCATAAATGAAGTCAAAGGGCCGTGTGTGGCCCCCGAGCCGTACTTTGCCCAGGTCTAATCTACACCTATACTCTGATAATCTTCCCTAATTTTATTTCTATACACAGTGGTACCTCGGTTCTCGACCACAATCCGTTCCAGACGGCAGTTCGAGAAGCGATTTGTTTGAAATCTGAATCGATTTTTCCCATTACAATGAATGGAAAAAGAAATAATGCGTTCCAAGCCTTAAAATAGTCTTTTGTAGGAGTGAATGTAGAGTGTCTGCTGCAGGTGCGCTGTTCCTCTATGTGTGTGGCCGCTGCATGTGGGAGGGGTTGCTGAGTGAGTGACGTCTCTCCAGAAGTGAAGAGGTGCCCGGTGCGTGTCCAGCTCTGAATGTGCGCTTCTGTGCAGTTTGGCTGTGACAAAGTCATAAACCAAGTCACGCTCTGTCCCAGACTCGCCTCATCCCTGTCCCAGCTCCAGCCCACAACAGGACATCAAACCCTGGAGTGAGCGCTCCAGCCTCGGAGGTGTGGAGAGCAAGCTCCTCCCCTGTGACACTCTACCACGGTCCAGTGTGGAGACAGGAAAGGTTTTACACCTCAATATGAAGAAGAAACAGTCAGTAAATGTAGCTAACGGGACACGTCTGCATACAGAGGCTGCGTTATACACAATAACAAAGCGCGTCGTGGGTCAGCTGATCGGTCCGCGCACACTATGTTTTTTCCACCTTTTTTCGGGGGCGTTTGAGTTCTGGATTTTCGTTTGAAATCCGATTTGTTCGACGTTCGAAAACCAAGGTTCCACTGTAACTGGACACCTGTTATGGAGTTTGAACTATCAATAATGTCAATGAACTCAGTGGAACAACAGGAGGTAGTGGTCTTCCTAGCAGACACAATGGGTGTTTAGATGGCAGTTTGTGCAGCTGCTCCTGAGTTAGGAGGCAGACACTGATGATATTTTGCCTCTTCATGGCGGAAATTAAAAAGCACTTCAGAAAGCTTTTGATGACAATCCCATCATCCTCCCGCCTCATTACTGTGCACGCAAGCAGAGTGAATGAACCTCATCCAAGGAGCAACATCACACACAGATGAGCTGTCAGCAACTATCACTATTTCAGTGTTGTTCTAGCAGCAGTACCATCCATCTATAACTCCATGAACGACCGTGGTATTGTTCGAATTCAACCCCATGTCTTCTTTATTTCTGTGTGTGATGTCAACCTTCAGATTTCCCCACAGTTCCACGTCCCAGTATTTCATCCTGGCAGCTCTAGATGACCAGCTTTTGCATAAGTATTTCAGCTCTGTCAGTGCTAAACTTGCCTTTTTTAATCCCTGGATTATGAAGAACAGCACCAAAATTTTTTTTCCAAAGATGGCATTCTTGACGATCACGCTGAAACCATCCGTCTATTTTGGAGGTAGTACTTTGAAATAATAACTTTTAAATGAAATTATTATAATTACTTTTCAATTTGTTATTGTTACTTGACAGTGACAAACACGTGTTTTTAGGAACAGTTTTTGTCCACTACAGGGCAAGTAGTCTACATAACAACTCTCTATACCTACTTTGGCATTAAATAATAAAATAAAATAATTTGATGAGTCAGCAATATTCTCAAATGATGTTTGCATATGAATATATTCAATTAATATCTATGAACTGTGGGTTGCTAACAAATCAGTCTCAGTCGGAACAATGATGAGTTGAAAATACTTGTATAACTAGTTAGAAAACAGTTGTTGTATTCAACACAACGTGTAATTGTTGCGATATATGTATGTTATGGTTATGAAATACATTGTATTTCACGCGCGCCCTCGCACTCTGGCTCCCCCTGGTGGTTGATTCACTCCAACCGCTGAAACCTGACTCTTTGTTTCAGGACCGTTTCAAGGAATCTTTGTGTATTTACGAGGCGCGGACGGAGTCGCTGGTCCTCCCTCCCTCACGCACACACACGCACGCACTCACACGAGCCCCGCGGTGATCTCCACCTCCAAGGACGCGCCCCCTCCGAGAGAGAGAGAGAGAGAGAGCGCGAGAGAGACGCAGGGCAGAGGCGGGTGAGACATGCAGGTAGTAAGTGAAGGTGGGGAGGGAAGCGCCGCCGCCGCCGCCGCCGCTGCTGCTGACCGTCGGAACAGCGCTGGCAGAAGGGCATGCTGACGGACTGATCCCTCTCCAGAGCAGGTGCGGACCCGCCGCCCAGACTTCTCCTCTCCTCCTCGGGCAACAGTGGCGGATCGTCGCGGTGGGAGCTCCACCAACAAGATGCTTATTGTAATCCGGAGCGTCTCCTTTGTGCGCCGTCTGTTGTGAAGCGATGCCGGCTGAGCGGCGGGCACACGTGACTCCATCACTCGGCTGAGAACTCGAGCGCTCGAAGAGGTGACCATGGCTGACCAGGTAAGCTCTCGCGGATTATCCACTTAACACGCCATCGAGTCGCGCCGCCGCTCTACTTTCCTCACTTCTCACGATCAACGCCGTCGGCTCTGTTCACTGCCACAAAAAAACCCTTCATTTAAATGAAATAAAAATGTGAAATAATAAAGAGGCTCTCGCACGTGACGACAGGAGAGTTGAATGGTTCCCAAGTCTGACAGCAGACGGTGTAATCGGCGGTGACGTCACGCGATTGAAACTGTAGTATGAATATTGCATGGTGAAGTGTTGTTTGGCCTAGTTTTCCTGTCAGCGGGGCTGAGGGATGGAGAGATTAACCCCTGACTTACCACCGGCTGAGCCCGCGGTCAGACCTGCCATTGGTCCCCGGAGCTCTGCGCGCAATAGAGGCCACTTTGAATCGTTGGCTCTTTCACTTAACGTAACTGAGCCACGTGACGGGTGTGATGCGCCGGAGTGTGGAAGGCTCCTCGCTACTGTAACAGGGCGCCACTCATTGTCCCTGGTCTGTTTCTGCACTCTACTGTCCTCAAAAATGTGTGCAACTCTGCCATAATGCACTTTGTTATGAGTCACCTCTCATATCAGTGACACATTAACACAACCTGGTCTTCTGTCATAAAATGTTACATATTTTTAGTGAAGAATTTGACTTTATTCGCTATATTTCCCCCTTAATTCTCAGTGTATTATTATTAAGACGTATTTATTATTATTTATAATATCATTATAATTAATTTATTTGTTTTAATTCACTAGAAGAAGACACTCATTCAATATGTGACATCAAAAAAGAAAATTAAATGAAATATATTTACCTAATATTTGCCATGGGTTAACTTTTTTTTCTAAATATGCCTTTAGTCTCAATACAGTATTGTTAAACTTGTTTTGTTTTTAAGAATTTTTATTTATTTATTTATTTTTTGAAAACCCCCCCACATTCATTTGGAAATAATATTTTACATATATTTCGAGAAAGTGTATGGATGCTCTTTTTTTCGCCTTTGTTCTAGATCAATATTCTCAGTAATTCTGAGTAACTAGTGATGGGCTGATGTCGCTTTATGGTGTGCTGTCCTCATTTTCAGAGCTATAGGTGACACTCTGCTTATTTATTTATTCATTTCAATAAAAAAAGACACACAAACACAAACATTATAGAGCAGGAAACTCGATCACATGGTCTCTGAAGGTGAGGCTTCATGAAGCTTCATGGCAGTGAATACCTTGGTCAAAAGTGTTTGCAAACATACTGCCAATGATGCAACAACTCATTCAATCATTCACTCATTCATGCCCCCTACATATTTATGAGAAAGCCAATGCCCCTATGAATTCTTTATGACTGTACTGATATATAATGACTTCACAGTCTGCCACATGTGTGAAACTAAAGATCCAAAGTTATTTTACATGTCTCACGAGAGCTATAAACAGTGGTGGGCAAGTTACTACCAAAACAACATGCATTATTTATACCTTGTTACTGTCATTTCAGAGCATTTATCTGCATTACTGCATACATGTAAGGCATTACACAGCTTTTGTATTGCCTTTGCATCACTTTCAATAAAATTTAAATATGGTTTTCATCTTTTTTTATTTTTATTTTAATGCAGCATATTACCCAGCAAGCCAGAGGTGATGTGGTGCCTGAGTCACTTTTAAGGCTCACAACAATGCAGCATGGTGGCTACATTTATGGCCCACTTTGTGACAGAGATTCTGTAACTTCAGGAATGTATCTTGTGAAACCATTAGTGAGGTTACAGCCTATTCATAATTTCTGTTTATTTCTTTTATGGATCCTGTGTATTATCTGATGCCTTCGCTTTGTTTTAGGTCCCTGCTGAGATGTTTTGATTCGCAAGAGTTCCTTTGGTTCCACACGGGACACGCACAAGTCAGCCAAAAACTGTATCATAGACAAAGCTTGTTGATAACATGACATGCAGAGATTCAGATGAATAGCTGTCCATTAAATGTAAAACACGTTTGGGTAAATAAAAGCTAGTGTTGTGTTGGAAATTGTAAGCCATTGCTTAACTTTGGATCAACTTGCAGTTGTGCTCCCTATTATTTTGAGGAAAGTCCACTGTCACATCATACATGCCCTTGTGGTTTTAACTGAACCACAGCACTCCTTGAATATAGAAGAATATACAGCTAAACTATAGAGTGAAGACGCTAAACTGCAGTTGTACTGTAGTGCTAATGCTACACTATGTGAACATGCATGTAAAGGCGAAAGTGATCTGGAAAATCAAAAATAATATTAATGTAATAATTCTTACTCTGGCTGACAGGGAAGGATCTTTTAGGGTTTTTTTTAATGGTGCTGAATTGCATTGTGGGAGCATCAATCAGGTGATAGTGTTCCCTGTAATAGACAGCCAGAGCCTCCCTGCGTCCTGCAGCCCTGACTCCCTGGGGCTCAGCTGGAGCAGGATTAATTGCTGTGTTAATATTGATGAGTGTTCTCGCTGCCACCCACATACTGTCTCCAAACTTTTCCTGAGAACCGCCTTGAAAAGTCCCTTCATTGCTGTATACTTTATATTTTTCAGAGCCGTCTCTTTCTTCACCTGACCGCAGTTGTGTGCTTTTCTCTGACCCTGTGTTACACACGCCTCTGGTGTTTTTCCTCTTCCTTCTCCATTCTCTCCGTTTCCACATGCTCTGCCTCACATCAGTCTCAATCTCCTGGTGTCTCACATTTTTCTCCACCTCCTCCTTCATCACCATCGTGCTATTAATTCCTGCTACTTTCCGCTCACACCTCTGTGGTTGTCACCTCCACGACTCCCCCCTTCTCCCGTGTTCTATTTTTAAACCCGATAGGAACTGTTGTTCCATATGGGTCAAGAGCGAACGACAGAAGACCTTATCCATTTATCATTTCCTTGCAGTACAGTATGTTTCTGACCACGGCGCCCCCCCTGCGGCGAGGAAGCACCCCGCTACCTGTCAAGCACCAGCTGAGGAGGGAAGAGGCCGTGTCAGACGACTGCGATTGGATCCCGGGCCTGGAGGAACCTGCCACTCTACCTATCAGCGAGACCACGGTGCCTCGGGATGAGTCCTTCGGCCAGTCAGCCACCGCACAGTCATCGTACCATGGAGGCGCTCTGAGGATAGTGCTGCTGGGACAGAATGGCGTGGGCAAGTCCTCGCTGGCTCTCTCTCTAGCCGGGCAGTCGGACAGATCCCTCTCCATAGACTCCGAGACTCAAGCATGTGGTAATGTCTGTGTGTGTGTGAGATTCTGTGTTCGGAGAGACTTTCCCTTCAATCCGTAAATACTCCTCTGCGCATATCCATTTTCACATTTCTCTTCTGATTTATCATCTTATCGTCTCTAAAGCAGTGTTCGGATTGGATTAGCGTCGGCCATTTTAACAGCCAATTTGCACAGGATTAGAAGCATCAATGGGGGCGTCTTGTCCCGCCGTTGTGTGACCTCGTGCTACGCTACTTCCTGATATTGATGCAAACAACAAGGCATACATTGGTCCAGAGGTAACTACATTTGGTCAGCGTTTTGCACTGGATTTGTATCTCTGCGGGTAGTTTTCACTGACTATCCGCAAGCTTCGACCCAGCGCTTTAGCAGCATGGGGCCCTCTGCACCCCTAAGGCTGAGCTATACTCCCTTCTGCTGAGATCTCCCCTACACAGGGGAGTTTTCTACCGATTTTATCAATACAAGCACCACCTGACTTACGACTGGCATCGGTTCCGACCAACCTTTCGTCGGATTGGACGTAAGTCGAATGCCATTCAAAACAGCTGACGCGAGGATTATAGGTTCTACTGTAGTGGTAGATGGCTGTGTGAGAGTGAGATGCTGGGATACTGTGCTGCCATAATTGTTGTACGCGATGCCGGGCTGCTACGTGCTGCGGTGCCAGACATTGAATAAAAAAATAAATAAAAGCATCTGCTGGCCGTGGTCGTAAGTACGGGCGGACCTAACTCGAGCAGGTCGTAAGTCGGATGTTACTTGTATGTAGTTAAGTGGGACTCAAACTGAGAGTGATGTCAACCAGGGAGGACTCGACTCGATGCTGACAACCACGGCAGCAAAGTTGGAATGTCTTGATTGTCTTCACTGTTGTGGCACAAATAGAGGGGACTAAAATATTTGGTCATTTTCGTAAATCATCATTAGACAACCTGCAATAGAATTATTTACTTTTATGGTCAGGGTTCGGTGAGAAACTAGTGAGAGCCTGTCGCTTGTTGTGTTGAGTTGGTGTCAAATAGAATACAATACTGCAGACATTGTCATGGGTGGTTGTGTTAAATGACTGAGCGGGGCCAGGAAGAAAAGACAAGGGGGGTCACTCCAGCAGTTGCTACTCTGCTGGGAGTCGGCTGGGACTGTGCTGGAACTGTGCTGGAACTGTGCTGGGAGGGGAACTAAGAAACTGCTTCTACAGTAAGTGTGTCCTTTAGAGACAATGCCATATAGTGACTATTTTCTTTGGACTTTTGTGTTCCTGAGTGACAGCAAAGTCAGCCTTCTATGTTGCGTGTTGACAAAATAAGTTTTCAAGTGAAGGACGTTCCACCGTCTGCAGCGTATCCTGGTGCAGAAGGCAGAAGGAAGACGAAGGTGGGGTTAGGGCTCCACCACGGGGGTGGCACTCCATTCACCCAGTACAAGTCACTTGGTTTACAAGTAGGCACCACCTGCAAAGCACCTATGAGGTGGTCCATACAAGTGGCATCTATGTTGCGGTAACTGGGTGCTAGCATAAAACGCTCCTGCTGGAATGTCATGCTGACTCCACACTGGACTCAACAGTCCACTTGAAAACAGTCGCTATAGACACCTTTGGGGTGAGAATGTTTTGCCTCAGCATGATGTTGGCCAGGGTTGGATCCAACAGTGATCAGAACTGGAGTGAAAGAAGTGCTTCAGAGAAAACAACCTCACAATGCCGCAATCAAACCCAAGAGTTCGGCTGAGAGACTCCCCACGATCTGCTGTTCAAGTCAGATGGTGTCGTCTGCTCCAGCCACTCCTCAGTGCAGCGGGAACAGTGAAAGCCAGTGACTTTCTACCATCGAGAGAGATCAGGAACAATCGTACCAGAAGTTTTCTCTCCCCTCTTCCCATTCGACAGTGTGGCAGCCTTGAAATTGCATTCATTGTAGTTCTGGCAGTTTATTTATTTATTTTTTCAAAAGCAGTCGATCCTGGAGGAGCAAAAGATTTCCCTCCTCACTCCATACATCGTCGGCCTGGAGCTTTGAAAAACATATTTGATGGAGGAAATGGAAGGCGTCTGTAAAGTGCGAGGGACTAATGTTTAAAATGACAAGTATTGTCGATTTTACTTTGACTTAAACTGAAAAAACACATGTATTTTCCCCTTGACCTCTCCCCTCCTTCATCAGCTGCTACACTTGGAATAATACCATTGTTTGCATAAATCCTCAGAGAAAGTACTATAGTGGATTGTCTTGTAGTGCTGTTTCGCTGTGGAGTCTCAAGAGGATTACTGAACTCCTCACCCCGTCTCTAAAGGGAAAAAAAGCCACCATGTTCATGGCTTTTGTGTTCAGACTTAAAGTGATTGTAAGGGGTTTAAAATGGAAGCCATCTTGATCGTCCATGGAGTAAAAATAGACTGGATTTACTGTTGAAATAGTTGAACGTAACGTTGAGTATTAAAGTAGGAGAAACTAGATCATGATTTATGGGGCGTATACTGTATTTACTGAGCAAGTCTCATGGATTATTCTCAAACGCCATTACCGTCAGATGGTCTGACTGGCACACTTCCTTATTTTCATGCAAAGACGTGTTCAATAGAGCAAAAACACTGTTGGAAAAATACTTCAATAATTCAAAGCTGGGTATCTCAATCATTCAGAGTACACTGCGCTGATCGCGACCAAACATAATTTATTCACTGTTTCTTCTGAAAGTAACACCCCTCATAAATTCTGCAAACATAAGCTGATGACTTCTGTACTGCGGCTATCGACTGGCTGACATGGTCGTATTGTGTGTGCTGTCGGACCGTGTCCTGAGTTGTGTGCATTTATTGGCACCCAGGTGTGAGAATAGTTGCATTAGGATTAGAAGGTTAATGACTGGAATAAATGCAGTCCTTTAATTCAACCCTTCACTGTCTGCACCATCTCTACAACGTTTTGACACATCAAAATATACTCACAAGTAAAGTGCATACAGAGCTCCATCAGGTGCTGAAGAAGCTATTCATACTCTGTGGATGCAACTCCATACCTATAATATTTGCATTTAACTTACATTGTTGTTCATTTTTATTCGAGAAAATGCTATTTTTTCTGGAAAAAAGTTCATTATTATTAATCTGACATCCCTCCTAATGGAACAGCTACAGTACTGCTCCATAATCTTTGGTTTTTAAACTGAAAGTTCCAGCTATTAATCCCTGAAATGGAGTGCTCTATCTCTATCTGCAGTTACAGCTAGTGTTCAGTGATGCTTCATTGTCCTTATTTTCAGTGACCACTAGATGGCACTCTCTGCTGTAAAACCATTTGATTTCATCAACCTCAATTTTAAACCGGCATCCAATAAGGATACTGTATCATGAAGCCTCATCAGCCATCCCTACTAGCACACAGCTGCTTTACCAGCAGACATTACATAATGCATTATGAACATGTGCTGTAGGCAAGACATACATTTCAGCGAGCTTTGTGATGAAGCTTCATGAAGCCTCATTTCCAGGGCCCTCTCTACTGTGTCTACTCTCTTTGTGCGACTGACTAGCATCATTTTTAAACGTAGAGTGCCACCTGCTTGGCTCTGGAATTGTGAGCCGCACTTGTGTGTTTCTGTTCTTGGTGGACCTCAAAACAACACAGAAAAATTGAAATGCCGACTCCCTCGCTGAAGACTTTCTCCGGGCTAACTCGGATTGTTTTCCTTCTTCTGCCAAGCTCAGCACACAAGCTACTAGCCTCAGCGAGATGAAATATTAAATCATTTCCCCGGGTATCGAGATACCTGCTTACTGTTTTTGCCGGTTGCCTTTTAATAAAAGGCTCCGAGTGGCCCTCCAAAGACCCTCTGTTTTGTTGTCTTTGCACACCAATTGAAAAGATCTCAAGTATCTCACTGTACCCCCCACGCTGACCACAGTCCTCATTCTATAAGAGCTCCAATTTCTAACAAAAAACATTCTGTGAAAATGAAGCTATCGCCATGGCTATTATGTAAGCAACATTTCTGGCAAAGCGTACGGTGACGAATTAATGCTGGCAGAGAAGCTAACAGATGCTCTGGATTCTTGTCTGCTATAACCACCTCAGCGATCAATACACATCCTGGCCAAGCCATTACCAGCAGCCAGTTTAAGAGGAGAGTTGTGGTTACAGATAGATGTCTTTCTTTGTGTCGGGTTGTGCAACACAGTCGCTCAAAAAAAAAAAAAAAAAAAAATGGCTGTATTTTCATTGCAGATCTACACCCCAGTACAGTCCCACATACAGGAGTTGGACAAAATAATGGAAACACCTTAAAGCTTCTTTAAGGTGTTTCCATTATTACTGTAGATGGTGTTAATCCAGCATCTGCAACTGCAGCTGAGTGATAGTTGCTCTATTGTGAGCAGAAGATGCTAACCGTGTTGGCATCTGAGGATACAGCAAGGTGTCCTTGGCACGCATTTGACTCAGACTTGGCTGCTCTCTGGAGCATGTTTCCTAACTTATCCGTGACAAGAGACACTGGTTGACACTTTTTCATGAAGCTTCAGTGCCAGAAAAACTAGGATCTGCAGGATTATGACTTTAAGAAAGGGAGGGGGAGATTAAATATTTGTCCAGAAAAATACATTTGTAGAAGTGATGGGGCGTGAAGAGGCTTCATGAAACCACATCCTCATTTTCAAAGCACAGCAGGTGGCGCTCTCAGTTTTAGAATGATGCGTGGCATCATTGAAACAGTTGTTAATAACCAAAGATTTTAGAACAGAGACTGCCATCTAGCGGGATCTGAAAATGTTTTTTTATGAAGCTTCAGCACCAGAAAAACTAGGATCTGCAGGCTTTTGACTTTAAGGAAAGGGAGGGACTTAAATATTTGTCCAAAAAAATACATTTGTAGTTGTGATGGGCTGATGAGGCTTCGTGATACAGTCTTTTCAGAGCTCAGCAGATGGCGCTCTCGGATAAAAAAAAAAATTAGGTTTCATTGAACTGGTTGTTCAAATCCCAAGATTTTAGAGCTGAGAGTGCCATCTAGAGGTCTGTGAAAAAGATGACACTGTTTCATGATGCCTCATGAGACCAATAAGTGGTGGTACCAGTACGTGCAGATAAATCAGATGAAGTAAATTAGGTGAAGTAAAGCAACTGTCATGCGGAAATAAAATATGGCAGAAACTGAAGCTGTCGTGACAGCGGGGAAGTTTCCACCACTCCTGCACAGTCTTAGGGAGAGAAATTGGTTTGGTTTCTCCAAGTTGTGTGTTCGAAGATCAGTTCCATGGTAAAGAATTTTGCTCTCTCCAAATGACCTTGTTCAAGGAGTTGATCGTCGGCATCTCTCTGCCTAGTAGGAGGATAAACTTCACAAAACCTGCTGTGCAATGAAATGTTTGCCACATTGACGTTGGTGAAGGCATGAGGAACAGAATGTAGCCGTCCAGAATGTGACTGCCACCTGCTGTCCATTTGAGCTCATGAAGAGCTGCCTGGCAGCGACCCTTGCTGTCTGGGACGACAATAAACATCCTTGAATGTCTGACACGTAATGAATCTCTTCTAAAAGGAAGCCTCTGTTTTAATACGGGAAAGGTTCATCGTTGAATGTGGCTGAATGAGTGAGTCACAGCTAAGACAGCTAACCTTTCTGCTTCCTTCCTCCCAGGTGAGGGCTACGAGTGCTCCGTGACGGTGGATGATGAGGACAGCAAAGTCATTATTTTCGACAACTGGAAACAGGTGAGTGGCACAAAAACCCCGTCGCTCTTTCAAGTTTGTCTTTGTCTGAGCAGCAAAGCCACCGGGAGCTTTCCACTCTTTCTGCCTTTGTTCTTTTCTCACGGTGAAAATTAGAATTCTCCTTCGGTGGGACTCCGTAATTATCGCGGCGAAGTCCCTGTTAGAGGCGAGCGTGCCTCTGCAGGAACAGGTTGAGGGTTAAATCTGTGTGTCATGGAGAACATGAGATCGGAAAAGGTTCGACGTTATTAAAGCTCATTAATGATGGTTTTGGAAGGGGGGAGGTCATGAGTGTGTTGGTGGATCAGTCCCTTCCAGATGTCCGCTCTGCCTCCGGGGTCGACCCCGCTTCAAGCCGAATTATTCACTCACTGCTACATTGAGCTGAAGGGACTCCGCTCTCTGTCCTTGAACCGTCCAGTCGCGATGTCATCACCTTTTAAAAGAAAAAACAGTGAAAAGAGTCGCAGCAACTGTATTGAGCAGATCGGCGCCACACAGTGAGAGAGAAGCATATGGAGCCGGCGCTTCCTGCCCAGGCCGTCTTTCAGTTTAATCCCACTGAAATTTAATTCAATTTGTTTTTTTGCTGTTAATTCAGGTCAGCGTTTAGAGGCAGCAGATGTGGGCCAGTGGTCAGCTTGGCCTGGCTCCAGGTCGCTGGACAGCCAGTCCCTCCTGAGCGCTCACATTAGGTCAGAAGTAATCAAACCAGCAGACGCCATAAGGCGCCCAATCACCATGGCAACAGGAGCACGTGCCGCAGCAGGTCTCCTGGGATCAGTGGCCAGTTGTTTTGCCACATCACTCAAATGTGAGGCTGTCACATTCTCCTTCTCTTTTTGTCCTTTCAAGTGTTGCTCTTGCTGGAGGCCGAGATGAACTGCCGCAGTCATGCTAAGGAGGGTCGGGTGGCGGAAGTCTACAAACCAGAGGGAGAGAGGCCTGTAGCTGCTTCAGTTAGACGCGCAAAACGCATGAACAGAAGCCAGAGTGTCCCCCGCCAGACGCCCTGGATGTTGTTGACGTCATGGCAGCAGGATGCTTTTAAATAAGTCATCGGTGTTCCAGAAATAGAAGCACAAGCACACTTGGCCTTGACCCAGCCAGCGATCGCTCTCCACTGCCTGCACCGTGACTTTCCTTGCATGTCTTTAAACTGCCCGTAAATCAGGATGGAGGTCAGGAGTCTATGAAATGTAACGGCTCACCTTTATTTCTTTGGCTTACAGAGCTAAATTTAGGGTTTTGACGCCAGGGCAGCTGCATAAATACTTCCTGGTAGACATAGATAGATGGTGCAAGAACACTTTCCAGTTTTCTTATCATCATTGTGAGAGTAGCAGCACAGTGTGTCGTGAATAAACTACACAGCCGTCATGCTGTATTTAGCTGTGCTTAAACATAACATTGTTGTGGCTGTCTGAGGTTAGACCCGGGTGCAACTGAGTGCTGGACGACAGAAGGCACGGAGACAAGGTTAAATTAATGATTTAATCCACAAAGTTGAGGTTATACACAGACGAACAAGAACGAACGACGAAAGGCGCCGGAACCAGAACACGAAACGGGAGTTACACGTAAAGTCTGGGGAAAAACCTGGAACCAGGAAATAACTATATCAATGAGAAAACCAAAAGTGAGACCTACAAAATACTCAAACGCAGAAATCTACCGGAGAAGGAAAGTGACAGCAGAAATGAAGTGAAAACAACGAGAACTGAGGAAGCGGCTGAAAAGTAAATCAAGCGCGCACAGACTTTAGAATATTCAGAAACACAAGAGGTGCGAGGGTCAAGAGAGTTTACCGTGAGGACGTGAAGCAACCATCTGGCAGAGCAGACTGGAACCCAGGTGTAGAAATCAGTGGAGTCTGGGATCCAGCTGCGCTGCTATTAAGCTGCAGCAAAACAAGGAAAAGGAAGGGACACATGAAATAAACAACAAACAAAATAAAAGCACAAGAGAAACTGAACATGACACACAGGACTCATCAATTACTTTATATCAGGAGAATTGTATAATATATGAAGAAGGAAAAAAAAGAAAAAATATACCATTCCATATTTCTCACAGCACTTGAAACACACTTACTTGAAGTCACACAGATACATGTACTCAGGCCACTACAAATAGTTGCCATCATAGACCGATACCTCTGCTGTTTCCTCTCTGACCTTCCTATAGCCACTCCTCTTTAATCCTACAACAATATCCTCAAGGGACTTTCACTTCCATTTTTATCAAGTAGCCTCAACCTGCTCGCAGAGGTCATTGATGGTCAGTGTGTTTCCTTGCTTTCTTTCAATGAGCGCAGATTCATGGGGTTCATCAGCTGACATTGTGATGCTAGGGCTCCGAAACTGAGGTCCCTGCTTCATGAATTTCATCTGCTCATCACGAGCAGAAGTAGTTTTCTGCGTGTAATACAATATTGTGCAGCATATAGTTGCCTAATGTTATTCTAATATTATCTATTAGTGATGGGTAGATGAGGTGTCATGAGACAGTATTGCAGGTTTTACAGCAGACAGTGCCACCTGGTGGCCTCTGAAAATCATGACTCTGTTTCATGAAACCTCATCAACCCGTCACTATTATCTAAGATACCTGTGCAAGGCAGAATGTGTGTAACTGGCGATCAAAAGGTTCAGGGGCTGTTGGTTGGAGTAGACCCCAAAAGACCTGGTAAAAACAATGAGGGAAACTACTGAAGTGGAACTAATGGGCCACAAGAGAGTAGTGACGAAGAGACAACCATCCGAGGCATCAAAAACTAAGCAGCCACCTGTTTTGTCTCTGGATAGAGAGCTGAACTCCTCACCTTGTTTCTGTTGGGGAAACAAAGCCATCCTTCAAAGAAGACAGAGTCTCTTGTCGTGTCAGATGTGTTCTTCTGGGAGGTGGGTAGCTCTCACATGGATGAGAAACTGCACAGTGTGGAATTTATCAGTCCAACTTCTGCTCTTTTTCTTGTGTCAGCTTCCTTTTTTGGAGATGAAAACATTTGTATTATAATACAATACAGAGCTAAAACTTTAGTGGTCATAATAGGCTTGTTACTTCCTAAATTCAAGTTCGAATGCGAGCAACTTGGACATATCTGAAGTCCTGTGCGTCACTGTCGACCTGTGTCTGTTCTTGCATGTCTGATTTTTGACCCAAAAACAGCCATATCAGTTGAGGTATTTATTCATCTAGGTTTTCTCATGTAGGTCATTTGAATAAGGGCAGAACTGGTGAGGCCTTTTGGGGCAAAGAAAGAAATGTTTATGATCCAAACCCATATGTGGCTGACCCGTTTTATTTCTAAAAATGTCTATATTCATTCTGTCTGATGACAGTGTGCTGGGAAAGTTTGGTTTGCTCATGCAATTTAAACACAACTATTCAGAACCGTGACATTGGTCATGTTTTCCTCCATCGAGATTTTTATCTGTCTGTTGACCTGGGTATATGTCATGATGTTCAGGGTCTCAAACCGATACACTAAAGGGCTGTACTGAGTTAACCATTAGCTCTGTATTTTATTATAATACGAATGTTTTCATCTCTAAAAAAGGAAGCTGACACAAGAAAAAGAGCAGCAGTTGGGCTGATAAATTCCACACTCAGCAGTCAAGTTTTGTTCAGGATTTTCCAGTATGAGACCGATACTACAGCCTTGTGTGCGATCGATACTCATCTGATCTGACACCTTCTACTTGTTACCCTGCAAGCTGTTAATAATGAATAACCGACTCCTAAAAACACTGCAAGTGGTGCAGAACTGGCTTGGTTTTATTAAAAACCAGGCTTTCAACAGCATAAATAAAAGTGCAGCATCGCAGAAGTATTTAAATAATTTGTCATAGAAAAGAAAAATACTGTACCATTTTTTTATTGTGTTGCTGCAAAGAGCCACATCGTACAAATATGTAGCTGTGTAAAGCTCACCTGAACAGCTAGTCATGTGACTCTGTACGGCAGTTAAAGCACATCCCTGCATGTCAATAGGTTGCCGACCTGCATATGTCTCATTCCTGTTTTTTGTTCCACTCAGTCAAGAGTACACAATTACACCAGTCAGGTGTCTGAAGTCATGAACACACGCGCACACAGAGAATTAGATTCAGATCCACCTTCTATCTACACAGTTTACTGAAAAGAACAAAAAAAAGAAAAAATACTCACAAAATATTTCTCTCAATTGAAAGGAGAAATGTCTTCATTTTTCCTTTTTTTAATACTTAAAGTGAAACGCGGGGTTAAATACATAGACGAAACCTTGAAAACAACTCTCCCTGTCACTTTAACAAATGTGAGATTAAACCAAGTTAAACCAAACCTGTCTTGAAAGGATGAGAAAACTAAAAAAACGATACCTTTTCAACACATAAATAAATAGTGTATGATCGCCTCTACCATTTACTGGACATATTTGGTGGTGTCTTATGTGCTTTTAAGGACATCGACATTCACTGGGCTTAATATTTCCTGCTAAATTCAGGTCTTCATTTCCGCCTAACACGGCAGCTGGTCAGGTGCAGGTGTCCTCCGAGACATTTGACCCTGGTAAGCTGTCACTACAGTGTGTTGAAGCCGAACGCAGACAGAAGACGACGTTATTATTTAATGACTTGAAATTGAAATATTTATGGAAGAGGCCGAAAAGGTGCAGCTGGAGGCGCTGCGGAATGTAGGCCAGCGTGATTCTGGCGCTAGTCTGCGAGGAGGGAGGGAGAAATGCTGGCCGGCAGGGCCGGATTGTTTGTGGTGGAATTAAACAAAGAGAGAAAAAGACGGCCGATAATTGCTGCTTGACCACTCGGTTAACATGAAAGGAAAACATGGCTCCGCGGGCCAAGCGTGCGGAAACGGATTCTGCCTCGGAGTGTCAAAGGAATTCATTCCCCCCGCTGACAGATTTGGCTTTTCTCGCTGCTGAAGTTGTTCCGCACTATTTCCCGCTTCTCCTGTGTTTGCCCCAAATCCACAGAAGCTATTACACCTCATCCGGTTTGTTTGTCGGAGGCTCCTGTGGGAGTCGGGACTCATTTTGGAAGCAAATGGGGCTCAATCAAAAGATGAGAACGCCGGGTCTACATCCCCGCTGTCTCATCAGGCGGTTGAATAGATTGCAGACTGCAGTTGTTGTCACCATCACTTCAGGTGTCAATTACAGGAAGCCAGCTCCCAACAATGAACTTGTTTTGGAGGGAAACTTTGAAGTTTGTTAGCAAACTCGCTGCCCTGAAGAGAGCTGTGCAGCTCAGGTTCTGAATGAAAACACTAAACTGGATTGTAAAGCAACTGCCTGAAGAACGTATTTATCGTAGCACAATGAAAATGTGGGCAAAGCAGTCAAGAAATAAAGTGAATTTAAGGTGAATACAAGAAGATTAAAAGCTAAAAAGACGACGTTTGGGGATTAGAGTTGTGAGTGTTGATGGCTGCGGTCCCTTCTCTCGATCAATGATCTTTAAAGCGATCAGGAAGTGAAGTATCACAGCAGCAATTGCTCGAAAGGCTTCGCTGTGTTTCTCTAATCCAGCCTGCTCTGGGGGGGGTCGGAGGTGAACGGCAGCATAGCAATCCCAAAACTGACACAGAATCTGGGATTTGCCTGTGGACAATTTTGCAGGATGGAGGCGCCACATGCCGTCATATTAAAGCTCGAATCTGGGTCACGCTGGGACACGCACTCATCTCCGTGTGTTTGTGCGGGGACGATGCGTGAGCAGTTATGCTGCGTCACTGCATTCACCAAGGCTGTGGTTTTCATTGTACGTGAAACCCGTTTCGGCCATTTGGCCTCCCGCAACGGATTTCCTCGGGGAAGTGTCGTCCCAACGCGGCCGAAATTTGGAAGGAAAAAAAGAGCAAACCAAGCAGCGTTGTGAGCGCTCTAAGCTCTGTCATCCTGTTTCAGAGTCTCACTCTCGGCTTTTTAATTCCCTCGTTCCTCTTCTCATCGTTTTCCTGTCTCCTCATTCATCACCTCTTCACCAAAGCTGAATTCTTGTGCCATCGTTCACGTGTTTGTCCGCGTGTTTGTAGTACCAGCAACACTGCCCCGCACGGTTTCCAGTGCTACTACTACATTTGGTCTGTATCTGTATAAGCTCTCTGGAAATGTGCAGAAATACAGACGAAATGAACACAGAACAGACAGAAGTGAGTCAAGTGACTATGAAAGACATTCAAGTATCATCATCCTGCACCCATCATCCAGGGGGGCAAAATATCCCTCACATCGGTACCATACTAGCCTGAACAGTTTGGACAAGGCAGGGTGGATCCATGTTTTCGTCTTGTTTCATCTTATTCAATCTTGAATTGTCCAATTTTTTTATGTGAATTCTAGCATACTTTGGCTGTTCCTAGCTAATGGGAGTGTGGTCTTCTGCTGGAGCTCATCTGCTTCAGGGTCTGGTACCAGAGCATGTTCGTCCACGCAAGTGCCACTCACTCAACATTTCTGCTTTTCTCTGTTTACCCTGGAGACGCTTGTTTCATGAAACACTAGTGCAGGGTTGATGAAACAGTGTCACAATTTTCAAAGACCAGTAGATGGCGCTCTTGGTTTAGAAATGATGTGAGGTTTCATTGAGTTAGTCCAGACATTTTACAGCAGACAAGCGCCATCTCGTGGCCTTGAAACTCGAAACTCAGGTTTCATGAAGCCTGATCTACCCATCACCACTGCTTAGCAATTACTGTTACCAAGCAGACGTATCTTGAGAAAGTGGCCTAGGAGCGTATATACAGTTTTCCACACTCACGTCAGCCCTCATGGCTCCTAACCTTTAAAAAAATAGTTCACTTGATATCCAATCCTCCGACCAGCTTCATGTGATCACTGTGTTTATCAGCTTTCACTGTTGGTTTATCCACTTGTCTGTGACCTTCAGGCTTTAGAACTTCTGCAGAGACGGAACAGATAGTCCTGTCTGGTTCCGGAGTGGACCATTTTCATGTCAGCATTTATCATTATGGTGAACGACAGAGCAAATGGCTTTGAGAGAAGAAAGTGAGCTGCTGCCAAGAAACCCTGATTTGCTCTTTTGATAGTGGACAATGTATGAAAGGCTATTATTGTT
The DNA here is from genome assembly GCF_027744825.2 of Synchiropus splendidus. NCBI lineage: Eukaryota > Metazoa > Chordata > Actinopteri > Syngnathiformes > Callionymidae > Synchiropus > Synchiropus splendidus. The sequence goes on along the minus strand of NC_071346.1, from coordinate 14,272,122 downwards.
CAATTCTGACCAAACTTCAGATGGTTCTAACTTTGAAGTGATCGGATGGAGTTCTGTCGTTCCATCAGGAAACTCATGAAGGTTTTGTCTTTGAATTGTAAAACTTTGCTGCTGCACCAGATCTTCTTTATTCCAATTCGCGATGTTGTAGGAGCACCACAACACTTGAATTCTGTGGTGTTCCCAACGCTAGGAAAGATGCTGAATTCTGTAGGTCAAACAAGGTTGAGCATTTGCTTCCTCATAAATCTTGTAGGATGAAGAAAATCTTCTGTCATTTCATAAAGTAAAATCAAAGCATGAGGGAAAAGGAGCTCATTCTGGAAGACTAAGCCAGATGAGAAAGGTCTGGAGTCAAGAGCTGAGAGTGGAGCCCAGGGAAACTTACAATAGTAGAAGGAGGAGTCTACATGAATCTGACAGGTGTCAATTGAGAGTGTTGCCAGGCAGCATAGGTCAACTGAAGACATCTTAAATGAAGGAGGTTGAGGCAGGGAGAATGAAATATTCTCACTTGTCAGTAGGGGGTGAATAAGAATAAGTAAATAAGAACCACCACGGAAGCATCCTATCTCGCTGTTGTACCTCCCTGTTTCAACAAACATCTGCTTTAAATCATGCAGGAGTTATTTAGTCCAGTGATTCTTAACCATAGGGCTGGGGCCCATGGTTGTGAGCGGCCCTCTAGGAGGCGCTCGCAACGCATTTTCATTCGAAATGTGTTGCTTCCTTCACTGGTTGAATCTGGCTGATGCTCGCTCGAGGGCTCTGGTCAGCGGGAAGCGAGACTCTCCGAATTGAATGCAGTTGTTTTGTTTTACACCTTTGGGCCGTGAGGGCCACCAGATGCTCAGTTTTAATACTTTCTCATGTCTCATATTTCTCATGTATTTCTCATTCTCCAACTATGGACAAGTTCTTGAAAAGAAAAAATAATAAAGAAAGTGATACTTGATGTTGAAGCGGTTTTAAAATGGCGAAACCTTTATTTACACTTCACTTAAGTCTTCTTTGGAGTTGAAATAAAATATATACTATAAATTTTATTTTATGATATTTACTCATGGTTTTAGTTTTATTTATTTTATTCAGAAAAGTATTCAGTTTTTCAACAGTTTGCATTATGGCTATTTTTTCCTTTTTTTTCTTCAGTAAATTTGATGAATATGACTTGCACCTGGTCCTGCTGCTGGTTGGACTTGTCGATGACGGGCCTGGGGCCCATTTTTTGGGGGAAACGTGGGCCCCAAGATCAAGAGGTTTAGTGATTTAGTCGATCCATGTTCGCTCCCTCCACCGGTGCTATCTGGTTAAAATCTCATTTTTTATTTAGAAAAAAAAATAGGATGGGATACTCATAAGGCGCCAAATATTGACTATCGCCAAGGGACCTTTAAATGTGCACCCCCCGCCTGGAACGCTGTATGGAAAGTAAAACTTTTTTTTCTTTCTTCCTGCCTATGCGTATGCTTCAACATGTATCGCTGAAGGCTGCATATGTTGTCAGTATAGGATGCAAAAGTCCACTTTCCTACCGACAGTATGTTACACCATGGGCGTGAGGTTGGGTTGCACTGCCCGACACATAAAAAAAAGGAAGTGGTTGGGGTAAGGTTGAAGCAATGGGGTGGCCCTCTTTAAGGTCCTGCTCTTAAAATGACGTGAGTTTGAGTTGAGCTCATGGGCACCTAAGGTAGTATCCACACCAGTGTGTCATAATGTTCTTCACTTCAGGAAGCAGGAGGAAGGGAACAGCACGAACTGTGGGGTTGAGCTGCCCGTGGATTCCTTGCTGAAACATGCCCTGGTTGTCTTCCCTAAACATTCTGGTAGACACACAAATCTGCAGTAATTGAACTCCAGCCCTTCAACGTTCTTAGGGGATTCTAGTTTCCATTTGTGCAGTGGAAACTAACATTCCTGCATTACATGTTAGATGAGATTAGCCCTGAATTATTTGTGGGCCAGGATGTTTGACATAAATATGAGTTTGTGAAGTGCGTCCGTGCGCTGTGGGAGCACTGTCGACTGACAGATGGTCTGCTTTCTGTGAACACAGCCCAGGCCTAATCAGAGCAGAAGACGGAGACATCGGGTCAGATTTATTTACGTAGTTTTCCCTCGGCGCAGCACATCACAGTGTCCACTCCACCCTTCCTGTTTTTATTCGCAAAAGAGCGCCATCTTGCCCGCTCTGTGTTTGTGTTGGCCGTTCCTCCGCCTCGTCCTTCACTCCGACAGTGACAGGTGGCAGCTTTGTCGGCCTCGCCAGCTCCTTCCTCCCCCCTTTGCTATTGAGACGGGGAGCCAAGGTTCTCCCCATGAAGTTCCCGCTTCAGGGTCTCATCCCATATGACAAGGGTGGGAATTTCTCGAGTCAAAATTGAGGAGAGTTTGTGTCAAGCCTCAGTCCTTGCCGGCTGATCAATATCCCGTCTACGGCTTTGCCAGCAGAACAGGATCTCTGCTGGGATTTACTTGTTTTTCCATCGATTCTGTCGCTGGTATTTATGGCTTCAGTCGATAGTGTTAGCGGAACTGTCAGACTTTTCTAGGGAAGACTGAGTAAAAACATAATGGAAGGTGATAGATAAAAGAATTACTGAATATAAATCGTGGCGATTTGTCTTTCTTTAGTGTTTAGTCAAGTGTCCAGGATTACAGCGCAACACAGGCGGGTGACTCAGAGTTTCACTTTGTTTCCTGCTGCTGACAGCACAAAGAGTATTTTTCCTCATCGACTATTTGTAGATTCATAAAGAGATATTTATTTCACAACATAATACTGAATAACATCAGTGTGTCGCAGCCTCCTTTGCTTCTACAATTGCAAACTGTTTGTGTTTTAAAATGTGATGTCAACTCAAGCTCGTAACACCACCTCTCAAAAACTGAAAACAGCTACCATTGAGAATGGCTTTGTTAAGACAAGGCCAATTGAAGTGATAAAGTGATGACCTTTTTTAAAAAAAAAAATCGATCAACCCGTCACCACTGCTTAGCAATTACTGTTACCAAGCAAAGGAACAGACGTACCTCGAAAAAGTGGCCTGCGAGCGTATATACAGCTTAAATGAAGGGGACCAAAACATGCAGCAATATATATATATTATATATATTGACCACAATCCGTTCCAGACGGCCGTTTGAGAAGCGAATTGTTCGAAATCTCAATCGATTTTTCCCATTACAATGAATGGAAAAAGAAATAATGCGTTCCAAGGCTTAAAATAGGCTTTTGTAGGAGTGAATGTAGAGTGTCTGCTGCAGGTGCGCTGTTCCTCTATGTGTGTGGCCGCTGCATGTGGGAGGGGTTGCTGAGTGAGTGACGTCTCTCCAGAAGTGAAGAGGTGCCCGGTGCGTGTCCAGCTCTGAATGTGCGCTTCTGTGCAGTTTGGCTGTGACAAAGTCATAAACCAAGTCACGCTCTGTCCCAGACTCGCCTCATCCCTGTCCCAGCTCCAGCCCACAACAGGACATCAAACCCTGGAGTGAGCGCTCCAGCCTCGGAGGTGTGGAGAGCGAGCACCTCCCCTGTGACACTCTACCACGGTCCAGTGCGGAGACAGGAAAGGTTTGACACCTCAATATGAAGAAAAAACAGTCAGTAAATGTAGCTAACGGGACACGTCTGCATACAGAGGCTGCGTTATACACAATAACAAAGCGCGCCGTGGGTCACCTGATCGGTCCGCGCACGTCATGTTTTTTCCGGCTTTTTTCGGGGGCGTTCGAGTTCTGGATTTTCGTTCGAAATCTGAAGCAAAAACATCTAGAAATTTTTGTTCGAATTCTGAGACGTTCGAAAACCGAGGCACCACTGTATATGTATGTATAGATATATACACACCTTGACATATATGCATACTTGCATACTTATTTAATGTCAAATGTAACATTGGCATTGATCCAGATGTGATTCTGATTTTTAGATCTTGATCGTTTCCTCCAAACACTGTCAACCTGTTTTCATAAGTGCAGCATGCAGGGGGCAGTGGAAGCAGATGCTGAAGAACAGGTTGTGCAGTGCCTGCTGCTTTCAGCTACATATTTAAGATGTCATCGAATCAAAGGCATGTTTGACAAACTTTATTCAATTAAACTTAAATTTTATTATTATTATTGTTAAATTTTACTTAAATTAAATGATTAAAAAATACATTTATCTATCTTCAGTTTGAACTACCCTTCTGCATTTTCAGAAAATTCTCTCATTTAGGGTGAAAAAACAGATGTTGTGTGTCTACTTTTCTTGTTTTCAGAGTCAGTAACTGTTTGAATGCAAGCCATCTACTCGGCCTCGCTCAGTGTTGCCCCCTGCAGTGGCAGACTGCATATCCAACTCAAGGGCCGGGGGCCTAAACCAGCCAGGGAAATAATTTTATTAGGCCCACGAGAGCTTTAAAAACCTAGAGTAGAGTTGATATCAGTACTGTTGCATGTTGATATCAGGACCTGTGATACCATGCTGTGAGAAGAGAATCTAAATGACCATCATTCATCTGGAATCTCAACAAAAAAAAAATAGTGCTGGAAACCTACTAATTCAAATTCAAACACCGGTTTCAGTGGAGACAAGTTTCAGGACGGATGAAAATCTTTTCTTCCAGCACAAAGGAGTCGTCAAAATAGAGTGTAATACTCCAGTGAAAGCTCTTTTCTGCTGTTGCACATGTATTCAAAGTGAAACGCTGCTTCACATCCTGGTGTCCTCCTGGCTTTCTCTTTCTTCCACCTCCTTTTTGTTCCTCTTCCTTCTTCTTTAAACCAGCGTGCTTCATCTTGGAGTTCAGTGACTGCAGTTTTTGAAAGTGAGAGCAATAAAGCTTCCGTTATAGCGGCTCCGCTTTGATTTGCTGCACACAACCCTTTAATGCTTCACAGGCTGGAATGTCTTGACAAATTTGTGAGTGCAAATGGAACAGTAGTCGTGCCGTGCTTCTGCTGTGGAGCGGATCTATAGCGGCACAGTTGACAAGAGGGACGACGGTTTGGGTCTGATTTACTGCAGCAAATCATGCAAATGCAGTTGACATCGATTGTATCTCCAGCTTTGAATTGTGGTGCTGTGCCAGGTTTTGTGATGAAGCACCATTTTCATGATTCATTTTTCTGCCCCTGCCAGGGGGGAAATGTGTGCGCTTCAGTCAATTCGGGAAGGCTATCTTTAGTCGATTATTTAAGAGTATTGGCCCATTAAATTGAGTTTTTTTTGGTGTCAAAAAACCGTCCGATGATGAACATAAATCAGTTTTAAACATTGCTGCTTGACTCCTCGCAGTCTGAGTCAATGGAGGAGCACATTTGTGACTCACGATGGGTGCACAGCCTGCTGTCCCTCTGTTGTTGCTCACGGAAAAAAAACACGTTGTACGAACGTACAATTCATCCCTGAAAAATATTACAATGAAGGATTCTTCTTGAACTGCATTTTCTTGCACATTGTTTACATTGTTTCTAAGCTCTTTAGTGTAGCTTTAATTCTTTTTTGTGATATGTTGTGTACCGCGCATGTCACGAACACAATTTCCCTTGGCATTGATAAAGTTTTTCTCATTCTGATTTCGCCGTAAAATGTAATGCGGAATTTGGTGAGACAAAACCTGGCCAGGTGTGTTTGAATGGCGTGTTACGGGAATATCACAGGCCATGCCAAACAAGAACGGCGCTGTCTTGAGCGCTTCTAAGTTGCTGCTCTTGCAAGAGCCACGAGGGTTAATTGAGCATCTGTGACATGAAGCCCCAGCAGGCTGTTAGTGGTCACAGTTAAAAGGGTCAGGAGATTCAGAGCCAAGCGTGACATGCTCATGCTGGGGTCCAAGCAAAGCTCTTTAATGTCTCGGCATATAGCATTGTGATTTGAAGTCATCTGATCAGGTGCGCGTGTGTGTGTCCGCAGGACCTGTCCACCCTGCAGTGCGATGTGTGCATCCTGGTCTTCTCAGTGACTGACAGACGGAGCTTCCATCGGACGGCTCAGCTCCGCCTCCTCCTCAGGGAGTCACAGCCTCATACACCAATCATCCTGGTGGGCAACAAGAGTGACCTTGTCCGGTCCCGAGAGATCAGCGCAGAGGGTAAGTACCCAAGAGGCTGGGACCGCGATCCGTCACGCAAAACTGTCATTCACACCGACAGGTCCAGATCCCCTCCCCCAGGAGCAGTTGCTTCAGCTTAGCAACCATATCTTGAGTCAGCAGGAGGGTCAGGTATCTCAGCTTGACAGCAAGGCAGTGCAGCGTTTCAGGTTCACAACATATTTACGAGTCAGTTCTCCTGTCAAGGTTTCTATGACTGCTAACACATCACAGGTCACAGATGAGGCATCAACATTGCATTTTGTTTTTGGCGTAATGGGACATTTTCCCAAAGGATTCCAAATAAAAAAAAAAAAATGAAATTAATTCTGCTATCTTGGTACACAATCTTCCACACATTTTTAAAATAAAAAATCCAATATAATTTCATAGCTACTTGATCTACTTATTTTAGCGAGTGAAAACCCTGTCCTGGTGCAAAGAAAATACTGCATGCACACCCCACATACTGGACTTTTGAAGTACAGTTAGCAGCTTATTTAACAGTATTACCATAATTTATTTAGGTATAAAAACTCAACAAAACATGAGGAAAATCATCTGAAATTAACTGCTTTTTTTAACATAATATTGTAAATAGAATATTTTTTTAGCATGAAAGAAATGAACATTTTTTTAGCATGAAAGAAATGAATATTTTCCTAGTAGAAAAAAATGCTTGCCCAAGATTCAGAAAACATTCTTTAAGAAAAAAACAAAAATAGAACGTTGGACATAGTTTGAATTCCCTGCTTTCCATCTGTTTGTAGTGATGGGCTGATGTGGCGTCTGAGCTCAGTAGGTGGCACTCTCAGTTTAAAAATAATAATCCATATATATATATATAAGATCCACATATTCTAGAGCAGAGAGTGCCATCTAGTGAGCTGTGAAAATGAGGACACTGTTTTATGACGCCTCATAAAGACTTGTGACACTTGTTTTCTAGTTTATCCACAGTTGTCTTCAGCCTCCTCTGGCTGCAGTGTAATGTACCAAAAAGTGAGCAGAACTAGGGGAAGCATTTCAGGGAAGCATGCTAGTGAGAGTCTGTCCTGGAGTGGCACATTTTGGACGCCTGCCAGAGGGCAACAGCTTGGGCCCAGTAGTGCAGGAATGGGTGGGATCTTTAATTTCATAAGTGGCTCTGCATATTTCTCTTGGTTACAGAGCAGCTAACACTGAGTCTATTGGCTCCATGAAGAAAATGCCCTCCTCAGTTTTAGCTAGAACTTGAAACTTAAAGCAGAACCTCAACAAAAAAATGAAAATACAGACATGACTTTTTCTACCATTTTCATTCATTTAAATAAAAAAGAATATGAATAAATAAATAAATCCTAGTGTTTTCTTGACAGCTCTTCTGCAGATATGTTTTCTTATGGATCCACATTGTTTATTCAGGGGGAGCAGCATCTGTGTTCACTACCTTGATCATGCTGAAGCCTTTGGTGTGAAGCTCAGACACTGCTTTGGCTTGGGGGATGTGGAGGTGTGTTCCACCTAACCGACGGAAAAGCAGCGTGTGTCGTAAAATTTAAGTTGGTTTTGAATGAAAGTATCACCATTTGTCTGGATTTTAAGTCTGAAAAGGAAGCGAAAAGGGATGGATTTTTCAAAATTCCACTGTGACAACATTGTTCTTTAATACGCAACAGTTGCTTATTTGGATGTCACAAAAAATGCCAGCAATATTGTGTTTTTCTATTGTGTTTGAGATGCTTTTTTCCAACATGACGCGACTGTATGAAAAGTAGTGTACGTGTTGTTTATCGTGCATCAGACTTAGATCTTCCTTTCTCAGGGGTCTGTTGGCCTCTGTTTTCCCACGACTTGTCACGCACCATCAGCGGCGAGACATTCCTATTGATGCCTCGGTTGTGCTGCTTAAACAAACAAACAAGAGTCGCACAAATGATTGTGCTATTGCGACGTTTAGAGACTGTGAGAGTTCCGTGCTGAATTTTCCATCATGTTCTACAAGCGTCGCTGGTGAGGCACATCCAGTCAGGAGCACAGCAGTGAAGACACTTTATGGCATCAGAGCGGCGCTCGGTTGATCGATGATTCAAGATATGAAAAGGGCTTTTGAATGAATGTTAGCATCGTGGTGGTTAGCTGTTGCGTCCCCATGCATTTGCCAGTGGAAGCTGGGAAAGCACTTCAGGAATTACTCATCCACTTTAATGGATCCCTCTTTGCCTCTCCTGCGTCATTTTCCATCCATGATATATCAGAATGAGACCTTCCCCTCTGGATCCATTAGACCAGGCCCCGGGTGGGTTTGTCTTTGATCAGGAAAAAAAAAAAAAAAAGGATTATGTATATAGTCCTCCTGGGGAGAAAATGACTTCAGCTATTATGATTGTAATGAGTAGGAAAGCATTACTGGCCTCTCTGGTCCTCTGGATGTCGCTTCTCGTGCCATTTCGAGCCGGCCTGAGCGGCACGTGGCCCCTGGGGGCCGGTCGGCTCAGCGGAGATGTGCAATTCATTAAATTAACAGTTAGAGTGAGTCAGCTCCCGCTTCAGAGCTGCGGGACAAGTTACGCTTTGTGTTTGTTATGACATTTTATGTATTGTGCAGGGAATAGGAGGTCAAACACACTCCTTTATCTGGACTGCAGCCGAGGTCCTCTGGCATCCCTGTGGCTGGAGGAGAGAGAGGTGGTTTAAATGAAGCGCTTGTTAATGAAGGTCAACAGACGCGAGTGTCGATTCAATAAAACCGAGCAAGTCAAAGGTGAATGCTCTCAAGGCGGGAGAGAGCTTCAGCATAGTTTCAGGTTTTATAGGCACTCATCCCAACTTATGTTCAGCAGCGAACGATGCTCAGCATGGAAGCACTCAGCTCCCAATGACAGTCGATGCTGAAGGACTGTAGGAGCCCAGCTTTTAAAGCCTATAGATGGGTGTCCAGTGGGGGGGGGCGGCGTGCCAGGTCCTGCTGCTGATGTGTTGAGTTGCCTCTGAGGAATGGTAGCTCTCACTCTCTGTTCCGCTTCCAGCCTGCCTCTCTACCTGGCAGCCCAACTGTGGGACGGCCGATGCAGTTCTCCATCCTGGCCCTGTAAACAAGTGTTATTTCCGTCAAATTCCAGAGGGAGCGAAAACATGTTTGAGTTCAGAAAACTAGAGACACAGAGTTTTACTTTAGTCTGATGGGTTTCAGTGTATGAAATGAGTGTATGATCCCTTTTTTAATCTGCCAGAGACCCAAAAATGTGCCCCAAAAATCTTGATTCACATGTCACACAAATAAAGATTTGGTGTGGGGTTGTGGGCTGCGAGCATTTTCAGCCGATTATCGGGACCAATTCCCTATTAACACACTCCATCCAGAAGGATTCTCTCACAGGATAATAATATAAGACTGAACCCTTTATGCGGCAAAGTCACAAAACAGGGACTGGCAACATTTACACAAAATCTGAGCAACGCTTGAGGACATGTTTCTAACAAAGTGCATGTATGTGAAGTAACAGAACGTCTGTTCACTGTGACAGCTTCACAAGAAGCACATTCCGGAGCTGCTTCATGGTCAACCGTGATGGAGGTAGCATGAATGTAGAATGAAATAGTGGCAGATGCGATGGAAGCCACAGGATAAAATACAGTGCCAGTAGCAGTGGTGTTCACAGTCCTGCTGTAAAGTACAGCGATGATGTCAGCAGTGATGCATGTCACTCTATACGGCCAACGCCCGATGACGTCATAATATACACATTCGATGTGTGAATTTATTCCCATCCCAAACAACAGCTCTCCTTCTCAGTATACCTTCATCTCTTAACAGTTTTCAAAAATGGTGATATCAAAGTTGAATATTTCATTGGCTTAAGCTAATTGAACGTCTACCATCCATGGTCGGGGAGGAGCAAAATCGGAACATAAATATCGGAATTATGATTATGAGTGTGGCCTCCTAAGATGCAATGACCTGAGAGCGGGGGTCACCAACCTCTTATCGGTTCAGTACACACTTCTGAAATCCCGATAAACAATGGATGATAAATGGTATTCATCTCAAATACTACTCATTGCTGGGTTTTCAAAAATAGTTACTAATGTTGTAACAAAAAAGGAATCACAAAAGCCAACATAATAAGATGGTTATTACAAAATTTATATTATACATACATACTGCCATGGTCTCTGTGGGTAACATGGTGACATGCACCACAATACCTGGGTCACAGTATGATAAATTCACAATATATGTTGATACCACAATAGTGCAACAAAGTGCATTACTATATCGTACGTAGTATTGTAAAAAGCGCTTTGAAAAGCATTATATATATATATATATATATATATATATATATATATATATAGAGAGAGAGAGAGAGAGAGAGAGAGAGAGAAAAAATGTAACCCATTACTGAAAATACATTTCAAAAACGGACAAACTGACTCAAACCATTCAATTGAAAATACGTTTTCCAATGTTTTTAAAGACTCACAATTTGCTGTAGTGCTCACAAAAATGACTGGGCCATATTTTACTTCTACTTCTACTACAATAATGATAGTTTTGCCGTTGTACCAAAAACAGCATCTGTTTAAATCATCATTTCATAGATGTGTTCTCCCAGGGGTGGTGTCAGTCGCCCCACGCTGCTCCCCTTGTTTGTTGCCTGTTTTTGCTTTGAGATGGTCTGTGTGCTCAGATTATCTCAGTCTTCCAGCAGGCTTTGCCTCTTTTTATCTTTATGTATGTTTGTCCTGGCTGTAGTCACGCTGCACATGCGGACAGAGCAAACACAGGCGCACAGATGTGCCTGGGAAGTAATGTCCCTCGTGTGACCACAGAGTGAGGGGGCCGTGGTTTTGGGAAGAGTTGTCGGGAAAGACGTGATCTGAGTGTTGACGCCCGGTGCTGGCGCTCAATAGCGCGAGCTGGCAAATGCCTTTCCGTCTGTCCCTGTGTGTGGCCCATTATAAATATTGTGATACCGTGACTTGCCGTTGCAGTGTGATTGATTGCCAGGCCAGGTCGACCTTCAGCTCTGCCTCGCCCAGGAAAGTAGGAAAGAGGTGCGAGTAATGGAATTGACCCTGGTCTGTCTCTTGACCTGTGAGTCACGTATTGCCTCTCCTCGCCTTTGAAGAACACAAATCAAAAAATAAAACCTTCCAGTTAGCTATGCCAGGGTTTATCAAATAGTGAGAGACAAAGAGCGAACAGGGAGGCGTCATTTTCACGCTGTTGGAGAGTCCTGACCTTCGTCCTATTGAGAGCCTTTACTATGTGCAGGAGAGACGACTGAATGTGAGCATAGACGCCGACCCTACGATCTGCATAATCCACCCCTCTTGGTCCGAATGAAATTTGATTCGGAGGGATATGTTTACAAGCTGCATTTCCCTTCAGATCAGGCATTTATTACCATTCAAGTGGTCCACGAAAATGAATACACAAAGGTCTGATGAAATAGATGTGGGAGAAGGCTTTGAGCAAAAGTCCCACTCTCCCATCACCCTGACCTTGTAGAACAATGCCATGGCAAATAGTCAGTGTGGTCCCATGAAATATTAGTGTGTGAACCTCTTCTTATGGGCCTTTTTTTCCCGGACAATGACTGGTAAATTTGGTTGAGCAGCTTGTTGGTCTACGCTACAATTCTTCGACGGCTCTGAACCTTGACGGACTTGATCTCGGATCAAGAGAGGGATGGGTTAGCAATGCGCTAATGAATGAAGCATCATGAAGCTTTAAGCACAGTAGGTCTAAAAAAAAAAGATTGGTGGTTTGGTTAAAATGATTTTTCAAAGTCAAAGAGCAGAGGCTGCCATCTAGTGGGCTCTGAAAATGAGGCTTCATGAAGCTTCATTCACCCATCAGATGTTGTGTCAAACTAATTCAGACCCATCCTGCCCGTTGGCCCTTGAGAATAGATGAGTCTGTGGTGCAACTTTATGCAGGGTGATGTGAAGGAACTGCACCCATGACAAAAGTGATAATCTAGAACATATCCCAAACAAGCTATTTTTCTGCACGTATTGGTATAGTGTCAATTTTGCACGAATTTAAAGAGATTTTTAAAAAATTCAGCAGAGCACAATTGCACTTTTGCGGTGATGGGTAGATGGGGTTTCATGAAACATTTTCAGAGGCCACCAGATGGCACTGTCTGCTGTAAAGTGTTTGGACTGGAACAAGTAATTCATTGAAACCTCACATTATTTCTAAACCAAGAGCGCCATCTAGTGGCGTCTGACACTGTTTCATCAACCCTGCAATACTGTTTCATGATACCGCATCACGACACGGTGCCATCTGAGGTGGACCTCAGGATTTTTCAAAGAAAATAGGTTTAAGTTCAAGCACCACCAACGCGCAAATATAGTTGTAACTACAGTATAATTGTACTACATTGTCACCCACCAGCCAAATCGGTTTTGTTTGTTAAGATCACTATTGTTATCATTAGCCTCTTGAGTTGGCAGGACGTTCCAGTCCCCATCTGGTTGAAAGCCTCTTCAAAACAGTGCCAAGTATGCGACTGTATTAGAAAAATAGCAAACAACCGGCTCTTTCCTAGTCCGACTAGTGTGCAGCCAAAACTGCTGTGGGAGCAGCTGGACAAACTCCAGCCTGGTCGCCGAGCTGTTCAGCTCCTGAGGGGATTTACAAATATTTTGTTGACATGTTGTGTTGTTACTCCTTTATTCCTTGGTCACTGGGTACTGCCAGGGGCCAGAGACCAGAACATGTCGACGCACCTGTCCACTACTTGACTTTCTGCACATCCAGAAATCTTCCACTCGAAGAGGCAACCCGTGTTCTGAGAGAAGAACAGTGAACTCTGACCCCGAGCTGCTTTGTCACAACATCCTCACACTTGAATGCAAATCGCTTTAGGTCACTCTCTGTAAAGACCAATGAAATGACTAGAAAAATAGACCCTCGGCTTGAAGTTCCATCAGATGTGATCAACTCTTAAAACACTTGACTATGATTTTGTTATGTAAAATTATAAATTAATATTTTTTGAGTCATTTAAAGTTACAGTCACTGTAATTTCACCCCTCAAAAATAATAAATTATTATATATTTTTATGAAAAAAGAGTGAATTTTATGTTCCTTTTTTGGTAAAGTAATGAAACTAGACAAAGATGCTTATTATTTATTTATTTTTCTTCTACGTCCGCGGCTGTTGTGAGTTCACTTGAGCCGCGCAGCAGCTGGACATACATAAATTTACGAATGTGAGTTTGAATATTTGTTCTCTAAGGGATTTAAAAACCGGAGTCAGGTCTGCTCTGGTTAGTTTTGTTGTGATAGCTACTGCAGAGGGAGGCAGCGAGTGTAAAAAATCTCCACATCACCAGCTGCTCATCGCTGTCCACTCCACTCGCAGCCAGGCTTTGCAGTATCCTCCATGACACCAGAGGAAAGGGGTGAAGGAGGAGACAATTCAGCAGATTCTCTCTGTAAAAGAAGTAGCCGAGACGCGGTCAGCGATATGGAAATGCAGCGTCAGATCATGGAAGTTGGCGCCTGACAAAGATGTGGGTGTACCGGCCCTGATGTGTGACACTGCCGGGACATTGTTTGGCCCCTGGGCCAGTCTCCTGGAGGTCAACGTGAGATGAAGCTGGATTTAGAAGAGCTGCACTGAAGCGCATGTTCGACAAGTTGTTACATCACTTTGTTTTGGTAGCCAGTGTTCCTGGCCTCCAGTGTTGGAGAGATGAATTATCCCTCACAGAATCCTGAAGTCATGAAGCCTGTTTGCGATGCGCACAGTGACACTTTCATTCCTCTCGCCTGCGTCACCCGTCATTGTTAACACACACACTCACACGTGCATACATTGGTACAACACAGCTCTACACAGTCGAAGCAATGTAGTGGCAAGGATTCATGAAAAGCGTCCCTGTTTTCTGAGCCCACTAGATGACACTATTAGGTTAAAATTGATGTGCTGTTTCATTAAAGACAGCGCCACCTAGTGGGCTCTGAAAATGATTACACTGTTTCATGAAGCTTCATATGTCCAACATAAGAAGTGACCATCTGAGGATGGGTGGAAAAATGAATTTACTCTACTTGTTCCTGGTTCCAGTTACGGTAGCAACAAAAGTAAGTTTCACTTTTCACTCGCTCAAAGCAGCAACCATTTTTCTGTGGTTATCCTCATTTTAAAACTCATTGTTGCATGTTATCTCGTGTGTTGCCAACTCACTGTCCCATTACTTCACATAACTCACCCTTAGTCCGCGCAACACTCTGCAGGCGCCGCTCTGAAGTCAGAACCAAGAACAAGGAAAGAGGTCAGACTAATAGCAGCGCGCTTGCTTGCATTCCAGTTGCGCCCCAGTTTATGTGAATAAAAAAGAACTTCCTGCATTAGCAAGATAACACCAGAGAGGATTGAGTGGTAAAATTAACAATGAAAGCGCAGAACTTTTTGCTTCTCATAGTTAGCATGAACTCAGATACTTCCATTTTGCCTGAAATCTGAGTCTTAAAAATGTATTCTATCGGACTGTCATACATAGTTTGCTCTGTCCATGAACTAACAGCGGTTGGTTTGCGGCCATTCAACCTGAATTATTTTATTTTATTAACATAAAGTTTGTGTATTTGCTAATGCTTAATTGAAACAAATATGAAGTCACCGAACAATGTAAATGCCGTGATCAGGTTACATGCAGAACCTACATCCATTCATGTGCTTCATGAAGCTTCACTTTCAAAGCACAGTAGATGGCATGGATTATTTGTCTTTGAACAACTTCATGAAACAGTGTCCTCATTTTCAGAGCACAGTTGATGCTCCTTTCTGAATGACTTGAATTTCCTTGAAGTTATTGTTCTATTCCATATGTAGAACATAAAGTGCCAGCTAGTGGGTGCTGAAAATGTCGATGCTGTTTCATGAAGCCTCATCATCAGGTTTACTTTCGTTGGTCATCATTCCACGAGTGCCACCTAGTTATGGTTAGCTAAGGTATCATGAAACAGTATTGCAGGGTTGATGAAACAGTGTCCTGATTTTCAGAGGCCACTAGATGGCGCTCTTGGTTTAGATATTATGTGAGGTTTTGTTGAATTAGTTGTTGAAATCCAAACATTTTACAGGAGCCAGTGCCATCTGGTGGCCTCTGACAATCAGGGCAGTGTTTCATGAAACCTCATCGACACATTATCAGTTAAATGGCTACATTCCTGCCTCTAACTTAAGTCTCACACACAGCAGTTTGAGTTAGTTTTTCAACACAAATTGAAAGGTCCCAGGAAGTTATTTAAGCTGGAAACCAGTGACTAGTCAGGTGCAAGTAGCGTGACAAGTAGTGTTCGTAGTTTCCATGATTGACTTCCATATTGATCTGAAATCTGTTTATCTTCTTCCATGCATAAAAACACATTTGAATAAATCATATTTGTAGAACCACCTTGCCTTGTACTCCATCCCTGTCTGACTCACTCCTCTCCTCCAGCTGCTCTCTTGTTCTTGGCTCGCCAGCTTCTCTCCTGCTTCCTCTGCAGTCCTTTCATTCATTTCGCTCATCATCCGCCCTCCTTTTCACATCACCCTCCTCCCTTCTGGCTCCTTTAATCTCTCCATATCTTCCGCACGGTACTTGGATGACTTTGAAAAGCCAAAAGAGCTTTCAACAGCCCATCTTTTTATGACATTAAAATTCTAGTCCTGAACGTTTAGCTCTTTTAACTCCATCAAACCCTGAAAAGACCTGATGCCCACAGAAGCAGCAGTGGGATCAGTTTAGAAACATAAAGACAGAGTCTCCCTTGCCTCTAGTGGTTATGCAGCAATGAAAAATCAGGTCTGTTTAAAACAGATATTTGGCCGAAGCGAGCGCTTTTTACACCTGCTGTCGACTTTCTTGCTGAATCACTACTGTTTTCTCCAGCACTTATTCAGCGTTAAAAAAGAGATCAAGCGGAAAATGACAACTTTCTGCCGAACCAAGTGTGATTCGCAGCTTCGCGGGCCGAAAAAATGTGTGTGATGACTTCGCCAAGCAGTTTCCATTGTTGCCAAAATAAAGTATTTCCTGCAGCTTCAGTGTAGCAACAATACTAGGGCGAGATAGAAACAGTTCTTGTTTTTCTTTTCTTGTCTTTTGCTCGACCTCTGCGCGTCCATTTTCCAAACACTTCCCTCAACGAATTACGTGACTGAATTCAATCCAATCAGCTGTCAGAGGTATTAAGATGTTCTGCCCTGACCTGATTTGAGATTTGTGTGTTTCCCCCCTCCGGACTATTAACCGCTGCCGCTCTGGGCTGACAGCTGCCGAGTTACTACGCTCTGATCAAATCCTGTTTTCCTCTGGTAATGCCCCTGCGACACGTGGCGTGGCTTCTTTACCTCATTTTAAACTTTTAAATCAAGATTTAAACATTAGAGGATGAATTCATGCAGCACATTTCTTCTACTTTAACTCATAAAGTGCGATGTTGCAGCTTCAAAATACATGCATTTTTCACAAGTATCAGAAGACGTTCTGATGTCAAATCCTGCTTGATCTCTTCGCTGAATACCAGATGGAAATAAGGGATAAAAGCTGCTGGGCTTTCTGCTAATTGGTCGGCTTAAGGTGGACAAAAGATGAATTCAGGTTCAATAAGTTAATGGAGCCATGTAGTTCATCCTCGCTGCTCTCAGCACAGACCTCAATCCAGAGGTGAGCTGTGTCCTTTGCTGAAAGAAAGATAGACGCATGCAGGTGGCAGTGGCAGTGAAAGGATTGATCATTTGGTGAGAATGGTGAAAATAAAAGGATGGATAGTGCGTGTAAAATGGGTTATGTAATCTATGTAGTAAGTAGTAGTGATGGGACAATAAAGAAAGCTTCACGAAGCTTCATTATCAGCTCGGTAAGCAGTACTTTTCTGCCCTTCAATCTTTGGCTTATAGCCGCTGCTTTAGTGTATCATTTACATCTGAAAAGCCAAAAGAAGCCAGAGTCACTTTTATGACTAAATACAGAGTTCAATTTCCAGAAGTAGTAAATCTTAAATCATTCTAAAGACAAGCCCTGTAGCCAAACCAAAGTGTTGACCCGATAAACCATAGGAACCTGGGCGGAGGCTGGAGGCGGCACTAAAACGAAGGGGGAAAGTCACTTGAAAGCATTGGCAACACCAGGAAGTCAAACGCAATGTACCGAGTTCCAGTCAGCAATGAAGGGACTAGGTGAGCTAAGCGTAACTCAACTGTTATCTTCGTGTTTCTGTGCTTTTATTTTGTCGATCCTGGTCGTGTGTGTTTCCCTTTCCTGTTTCCCTCCCTCCAGCATCTCAGCAACACAGCAGGTGCCGTTAAAAGCACAGAAACTCCAACATCAACAAGGTTTTCTGGCGATGTATTGAGGGACACTGTACTTTTCAGTGCCACATATGAGATGATTTCTGATGCCTCCAGTGGTTCTCGCCAACCTTTATCAGCATAAAACAAAGCCAGGAGCAGTGTCCTCACTAAAGAATAGAAACTTGGATCAGATTATGACATCATCACAGGTAATATTTTACCTGCATATTGGTCGGGAAATAAGTTGGCAATGTTGCATATTTGGATTTCAGGATGCCCCCTTGTAACTGGGGTGGAGCGTTTGAAATAGGACGGCTGTTTGGTTTGGTGGACTGACGCTGGGTGAATGGTGACTTGATGGATGTGTTTTGACAACAGCAGGATGATCTTGTTCACCTCTTCAGATCATATCACCTCAGAAATGATTCAAGGACCTGATGGAAAGTGCAGCCGGGCCTGCAGGGGGGTGAACACACATGTGTGGGGAGGGGTTTTGTCCTCTCTTCTTTTGTCTGTGTTTTTCAGAACCGCAACTTTCAGAAGAAGTTACGGGCAAAGTTTGAACCATTTTCACTGTCCTTGTTTTAGTTTGGTCCTTCAAATGGGACTTTGCAGTACATAGATATGTAAGCTAAACAAACCCATAAATACAGTACCGTAGTCATTACTGCATGACTATGACTGATAACATGCCTCGCTTCAATCGACCCTGGCTTTCCAGTATATACATGAAGTACATTTCTCTATCAGGTTTTGTTATCATTCACATTGCTCGCTGTCTGGCATAGGCTTTTTAAAGGTTTTAAATGTCAACAGCCTCCTAATGCAGCTTTTATTCCCACATGGAA
Source organism: Synchiropus splendidus (assembly GCF_027744825.2). Taxonomy (NCBI): domain Eukaryota; kingdom Metazoa; phylum Chordata; class Actinopteri; order Syngnathiformes; family Callionymidae; genus Synchiropus; species Synchiropus splendidus. The sequence continues at coordinate 14,253,905 of NC_071346.1, read as the reverse complement.
CGCATTAGAGTGGCACTGACTTCAGACGCTGGCACATATTACCCTTCACTTCGCGGCTAAGTGTCTGAAAAATATTCCACTCTGGAAGCAAAGTATTAGTTTATGTGCATTTTAAAACAGGTTTTGCTTTCTTTTTTGCGTTTGTGCCGACCTTCATTTGCATGCAAATAACCACAAGGGGAAATTTACGTTTCGATCGAAGTGCTTTCCGCCAAAGACTTTCAGCCGTCTTGCAGCCTTATGCATCACATAAGAGGTCTGTTTGTTGTCAGTGGAGTCAGTTGAAGATGGCTGCTGGTAATGATGGGTAGATGAGGTATCGTGAAACAGTGTCCTAATTTTTGAAAGCCACTAGATGGCTCTCTTTGTATAGAAATAATGTGAGGATTCATTGAATTAGTTGTTGACGTCCAAACATTTTACAGCAGACAGTGCCATCTGGTGGCCTCTGAAAGACATGACACTGTTTCATGAAACCTCATCTACCCATCACCCATAGATGGTATTTTCGATGACTAAATGCGTTCTAAATTTGATAAAATGTTAGATGTAGTTCTAATTGAGTGGGGTCAAATTCAAGGCCCCGGGGCTAAATCCAACCCGCAAAATATTTTATAAGGTCCGAGGGAATTTGCCCTCAAAATTCAATTCAATGGCAATGTAAAGTTAGAAGATCTCTTGCAATATTGTTCCTTCCAAAGATCATGTTCAAGCTTTGCGATTGTTGACAATAATAAATCAACAATTTATCTGGAATCTTCCTGAAGCCTCACGTCACAAAGCGGAGTCATGCAAAATATGTTTTTCTAAATTATATAGAGCAATCTGTTTAAGGAAAATTGGGCCCCTTGCATGGTTGAGTTTGACACCCTTGGCATCTATCGGCTGTTCGTGAAATGCTGAGCTCTGTGTTTACGCACCAGCTGTTGTCGAACAGAGACAAACGTTCAGGCTCCCACTGCTTTCAGTGTCAACCCTGCAGTGAGGAGGAGAGAGCCCGCAAACATCTTTCAGGAGAACTGCTCACGTTCCCCAGTAAACAGCACAACAACACAAGATTCCCGAATGATTTTTAAGAATTTATCAAAGTTAATGCCGTCAGTCGTAAAAACATCTTGTTCGTCTCCACGGGTGGATTAGTTTTGCTTTGTTCTCTGAGTGTTCACAGTCCCTAAGATCAAGGAGCTTTCCCAGGCTGACAGATGGAAGGTTGAGTGTACAGTGGAGCATGAGTTTTTAGTGGCGAAGGATGCCTGATGAAATTTATAAGCAGTTTTGAGATTGTAAATCTGATCTGTGTCTCTATCCCAGAGGCCCAGTCCAGCGCCATGATGTTTGACTGCCACTACCTGGAGCTCTCGGCCTCTCTGGACCATGGCACCAACGAACTGTTGGAGGCGGCGGTTCGAACAGCCAGGGGAGACTGCGTGGGTCCCGGCTGGACCGACGGCGACCCCGGGTCAGGGCGCAGGGAGAGCCTGACCAGCAGAGCCAAGCGCTTCCTCGCCGGCTTGGTACCACGCTCGTACGGTCGTGACCGGGACAGGGGCCGCTATCGGGAGATGAGCCGACACCGGGGCAGCAAGATCCTTCGGCAGAAGTCGCGCTCATGTCACGACCTCAGCTCACTGTGAGGTGCGCGACCACGCCGCGGCTCAGCAAGTCACGAGCCCACAGGTGAGCACGCACCAGATGGAGGTGTGAAGCGGAAAAAACAGCGTGGAAGGGATTTCAGAGCAGGTGTGAAATGAAAAATGCTACGATTTAAAGCAATAGTTTAAGAAGAGACGGAAACCTGCAGAGCGGAACTGACTCCCTGAACCTCTTTTGTCAAGGCCAGAATGGACTCGCGTCACCCCAACTGGGTGTGAATCAGAGAGACCCGATGAAGGAGGGAGGTGATGACGTCACTACTGAACACTTACGTAGCACACATAAACAATGTAGAGGCAGCAATCTTTCGTGTATCTCTTAGAGACTGTTTTATAGCATGTTTAATAACCTGCATCCTGACCCTTTAGCTCACCTGACCTCGCCGACGGACTGGTGTCATCGCCACAAAGACCGATCCCTTTACTCAACACAACATCTTTTCTCCACTCCTTTTTGTGGTCATGGACTTGACAAGTGTGGTAAACCTCTGTACCCGCCACTGGATGCATCCCAAGCAATCCACAAGAAGAACCCTTTACTCATTCTGACAAACTGAATCATGTGACGTTTCACAAACCACGGCGCGCCACCAAGCACTGATCTACCTGATATCCTTCCCTTTAGAGGCCCCTCAGGCATCAAGACTGCTTTGTGTCAGGACACAAGTGACCTGAAATGGAACATTCAAAAAAAAAAAAAAAACACTCAACCTTGTTCGTCACAGTCCACTTAGCACACCTGTCCTTCAGAGAATAAAATTGAGTTTGATGTCTGGGAAATGAGTGTCTTGTCCTTTTTGTTTGGTGAACTTTGGTGAGAAATGTCAGTGATTTGACTCGACTAATAGGTCTTAATCCAAGTTACATGGAAGGAGCTGGGCAGGTGAGGCTTCAAGAAACACTAACCTCATTTTCAGAGGCCACTAGATGTCGCTCTGTCATGTTTGACCCACTAGTTCAACAGAACATTTTTAAATATAGAGCGCCACCTACCGATAAAATGTAGAACCGTGTCCCATTGTAACACAAACAAGTCAAGTCAAAGGCTTCGGAGTGACCTTGTGTTGCCAAAGATGGCCACGCATGTAAAGGTTGCAGATGTTTGACGTCATGTCTGCTCAGCATCCCGATAATCTCACTGCAGCACAGAAAACACGTAAGGATTCTGCCTCACTTCCAATTGAAAAATCTTGCAAGCGGCACATTGGAAGCAGAATTAGTCGCATCACACACTCACAAACCATAGCACATGTTGTACTTACTTATTCAATTTATATATATATATACTTCCACAGTTAGATAAAGTAGTGCAATTCTGCCTCTGATCCGCCATGACAACCTTCAGTTTTGGTGGCTGCAGACCAATGACCCCTCAGATTTCCTTTAACTGGAGCAAATGTAGCTCAAGTGCTGCTCGACACGGTTGTTGGGAAGATGGTGATTGTGGGACTAAATTGTTTTCAGGTGGCGGTGGCCTGTAATTCTAATGCCCACTGAAAGAAATGACTCAACAGGTTCTCTGATGTAAAATGATGCATTTGTGAGTAAGACGCTGATCTCTGAACTGAGTCCACTGGCGTTCCGCCAACCATCCTGACTTCTGACTCCTCAACTAGAGAGTCTGCGAATGACTCATCGAATCATTTCATTGAAATGTATTTTGGGTTTCTACTGACTCTTACTCTATTGTTGTTTTGCCTCTCGCCTTATCTGAGTCGTGCTGAAATTAGAATGTGTGTGTATAAATGTGCATATCTACCGTACATGCTTGAATATTTATGGCGTGTTTTACACTCACAATAGTGACATTACCAATGGATGATAGCTAGTCCTATGTGGAAAAAAAAGACAACAATATTTGCGGGATCTCAGTGAGGGACATGTGTCTTGGCGTGGTGTTTGGTACACCACAACTCTGACAAAGTCCCATGGAGGTAGCGACAGTAATTGATATGAGACTGCACAAGAGGGAGAGAGAAACTGACACTTGAGGCGCCATGGAGTCCGTGCTGACCACAGACCACTGCCAAAAGCATTGACATGAATCCTTCGCTGGACAATGTATCTTTATATCAGGTACAAAGTTTGTCATTTGTTGTGTTCTCCATTTGGATACTGGATGCAATTTGTTTTTTGCAACTCGCTTTCTAGGTCTGTGAAAGACTTCTTTGAGACCAATGGTGTCAGAAGTGGGATTGTTTTTTTACAAAAGGTGAGGTTTCATGAAACAGTGACCTGATTTTCAGAGGACACCAGATGGCACTATCGACTATGAAATGTTTGGACACTAACAACTAATTCAATGAAACCTCACATCATTTCTAAACCAAGAGCGCCATCTAGTGGCCTATGAAAATTACGACACTGTTTCATCAACCCTGCACTACTGTTTTGACCCATCACTAGTGACAACGGTGAGTTAGAGACATATTGATTCTGTCACCAGAAGCAGCAGTGATGAAAGTATAGCGGATGGTTTTACCAAGGTAAGATCAAAACTCAAGGCCACGTCAAACAGATATTTCCTCCCACTCTCTGTGAGCTTTTACGGAGGGAAAGAATACACTGAGTTGACTTCCAACCAAGTGAATACGTCGCCTTGTGGAAACGATCAGCTGCCTGGGGTGAGAATTATTTCAAAGAACATTCGTGAATTCTAAATTATTCACACTTTATTCATCACAAATGACAGAGATACATTATGAGTAATACTCACATGAATACAATGAACATTATAGATGCATTATTTATGATCCACTGTCTTATCTGGAATATTAATTTCTGGTCCTGGTTGCAGAAGAAAGACCTGGCAGCAGATGATTCCTCTGCAGCTGCTGGGCCTGTATCATAAACTGGCATCAGGGAAGTGAGGCTCCTCTGAAGATGGAGCGAAGGCACCAGACAACTCTCCGGAGGAATAAAAACTGGCATTAAGATCGAGGGCTTGACGATAGGGAGTCGCTTTGAGGAGTAAAGGTTGCCTGGAGACAGTTGTCAAGGAGACACCGAGTCCTATTGCATATTATTTGTCCTTTATTTTTGTTGATTTCAGACGGTGGTTGTGGGGCGGTTTGACTTCTTCTCCCCTCGCCAGGTGAAAGAGATAAGCTGACATCCTGAATCCCGCACGACACGCCTCAGCGGGATGACAGCGAGAGCACTGTTATCGCGGCTAACAGGTCAGATAAGAGCGGAATAATGGTGCCGGCTTGACAGCAATGCAAACTGGAGGAGTCAGAGAAAAATACGGAGGGTAAAGTTTTCATGGCAGCGTGACAGGAGCTCCTCTCTCTCTCAGTCGGCGACGCTCTCTTACTCATTTTCCGAGGGGGAAATGACAAAGAAAGGACAAAAGACATCCAGTGGGTGGAAAAGCAAGCCTGTCCAACTTCGAGTGTTCCTCTGAATGAGCGATGAGATGAGGTGTGGGTGGAGGCATGTTGGCAAGGAGGCGCTAACACAGCTGATGCCCTTTGTGCGTAATTGGACACCAGTGAACGATGAGTGACACGTAATGAATATCTTTGAATATATGAATGCACAATGGTGCGTTGTTTTCCTTGGCTTCAGGACAGTGGATCCTCCGGTGAGACCGTTCCTGCTTATTGTTGCTTTTCAGTCGTAGGTCGCTGTCTTTGCGCTCTTGTGGCTAAGCTGCATCAGGAAACCCAGCAGCCAGACGGAGGATATCGTAGGTCACAGTGCAGAAACGCTAGAAATGAAGAGCAAGTCTGACCTATTGGTGGAAACATATATCAACGGACACTTCACAGGGAGAACCGTAGGGAATGATCGCGGCGCCACAGTGATTCTTTCTGCATTTTATTTTTTGGACTCCATTGGAAGCATTGGTGATGGGTTTTATGAAACAGTGTCCTGTTTATCAGAGGCCACCAGATGGCACTGTCTGCTGTTGAATGTTGGGATGTGAACAAGTCAATGAAGCATCATCTCGTGGCAAACTGTTTCATCAACCCTGCAGTACTTTTTCATGATACCTCATTGACCCACTGATAGTGTGTGAGTGGTGTTTTTAAAAAAAAATAGTTTCAGATTTGTTTGCTTTTACAATCAAAAATCAGTTTTCAAACGCATGCAAATTTTCTACAATAAAAAACAAAGCAAGGAATGAAAGTACAGGTCCTTTTCCATTTTATTTTTCTGAGAGCACATCGGACCATCAGACGCATGAAACAAGGATGTCACACTTCAATTTCAATTTTCGGCACAAATCTTTCATTAGAAATTCCTTCTTGGCATCCGCTTTCCTCTGTGTATAAATATTTCTACAGGTGACAAAGCCCACTTCTGCACTCATAATAATAATAATTATAATAATATTCAGTTCACAGTACATGGATAATAAAACAGTTTTATTTTTCCAAGACTAAGACAACTGCAATTCTTGTTTTATGGAAACGTCCGAAAGAAATAAACGCATGACGTGCTCAGAAATTATCTGAAATAAATGAGGGAGGAAAATGAATTGAAATCTCTTTGAATGGAAATAAACCCAGGAAACATCTTTAATTTGTCCATATATATATATATATATATATAGCAAGCAAGCCTGTCTGCCTATATATCTATCTATCTATATAGATATCTATATCTATATATAGATAGATAGATAGATAGATAGATAGATAGATAGATAGGTATCGATATAGATCTCTCTCTCTCTATATATATATATATATATATATATATATACATATATATATATATGTATACATATATATATATATCTCAAGAATTGGTGGGGGAAAAAATGTCAAAAAATGGAGGGGATGATATGAAATGTCAGCTAATAACACAGAGGGGGAGCTTGCTTGTTGGAAGCAGAGAAGCAGACGGTCCCCATCCTCCACCCTGCGACTCTAACAACATCTTCAGAAGGACATCACATCTTTATTTGTGCTCCAGCGTCGAGCAATAACCCATAGTAGGAGCGACGGAGTCTTCTCGCTCCCGCTGAGTCAACACTTCGCCCCCGCACGACTCCACACTGTGTCAGCACTTTCCAGAAAGGTTGCGCTTATTAGGTGTTTGGTAACAAGGAGGTGTGCAATCACTCGTTCTCATCTGATGATGGAGCAGTGTTGCTCTTTAGATGTTTTCATTTTCAGGAGGAATTCACCAGTTAAGAGTGATGTTGAGCAGACGGATGTGGTTTATGCTGTAAAATGTTCCTTCCATCGTAATCTCCTCTGCTGCTGTTATTTGAAGTGTCAACAACTACAAATTAGACATCAAGAACTGAAAATAAATATTTGTATTTTCATTGTTGTACAAGATGAAACAATGAAAGCACGAATGTCTCTGTTTGAAGAAGTCTTGATCTCTTCCTGTCCCATAACTGAAGGATCAAAGTAGGATCCTTCAATGTTCTTTCAGGAGGCAAGGAGACACAGTGCACAAGTCACCTGTGTATGTTTTAGCCTGTGGGTTGGACCCAGGTTTGCACTCAACCCTTTTGCTATATGAATCTTTCTGTCACTTTTCTTTCTTCTTCTTCTTTCATTATTCCTTACCTCCCTTCTCTTGGTGGTTAGTAAACCAGATGCACTGTTTTCTCGTGTATATTTCAGAGAAGCTTTTATCTTATTATGTCAAAGCAACAGTGAGATTCATGGATCTTCCATTTCACCTTGATTCTAAACCCATTCACTCATGTAAGTTAATAGCCAACAAATGAGTGTTCAATAATCTCGTCTTTTAATTACCATATCTTTGGGGGCCAGAATTATTGATGAAGTGAGAGCGCCATCTGTTGGCGAAAATTCAATCTAGCACAACTTCATGACGTTATTTCCCTGGTACTCCAATGTATTCAACAAGTCGCCTCTTATTTTAAAGTCAGAAATACTACACTTCTCACATTAATATTAAAGACACTTGCAAGTAAATACATTTTACATGTATTTATTTAATTCCCATGCTTACTTAATTCAGCAAAAATATTTAGAGAAGAATAGAAGAACTCTGCATTATAGTAGTTGTACATTGCATTTTCTTTTAAAAACGAAATATCACTATTTACTATTAAGGAATGAATAAATGGCTCATCCGAAATACTGGGTCGGAATCAAACATATTCACCACTTGAACTTCTTCAAGCCGCGGGGTTCCACTAGGTTCCATTTTAGGTCCTATTTTCTTGTCCACTTTCATGCTGCTTAGTTCCACCAAAAGCCACTAGAGGTCGTGGTGCTCCATGCACGCTCCAAAAATGACCTCTAAATTTCAAATCTAAAATTCAGCTCACGGGCTCAGACTGTTTCCTTTTTATTAAACCATATCCACAGATGCAAAAGAAAACATTATTTCACTCAAGAATGTCACTAAAAAGCTTCCGTTTCTTCGACTCCCCGGTCTGGATTTCCTGCCAGTGGGCTCGTCTGTGGATGAAGTGGGAGAGAGCGAACTTGGCACAGACGTGCCGCGCAAACTGATCCGACCTCAGCTGGTTCACACTGGGCACTAGGAGGCAAGGAGAGGGAGAAAACATAAGACTGAGACCGACATGACAAATCCTCCGTGTGTTTTTTATTACCGAGCTCCTGCGCAATGCTCTGCCTTTGACTGAGGGTGGCGCTGTTCCACACTGCTTCTAGGACCCGACTGCCCAACCTGGAGCAGGCCATTTTCACAAACTGACCCTGAGGAAGACAGCGGGTCAAGTTCTTGGACAATATTTCACTTTATCCTCAAGTAAAGCTGTTAAAGGCGAGAGAGGAGGCCGACTGGGGCGTGGTGCTGCACGAGGGACGTGCCCTGACTACAGATGAGTCCCCCAGAAATACTGAGTCAGTACAGTACATTCATTTCCATCCTTTTAAATTCAGAAGCTATTTCATTTTTTTAAAGTGCTGTTAAGGTACATAAATGAGTTGTCAATGGTTACCTTTGATAACTGCTGCCATTATTTACCATTGCTTTCCTCAGTCTGTGGGGCACCTTTCAGCCACAAACTGATTTATTTTTGGCATGATTTCCCACAAAGAAATTGTCTTCAGGGTGGAACATGTGCTAATCTAACATACATAAGCAAGGCGCGAAGCGATAAGAAACCAACCATTTTTTTTCATCTCGTAAGAAGATGTTCAAATAAGTGAACCCCAGAGAATCATAAGGGAACATGTGCACCCGTTATTTCAGCCCCTAATATGTGTATTTTCCTGTAAATATTTGAGCAATACAACACCTCCCCAAAAAGAGAGAACAACATGTGATCTGAGGACTTGACTCTCTGGTGTCTTTCCTACCTCCAGTCTCTTCAGGATCTTGCCTCGTCCCTTGTCGCTCGCTGTGGTGATCAGCGCCTGCAAGACGTGACTGCCAGACGGGTGGCAGGCCATAGTCAGGAGGTCATCCGGGGTCAGCGTGCGGAGGCTGCTGAGCAGAAGGGAACGCTCCTTGAACTTGGCCAGGGCCTGGACCAGACGAGAACCGTGGTAGCAGATGGACGAGAGCGGGACCTGAGAATGGACGATAAGGGTTATGACATTTTCACAGTCTGGTCTCTGCCACTGATCCTCAAGAACATTTTCAAGTTTTTGAAAAGATCCACCAAAACAATCACCAACAGTCTGTCATGGCACACACACACGTGAAACCAAAGAATCTTATCACTGCACAGGCCAGTGATGTCGAGACATGCTGTGGCCTCGAGCAGCAGCACCACTCAGTAAAATGACCAGCAAGTCTTTTGCTGCTGTTTCACTAAATACAAAACAATGCCATTCAGTCACTGCAAACATGTTCTATCATAGCCATTCCATAAAATCTAGACTTTGCTTTTTCCCCTTTTTCCATTTTTTTATCTTGACATACAAGAGGTGGAGAAGCCTCTGGCGACTGAACTCTGAGAATCATGCATGAGCAGCTTTGCTCGCCACATCATCGCGCCAGCAGCAAAGTTGTTGTCAAAGTTAATATATGCAACCCTGCTGCCTAGACTAAGTTCATCTTCTGACTAGGGGCAGTGTGGTCCCCCAGAGGTAGATGAGTTAGGGGTACACACAAGAACTCAACCGGCAAACTTCCACATTTCAAAACAAGTAACTGAGTTTCACAGAAATTATAGATAAGAGGATTCACATATTTTATAGTAGATATGTTGCATATTTTCGATACATATCAAAGTTTGCTGGATCTGTACCTGATGGAGGGTAAAATATATTTACAGCATCATCCAATAACTGTCACAGAGAACAGGATAACTTGCTTTACTGTATACTGCATTATTATAACTCAATAAAAAGAGATGATGGGGGACCACGAAAACGCTGACAGTCAAGCAAGGCGCAGTACAGAAGTACTTTTAAATGCGACCATGTTTAGTGATTCAGATTTGTGAACTACACCAACAACCGCCAAGACCTGAAGTCTGAATATTGAATATATTTAAGTTATATTTAAGAATATTTAAGTTATTGTGTGTAGTTCTTTCAGGACAAAGACAACCCCGGGGTTTGTTCTCCTGTTGCTACTTCAAAAAGCTATGAAGAAACCATCCAATCCGAGATCAGTAACATGATCAATAGGCTTCTACCTCAGTCACTGTGCTGCCCTCAGTTGCGTCAGCGTGGTAGTACACATCATAGGTGAGCAGCGACAGGAAGAGGGGGAGGCAGCTGGTGTGTCTGGTGCCTGGCTCCGCACAGTGGAAGGCCTGGGGAAGACAAAAAAAATCCATTGGTTTCGGTGAAGAAAATGCATTTCATGAAGTGGCAGAACAATGGGGTTAGCTTACAGACAGCAGACTCCGCATCATCTCCACTTGCCGCGTTTCATTCTCGGCACAGCTTTCTGCCAGTTGCACAATCACACCCATGTGGCCCACCGCCATTATGGCCTCCAGTCCTTGAACCAGCTCATCGAACAACTTTGGGAACTGAGAGACACAATAGAGAGTTGCCTCCAAGTCAATTTCTCCAACATCAGATAAACTTTTATCTTGTCACGTCTCTACAGCAAGTTAAGGGTGCAATGCTTCTGAATATGTTTGTGTTTCGGTCGATAAAGTATGGAGCTTTTTGGATTCTTCAATGTCAAATTCAGCACCTGGGCCCAACCAAGGCATTTCATGGCTCAAAATCTAGAGAATATGTGACAATAGCACGTACAAACTTGTACTTGGCTGAAGCTGCGGTCAGCCTCTGGATGGGAAAGTTGGCAATGGGATGCAGAGCGAGGTCGACCAGCTGACCCTTCAGGTGATTCTTATAGAGGTCTCGAAGCAGAGGCTTGTGGGAGAGCTGGATGATGGTCTCCACCAGGTGACTGGAGGCCTGGTCTTTGAGGAAGACCAGCAGCGGACTGAAGGAAGCAAACGCATCAGATCACTGTGGTGAACTCACATTCGTGGTGCTGCGAGAACAAACACTGACCTGACTCCCGGGGCAGCGCTGCGACTCGCCAGGTAGGCCATGGTGCGTTTAAGGAGCTGTTTGCAAAGTATGGGCCGCTTTCTGTGGCACACGGTCAACATGGTTTGGAATACAGCGCTGGCCACTGCGTCTGTGACACTCACTGAAAAGGAAGGAAAGAAGCCCATTCAGACTGGCAACAATAAAAGCAGGAAGCAGACAAATCTTGATGGGGTTGAACTGTCCAACTTAGCATCAGAAAGTCAGGTATGACTGCGAAAAAACCTACACAAAAATCCAAGGTCCTCAACTGGAAAAGCAATCCACCAGCAAAAAATTTAAATAAACAGTTTTTCATTTGCTAAAGAAAAGAAGCTTCACCTTTTCCACAGAAATCGTACAACACAAACATATTCAGTTCACTTGAACTTTGTGAAAGCATTTGTTTACAATTTTTGGCATTGATCTGCCAAGAACAAATGAACAAAAGAAAGAAATGATGAACAAATTAAGAATGAAAGACAGAGGAAATGAAAGAAATTCCGTCAGAATAAATTAATAAACATTAAAAAAAAATTAAGAAAGAATGGTGTGATGGAGGGATGGATGATAGGAAGAAAAAGAAAGAAAGGAAGAAAGAAAATGAACGGACAATAGACACAATTGAAAGAAATAAAGAATGGATGGATGGATGGATGACAGAAAAAAAGGAAGAATTCACTACAACTTCCTTGGCAAATAAAACAAGACCATGACCCATCACCTATAAAAGGACTCGTCCACTGTGCTCATATTTATTCAGCAGGAAGTTCTACATAAAGGACCGGCTTATCATTCACTATTACACAGGAAAACTATTCTGCTCTACTGTGCGTATCAAATCTAAACCAAGTCGTACATTCTGAACATAATACAGAGGATCTGCGCCAAAAGGCCTGAGGGCATTTCCTGTGTGAAAATCCAACTTTTTTTCTTCATAAAAATGAAAACCTATTTCTTTTGCTTCCCTCATAAATGTTTAGGATGCAGAAAACTGAAGCAGCAATATCCTCTGAAGTGAGTACAGTGGCACAATTTTTACGTAAATTCCTCAGAAGTTGAAGTCAGGACAAGAAGGAAACGTACACGCCGCGCACACGGCCATGTAGTCTTCTCGTATAGACTCGCTCTGTTGACCCAAACTAACACTTAAACCATCAGGTTTAAGTGTTAGTTTGGGTCAACAGAGCGATGCTCCTCTAACTTGACCACACACCGTCACCTCACCTGCCAGGCAGAATGTGCCTGGCAGGTGAGTGATCTGTGTTAGAAACGTGACTCTCAGTCTGACTCACAGAGCTCACAAAACATTTCATTTCAAACCTTTGGTGCACTACCACCAAATGTAGCTGCATCTGCAACCATACCATCTATAAATCATGTCTTTAACCAGCGCCAAGAGCAGTCGCACTCCCTGTAGAAGCAATTAGTCAGGAGCAAGGGCTCTGCAACGGCAGCCGCTGCGATAGAAAAGTTGAAAGAGCAAGTGTAGTTTTGAGAAAAAGCTCTGTCACATCAGAAGAAGCTATTGGTGTGCAATAGTCTGAGTAGCCCTGTGGCAGTGACACATGGAAGAGTTCAGACTTCAGGGAAGATTTGAATGGAATTCTGAGAACAATGACTTTTTGTCTTCCAAGCATCAAATGAAAGTAACTTACAATTCACATTGTCCATCAAAGTGTCTGTGAGGTTCTTCATTTCATACCAGAATGATGGAGGAATCTCAAAGTCTATGAGCTGCGGGGCTACGCTCCGGTCCACTTTTGTACCTTTGAAATAAAATATGTTAGGAAAACTTGTTAAGTATTGAAAACAGGAAGATCCAATTACCAGGTTTGGACTCAGAGCGTGGGGGTCCCAGGCAGCCCACCAGGACATGTAGAAGTGTACGGACCACGTGCGAGCCATGTGGGTGCTTGATGAACTCGGCACAGTTTTCTCTCACCACGAGACTCAAAGACAGCACCTGAGTCTCCAGCACTCCTGCGACCTCCTCCTCTTCCTCAGAGATGGAAGGCCTCGCACTCTCTGAAGAGACAAGTACTCTGTAAAAATCTGTTTTTTTTGTTACGTAGCTGACAGTGACACCTGCTCACCCTGCCACCTCGACATCTGTCTTATGGCGCTCTCCACTATGTGGCCTCCACAGCGGTCACAGGAGACCGTTTTTAAGCCAGATTCACCTTCAAGCTCTGACAGAACCTCCCCCACCTGGTCCAGACTCGAGACAGTGAGCAGGTTCTGCAGTGTGATGCTTCCTGTGCGATCCATTGCAACCAAAGAGGCTTTACCTTTGACCTCGGACAGGACATTTTCCACAAACATGGCTGCAGAAGAAAAGAAGAACATGAGTTAAGTATGCATTTGAATTGTCCGATACAATAGTTGCAATTCCTCAGGTGGTTGCTTGCTTTGTACAGTTAATAAAATATGAATTCAAATTCAATTCAATTCATTGAATAAACCAGGCTGTGAAAACGTAATTGTTTGGAACCACTCAGTAACAAAGCCCACAAACCACAAGTGTTGTACTGACTTATTCCAAATACTACGTTGTACTTTATCTTGAAGAACAGAGTTGACATTTGAAGCCTATGGAGCACATTGGTGTTCTGTCAGGACCTAATGAAGTCAATGTCCAAAAAGACACAGAATATGGAATGTAACCATTGCTGGTTATAAGTGCACAATATTTACTTAGTTTTTCACCTTTATCTTCAGATACTTTTTGAAAACAAAACATTTTTTGAAAACTCATCATACGTCATTGCATATAATACTTTTTTCCGGCAGGTAATACATGCTTTTTCTCCTCTATTTTACTTATGAAGAACCTCATGTCAAAGACTCTCAACTTAAGTTAAGTTAAATTTCCCGGAAGAGTTGTCTCTAGACAAATATTTAGGGCGTCAATTTCAACAATAAAGAGGCAACACTTTCAAAACCATAATGACGGATCCCACCTCTTTCTTCGTCGTCTACGAATCCTTCACCAAGTCGTTCTCCCACTCTTCGGAAGTAGCCGACACTCAGGGCGTCTAGCCGCATCTTTTCTCTGCCTCCCGGAGTTTTAGAACTCTCTCTCTTCTTCTTATTTCCTCCTTCATTTCCCACATTTTCATGGTTCTTTCGTTTCTTTTCTCGTTCCCTCGGAGGCTTTACCTTGTCTTCTTTAGCCAACATTATTGTGAAAGCTATGAAATATGTGTATAAAATGTAAAATTCGCTATAAATGTCAAGGTGTCAAGCACCGGGTGAAAAAATATGTACTAAGCATTTATCATTTAAATTAGAAGCAGAGAAGTGTTTTCGCTCACATGTGTAGCACCGTGGTCGCCGGAATATGACGTCACAGTGCAACGTCACTGGTCACCGTGTATTATATTTAGAGATATTTCTCATTAAACATTCTCATTAAACAGTGTAAAATATCAATCCGATCTTTTTTTAAAAAGAAAAAGAAAAAACACCGACGGCTGGAATTTTTGACCTTGTTAAAATTCTGTTAACATTTTAAAATGTATGTCTCAAACATATGAATTTATTGAATCATCGAGACTAACAATTGGGATCGTCATCATTTATTCATGCATATACTTTTAAAAAATCATATTTTTGTGTCGATTGGGGAATAAAATGTCCAGCAGATGGCACGGTGACACCGCGAGCCGAAACTGAAAATCGAGAAAGGAGGAGACGAATATTGCCACTATTCACTCACTCAACAAATGAATAACGGTATAAATAAAGTATATTCCATCACTTGGTTTTCCGTTTCCGTCCACCGCAAAGCAAAGTGGTAAACACAGATTTTTTTAAACAGCCAATATAGTGTTTACATTCATTGTTTTCTTTCGAAGAAATGTACAGTATAGTGGGTAACACAGTCCGTCAACTGCACGTCGAACCAAATGTGCTGACTCATACATAGGAGGAAATAGAAGAGGAAATGTGAACGTTTTTTTCTGTGGGGACACAGAGGTCATTTCTTTTCTGGCAAACAAGAATATGAATATTGGATATGGTGGCCTTTCTTTTGGGATCAACTGAGAAACGTGCTCTATCTAGAGACAAAATCAGAATAATGTCACGTCTCTGCTCGAAAATATGCTGCAAGATTTGTCTGTTTTACACAATAGATAGATCACAGATAGTACTGTCACCAAACCACTTTTCAACCAGCGTCGATTCTTTCCTTACGCTCACATCCTATTATCAAATCCTCAGTGATGGAAATCTGAATAACAGAATGTTATTCAGTAATGATTGGTTATATGAAAGATGAAGGCAACCTTCATCACTAATTCCATCTGATACATCATGACAGTTTTACACGTGAATGCAAAGACTGTTGCTATGAAGACACCAAGGTGTGGCTCAAAACTGTAATCGATGTTTCATGTTACTAACTAACAGGAGCATTACATCACCAGATTTCCTCACAAAGCAACATAATGAAAGAGGCGAGAATGATCTGTGTAATTCCGAGCAAAGCTGTTGAAGTGCCATCTTGAAGATATTTCTCATTTTGAGGATACTGAGTCCTGGAGCAGATGATTAAACTTGGACTGGAACCACAAATCTTTTGAATATTCCTCACTCTTTTGTGTGTGCACTTCCAGAACACTATTTCCACCTGCTGTCTGGTTGAGCTCCTTGTGTTCAATGATGTTCGAAATGCTGAATAAAAAGGGGATTAAATTATTAACTAAATGTAGGGCAACAATATTGGATAAAAAAAAAAGTAATATAGAACTACAACATAGAGTAACGGTGCTATTATCAGTGAGTTACTGCACCGTTACTTTGCATGAGTATACTCGCTGATATTGGCTATAAATGAGAGTTCACTGACTGACTATTTCGGCTGGGAGTGAAGGGACAAAAGTTTGGCGCTGCTCTATATATGTTAACGAAATGTGATGCCTTTTGCTAAGTGTCAGAATGTGGAGATCCAAATACCAGCATGCCCACGGACCAGTCTTGTGTCAGGATTGGCACAGTTGCTAATAAACTTGCATTGGATGTTGACTGCACAGTTTGGAGAGAATCGAATAACCATTTAACATTGCACCTGTGGTCCTTCAGAACAGTGTTTTCCTACCTTTTTCTAGCCACGGCACCCTTGGTTCATTGAAAAAATCCCAAGACTCACCACCACAGGAACCTTGGCCAAAGCGCACTTGTGCTTAAAGTCTATTCTTCTGTGGAAAACTGTAGCTACCGACACTCGGTTGTTATTTTGCCATATTATTTGCAGAAACAAATTGCAGAAAATGTATTTGTTTCAAATGTGTCCAGAAAGGGGTGGGCAAAATGGCAAATTATATGATGATTTATTTCTGTATTTACTTACTTTAAATAACTGTTTCCATTTTATCACTTCTGCTTTGCATGATTTTATTGTAGTTTTGAGTTTCCAGACAAATTATTTGCCCGAACTTGGTTCATAAAAACAATTGTGATCCATGTGATCTCCTTGCGTTGGTTGTTCGTCAACACGTTCTAAATGTCATGATTTAATATCATCATATTGCCTTCTTTTATCTCTGGACAAATGAGGTGTAACTGCTGTATGTATCCATTGAAATGTCATGATCTGTCCTTTTTCTGTTTTATTTTGTCCATCCACTTCCTGTTTTTCTGCTCCCCATTTTCTGCTTTCGTTTTTTTTTTTTTTTTTTTTTTTCAGAGGTTTGTGTGAATGGCGTGAGGCAAACTGTAGTCAGGCTGCAGCTTTAAAATGGGCAAGGAGCCCTGAACGCATGGCCAAGTGATCGCGTCTCCTAAACTGACATCAGCCGTTCATCCCTTTGTGTATCTGTGACTTAACCACCGGGAACTCTTTATGGTGAACTCTCCTGGTGTTGCCAACATTTTCCTGTCCTCATAAACACATAACTTTGTTCCCATCCCAGCTTCTTGTGTTTAGTTACCCTACGTGTCTGAGGATTCCCGAGTTCCCATTTGGGACCTTTGGGCATTTATTAATAAACTCGGCGACTGCTTGAAGACACTTTTGTTTCCAGTGTTGCTGCACCTGATACACTACATGAGTAACCCCAATGGGCTCCTTTCAATTCCAGTCTTTAGATCACCCCCAAAATCCATGACCATAGGTGACAGGAGGAAGCAAACGCTCCAACATGGAGTCATCATGATCTAGAACAAGGCATCAGTCTGTCTGTTCATCTCACACTCCTATCTTTCCCTCATTCATTTCCTAAATACCTGAGTAACCACACCTGGGGAAGGACTTGCAATCCAACTTTCCAAAATATTTCGTCTGTGAAATTAATATTTATTTATGTAGATGTAATCCTGAGGAATGTAAAAACAAGTGTATTCAAGTGTAAAATTAAACCCCTATTTTCAGCCCTTGTTTGTTTGAAAACAAGAGAGAGAAACATCAAATATATCTCAAGCAAAACTGGGACAGCTATTTGGGAAGGATTTAATGCAGAGAAAAATATTACAAAAAAACAAATTGTGGACTGCACAGAGTGGTCAGAAAGAGAGCAGCAGTGAGGACGCAAGGTCAGCGACGCTCGCATGGAGTATTTGTTGGCTCACATCTCCACGGCAACACATGATTCAGCGGTGAACCCTGTGAAGACTTGCTCAAGAGACGCACACGCATTTGACAAAATTGCTCACATGGTTGATGTCAGAGAATGGAGCTGAATCACAACATCCTTAGCAAACAATTTCACCCCTCCACTCCCACTAAGGGGAGGATTGAGAAATACCTGCCCCTGTGAGCGGCTCACACTTACAGGTGGAGTCATCATAGTGGTGCCACCCTGAATTAAAGTTCATACATGGTTCGTTTTTTTTTAGCGCACGGGTGGGCATGTCTATATGCCACTGTCTGACCTGTGTGTGTGCAAAACTGTTGTTTAGATAAAGCACGGCATCACTATTCTAACTCTCAGTGGGCAGTTGATTTCATGTGTGTTCAATGACCCTGCCATTCCATTATTGAACTCAGATCTGGACCTGGGAGCTTCAGCTCAGACTGTTTATATGTCAACCAGAAGCAACACAGGACCAAACTCCTACTGTCAAGCAGAGAAAACTCTCAGCTTTACGCCTGCTGCGCTCTCGCCCGCATCATTCATCAGCCAGAGCCAGTGCAGCCAGCAATAAAACTGTAAATGGCCCACATTTTTCAGGAGATTCAGCAAAAAAAGTGTTTCAGTGTAATCTAAAAAGAAAAATCTCACATAAAACTGATCCTAGCGACGGCGTATTGGACAAAGCTGCTGGTGTAACTAATGATATTAGCGATGGCTGCGTTCCATGTGAGGGCTCTGGTGAGCAGCAGCGATGACAACTGACTGAAGACATTCAGACGTGCGAGATGGGAAAAGCAGGTGGGACTAATAACATGAACGATGGCTCCATTCCCTTCGCTTTCCCACAGAGCTTTGCTGATGAGTGAGTCCACACAATACTGGGCTCCCCACGTCGCTGAGCTGGAGACTTATTCTCTGGAGGAAAACATTCCCAACAAAAAGAGCCTTTATCTGGAACGCTGGAGCTGAAAAAGAAAGCTACAGTTTGCATTCTTCATTTTATGGGGCAGTTTAACAACTTTATATACAGATTTATACATGTGCATATGCCTCCTCCATCACCCAGTATTTGGCAGAACCACTGTAACGCAAAACTCTGCAAGGCGTAATTCTTTTTCAGGTGGACATGGAGTGTGGTTTTGATAGATGAGTGAACTCATTGGAGCTTCATAAGTTCCTGTCATCTCCAACCAAGCTGCATCCCTGGTATGCAGGACATCTAGCTTGCCTCCTCGCTGCAGGCCTCAAGTGCACTCTGGTGGGCTCTATGACCTCACCTCGCTGTTTAGCTGCTCAAGGTGACAACAATGGTGGTGCCCCTGGATGCCCAGTCAGCCCGGCAAATCATTAAAATTCAGGTTAAAGCCCGCTGTGTCGAGACAAAGAGTAGGGTGCAGGCGGGGTGGGACAGTTGGAAGGTTAGAGGAGAGTACATGCACGGTGGAAGTCTTGAAGAGGAGTGAACAGGTAGGGTGGAACTAATGCAGATGAAGAGAATAGTGCGTGCACAGTGGAAGTGTTGGAGTGCAAGAGAAGAGTGCGGTCATGGTGAAACAGTTGGATTTGAAAAGGAGAGGGCAGGTAGGGTGGTAGTGTTGGAGGGGAAGAGGACAGTGTAGGGTGGAGCAGTTGGAAGTGAAGGAGAATGCAGGTAGGGTCAGACAATTGGGGTGAAGAGAAGAGTGCAGGCATGGTGGAACAGTTGGAGGTGAAGAGGAGAGGGCAGGTAGGATGGAACAGTTGGAGGGGAAGTCAAGAGCGCAGCCATGGTGGAACAGTTGGAGGTGAAGAGAAGTGTGCATGCAAGGTGGTAGTGTTGGAGGGGAAGAGGATAGTGCAGGGTGGAACAGTTGGAAGTGAAGAAGAGGAGAGTGCAGGTAGGGTCAGACAATTGGGGTGAAGAGAAGAGTGCAGGCATGGTGGAACAGTTGGAGGTGAAGAGAAGAAGGCAGGTAGGGTAGAACGGTTGGAGGTGAAGAGAAGAAGGCAGGTAGGGTAGAACGGTTGGAGGTGAAGAAAAGAAGGCAGGTAGGGTAGAACGGTTGGAGGTGAAGAGAAGAGTGCAGGCATGGTGGAACAGTTGGAGGTGAAGAGAAGAAGGCAGGTAGGGTAGAACGGTTGGAGGTGAAGAAAAGAGTGCAGGCATGGTGGAACAGTTGGAAGTGAAGAGAAGAAGGCAGGTAGGGTAGAACGGTTGGAGGTGAAGAGAAGAGTGCAGGCATGGTGGAACAGTTGGAGGTGAAGAGAAGAAGGCAGGTAGGGTAGAACGGTTGGAGGTGAAGAGAAGAGTGCAGGCATGGTGGAACAGTTGGAGGTGAAGAGAAGAAGGCAGGTAGGGTAGAACGGTTGGAGGTGAAGAGAAGAGTGCAGGCATGGTGGAACAGTTGGAAGTGAAGAGAAGAAGGCAGGTAGGGTAGAACGGTTGGAGGTGAAGAGAAGAGTGCAGGCATGGTGGAACAGTTGGAGGTGAAGAGAAGAAGGCAGGTAGGGTAGAACGGTTGGAGGTGAAGAGAAGAGTGCAGGCATGGTGGAACAGTTGGAGGTGAAGAGAAGAAGGCAGGTAAGGTAGAACGGTTGGAGGTGAAGAGAAGAGTGCAGGCATGGTGGAAGTGTTGGCGCTGAAGAGGAGTGTATCGGCAGGGTGGAACAGGAGACGACATAGGAGTGATCTTTAACAGAAGAGTTGGTAAGGTATAACAAAATGAAAGTGAGTTTTCTTTTGTGTCCATTCTTTTTGCATACCTTTAGAGTAGCCTCACATTGGAACCACTTCCTGTAATATTTAGTTACATTTTTAGGAGGTTGACCTTCTGTCCTTTTGCCATTGTTGATACTGAACTGTCACTAGTAATAATCAAATAATGTCAAGTAAGTCGGAGTTACTGGTAGATGTGTAAATACACTATCAGAGCACACCACAGAGGATTTGTTGGTTCTAACTGTGCGCACCGGCTCACAATCTCTCTATAGTCATCTGATTTTATGGCAACACTGAGTCAGAAAAAGTAGGATTGGGTGCTGCGTTTTTTAAATTTTTAATGTTAATTTAGATTTAAAATAAATAACAAATGCATAACTGAGCACCCCTTTGGAGAAATAAGAATAGACTAAAAACACTAGTGACTATTTAAGACCGAGGGATTATAAACAAAAGATAAGTTCAAAATAAACAACGGAAAATAAAACATTAATGATAAAGTCATTAAAAAGTCACAATACAATATGATTCTTTGTCAAGATAATAATGCACCTATACAACTAAAATCTAAAAACTGAAAGCTAAAATATAGTAGATGACTATTTTCTTCTCGAGCCACAGAAAAGCTTCGCAGTTGAGAACAGGCACAAACCCTCACATGCAGAAGCGCTGACAGACACACACATCTGATCAAACATTCAATGATCTTGTGCCAAACCACAAACCTACTCAGGCTTCCCAGAAAGTCTGACAGCCAGAGTTACGACAGCAGCGCATGTTACTATTCATGACTGACTGACTGAAGCGTGTTTGTAGGCGGAAAAAACAAAAAAACAAAAAAAAAACGCTGATACTAGAACAAGTAGAATACATTTAGGTGTCATCGTCATTCATTTCAGAAGTATAAACAATGGTTTGAAATGAAATGTTCATTCATGTTTCCAACTCATCTCCTGCTTTAGAGTTGAACTTAACCCACGCTGGCCAATGATGTGAGCAGTGGCTGCATCATGTGACCGATGGAGGGACTTTTTACTGACAAGTGCAGAGGCCTTTATTGTAAACCCTCTCAGTTTGGGTTCTTTTTCATCGGTCTGATTCACGAGGAGGGGCTTTTCTTCACCTTGAACATGGAGAAGTGAAAGAATGATGTCACACCAGCAGAGAAAGGAAGGAAGCAAGAAAGCCCTGCAAGTGACGAGCCACAGTTTGAACCTTTTTTGTGATCTGACTCGTGCTCGGTCATAAGAGTCCCGTCGTGCGCGCGCCGTGCGCTTTTTTCCAGCGCGTCTTGCGTCGAGTGGGCGAGGTCGGCTGGGGGTGGGCCTGCCATTTGGGGAAGGGGGTGTGTGGGAGCTTTAAGTACCGAGCGGAACCTTCTCCGTTCCTAGGAGAATCCAGATCCAGCTGAGAAGAGTTCTTCAAAAGTTTTGTATTGCGCTCCGAGGGAGAGTTAGTGACGAAGAGTCTCCCCGCTGCTCCACACACTGAGAATGTAAGTTTTCGATCGCTGCACTGACTCTTCGAAGAGCTTCTATGTTGTTTGGAATTTTATTCATCTTATCAATTACTCAAGATTTACGCTGAGAAAATCTATTATCCGTCAAAATAACTTTTATTTTTTTATTGTCAGTGTTGTTGTTTTATTGTGGGGTGATCTTATGGAAAATTGATGCAACTTTTTAGGTCCATAATACAGTTAAAACACCGGGTATCTTATAATTCACAATGTTTTCTAATGCTGATATTGCGTTTCTTTTCATCAGTAATTTGTAATGCGTTATAAAGACAATTTCAATTGTGGCATGCATCAAATCTGTCAAATTATAATGAATATGATGGAAAATTTAGTTTTTTTTCATGAAATTAATTCATTTATTAACTTCAAAAAGAAGTGGAACAGACTGTCAGGAAATCCAAAACACAATGTGTACCTCAATCATTAAATTCCTCCTTAAAACTCACTTTTATAGGCGCAGTCCACTTTCTTGGTCATGCAAGCGCAGATATTCTTTGCAGTTCTGTCTTTAAAGCACATTGTTAACAGTGTTCCAAAAAGTGCTATATGAATGAAGTTTTTTATTTATCTCAATGGGAAATATGAGTTTTAGATGTTGGTGTTAAGCAACTTTTAACTAATTTTGTGTCAATTGTGACAAATATAAGCCTTTTCAAGATACTTACTAATAAATAAATTAAATAAATAAATAAATAAATCACTTGATATATACTTAAATTAGAATTGGAAAATGTAAACAATGAATGAATCAGGGGGCTTGGGCATCTTTTAAGGGCCCCTCCTTAGGTGTACCGTGCACCTGTGGTAGGAGGCCCAGGCGCAGACCTAATACATAGGAGAGACTATGTCATTCGGTTGACCTGGGAAAGTGTCTGTATTCCTCGAGAAGAGTTGGTTGAAGTTTCTGAGGAGAGGAAAGTTTGCAGTCCTGCTGCTGCCGCCATGGCCCACTGTGGGTAAGGAGCTGGATGGAATATCAATGTTAGTATTTGTTGAGCCATTGGAAAGTGCTTCCGCCTCCTAAAATGCACCTATAGTTTAGATTTTCTTAGCTTGACACAGTCACAGCTAACAGTCATTGACCACCTCGGTCTGAAGACGAGGCACCCTGGGAGTCCAGAAACATAAGCTAGTAATGTGGTCAAAGAACAGATGATCTTACGTCAAATAAAGCAAAGTGATGGTTGAGAGAGTGACTGGAGGTCAATGAGCATGGGCTAGAGGAAAGGAAGTGACTGCCCCTCCGTCTTGCTCCCGCCAGACAAGCCGCGTGGACGAAGAGGAGGAGCTCAAAAACAGCACGCCCGCATCAGCAGCGTGGGAACACGTTGCCATCGCCAGATTCTGAAATATCTCCCAGCCGACCTCCTTGTTTACAGAAGCTCAGAGCTTGCTGCTTCTGTGTTGAACGGACGTTGGGCTGTGATTCGAAGGTCACCCCAACATGCCCTCGTTCTTTTTGATTTTGAAGTTCTGAAACTGGCCCTGTGTCTTGCCCTTCATGATGAGGAGAGCAAAGCAAAGTTGCCGGCTCTTATCTCAGACGGCAGCAGGCTCAGAAGCCCGAGCTGCCATGCCAACACAAACTGTCTGGGCGGAGGACGGAGTCACGGAACAAGTGGCAGGGGCTGTTGATAGGCAGCGGGACGGCCCATGAAGACTTCATTTCAAGCTTGGTTGATGGTTCCATTAAAAAGCCATTTCAATTAACGCATTTAAATGCGAGGCAGCCCAAAATGAAATGAAAAGAAATGGGTTCTTGCCGTGGCAAGCAAACTGGAGCTGTTCATAATTAGCCAATTAACGACCACCCAAGGTGCCGCAGCGAGATATCTCATGTTACACCAAGGATTTGATGGCAACATTAACTAGCGGGAGTCATTCATGCTTTCTGTCTCATTTCCAACGTTAAATATTCTTACAAAGAACCGTGGATTGTCAAATTGCAGGAGTTGTGCGACCAATTACTTACTTACTTTTCACCTCCACTAAGGTGGTTACACTTTTCACTGCGTTGTTTATCGCTGTGTCTGTCTTCAAAATAACATGAAAAGTTGATTTAAATATTCAGGAAATACGTGTGATGGGAGAAGATATATGAGTTCAGTTTTGAGAGTGATCCAGATCACCATCTGGATCCAGGTGTGGAAAAGGTTTGCCCTCTCTTTCTCGAGTTTCTCAAGTTTGTATAAAAAAAACCCCAATAACAACAACTGTTCAATAGTTAAGTTTATGCTTTCAAATTAAAACTGAACAGTAACAATTGCTGTTTTTGTTTTTTTTAATAATAACAAAAAACAACACAATAATATACAACACTTTTGTTCGACAGATAAACAAGCATGTAACTTTATTATTATAGTCAAGTCCCAACAACATTCATGACACCTCGCCACATTGATGTCAGCTTGGCCTTTCATTTCAAAACGTTTTGTCATAACAGCACCTTTTTTGAAGGTAGGGTGTGTTCTCACTTTCAACTTCCTTTCCCCCAAAATAGTGAGAGTCCATGGGTGGAGTTCATTTTCTGAGACACCCAGCCAACTTGCTGCTATTGTTTCCCGACAATGATTAAGAAGGTTTATGAAGTTTAACAGTTGAATGGTGGAGTGTTGACATTCAACAGGTATTTTGTTGTTTTTGCACAGGCCGATGGTTTACACACATGGATTTAATATGGCTGCTCCACCCTCCTACCTCATTCTCAGCTGTTAGCTGACTTTTGAACTTTGCTGCATAACTGCACAATCTCAGCTTTTACATGCCAAAAACAGTGTCAGGCACGAGTGAACCATTGATCAACGTTTGTGAATCAATAGTAAGGAGCTGACTTAATATTTAAACCTTCATATTTTTAAAAACAAAATGTTTGACTGTATTAATTCAGGACATTTGCGGCAGACAAACTCTGAAGGTCTATTAATAGCTCAGACTTGGTTAGGATTGGATTTCTGTGGGGTCTTACTATAGCAGTGGTTCTGACTTGGGGATACACCATCACCCCTTCATGACAAGCTGTTGTCACTTCAGTGGCTTAAGACAACAAATTCAAATCTCTGTAGATAAACTCTGACAGGAGGTCAAACACTAAACTAAACTGTTTTTGATATATCAAGTGGTGCATTTCATTTCTCTCTTCCTGGTCTGAAACGTGTGATAAAACTAACTCATGAAATATAAAACAGAATGGAAACAGCCTGCGTCAATACTGCTCGCAGCAAACCTTTGTCCTCTTTGGTCGATCTTTAGCGCCAATAGCAACATAGCCATTAAGCTACTAGCACAGCTAGTTGCAGCTCTGCAAACTACATGTGACTTAATGTCCAATGCCTTGGCACAGGTTATGTTTTTGATAGTGTTTGTTTGTTTCTTTGTATGTTAGCTACAAAGTTAGGGACAGATTTTGATGATATTTTTCGGACATGGATGATGCGTGTAGTGGGGCCTGATTCGGGTCATTGGTTTTTGGACTGGTTGTGAAACAAAAGTATGATTGAACACGCAAAAAAATTCAAGTTAAACACTTCATTTTATTTTTTGTGAATTTGACGATGAGTTGCTAACAGCTATCTCTAAGGCCGCCAGCTGTGCCAGTGACCACAGACCTTATCTACATAGCCAGCTGTCCTCAAAAACCCAAATTTTTGTTGACCATGGGCAGGTCGAACTTTGTTGGTGGCCTCGTACAACAACAATATTGTGACCCAGTGGTTCATTTCCGAAGCTGTCCACCTGTTGATGGACCTATATACCTCACTTCTCCAGGGTGTTGTGGCTTTAAATGTCCTTTAAAAAGACACCACAAGGAAGGAGTCGCTGAGACGCTACATGAAAAAGGAAGTCTCTGCAAAAGCAGAGAAGTGCCCCAAAACAAAGTGCTCTGGTTGTAACACTTGAGGTAGCAAGCCTGAATACCATAGTGAGGAGTTGAAGGAGGAAGGACAGATGAGGAAGAGGTGTGAATCACATTGTATCGTTTGTCATCTTCAACTTGGGGTTCAGACCCAGTGCAGACCCAGTTATTGCTCAGTGTTTCACATCCAATACTGTACTGATACTGCAGCCTTGAGGATGGGTTGATACTGATCCGATACCTTCTACTTGTCCCTCAAAAGGTTGTTTTATCGATGGGAACTGCTTAATACTGACACATAAAAAAAATCAAACGTTGTTGACAGCATAGATAAAAGTGTAAAAATGTTGAAAAGATGAAACTACTAGGCTCTGCAGCTTGTTTAAAGCACCATCATCAAATCAAAAAGATGTTACACTGACACGGATGCGTTTGATGGGTGCAGGAAAATGCTTGCTGTCAAGCCTCTTCTTTAGCAACAGGAAAAACAACGTTGATCACAGACGTCAATAAAGTTGTGGGATTGATTTGACTGCTCATTCGAGCGCTGTCTGGGTGGCAGGTCTGCATGTTATCTGAGCTAGCGTAGATTCCCCCTCCGTGATGCTAGCAAACACCAAAACAAAGCTCAATGTGAATGGTTCTTGCTCTTCTCCATGTTGCTCGGCGATTGACTGGCGATCTGTCTTGACTCCTTTCTTTCATTCAGTGTCAGCTGGAACAAAATCCATGGCGCAATTCTTTAAAAAGTTTGCCAAAGAATCCAATTTTTATCGTGCAAGACTTTCTCTTCCAAGTAACTAAAAAAGTCAGTTCCCACAACTGATCGAAGACCTTCTATTGCTGTCACAATAACAATAATAAAAGTATTTGCATGGGAAGCAGATTGCAGATAAAAACCTTGGAAAATAGTTAGTCCCATCCACCTTAAGACCCATTTCAAGTTCTCACAGATAACCGACTTTGTGTATAGAGTCTACATGCCAAGTCCACACCCACACCATCCTGGTTGGCGCCATGAAAGATGCCCCTTTCTAGAAGGGGTTTTTCTGTCTTGGTTTGTTTGGATATCTCTGGATTAACTGAGTGACTTCACCCTGAGCTGGTCACATGTTGTTCATGAGAGACACACTGATGTTAGTGACTGAGGTGGGAACAAACCTTTCTTTTCATGAAGCTGATTTCACACCTGATCTTTTGAAAGGTTGACAGCAGTGCTGTGGCGTTTAGTGTTCCTGTGGACCTCAGTCCTCCACTGGCCTTGAGCAATGCCTGACAGGGTAAAAGCGACTTTAGTGTCGCAATATGAGCCCAAATCAAACAAATCTGGAGTGTGTTTGTTTTAGAATAATGCATTCCCTGGTGATTGTGGGCTTTTCCTGCCGCTCATAACTGTTTTTACAAGATACAATCAGCTCTACTTGCAGAGATGTGAAAGACTCCTTGAGTTTGTTTTCTAGACCCCTTTTTGCTTTTTTGAAATGTTGTCGTTTGCTGTAAACGTTCTAGATCTGGTGAGCCAAAGCTTTCGGGGGGGAAAGGAAGCCATGCCTTATCTTCCACGTGACAAATGGTCCTATTCCACTGTGGTCATTTGTTCATGGGTGTGGGAGGAACACGATGATAAATGTGCAAATAAGTGGAGCTCACACACGGGGTGCATTAACAATCGGACTGGCAGAGCTTTTTACGCCCCAGCAGCTGCTGGAGGAGGGATTCCAGCTGCAGGTCGGGGTGTGCTTGATATCACAGGGAGTGCAACCATGCTAAATACCCTTGTGTGGGAAAATTATAGAGGACGATGGCAACGTGGGAACGAGAATCTAAAGTCTGTTTACAAAGACGTTTGTGGGAAACCGAGACGGCGAATTACCATTGATTGTCATGTTTAAAAAATGAAGGCTGTGATTCATTTAGCCAGAAGAAATTTGTCCTATTTTACCCCTTTGGAAGCTAAAAATATTTCTTTTTAGTACACACAAACCAAATTGTAATCCTACCCTTTTCTAATAACTGATTTTGTTCATTCATTTGTTGTGATTTTTTTTTTTTTGCAGAATGCCAGGCGAGAGGTTGTCA
The DNA here is from genome assembly GCF_027744825.2 of Synchiropus splendidus. Classification (NCBI taxonomy): domain Eukaryota; kingdom Metazoa; phylum Chordata; class Actinopteri; order Syngnathiformes; family Callionymidae; genus Synchiropus; species Synchiropus splendidus. The sequence goes on along the minus strand of NC_071346.1, from coordinate 14,226,113 downwards.
GTACGAGGTGCGTCAGAGGTTGGTCGATATCCTGGCGCAGCTCCTCCCACCAGGGTGGAGGTCTCCATCCACAAGGATGGAGAGAAGAAGCAGGAAGAGGGGGCATGTCGTCGCTGGTTCAGGAAGATGTGCCCGTGCTGCTGCAAGCGCCAGGCCACCATGTCCGTCGACGTCACAGACAAGGTGGAGTTGGTAAAACCTCCAGTGCCGGTGGTGGAGCCCAGCAAGCCAAAACTTGAAAATGGAGATTCAAAAGAAATGGAAGGTGATTATCATAAGGCCACATGGGAACAGTGAGTCCTCATTCACTTAACTCCTTCCACAGAGCTGAAGCTGTCTGTGTGTTCTGTGGACCTGTTGAGTGACAAGGCAGGCCAGAACAGACAGGAGCACCACACTGACTTGTACCATGGGAATGAGCTGATAATCCGCCGAGGGCAGACGTTCCAGATGGAGATGGAGCTCAACAGACCCTTCAATGCTGAGAACCATAAGATGCATATAGACCTGAAAACAGGTACGTGCTAACTAGTGCGGTGACGCCATTCACCACATACTGCAGACACCAAGTTCAACAAGTCTTTGCTGTAGACCTGTACTACAAACCCATGGTAACGTTTCCTAAAAGTCATAGTTTTTGCATCAATACATTCTGCGATTGTGACTTACTTCAAGTAAACCACCAGCAATGCGTCTAAGAGTGAATTCCAATAACGTCCTTAATCCTCTACCTCAAAAATGTGAGCAAGATTGAGGAAAGTATCTTTTCAATTTTGAGATTTGCACCTACTTTAGGATTGAGGAATACCCAGAATGCTTTACATATTTTCAGCCAAAAAATAGCATCCAAAGCGGCAAACAAAGCGAGCTACAACTGTATTTTCTTTGTTAATTTAGGTATACATGTTGCAAAACCATTGTATTTTATCATCATTTTGTGTATGAATCACCTCACTGTTGCATGACATTCACTTCTTATTTTACAATCTTTTGTCAAGCTTCAAAATTTTCAAGATTTTTACCTTCTTAAAAAGAAAAATCCTAACCATTAAGTGAGTCCAGAAACAGCAAGGGAGCTGTTGCTGACAACTACATGTTTCAAGTGAAGGAAGGCACACAAGTTTTGGATGCTATCCACAGCCTTAACAGTGTCCAGACCGCAGGACACCGGACACCTCCCTCTGGTATTTCCAGGCCTCGTACGGCAGCGATCCACCACTGCACACACACAGGAATAATCATCTCTTACATCACCACAGCAGGCCGAGGGAGTGAACTCACAGGATTGTCTGAGAAATTCAAAACATGAGTCAGAGATAGATGTCTCTGCTCGATGGTTAGGTTTTTTCTGAGAAGTATAACATTTAATCTGAAGGTTTGTCGTATTTTCTTTTCGACAAGAGCTGGAGTCGGGAAAGGAAGCAGCTCCTAGGACAACAATGACAGGACCCAAGACAGGATTTGGCAACACGCAGCCAAAATCTGCAGGGAGGCAAAATGTGTCACTTGACTGTGAGGTTGAAATAAAATCATGGAGGAGAAGTTTTCTAACCAGTACATCACGATAATAAACACACACTTCCTTTTACCAGGTTATTTTATTGGTCTAATGATTCTAGTAAAATGTAAAATGTACATAATGTTAACCTGTTCTTTCAATAGACTGGGAATCTTGACTTCGTAGTGTTTTATACAATTTAAGTATTGTTCCTCTTATACATTTTTTTCCACATTCAATCAAATGTAGTGATGGGCTGATGAGGCTTCATGAAACAGTTTCCTTATTTTCGGAGCCCACTAAACTAGTGGTGCCATCTAGTCTTCTCTGAAAAAAAAATGTATGGAAAACTTGGGTCAAAATTCAGAGAATGAAAATCTAAACAAATCTAATCTTTCACACTTTAACATATATGATTTGTGAATAATGGCAATAATATTCTACAGCTGTGTGTCAACTGTCTTTTTTTGTGTACAATTCATTTGTCCTTTTTTAAATCCTTCTAAAATGAATTTGTTTACAGTTTCTGCTCCAAGAAAGGAAGTATATATTTTCAGGTGGATCTCCTTATTGCTTCTTATTGGTCCATTCATCCTCAGTGTTCTCTTGTCATTTCACTCACACTGGTTGACTTTTTGCTCCAGATAGTTCCAGATGATGAAAAGTAGTCACCCATCTTGGCTGTCTGTGCAGTGAGTGTGTAGGAGGGAACACTTTCCTCGTGTGTTTGAACAGAGAAACCACACTCCCAGTGGAGAAAAATAGTCTTGGTATGCGATTGAGTAACCTACAGTGGGAATGATGAACATTCCATCATTAATCAGTTCCAGACTACAGCAGTTACCATTTAATATTGATCCTTCCACGGTCAACAATGATGGAGACACCTTCCTTGTTTTTCACTCAACTCAATGATGGGACAAGAACAATGTGTTGGTCATGTTCTGGGTTTCCATTTCTGCACCCCACTTCTGGGCGGAGAAGCTTTGTGAAAATGTGGTGTTCATCATTGGCTGTGTTGTGTGCACATGTGCGAGATAGTTGCATGATGAGACCAATGTCTCGCTTGCTCTATTGTTGCAGTAGTGGAGTGGAAACACAAAAATGCTGAAGGAAGTATTGTTCCAGAGAGTTAGGGGGGGCCCTCGACACTAACAACGCCCTCTGCACTTGCAGCTGCGTCATGCTGCATGTAAAATTCTTAAGAAAAAAGGGGACTTCCCAAGTTTAAAAAAATCTTGGTTGAAAGCCAAAGTTTTTTTTTTTTTTTTGTGTAAAAAAACAGCACTGGGTGGAGGTGTAGATGACATGCAGGGTGGAGACCCATTCAGAAGGAGGGACAGATGTTGTAGATGTTGAACATGTTGTAGAATCGGAACATGTCCAGGTCCCATTCCAAATCATGAAATTTGAGTGATAGTAGTTAACAGTTGAAATGTGCATGTGAAATGCTGATAAACGAAAACAAATCCATGAAAAAAAAATTTTTTTTTCCTTGCTTCAGATGATGATTCTCTTTCACCTGAATACCAAAGCAGTTCGGCTGAATCTCACAGTAAATCTGCGTTCTCTCGAAGCATCTCCACAAAGCTCCTGAAGGAGATCCCTGGAATGCACATGTGCACCAGCTGGAAATCATGGTGTCTCCCTCCTCCTTTACGTTTTAGTGCTATCATTTGTCAGTGTTGAAAATACATGTATTCTTGGTCCACCTTTATGGATAGAATTCAGACATTTCCCTCACCCAAACCAACAGAGCAACAAAGAGACAAGTCACCGTCTGTTTCTACTGTTAAAGGAGTGACAAGAGACCTACGTTGTGTGTTTGAAATTTTGTGCGATTAAGTTTGGTATGTCATCTGGCATCACCACGATACATGTCTGCACATTCCTGAGGATCATTAGAAGATTACTGTAACTCTTTTCAACTGTCCCACCGGATAAGATAACGTCAAGTCAAGTGCGCCTCGTAACTGTTTTGAAAGGGTCGTCGGCTCGCCCAATACACTCTGAATGTTTCTCTTCTTGTTGTCTTAGGACCCCTGCCACTGGTGTCCAAGGGCACCCATGTCATCATCCCTCTGGTGGACCAGTTGGAGGACGAACGTTGGGAAGCCAAAATCGTGGAGCAGGACGGCAACAAGATCAAGCTCTCGGTCAACTCACCGGTCAACGCTGTCGTGGGACTGTATGGGCTCACGGTCACTACCAGCACTCTGAAGGGTGACCACCCCAACACCTTTAACCCCAACAAGAACGTTGTCATGCTCTTCAACCCCTGGTGTGAAGGTAAGACATCCACACATGTCCAGTGGACATCTCAGGATCAACAAGCTGCGTTGGCGATTTTTGGTCTTTAGATAGATGCTTGCACTACCTCTAGGACACATATAATGGTTGTGAAATAAAAGGTAAAGTACTATACTAGAACGTTGGCAGCAAAAAGAAACAATGGAAAGTCTATTTAACCGTATTTTTTGTCTATTTTCCAACCTGAATTCACATTTTTCTTCGAGTATTATTACCATCTCAATTGTGGGAAGCTTCATAAAACAAAGCATTTGTTCTCCTGGATGAAAATAAAATTAGAAGTTAGGTAGAGAAATGCCCTTTGTTTAGATTTTACGAGCAAGAATTACTGTTCTTTACAGTCCAATCTCTAGGGACTTATGATGTTTATTAATTCGGCTTTTGGATGATTTTGTTGAGCATAAAAAAAACTTTTTTTAGCACTGCATTAACAGTTCATTGATGATTATTTTGTTTGCAGATGATATATCTATTTATTTGGGGCGGAACTACGCTCCAAAATTCAGTTCAGCAGGGTAAAAAGGACACTTAAAAAAAAAAAAAGAACATTAACACATTTATTTGCAAATAACTTTCAACGTCTACAAACGTTAAAATTTTGGTTTAAATCTAGAAACTGCATGATTATTAGACTGCATTTTAGCCAGTTGGACCTAGGGACGACGCCACAGACTGCGTTTTCCAGTTCAACTTTGGAAAACAAGATAGTGACGTCCATCTTGATACAAATGTGCTCTGTTTGCAACCAGAGAAATTGCGAATGCTGTGTATTACTGGTTCAAAACTTTGAAATCCTGTTTCATTGGGTGGTGTAAGCGGTATGGCTGGTTGTGATGTTTGAAATGTCTGCTACATCATCGCCACATCTTGGTGCATGCCTCACAAAATTAGCTGCCACATTACTCACTACACGCATTTAAGTCTCGACACCTACAACACAACTCTAAGGATTCAATTTTGATCCATGTAGCAACATATATTAAAGCACAGCTCCATGTATAAAGGGATTTTAAGATGTTATTTGACCAACATTTGGTCTTAAATGGGTGACAGTGCTCACAATTTATTTTCATATATTATTGAGACATTGCACTTCGCAAGCAGTTTCTAGGGAGATATTTTATATTTTTGTTTTTAGTAAGGGTTGAATAACCGTTTTATACAATGGAAAATAACTAGTGGCCATTTTTTAAGCAAGAATTCATACAAATAAAACACACTCTGTCTAAATATTGGTGTGTTTTTTGAGGAGCTGTGCATGGATCACCTCCTAAAGAGGAATGTTATTTCTGTTGAGTTATTTACTTGTTGCTAAAACCTTTCCCGAGACGATTCAAAAATTGTTGGTGCAGTGAAGGAGTTGTTTTCTGTGCAGGGACTTTGTTTTCATTTTCCATCACAATAGCTGTTAACTCGTCTCTGCTGTTTTCCTCCGATATTCTCCAGGGCTATTTGATCACATAAAAAAAAAGAAGAATCAAGTTTGTGAACAAATAAAGCAGCAGTCCAATGAAAAGTCGCTGCTCTGTTTTTCATCACGGGGTTGCAGCTTTTGGCAGTGTTCTGCTTTTTGGCCTGAAGCCAGACCCTCGGCCCCTCCTGATCTCTGCTTCATGCTCATAAACCGAAATCCTTCCAAATGCTCTATAAATCACCCCAGGCAGTGTAAAGTCCTCGCACCGCTTCCAGCTAGTGGTCCTCTCCCCTGGTTTTACTCTATTTCCTCACTCTCTGAGCCTCGCCCATCACCACTACCCCCCTCCAGACCCCTCCCTGTCTATTCCTTTCTCTTTAATATCTGTCCGAGCCATAACTTCCCCTCGCTCCCTCAAATGAGACTTTCCTTTATCTCTTCCTTCCCATTTCTATTCTCATCCCGCATCCCATCTTGCTATCGAACCGGTAGTTTAGACTCACAACAACCAGAGCAGACACTTGTAGGAGTTGACCTCCGACTCTTGTGGGGCACAACAGACTCGCGATCCATGAATGCACTGCTGAGTCCATGCAGTCATTGTGTTTCTTAGTCGTTTCCTGTCCTTGGGGCGTCCTTCCACATTTTGGGTGAAAAGAAATCACATTCCTGAGAGCGGACGTCACTGGCGAGGTGGATAGACCATGGATTCAGGGTCACACACAGGCGTCAAGGCTCACAACATCCTCACTGAGAAGGGGAAAGGGAAAAAAACCCCAGCAGAATATGCCTGACATTCATAGGTGTTTGGGCTCACAAGACTCTGGTCTATTCTAGCACTGTTGCCTGATACATACAGAAACAACACAAACGTTGAGGTCATTGTAGACAGTGTTTTATGCCTTTTCTTTTGTAGTATTAAAGAGTTAAATCAGCATCAGATCAGATTGCCTCGACACACATACAACAACCTGCACCACCCTGGCCCTTTTTGATGAGGTTTCGTGAAACAGTGTCTGCTGTAAAATGTCACTACTTGAACTACTAATTTAATGACACCTCACATCATTTCTAAACCAAGAGCGCCATCTAGTGGCCTCTGAAAAATAGGACACTGTTTCATCAACCCTGCAGTACTGTTTCACGATACCTCAACTGCCTGTCACTATTTAATACATAACACTGAACAGTAAAGTCAACAACAGTAGTGACAGTAAAAATGTGTTTGCTATGTTGCACTACTTGTTTTTTTTTTGTGGGACCAACAGTAGTGGAGGCTGAAAGAAGATGTATCATGTCTTCGCAGATGACTCCGTGTTCCTGGACGACGATGAAGAAAGAAAGGAATACGTGCTCAATGACACCGGCAGAATTTACTATGGAACTGAGAAGCAGATCGGCGCTAGGACATGGAACTTTGGACAGGTACTGTATCTATCCATCCTTTCGATTCACACCTCTCTCTAGGTCAAATAATTCATTGACTATTTATCGATTCATATTTTATCGGATTAAGGATTAGACATCCATCAGAAGATTACATTCATCACCTACAAGGTGTTTGTTTTAGTTTGAATGACAGGTGGATTATTTTTAGCTTTGTTAAATCGGTCTATTTTCTTGTCTTAAAATATGTGAAATACAAGAGTTGCATCTCTTGATCCCTGATATCTTGTGTTGAACTATGTTTTTTCTGTCAAATAATAATAAACTATTCTGTTTTCCCCATAAAACTTTGCTTCTTTCTAGTTCCACGAAGGAATTCTTGAAGCTTGTTTGTTCATCCTGGAGAAGAGTGACATGCCTCCTTCAGGTCGATGGGATCCGGTCAATGTAGTCAGGGTCATTTCTGCAATGGTGAGAAAAAGCCTCTTGTCTTTCCCGTACCACCACCCGGACTGCCTAAAACATGTACTCCTTTTTTTTCAGATCAACGCCCAGGATGACCTTGGAGTCCTGGTGGGGAACTGGTCTGGGAATTACGCGGACGGCGTCTCTCCATCTGCGTGGAGCAGCAGTGTGGAGATCCTGAAGAAATACCACTCGTCCAACGGAACGCCCGTGTGTTACGGACAGTGCTGGGTCTTCTCTGGGGTCACGACAACAGGTGGGAGCAGACTGTGAGCTTGAAAATCAGTCATGCGTGTGAGCAGCGATCACATGACCCTCTCCTGCTCACACACTTTCTGAATACTGCCGCGTCTCATTCCTACCATACCAGATGCTTGAGCCTTGTATAGAGACGCATGTGCTGCTTTCATTCACTGCTCCCTGAGGGAGTCACTTGTTGAACAAGCTCAAATACGAGAGCCAAGAGACAAGTCCCGTTATATGAAAAGAAACACCAACAGTGTGACGCTCACTATCACAACAGGCTTTAAAAAGATCCAATATATTGTCACCACTGACAATAAAAATGTATTTTATGAAGTGTGTTGTTGGTAAAACAACGTAGAGCAGGGGTGTCAAAGTCCATTTGTGGCCCTTAGGATGGAGCTTTGCTGCCTCCTTGTCCAAAGTGAGATTTTAGAAAACACGATTTCAGCAAATTCCAGTGGATGGCATTTGGGCTTTACGTTGGAAGCACCTTTACTACAGTACAAAACCACCAAGTCATTTTTACCACAATTGATTTTAGCTTTCAAACAGATGACATCTGTACAGAAGGATAAAAAAACAGAGGTCTAGTGAGCTCATTCAGTCTTGCACAGTGCAAGATGGGATGCCTCAAGACCACGGCAGGTATTTATTATATGACCTTTTAGGAGCCTGTTCTATAGATCTTCAAGAGGCTCACATTGACATTAAGTGGAATTACCAACACAGATGGAGATGGTTTGGACATGTACAGAGGAGAGAGAGCCAGTACATTGGTAGGAAGATGTTGAGGTTGGAACTGCCAGGCAGAAGGTGGAGAGGAAGGCCAAAGAGGAGGTTGATGGAGGTGGTGAAGGAGGACATGAGGTTTGTAGGTTTGAGAGAAGAGGAAGCAGAGGACAGGGTGAGATGGAGGAGGATGATCCGCTGTGGCCACCCCTGAAGGGAGAAGCTGAAAGGAAAAGAAGAAGACCAACACAGATACTTTTCATGCAAAAAACAAGACCCCCACGCTGCCAGCGCTTGACCCAGCCCAAACAAGATTTTGCCGGCCGATTATTTACTTTTTAACCTCAATTCAAAGTAGAATTGTCTTTAAAAAGTTGCATTTCTCCTCCCTCTCTTCTAATTCTGTATGGTGTTCTGCTTTTTTGTCTTGAGTGTTTTGACCACCCCTGCTGTAGATGGGCATGGAAATATTATTATTATTCACAAGATTAGTTGATAAAATCCTTGTAGATTTATACTTTTTTTGTTGTCCAAGAGGTAGAAGCGTGTGACCTTGTGGTTAGATTCCAGGACAACCACACTGCTGCACACAGAGCCCTCCATAATTCCATCCGTGTTGAGCCCATTTTACCTTTATCTAATAATCCCTCTCTTCTGCAAAGCATGTATTTACTGGTCGACTTTCACTTCCCAGTTCTCCGTTGCCTCGGAATCCCAGCTCGCAGCGTGACCAACTTCCAGTCCGCTCATGACACCGACGTCTCCCTCACCACTGACGTCTACCTGGACGAGAGCATGGATCCCATCGACTACCTCAACAGTGACTCAGTCTGGTAAGGCTGCGGGAGAAGGTTATTCCTGCTGAATAAGTACACCACAGTGTTCTCACGTGGACCATCAAGAGACGTCAGGCTGCTTCACTTACTGTTAAATCACATTATTCTGCTGATGCCTATCTGCAACTTGGAACAACATGACAGCATTTCCATTCACAAGGTCACTTTGGAAACAGAGACAGTGTTTAGAGTGTTTTGAGTCTTTTGAAATTTGCAGCAAATCTGAATTTTTCACAAACTTGAGCGAGAAAAAGGCTCAGAATATCCAAAGAGTTTTCACCTACTCATCATTTTAAAGGATACATTCGCCACCAATATTACAGTAGTTACCGCTGCCAAGCAGAGTTTCTCTTTTTGCCAGAATTGATGTGTTTGTTTCTCAACAGCATGACAGCAAAAAGCTGTGAATAGATTTTCATGAAATTTTCACGCACCCCCATGACTTTCACAGCGATTTAAACGCTGCATTTTGAGGTGCAAATTCGGTGGAACATTGCAACATTTGTTGCATATTTTTTGACTTAAGGCTGGAGGGGAAAGATTTAATGAGGCATGGACCACATTTTAATAATTTCTTTGAAAAGAATAAGGCACAGTCTGAGCAGCAAATGAGTCTCTCTAATGTTAAAATGTAATTTGCCTGACAATATAGATTAAAGCTTGCCTTCACTCTCTTTCTCGGGGAGGGTGAGAAAGCAGTGCTCTCATACACAATGAAGTTTGACCAATGAAGAGATTTGACTGGCCAAAGAACATTATGTTGGTGAAGCAACTGCAAGGACAAGTACTGCAATGTGGGAAACAGTGGAGAAAAAATAGGGTGTCCTCAAGTGTCCACCTGGAAGACCCTCATTCAAGTGTATCTGCTGCTGTTAAAAAATTAGAAAACAAGGCTTTAGAAAACACAGCTTTCAGAAACGGTGCTGACATAATGCGTTGCTACTATTTATTTGACAACCTGTTGCAGAGCTGGAGGTATAATCATAAGTGCTTTCGAGCCTGGGGGTCATAAATCTTCTATTACTTTGGTTGCGTGAAGCATTTCTGCAAAGTGCTGAGCAGCTTAGCGGTGTCTCTGTAAACTCTCACGCAGGAACTTCCACGTTTGGAACGACTGCTGGATGGCCAGACCCGACCTGCCCCCTGGTCACGGCGGCTGGCAGGCTGTGGATTCTACCCCCCAGGAGACCAGCCAGGGCACGTTCCGCTGTGGTCCAGCCTCAGTGAATGCCATCCGCCTGGGCCAGGTCTACCTCAAACATGACACTCCCTTTGTGTTCGCTGAGGTGAGGCTTTTGTTCCCCATGTATACATCATTTATTCATCTAACTTGGGTCTTGCTTTAGGTCAACAGTGATAAGATCTACTGGCAGAGAAACGTTGATGGGACCTTCAGCCAGATCTACAGTGAGAAGAAGGCGGTGGGTCACTGTATCAGCACAAAAGCAGTGGGATCGGATGAGCGAGCCGACATCACACATCTGTACAAACATCAAGAAGGTAGGACCCTGATATCCATGGCATGTGGGAAGTCCACTTCACAGTTGAACTGGGTTGGTGTTTAGGAGTTATGAAGTAACTGAACATCTGTCAACAAGACCTTCCCCTGTCAGAGATAAATGTATCTAAAGACGTGGCAACAAAACTATTCCACTCCATCTGACCCTTTCACTGCCTTGTTCCGGTATTTGCCTTCTCCCAAACCAGATCGTTCCCATTTATCATACCCCTCTTCCCTTCAGGTTCTGAGGAGGAACGCATCGCAGTGGAGACCGCCAGTCGCTATGGCAGCAAGCCAGACGTCTACTCCGCTCCCATGGCTGAGGACGTGAGCGTGGAGGTGAAGATGGAAGGGGAGGGGCCCAGGATGGGAGCTGATGCCAAGTTGAACATCCTGGTGAAAAATCTGAGCTCACAACCACGTCGGACCATGCTGCACAGCCAGGCGGCGGTCATGTACTACACTGGCGTGCTGAAGGGCACCATCAAGAAGGAGCAGCTGCCCGTGGAGCTGTTGCCCAATGAAGGTAGATTCTGGTGCCGGAGTTAGTGCTCGTACAGCTATTTGTTACCTTTTGAAGGAACAATGGGCACACACAATGGGCTGAGGAGTAAATTCCTCTGTGACTTCAAATGTGTTTTACACCCAATTTACCTTCATGTTTGTTGAAATCCTTGCACCCGCACATCAGCGATACCAGCACAGTACTTGCAGACAGATCTGTATATACTCTATGTCACATTCTCACTCCAAAGGCGCCACACATTGTTGACTTTTGTGCCTAACTGGACACCATCGTCAGTGTTACTTCTTGTTTTAAGCCTTGCCACTTTCTGACCCAATAATTCATGTCCACACAGAGAAGACCATTGAGTGGGTGCTGCCGTACCAGCAGTACCAGAACCAGCTGGTGGACCAGGCAGCTTTGATGCTGACGCTCTCCGGGAGGGTTAATGAGACCCAGCAGGTGCTGGCCAACCAGACAACCTTCAGGCTACGCACTCCAGATTTAAACGTCACGGTGAGTTTGGTCGCCTTGCTGATGCATTCGTCTGAAATAATGTTACTTTCTGCAGCCCTCTGGTGGACACTATCATCACCACACATATAAACATATAAAAATTCCAGCTGCCTTAGTGACAAGCATTTCTTTCAACAGCCACTAGGGGACGCTGTGGTTGGAAAGGAAATGGCAGCGAAGATCACCTTCACCAACCCGCTTCCAAGGACCTTGAAAGAAGTGGTGTTCAGGGTGGAGGGTCTCGGGCTGCAGAAAGGCCACGAGGTGGTTGTTGGGTAAGAACAAGGCACGACTTTCTCTCTTTATTTTCCTCCCACATTTCAACTGAAATATCCCCCTCACAGAGATGTCGGCGGTCTCGCCACCGTGACGCTGACGGAGCACTTCATCCCCAGCCAGCCGGGACCCCGCAAGCTGGTGGCCTCTCTGGACTGTCGACAGCTGACTCAAGTGCACGGTGTAGCTGATATTATCGTTTTGGAAAAGTAGGATGCTGGAGGAGTTCTTGAAGCGAAACAACAGTATTCTAGTGGACAACATCCATCAAATGTATGACAGACTTAGTGACAGGTTAGCAGTATTTTCTGGTCTTTTTTATGTGGTGCAGATTTGCAAATGAAGTTTCAGAGTATTTGAAGACACAGACAGGGCCAAGTCATCATGGTCATATTCATACACATAACTATTATTGGCCAGTAGTATTATAATGTAATGTCACAGTTGCATTCAGGCACTAGTAATACCAGTGTTTATTAAAAGATCTCATGAAATAAACAGTATCTATCAATATCTAGGTGTTATTCTGTGGGAAAAACAGAATTTAGAAATTTTTTTTTTTAAACTTCAAAGTAAAAAAAATACTATGCATATAATAACAGTTAAACACCTCAAAGAATACATTTGAGTTAATATATCAGAATAATTTGTACATCATCGTGTAGAAACAATTGAGTAAAACTGAACAATTTAAATGTAACATTTCATAACAAACCAAGTATTTATTTCAACGTTAAAGTATATTAAAATATAATGAAGTATTAGTGAGCAATAAGACAAGATAAATGTTAAAATATCAATTCAAATAAAAACGCAGTATTTCACCAAACTTTTTTTTTTTTTTTTCAAATATTGTTAGTAAAATAGAGAGTAATACGGCACTGAACAGTGGTAGTGAATTCATGAAAATAATTTTTATGTATGAAAATTTGAATACCATGAAAAAAATACTAAAAAACAAAACATATATTAGTTATGTTCAGTTTAAAGATCTATCACTCACGTCAATATCTATTTTGATATGCTGTAGTGAAGATACCAAGGTTGACAAGAAATAATAGTACTGTGAACATTCAAAGGGAAAAGTCCAACATATAGCTAAAGATGTTTGTTCATTTCAAAGGTTTATAAGAACTGCTCATGGTCCAAGTGAAGCGTCAATGTCCTGTCCGGTCTCTTAAACCTGCAAGTGTGTATCTGTTGCGTGTGTGTTGTGTGTGCAACACTGAAGTATAGTACTGTCCATTTTTGGTGACCACTCAGCCATCGTTGTATGGTTAACCCTCAGTGTTCAATGTGAAGGATTCTAATAAGATTATTATTTATCTGACAGTAATGTTTTATATCCTCTTGAAAATAAAACTGAGCACTTCAAGTCGCTGACTTGGTTTTCTTCATTCATGCCTCAGTCAGGCTGGCGAGAGACGTGAGGTGGTTACAGTTTATACATTTCATTTCCGCTCTCGTGCTCCTTTCATGAGGGATCACTGGTAATAATCACACACCAGCTCCACCCTAGCTGATGCTGGTGGTTTCATAACATGCAGACCCCTCATGAATCATTAAACATGGAGAGGTGCAGCCACAGGTTTGGGAACAAACTCAACATTCTTTTTTTTTTTATATCCTCAATCGATGAATTGTTCTCCTGCACTGGAGTCAAGTAGTTCAGGGCATGAGCCAAGAACTTCTATGCATGAATCAAATGCTTCAACGTGAGATGCGTTTGTCCAAATACTTCCATGTATGAGTCAAGAAAAACAATATATGAGTCTACAAGTCTACAAATACATGTCATGACATTAGATAGTAATGAAGTGACTGTTTGATGAAAGATACTGATGGTTGCCAACGGACTGAGTGTAATATTACGTGTTTCTAAATAATTTACATTAAAAATAAATAAATAAAAAGAGGATTTTTTTTAATCAAATTGGTACCAAAGCATGTGTGGGAAAAGTGGGAGTACAAAATGGGTCACGTTTCTATTTTTCTATTTTTTTGTAGTGTATTATAAACCACCTCAAATAGGGCTGAAAAAAAAAAGAAAAACAACAACTTTGTTCTTCTTCTCACCAGTGGTGGCCGACGTATTTTAAATTTACATTCAGTTTCATATTTTTAAAAAACGTTGCAACCTAACGGACTCAAGCGCAATGAAGTTGGCTCTCCCTCCACGCCAGCAGGTGGCACTGTTATGTGAAGCTGAGAGGATGGACGAGCAACTTGTTCATTTTCATATTTCATTAGACATGAGCAGAGGAGGAAACAACTGGATGTGTACAGTGACCTGCACCACAGTTTTATACATTTTAGCAGAATGTTGATTTCAAAACTAACGTTTTGTTTAATCGTTTTACACTTATTTGTACTTATACATGAACCACGCTCATAAATCATAAAGCCATGTAACTTCTACTCAATTTTATTGATTTTAAAAGTATAAAACACAGACATATTGCTGATACCTGACATCCAAGGACTCGAGTACTGAGGCACAAAAAAATAAAATTATATATATATATATATATGTATATATATATATATATATATATATATATATGACTAACTCAACGTACAGTCCTTCTTGATTTTCTATTTTTTATAAACATGAGGGTAATATTTAAGCACAAATGATTCTGCATAAGGGTTTGATAAATAAACACGGGTCATGCCACACACATATATATATATATGCCACATACGAAAATAAAACTCTGATGAGGATACAGTACATTGTCTTGTGCAGATTGAAAAGCAATTAAACTGAAGGGCGAATGCAGACGTGCAGCACATTCAGGTAGCAGATTCACAAATGCGCTCCACTGCTCTGTTGAACTGCTGCGGCTGGTCGGCGTACACATGGTGGGAGGCGTCGTCGATCAGCTGAGGAGGCAATATTACTGAGTCAGGTCCACTGACTTCAAGTTTTCTTCTACCTCTACCACTTTATACAGCAATGTTCATTCACTGTTCATTGTCAAACTTTTTTTTTCTGTGACTATACTTCTGGTTGTGTTTTTCTAAAGTTCTTTAGTCAACTTAATATACTTATTATTGTTATTTCATTTTGTACTAATGTTTAGTTGACATGGCTGTATTTTTATGGCATAATAGTATTATTGGTTTGTTCATTTGTTTAACTGCTTTACTGTTTGTAAAGTTAATTTTTATGTTTGCCTTTTGTATTTTGCTCAAGTCAAATTTTGGACAAAGAAAAAGTGAACTATATGCATGTGTGTTGTTTTTGAACTAGAATACTGCTTTCAGTTCAGGCCTGGCCACAAGAATCCGTAAGAAAACTACAGTTTAAGTGTTTTTAAAATAAAAAAATGAGCTCCGTTTCTTGGCTCTAACACTTTCCCAGTGGTGATGAGACATTCTTAGAGGCAAGGCTATCACAGCGTTTAAGGATTTAATGCTCCATGACTATTTCTCCTCTTCATTGTAATAATGAGCTTGTTCACCAGGGGAAATGATCTAAAAAGTTGAATTCGTATGAAAAGGAATTGTGCTCCAGAATCTGTGTCTTGACTCACCAACACTTGGGTCGGGGCTTTGTCCCTGATCTGGACCACTGCGTCCCCAGAAGAGCTGTCCACCCAGGACCGCGCTCCATACACCAGGGTGAGCGGCATGGAGTCTGGGAGCAGATGAATCCGGTGCAGCATGGGCTTCTTGGCCCAACCCAGGGACTCGGCCATGGCTCGGAATCCCACCTCACCGCTGGGGAGGACACGCAGACAGCTCAGTGTGGAACTACCAGGAGAGGAGACGTGCTCTGCTCACTGATGTCTACCTGGGGGTTTGGGCGTTACAGTGATAGATGTACTGGGTCATGGTGTCGTCGTCAAACATATCCTCAAACTTCCTCTTGAAATCGGGCCTGAATCTGTTCACCAAACCTGGACCTGAAACCAAGAGTCAAGAGTGTTCACTTCACTGTGCTCGGTGAAATAATAAACACTTTCTTGTTTCACTCCACGACACAACATCGAAAGAAGCGAAATTTTGTCATTTTGGCGATCACGATAATTATCACAATAAATACATTTTCATTCATGTGTTGGACACTACAGTCTCTCTTGAAACTGTTATGATGAAACCTATTAGCGGGGTTTGTCTCCAACATCATCATTTGTTTATGTTTAAAAATAACAGTTTCATGTCTCTTGTAGAAGCCGCTTGTGTCTGACAAACTGCTCTGCCAGTTTTATTTAGGGGTTAAATTGAGCTGTCTCTCTGCTGTAGCTCATGTCTCTTAACAGTTGACTTTAACTATGGACACATCTGGACACATTTGCTAGATGCTATTGAAGAAATATTAGAAATAATGTGAATACATGATCATTTATTCTGTTCTCCAAATCATTAAACAAACTGACTCAGTCTCGTGTGATGAAAGACCTTCACACTTCTCCTTTTTTCATTGGCATGTTTGAAGATTTCACTAAGACCAAGTCAGAATTTGTTGATGGTCCCTAACTGACTGCCTGAGAGAGTGTGTCCGTGATCAGTGAGCCCTAATCGGGGACGCGGAAGAGAACGCCGTTGCCAACACCAGAGCAGATGTCCGTCTAATATCCAACTAGTTTCACCACGGTGATTCACCGGAGACCCTGTGTGTGTTGATATGAACCAAGGCAGACAAACACCGATCCAGAGACTCTGAGTCGACCAATGTCATTTTCAAAAGTTTCGCGCATTAAAATAGGTTTAAAACTGCGATCATGAGCCGAAGTCCTCCAAATGACTGGCCATGACTGTCACAGACCTGTGTTGCCATTTGACAGCCGCAGAGCTGGAGAGCCTGGCACGCCGTCATGGTCTCATCATATTCACGTATGCAGGTCCAATGCAGCAAGTGCCGTGTGCTTATTGAATTTATTGTGAGATGCACTAAGTTATTGCCCTACCTACTTCTCAGTAATATGTCATAGTTTCCATCAACTGTAGTCTTGTTGTTAGCAATGAAAACAAACAAGAAAATGTGTTTTAAGACAGCAAGAAGGTGGGTTTCGGAACGCCAAACATAAAAAGATAACTCTCGAAAAACACTTCAGACAGTTAGATTTGTGCTGCCCCTACTAGAAAGACCCCTTCTGCTATCGTGGGAGGTGAAAATTTCATGTTCTGAGGCTTCCCTGAGAAGTTGCGGCAGAATGCAGCAAACGCGTTTTCAGCACGAGAGAAGGTGGGTTTTGGAACGCCAAACATAAAAATGTTGATAACTCTAGAGCGGCTCACTTTCGTTTGGTGATAAAATTTGTTCAACTCCACATTGTTGTGTTATGGAGGTCTCAGTTCAGATCTGTACACTCAACAGAAAGCTGTTATTCACGTGCAGAGACTCCTTGCCTTTGGTACTGACAGAGAAAACATCAGGTTGGTGAAGGGGACGATATTTGGCTTGCAAATGTGTTTGGGATTGGCACCACAGTGTCACCTGAAATAAATTAAATAAAACACTGAAAGTGGTTTGTGAAGTTGCTGCTTCTAGAAGGCTTCATAGTCGATTCTTATTGAGCTCAATATATTCCAGCCTCTTGAAGCTGACATGGTCACTCCCTGATGTGCAGGTCGAACACTCACCCCAGGGTCCTGCCGCTCTGATGACAGCCAACGGATTAAACAAGGAGACCACAGCTGCGATTGCTTTGACCCAGCGTGGAGGAGACTGCCTCTTTGCCATCCCCGACTGGTCACCCGACTGGTTCTGGTTCTTCTGTCGCTCCGGAAAACCCCATGGATCCACCAAGATAAGAGAGGACACTCTGGAAGAGAGCGTAAACTGGTGGTGAATTTTTAATCATATTTCAAATCTGTTCCATCTGTGGCTGTATTGTTTACAGTAGAATCTAAATACACTCCAGACTGACAGTACCTGGATGGGTACTGGATGGCGTACGACGTAGCTAGGTATCCTCCAAGACTGTGGCCCAGCAGAATCATCTTCTCCAGACCAACTGACTGTCTCCACTGCTCTATTGAGTTGACAAACTGCTCCTCTGCCTTTTCCGCATCTGAGGGGAACGAAGGTCTGGAGCTTCTTCCAAAGCCAAGAAGGTCAAAGGCGTAGACCGGCCGTGATCTGCTGAGCGAGTCCAGGTTCCTGATCCACAAGCCGACGCCTCCTCCAAAGCCGTGGACCATCACCAGGGGCGTCTTGGCAGCTAGAGGGAATCAGTGCGACTTAGAAGAGGAACAACCTGCAACTTCGTCTCTCAGGAACACAGCTCTCACCCAAAAGACAAACATGGATAACAGTGGCGTACGTTACCTTGCTCTACTGGTTTTCTGACGGCTTTGTTGGTGAGCGTCAGAGTCCATATTCTGTCCTGGCTAGGGAGAGTCACAAATCTGGCCCAGAGGTCGTTCTGAATACCTGTGTGGCCCGAACAGGGCGCATGAACAAGAGTAAGGAAGACAAAACAAGGATCAGTAATTGCCACCAGGATGATTTGGCAAACTCCACCTACTATAAAGCTGAGCTCATATCGCTCTTTATTGAGAGCTGACTCCCTGATATTAAACATCTGATTGGTCAACTCCACTATCATCTAAAGCATATTATCATGAACAGATCAGGACTTTGAACCAATAAGTGAGACAAATGACATGTTATAAAATGTGAATGTTCACGTTTACATCATGTGTGGTTACTATAATTTACTTATCTCTACTGTTCTTTCCTCTTGACGCTTAAATTACATAATACACAACTGTATGCCATGTATGAATGTGGCCTCACAATTAAGAATCTTTGCTTCAGTGGTCTTCAAAAGGGACATAGATGTTGGACGCCAGGATGGCCACCAGCTCCAAACCGAATTCGAACTGTAAGGATGAAAACAAATCGATATTATGAGGTTGTTAAAGAGTGGTGTGTATCTTAACGGTGTTGTATAAATAACGCGATACTATGAGAGTAGGAATATACCAATTATGCTGAGTCATGCTGACGAATGGTCCCATTACAATAACGCAACTAAAGATCTCTCCTAAACATCGAAACGTTAAAACGTGTGAAACAGATGCTGTTAGTAAAACAATGTAACACCACGGCACTGTTGTGTTATTGGACGACGACGGAGCAGCCACAACAAATTTGATCAGGCCAACTTAATCCATAGTTGGGTGTCTCATTATGTTATTCAAGAAATGGACACATTGACTTAAAGGTAAACAAAACAACGGAACCGATCTCCTTATTTGCTCGTGCACGAGCAACATTTGAGGTTTACATGAACAATACATTAGTCAAAACGCTTGTTGGGGGCGATAAGTTACTCACGGAGTCTCACAGTCGCTCTGCAACGATGTCGTGGTCGCCGCAGGATCCATTCGTTCACATACTACAATAAAATCGACCTTATGCGTCTGTTTATCGTTCACGACAGGACAAAACACGCACTGGACTCCTGTGTTTTGTAACTTGTTTGCAGACCAGCTGACTATAAACAAAGACTGTATGAAATAAAGACGTATCACGCTGTAGCATTTTGTCTTCTGTCTAACCGATTTAGAAATGATGAATTTCCAGTATTTAAAATATTAAGGAAATCACATGATTTTAATATTTTCATTTCAATCAGAAGTACGTACCGAATTGCTCTAGATTCTGTTTAGAATAAATGACTGGCCTCTCACTAGTTTTCTGGTAAGACCTCTCTATACATACAATCTTTGTAAGAAGGAAGGCGTTAACAAATCGGCCTCATGTCGACCGTAATTCTTTTTTCATATAGATTTTAATGGGATGAACAGAATAAATTATATTGTTTCTGTAATCAAGAAACAACTGCATCTGAGCGCACATTTGGTCATAAATATTTTTTGTGGATAAGATTTTGTTCCTGCTTATTGACTCGGAAGTGGTTTCCGTGACACGCACCTCGACTTCCGGTTTGTGTGACACGTCATTCCATCGGCGCTGAACCAGGAAACGTTGCTAACCAAGTCGGATCCGAATCAAGCCGCAGATATGTCAAACTCGGTGATATCCGTGATTTCTAGGTTTCTAGAAGAGTACACCTCCACGACGCCGAACAAGCTCAAAGTGGTGGACGCGTATTTGTTGTATATTTTACTGACAGGAGCGCTGCAGTTCCTCTACTGCCTCCTCGTCGGCACCTTTCCTTTCAACAGCTTTTTGTCCGGCTTCATCTCATGTGTTGGCTCTTTCATTCTGGCAGGTAGAACATATTTTGTTTTATGAAATGCACTAGTATATGCATTCATAATGAGCCACGGCTGTATAGTATTTTGAAAGTACTGTTTGCTGTGTTGCAAGCTAACTTCCGATTGAATTAAACGCGCTAGCTTTGCTGTGGCTAAACATGATGTGGAGAATAATGTTTCATGCTGTATTTGCTTTTTTAACATTGAGAACTGGTTGAATTTTTTTCATTTATCATATGTCGTACATGCTTACTTATGCAATAACAATGCATTAAAACGACGAATTCACTTGTTATGATATACAATTTACCTTCATTCATGAGACAATAAAAATGGACATAATATGTGATGATAATTCAGATTTCCCACAGTTGAGTGGATATCAAAATAGACAAAATATATCTTGATGGCTCACTTAAAGAATATAGTATAATTTATTGTTGTTGCAGCCATGTTTTTTTGGTTGTAGTCCATTAAACCTTTGATCTGTTCTATTTCACAGTGTGTCTCCGAATCCAGATCAACCCTCAAAACAAAGGCGACTTCCTGTCAATCTCGCCGGAAAGAGCCTTTGCCGACTTCCTGTTCGCTCACACTGTCCTGCATCTGGTGGTCATGAATTTCATTGGTTGAACCATCTTGGTCACTCAGTACGTGCACACTGAAAAGGTATACATCGATTTTTGAGGCTTTATTTTAATCATCAATCGGTCATCTTTCATCCTGTAATGATATTTTCATCTAAAGATATTTAATGTAGATTTTTTAAGTTAAAATGCAGTGGCTGGAACTTCATGAAGTAGTCACTTCCCTCTCAGGTGCCACTAGTTGGTACACACTGTTCTTCATTCCTTGTCTTGAAACATTGACTGAGCTCTGAAAATGAGGTCACCGCTTTCTGACGCTTCAGTGATACAGTAGCAAACACAGTTATTTTTCCTCAAAATTCACTCAATATGAAGTTGTAATTTGAACTGTTCATTTAACATATCTAAATTCATTTTCTTTTACATTGGCAGGAAATGCCTATCTATCGAAACTGGACCCTTTAACTCTCCTTTTGTGCGAATCAAATACTGGTTTCTGTTTCTGCTGTGTTATATTTGATACAATGTGTGTGCTGGTGAATATTCTAATGAAAAATGCTGTACTAATGGGGCAAACCTAAAATGAAAAAAAGCTAAATTTGTAAATAAGAAATTTACGTTGTCAGTTCTCAGTTAGTGTTGAATTGTTTTTAAAAATCAAATCTTGATGAAATGATTGTGACAGAAACTTTACTTTTTAACTAATGAAAAACGGCATTTCCAGATGGAAATTATTCTTTTATTTAAAGAACATTGTTATCATTTTTTTTAATTCAGTGAAATAGAGTTGAAACTAAACTAAGTCAAGTAATAAAAAAGACTCTAAAGAGCTAGCTGTTCAACATACACTTGGATGTTTTATTTTCTTTTCTAAGAAGAAAGAAATGCATTCTAAATATATTAAGTATGAGAAGTATTTCTCGCAGTGGCAACAGAACGTGTGCAGCATTTACTTGTGTTTTGTATCTGCGACTGCAACTCGGTTTCACTTCTACTGAATGTCTTGCTGAGCCCAATTTTTAGGCTGTGTGTTTCCTTCCAGACCTTTTCTCTAGTCATTTAGTTCATTCTAACTGCAAGTGGCACGTGCACGTAATCCGCAAGAAGTTATCTTAATTAAATCTCACTCATTTTGTTCCCTCTGTTGCTAATCTAAATAATGCTTTTGTTCTCCCCTCAGGTGAAGAGAATTCTCTTCTGTCTCCTGCCAGCGACCGGGCAAATGAAAAAGCCTGCAACTGATTCCATCTCGTGTTTTGCAGTTTTCCCTTCTTTGATTTCTCTTGTTCCTTTTATAAAAATGTCACATTTTGCATTGAAGCAACAAAATAAAACCTGATGACGATATTGGGTGACCTTTGTGGAATGTTCTTGAGCAGGTCAGGTTTTGATGTATTGTTCGACATATGTAATGAACTTATTTTCCTTGAGGAAATTGACCATATATATATAATATATAGCAGCAGGTTGTAAATCTGCATTTTGACACCATGAAAGTTGATTCATTTCAGTGGTTCCATTGTATGTCGTGTTATAAAGCCAAGCATGGCTTGTTTTTACCCAGTACCGGTCTTTTGACTGCCAGCGCACCAGACGGACAGCAGATGGCAGTAGCGTGATAGAGTTCCTAAAGCAAACTAGAGCTGTGAAGAGGCTGCTCTGCTGGGAATGAATTGTGGGGGAAGAAAAAACACATGGGTAAATCCAGTTGTCGCCACAGTCACATGAAATATGAATATATTTCAGTGATTCGATTATATACTCTGTGGAAATATTTTGATCATGATTAGGACTTTTGTTAGGCTATTCATTTGTAAGATAAACTTGCTGCCATCCAAACTTGCTGTTACATTACCACCTTCAGTTACAATTCACAGAAAGCACGAATGAATTGTTTCATTTATGTTGAAAGCATCGGGAAAGTTCTTAAAAGTTAAAGCCATTTCCTTATGGAACCCAATCTAACTGGAAGTGAACCTCCGGTTAAGGTTGACAGTGATTCACCTCTTCTTTTCACTGAACACAAGGCCAAAGAAGTTATTTTCTCTTCCTCTATCAGTAAAAAAAAAAAAAAAACAGAACAAGAAGTGATTCTTGCATTATTCTTGTGACCAATGGAGTGAATTCATGAATTAGCTTGGCTTGTAAATGTCTAAGGAATGGAACTACATGTTGCAGTGCAGCGCGTGAGAAGTGCCCTCATGCTCCCGACTGTGGCCTGGTCTCGCAAGCTGGCTGTGATCATCCAGGCGGTGCTCCAACGCAACCAATGTAATTACACAGTAATAACATGTAATAACACGTAAGGATTGTGAAATAACTGAGATAAGCACATCATGACATGACACTGATGAAAAAATAGTTTTGTCGTCCTGCTCTTTGTCCCAGCTCTGAGCTTTCACAAAAACTGGCAAAAACTTCTGGTATTTATTTACCAATGCCAATAGATACTGTTGTCTGTTTGAGGGTTGTTTGAGGAGGGTCACGGTTGCCTGGTAATTTTGTTATAATACAGAGCAGCTTCACAGTGTAAAGGATATTTTCTGTCAAACCTAGTTACTATTCAGTATATATAGAGGATATACAGTGATTTGCTTAGTTTCAGGACAACAAAAAAAGAGAAAAAGTTTAGGCTCTACAGCAAGAGGTTCATGAACGCAGTTGTAAAAGCTCAAACACTGGAAGATCACAAGCGCTTGCAACTGTGCGGCTCTGTGTTGGCAGCAGTTCTCAGCTGCTGATAACTTTTGTTTTCTCAAGCATTTCCAGGAAATGAACTACAGTCCAACCCCCCCTCCCTGCCCACTCTTCTCTTGTGTGACAAAAAAAAGTGTTGTGTAATCCCTTCCGTAAAGTGTCGCCATGAAGACGGGGTCAGAGAGACAGAGTTTATGCTGTAGATTTCGGCTGATAAACATTTATTTGAGAACATTTCCCTACTGTTCTCTGATTGTTGCTTTCAAGCAATGGCTGACATCAGGTGACTAATGTCCACACGTCTCATAAACGTGTCTGTGTGTTCCGGACTGTGAGCGGAAACTCTTTTCTGCACATCAGTTCTGGGAATTTATTTATACGCAGAAGCAGGAAACTGCCATGTGGTCCTCCTGTCATGCTACTAACACATGCGTGACAAGTTTGGAGACATCGTTGGAGAGGCCAGACTCAAGTAGTTTGGTCAGGTAGAGAAGAGAGACAGGGAACATCTTCTTGGAGAAAGGAGACTTGGGTGGGCAAAGTGCAGCCCGAGGGCCAGATGTGGCCCTCTGCCTGTATTTATGCAGCCCTCGTGAGAACAAAGCAACTCCGCAAAAGAAACCGATGTAAAGATGTACGGTGTAAATATAAGGATATAAGATATTAAAGGTCTTGGGGGAAAATGCCTTAATATACAGTGGCTTTTTGTCCCATATATGTTGTATTCCCCTCATAATTATGTCACCAATATTCACCTTGTCAAAAGAATGGACGAAGTTGACTAAGAAGTCCACCTACTCTTCATTGAAACATTGTTTCAAATCCTGAGATTTTAGAACAGAGAGCGCCATCTAGTGGGCTCTCAAAGTTAGAACATGTATCATGAAGCCTTATCAGCCCATCACGACAGTAAAGTAATAAGATGTTTTCCCTAATGTGACTAGATGTCAGATGTAGTAAACAAACCGTCTCTTGTCATTGTGTGGTATAGAGTCATGGGAAATGGCACAATGTCTCCTCATGCAATAAGTAGCCTATGGTTTTATGAACATCCCCACACTGTGCAAACCCTAACATGGTATATGGTATAACACTGGAGCCATGTTCAAAGAGTTCAGCAGGAATGATCACATCCTGACTACAAGGTTTCCCACAGGCAGCATGTTCTTTCAGTCTCTCTTCCGTGTTGAGCTAAGAATCTACAGAAACCATGAAGGAACAGGTTTGGAGAAACTGTTATATTGGAAAGTGTGGATGGCTGCATTCAAATGAGATCATCTGGCACCTCGGTGGTTAATGTTTGCTACATCTGGATCCAACTAATGGTCACGTGACCAAGTGGGAGTCAGAGCAGCGGTCACGCTCTGGTATCCACAAAAGGAAGCAACTTTCTAACACGGACTCGGACATTAAAGATGGTGAGGACATTCCTGCTGCTGCTGTTTGGACTCTCAACGTGGATCCCAGGTAGAGACGATCCGACCGCATCATGCTTGTGAATGTTTGAGCGTTTGAATACTGCGGCAGGGTTTTGTAACTGAACATTCTGGTGAAGTCTTTTGGCTCTGTTGATGCAGCAGAACACTCACTCTGACAAGAATAAACAAAAGAGTGAGTTGAAATGTGCATTGAAACAGTGAAAGAGTGGAAGAGAAGAAGGGAAATCTTGACAAATAAACATTGGCAACTCATGCCAATTCAGTTGCCTGCTGGCCTCAGTTTTCATGGCAAGTGAAGAGGACCTTTTCGGGGGAAATGAATCTTAACCCAAGTGTCGTCTTCCCATTTCCCACGCACCTCATTTTACGCTTTGAACTGTGTGGCTCTGTTTTATTTAAAATAACAACACTTTTTTTTATTAATAAGTGTTATGTCGTCTTTTTCACAACGCATTAGCAGATGTTTGACCCGTATTTTTGTGCTCCTCATTTCCTCCGATTCCCTCCTGCCACCGACCCCTGCCTTCCTCACCCTCCTGGAACAGGCCTCCTGTGCGAGGTGATCACCGACGGGGATCGTGAAGTGCTGGAGGGGAAATCTCTCACCATCTCGTGCCACTACGGACCTCAGTATGCCAGCTATGTGAAATACTGGTGCCAAGGCAAGACGCGGGATTTCTGCAGCACCCTGGCTCGCACCGACGACCCGGTGGTGGCCAATTCCAGCCAGAGGAAAGTGAGTATCAGGGACGATCCGGTGCAGCAGTTGTTCGTCATCACCATGAGGGACCTGAAGGAGTCTGACTCGGGGTGGTACATGTGTGGAGTGGAGATTGGGAGCGTGTGGCACGCTGATGCTTCCGCCTTCTCCTACATCAAAGTCATCCATGGTGAGAAACTGCAAAATTGCACCACTTGAATTTTTGATGTCGCTTTATATGTGCTGACAATGATGTCCACCAGAGGGCTCCCAAGTGTGGACAATTCCTGCCTTTTAGTGAATACAAAATTGTGTATTCAACAAGTCAAATGCACTAAACTCACATCAATATTTGTCATTGCTTCATGAATAAATAGCTACACAGTATGTGGTGAATATTTTAAGACAATCTAGTGGTGAAATATCTCGACAGTGTTTTGGCTAAATCTGACAGAAGAGTCCTGAAAAGCGCTTCATTTCTTTGCCAGGTTTGTCGGTGGTGAAGAAACAAGTGAGCGGCCATCAGGGCAGCAGTGTGCAGGTGGAGTGTCTCTACAGTCAGAGGTTCAGGTATATGCCAGTGTTGTTGCTTCTTCTCCGGGCGCTGTTTCAGTGACTAGAGGAGACAGACTGCACAGTCAGCAGAGGCGCCCCGACTGAGGAAACCAGGGGGAGGCCAAAGACAGGAAGCACTGTTCGACCTCCAGACGTTCCATTCTAATTCATTTATATCTATTGTCCGAGAGCAGCCTTGCAAGTTCAGCTTTTATATAATTTACAGGTTCATTCTCCACATACCTCCTCTCTCTCTCTCTCTCTCTATTAGTATTAGGGTGAAAAATGTAAATGTGGAAACAGTTTAATATCTATCTCTCAAACATACACATAAATAAAAATAAATAAAAAAAACACACATATTACTCAAATAATGTGAACCAAAAAAGTATTTTAGTTATTTTATTAATTGAATTTTATTAAGTGATTTAAGTTACATTTTTGAAACTTTCTGGTTCAGTCGAAAACAGTTTAACTTAGATGGGATTTTAGTGGTCGTGTGATTTGGATGTACAAATGTCGCCTTTTGATTCCTACTGCTCAGTGATGGGTCGATGTGGTGTCATGAAACAGTAGTGCAGGGTTGAGGAAACAGTGTCCTAATTTTCAGAGGCCACTAGATGGCGCTCTTGGTTTAAAACTTGCAATGTGAGGTTACATTGACTTGGTTGTTCAAGACCAAACCTTTTACAGCAGACAGTGCCATCTGCTGGCCTCTGAAAATCAGAACACTGTTTCATGAAACCCATCACTACTACTGCTGCTTCTGTGCTGCTGGTCATGTGACCCACTCCAGCAAAATACACAGAAAGTAGAAAACTGACTTTAACAACACACAATCAATTTACAGAAATAATCTTATGTGGTGACAGTGCTGTGTTTTTTCTTCTAGTGACAGAAGGCAGATGAATGTACTGTTTCACTTTTCTTTAAATATTTGCTTTATTTATGTTCTATAAGTTCATGGATGAGCACTTACACATCAATTTCTTTTTCACACACTCCCACAGTTTTTGGCATCTGATTTGCACATTTTTATGCGTCTAACATATTCATTGCCAAAAACTGACTTCTGAAATACATACTTTAGTTGAATGAAAAAATCAAAACATGCCTGAATTGTTATTATTAATACTGTCATTCTAGATGATTTTTTTTTCTTTTTTAAATTTTGGTTTATTTCTTTAATAGTCCTCTGTCTATTTAAGTGCTGAAGCCACAAACACGGGAACTGCAGTACTTTTAAGCTGAAATGAAACCATGCTTCTCCATGGTTGACCTGTCGTCTCCAGAGAAAGCCAGAAGAGATGGTGTCGTTGCGGCAACTGGAGCTCCTGCCGAGTGATTGACCCGAGAGAAAGATACCAGGATGACTCCCTCACCATCGTTGACAATGGCAACGAAACCCTCACCGTCACCTTGAAGAACATCCAGATGAACGCTGCAGGCTGGTACTGGTGTGGAGCTGGAAACCAGCTCAAATCTGTGGAGGTGGCAGTGAGCCGTCCACCTGGTGCGTTCCGACTTGACACACACTTTGTTTTTAACTAGTTACATTCACATCCATGACCCCGGGGAATGTAATTCCCCCACTAATCCGCCAGGTTCTTTGTAAAATGGCTGATATCGTGGAGCGAATGGTGTCATCAATCTTCCCAGCTGAAATGAGCCTTCGCTCAAGGCCCTTCTTGTTTTAAACATCCAACAGAGCAAAATATAAAATCGGTCCTGAAGCACCGTTTCACAGAAAATCCTCACGGCTTGACATTTTGGAACTTGTGTGACACATTCTCCATCTGCATGCGTCCTCTTTAATGATATGTTGTCTCCTCAGTGGCTGCACCAATCACGTCCGAGAACACGGCGAGCCGCTCGGAGGGAAACCCGCCTCCCTCCAAACCTGTCACCAAGGAGTTGTGCAGCAGTCGCTTGTAAGAGAGGTTTAAACCATGTCTTTGATGGCAGACGTGCTGCCGCTCTGCGTCGACAGAGTTTAATTCTCCAGAGCTGCAGGATTCATTTTGAAGGCTTTGACTGCTGAAATGACAATGAGGATATTTAAGCACCAGACTGAACCCATCTAATTTTCCCTACAAATCCAGGCGACAAGAAGTGTTTAACATAGATGAATGGAAACAAACAAATCCTTGACCCCAAACACTTGCCACCCGTCGGCACACTGTAATGAAGAGCGATAAACACACACAGAAAAACAGGGAAAGCAGACACTTTTCATGAGCAGCAAATGGAATCAGGTGCCACCGGTGAGATGATATTTAGCATGGCTGTGTGTGTGTCTCAGCCGATTTTAGGGACCCGAATGTGTAATTTTATTTTTTCATGTCAGTTTAAAAAATGGCCGCCTTCAGGACTCCTGAGTCGCTATGTGTCGCTGACGTTTCATGACACAGTATTGAAGGTATTTAAAGAAACCTCACATCATTTCTAAACCAAAAGCACCATCTAGTGGTCTCTGAAAATTAGGACACAGTTTCATCAACCCTGCAATGCTGTTTCATGATACCTCATCTACCCATCACTACTCCTGAGGTCACAAACCAAGTGACTTGAGTGGAAGGTGAAGTATGAAGAAGGTCTATTTTTAATTCTAAACTACTCAGAACCAGATGAACATTGAATGAACATGAACAACGTGATCAATACAACACGTATGTACAACAGTATGTTTTCATTTCTTCTTAACAAACAACAGCTGGCTAGCAACCAGGCTAACGTTAACATCGTCATACCTCGAACCGATCTATCACCGCAACATCGCGGTGGTGCCGGCTTCGGCTGTGCATTTCTTCTCCCTTCGGTTCACCAAACCAAGTGAGATTATCAGCGCCGATGCAAGAGGTTGCAAATACGTTGGTGCTGGCATTTACAAAACATCTCCAGCACTCGATATGCAGGAAACAAAACACAGCACGGCAGCCAGTGACACGTTGTCTTTATGTGTGACGTGTTAGGGACGTCAGTCACTTCACTTCGCAGTCGGGGGGCACTTCATAGTGGAGGGCACTCAAAACCAAGCGCTAGTGTTAAGTGCTAGTGGGAGGGTGAGGAATGGGACACAGCCTTACTCATTGGTTCCATTAGATAATTCATATCCGTGTATCAGTGTGATGGTTGAACAACAACACCATCCTGAACATGCATCATACACAGTCAACATGGTGGAGATTCATTTGACAAGTTTCTGGATTCAATTAATCCAGAATAAAATTAAAAATTTAATAAAATTTAAACTTTACATAGCTGCAGATCACCTGGTCCAATTTTAGCTTAACTGCAATAGCTTGAGCAAGTGATGAACAGGTAGCATAGTCCGACTAAGAGAAATCCAAATTTTGCTACCATAGTCAAACTAGGTGCGTGCATGGATTTGAAAACTTTTTCAGGAGAAATTTGGTTTTCTGGGTTGCCTAGTAACCTTTAAATCCTGCAATGGACAAGTCGACGTCTCACAAGAACACATTAATCCAATGGTAAAAACTAGAGGCGGGTTAGCTAGGTTTCACGAAACAGTGTCCTGATTATCAGAGGCCACCAGATGGCACTGTCTGCTGTAAAATGTTGAGATTTGAACCATTAATTCAATACAACACAGCAGAACACAACCTTTCTAATAAAACAGTGTTGCAGAGAGTGATGCATAGCAGCCCAGTCTAAATAAAGCTCAAGTTTCGGGGCTTCCATGAGTCAATGGTCCCCTTAAACAAACACTGAATCCAGCAGCGTCTAGTTGTCAAAGTTCATCTGGATCCAGATGCCCAAAACCCACTTGTTGGACTCTTTACATGAGGGGTCCAAAAACTGACCCTTGCTGTGGAGTCCAGCCTCCTGTGAATGGGTGCAAAATAGAATTTGAAGATAAACATTGGACTCATGTCATGAGTCAGTCTAAAAAGCTATGAGGTCCAAAGCCCGGAGGGAAACATCACGTCGATTCACCAAAGCGTTTGCATTCATTGAACATATTTGTCCCAAAATATTCTCATTAATTTGATGCGCTGAGCATTTGTTTGTTTATTTTATCTAGCGCTTGTTTGATGCAGTAACTGAGCGTGTCTTGCAGTCTGTCTGTGGAGTCGGTGATGCTGTGCGTGTCGGTGCTGCTCCTAATTGGCTTGGCCATATTCGCCACGAAGATGTGGAAACTGCACAGTGAGGCTGCTCTTTTCCTTTTCAAAACCCACACGCTGTCTGTCCTTTACAAAGCGAAATCCCCAGATGTAACGTAAGCCTCTCTTTCTCTCCGCCGCCAGAGAACGATGTGCTGCTCAGAAACAACAAGGGTGTGAGTTCAGGACTTGCGGTAAATTCCTCTCCATGGTTTCCATATAGGCCAACGTGACTGAGCTTTTAAGGAGTTAACCATCTCTTGTTTGCCCCTGCAGGAGTACTCGGATGATGCCTGCAACCTGCACAATGCCACTGTGCTTTTTCTTAATACTGATTCTCCAAAAGCACAGCTGTGCTGAAGTGTAAACAAACACAGTGCTTTAAAAAAGGAACGTGATCCTCCCTCTGTTGCACATAACAAAGATGATTGCTGTTTTGTTTTTTTGCTGCTTTGCTCTCAGTATTGTCTCTGGATTTTTATACTGTTGCCTTCTATCTTTGAAATAAATTGGCTTTGAGACATATGGAATCCATTTATTGCTGCTGTACAACAGACTTGTAGCTTCAGGTGCAGCAGACGCTCCATTCTGCATGTCTGATGGCAACTGGATGAAGTGATGGAACGTTGTTTTCAGGTTATACAGTGACAAAAAACTGAGGGGATTGTCATCGATACCAAGGAGGTAGCAGATGAAAAACAGTGGCAGATGTAATGTTTAGATGCAGAGATTGAGGTCTCAAATATGGCCGGCAGCGACTGGACTTTGACTGAATGAGATCATTGTCCGAGATAAGTTTTAATGGACCTTATTGTACCTTAATAAAAAATAAAAATAATAAAAAATAATAAAAACAATTCTAAATGTTCGCAAGTTTACGGAATGGCAAAAAGCTCAAGAGGAATGGAAACAAATAGAAGGAACAACATGGACTATAACAACGGCTGCTTGTGTTTCCCCCGGACAGAAAATAGTAAAGCGCACCAGTCTATAAGTCGCAGGTGCAGTGGTGCTGCCTGTCGTGGTGCACCCGGCTTAAAGATGCGTAAGTATCACTTTTAAACTACTTTTGAAAACAGGGTCCAGCATGGACACTGACTCATGAAACAAATTCGGCAATGTCCTGAACTTGAACCATGAACTCCTCACATCTTTTATTTACATTGAAGAGTTCAAAATGCTCTGTTTTCGCCTGCGTGTCCGAAGTTCCGACACCATAGCCGGTCTCAGCTGATGCTTCTCGCCCCCCCAGGCAATTGCCTCTGTTGGCGAAGCAGCGGACATGCGGGCCAAAACAGCGCATTTTGGTAAATAGAATTTCCTCAGTTTATGTGACATGGCTCAATATATGGCTGCATGATGCTCTTGAACCTGTAAAAACCCATGTTGCTGTATAGCCACTCTTCACTGTAATAAAGAGGGTGATGTTGGGGCGCACTTGATCTAAACCCAACCGGTTTTTCACCACCTTCGCCCCAGAGCATCGACTACAGCTGATTGACAGGTCGCTGGAGGTCTAGACAGAATCAAAAACAAACTGTTCGTCATATAGACGTCTTGGTTTGAAATGGCCAGCGTCGAGACACTTTTTGCTTTTATTTTGCTTCTTCTGGTTTTCTAGTGTGCTGTTTCCGTTTCCTGTTTCCTGTCCAACTACACAGCAGCACAGCTGGAACCTATCCGCTACACTGATTTCCACACCTTGGTTCCAGTCTGTGTTGCTAGATGGTAGACTTTGTTCCTCAGTACGATAACTTTTAGATTGTCCAAGTGTGTGTTTTCTGCCATCTTGTTGGTTTGCTTCTGTAGCTAACCTTTTGTTTCCTCATGTTGGCTTTCTTCCTCGTGTATGTGTATTTATTTCACCACGGAGCGCTTTACATTGTTTGGGCCTGGTGAGTTCATCCGTGTGCGTCTTGTTGTTATGTAGGCTTGACTTCATTTGCCTATTTTCTATTACAGGTTTATTTCCCCACCTCTGTGTGTTTCCCTCGCTCCGTGTTTAGGTGGATGACGTTCTTGGTGTTTTCATTTCCTGTTCGTGCCCTGTTTTCTGTATTTTCTTTGTATTAAACCCTGAATTGATCCTTGTTGTTCGAGTCCTCTGTACACCAGCAGCAATTTTTTGCGCTTGGGTCTGTTCTCCTGAGCCACCATGACAGCACAGATCATAGCTCTTAGTTCAAACACCATTATTTTTGTTATTTTTACAAAATAAAACCCTTTTTTAGGTTATACAGAGAACTTCAGTGTCTGACTACTGTCTGAATATAACCATTGGCCACATGTGTGATTTAATATTCATTTAAAACTGGACCGTATCTTACCGTTCCAAACACTCATAACATGATTTCAGAGTAATATGTTACTGTACCTAGAACTGGATGAACATTGCTCTTCCACACAAAGTTAAAGGAAGACCATGACAGGGTTCTTTTAAGAGGTGAAGGGTCTCTGTCCATATATGCAAAATGCCCAATAAATTCAAACCCTTTTTCATTGCAAATGAACAAGTTGTATTCTTCCTTCAGCAACAATGTTTTTCATGATCATTACCTGACACTGGCAACATTTATACATCACAGACTTCACTTCCATTTTCTATTAATAACTCAAAACATTTGCCTTACAAGTGAATCATGAAAAGCGGGAAGGACACGCCTGCCAATGTTTGATATAAAACTTGAATCGCTAACAACCTACACGCACTCATTACAGCGGTATTTGAATAAATATGAACATGGACGCAGGCTGTTGAGCGTTTGAAAGACTCACAAATGAGACGGAAGTCACACTTCATGCTCTCACAGTCTGGCACCTCCAATGGAGCATGAGAAGAGATGACTTCTTCAAAATATGAATCGCTGTAATACATCAGCAATGACTATCGAAACATGCAAATGGCATCACGTACAAACCAAACAGCCGTAATATGCAATACATTAGAGTAGAGAGGGAGCGAGTCATTGTAGCATATGCAATACAACTTTGCTCATCACCCGACCTTGGTTGACTTAACTGAGGTGTCACCATCTTTGCCCTAAAGCTGGACTTGGATCACTGCAAACTGGA
Organism: Synchiropus splendidus; assembly: GCF_027744825.2. Classification (NCBI taxonomy): domain Eukaryota; kingdom Metazoa; phylum Chordata; class Actinopteri; order Syngnathiformes; family Callionymidae; genus Synchiropus; species Synchiropus splendidus. Next base: position 14,193,073 of record NC_071346.1, on the reverse strand, counting down.
CTGTTTTTGTATTGTTTCGTGAGACAGCTTTTGAGTCAGAGTTCTGAGTCCTGGTGGAGTCATTCATGGTTTGAAATTCCTCAACCATGTCTGTGATTTGGATGTAAAATAAAGTTATTCAGCATTTCTATCTCAGGATTCTCTTAAATGGGTATTTCTAAGTGCCTCTAGTTTTAGTAGAAATATTTTTCATATTTGTCAAACTGTTAGTGATTGACAAGCAGGTGAAATGTGGAGTGTTCAGATAAGACAAGTAAAAAAAAAAAAACTCCCCAGTGAGCGGAGATGGAAGATGGGGACACGTCAGGGTGTGGACATCTGTGGGAGGTTTTCAATTTCTCCTAAAATGTATCGATAAATATTCATGAAACAAAACGGCAATTGCAGCGTCGGCCTGCTGAACCTCATTATTCCAGATTTCAGAAGAGGAGGACTTCGCTTTGCCCTCACTTTGTCCTTGACCAGCTGCTACTTGCCTTCAGTTTCACAGTTTCAGATCAGGGACAATTTTGATACTCTAACAAGGAAGCAACTTGCAAGATTTGATATTATCCTGAAATTATGCCACTGGCTTCCTGCTGCTTTAAGGAGTTGAACATGTCATTGTTTTTAAATGCCTTGATGGTTTGACCCCTCATACCCACGTCTCAGGCAGGTCATCTCCCCAGCTGCTCCCACGCTGCCCCAGGACCTACCTTGAGCTTTTTCTGTGTGTGGTCCCTGACTATTTGTGAAAGGCTGATGAAGCTTCATGAAACAGTGTCCTTATTTTCAGTGCTCACCAGATGGCACGCTTGGGTTAAAATTGATGTGAGGTGTTGTTGAAGCGGTTACTCAAATCCTGAGATTTTACAGCAGAGTCCCATCTAGTGGGCTCGGAAAATAAGGACACTGCTTCATGAAGCCTCATCCTCACATGACTACCTACTATAGGACAGACTCCCTGCACAGTCACCTGAGCACTTTAAATCCAAGCTAAAGTCACATCTCCTTTCTTTTAATACAGCGTAAGCACCCATTTTATTGTTTTTATTGTATTGCTTTTTATCCTTTTGTGTTGTTTATGGTTTTATATAAAGCTTATATTTTGAATTTTATTAACAGCTTATTTTTGTCATTTTTTCCCTGTATTGTTTTGTTTTTAATTGTATACTACTTACATATTGTATCTGTTGTCTCTTATTGTTACGTAAAGTCATTTTGTTCTTTTGAAGATTGATCAAAAATCATCAGTGTCTTATTAGAAAATAGTTTGTTTAACAAAGTATTGTATGGTAAACAGTAGTGATGGGTAGATGAGGTGTCATGAAACAGTATTGCAGGGATGATGAAACAGTGTCCTAACTTTCAAAGGCCACCAGATGGCGCTCTTGATTTAGAAATGATGTGAGCTTTCATTGAATTATTTGTTCGAGTCAAAACAGCAGACAGTGCCATCTGGTGGCCTCTGAAAATTAGGACACTGTTTCATGAAACCTCATCAGCCTTTCAATACTGCGTCATGAAACGTTATCTACCCTTTAATGCTGTAACACGCAACCTCATCAGTAAACAACCTTTGTGTTTCAGAGGTGTGTCTCCACCGGCCAACTGCACTGTAGAAAGTCTTGTATTAACAGCAAAAAGTTGTAAAGTTTCAACATAACAAGGTGACAGCACAATGACAACTTACAATAGAATGCAAAGCGGTTTATTTGAGAAGGTGTTTTACGTTTGCATTTAAACCAGATATCGCTGTATCTTTTGCAAGAGCGTGTTTACAAAGTCACATTAGAACGTTGAGATTACGTCTCTGCAGTATATCAGTGAAACGCAGTATGTCTGTGAATTTGAAAACAAAGTATGGCCACTTCAGTTGCAAGACCATTGTTTTGAAACAGCCATCTTTTTCTCATGATGTTGCAGGCTAAATAGATGATTGTGTCACACAGAGCTTCATGTCTGTGAAAAGTGTTTACCATCGCCAGGCTATTATTATACCATTAGTTTGCTGTACTAAATCAGTAGATGAATCATGATAAGCAACAAAGACAGAGAATGTCAGTGTTTTGTAGTGATGGGTAAATGAGGCATCTTAAAGCGTTTTGACACAATGTCACACTGTGCTGTGTTGATACTGTGTCACTGAATACTGACACTTGCTGGACATTAAAACTCCCTGCAGGTTGCAAGTTATATTTGACATTTGTTCGTGTAACAGAAATGTGGCGCTCTCAAGGGGATAGCCACTAAAGCAAGCGGCTGCATTCTGTGCCGGTGTATCACGAACCTCTCTCCTTCTTGAGTGCTTCTAAATATTCCGCTTCTTCTGAACAGCTCGGCTACAGTATCATAATGTGAAAAACGTTTACCTTCACCTACTTCTGCTGCTTATCCGGGGTCGGGTCGCGGAGGCAGCATTCGGAGCAGGGAAGCCCAAACTTCCTGGTCCGCACAAACCTCCTCCAGCTCTTCCCGGGGGATCCCGAGGCGTTCCCAGGCCAGACCGGAGACATGATCTCTCCAGCGAGTCCTGGGTCTTCCCCGGGGTCTCCTCCCGGTAGGACATGCCCGGAACACCTCCCCATGGAGGCGTCCAGGGGGCGTCCGAATCAGATGCCCGAGCCACCTCAGCTGGTTCCTCTCGATGTGGAGGAGCAGCGGCTCCACCCCGAGCTCCTCCCGGATGAGCGAACTCCTCACCCTATCTCTAAGGGTGCGCCCAGCCACCCTGCGGAGGAAACTCATCTCAGCCGCTTGTATCCGCGATCTCATCCTTTCGGTCATGACCCAAAGCTTGTGACCATAGGTGAGGGTGAGAACGTAGATCGATCGGTAAATCGAGAGCTTCGTCTTGTGACTCAGCTCCCTCTTCGATACAGCGACCGCATCACTGCTGTTGCTGCACCAACCCGTCTATCATTCTCACGCTCCCCTTTTCCCTCCCTCGAGAACAAGACCCTGAGATACTTAAACTCCTCCACTTGGGGCAAGAACTCTCCACCGACCCGGAGAGAGCAAATGTTCGTGTGGACATTCTCTGAAATAAATGCGTTATTCAAAATGCTCCCACACTCCCTTGAAGCTGCCCCTTAGATCCACAAAGACGTTCACAAAGAACCGTGAGATTAGATTGTTGCAGCAGTTGCGTCCTGTTGACAGAGGCGTTTTCCTATAAACACAGTTTGGTGCGTTTTTGGCGAGTCGACAGAGTCATGTGATTGTCTGAGTTGAGAGGGGAAGGCACAGCACCACCACCGAACTGACCAACAGTAGATGAAGTGAGTAACTTGAGCCTGAATAAATGTTTTGAAATGCCACTGTTTTAAGTTCACATAGTATAAAGTAGTCGTTTCCTACCAACGGATCCATGAACTATCTTCTATAATTCAGGTGACTGCACTCCTCAGTGGTTTCGAATCATTCCTGCAATGTTTGCGTTTCATTCCTTTGCCATTGTAGCTCCATCTGAGAACCCAGGAGGGTGCCTTGAATGACCACAGGAAATAACACCCATTTGCCGAAGGGAGAAGAAAAGGATCCATGAATGTTTTATTTGTGGATATTTCTGCCGGTGCAAAACTACTAGTCAAAAAGAGGATGTTTTTCTTTTTTTTTTTTTTAAGACCAGGCTTTCCAGTAATCTGCCATACTGCTAGAGACAGCAGAAAAAACATTCAGGGCTTTATTTCTTGCTTCGCCCCAAATATACCCCGCTCTGGCTTATAGTGGATCCTGAGTGAATCTGTTCACTGGGCTTGATATTGATCTCTCTGGACATGATGTTTCTTCCTGACATTGTCATAGTACTTGAGGAGGAGAGCAGTCAAACCTCATCACCCATTACACATTTTCTTCATTCCAGCAGAGTATTATCTTTAAAGTCTTCGGTGTCTGATAGTTTACACCCAGAGCATCAAACTCAGACAGGCAGAGGGCAAACATTTGAAACAGTCATTGGCCAACCAACAAGATGAAGCAGAATCAGTAGACACATGCACAGACATTATGGGTTGCTGGGAAGACAGAAAAAAAACGTGCACCTGTCGCAAAAAATATTGTTGATAAGTTTGTTCATTTTTATTTACAAACCTTCCGAAGATGTCCCCATTTATTCATGTGTCCGGTCCCATGATTTCTGCTAAAGTCGAGGACAGGCTCGAAATGTGACTTCAACACAACATGCAACCGAATTGTACTTTATTCTACTTTAATGTGTAATTTATTGATGTTAAACAATCCAAGAGGCACATCGCAGAGGAACTGTAAGAGCTAAAGTGTTTTGTTGCTGCGTTTCATTTGGTATCGTTTACGCTGTTAGTGGTTTGTTTGTGGTTTAGTGCTATATAAATATATATAAATGTATATAATTTGAAGGCCATTATTGTCTTTTGGAGCGGACAAATGTTCTTTCGTTGGTGATTGTATGTTGGCATATCGAGGAATTCTTGATGCTCCTGAGCCCATAAGAGTTTGCGATTTTCAATAAAGAAAAGTTCCACGGCACAAGCTTCAGTTTGGTTTTTCCTTTTTGATTCCTGTCGGAGAGAAGCTCGGGGAAAATGTTCGTACGGCTGTGCTGTTGATCGCAAAGAACGACAAAGCAAACACTCAGGACCAAGGTGGAACGAGTCAGAAAGGAAACACCGTCCACAACACTAACCAGGTAGCAAGCTATTGGAGTTTGCTACAGGAATACAGGAACAAAAGGTTACAGATTACAGATAAGTTAAAGCACTGACCAAATAACCAAATAACAAGGTTACTTACTGTGCATTTTAACTAACAATTAATATACTGAACAATCCGAAAAATGAGTGGGAGGGGCTGTGGTCCAAGTCAGGTGGAACGATTCCCACAAGAAGTCAAATAAATTCCCTGTCAGACAAGTTACTGCATTTGGGCAGAATTGATGATAGAGTCCTTGGGGAAGATGGGGAAAAACAAGGCTCCAGAAGGGAGCCATATTACATTCTGCCTCACAACACAAGAGCTTCTGAATGAACTGTAATATTTTCTAGCATTAAACAAATGAATAAAAAGACTGCTAATTTTGAACAACTTTATGTATTTACTGTAGCGCTCAAGCAGGCCACATAACATGAGTCGGCAGGCCAGATTAGGCCCCCGGGCCTTGCGTTTGACACAGAGTTTACACATCCAGTCCGGACTCTCTGCCCTCTGCCACAGGTCTCCAATAACTTTGCCTTTCAATACACTGCATTCCAGAGGTCTCTCAAGGTTTCCGCCTGTTAGAGGGAGTTTTTCATGTCGGTGAAGAGCAGCACAGTTATTAGACATGAAGAAATGGGATCTTCAATCATAGAAGAGAAATCACTAGGTCCCCACTAGGGCTTTCTTCCCAGATACAAATACCTCCACTAAAATATTCATCGTAATAATGTATTGAATTATGCATCTCTACTATTTTCCTTTTTTTTCTGGGACTTTTAGCAGATTAATCATGATGAATTAATGGCAGACATGAAATGAATGAATCGACACCAATAACAGAGATGAATTGCTTAAATGTGGGGAATATTTTTCAGCACACCGTGTGATGTCATAACAAAAACAGCCACCATTAGGTTGACTAAATAATACAGGAAATTTAGGTTTAAAAGGAAGATTCATTTCACATTCATTTTAAATTTGATCGTCCTGGTATCAAATATGAAAATGTGTTTTACTCATTTATTTATTCATTTTTGTTGCATCGATAACACATGCGCTTTGTTTATAATTCACTATTTTTCAGACATATTCAGCTGAATTTATTTATTTTCTTGAAAATGTATTATCAGATCAGTGTCTCCACTTTATACCTTTGTAATTACGATTATTAGAATCATGAAAATGAAAACATTCTCAGCTTTTTCTGCTTCATAGGACAGAGCTCAGTTCCTGTGCTCACATCTACACCCACCAAGACGGTGGAATGATGAACCTCACGTATGAAACTTGAAGACTGAGGCAACCTCAGCGGTTAGTTTGTCCTCCTCATGTAACTCATAGATAATGTAGACATAGCTTTTAATTGGAAAGTGAATGGTGAGACGCTCGGAGGATGTGGGGTGTGTTGGATTTTAGACTAAAGCAGGGATTTAGCAGAGTTTACAATGACAATGAATGCCGAACTAACCTTGGGGTGGGAAGTTTCTTTAAAGCTTAGTGAATGAGAGCTAATTCTTCAGTGTCTGTGGGAGGATTCACACATTACTTTATTAACTTACCCAACAGATGGAAAGGACCAATTTGGTTTCATGTTAATGTAGAAAAGTCATATACATTATGAGATGTTTTCTTTGTGCCATCATCAGAAAACAATAACCGCAATGTGCTACTGCGATCCAGCGTCGACCTTTCTCCTGCTTGTAATGTAGAGCTGCCATCTTTCAGCCCTTGGAAATATAGATCTTGCTCCAGCGTCCCCTATAGCGGCGTGATGTGATGTGCTTATATATAATAGCTAAACGCCAGCTCGAGAGATATTGGAGAAAACACAAGCGCGCAAAAACAAATCAATACCCATTCACAGCCGTTACAGTTGAATACCTGCTCAGAGTACATAACCAGTGATAAAGATGAGTGTGCTGGTTTAGGGTCCCGTGGGAATTGGGCTGTAAATATTCCAGTCAGAAATAACTAACTGTAATGGGCAATGATTCTCAAGAGATTTTTCTGGGGAACATTTAAATAAAATGTGAGAGTGGAATAAAAGAACAGTCAAGAGGAGCTGTGTGGTTTTTAGTAAGGCGTTGAAACATATGAGCCTTGAAGGCTTATGTAGTGATGGGCCGATGAGGCTTCACGAAGCATCAGTCTCACTCTCTGCTCTAGAATCATTGGATTTGAGCAAGCACTTCAATGAAACCACACATCATCATTTAACCCAAGAGTGCCAGTTAGTGGGCGCTGAAGTTAAAGACGCTGTTTCATGAAGCCTCATCAGCCCAGCACTGGGTTCATGGGAGTTTTGCCCAACCAATGTTTTGTGGCCAGCATCATTTCCAGTGTGTGTTGGACTCCACCAGGTTGTTATTGCAAGTCATGTTTAGTCTTGTTAAGTTAGAGCGAGACGCGTTAGTTTTGTTTCCGTTGTCTTGATCTTGTCTACTTCCTTTTATTTTAGGTTTTGTCTCATCTTCCTGTGTGCACCTTGTCTGTCTTGACCATCTTCCTCTTGGCCTATTGTCAGAGTCCACTAGATCTCTCACTCTAAAATCATTGGATTTGATCTTGTGAGTCAACCCGAGTCCACGTCATGAGTTTAGTTGTCTAGTGGATGATCCTTCCTAAGTGAAGCACATTTTGAAGGAGTTTGTAATGTTTTTGTTATTATTTATATTTCATTCTTCTTCTTCCATTCTGTTTCTAGAATAAACCTGAACTTGTTGAACCTCTCCTGCACTGGGTTCCGCGGATACTGTACATGCCAACAAGCAACGCGGAAGGCAGACCAAGATGGCAGCATACCGAGGTCTTGTTCATGAGTGACGAATGGGTGAAGTTGTCATTGAGGTACCTCAGGTATCTTTATTGATGGGCTGATGAGGCTTCATGAAACAGTGTCCTAATTTTAGAGCCCACTAGGTGGCAGTCTCTGTTTTAAAATGTCAGGATTTGGACAACTGTTTAACTGAAAGCTCACATCAATTTTAACCCTAGACCGCCATCTAGTGGGCTCTGAAAGTGAGGACGCTGTTTTATGAAGCTTCATCTGTCATCGTGACAAGGTGCCTGCTGAATACTGTGAAACTGGACAGAGTCAAATTGGTCAGACCAATTTCTTGGTGGTCTTGGTGAGGCTGGGCCACAGACCGGCAGAGATGCATCCGGGATGATACAAGAATCCAGTGCTTATCAGACTGAACTGAATGTTGGTTGCTTTTGCTGGACTCTAGTCGAGAGTTGATATCAAATATCTTCAATATGCCACGAGATGATGTTTGCTTTAGAGAGGTTAAAGCAATGCCACTCAATTAAATGGAGTACGGAGGCATGTGCCCTATCCGACTTTCCATCTGTGCAAAATGGTCAGTGCTTCAAAGCAGCTTCCTCAATGAAATATTTCCTTTCACTGCACACTTATGTATAAGTAGAGTTGACATCATGACATCGTCTATTCATCTGCATATAAATTACTACTCTTCTTCGCATCAGGCCTCTGGAACAGATTTATACTGCTTTTGCCGAGCAAGCTTTTCTCAGCCTCGCTGCACAATAACCCATTCAGATTCAGTACAGACCGTCAAAAGTGTTTATCTTTGACTGACATTGTTATTCGTGTTTATTTTGCGTCCTGCGAGTGTATGCTTGAGTTTTATCTCCCACCGAGGAAAAAGCAATTGGCTTCACAGTAAAACCCTGACATATGGTTTATGCTCGGGCCGACGGTCAGCGGCGGCGGCGATGTTTTCAGAGGTGGGCCGCCTCACTGTTGACGGTCGCCACTTAGCAGTTATCACAGGCGCTGCTGCCAAGGTCTGCAGTCCTCAACGCATGTCCACGCTTTTCGCTCTGACACACGCCAGCTGCGTATCAATGGAAGAACAGAGTCCGTTGTGAAGGTGAGGGACGAAGGCCAACACTCTGCATCATTGAGACCTGAGTCTAATTGATGAAGATGTCGGCTTTATTTACTCTGTGCATTTGAATGTGACAGTCTTTGGCAGCAGAGCTGCAGCAAGTAAGGGACAAATGTCCTTTGGCAAGATCTGTGGCTAAAACCATCAGCAAAAGCAGAAAATATATGTCCCTATAGTACAGAAAAACTCTCTGTTGTAACAGTCACGGGTGGAGCGAGGAATTGTAACAATAAAATATATTTAACTGCTGTACTAAAGAACATTTTTCACTCATCTAAAATCGGTTATTGTTAACGTCCCCATACTTTCCCTGTGGAGAACAAAATAAAACCAATGGAATCACCTGCTTGCTTCAGGGTGATGGATGACGGGGATATCAACAACAAAATCACTAGCATAAACTTGTGGAAAACACATCCCCCTACAACATCAAGTACCTTTGATTCCAACGGAGGTACTGTCATTCAAAATTTTCTGAAAAAGCACTTTATGGTAATGTCATCTTTGAGCAGGAAAGAACTCATTTTGACCGTGTTATTTTTGCCGATTTATGTACATGTTCAAAGTGAACTTTTAAATATTTTGGGCAACCTTGGACTAACTCAGCAGCTGCAAGCTCTAACTCATAACACAGGTCATAAACAGGACTGGTACAGCAACAGCGTGCATAGATCTGTGCTGCTGTGGTGGCGGTCGTTGTGTAAGTGTAAGCAGAGGTGAGATGATAAAGTTATGTATTTGATAACTCCCATATATTATTTACCACAGCCTGAACGCGCTATAAAGTGTGAAGGTATCCCCAGTAAAAGCTCACAAAAGAGAGTGTAGACAGGTTAATGGTGGAAAACTAAACTTCAGGTTTATAGTGACATTTAAAAAGAGAGTGTTTCTATCAATAACAAGGTCCTCTAAAGGGCAAGACACTCTTTGTCTCTCGGAGCTCCTCAATTAAGAGAGCAACAGCAACATCTGAATCCCACAATCCCTTCACTTTCAGTCCCACTTGAACTGCTCTCAAGCAAGTCATGCCATGTTTCTACGGAAAGGATTCCGAGAATAACAGACAAGTGGCGGTTAGATGTCGAGCAGCATAGCAACATTATCTACAGAAACTAGAACATGTTTCACTCTTGGATCACTGGCAGACGTTTTTGGTGACTTCTCAATGTCAGAGAGGCAAAACTGCTGCCTCTGTTGTCAGTGACTGGCAGCCCTAAGATGATGGTGTAAGACTGTGGAACACAGCGTTTAACTGCAGTTTGAGTTGAGCTTAGCTAGTGACATGGTAGTGTGTCGAAAGGCCCCGTCAAATCTATTATACTTTCTCCATATCATACAATTACATGGTATGATTTGACACTATTATTATTTTTAAAGAGATGAAGGAATGTACTGCTCTGGCCTCTGTTGAGCAGGTCAGTCTAACCCTGTCAGAACCTGAGGAGCGGTGGAGTGGAAAAAATGGACATGAATTGTCCTGTTCATTTCTGCTGGCAAAGATGGACTCAGCCAACCAGTCAGTCGGTGACAATTCAAGGCTACCCAGACACCTGAAGAGCATGTTGATGGAGGTCAAACTGTATTCTTTTTCTAAAGGACTGGGTGGAGTGACCTTTAATACAGCAAGCTAAAACCATGCTGGAAAGTGTCGTTCCACTCTGCTGAACTCATTGTAAAAGAACCAGACGTGGGTTACAACCGTTTGAACCTCGACAACAAAGCCCTCACGATTCAGAGGACAAGGCTTGGATGGAGGGGTGGGCTGTCGTCGAGCCTGCTGAATGGGGTTGGAGTTTGATGGTGTTTCACGTGGAGCTCTAAGAGTGAAGGAGACATGTGAAGGTAGAAAGGGTGCAACATGGATTTGTCGTCAGGCGCTGCCGATAAAGTCGAGTATACCATGCCATAACATATTTATAAAGCACTTGAAGATCAGCCGTGCCATTGTATAAGAGCCAATGAGTAAAAGTGCATAACAAAACATGTTTTAAAAGTGGATAGTGATGAATCATGAAGAAAAGTATTCTAGGAGTTGAACTCTGTTTGGTGAGAGTGGCTGTCATTTCCTAACAGACCTGCGAGTCCTCAAGTTTTGCACCCAACATCTGAGTCCAGGAGAAACAAAAGTGAGAGCGCGCAGAGACTGAGATTTGTGCACTCGCAAAGGTGGATTTGTACACTTATACATTTATATATGTGAGGACCTGTAGCTGGTAATATTTAAATTGCAGGGAAAAAATATTTAACTATGTGAAATAAAATTCAAGTACTTTTCTTTGTGACTTCATATTTATAGTTATGCATACTCAAATTTATCAGCATCTCTCTCTGTGAGTACAAATCCATTCTGCACCCATTGTACCTTCATCGGAGGTATGAGCTGAAAATGTGATGAAATGAGTTTAAGGACAGTAGAATCAAACAGGAAGATGGGCAAGCAAGGGTTAAAATTTTGTTTTTATTTGCATTATTTATACAAGATACAAAGCTTCATGAAAATATTATGAAGGTTATAATGAGGTTTACAAGTAGTGGACTTAATACATTCCTAATGCTGCCCGGATAATTTTTGTTATGTTTCCGCCTAACACGGAAAATACGGAGATATGGTCACCACTGACGCACATATATTTTTTGAATACCGGGTACTTACTGTTGATGCTAGTAGTATGACTAAGTGTATCACAGTGAATTCTGTTTGTATGACGTCCACATTGAGCAAAATTTTTTTAAGCAACCTTGCTTCTGTTCTCAAAGGAATTTTTCAAAATACTATAGAATGGCTTAAAACCAGAGACTATTACGATATTGACATCAACCAAAACATACACATTTCCAGTACACACACACAAAAAAAGCACACCACACACTAGGTCCAACAACAACACAGGAAAATGGTGTTCTCAAACAAGGCTACTGAGAAGTGACATCTGCATAGTAGACACTTTTACGAGGCCTTGCTGTATAAGTAACACACAGTAAGTGTCTAAAACACTTGTTCTACTGCCCTAGACACAAACGCTTTAACTCTTGGTGCCAGAGGGTGCTGAGACGCAGGGTAAAATTTCCTGTACAGTCTGCCTCCTAAACGGACATAACGTACCTAGAAGGGGACATGTTCACCACACTCATCTCCGCCAACGTCTCAATCTAACAAGTCTAGATGTAGCATTGGTTCACGATAATTTAATGCTGCGAATGATGCTCACTTTTTTACGACAGTTACGGCAGCACGGCATCTCACTCTCACACAGCCATCTACCACTACTGTAGTAGCTATAATCCTCGCGTCGGCTATTTTGAATGGCATTCGGCTTACATCCAATTGGACTCACGACTGGTTGGTCGGAACCGATCCTGGTCGTAAGTTTGTTGCTTGTACCGTAACTCTCCCCAATTCCACACACAAGTGTGCAGATCAGCTCTATAACCACCAACATACAGTCCCCCATCTTAAGCTGGGCGCCCGGTGGAGGATTATGGACAAAAAATTCCGGCCCCTCACACGTCGCAATAACCTTATCCGATTGGCAAGTTCTTCCATGGCTGGGTAGATACTTCCTCTGTCAACTTTTTCCATGTGCTTGCAAATTTCCCACCCACTTTTAAGCTGAACCAGATCCTCACCGCCAGCTAATGCCTCTGTCTTATCAACCGGCTCTCTGAGCAGTCCCATCACCCCTCGGGGGCAGTAGGGATACAGCAGCCTCCCTATAAAACCAACCCCCAGCTTGACTGGTTAAAGACAGTGGCAGGAATGGACAGAGACTTATTGCCTTTTTCCAGCCTGCTTCCTCTCAAGCTGGAGAAATCTCTCAAAGGAATCCTGCATCAAACAGCCCAGCTCCTGTGAGCCCACCAGCGCAAGGTTTGACTCTCAAGATCTAGCGTGAGAACACAACACGGTTCATGACTGTGTTAATGGCTACATGTACCTACACATACAACTTTTTTGTCACATACTGGGAAAACAGACAAAACACTTGGAGGTAAAAAATGACTTAAATAGTTACTCCAGAGAGACATAAAAGAGCTATGCCTTTTGCAAAGAAGCATGTTGACTCCAGCTATAGCAGCCACTTAAACACAGCTGCTGGTGATGAGGGTGATTGGCTGCAGCAGCTCACACCTGCCACGGTCAAGAGAGGTGGATGGAAAACAAAGCAAGGACCAGAGATCATGTTGAAAGTTGGAATGACACTGAATTATAAATGGAGGTGATATGTAAAAAAAAAAAAAGACTTAATATATTGATGTTTCAATACCCATGACAGCATTAAACACATTGCTAAGGATGAAAAATATATATTGCATTACATATATTATGCACATATAGTATTTGTTTTTATCTATTTGTCGTCGTTTTGGGCAGCAGGGGGTTTATGTACAGCATAAAGCTGTCCACACACACCATGGAGGAGAAATTAAACAGGCGTTGAAACAGAAGACTGTTTCATCTACTGTGCAGTGATGCATTATTCCTCTTACGGTGAGTGAGTGAAACTCCTTATTCTCCTTATTGCTGTTGGATGTCTTTTATATATGCAGTACAAAAACCATGAAAAGCAGCAAAATGATCAGGTTTCATGTATACAGCAATCGTGTGCTGACATTTCATTGACTTTTGGTTTTTATATCTCTCTTTCTTTACCTTCAGTTTCACCAAAAATAAAAAATAATAAAACTGAAAGTGCTTGCACAAAAAGGCCTGAAAAATTCGACTCACCTCTTTCTGAGTTTCTGTGTTTCAGATTCATCTTGGAAATATTCCACCAGAAACTGGTTCATTCTAGCAAGCTGAGAGTTGCTGGGTGATCCTTCTCCCACACAGGTTTTGGTGAATCAGGATAAATGTAAATTACCAGTACACATGATTAAAGTAAAATATACCTCGACTATGGTATGTGGCGAAGAGATAAAAAAGTAAAATATACAACTCAACATCAAGCATTCATGTCTTCCACCCTGTTGTGTGTGATTTAATGATTTAATAATTTGAAATAAACAGAAAATATAGAATAAATCCATATTAATAAGTGGCTTTCTCTGCAGAAAATTGAATCCACTGTGGTCTGTTCCCGTCTATGAGTGTAAGCACGGTGAAATAAAAATATTTTTACCTGGTCAAAAATGTATTTTTGAAATGCATAGGGTTTCAAAAATAAATAAATCTGTACAGACTACAGAATGGGTGTGTTTATCCAGATTACCTTATCAACATGTGTTCCTTTCAGAGAATAACGTTGTGGATTTCCCACAATTCACGACTTCTTCACCTTCCTAGGGATTAGATCCAGCATCAGCTGACCATGGGATCTGCTCGATCGGAGCACCTGCTACCAGCCAGTAATGAGCGGCACTCCTCATGACCAAGGCCGACCTTCTGGTCCTCATCTGGCCACACGTTTTGTTCAGGAACCCAGTCGACCTCGCAGTACTTGTTGTGTTCTGCCGGCCTCCCAGTTGTAATTTGCCTCTCCAGCCTCAAGAATCCCGAGTCTGACTTGACCTGCCTGAACCTCAGTCCTGAGACAAATAACATTTTTTTCTTATTTCGTTCCAGCAGTCTGCTTTCGCACCCTCTCCAGCAGAACACATGTCATACTGCCAGGCAACTGCTATACTGCATTCCACAGCCTCTCTGTTCACATTGCTTCTCAGGATGTTTTCCAGTAAACACGACACAACTGCCCCGCTCGCTCACGCACTCTGACATGTTGTGACGTTTGTTGCACATCCCACTATAGCACACTTGCCTTTCTAAAATGTTGCATGGCTACAGCTAAAACCATATGAAATAGGGTGAGCAATATATAATGTGAGTCAATGCTTATATAACAATAGAACATTGTTTTTCTACTATAATGAAAACTACTCATGAAATGAAGGGTAAATAAGAGTGAAGGTGGATTGGACTGGCGGCATGGCGATTTATAAAGTGGCTGATATCAGGTTAAGGATTCACCACAGACATGGACGAGGACTCATGCACTGGAGCAGTTTATGGTGAGTGCCAAATTTGAAATCTTTCAATATAGCGGACTGTATTCATTTAATTTTGTAATTTTGTTCGCAACAAACCATTTTGGTTACATCATTCAGAATCAGAATCAACTTTATTGCCATGGTCAGTGGAGAGCTCACCAACTAGGAAAGTGCTTTGGAATAAAGGGCTGTCATGAATAAAATAAAATACAGTGGTACCACGGCTCTCGACCACAATCCGTTCCAGACGGCCGTTCGAGAAGCGATTTGTTGGAAATCTGAATCGATTTTTCCCATGACAATGAATGGAAAAAGCAATAATGCGTTCCAAGCCTTAAAATAGTCTTTTGTAGGAGTGAATGTAGAGTGTCTGCTGCAGGTGCGCTGTTCCTCTATGTGTGTGGCCGCTGCATGTGGGAGGGGTTGCTGAGTGAGTGACGTCTCTCCAGAAGTGAAGAGGTGCCCGGTGCGTGTCCAGCTCTGAATGTGCGCTTCTGTGCAGTTTGGCTGTGACAAAGTCATAAACCAAGTAACGCTCTGTCCCAGACTCGCCTCATCCCTGTCCCAGCCCACAACAGGACATCAAACCCTGGAGTGAGCGCTTCAGCCTCGGAGGTGTGGAGAGCGAGCACCTCCCCTGTGACACTCTACCACGGTCCAGTGCGGAGACTGGAAAGGTTTTACACTGTAATTCAATAGCCCTTCATCTCATATTCAGTGGACGTGTGGATGTGGACACTAGAAAATTCTTCACTGTGCAGACGTGATGAATAGTAGTCTAGCCAGGGGCAGAGCCAGAAATTTTCCATTGGGGTGGCCACCGTGCAGGTCGCAGTTGGGACAGCAGATGTTGGAATGTAGACAGAAATCACCTGTGTGGGAAGGTGAGGGGTCAAATCCATCAGTACATACGAAGGCTGCATTATCACAGCATCTAGTTGAATGCCCAGGGCTCAGATGTTCCCTCACATACACCATCCAACAGAGCCCCGAACTGTGTTGCAACCATCCGCCACTATGATAGCCATCTGCTTACTACCCAGTCATGTTCCATCATACCTAAACCGCAGTCCACAAGCGCCCAACCCTTCCTTGCTATTTGTCTTCGCTGATATGCTAGTGAGCCATGATGGTCATATCTTGTTTTTTGGACCTTGTATTTCCAGATCGCCCTCACCAGCACCTGAAAAATATCACTGCCTCCAGAAGTACCGACCACTGAGCCACCAAAACCCAACCTGAATCCCATCTCTAATTAAAAGATAAACTAAGTAGGTGTCTTTGTTTGGGTCCTTTCACGCCCAATTTGCTCATGTATTATGCAAAGGTCTCAACATGATAAAGTAATATTAGCAGGAATTTCCTATTAGTAATATAGATGAGCGATCGGCCAATTACATTCTGACTGGTAACAGTTACTGCTGTAATTACCAGTGGAATAGATACGGTAATTTCTACTCATTATCAAGATCTGTGTACCATTATTTTCCCATGAAGGAATTCAACGCCACAATGGCTTTTAAATGAACAGGCACCTTCGGGAATGTGTGGTAAATTTCTGGTTTCCATAGACATTTTCAAACAAGCGGAGAGAATGGTTGTGTTGCTCACAGACGGAGAGAGTCCAGTGTCCAGTCCTGGGAATTGGGGGGCACCAAGGACGGTGAGGATGGACCAGATCGCAAGAAGCCTTGTGGGATGGTTTGTTCGGGCTTGTAATGTTTTTACAAATGTTGAGGGAATTATGTGAATCTTTTTTTCTTATGCAATATTTAAAATTCAATTAACATGTTATCTGTTCATGTTCCATTAGAGAACATGCCCAGTGGACTTTTTATTGGGTGTTTTACGTCATAAATCTATCTATATATAGATATAGATATATAATATATATATATATATATATATATATATATATATAATGAGCAAGGTTCAAAGATTCCTCATTCTCCAAGAAGCACACTTGAGAAGCAATAAGGCAAAACAGCAGAGGCAGTCTGTTAAAATACATTTTATTATGTAGAAACTACTATTCACAGTGGGAGGGCTTCACAAGACAAATGTCAAAGATTTATCACAGTAAGTTTGTTTCATTGTTTTGCTATATTTCAGGAACCAAAAGAAAAAAAAAATGTTAATGCATTTTTTTTTCTCCCTCATCTTGAGTGCTTCACGGCATCGTGACGGACATTGAATGCAAAAGGTTCCACAAAACTACTGTACGTCACAAGGAAATTAGCTCCAGTAAACAGGTTTCACACGAACCACAGTACATGACGATACGCAAAGCACGAAAAAAATAGTCGGATGTCATGTTAGTCTGGTGGAATTCTCTTTAAAGGGGTTAGTTCAGAGAAAGACGTTTTCCTTTTCGCCTCTGTTCATTCAATTTTTATGTAGTGCTTTTGTTGTTTTTACGGTTACCCTGGCAACAATATCTGTCCATAATTACAAGGCTGCTTCGCCTGACGTCAAACACATTACTGTGGTGCTTCAATTGAGTCTATGAAGGTTTTTTTAAGCCTTTTGTTTTCTTCAACAGTGGATCTCGTAGGCAAGCTGAGAGCCAAACAGCAGACGTTGGTTCAGGAAAACTTCCTCTGGATCTGTTGTTAGCGGTCCCTCGCCACCATCTGCAGGGTTTCTATGGAAGCCAATTCCTGCAGATTTGCTCAGAGTGTGCACCATCTCGTGCTCTAACAGGGCTTCCTTGACGCCCCTCTGCTGGCCAAACCCACTCATCACGGACCCTCTACCCAAAGCGGACCCAGCTCTGTTGAGAACGTACATCTCGTGACCATGATCATCGCGGTACTCCTCCAACTGTGAAAAAGTAGTGGGCCCGTCAGCGTAGTCATGGACATAAATAATGCTCTCCTCCTTGCTGGTGCAGAAGGACTCGTCGTCGTCTTTGCGGTACTGCTGGTGACAGGTGTAGATGAGAATCAGGAGAAGCAGAGCTGTCAGAGCGAGCAGGGATATGCCTACAGCTATGGCCGTCTGCGTGGCAAAGCCCAAGGCGTTGAAGTCCATACTGTCCTGTTCGTATAGTAACTCCTGGCTCACGTCGAGAACCTCAGGCTGATAAAATGAGTTGGAGGAAGAGGACGCGTAGGGGTGGGTATTTAAATGGGACCAGAACTGAGAGGAATATGAGGAAGAAGACATGTTAACAGCCAGATGGAAGGTCACTTTAGCAACACCTCCAGGATTCCAGGCCTCACATTCGTATCGCCCAGCATGAGACACGGTTACATTGCTCAGGAAAAGCATGCCACTGCCCATGTCAGGGTCAAAACTGTCCCGCTCCCCACCCTCCTCAGCTCCACGCACAAGGCCATGCACGTCCCCTTCTGCCGACTTGATCCCAATGCTCTCAGGTAAAGACGTTACCACTCGTCCAGCTCCGGGTTTGAAGAGCTCACCATTTGGACCTAGCTCTTGCACCAGGCCCCGTGATAACTGTGGTTTACCATGAAAAGCCTTCCTCCAGGTCACCTGAGGCTGCGGGTATCCTGAGGCCTGACAAGACACTCGCAGGCTCTCGCCAAGACGCACCGTCAGATGGCTGGGCTCCAGTTGGACCACTGGTGGAATGCAAACCAAACTGTTGGGAGGCACCTCCACCAGGCTAAGGTGAGACAGACGAGGCGGCTCGGAACACATGAGCCTACGCTGTTCAGCAGAGCTCAACAAACGTTGTCCATCCTCCGTGATCCATGTCCTCAGCCAGCCAAGAGCACAATCGCAGCGCCACGGGTTTTCTGGAGGAGAGAACATGCGTTGGGTTTAATAACAACTATTCATCGCTTCCAACTCATCCTCACTCCCATGCCGTACTATACTGGACTTTTGCGTCGACAAAGGCAGCGTTCAGCGTTGAGTGCTGATGCATTGTTCCAAGCAAAGGCAGGTTGGGTTGGGCTTCATTCATTCTACATGTCACAATGTGTCAATTGCAATTTAATACCCCTCAAACGGAGATATGATTCAGTGAAGAGTGGTTCGACGTCCACGTTCCCAACGTCTATATAGTCCAGCATGGGGGCTGACTCTTCAAATCCATGACATGAATGACCAGACACTAGAAAAACATGCGAATGAATGAAGGTTTTATTCCTCCATTCAACTGATTTAACTCCTTCACCAGCTTAAGTTCTCAAAGTTCCACGTGATCTTTCTGTGGATTGACTACGATGTGCCAAGACAAGAAATAGAGGACTTTTACTGGCTGGAAATCAACCATTCAGAAGATTACACATGATAAGACCTTTAAAAACATGATGAGATTTCAATGCGCGCGACATGGAGCAATATCCTTCTATCCCTTTAAGATGTTGGAGAAAGGACATTGTGGGCGGGGGAGAATAACATTCATTTTTCAGTTGCTGCCAATTAATACAAAGGTTAGCATTTTCCATTTTCAGGGAAACATCGAAATAAAATCGATGTAGAGGTGTTGAAAAACAGATGAATTCAAGTATTTGGTCGGGGAGAACAGAATTGCTTAGGCAATGGGTGCAGACAACTGTCAGGGTTGATGCTCATAAGGACTTCAAGTATATGTGGAAAGGTTTGGAGACAAACTTAGGGAGGTCAGCACTGCTTGGGACACTTAGCACTCAGTACATGTTGCATGATCTTAGAGGTATCAAGCTACAGCACAAGCGTGAAACAACCACTGAGGCTCATGGATGCAGCGAAGGAAGACTGGGGAAGATGTGCAAGACAGGTTAAGGTGGAGGAGGCTGACTTGACTATGATCACAACTTCATACTCTCTCCCATCGAGATTGCTGAATGGACAATATTTTCATATTTATATTCAGTTAGGACTATCGTCTCAAGATAGCTGACGGCAAATATCATCCTCCTCCTGCCGCTTTATTCATCAACAACTATATATTGGATATGTCAGAACACTACATGCTATCACCGGATATGATATTTTATCTGCTGACATTTAGTGTAAACCGCTGGCCAGACGTGATGGACATCTGGATGAGACTGAAAAATACTTTTCATATACACAAAAAGTATGAGGTGGCTGCAAGCCATTTCCAGTCGTATTTTCCTCTCTGCCTGTTCCAGCCTGACAACCTAAATCACTGCTTGTGGGTGCAAGCTAATTCAGCCATCTTAAAAAAGTTCTGTTGGCAAAGATATCATTCAGAAAGTGAATATAATGTTGCAGGCTTCATGACACAGTGCCTGTCCTCTAACTGACCTTAGTCCAAGTCAGGAGGGGTTCAGCAGGCGCACATATTTAATTGCGGTTTCTTTAACTGTCATTGTCTCACTGAAAGCTCACAGCCTCAAGGAAACAAACTTGGCAGGAGCTGTCTAAACACAATGTTTATGGCTTTCATTATGGATTATGTAGCAGAGGAGGAGTTTAGAAAGCTGATAAAGTCACGAAGCAGAGGCATAAACTGAAGATTTCTCATTTTAAGCGGATGCTATTTGAGCCAGAGGAACTTTGTAACGGATTTCGTATAGGTTACATGGATAAGTGTTCAGTGTTCCTCCCACTATTTTCGGATTTTTTTGGGGGTGGGCGCGTGGCTGTGCGTGAATGATAGTGTGGTTGGCATTGCGAGTCAAACTTAGCTACATGTTGACAAAAACACCCCTATGCTGCTTGAGATCTGGGAAGAACCCTGAGCAAAATAAGGGTCCAGCTAAATGGATCAATGGAAGTTACAGTGGGGGATATAGAGTTTTCAATAGTGTTGGGTAGATGGGGATTCATGACACAGTATTGAGGGGTTGATGAGGTTTCATGAAACAGTGTCCTGATTTTCATAGGCCTCCAGATGGCACTGTCTGCTGTAAAATGTCTGGAGTTTTAGTCAACGAAACCTTGCATCATTTCTAAACCAAGAGCGCCATCTAGTGGCCTCTGATAACTGTTTCATCAACCCTGTCATACTGTTTCATGATACCTCACCAACCCAAGTTTTGGACACCCTATCATTTCCACTGTGTGCTCATGACAGGACGACTATATTTTTTGAACACATTAGCTGGTGTGTTTGTTGACTTTGACAACGACCATGTTTAAAACTTACTTATAGACACTGTCAATAAATTAGTTTCGGCAGTCTATATATATATATATATATATATATATATAGTTGGTACGTATAAGGCAGCTACATCTTTTGCAAGATTTTTCCATTTTTTCTTATGTATAAGCCTGTGATGCAAAATGGAAAAAAATGGCAAAGTTGTGAATCAAATTTCTGAAAAATGTAAGTAAATATGGCCACAGATGGCTATTCATTTTTTTAAAAAGCTATCGCACAGGCAGCACAAGTCAAGTACGCAAGTGAGTAAGGTGAAATTCCGATTGATCGACAATACAGCAAGGGTGCTGCTTACATGACCAAAACCAGAGTCAAAGACATTAAACCAAACTAATATTTCAATATGACTTTCGCTAAGACATGTAAAAATCAGGAGAAAAAGACACCAGAAATGTTTAAAGTAATGAATCGGGGAACTCAATCCAGCTGTCTTGCACGTACACAAGGAATCCGAGTACAACTGCATCCACCGAACAGAATGTAAATGGAATCTTTCACAATCACACACCTGCATACGCAGTTTACATTCAGGTCAGTACCCACTTGTTCTTGCTTGCTGAGCAGAGGTCCTGACTTGATTTTGCTAACAAATGCACAGCATGGATTTGCGAGAATGTCTGTGCTTTGACTTGGGTGACAAGTCGCTGTGTAGTGCTCGCATAAATTCATCTTTTTATGTAGTTTCTTCCAGCACACTCATAGTTACAGCTTTATGCACACGACATCTGTGCAACTTATTCAAATCCACTTTTGTTTTAAATAAAAAGCTACTATAGAGAAGCAACAAAGCCAAGAAAGGAGCCAGGCAGACGCCTTTAGTTGGATCTGTTTTAGCTGGATTTTGAGGCTTCAGAGTTACTAAAAAAAGGTGCAGGATATTCATCACGCAGCGTATATGTACCTGTGACTCGGAGCACCTGCAGGCTGACCAGTGGTTTGAGCGTGGGTGCTCCCAGAGTGCGGAGGTGGTTTCTGCTGAGATCCAGCAGCGCGAGCGACGACAAGCCGGCGAGCGCGTGCTCCGCCAGCATCTCGATGCTGTTATCCTGCAGGTGGAGTTCCTGCAGACGCTGCAGACATCAACACAAAATGTCACCAAATAAAAATGTCAAACATAAAGAAGACTTACCTTCTAACTTAGCAGGGAGGCAAGATATTTAATGGTGGCAAGCCCTCAAAGTGCAGACAACACTGTCTGGTGAGAATCAGGCTAGACTCAGTATTTAATATCAGCCCGACTGGAGCAACAAAGACGGTTTTATAAAGCTAAAATACATGGTGAAAATGCATTTAAAATGATGACTAAGATGACAGGCTGACAACCTCAGTGAAATGGGACTGTACACATTTTGTATTATCAACTCCCTTTTTTCTGTTTCCATTACTAGTGCCATTACTAGCTGTTATGAACTTTTCCACCGTCCACATGCAGAGTTTCCTGCTCTCCATTACCACCTCCGAGTGGCAGAGGTGAGATGTACCAAACTACCTTCTGAGCCTCTGCTGCGTTTGACTGTCAGAGCAGAGAGGCGGAGGAGTCTCGCGTGGGTGAAAGCTCTCCTTCCCTATCTTTGCTCAGTGAAAATTTGTGGAAAAAAAGTGACAGTTGCAATACACCAGTATGTGACTTGGGGTATACCAGGTCAACACATTTTCACTCCCAAGGCCTCAAATTGTGACGGATTGTGAGGACTTTTGCATCCGGTGTTGATGTCAAAGTTAGCTTTCCATGTTGACTGTTGATGCATTGGGTCAATGCAGTAAAATATTTTTCCTCCTGCATGCTTCAAAAGGAAAGGATTGGGGTTCACAAAATTGAGAATTTTGACATGTTGTGCGAAATATTCCGTCCAAGGTCCTTTATGATGTGCACATAAGTATGGTGTTTTTTATTTCTTCATATATATACATATATGTCCACACCTCAGTCATAGTGCCGCCAACAATGCACCACTAATATGAATAAACCAGGGCTGCATGCGACTCTCTTTGCCCAGTTTCATGAGGCTCTTAACTGGCAGTGGTTTTGGTCAAGTTACTGTTGTGATGATCGTTCACACAGGAAATAAGTCGAAAAAAGTAAGAGCTTTTCCGGCACACACGTTTATCTACGCAGCTTGATATTTTGAAAAGGATCACGGTAAAAATGCATTTAGTTTAAAAATAAATGCACAAGCGAGATGTGCCAGACTCGAACCAGCAACCTAGTGAAACAAGGGGATGTCCTTTGACCGCTATATTGGCGGAAAGTCATGTGACTAGCAGGTTGGGTGAGCCTTACACCCTTGTTTGCCACACCTACATTGTAGGATGTGGCTCTTTGCAGCAACACAGTCATGAAATGTGGCCTGTGACTGGGTGGCCACCCCTGCAATTCACTATCCAGAGTGAAACAAGCCCACTTTTATGTGACGTGTTAGCATATGCTGTGGAAGGTGGTGCATGTGCTTCAGTTGAAATTCCAATACGCCAGCATGCAACACGCGTGCCTGACTTTGGTGCCACCCTCGGAAGCAAAAGTCTCTCGGCAACTCGTCGCCATAAGATGGCAATGGTAGTGAGACTGTTTTCGCCAGTGTGAAGACAGCGGCACATGCTTTCGTGCGCAAGGACCGACTAGATAGGGCATGTGGTGAAATAAGCTTCTGAGAACTAAGCTGAGAAAAGTACTGAGACGTTGGTTGCTGACATCACTAGCAACTTGCTAGAAAACTGAAAGCGAAGAAAGACTTTCAAAATGACCTGCAAACTAGCATCTGACTTTCCGTAAACTTTCTCTTCATCCTATTCAGCAAAGCTGCTCTCTGAATTTGGCCGGCAACCCACTCACCTGCAACCCCCTGAAGGTGTAGTTCTGGACTCTGGTGATCTGGTTCCCCGCCAGGTAGAGGATCCGGAGGTGCTCCAGACCCTGAAACGTGTCCGAGGTGACGAGGTGAATGAGGTTTCCGTTGAGCGCCAGCTCCAGGAGTTGGCCCTGGCTCGCGAATGCACCTGGCTCCAGAGCGGAGATGCTGTTGTTCTGCAGGTACAGGTAGTGAAGGCTGGTCTGCCAGGTCAGGTCCTGCAGGCGGATCTGGATAATGGCGTTATCCTGGAGGAATATCGTCTTTGTGGGGACAGAATCAGGAAAGTCATTTAGTAATCTCATTCTTTAGAAACACAAAGGAGCGGGTGCGACGTATAAATTGGATTTGGTCCAAAAAATTCGGTTCTGTGGGCGGAAAGTGTTGCTGCACCAAGTGACAGTCTCGACAGCTGCTGCTTGGAGCCTGGCAAAGACAGGACTTTGTTTTTTGGGCAAGCACGCGCTCAGATTGGCCCCCAGTCGTGCTAAAGCTCTAAAAAAAAAAGTGCCATTTTTCCAGTTAAGAAAACAAAAATGCTTTCTTTTCCTCATCAATTCCGCTCAAATGGATTTTGGTGTCGGACAACGTCACATAGCGAGGGCCCCCCACTTCTCATGGCTTCCTTATTTCCATGACTGAGCACCTGCCGACCAAACTGTCCGTTCACATCCACATAAGCAACACAGGGACACAGTGAAAAAAATAGCATTTTGTACACATATTTGCATTGACTATACATCAAGTTTAGGCTTTGGTGTAACACTGAATCACAACTGAATCTGAGTCTTTGCTTGACATTGCTTTAAGTGGAAATCTGTTTTCTCTACATGGAAGTGTGATGTACTTGATAGGGCTGCTGATTGGGGTAATGAAACAATTTATGCGGGACATGAGTCACATAAATATTCATAAGCCTCACTTACACCGGGGCATGAACTCGTGAGAGGAGACACTGTAATGTTAAACATCCTCTGAACAAACGATCGAGGGGCGTGTGAGAGGCTCTTTTCCGAGCGGGGATGAATAATTGCCGGGCCGTGTGGCGTGGCCCCTCCCCTGCCTCCACCCCTCCCGCTCACATCAAAGGGGGTCACAGAGAATTGATTCGACACAATAATTTCATTGTAATGAGAATGGATCACAGCGGAAGTCGGCGGGCCCAGCGAGGCAGCAACTTTCACTTTCGGTGGAGAGGACTGACCTCAGTGACAGGAGGGACGCCATGTGGGATTTCTTTGATTCCCAGAGAGCCGCACTCCACGGTGAGGCTGTAACACCGGCAGCCCACGGGACACGCCAGCGACTGTGGCGGCCTGGACGCCAGGAGGAGAGCAACACAGAGCCACGGCAACACCATGGTGGGTTTAGAGGGTGGAGCTGTGGATGGATAAAGAACAAGTCATGAAAACACGCACTTCAGCATCTGGTGAAAATAGGTTCAGGTTGCACCACTGCATTTGAATTTCATTCACAGAAATGAAAAAAAACAACTATATATATATATATATATATATATATATATATATATATATATATATTAAATTTTATTTTCGTAGTCGAGAATAAGATTTAGCCACGCGCCCCTGGGTTCTGCACAAGCGATCCCTGACAAATGTCACTCAAAACCATTATTTTGAAGTGAACTTTTGCGCCTCAGAGTGATGTAGACGCAACAGAGTCAAAAGATTTCCTCCCATGTGACCTTCCAAATGAAAGGTTTTGAGTGGTATGAATAGCACTTCATATGAGACACATGTGTGAGGTGACCCTCTGAGTAACCTCAAAACCCGGAAACATTTGACCCCATTGAAAGACCTGCAGGACAGTATGTGTCAACATGCAACACTGACTTCTGCTAGCTTCAACGTTGGACACAAAAGTCCACCTGAAGATACTTGGAACGCTGGCTTTTTTTTTGGCACATTGGGGCTAGTGTCGAGTAAAGTAACAGTACGGGGAGTCTAAACCATTCAACCACTCAGACACATCTGTAAGCGACTGATCGGAAACTACAATTGATACGGGGTGGTTAAAAAAAAAGAAATAAAAAGTCACAAGGGTCAGATTATAGTGCACACAGGAGGGCGCTAGCAAGCAGTTACATCTAAAAAAAATGGATTGAATTCAACTGCGTATGTTGCGTTTTCCTCGCGTAATTATTTTTGCATAGCAAATGTAGCTTCATACGCCACAGAAGTAGATCGTAAATTGGCACGCAGTATTTGATGTAGCTTGCATAACAATGTAGTACAATCTTGTCCTTAAAAACACGCTGGTTCCCTTTCGCTTCTGATGACACAAAACCTGGCACATTTCTGATGCTTTCTTTGTTGTATTTAATCACAATTCATCCACAGCCAGTGGCCTCTTTTCAGTTCCCTCGTGCAAGAGGAACCTGCTCTTGATGCTTAAAAAACATTCCTCCATATTGAAATGAGAGCATCGCCGCTGCAGAGGTTTAAACCAGACAAGGATCTCAGTGTTTGGAGAGTCGGTGTTAATAAACTGGGCTTCATCTGTAAAGCCCTGATACCACGGGGACACTTGTTCCGACTCAACACATTAGATATGCTGTATTTGAAGAACACAACACAAAGCGCGAGAGAAAAAATGCTTTCACCTCTATGCTTCCTGCTTCCAATCATCTGGGTCTTTTCAGACTTGTTTGAAAAGCCTCTTTCTACCAGATTCAATTAATTCAAGATGTGATAAAAGGAGACTGTTGCCTCAAGGTCCGATCTCGTTTTGTGCTCGCACAAACACTCTCGGTATCCGCCTCAGTCTTTGTCTTACACATCCCGACTCACTTTGTTGCCACTGATCTCTGAAATCCGAAAGGCACCTGAACAATATGAAGTCAAATTCCCCTCTTTTCTGTCGCTAGGCCACAATGGTAACTGCGTTTCCTCATCACAAACTACATTCGCGGCAAATTGAATGAACAGTTATCACCTCTCTATCACACCTTAGTCAAAGTCAGGGCATCTAGTCCTCGTCCTTTGACAGCATTCCCTACGGTGGCCCTGAAGGGACAATGAGAAAGCAAAGCACATTTCCATGCCCCTTGGGGCATTGTAGCATGTAGAAGACTACCGTTACTGTTGTAGGTACCAAATGTGTCCGCTTACCAAATGTGTCCTACCTGCCGCGGGATGATGACGTCACATCCGGCATATACAATATCTTTTTTTAATATTTTAATGAGCCAGAGGAAATTGAAATAAAGGATTTCAAGGCGCTTTCTAACACGTGTAGCATTTATTTCCACAAAATACAATGTTTGTCATTGAATTGTTCGCAAAGTTTATGTCCGTTCTTCTATGCAGTCTGCGGAACAACGTGTCGTGATTGGCTGACATGTACAGAGCTTTGTTTTTCTTTGATATCGCGCAAAAAATCGCAATCCATAGTAGGCACTTATACACATCCAGATACATTTTTATTCATTTGCCAGGGGGAAATATCCATCTATGAAGGAGTTCCCTAACAAATCAGTACTACTAACCCCAACCTCTGTTTTTTTTTTAAGTATCATAATGCCACAGAAGGCGGGAACGTGCTTCAATTGAAAATCTTATGTGTCAGCATTCTGTATAGGACACAGAAGTCTACTTTCCCAATGTCAATATATGATGCCACGGGAGTGAGGATGGTTTGTCACAGTGGAGGTTTCTTTATGTCATTCTTTTTTTGTATTTGTGGTTTGAGCTTTTGTTTGATTCGGTTTTCACAATAGAGCTGTCATTTTTGTACAAGTAACATCTGACTTATGACCGGGATCGGTTCCGACCAACCAGTCGTAAGTCAGATTGGATGTAAGTCGAATGCCATTCAAAATAGCTGACGCGAGGGTTGTAGGTTCTACTGTAGTGGTGGATGGCTGTGTGAGAGTGAGATGCTGGGATACTGTGCTGCCGTAACTGTTGTACGCGATGCCAGGCTGCTACGTGCTGCGGTGACATTGAATTAAAAAAAAAAGCATCTGCTGGTCGTAGTCGTAAGTACGGTTGGACGTAAGTTGAGCATGTTGTCGCATGCTACTTGTATTTGCATTTTTGTATTTTCTGTAACTGTGGTTGTGTCTTTTTTTTCAGGACCACCGTACTGCAGTCATATCTAACACCTAAACAAGAACCAATAAATATTCCTCCAGTGTCAGAAATATGCATTTTTTTCATTGCAGAAGAATTTGGGGGAGATTTTGGTTGGTGTTCCTGGGTGATGATTTGTGAGTATTGACAAGGAACTTTAAACAAATAGCATGAATTTCCTCTTTTGTCATCCAGAATTATATCAGACTTTGCTGCACATGAATCACGGACACTAGCTCGGGGTACTTCCCAAGTAAAGGTGCAGAAGATGACAGGCGTGGCTGAGTTATCTTTCCCTTCATGACAGCACATCCTTCTTTAAAGTAGGAGAACACAGAGGATGCTGGGCGCCTTCTCCTGCATTGACGGAGAGGAAGGAAAATATTTTTTTTTTCAGGTCAACAACTCTCCACACATTTTTTTTCAGCTAAAATTAATAAAAAATCAGACTGTTTAATGAGAGTGTTCCAGAAAATTTAACAAGGGGGTTGTGCTAGTTAAGATGTGGGAAAACAACAGCTATTTGCATGAGGGAACTATTTAAATAAGCCATTAGCCAGACATTTCTTTCCAGCTGGTGTATCACTTCAGCTAGTTTTATCCCTGATAACACTGTTACTCCTCCAAGGTCAACTTCTCTGCTATCTTCACCTCAGGAGCAGAGACATCATTGATTTTGTCTTCACACTCACATGCTGATGAAAGCTACTCCCCAGCTGTGGCTCCACACCACGTTCAGTCTGTCAGACTCGGAAATGTTCAGTCTACACTGGATCCCAAACATGCAGACTCACACTTCAGGAAAATGTTGCTGCTTTTGAGGAGGCGATATATGATGGATCACTGAAACCTTCATGAGGCAGGTCGACGCCGCACTACTGGATCTTCTGTGGCGTATCGCTGTTGCTGCATCAATCCCTTATTAGAGTCTGGCTTCTTTTCCCCATTTTTCTCCCCCTTCCTTTTTCCTCCCTTCCCCTCCTCACCTGCCTCCCACCCATGTCTTCCTTATCTCCTTGAATCTCTTTTCCCAGATGCTTTACTTGCGTATTCTTCCACACCTTTCACAGAGACATTCTCCATCCATCCCATCCGTTTTTTCCTCACTCTCACACACATTTATGCCTCTTCCTCTGACTCACTTTTCTTGGTATCTCGCTTAATCCACCTGTCCTTTGGACCTCTTCACAACCTCCCTGACTAAATGATTCACCCTCCATCCATCCATCTATCCATCCATCCATCCATCTGTCCATCTATCCATCCATCCATCCATGCTTCCATCTGTCTGTCCATCTATCAATGCATCCATCCATTCATCCTTCCATCTATCTATCATCCATCCATCCATCCATCCATGCTTTCATCTGTCTGGCCATCTATCGATCCATCCATCCATTCATCCTTCCATCTATCTATCATCCATCCATCCATCCATGCTTTCATCTGTCTGGCCATCTATCGATCCATCCATCTATCCATGTATTATCCATGCTTCCATCTGTCTGTCCATCTATCTATCATCCATCCATCTATCTATCATCCATCCATCCATCCATGCTTCCATCCATCTGTCCATCTATCAATCATCCATCCATCTATCTATCATCCATCCATTCATCCATGCTTCCATCCATCTGTCCATCTATCCATCCATCCAACCATCCATCCATGCTTCTATCCATCTGTCCATCTATCTATCTATCCATCCATCCATGCTTCCATCCATCTGCCCATCTATCGATCATCCATCCATTCGTCTGTCCATCTATCATCCATCCAACCATCCATCCATGCTTCTATCCATCTGTCCATCCATCCATCTCTGTCCATCTATCTATCCATCCATCCATCCATCTGTCCATCTATCGATCCACCCATCCATGCTTCCATTCGTCTATCCATCTATCCATCCATCCACCCATGCTTCCATCTGTCTGTCCATCTATCAATGCATCCATCCAGCCATGCTTCCATCCATGCTTCCATCTGTCTGGCCATCTATCGATCCATCCATCCATTCATCCTTCCATCTATCTATCATCCATCCATCCATCCATACATGCTTTCATCTGTCTGGCCATCTATCGATCCATCCATCTATCCATGTACTATCCATGCTTCCATCTGTCTGTCCATCTATCTATCATCCATCCATTCATCCATCCATTCATCCATCCATCTATCTATCATCCATCCATCCATCCATGCTTCTATCCATCTGTCCATCTATCAATCATCCATCCATCTATCTATCATCCATCCATCCATCCATCCATGCTTCCATCCATCTGTCCATCTATCAATCATCCATCCATCTATCTATCATCCATCCATCCATCCATGCATGCATCTGTCTGTCCATCTAGATGTGTTGATGTACAGCAAATATGTGGTTAAAACAGTCACTAAAAGAGTGACAAAACCCCCCATCACCGTCATCACAGAGAACAAATCCCACTTAGCTCGTGCTATTTAGCTTTTGCACGTTGGGCTGGTCCACAGATTTCGAGTCATTCACTGGTGTTAAAGACGTCTTTATTTTAAGTCTTACAGTTGCATGATCATGGCAAATGAGGTTTGCTCATACACCTTGCTTGTTCTTGCAGGTGCAAAATAAAGGTGCAATTTCTAGATACGTTTCCACTTCCCCCAACACACTGAATTGCGAAAGCATTAACTGGGCCACACAATTGAGGTCACCGCTCTAACAGAAACAACCAGTATTGTGTCTTTAGAACTTCTGTTTTGAGCCTGAGAAAACACCTGTTTTAGTACACGCAAACGATAAATCAGCCCCCTAACAATCCTCCCGGTGGCTTAACTCTTTACAGCGATTAAAATATTCTAACAGCCATCAATAATTCAGACGACTCTGAACATTCTTTAAGAAAAGACCCAGCTGCTATTATGAGCTACAATAAATTCAAGCGTGATCAAAGGATCTGCCAGGGGGGTCTTCCCCTCAAACTGATCCTCTGCGCTAACATTCTCCAACTCTGGTCCAATTATCCGCTAGCAAATGAGGAAACACTTTCTTTTTGTTGCTCTCCTCCAGGGGTCAGTGTTCCGAAAAATTTGCTTAAATTGAGATGTCGTTTTTTTATGCATCACCTAATTTACAGTAAGTAATTGTTTAACAAAACTACAAAAGAAACCCAACAACTGACTGAATTGGTACCAACCTCAGCTTTGTTCAACAACAACGACTTTGGCAAATTGGAGAAAGTAATTTACTTTTTTATCGGTCAAAACTTCGTCACCCTTGGCATAATATTTACAGAGTAAAGGACATTTTGTGATGAAGCTCTCTATTACATAATGCCAGTGTAAAAACTCAGTTTAACACAGTTTGGATTTAATGTTTGGAGTTAAACAGATAGTGAAAGTGATTCTTAACTGTAGGTCCAGGGGCCCATGGTTGGCCCTCGAGCGCCCCCTAGAGGCCCACTTGAAGTTTTTTCTTTTACACCTCTGGGTCGTGGGGGCCGCGAGATGCTCAGTTTTAATATATTAATTGACTTCTCAGCTGCAAATCTGTGACAGTTACCAACTATGGAGAAGTTCTTGAAAATGAACCAAAAATGATGAAGAAAGTGATGGCGCCCCCAACAGTAAAAATTGTTCATTAAAGCACCTGTTGAAGCAGTTTTCTTTTATCTACACTTCACTTATATTTTCTTTTGGAGTTTAAATAAAATATATTATTTTTACTTTACCATATTTAGACATGGTTTGATTATATTTATTTGATTCCGAATTTCATTCAGTTTTTACAAGTATGTCAACAGTTTGCACCAAGTTTCTTTTTTTCTTTAGTAGATTTGATGAATATGACTTGCACCTGGTTCTGCGGCTGGTTGGACTTTTCGATGACAAATAAATATCTTTGAGTTGATCGCATAGTTTCATGTGATTTGACAAGGTTTTTTTTGTTGTTGTTTTTTTACATATAAGTATATTAAAGAAGGTTATTGATCACACATGGTCCTATTACTTGAATGGGCCCCGGACCCATTTGTTCTGGGAAAGGTGGCCCCCGAGAACAAAAAACTGTGTATGCAAGATATTCAAATAAAGTAAAAGGCCTGTGATAAACCAACAGAACAAAACTTGAAACGATTTGACTACATCTCTTACGAGCAGCTTCAGGCTCATCCGTTCATCTTTTTCATGCCCGCAGGCTCGCTGAGAAAATAAATTATAACAAAATGGTGAACATCGCATAAATGCATGTTCTTTCCTGGTCTTGTCATTTCACGGTCTTTTAGAAATGAAGGGCAATCGTAAAAAAGCTCAGAAGCTACTTGATTCAGACCAATTTTCTTCACATTCCACTGGGCACAAGCTGGTCTGGAACACCTCCGGGGGTGATGGACTGTTTGGAAGATGAAACTAGATTGATACATTTAGCATGTCAGAGCTGCTCATTCTTATTCCTCCTAAACTGTGTGCGGCACCTCCTCCCGTGGAGGCAGACAAAAGCTTGGACAACATTAGTCTGGCAGATTGTGATCAATGACTTGTGAATGCTCTTTCCATGTTGAGAAAGTTCCTTTCAATAAAAATAGTCCCTTGAGAGAAAACAAAAATAAATGGCAACGTTTTTATTGAAGTGGACTCCACAATGATTAGGGATATTGACAAAAAATTTATTTTTTTTTTACCTGCAAGAACAGACCAAGTCAAAGCGCAGCCCAGGGGCCATGTGCAGCTCCATCACGGTATTGATTCAAACCTCAATTCAGAGTCAAAGTGGGCACAAAGAAATGTTGTGTTTCTGCTTGGCATCATTTAACAGTTACTTTTTCAGAGATAGACTATCTATTTTCTGTACTTTCATACTTTTTTACCGATTTATCTTTTGCTATATTTATAATGCATACAAAAATACAGTAGATAAAAAATATAAGAATGATATATTCAAAATAAATGTCAAAATAAACCTGTTTGCTGTGGTCAGATTTAACGCTACAGATATTTGAGGCAAGTTACTAACATGCCTCTGAGGTTATTCTGAAGAATATTCATGAAAGTATCTCTTATGGTGTGTTGTTGTAGTATCTGTCTGTTGTTGAATTTAGAAGGGATGTGATGATATTTTGTTTCATCGTGAGTGAACTGTGGCATTGAGATTCGATTAGACGCCGGCCATAAGATTAAAACTAAATTTGAGGGTTAAAATTTCAAAATAACCAGGTGTTTCAGTTTGGTTGAGAGTCCTGGTTAAGGCGAGCCATTTGTTTTGGATGGTTAGGCATGGGGTGAGAGGCCGAGAGAGAAAGCATTGGTGATCTGGCAGTACAGTCATTTCTGGAGTCTGAAATTGAAAAATACTTGAAGTCCATTAACAAGGAGGAATGTGAGAAATGGGAGTCGAGTGCTCACCATCCACTCATGCCAGTAAGCTGAGGTCAGCGCCACTGCATTCAACATAAAATAAAAAAAATGAAGCGGCCTCCCTTCGCTGTGACCCGGCTTGCAAAGGCGAGTGAATAAATTGATACCTTATCTTTTATTCTGTAAACACTCATTCAATAATAACCGCGGCGTGTCTCTCTGGGCGTTTGGCCCCGCAGCCCCTGACCCTCATTGATCGGCCAATAAGGTCCTGCCACACAGTTCTCGGGCCTCAGAGCTGGCGTCTCAGATAAACAAACACTGATCTGCTCTCCAGATACAGCACCTGACTCTCTTACTTCAGGGACAGACGCCTCCGTGCTCCAGCCCGGACCACCTCCAGCTCTCTGTCTGACCACACCAGACAACACCCCAATCTAGAAAACTCCTCAAATATTTAATTCACCACAGCCTGCCGCCTTAAAAAAGACGCTTTAAAAAAAATGAAACGACTTAATAGTAGGGATGGGTGATAACTTATGGTACACAATATAGTGCACAATCTCCACAATGGCTATTCTGCATCTCACAATAAAATTGCATGACACACTCGCTGCATCCCGTTCTCCAGCTCTGCGGCGTTTGACAGCCGACACCATGACAGTTGTGGAGAGTGTGGTGGACTTCGGTTCATGATCGTAGTTTTAAACTTGTTTTTAATACAGGAAACCTTTGATAATGACACGGGTCGACTCTGAGTCTCTGGATCTGTGTTTATTTTATTGGACGGAGCGGTCCTTACAGGGTCTCTGACGCGGTCGTCTGCCTTGGTTCACGTCAACACATGCAGGTCTCACGCTGCGCTACTGGAGTCAAGCTGTCCGACTTGACAGTCAAGCCATCCGCAGCAAAAAAAATCAATGCGCGTTTAGACGGAGCATTATTAGTTAGCTGGCGTGGAAGAAATGTCCGGAAGACCGCAACTCAAAATAAATCAATCGAATTAAGCCTTTTTGGTTCTTTCTACGGATGAAAACACAATCCATGTATTCCTCTATTTTTTTTATTGTGTAATCAATCTGAATAACTTATTTTAGTGGTAGTAGTCGCAAGTAGTAGTAGTGAAGTATGTTGAACTTTGACCTCCAATTGCTAAAACCTCAGACGGAAGAAGGTAATGTCTATCACATGACAAAGTTTGGAAACATTCTACTGTACATTTTGGAAGAAACCCTTGTTTCATTGTGTAATTCATCTAAACAGTATTGTGAACTTTGACCTCCAAATACTAAATAGTTTGCAAACCTCTGTTGAAACCACCATCATATCCTGACAGAAGAAGGTAATGTCTATCACATGACAAAGTTTGGAGACATTCTACTGTATATTTTGGGAGAAACCCCTGTTTCATTGTGTAATTCATCTACACACAGGTTTCAGTATCCTGAACTTCGACCTCCAATAACTAAATGGTTTGCCGCCTCGGCCAAAGACCGTGGTGAAAACAGTTGGATATCGGACGGAGCTCTGCTCCGGTATTGACAGTGGTGTCCTCTTCCGCGTCCCCATTAGGGTTCACTGATCGCGGACACACTCTCACAGGCAGCGCTAATGCTACGACCAGGCATCAGTTAGGGACCATCAACAAATTCCAAAGCGTTCAAAGTATTCGTGAAATCTTCAGTAATGTAAAGAAAAACATCCATATTAGAACAGAGAAAAATGAAGTGAAAATGTTTTTCATCACACAAGATAAAAAGACTGACAGTTTGAATCATGATTTCGAGAATAGAATATGACTAAATGATCATTCATTCAGATACAGCAGACAGACGGCTCAATTTAACCCCTAAATAAAACAACCAGCTTCTACCAGAGGCGTGAAACATTGAATTTCTCATCTCTACACTTAGTTAACTATTATATTTAGACATAAACAAATAGTGATGTTGGAGACAAACTCCAAGAGAGAAAAGAGACACTGCAGTGTTCAACACAGGGAATAGGATGATCGTTCATACTGTCAATTGTTATCGCCGAAATAACACATACATTTATCGCGAAAACTTTTTTTGTCCCTATCGCCCCTCCCTAGTGTTAATAGTGCCCTACGTAAATATCGTGTCTGAAATAGATTTTCAAAGCTTGAAAGTGTACGACGGGGAGATTAGTAGCTGAAATACAGATAAGATATTTCTGCTTAGATAAGTTTCCTGTCATGAATAAGCAGTTTTATCAACCAGAGCGTTTTTGCTTTACATTGGCGCAGATCTTCTTCTGAGATCCTGATGTGGAAGCTTGTCCTCCACCACATTGAAAGAGGATTTCATTTGCCTTTTGTAATGACTGCAACTGTGTGTCATCAAAGAGCATTAGTAAAGATACCTGTGTCACCATGGCAGCATTCGGGGCGGACACCTATCAAGGGTACGTTTTTATCACCAATAAAATTCCTGTTTTTCTTCTTTTTTTCACGTTTAATTTTGGTTTTTTTTCATCTGATGCCTCTGGCTCTTAAGGGACTCATGAGTGGCTAATTGGTCGCTCCATTTTTGTCACATTTCGGAGGCTTAGTGGAACATTAAAGGTGGACCGGGAATTTATTTTATTTTTTTTTTTTTACTGTTAACGTCACCTGGCACCCTTGACACGACAAACTGCTGCAACAACTCACCAAACAACAGTGAGGACTCAGCTGCAGTGACGCGGTGCTTCATGCGAACAGCTCTTTCTGTTTCCTCCTCCAGATATGTTCGAGTCTCCGGGCGTTAATTGCTCAGCATCACCGTTCTTCCTCGCTGTTGTCACGACAACAGCCTGGAACGATGTGGCGATAAATATAATAAATACAGACGCCAGAATTTGATGTGCGACTGAGTTGTTTTCAAAGACTGGCTGATAAATCGCGACCAACATTAAACATCATTTGAAGAAGTGACCTGTGTGGCTCGACGGCGTCAGTTAACCACTCTGACTCGAACCTTATTATTCAGAGAGTAAAAAAGACGACAACAAAGTCTGATAAATAAACCTGTTTCCTTTCCAAACAACGACACGGTGGTCTGATTTGTGGCCCTGCCATCCCATAATTCACTGCAGGAGCCTTGAAAATGCTCTTATCATCATTTTTGCTGCCCAAGGGGTCATTGTCAGCGCAGCATTGCAAGAGCTGGATTATTCATATTTCATGCTTCGACCTGACAGATTTACAATGTTAGATGATTGTTACGTGACCCACATAAATTATTCGGTCATTGGAGGTCCCTATAATTAACTCCTTCACAGAGGCAGGGATTTTTTTTTCCTCCTTGTAGCCATCTGAACAAAAGAGTATCAAGTTGTGAAAACTGTGCCGATCTTAAGAAGAAGAGCAGCTTTTACAGCGCTTCCCGAGTATTATTGTCACTAGTGACAGTAACACATTCAAACTGTACTTGAATTTCAAGTTGCTTGTGTCAATTTAAACTTAAGTGAAGAAGTTGCCAAACAGATTTTCCACGGTTGTTTATGAATAATCGTAAGTTCGTGGCGATGAAACACCAGCCATTTTTGCAAGCTTGAGAAAAATGTCCTTTTGACCGGAGCTGTCTTTTTTTATGTATTCCGTCCATATGGATTTTGGCAGATAGACCCATAGGGGTGCTCGAGCACCAGCCCCTTTTCCTTTCATGAGTAAAGTGCCCTTTTTCTGGAGCCCGTATTTTATTTTCATTCTTAAAAAAAGTTATTCTTTGACTTTGCACAAATATATTTTGGTATGCTCAGGGGGCCATTTATTTATTTATTAAATTTTAGCTCAGACAGGGATGAGGCGAGTCTGGGACAGAGCGTGACTTGGTTTATGACTTTGTCACAGCCAAACTGCACAGAAGCGCACATTCAGAGCTGGACACGCACCGGGCACCTCTTCACTTCTGGAGAGACGTCACTCACTCAGCAACCCCTCCCACATGCAGCGGCCACACACATAGAGGAACAGCGCACCTGCAGCAGACACTCTACATTCACTCCTACAAAACGCATTATTTCTTTTTCCATTCATTGTAATAGGAAAAATCAATTCAGATTTCAAACAAATCGCTTCTCGAACTGCCGTCTGGAACGGATTGTGGTCGAGAACCGAGGTACCACTGTAATTTGAAAGTGGTAAAAGGATTATGCTCTCTGCATTGTATGCTATGTAACACAAGCATTAGTGACATAATTGTCATAATTGACAATGGTTAACAACTAGCAGTGATTTTTCAGAACTGTAAAAATTAAACAAAATGGAGCAGGAAGTGTCTGTTACAAACATCACTGTGTTTTACTAGCCTTCTTCAAGTAATGTGGATAACACTTAAATCCGTGACAGTAGCTTGTGCACACGTGCCATTCGTGTCTATGGGTGAAGGTCCGTGTAAATAAATCAAGCCACTGACTGCCACAGGCAGCTGTGCTCAGCTGTTATTTAGATGACATGCTTGTGCTGCTGTCTTCAGCTTCAGAAAACTTCTGACACACTACAGCCAATGTTACGTCGGGCCACAGCAGAGCGCAGACAGCTCTGCGGGAAATACGCTCCATTTAAACGGTGCTTTAATCCGACAAGTGTGCCGTTGTTCAGATCAGTTCTTGTTTTCTTGCACTTTAGTTTGGTACTTATTTGTCATGCCTTAGGGCATATTTCCGTCTGCAACCCGTAGTGACCAAGCGATGAGTCACATTTTTATCTTCATAAACAAAGAGCAATGACATAGAAATTGATGAGAACGTTGCGGAAAATGTGTCTAATTCATCCTTGACAAAATACTTGAACCATATATAGTTTTATAAGTCAAAAAATGAAACATTAACCAATACTACCACTATTAGTTTCTAAACAGATCTCAGATTCTGAATCTGCACATTTTTCTGTCAGGTGTTTCCCTTTCCCCCGATTTTTATTCTGGTGACTAGTCTATAGTTTTTATTGGTTTATTTATATATTTTAAATCAATAGTCTGTATTTTGCATTACCTCATGTTTCTTATGGACCAGTAGGTACAACATTAAATAGACAGAAATCCAAAAGATAAAAAATAAGATGTGAAGGAAATGATAAAAACTAAAATGGCGGCGTGATGCAAAGACCAGAGTAAAACTACAATTACAACAGACCACCAAAACCAGACAATTCAGAATGATTAAAACTGAACTTGATTTTGTCTACATCAAAAAGTTTAAGTGGTTAACCATCCATTTTTTATACTTGATTTAATATTAGAAGTGCAAAAAATTGTTTTGATGCACAGCTACACCATGAGCCAAGAGTCACCAACAGGGCGGTGGAGCTAAGCATAAATATGCCCCATGAAATGATCATGTATCATCTCCAAAGTTGGATCCATTGAACTGAGTTCAGCGTAGTGTTGCACTGTTCTATCAATGCATCCATTAAGTGCAGGTAAACAACCTCTTCAGTTTCAGTATGGGAGATGAGATGCTGAAACGCTATGTAGCAGCTGGATGCAGCAATCGTTCTTCAAAATATGTTGCATCATAAGAGATGAGCAAAGTATCTTATGAGAACGAGAACTCATCTGTACTCTGTAGTGATCGTTTTGTTGCTGTGTAGGAACCTTGTGCAGTCAAGATGGTTGTGAAACCGACCCACGGTTTTCAAACGTAGGCAAACAGTAACGTATAGAAGAAGCACCTGAATCAAAACTCGCCCGGCGAAGTACTGTTGACCCTTGCTAAGGGAGTATATAGGGCCCATTCACTCCATTCGCTGTTATGGAGGCGACTGACTCTGCAGTGTCACACCCTTCTGCTTCTTAAAAACTGCTGAGACCTCACTCAGATCTTGGCGTGTAAGGCTTATAACCTCTTCCGCTCTCAGCCAGGCTTGTTTACAGAGTCGGTACCTCTGGTGACGTCACAAGGTGGCGCCGGTGTTCGACCCAGTTATGATGACAGAGCATCGCACGCGCCTGCATTACAGTGTTATTTTCCTTTAAATGCGAAAACAACATTTTCTGTAATCTTTTTGTACTGACAGAATAAAAACAATATTTCTCCTGGTTTGACTTGACGTCAGTGACTCTTTAATTACAACAGAAGAGAAATTCACATGAGGGACCCATTAATCCGTCATTTTGACAGCATGTCCATTGCCGTGCTGCATCTCCTCATAATCCAGCAGATGAAAATCCATGTCTGTCTTCCATGATGTGCCCTGTTTGTTGCAGGAATATTGCACCGGCAGTTGACAACCTGCCAAAGTGTGCTGTGTTAAGCTGAAGCATTTGGCAGTCAGACGGCATGACATATTTCACAGTTATAAGCAGCCCGTGAAAAGGTCACCGAACCGTCTAAGTTACGATCCTCCGCACATCTAACATGCGAAGAGTCGGGGAAGTTAAGATGGTGTCCTCATCCTCATCCACCTCACCTCCATTATGACTAATAACCTTATTGCCATGCCAAGGTTGTCGCGGGGAGCGACACTGTCTTCTTCTTGAGAGAATGGCGATAGCTCACGGTGACGAAAAAAAAAAAAACATTTCCTGAAATAATGTCGCTGACTCCAACTTCAAGAGCTTCTGTTTATCGCACTCTGCTCGCTGCACGTCGATTCTTTGTCATGCTGATGCGGGATTTCAGTGGAAGGGGGTCAATTTGTTCATTCCAGTCTTGGTAATCCTCTCGGGGTACAAGCATAATCTGCACCATCAGATGCTTGTTAGCTAAGCTGGTCGCAGCTCTCGGCGTGTTCTCTCTAAAGACTGAGACGTTGGCGAACAGTTTAAAATGAGGTCAGCCTGGATCACTGTTGCTGGTCTTGTTAATAAGATCCGGATGCTACAGTACTGCGACAGTGGCAGGCAAAGCAGCTTCCTCCAAAATGATTTAACTGGCTTGTTTTTTACTACTCATTGAGAAGTGTTGTTGCCTGGATTCACAGAGGTGAAGAGAAGCTGACAGCCAGAATGCTGGAGGCGGAAGCAAAGTTCACCTCCCCGAGCGCACTCATCCCAGTCGCTCTGTTGTTATAGTAACTCAGACGATTCGCTAGCATTTCCTCGTCGCCACTGAAGGCTCTTTCTGATGTCCTCCACTGAAACACTTGGGATCGGAAGTGCTTTTCATTACTTGGTGGTTATTAGGATTTGAAGAATATACACAGTTTATATTCATATTTTCTTGTCAACAACAATAAAAAAATCTAGTTTTCAGGTTATATTTACGTCCACGCACGGCAGATGATTCACCTGCAACAACATCATCTTGATATTACTTTTCAAGACATCAGCCCATCACCAGCAACAATAGTCGGAGACTGACCAAAATATCTAATTCACACCATGACTTACTATTTACAATGGTGTTCCATAGGCAGACACAAAATTCCATAATAAATGATTGAAAAAAGTGCCAAACATGTTTCATCAACTGCTGCTAAAACTCATGGTAAATACTAAATGGGCTTCTTATTTCACTTTCAGTATTTACACAGTGTTTTCAGGCACCCACCCAATTTGACACAATCTCTAACATTATTTATTCATTCTTTTTTTTTTGCCAGAGTTGGAATTGTCGGTTTCTGAGTCAATAAATAACAGAGAATGTGTTCACAAGTGGAGAAAATTAAAGTTTAACAGTCCACGCAGTAGAATGCATGGGGTGTCCAAAAACCTTTTTCTTCCACCACTGTATGTCTGCAAGATGAGTGAAAAAAAAAGAATGAATAAGACTGTTGTTTTGTCTCTACGGTGTTGAGCTGCAGTGAGAGGTCAACCAACTCTTGTTTGTGCGGAGGCTTGGGTGGAGACATTACGGGGGCAGGTGCTCAAGCCCGAAAATGGGCTAGCAATAGCATAGCAAAAAATATGATCAATATTATCATGACATTTTCATTAGCATCATTAGCCTTTATCCTTGCCACAATGGAGAAATTCAACATGTTTGAGAACATATCCCCATTCATTTCTACTACTTCCGGTCACATCACCAGCTGCGGCTAAAAAAAAAAAAAAAAAAAGCTGGAAAACCTGGTTCCGTGAAAGGCAACAAATCATTGAAACAGAAGTCAAAAAAGTCTCCACCAAAAAGGCCACTTTTCTTTTGCAGGGAAAACGTTCTGGCACTTCTCGGGGTCCAGCTGTGCGATGTCTCTGATGCGTGTTTAATGCTGCTGCCCCCTGCTGCTCAATGAAGCCCATTGCCATCAACAATGCCAAAAAAGGGCATCAATCTATATAAACAACTTATGCAGTAAAAACAAAGGCAAATTTGCTGGCATTTTGTTGACTTTCACATGACATGGCAGCAGACAGCGCGTCCTGATTTCAGCGTGGGAGGATTCACCAGCCATTGTGTCAGATCCTCTCTAATTCACAGGTGCGCCTGAGAGATTCCCTGAGAGGCTGAGCCATCCTCTGCTTTAGATCCTTCTGGTGGCCACAAGC
This sequence comes from Synchiropus splendidus, assembly GCF_027744825.2. Classification (NCBI taxonomy): domain Eukaryota; kingdom Metazoa; phylum Chordata; class Actinopteri; order Syngnathiformes; family Callionymidae; genus Synchiropus; species Synchiropus splendidus. The sequence goes on along the minus strand of NC_071346.1, from coordinate 14,151,721 downwards.
ACGTATTAAAAACTTCACTGAACAAACCAAATGCATTATTTGTCCTGCTGCAGGAGGAATCAATACCAGGGAAACACACACACACACAGACACACACAGACAAACAGGGGTCTTAAAAGATGCAGCCTTGTTTAAAAGATCTCACCATGGGCTGAGTGACCACCACGACCCCGTGCTCTCCAGCCTGCTGGGCCGCTCCAGTGTGTGGCAGCCTTACATGAGCAGCTCTGACCTATTTATTGTCCTGTATCTTCGTGCACAGTTGCCTCACTGAAATGAGCCGAAGTGTCTGCATGCACCTGAGGTACCGACACTTGAGAGGACCCTCAGCTCATGGACTCTTTCCCAGCACCTCCACTCTTGGATTAAACGGATTAATACGGACATGATTCCCTGATAAATGTGCTGCCTGCTGCTATTATTATTTTTGCCTGCGTTGGATATGAGTTGAAAGTCGAGGGCCATTAATCTAGTGATTTCAGACTTCATCAATATGTGAGGGTACCAGCCCCGGTGGGAAATCTCGGTCGGTCCGCATTCGGCTTGTTCAGTCAGCAGTAGGTTCACAAGGGTCTCTTTGTTTGATTTGAATGAATGGTTTTTCTTTTGAATGTGAACATTGATTCCTCTGAATGAGGACGCACCATCCACCCCGGACCCGGGCTGATGAATCATTGATGGCTCTGTGGCGGATTTTCATCCCTTATGATATTACCACCTTGTTCCGTGACTAAAACTGAGCAGGTTCAGCTGAGGAAAACATCCCGGCGTGAAGCGCAATTCACAACAACCTTAAATATTTAAGCCGCTCATCCGAACTGCATTTCTTCTTGATTCAACTTCAATTTCTTGTGGTATTGCAGTTTCCGGTTACCCCTGCTTTAGAGCTAGCAAACCAGTGTCACTGAAAAACTTGCACAGAACATAGCCATTTGACGGTACCGCCTTCACCGAGGTACGTATTATTTCTCAATAGAGCGAGTGAGGCAGCCATTTTGGAAACTTTAACTTCATATAACTTTGTTTATGATTATAACAAGGATTTTACGATGACTTCAAATTCTATTTTGACACAAAGTTACTCTGTTCACATATGATATGTATGACTCATGAATATTAGTGATGAACTGATCCTCAAATGTATAGTTTGACATGGTAAACAAAAACAACTACATTTAAAAATCCAATTCAGACACATTGAGAAAAAAACATGATACAACTCCAGTTAACACTTTGAACTCATGCTTGCACAACTTGTGGTTTTCTGTCTCGGATTATGAACAGAATCTTTGCTGCCAACCAACTCCATTGTTGCCAGTGTCATGTCACGGATTAACCCTGTCATCGAAGATTAATTGGCGGATAGATTTTGTTCCTTTGCAGAAACAATGTGTGTCTTACTAAACCAGCAAGGATACAGTAAAAGCAAGGTGCTGAGTTATGGAATTCTAATGTGGCCTGTGGCCAAGTCAATAATGAACTGTGCAACAATCATAAATCACAACTGGGAGACGCAAGTCTTTGTCTTCTCGCAAAGTTGCGTAACCAAAGTGGTTGTGCCGGCTGGCAGCCAAACAGTGCGTACTGAGTCAGCAAAATAGAGCTGGGCTCCTGCAGAACTTTCTCATCCACATGCTGCAAAGAACTCAGCTGGCTTCTGACTAACAGGTGTCTCAAGACGGCTCAAGTCCTCAACGGTTCTAAACATTCTGACATATTTTTCTTTCGATTTTAGTTGCGCTTTTTACTTCTATATTTCACCACTTCAGTTCTAAAAATGACTTCTTTGCTTGCAAACTTAATTTCCCCTATTTCCCTTTTGTTTTCTATCCCATTGTGAGTTTGTCTTTGTTCCTTCTCAGACATCCTATTGAAATAATCTATGGAATTATATTCTTTCATGTTTCTTTTAACAAGCCCACATTGATCCTTATTTTTACTGTATATTCTCTTTCTTTTCATATTTTTGTTTTAATGTGTTATTTTGAAGAAAAGGGCCCCCAAAGGAGCCTTTTCTTTTTTTCTTAATTCATAAATTCCTGCCAAAAAAAATCTCACATCAGTTATGCCCAAACAAATTTTGAGTATATGTAAGAATAATTTCCAGACCAACATTTACGAGCTCACGAGTCCGTGCCGTGCCACGCGGAGCAGCAGTCAAGCGGCCGCCCATCCGTCTTGTAGCATCGGGTAAGTAAACAGTGTTTGAGTCATCACCTTCTAACTTATGGTAAAATACATTAAATAAATACATCACAAACTGAGCCACAAAACAACTACAATTCCGATGAGTGCCTTTTTTTTCTGGCTTGAGCCCCAGTCCCCCCAAACTGTATGAGCAAAGTGCACGTACCAGCCACACTGCAAACAAATGTGCCCATTCCTGCACTAAAGTTTGACTCCAAGTTGCTGGATTTGCAAAAGCAAATTCTGTTTGGGTCCTGCAAAATAACGTCCACCCACCGGCCGCTTCACCAGCACACCTCCCTGGAACTGGCTCCTCTTATACCTACATTACTCTGAAATTTGCACGGCAGCAGTCTCAAACACAAACCAACCTTCTGTTCTGCTCTCCATCATTTCCCCCACCACGTTCCTTGACTTCTTTCTCACCTGTTCTCATGCCACATCGTTCTTCTCTGTGTGCCAAGTTGTGCCAGGAGAAAACGTCTTCAAATTTGACTGACTGGCTTGCACAAAACCAAACAGAAGCCGTGGCACAGCGATGCAACAGCAAGAGTTTTAAATGTCTTCTGACAGGAGAATAAACAAAGAGGTCCAGAATCCCACGTGTCGGCTTTAAACGCTACTGTGTCAATGAACCCACATTGATTTGTTAGTCCTTCCATCACACGTCGGTCATGTTGCCCACCATTGATTGGGTGAGAATATGAAAATGGCAGTTCGGTCCAAGACTGATGAGAAGGCCAGTGAAGGGCAAGGTTTTCAAGTGGCACATGAAAAGAGACCAGCAGATCGAAAGAGTGAACTAGTACTCACTTCTAATCACTCACTCAAAGGAGCAGGCGCTTATTTGACAGCACTATTCAATCAACAAACGTATTTCCACTGTCAGAAACGACCACTGAAGAAAGTGTGACGCAGACGGACTCAGAATGTAGATAGAGCTGTGGAGGAGCAGTGAAACAGGGAACATGTTGGAGATGCCAGACAAAGGCAGAGTAACCAATGGGATCCATGGTTGTAGTAAAGTACTTATTACCATTAAGGACCTAAGTTCATGGAGCTCTATTGACACTGAAACTGAATTGCCTCCTGGTGGACAACCAACATATCCACGTCCTGTCTCCATTCTGCTTTATGGAGCTTCACACAGCTTCTCTGTGGCTGAAGGCAAACTCCTGTTTCCTCCAGGCTACTGTGTTTTCTCCCCACTAGCAAAGTGTGCCAGATCCTCATGTCTTCTCTGTATCTTATGGGATTGAACTGGAATTTGATTTAATTTAATTTTTGAGTCATAAAATGCATCATATATTTTTAAAATTAATTTTAATAAATAAGTAAGCAAAGCAAAATTCAAAAGGATTGAGTACAACTGGATGGTTTTAGAGAGCTGTATTGGTGGATTGGAGTGATGGATAGCTGAGGCTTCATGATACAGTGTTGAAGGCAGATGAGGTTTCATGACACGGTGCACTGATATTCAGAGGCCACCAGATGGCACTGTCTGCTGTAAACTGTTTGGACTTGAACAAGTAATTCAATGAAGCCTCACATCATTTCTTACACCAAGAGCGTCATCTAGTGGCCTCTGAAAATAAAGAAACTGTTTCATCAACCCTGCAATACTGTTTCATGATACCTCATCTGCCCATCACTGGTGGATTGACTCAATTGATGTGAGTCACAGGCACTTCTTCCAATGCTTGTTGTTTTTACTATAGTAGGTAAAATGTGAGAGCAATTTCAAAACAAAAAAACAAAAAGAGGCTGAGGGGGTTATTTATGTCCATATTAAAAGTCCAACAAAACAATGTTTAGGTGCTGCATGAGTAACAGTCACTTAATTCAAGGGCGATTCATCGTTCCATCTCCATTTCTTTCCTCAACATTGCTGCTGCAGCTATTCTGAAATGACCAGCCTATTCTTAAACCCACAATACTTCCGTCTCATACAGAGCAAGAGCAGAGTTGCGGGAGGAAGGACATGAATAGTGCATAAATAAAAGCTGGAAAATGTCAGCAAGGTCGAAAAGAATCAGACAACGTTGCATGTTTTGTAAGAATGGCAGAAGGAAATGGAATAAATTTACAGGGCAGCTGATGAGACAACTCTTTCTCTCATTCGCTGCTTCACTCAAAAGGGAAAACATGCTCCTGCTGATGATTATCACACATTATCTTAACTCCCAGCTCAAAGGAGGATTTAAACCAGCATTATCTTTTTGTTATTCGTTGAGCGTCTGGCCTCAAAATTGAGTTTTGTGTGTGCGTGGCAGGGATTCAGGCTGAACGTTGAAAACGTTTTACATAACAAAAATCAGCATTCCCACGATGACTGATGCCGATAAAGGGGGAAACACGCTGGCATTTACAGAGATAACCATGGAGGTGGTGGGCGGGTGGAGAGTGAGAGGGGGGTAAAAAAAAAAATCATTGTGAACAGCAGTTTTCCAATTGGAAACTAACAGCCCACGGACTATTTAATTACAGCATGAAAACATCAGCTCTTTCACTCCTCTCCTTATCTCGACGTCTTTTCACAATATGAAAATTGCAGAAATGCGTTTGGGATCATACAGATTTGTAAAATGAGCTGATTATTATTTCATAACTCCCATAAATATTAGATGGAGCCATACGTTCCATTTATTGTTGGCGAGAAACAGGGTTATATTTAGCCACAATGTGTTGATTTTATCTCGACATTTATGAGGGTTTTTCATATGACGCCTAAATATTTTTTTTTTTTGTTTCCTATTCGTCTGCCGTCAGCAATGAAAATGCTACTTTCCCTTTACTCTTCTCAATGCATCTAATTACACCCACTGTTTTTTTTGTTTTTTTTTTATTTAACTGAGACGTGTTGCATTGCGATCAATAAAGAAGTGTTGTGAGGATAAGAAAAGGGGGAGTCATTTGTGGCACTGCTTTGCCATCACTGTGTTTCTGGATCGTGTGTGCAAGTGTGTGTGTCTCTTAAAAGAACAATCGTAGTTGTTGGTGGACACAGTTTCATTTGCATGATCCATCCACCCATCATCCATCCATCCATCCATCCATCCATCCACCGATCCATTCATCCATCCATCCACCAATCCATCCATCCATCCATCCACCAATCCGTCCATCCATCCATCCATCCATCCATCCATCCATCCACCGATCCATCAATCCATCCATCCATCCATCCATGCTTCCATCCATCTGTCCATCTATCTATCCATCCATGCTTCCTTCCATCTGGCCATCTATCTATCTATCTATCTATCTAAGGTTGCGTCAAGCGCACTTCTCCGGAGTAACATCCACCAGCTCCAACTAGAGGATCCTGAGATGCGCCCAGGCATGGGTGCAGAGCTATAATCTCTCCTCCTGGTCCTGGGTCGACCCCTTGGTCTCCTCCCAGCTGGCTGTGCCTGAAACACCTCATCCAAGGGGGGCATCCTCATGAGACACCCGAACCACCTCAACTGGCTCCTTTCAACACAGAGAAGAAGCAGCTCTACTCCGAGTCTCTCCCGAGTGACAGAACTCCTCACTCTACTTCTAAGGGAGACGCCTGCTACCTGTCATTTCAACCACTTAAATCCAAGATCTCGTTCTGTCCACCACGACCATTGGTGAGGGTTGGGATGAAGATGCCTTTTTGGCTCAGCATTTGCTTGGTCAACATGGTCATTTTGACCGACAGTGAAGGCCACATATCATGAGTCAGTTTTTGAAGCGCTTGTAATAAAAACTATATAATTTATAATTATTTAAACAGTTTGAGATTAAACAGACAAAAAAAAACATAATAAAGGACAATAAAGGACACAATATTCACGTGAGCAATGTAATAAATTTAACAGTGCACTATTTGTAAACAGTAAATAAAATAAAATAAATACAATGACGTAGTAACACTCCACTCAGCAAGTGGAGAACGAGTCAGAGGAACTGACATCATGCCACCTGGTTACCAAGCTGTTAGCTTGGTAACCAGGTGGCATCACTCCTCCGACAACAGGCTTCGCTGCCAGAAGTCAAATTCAGAACACTGCTACCTCTGCTGGTTGAGCGCAAATTTGAATCGACTGGCCTTAGGTCTGGTCTCATGCAAGTATCAGAGTGTCATAGAGCAGCCACAGCCTCACTTGACCAACTATTTGCAAGCTTCCTAACTAAGGCGTAGGCAACACTGGTTTGGTCCCATAGCTTCATCGAAGAAGCCTTTACGAGAGGCAGCATGTAGGAGATGCTCCATCATTTTAAACGTCTGTTCATGTTTTGTTTCTATAAGCTACAATTTTTGTGTGTCGGAAAATAATTTGTAGTAAATGGACCAAACCAGACGCTCACTGGAAGCCAGAGCTTCTGAATGACACTTGATATATAAAACGAACATCTTAGCAGAAGAGTTTAAAACCCAGGTTTAAGAAATTATGTCAAAAAAGGTCCCAAAAAATCTCTGACTTCGGTGCTGAAGTTAGTTTGTTGAGTACATGGCGAGGAAAATACAGAGTTTGGAAAATCAACCGATGAGATCAAATATGAAGGAACTAAGGGAAGGAATGAATGGAGATGAAGGAAAGGATGTGGCAGGAAGTTCAAAGAAATCGGAGGGAAATGGGGAAATGAAAGTGACAGCAAAAATCAAGGGAAAATCCCGAAATGAATCAAATCCAGGGCATCATCTCAGCGAAGCTCCTACCACTGAAAGACATTCACAGCCCGAAACACCAGTAATGTGAGTGAAAACAATTGCCCACAGTTGAGACTGATGGGAGATTCACACACAAGCCTGGGCAGGAGTGAAAAACATGATGACATATTCAGCGCCAGAAGACATGGAAACTGAAAAGCTCAGCTTTGTTAACACATGTCAGCAGCGTGTTGACACACACCCAGAGACAAGCCTGCTTTCCTGAAGGAGATGCGAAGGAGATGCTGGGGAAGCAGAAGCAAGTTTGGCGCATTCACACACAGTTAAGAACTGTATGTTTTCCTAACCAACACTCCGTGCAATGTTGTGCCCGCAACACTTAAAGTTGGACGTAATTTTGCAAAGTCATCCCCTACATCTTAACTTCATTTTAATAAAAACAGCAAACGCAATACTTCAGAAGAGTGTGCTGCAGTAATAATACTTGCCGAGATGGCAACAATGATGCAACAGAGAATCGGGAACAAATATCTCTGAGGTGTCTGGGGCAGCTTGTCCTGGTGTCCTTCAGGTAAGATTGGTGACCCGTGACCTGCAGTCGAGCCCTAGTCTGATGTTGCCGCCCCAGCTGACTGACACTTTGTTGTGACCTATTTCTACCTGTGGCGAGTTTCTCTCTGCAGAGTGAGAACAGCCGCATTTCTCATGGAAAAACAGACACATTATTAAAAGATAGATGACTGAGGCGGAGAGATGTTCAGTGGAACTGAGAAATCAAAGAGCAAGCGCGAGCATTGAATCAAGAACCTTGGGATTTTCCATTATGTATCGGAGATGTGCTTCAGGGCCAACACGTCTGTTCGGTAGGGAAATAATGATGTGGCTCTTCATTAGCACACACTTACTTGAGTCGATTCATTTCCAGGCACAATTGCGTGCTGTATATTGTACATATTAAACCCGGGGGTGTGACACAGACATGTTAATGTCCCAGTCCTGTTTTCCTTCTGGCAATATAAAGATCTATACCATAGAAAAACAAGATCCCTGTTCTTATCTGACGATTCCCAGTAAGCAGCAGCAGGCAAGTTCAAAAAGGACTCAGCGGCACGACGTCACCTGACACAGAGGCACAGAGCAGATGTCTTTAATTTTGTTGGACATTAGTTCTGTTCAATAAGGGTTGGACACGGGCTGGTACTGCGGCTCATTATCCTTAAGCTTACTCTTCATTAAGGACGCTGCGCTACAGAATCATCTTTCATCTACGCCGCAGACGGCCATCTTTAATCCAGTCATTTATTTTCATTGTTATTCCGGAATCTTACAGAGGCTTTCCCACTGAAAATGTGTTAGTCAAGGGGGCGGCAGACTGAGGGCTGCTCTGCACTGCCTGATGTGGTCCGCCTGCCCGATATAGATTTAGAAATTGTGTGTTTTTTATCTGATATTCAATTTTTTTTTTTAATCCAACAACATAAACAAGCTCAAGCACCGCACCACATAAACCACATAAACTTAGGGGCAGAAACAGGGGCAGAAGCGCTCACTCCTGCACCTGTTAAATCTACGTGAAACAAATAAGGAGATATGTTTCCTATACAATAATGATGATGTGTCGGAAGCAATAAGCAATACACTGCGCAGGTCAAATGTATTGGAGGAGCTTGAAATGTTTATTGATTCAATACTGCAGGATAAAAAAAAAATGTCAATGTTCTTAATCTAGATTGTAACAACGTGATGACGTCATTACACTAGAAACATGTGCGTGTACACGGTGAATACTTACGCATGCACATAAAAACGTATAATTTCCTGATTTTATTACTAAGTATAGACTATTTTAACATTTTTTTTTTTTAAACTCACAACTTTACGCGATATAACCAGTAAACACAATTCCTAGAACTTGCGCATGCGTGTTACGAACATCCGGTTCCAGTCCCGGAACTTCCGGCGGACCACATCAGGCACTGACGTGGGCGGCAGCCTTGTTTTTTGTGTATTTTATTTGTTTATTCAGTAAGTTGTTTTCATTCTGATAATAAACAAATGCATTCACCAAGTAGATGTTAAGGCTATGTCCTGCTCCTATCATCCACTATGATTTGAGGCGTATGAAAATATTATTATAAATATTAATATTATCTTGACACTCAATTGCGCAATGTTGTATTGATATTTTTACGTTATTGTTGATTCATTCCTGTGTGCGATATTGAACTGATATTAACCGATAGTTAACTAACTATCAGCTAACATGAAGCTGGACGTTGTCATAAGAATAATACTGTTCTGCAATGACTGAGTTTCCCCTTCAAAATGATGATTTTTGTTACAATATATTGCTGAATTTACAGTATTGCTACATATATTGAGGTGTACCATATCAAGATCTTGTCTGAGTCTAGTTTAAGATTCAGTTATTACATAGTACATGTTTTTTTCTGAACTTTCAAGAGCACGTTTTTATGGTTTGATTCTTGTTAAAACAAAGGAGGAGCTGAGAATGTTATTACTCTTTCAATGCGTAAATACATCCAACCAGCATGTAATAATCCGATTTGCACTGTCCTATGTGCGGATTAGATTAGATTACATACTCTTTTTTTTCCCCACAGTGGCAGGAAATGCACATACTGCGGCAGTGCAAGACAAACAAAAATACTAAGCGAAGACAAGAGATAAATATGCAAAAGTAAAATCAAATATAGATTATTTACTGCTCAATACAGATGAAATAAATCATTTGAATTGCCTGTTTTCACTGTACTTATCAACCATTCAGTGAGCTAGTAGCATACACCGTTAAGATATTTCAGCAGACGCCAGTGTGACTTGACCTTGCACGGTTCATGTGACTGACACGTCCAGAGTACTGGTGTCTTAAGTAAGTGTACATATGTAAAAGGTTGTCCTCGGTAGAGTCACAATCCGCAGCCTGTAAACAATGTCTCAATGTCAGGAGTGTGTAGGAGCTGTCCGTGGTCCTGAACCCCCTGAGTCAGCACTGGAAGGTTCTCTCTCAATTCTCCCCCATGCTTTCTATGAAATTCATGTTTTATTACTCTGCTGGTTGGTGGCTGCTTGAAATGCAATTAGTTAAAGAGCCCATGTGGCTTTTTTAATTATTGTATTTATCTGAATCGGAAAATTAATTTGTCCAACACAGGGAACACTGCGAACACGTCTTTTCAGTGCTGCTGAGTTCAATGTGCAATAGCAGGCAAATACACACTCTGTAATTGAAAGATACCAAAAACACACACAAAGATTGCACATGGCATAAAAATAATTTTCTCATAATGAAGCCAAATCACATATTCTTTGCAGTAAATGTACTGTAACCATTTACACACTCTTGAACACACTTTTGAAAGACATACTCTTTTGTGTGTGTGTGTGTGTTTAAGCTTATCTATCCTTGTGAGTTCCAGTTTTGCTGAAAACACCTCCTTGTGAGCCCCTAAGGTGTTTGTGGGGCTCTTTTGCCGGACCTCACATGGTGACAATGAGCGGTCCCAACAAAGATTGTGAACAAACCTGCGTGTGTGTGTGTATGAGCACACATTTTTTCCAAGCATAGGGGGTGTCTCCAATCGGCAGGCGGGGAAAGCAGATTTTGACAACGGGAAACACAAAGGCAGAGTGCATTGTTCATCCTTCATGGTCCTCCTTAAGGTCGTACCTCAAAAGGCGGAGGCCTACTCGATTGATGGTGAGGGAGCACTGATACAGGGGACATATTGGGAGCCAAATCCACCAGATAAATCACTCTATGTGGCCCGCAAGAACATTAAAATCTTAAACTTAGCTCAAAACCCAAGACTGTCATCTTCAGTGGTTACAAGTGACCTTTATTGCCATCTCTGTTTTAATGTCCTTATTCGTCACATTCCGCTCTTTGGCAGGGAAACACATAATGGTACTTTAAAAGGAAATTAAAATCATCAAAGATCAACATTGTTGTTTCAATGGTCGCAAACTGGTTGCTGTTACAATTTTATTTTAACTTTTATTTGCTTTTCCAGTCAGTATTATCCAGAGACAGTCAAATAAAGTCTACAGTTTATGGAGCGAGGACCTTTTGGTTTACTGCCCTGTCACAAGCTTTGTTGTTAAAAACATTGAATCCCCAATGAAACACTCACTTCACAAATGAAGCAGAAGGAAGTTAACAAAGTGCAAACATTTCTTTCATATTTCACAGTATAAAACTAGACAGACAGACAGACAGACAGACAGACAGACAGACAGATAGATAGATAGATAGATAGATAGATAGACAGATAGATGGATGGATGGAAGAATGGATGGATGGATGGATGGATGGATGGATGGATGGATAGACAGACAGACAAACAGACAGACAGACAGACAGACAGACAGCTAGACAGATAGATAGATCTCTTCTCAAAATGGAGGTGCTCTGAAGGCCGCCTTAAAAGGTGCCCAAGCCACCATAACTGGTTTCTCTCACTGCGAAGGAGGAGCAGGAGGACCTTCTCCAAGTCAGTCAAGGGCGGCGCCTGTCCCTCACTCACTTGCTAGATCTTTAACAACCTCATTGAAATGGGACACTGTTTAACATTCAAATAACATTTAATAAACATTTACCATCCAAAAATGCCCCCCAATAACTTGTGTGTTGCAGAGCCCTCCTTTAATCTTGCTTTCAGTGCAAAGCTGCCAGTCATGTTGAAGTTCCGATCTGTGTGATTTATCGCTTCCATCAGCAATAATCATTAACTGTCCGTAATCGTCTGGCTCTACTGACACGATCAATCGCATGACTTCCCCTCACTGTATCTGACAAGAGGGACAAATAGAGGATTTATTGAATCGGGCTGTTTCAGAAAAATGTTTAGCTTCGTCCTGCTCCCGCTGCTCCGTGTTCATCAATCTGATCTAAAGCCACTGATGCTTGCCCATTCCTCTCTGTCACAGGGCTGAACAAGTGCGCGTCTGCATTCAAGACTCGCACTGTACAGCTGTTTCTCACCGTAATTGATGGATGGGATGCGACAGGTCGGAAGATAGATGCCTGGAAGTCGCCCCCCCCTTCTTATACTGAGAAGTAGAATCATTTCTTTTCCTTGTTTTTTCAAGGGTTTGTAATAAATGTTTCCTTGGATATTCAATTGTCCCGCACTCTCCGGCTGGATGGCTTCCTCGCCGCCTGAGTTTTCTTGCGCTAATAAAAACGTTAGTCCTGAAACGCGAAGTCGTGATAGCGATTGCTCATCGTTCTACTTTATTGCATTTCAATTAATACTGGATGTGGCACGTCGCCCGCTTTCTGCAGAGCCACTGAATCCCAATAAAAGATGTTGCCATAGCTGTGACAGCACATGATGGATGTCAGATAGAAGTCTTATTGCTCTCTGCCACGTCGGCTACATCGTGGCTATCAGCTTTATCGACAGGAATCTGAGGAAATTGCAAAAAGTAATTACTTTCTCATGCATTTCTTATTGCTGTTGATCTTCCCTGGTTTAAGTCAGACAACAGTGGGGGGTTAGTGTGTGTGGGGGGGAGGGGGAGGGGATGTGACACAATTAGAGCCCACAGAGACTTCAGACATTGTTGTCTGCCAGACAGGAGCACATGAAAAATTCAGAAAATCTCCGCGGGCATGAGGAATTGACTTGTCCGTGCAGATCTGACATGGGAGACGGCTCAACCTTTCCTAGTTTAACAAACAAGGTTCTATGTAAAGAGGCCCCTTGTTTGCCACCACTGGGGGGGTGGATGCGCAGAATAACAATTAACCAAAGTGACTTGTCTTGAAAGCGAAGAGAGGAACGTGTTTGACTTGAGCATAACAAAGGTTCAGCTTGTCCTTAAAAATATCAATAGTTCCAAGTGATAGTTGACCACTGTATATTGTGGGTATAAAGAGGAAGCAGGGTTAAATGTCCACACTAGCAAAGAAAGTCCCAGATTTTAGTGCTGAAGACAGGTAGGTAGCATTGGAAAAAAAACAATATTTAGAAAGGCAGAGGGCGCAGACGTCCGTCCAACCACATTATGATTCTTTTTTTACCCGACGTTTTTGTCCGATATGTATTTTATCTATCATTGAATGACATTTTATCTATTATGACTGAAACAATGAGCATATTGCCATTCTTGAACTCACTTGCACAACATCCACACAAGACGTGGACGTAAGAACATGGGCTTAAGCCGGTCACGATGATCTATAAAGCCAAATAATCAAACAATAATAAACAAAAAATAATATTATTGGACCAAAAAATATGATGTCAGCAAGCACACAACACTCAACAGACCCCAGAGGAGTTTTGCAAGCAGACTAAGAGCTAAAGATGGGCTGATGTGGTTCCATTAAACAGTAAGGTGTCATTTAAATGGTTTTTCATTGTCAAAGACTTTGACCATAGAGCGCCATCTAGTGGGACACTGTTTCATGAGGCATTAAGGAGTCCATTTTCACTGTAGTTGTAGTTGGTTTAAAAAAAAAATCCGAATTCAAAAAATGTAAAATGCATTATTATGTTATCAACTAAAAGTCAGGTCAAATTTGATCTCAATATAATGTCAACAAGTGGAAGGTCAGTGGATTGATCATCAAATTTGTTATCGCTGCAGGCATTAGAAACGACTGACGGTTCTTCAATCGATTTGTGGGTCCATCATGCTCAGCAAAAACAATTTCTGATCCGCACCAGTCGGCAGTAACATCACGTAAAAGCCAGCGGCAGGAGATCGGTTAACACTGCTAAACACAGAGATAGGGTTATTCACGGAGTCAGCGCTCACTCATCTGACACGACTGTGAAGCCACACAAGTGGAGTTGACACCAGCTGTATTGACTCCTTGTTAACATCACTATCATGTTGACACACAAATGAGAGTGCAACGGTCCAGCTCACGCACAGTGCTATAGGCTGCATAACTGACGACAGAATGTTAGAACTCTGGGAAGGAGACCCAATGTACCAGACTGTCAGAGGTCTTTTCAGAATTGCTTGTACACAATCACGGCTGCAGATGAAGTATTTTTAAACCGTCTCCGTATGAGCTTATGCCAACACATGGCTCTGCTTGATTTGAGATGTTCATACAGAACATTCAGATTGTATATTTGGCTTGTTGTCTTTGAGCAGGAGCGAGAGTTGACGGATAATTTTTCGTGCATACATGAAGTCACTATGGTCAGATTGGAAATGTGTTCTCCATATGTTTGGCAATCTCCTCATTCTCAGCTTCTTTTGTTTTTACTTGTCTATCACTATCAAACACCTGGTCGAAGCAAATTTCCTACCTACACAATGTCCTTTCTACGGAGCCCTGGAAATGATATGCACGTCTTTATTTTTTTTTTGGATGTGGCATGCATGACTTTATTTATTTATTTATTTTTTGCCCGAGATAACAGTTATCTTGAGATAATTTTATTCTCGTGATAATGCGTATCTCGAGATAACAGTTATCTCAAGATAATTTTTATCTCAAGATACAATCATAAATGTCAGCGCATGCATACAAAATGCTTTTCTGGCAAAGCATTTTGTATACAACCTCCACTGTAACCACTATGTCTCCCATGGCCTTGTAACTGTTGGTCAGCGTTGTCAGTCACTGTCTGCAAGTCTGTGCGCTTTTAACACTCAGATCAAGTGCCTTCTACTCAAAATAATACCATATGTGGCTATACGTATTACACGTCCCTGGAAGGGACATGCATGACTTTATTTTTTTATCCCGAGATAAAAATTATCTTGAGATAAAAATGATCTCGAGATAACAGTTATCTTGGCAGAAAAAAATAAAGTCATGCATGCCACATGTGGCACTATTTTGAGGAGAAGCCACTTGATCAGAGTGTTAAAAGCGCAGAGACTTTGCTGTCTGCAATATTCTGACTTGCAGACAGTGAATGATACGGAGCCCTGGAAGGACATGCATGTATTTTGAGCCTTAGATAACTGTTATCTCAAGATCATTTTTATCTCAAGAAACGATTACTTCCTGTAACCACTATGTCTCCCATGGCGTTGCCATTCGCTGTCTACAAGTCAGAATATTACGACGGCAAAGTCTGTGCGCTTTCAACACTCTGATCAAGTGGCTTCTACTCAAAATAATACCACATGTGGCATGATATTTTTTTTCTCCTGAGATAACAGTTATCTCGAGATAATTTGTATCTTGAGATCATTTTTATCTCTGAATAAAAAAAATAAAGTCATACATGTTGCTTCCAGGGACACGTAATACGTATAGCTTAGCCACATATGGTGTTATTTTGAGTAGAAGTGTTAAAAGTACACAGACTTGCAGACAGTGACTGACAATGTTGACGAACAGTTACGAAGCCATGGGAGACATTGTGGTTCCAGGAGGACGTATACAAAATCCTTTGCCAGAGAGGCAGCTTTGCATGCGCTGACATTTACGATTGTATCTTGAGATAAAACTGTCTTGGGATAACTGTCATCTCGAGATACGCATTATCAGGAGATAAGAATGATCCCGAGACAATAAAAAAAATAAAGTCTTGCATGTCACATCCAAAAAAATAAACACATGCTTGTCACTTCCAGGGCTCCGTACCTTTCCTTCATTACTTTGTAATAATATTTAATGAATTTAATGTTTGTTTTTTTTCATCTCATATGCTGCCAAGAAGGCATCTGTTCTAGATTAGGACGACATTTGATAGTTTGCCTGAACATGTCACGTCTTTGAAACACATTTATATTCCTAAAAAAACACTAATAATTAGGGCAAGTTTGTGGCGGCTTCAATGTTAGGCACTTTATAGTTCACATTACCATGCACTTTCCCCTGTAGATGTTTTTCTTCTCATGAGCTGGCGGGAAGATTTGCCAGTCTCACACCACAGTTCATGCTGTTTTGAAAAGAAAAAACCTCTCCATTCGTCACACATTTACTTCACTTCAGCCTCTGATGCGAGCATGAAAGCTGGGTCACAAGCCAAAGGGCTGTTATCACAATATCACACAGGGATTTCAGCTCAGTCCCCAAAGAACAATAGAAAATATGGGGTTCAACTGGCGCGGAGTCGCATCTTCGAATAAGTCGTTTGTTTCAAAAATGTTTTTCAAGAATACGACATAAAGCGATGGGCTGAAAAGTTACAGATTATTATTCCCAGACACAAGCTGCTCGGTAATCTTGAAAACACGCCATCCGACAAGCGAACAACCCACCGCCGCGCGCGCTCCGGTAATTGCATTTGAGCCAAATCCTCACACGCGCCACAAAACCGCGTGCCATTCCCACTGTTGGTCACCCGGGGGGGGGAAAAAAAGCAGGCACGTACCGTTTGTCTTCGCGCATTGACTTGCTCAGAGGCGGCTGCTGACAGGCGACAAGTTTGACTGACATCCAGTGAGGGACGGAGATGCGCAGGTAAGATTCCAGGGGAGAGAAGAGGGAGCTGGTGTCTGGCGTCTCTGTCTCTCTGTAGCCGCTCCGAGAGAGAGAGAGAGAGAGAGAGAGCGAGCGAGTGCACGTCAGGGGCGAGGATCAGCCTCTCCCCCTCTTTTTCATTGTTCCTGCTCTAATCTCTGATTCTCTCTCCGCTTTTCAACGATGAACTAAAGATGTCCAGATACACATGACTACCATCATACTGAACCCATCATACATTGTTATTATTATTATTTCTGTTATTATATTGTTTTTTTGTTTGTTTATTTTATGAAAATTAACAACGTTTTCTATGTACGTATTGTTCAAACAACCATACATGTCACAGACACGTCTTTAATTTCTGACCAACCTTCATCCATCATGTTGGTCTCCATGCACTTCCTTGTGTTAGAGCAACAGGCTCTAGACCACACATCACATATCGCACTACTAGACACGATGGGGACCAGTAGGTTCCTATTAAAACTGCCTTCATATTAAGATGACATGATTCTGTTTCAATAAAGCTACTATGGACAGAAGCAGCTTTGGATCGAAAGTTGACCTGATGGTTCGGACCTCCAGGCTGCAAATCATATTGACCGATAGCATCATTTACAAAATAATTCAAAGGATATTGAAATATTAGAAGTATTTCTGCAACAAACACTACAGTTAATATCACTATAGCGAACATGGGCCTTTGTGATTTTGTTTGTTATGTTGATGTAAACTAACTAAAGAAGCACCAGGCTGACACTCAGCTGACTGGTGAAAATGTGTCCATTGGTTGGACCAAAAACCTGGACCCACTGTGGCCCTTTGAGAGGAGGGCGACATGGAGGTCCCAAAAAGAGACACAACCCACTGCTGTTGTGCCTCCATTAAGAGGTACAGTCTCACAGTGGGTAGGATGGAGGCGGGAACATTTGGTGCGTATGTCACTGGAGCGCGTCTCTCACATGCCCATGAACACATTGGGCGTCGCAGAGTCTCTGCTCTCCCGCTTTGGTTTATTGATTTTAATAAAGCAGAGACAAGATGTGAAAGAGGAATTGATTGGTCTAAGGACCAAAGTCAACGCAGTCAAACAGACAGATGGAAAGGAGGCGCCTTGGTAAACAGGGGAAGGTAAAGTGAGCCAGGAGAAGGTCACTGGGGACCAAGCTAAGCCAAAAAGCTGGCACTAACTAATGTCAGGCATTAAGACCTCACTCAGGTGAATAAGAACCACATCAGTTTGTGGAGGTGGGACACAGGAAAGCGTTGAAACCAGGAGCAGAGGGAACTGAGGGGAACCAGAGGTAGCACTCCTACCTTGTGGGTTACTGGGTCTCAAAACTAGTGCAAAAATTGAAAAGCTGTTTGAGAAGATTAGGAAGTAAAGACAACACAGAAATGCCTACACCTTCTTGAAACATTAGCACTGATAATAACTGGTACTTTTTGAAGGGGGTTCGAGACATTATACTTTCTTTCAATTGTTTATTGAAATTTCAGTTTAATAGCACCATAAAAACTGCTTTATTATATCCAAATAAATCCTATGACTATGTTGTTTACCATATTAGTCAGGAACACAGTTTTCTGGATGCCCCTCAAAATGCACAGACTGGCCCTCAGAGAAGGGACTCTCTCTGCCAGGGTGACAGTGAAGTAGTGCCAGTGCACACGAGGAAGGGAATGAGCTGCAAGCCTGCCACCTCTGGGCCCATCAAGCTCTGCCAGTCATTGTTTGGACTCTTTTGTCTCTGTGTTAGACTGCTGCGATGTGATGACTCTAGTGGGTCTGCAACATAGATAGATGGATAGATAGATGGATAGATAGATAGATAGATAGATAGATAGATAGATAGATAGATCATTGACTTTCCCTCATTTCTTTGTGATGGACGAGAGGGCGTGTCCAGGGGGTCCAGTGCCCTCGTGCTGTGAGAACAAGTCAAATAATGTCGAGTGAGAGTGGAATTAATAAAGTTAAAAACGCCGTCTAGTTTACGTTGAGCTGCTCCGACTGACCAGGACTCGATTAACTCGCTGACCCACATTTGCCTTCCCTCCTAGATTAAGGCCCCGTGTGCGAACGTGTGATGTCGGAACGCTCCAGCAGGTACATGAACGCGTGTCTAATTGTGTTTTCACGGAAGTGAGCCGGCTGCTGTGTATCTGCTGGAGCTCTGATGTTAATGATCCCCTGGTCCCCCTGAGGGCCAGCATCAGCCTATTTCTGCCCGCATCGAGATAACTATCATCGGCTCAGGGAGAGAGGAAGAGGCCTCCCTCCCTCAACTTTCCCTCTCGCCTGTTCATCTCCGCTTTGCCAGCAACAAACGCTACATTCCAGCCCCGCCATCTATTTGTATGAGGATGAAGTCCCAATTAGGTTTCCTCGTTGCCTTAATTGCTCCATAACATTTGCAAATAAGTTGGTTTTTTTTGGTGAGTGTGAGCCCTGCAAACACAGCCTCTGAGAGCCAGTGAGAACCTGGGCTCTCCTGGAAGCGCGCTTGTTGGTGCCCACTCGCTTAACTGTCCAACTGTCGAACGTGTTCTTGATCTAATCGCTGTTCCATTAGCGCTGCCAACGTCAGACTTTAGGTGCGAGCGCGACGTCTTCCCTCCTCGAGCAGCTACTCCCACGGAGACAGACTGTTCTGCTCGGTGAAATGATTTTTAAACAGCCTCTTTTTACCTGCCAGGAATTACATACCCACACAGCTTCCTGTTCTCTTCTGCTCCCTGGCTGTAAGATTTCGCTCAAATCCTTGGCATGAATGGAACTGACTTGCTGAGGTTTGTCAAGAGAGCAAGAGAGAAAGTAACGTAGTAATGTTATGAAGGCACTGTTTATATGAACTATCATTCAAGGCCTTCTCTGCTGGCCCAACATAATCACAAATCATGCGCATATTTACGACAAAAGTGAATGTCTTTTTTAATGTATTTTCCCAAAATATCTTTTATATAATATATATAATAATCGTATTCATGTTACAGTATATCCCAGTGTTGTTTGTCCATGTTAGAGTTTTCATCCAATCAGAATTCAGCTAGCTTGTGCCGTCATGTCCAAGGCCTTCAGCAGCAACAGTGCAGGCGCAGGTTCCCTGAGAGTGAACGGACACATACAGTTGATGGATAGTTGCGATAGCCAATCAGATCACGAGTTGGGGACAACGAGGTCTTCTAGCTGGCCTCACGTTGAACGTGAGTTGTACGCGTCCCGTGATTGGATACTCATACCGAACGAACCGCTACTCCTTTCTCGCTCTCAGAACCTGTGGCTTAAACATATACGGATTTTTATGGGCAAACTAGCTTCAGAGTCATGAAACCAGAGATGTTTGGTGACATTCCAGCGTGTATCGCACTGTTCTCCGACCCTGCATTTTCCCGGACTCTACACCGGCGATATAACCGGAGAAAGTTCGCCATTTCCAGTCAGGCGGCCACCGAGATATTGGATGAGATATTTATTTTGTTCACGTTTAACATTTAAAAACGGGGCGCACTGGCGCAGCAGTGTGATTCTACTCTGACCGTGTTTCTTGTGCTGCTGTCAGGGAAACTGTGGCCGTCTGGCCACGTAAATATATATATATGTATATATATACACATATATATATATATGGGGAATGTACTTGACTGAAGGCCTATGTGTAAAATACACGGCCCGCTACAGCTATCATTATATATGACTTTGCTTCATTAGAAATCAAACAAACTGTAGTTTCATCATGAAAAACCATGGCTATTTATACTCTAAATAGAAGAATATTTTTTGCCTCTCCCTGCAGCCGACTGAGTCATGCACACTTCTCCATTTAAAAATAGAGTAAAATATTTACAGTGCTAATCAGAAATCTTGTGTTCGTCCAGTGAAGGCAGGCGGTAATGAGACTCGCGCTTTCTAGATGAATAGGCTCGGGGCTCTCTTTTAATTCTCACTCATTCGATTTGTGTTCTCGATGTCACTGTCTCTCCTCCGTAATTGCGCAGCTCCTGCTGTCAATCATCTGCTGCGAGGAAACCAGGAGGCAATGAGAACTGCAGTGTTTGTGGCTGGTGTTTTTAAGGTGATTTTAAGTGAAACACTGCTCCGTATTTTCCATTTGACAATATCTTTAAAGGTTTCTATTGGTTTTTCTTGGCCATGGCCATTTTAGCCATAGGTACTGTATCATGAAACAGTATTGCGGGGTTGATGAAACAGTGTCCTGATTTTCAGAGGCCACAAGATGGTGCTCTTGGTTTAGAAATGATGTGAGGTTTCTTTGAATTAGTTGTTCAAGTCCACCACGTTTTACAGCAGACAACAGCATCTGGTGGCCTCTGAAAACCAAGTCACTGTTTCAACACTTCAAAACTGTTTCGTGAAACCTCATCAACACTTCAAAAGCTGGTCAACACAGGGCCTTTTAGCAAGTTTGGTTTTTAGTAGTGATGGGCTGATGAGGCTTCATGAAACAGTGTCCTTATTTTCAGAGGCCACCAGATGGCACTAGCTGCTAAAAATTTTTAGATGTGTGCAACAATATATATATATATATATATATATTGGATTTGGCGGAGTACGTTTGTTTGTCAAGCTACGTGAAAAAGATCACAACGTTTATCTGCAAAAACTCGCAATGACGGAAGAACAATGCTTTCCAGACCTGTAAAACACCAGCAAGGGGACTGGGAGAGGCCAACTATACTCTGGTACAGCAACAACCAGAAGATCAGATTCTGGCGGGCAGGATGGTAAAGTTGAAGTTGAGACCACCTAACCTGAGACTGAGTGACTAGAGCACAAAGAGACCAAGCTATTGAGGGCCTGAGACAAAGTTGAGACCGAACTATATACGCAACAAACTGCTTGGTATAAAGATAGCATTTTAGTTCCTCATTTATTTTTGAAAAATGACCTCTGTTTCTTTTGCCAAAAGAAATATATATCTATATATATATATCTAGGTCTCCCCTCTCTCATTGGTCTCGACTTGCTTTCAACAAGTCTTAGACCTGGACTCGAATACAACTGGAGGTGGTCTGGCTTGGATTGCAGACCAGCTGATGATCCCTGGAATAATCTATGGAGTTATGAGTGTATCTCTGATGATGACATTTGCCTGGTGAAGCTGGAGTTTTATCATATTCAGTTGTTCATCTTTCAATCTATCCAGGGGAGATCCTATTTATTTTCTGGAACTTCACTTCCAGTTCCTTGCTGTCCGACCTGAGCCCCAACTCTCTTAGGACCCATCTGCACCTCATGTACACAGCACTGCAAATTGGTTCCCGCTGCCCTCGCGCACCAGCCCTCCTCCCCCCCTCTTGCTTTCATATTGCAGCTGACATGAACCTAACAAGAAAGAAGGCGTGATGAGTGGGCCGCCAGGAAGGATGTGGCTAAAAGGTTAAATCCTGCCTCCAAAAGGCCGATGGAAGAGAGTTTGGCTGCAGATTTATACCGTCCTGCTGATAGAAGTGGCCCCCAGCTCTGCTGAAATTTCAGCCGCATCTTAATGATGACACCAAATCTGAGCTCGTGTCGCTCATTTAGCCAGACGGATGAGACGGCCGCGTCCTTCCATGTGGTGAGTCGTGCTGCTGGACGGTAGTGAGGGAACCGTGTTGTCATTCACGCTCAAATTACGTGTTAATAAACTAACAAATTTGCATATGCTGGTTTCACCAGGGCTGAGCTGGCTCGGCCAGTCCAAGAACTCTGTTTGACATGTGTCAAACTCAAGGACAGTGGGCCAAACGTGGCCCACCTAGATAAGTGATCTGGCCAAAACAGATTGAAATATGTATGGTGGCCTTAAGATTAAATGCAATAGTTATTACAAGATAATTAAACACTATATCACAGAAGTGCATGCTAATATTTCTGCGTGTTATTTTGGTACAGTCGATGAGAGGATTTTTGTGCTGCTCTTGCTTCTCTGCCGCAGAGAGGGCTGATCTGAAATCTGTGGACGCACACTTCCTCTATGATCTGACCAAGCAGCTTGAAAAGTTTCCTGCTGCAGAGTTTTGAGGTAGTTGATAGTCAAGCTCAGGTGTGTTCAGACCGCAGGGACAGAACTTTATTTGCAACTGAAATATGATTTTCTCAGATCAGATTCACACCACTGTTGCTTGTCGTCTCTCAGATACATTGTTTTGTAGTGCAGCTGACCTTCTTCCCTGCAGCCATTCCACCACTCGTGGAGTTAACAGAGCTGTGTGGGGTTACCAGATATCAGCCTGGGGGTATCTGACAGGGATTGTGCAATGTTCTGTCATCTGTGAAGTAAGTTGAATCGCATTGCCTTTGTTTTCTTTTCTTGAGTCTTGACTTTTTTTCAACGACAAGCCTTTATTGATGCATTTTGACGACGTTTTTGACAAACAGTGATGCTTAAATACGGTGATGGAATTTTAAGCCTTGTTTCCCTTCTTAAGTTGCACAGTACAGCCAGGCGCGCACACACATCTCTATCCTTGTGGGGACCTCTCATTGCTGTATTGCTTTCCCCAGCTTCTCACCCTTAACTGAACCATCCAAAACAAATGGCTAACCTTAACCAGGACTCTGACTCTAACTTAAAGCCTAGTTATTTTGAACTTTTTCCTCACTAGTTGGTCCTCAGAACACACACGTACAGCCTTGTTCTTGCTGACCTTGCCTCGTCTTGTTCAGAAGTTGAAGAACTTGCTGTGGCCGATGTTCGGTTCCTCCCTTCAAATCTGACAAAGCTAACAGGAAGTAGCATGCAGCTGATCCGTCATTCAGTTTCCTGGAGCTGCTGATGGTGTCGAGATTCAGATGAAGAAGCAGCACTCGCGGCTGAGTCACTCACAGACGACAACATGGCTGCAGAGGTGCTGTTGCTGCTGCTTCTGCTGAAGCTCATCTCCAACATCCACGCTGAGGTCATCACGAGTGCAGGAAGGTCTCATACCTTTTTCCTGGACACCACCGCTGACTTCTGCTCCGTCTACAGCTGGACCAGTGAGGGGAAGGAGCTCCTCTGGAGCTCTTCAGCCTCCTATTATCAGCTATCCCGCCTCACCGTTTCCCACTCGGGCCACTACCAGGTGCAGTGCTGGACCCAGGGCAACGTGAAGCTCATGAGGAACACAACTCTCCTCGTCTGTGACGACCGGAACTTGCAAGGTCAGAGTTTGTACCTGGATGTTGGCGAGACAGCGGAGCTGACGTGTGATGGCGTGCGACCCAAGCAGTGGTTCCAGTGGGCCTATGATAAACCCAGTACAGCTGGATTAGTGTTAATCGATGAGGGTTCACCTCCAGAGCACCAGCACCAGCAGGTGAAGGACAAACCTTCTCTTCTGATCACAGCCCACAGACTTTATGTTCCCATGTCCTACTACTGTCTGGACAAGCAGCAGCTCACCTGTAACCTTTACAGTCGTTTCTATGTTCAAGTACCACCAGAGGTTATCCTCCGCTCAGTGGGAGAGAGTCTGGAGCTGAACTGTGCTGACGGCAGCAGAAACCAAACCCTCAAGTGGGGGGTGCTTGATTCACTGTGGACTTATAGAGAGAGTCTGAACTCCTCGCTGATGTTCCCATCACTGACGTTGGACCACTCAGGTCGATACAGGTGTGAGCTCAGTGTTTCTGGTGAGGAGTATTATGACCTGTACGTGTGCCCTGAGCCTGAGCCTCCTGCTGTGGAGCTCTTCACTTCCGGGGAGAACCTCACTCTCCACTGTGGAAACTGGAGTCGGACTGGTTATGTCCGCTGGCTCATGAGGTCCAAGAGAAGTGGAGGACGAGTCTCTCATGTTAGGTATCAACGACCAAACATCAGGCAGCTCTATAACCGGAGCCTGGTGATCAGAAACACTTCTCTGCTGGACAGTGGACAGTACTGGTGTGTGGTTACGAGAGGCCCTCACTGCGTGTTCAGATCCGAGACCCTGGTGATGTTCAGAGAGCCAGAGGTTGATCACCATCTGCTGAGGGCCGTGCTGCTCAGTGCTGTGATGCTGTGTGTTGTTACTATCATGGTGGTGATGGTGTGGAGGAGCAGGAGGAGACGGCAGCTCCCAGCGCCTGTGGAGGAGCTGGAGATGTCCCAGCTGTCACCAGTGTCAGACCTGCAGGAGGAAACCCCGGTCTGAGCCGCATGTAAAGAACTGCTGACCTCACTGATGAGCAAAGAGTACACTTGTGTTTGGCTTCAATAAATGTACCTTGCTTCTGAAATACATTCTCTTTCTTATGGTATGCATGTGGTTTGTCATAGCATCTTTGTGAGGACCGCTCATTGCCATAAGGCTTTGTCCAGCCTCTCAGCCTGACTTAACTTAACCAGGACTCGTAACTAGTTGTCATGACAATGTCATGACCTTGTTGTTTTGAAGTCTTCATCCTCAAATTTAGGCTTAACCTTGTGGGGACTGGCAAAATCGCCGCACTGGGGTGTGTTTTCTTCAAAATTGGACCCCACTAGGATAGGTATGCTTAAAAAAACACACACACACACCAGCACACAAATGTGTGCTCATGAGTTATTGAAGCCAACTTGGTGTATCTGGCTCAGTAAGAGTATCTAGTTCAAAGATACAACTGCAGAGATTTTTGTTTTGTTTTTTGGGCTCCAAACACTTTTGGACCTTGACTGGATGCTGACTCGCGTTGTTTATGCAGCTACAGCTATGAGTTGCCATTTTGGAGCTGGTGAGACGCCAACACTCTCCAAATACCTGGATGGCTCTTCAGTATTCTGTACTGACCTGCTGGAGTCCAGGTGGATTGAACTGGAGGTTAAACTCAAAATAATTGATTATTTATGGGGGGGGAAAATCAATAAATAATAAGAAACTTTGGGAATTTCAGACAGATGCGATGCCTGTTTGAAAACTATGATCGCACAGACAATCTCTGTTTGAATTACCTGGGTTTCCAGCGCACTTGCAAATACACATTATCTAAATAGTGCAACTTCACAAAAATAAATAAACACATATAAATTCTAATTAAATGTAACAAAGGAATCATTGGATTTCAACTTTTTCTAGATGCTTTGTGAAAAAAAGCATAGGCGGCAGTGTTCACGATCTTCTCCGACAGTTCCCTCCTGTAAGGTCACAGAATGTTTTCCGTTATCTTTCATTCTTAAGTGTCAAGTCACAGCCCAGTTATTATAAAAGTACCAACAACACCAGAGGAAGCAATGATGCTAAGACAAACCTGGGGAAAGAGTGGCCCGGGGGCCATATGTAGCCCAATGTCTGTATTTCCGTGGCCCTTTGGATGTCAGAGAAAAACTACAACTAATATGTCATAATTTTTCTGCCTTTTTCTGCTCTCTTTTAGCCACCACCACTTCAGCAGTGACTATGGCATATTCTTGTTTTAAAACTATTTTTTTTTCTTCTTTTTATTGGCCATTTTTGTGTTTTTCTTGTTCCTCAAAATACATTGAAGGACTATTGAAAATATACTATGAAATAAATTGCCTTTTTATCTTGACTCTAGTTCGTAGTCATGTTGATTCATATTCAAATGAAGTGCATATAAAATGAAATATTTCAGTAGGTTTCACGGCGTATTCACACTTTTTAATATCCTTAATATCATTTGATCTGCTTAGGTGCATTTTGTCCTTGTTACTGTGGTGTATATATTTTGGATATTTTCCATCATGTGAAGGCCCCTCACAACCGTTACAGTTTCTAATGTGGCCCTTTAGGAAGTTGAATTGCCCACCACTGTGCAAACTGACCAAAGCAGTCTAAAGCATTACCATCACCAAACCTGTAATCACATTTATGTTACTTATAAGTCATTAAACTTTAACTTTGGTTAAAAAAAATACATTCTGGTCTCCTTCTATCGCAACTAAGGAAGTGACCGGAACTGAAGCATCTGACTGTAATGTTGTGTAAATAGCAATAGAAAAACTTCTGGGTCATACTGCTGTATAACTGTCGCTTTGTCCATTTGTGTTATGTGTTGTTTTGAAAATGACGCTTTATATTTGCGTTCTAATTTCTCAAATGGGTTTCCACAGCGAGGAGAAACATTTCTCCCTCAAATAAAATCCATAAAACTTACTGTAAGGATCTGCTGGGTGGCCATCACCCTAACAATTAATGGCTTCTACATGGGTATTTGGCACACGCCAGCGAAATGCTGTCATGATTAATACGGACTGAATAGAAGGCGCCTCGCAACAGAACCAACATCTCCCGGGTGCAGGATGATTCATCACAGGGCAGGAGCTCTGAACTGGGAGCTGGACTGAAGCCATTCTGGGCTTTTCCACTCCACTTCCAGGGTTGTCTAAAGGAGAACCCTAAATATACTGAGACGTGTTAAGCTTCACAATCCGACCTCCGCCCCCTTCCCTCTTCCTCCAATATGTAATTCAACCCAAAGTAGTGAAGTGTCATGTGTGTTTCACTCCCTCTCACTGTTATATGTCAACATTAGATGAGAAGCTTAATAGTCATTGTTTGATGGTTGTCTTTGGTAAACGGTTTTAGCGAGGATGAAGCTTCATGAAGCTCAGTTGCTGAGCCTGTTGGTAGCACTCTCAACTAGATAATCTTGTGTTGATACCTCAGATAAATTGGGGGGCACCCTTGTTTACTGATCCCTGGCGATAAAAACACTGGTTCATGAAGCTTCACTGACTGATTTGTGTGTCTTTCTTCGCTGACAAGGATCCTGTCCTGACGTACACATTGTATATAGTGGGTGACACTGTTCCGAAAATCCACAAGTTGTAGTGCTTATTCTCACCAGATGCTGCCTACAATAAAGAAAGCCACAGAACTAGTGATGGGCAGATGAAGCTTCATGAAACCGTGTCATTGTGTTTAGTGCCCACAAGATGGCAATCTCTGCTCTGAAAGCTTTGAATCCGATCAACCAGTTCAGTTACTCCTCACATCATTTTTAAAGCCATCTGCTCGGCCACAAAAATGAGGACATCAAAGCTTTTGACCCCATCACAACGTGGAACCCGTGCAGTAAGATCTGAGGAGCAGACATTTCATCGTCTTCTAAATACTGCCTGTTTTCCAGTTTATTTAGTCGGGAAAAATAATTCCAATTTGGGAATGTGATCACACATGAACTACTTCTAAATCACTCATTTCACTCCTCACGTACCAAAATGAAATTCTTTGGAATCTTTCTTGAGTTCTGTTGACTGCTTTTTAATATTTACTAAGACATGCCGCCTTTAGGTCGAGAAAACAGCAGATTCAAGTCACTCTGGTAAATTAAAAGGCGCTGCTTCGAGCGACGGTGAATGAAATAATGGAACGTCTCCATCTAGTGGAGACGCTTCCGTAATTACAATCATATCTTGGCTTTTATTTGACAGTGCAAATGAATAAATAATTGGAATAAAACTTTCAAGGCCAGAATCATTGTTATTCTGCTACTGTTGTGCACTTTATTAACATTCCGTGCGCATACTTCAAATGAAAAAAGAAAAAAAAAAAAAAGAGACTACAGCAGCACATTGATCTTTAAAATAGAGTTTATTTACCATTGTTGTAATTCCAACAGATTACGATATACAGCAGACAGGACTACGAACATTTTGGCCCTAAAGAAGACGTGTTAGATCGACTGATGTGACAGAAGGTTCCAGTAGAACTGTGTGCTCTTGTGCTTTCGCTCCCCACTCATCCCGTGAGTCCATTTACCATAGCAACTTTGTGGCCTGTTATTGTTTTTTTCCCCACAGGAAGACCACAGGATCCATACAGAAATGTGAAGTATTTTCTTTTGCGGACTATATAAAACATAACTCTTTAAAGTGCGGCGGATGAGATGATGCTGTGATGAGTAGAGAAGCACAGACACAAGGTCCAGTGTTTGTTTTAATCAAAGGAAAGAAAAAAAAAAACATTTGTGCTTTTGTTAGTCCCAAACACACCGCTGTGTTCTTGGATTAGAAATACTGCATGTTTGAGAGGCTGTGTTTACATGTACAACACCACCCAGAGTCTATTGCGAACACAGCACAGATGTATTTTTGAGGGGCACCAGAAAGTTGGGAACCTATTAAAAGGCCTGCGTAAGTCAAGAGGCAACACAGTTGGTGGTTCAACTCTGTTGCTGATGCTTCTTTCAGTCTTGAATAAATGATGAGTCATTGGGTGTTGCACTACTTGAGTTTTCATCTTCATTTGTTTAGAAACACCAGAGTAAATTCAACAAAAATGATATAGTGAGGTGTAGGACGACTGAAACACATGAACTTTATCATATTCCAGTTATCACTGGTGTCAAAATCTGACTCCAAGACACAGTCTATCTATGGAAAAATGACCTTGAAAATTGAGATGTAAATAAAGAAAAAAAAGCAACATCTCAAGCGCCCTCTACAGGTGGTCGCCACCAACAGGACAGATGACCATGCCATCTTGTCCTTGACTGTGTGAGCTCTATGACCTTAGAGGAGTCCTGTGCTTGTTCACCACACAGGCACAGTCAGGGTGCTACTTGTGAGTTCACTGCCTGGGAACATTGAGCAGGAAGTCATAGGTTCAGAACCCAGCGAAGCAGCAAGGGTAAAAAGCACCTGCTAAACAGCATCAATATTTATCTTCACTTCAATTTGTGCCTTAAAAACTAGCAGCTTTTGACCCACCGTTGTTGTCCATGTAAACACAGCCAATGAGAATCCTGGTATAGGCAAATAAAAATGAAAAAAAAAAAAAACCATCACTGCAGAAATAATTTCAGTGTTGATCTCGCTCCAGTTTAAACGACATGAACAGCAGCCGAGCCAGTCAGATTTAAGGGCCACGACGTTGTAAACAAAGCTCAGGTGACATATACAGAGAGGAAATCATTAAAACATGGCGGCGCTGTGTTGACCGAGCAGACGGTGAAAAACCAAGTTCAAGTTTTAACCCAAAGCTTATTTTTGTTTGGCGAAACTGTTAGTACCAGCTGGCTTCACCTCACTTGTCTGCTCTAGTAGCAAAAATTAAAAGGTCACAGTGGATAAAATCCGTCATTTTGTTTCCTTCATTTAGTATAAAATGTCTTTTTTTTTTGTAATTATTCATTAATAAGACTTACGTGTGCTAATTTTGTTAGATTACATCGACATCGATACAACACCTGCTCTACCTGGCAATAATATGAGCTAGTACACTACACACAAAGTACACAATACATCTGACCTGGTCTACGTTACGCTACAAGCAACATAAAGAAAAAAGAAAATAAAATGAACAAGACGGAAAAAAAAAAAAGACAAAAACAAAGGCGAAATGATACCCGACCCAACCCTCGCCTGCAAACACACGCCACAACCTGCCTCCCGCAATACAAGTAAAACACGTACGCACAGTCTGATTATATATTTCTTTACATTACTGTACAAAGGGAGGAAGGGTTGTGGAGCCAGCAGAGATGGAGAGGGTTGGGATGTATAGCGATGGCATGATAGCATGGTGGCTAAGCGTCTTACAACAACAACAAGACTTTACAGAGAGAAGACGGCCTCGGCGTGACAGTCCAAATATACACAGATCACTAGGCTCAAAGTCTCAGGAATATTACTGTAACTTCTCGATGCAGGAAGCAGCATTTTGACAATGAATCCTGCGACAGGTGAGATTCTTTTCTAACCCTGTTCCTCTCTCTGTGCTTCCTCGTGCCACACTTCAGCGTAAGATTGCCCCATCAGATTCAGAGTCCAGTAGAACCCTCGGTGACCTAGATTCAGCTGTGCTTGACCTATATTATACATATCTATTGTACCTGCCTCAGATGTAAATATGCTCACTCAACTGTGATCAGAGGCAGAATGTAGCTGTTCCGTTAAAAGTCCGTGATTTCAGTGACTTATGTAAGGATGCAGATGAATTCCTCTTCCTGTCACTGAACATGGATGAAATGTCAAGGAATCGTCTTTTCATCGCCGAGCTCCAGGTCTATTATTTCCAGGCTGACAAGAGAGTCGACTAGTTGCTTGGCAACTGCTTCTTTTTGGGAGATGCTCTTCTGCTATGCAACCGCCAATCACCTTCAGTTGAAGGCGCCAAACTCAGCAGCTTTTGTTCCCTTGGTTTGTTGAAGTGAATTTTGGGATGAAGCGTTCCTCATCGTAAGGTTTATTAACTAGTGAACTGTATTTTCAGACGCCACTAGATGGCACTCTCTGCTCTAAAATTATTGGATTTGAGCAACCACAATGAAACCACACATCAACCCAAGACTGCCATCTAGTGGGCTCTGAAGATAAGGACACTGTTTCAGGAAGCCTCAACTGACCCATCTCAGCAATGATCATCACGCCTTTGCGAAGCCAAGAGACGGGTTGTTGAGGTGTTAAGGTTCTCACCCAAAGGACGGGTTCGACTTTTACCCTCACATTATTTTGTATTTACAGC
Source organism: Synchiropus splendidus (assembly GCF_027744825.2). Lineage (NCBI taxonomy): Eukaryota > Metazoa > Chordata > Actinopteri > Syngnathiformes > Callionymidae > Synchiropus > Synchiropus splendidus. Next base: position 14,121,104 of record NC_071346.1, on the reverse strand, counting down.
AGTCTGGCTATATGGGGCCGATTCTCTAGCATTTCACCTGCTTTTGGAAATATGTAGCTTGAAAGAAAGAGCAAATGGACCACAGCGCGGGCGGGTAGAGAATATTGCTTTCAAAGAATGTCAGCGATATTGTGCTTTCAGACCCTACAAATCAAACCATTAAAATGTAATTCCACAAACATAGAGAACATTAAGAAAAAAACAGTATATACATACTAGATATACCAACAATTACTTGTGCCTAACTACAGTGTTGTGTTTTTTGGTTGCGTGTGATTTATGGGGCGACTTGCTACCAACCCAAGAGGACTACTTCCTCCAGACTCGACCTCCTCCCAGGAAACAAAGGCTTGGAAGACTTGGGAAGATGGCACTTGTATGTACAGAGTTGCATCCACATGTTTTGCACGTATTGGGGTGTTCTAAGACAGGAAGAGTCAGGCGGTGCTGGTCCTGAATATCTAAGAGCGTGAGAGCTTCCACAGGCGAGGAACAACAACACAAAGATTCAATTGGACCCTGAGAAATGGGTACTGGGGTTCTCATCAGTCAAAAAAAAAGGTTATATATATATATATCTATATCTATATATATATATATATGTGTGTGTGTGTGTGTATGTGTGTTGGTTGAGTGGAGGTGGGTTCACTTTAACTCGCAGACTGGGGACAGCAGCTCTCTCTCTCTCTCTCTCTCTGCAGCAGCAAGCGGCTCACCTCATCCTGCCTATGGCGGTGACGTATAAAAAACATACAGACAGAAAAAACCGAGCTGCTTCTTTTAAGATCAAGTCGTCGACAACCCGCACACATACACACAAACAGCAATCACTATTTTGTCTTGATTTCTTTAGAGGCAACACACAGCTAGATAGAAGAGGTTAGGGTCGATATAATAAGCCCTTACAATATGTAAAGGTCTCCAGCGAATGGGATCTCCCCCACAGTGGACTGCAGGAAAGCGGGGTTAGGATAAGGAGGGGGTCGTGGGGGGCGAGGAAGGAGATTCGGGTGGCGGCGGCGGCGGCGGCGTTGGCCGTCTATGCGCTGGGGTTTGGGTTGGTGTGTGTGTTGGTCGAGCCGTTGCTTCCCTGGATGGTGAGGCTGATGTCATCCTTGATCTCCTTCTCCTTCAGCTCTTCCTTGTCCTCCAGCGGGCGAGTCTCCATCGTGTCTTCAGAGACCACCGCGGCGTAGCGGCCTGTTCTATGCTCCTGGAGGGCGGGACCCCACTTCGGGTGGGGCTTGCACGCGTTCCTTAGCCGCTGAGGTGACAAGAGAAAGAGAAGTCAGTCTGTTTCCCTCTAGTGCCCATCCGAGGAAGTGCATCAATTTGACCATAAATAATCAAATAAATACACAGACAAAGATTCATATTTGTATCAATGACAATTCAGATGCCATTTTTCATTTCCTCACTGCGCTTTCAAAACAGTTCTCACCTCTCTGAAGGTGGCACCTGGGGACTTTGAGATCTTGTAGAGGGCGTAGATGGGTATACAGACCACCGAGGACAGAGCCATGGCGAAGCCGATGGCCAGGGACCAGCCGGGGTACACGTAGTCGTTGTAGGTGATGGGCTTGTACTGGATCACTGTGAAGATCAGGATGAACTGGAGAGACACAGCAGGATTTAAACTCAACAGTTCAACAGAAATAAAGTATGAAAACTGCCTCACCATAATACATATTAAATGTATATATTATATAGAGTTTATAAAATACATAAATACAGGTTTTTTGCTTCCAAAAAATCCTCTTTTCTTTAAAAAAATGATGTATGTTAAGTATTTTTCTTTTTTTTTCTTTTTCATTTCTTTTATTAAAGTATTATACAATATTTTTTAAGGTATTTGTAGTTGGTTATCACCACATCTGTCTTCCATAATTTCTTTTTTTGTTTGGAACCTACACTTTCTTCAATTGAAAACCTCACTGTCCAGAATCTGTGTAAAACTGGTCGTTTGTCGAAGTTTTACCATCTATTACTAAGTGGATCGAAGGAGAACTCTCATTCAAATCTTCATGCCAGGAGAAATGATCTGCAAACTGATATATCGGTTGAAGAATGGGAGGAAATCTGTTTTAAATGTCAAACCCAAACAATCAACACCAGATTCAGACTACTGCAATACAAATGGCTTCATAGAATTTATATTACACCGGCAAAGTTGCACCATTTTAATCCAAATATACCAGATGTCTGTGTTAAATGTAACAAGGAGAAGGGAACCTTGTTCCACTGTGTGTGGGAGTGTGAAGAAATACTAAAATTCTGGAAGGACATAATGGACTTGATCTCAAAAATAACAAAAATAAAGATTCCTTTGGATCCTCAATTGGCTATTCTACACAAGTTTCCTATAAATCTTTCTATTAATGCACATAAGAAAAAGTTGATAGTTTTCTGTTTGCTACAGGCCAAACATGTTGTTGCATTGAATTGGAAAAATGTTTCCGCTCCTACAGTTGGTCAATGGATCAGGGAAATGTCCAGCAATCTGGCTCTCGAAAAACTGACCTATTTATCAAAAAGGAAAGTGCATGTCTTCTATGATATCTGGACACCTTTTATGCAATTTCTGCAAGAGAAACCATTGTTTTCTTTGCTGTGATCGTGACTGTATGTGACTGGATTTTGTACACTGAAAGTAGATTTTGTACACTGAGAGTAAGTTGGCGTTGAGGGCGGGGGGTGGGTGGGTAAATATGTATTGGTTGTTTATTTTTTTTTGTCTTTGTTTGTCATTTGCAATTGTGAAAAAACTAATAAATATATATTTGAAAAAAAAAAAAAAATTCAACCCAGTCACAGTATGAGTTTGCACATTCACAACATTGACTCCACTAAATTGTAAATTCCTGTACATGTCAAAGACACTATCAAATCATCCGAGGACGGTGCCATGTTGGATGCCAGCTGACAGATTGAAAATCTAACTTGTTTGCCTTCCTATTGTTTGAGTTTGGGCTTCACTTTTCAGTGGAAAGCCGCAGGAGAACATGCATTCATCAGATCGGTGAAAGTGAGAACAAAAAGAGCATAAATCTGACCAGTAATCCAAAAACCAAAAAGAAAAGAAAAATCAGGGCTGGAACCCAGCTGCTTATACGGAGGTCAAAAACACGCCTGCGCGTCCCAGCCGGAAAGATTTACTATTAGAGGTTTGAGTTGGAAACAAATCCGGTCAGATTAGAGTCAGCGGAGGCTGTGAAATGTAGGTCAGAGTGTTTCTGCAAGGGTCGGGCAGAAAGTTGTGTGTGGCAAACTTACTGAGATAATGACCGGCGAGATGAATCTCCAGCAGACTTTGAAGAAGAGAGGAGGAGGGAAGCCCAGCATCATCTCCACGTCTTTGAAGTAGTTTCTGTGACCTGCCGAGACAAAGCAGGTCATTTGACGCCGATCGAAGGTACAAAAACCTGTGTGTCCTCTTGGGTTATTTCAGGATTTAAGTGTTTGCACAGACAGCAACTTTTTTTTGTTGTTGTTTAATGGTGAGTCGCAGTGGTCACAACACGTAGTACAGATGCAAGTCAAGTTTAGTGCGTGTCACTGCTCAAGTAAGACAATGTTGACCCCAGTCACCCAACGCTTTAACATGATGCCGGAGACTATGATTCTGGCTTCTGTGGGGCAAATTTGGTTCCTCTCAAAAAGTTGTGGAAGGAGGACTTGTGATATCCGTTTGAATTTTGAAGTTGGTTTCACAAAATATTTCACGTCCTTATACTGACATCTGAGAAAGATTACAAACTTTTGAATGTTTCATTTGTCCATGTATTTTGTCCACACTGCAGACAATAATGTTCAGTTGAAGACATGAAGCCGGATTCATAAATGAACATTGTTGAGATGTTAATGTTTAATACCAAAACGATACATCTGAATTTGTATACGTCATGAAATTACACATATCTTTCTGTTTCCATACTAATTGTATTTATTTGTATTTTTTAGTGAAATTTCTCATCCATCAGCTTTGGTTATAGCATCACGTTGTACAGCAATTGATGTACTGAAAAATGTTCCCCGCGTAAAAACCTTTATATATTACATAAACTAGAGCATATGTTTCTTTATTTTTGTAAATAATGAAATGAAACTAATGCATTTAATAGTGATGGGCTTCATGAAACAGTCTTGCTATTCCCAGAGCCCACTAGATGGCACTCTCTGCTCTAAAATCATTGGATTTGAGCAACCGCTTCAATGAAACCTCGCATCAATTAGAACTCCAGAGCACCATCTAGTGGGCTCGGAAAATAAGCACATGGTTTCATGAAGTCTCAGCGTTAAACAAAAAAAAATCTAAGTCACCCGCAGAAGCAGATATGGGCAGACGAAGCCTCGTGAGTGTCCTCAATTCATACAGAAGAGTGCCATCCAGTGGGCTCAGAAAATGAGGTCCTACATGAAGATTCATGAAGCTCACTATACTACTTACCGTAAACATACATGACGCAAATACACATGATGCAGGAGATGATGACCAATGAGAAGCTGGCAGCGTAGTTGTCCATCAGCAGCAGCCAGTAGATGCCAGCCTGCGGGGAAGGAGGGAGGTCGAGTCAAGGTCAGCTCCACCAGTCAAAATTCACCTGAGCTCACCTGTGTGGTCAGAGGCACCCCCAGCAAAAAGCCAACCACAGCAACACACAGCGTCACAATAGTCTTGTTCCGGATGATCCAGTCGGTACCGATCTCATCCACGATGGCGGTCACCAGCGTCTCCAGCAGACAGAACTGAAGAGACAACCCCACATGAGAGAATGGAGGTGGAGATGCTTCTGCATGGTAGGGTTAGGTTACCCCACCTGAGTTCCAAGTCCCAGGAGGATGAGCATGAAGAAGAAGAGCAGCGACCACAGAGGGGAGATGGGCAGCAGAGTGAGGGCTTCTGGGTAGGCGACAAAGGCCAGGCCTGGTCCATGGTCAGCCACTTCAGACACCGGCACGTTCAGGTGGTGCGCCATGAAGCCCAGAATGGAGAAAATGACGAAACCGGCGTAGACGCTGGTCGCGCAGTTTGTTATGCTGATGATGATGCTGTCTCTGTTGGGGTAAATAATGAGAAAAGCACATGGTAAACTAATGCCAAACAACCTCACACTTGATTCATGCTTCTGAACAAGAGGAAGACAAGACCTTCATCCATCAAGAACACAAGAACAGGGCTCTAAATCTTTTGTAACAAGGTGGTCCTATGGGGAAAGAATGTGGTGGAATCCGTTGACTCCTGTTTTGTGCCGTCCTTTAACAATACTAGTTTGAGGTCACCTCCACATCATGACCAACCTGCAGAACTGCACTATAAAAAGCACCACACAGCGATGGATGGCTACACTGACAACTGTCCCTGACCAATCGGGAGGCTGCGTTTCCAGGATCAAGAGGAGGGTCAGGTGACATGCCTGATGATAGGGTGGCCAATAGTTGGTCCGTTGATCTTACACCCCAATGATATACTGGTCAGGAATGCACATAAGTCACAAAATTCTTGATCCTCAATATAGGATCGGAGGGATCAGGCATGTTTAAGGTCTGACACTGTTCAGATTCCACGCCCTGTGTCTCAGTGAAAAATGATTCAGCCTCACCGGCACTGCTCACTTTAGCAAAACACATCATTCCCAGAATTGGAACCTTAAATGAAAAGCACTCAGCAAGAGCGTTCGCGAGAAATAGAAATTGTAATTGCTGTTTACAAATGTGTTTTACTTATGCATTTTTAGAAGCATTTTAGAATAGACAGTGATGGTGCCTGTCTTGCGTGAGGAGGGAGGAGGGAGGATATTCCTCAGCCAGACTGAGAATCCCCAGGCGTCACTCACCTTTCTTTTTGTTTTCGGGGACGTCCAGGAGCAGCCCACTAGATGGCACTCTTCAATGAAACCTCACTTCAATTTCAACCCGAGAGTGCCATCTAGTGGGCTCTGAAAATAAGGGCACCATTTCATGAAGCCTCATCAGCCCATCACTAGTTAACTCACATGAAAACCTCACATAAATAAAACAAAAAAAAAAAACAGCTGTGACAATAAAAGCAAGGAGCATGTTTTTATGCTGGTGTATGGCGCAACACCTACAAAATAAAAAGCAGGTTTCTGCTACTGTGAATGGAAGTGATGCCAGGTCAAAAAAAAAAGTGGCCACCTGGATTCTGGATCTGAGGTTGCTGCAGTTGGTCAGGTCTAGGTTCAGCAACAATATGTGCTCAAAGAAAGAGGTCAGCTAACTTCCTGAATATACTGCATGACCAGGTTATTCCCTCAATGGATCGTTTCTTCCCTGGTGGCACGGGCATATTCCAAGATGACAATGCCAGGATTCGTCGGGCTCAAATTGTGAAAGACTGGTTCAGGGAGCATGAGACATCATTTTCAGACATGGAGTGGCCACCACAGAGTCCAGACCTTAACCCCATTGAGAAGCTTTGGGATGTGCTGAAGAAGGCTTTGTGCAGCGGTCAGACTCTACCATCATCAATGCAAGATCTTGGTGAAAAATGAATGCAACACTGGATGGAAATAAATCTTGTGACATTGCAGATGCTTATGGAAACAATGCCACTGCGAATGCGTGCTGTGATCAAAGCTAAAGGCGATTCAACAAAATGTTAGAGTGTATGACCCTTTTTTTTGGTGGCAACTTTATTTTTTGGCCAGGCAGTGTGTGATGAACTCAAAATTAAAATAAATATAGGGAATGCATTGGGATGCTGATACGTTGGAGATTAGCTATAGCTAATCCAATTTAGCGTGCTAGATAGCGGCAATATCTTTCTCAGAAAACGTCAGAAAATGCAGGTTTTCTCGCCATGAAAGAGGCCAAGGAGGAGTTATCATACGAACAAATAGGACCCATCTTGCTAAATGGCTCTGTTGGTTGCTTCAACATTATTAAATAAAATTTAAAAATTTTGAAAAGCCAGAATAACAATCTAGTTTTTTGTGGAAATGAAGGTGTTAGGGAAAAAAATAAAAACAGCTTTTCTCCCAAAACATTATCCTTTTATCCCTGCACCACCACCACTGCTGTATTATCTCCTCAGACGTTTGAGGACTTTCATGTCACTCTATCTCTCAGAGCAAGCCTCCATTCAAGTCCTCTCAGTCTCACACAAGCATCTGGCCTCCGGCTCACACACCAAACGCTGATGCTCCAGGAGAGGAGGGCCGCTCCACGGGGACGGAGCTGATAAAGCGCAGCTGTCGACGCGGATAGCACAACTTCAAGCTCCTGACAGAGGGAGAGCGAATTATCTTTGGAGCCTCTCCACGAAGATGTCGGACGCTCGGACCACGCTCATGGACAGGAGTGAATGACAGCGTTTTGCGCGGCTTATCTGCACTTCAGTCCTGCGCTTCCTGCGACTTAACCTTCTCTGCAGCCAGTTTGATGCTCCCTTGGTGACGATAACTTCCCAGACAGACTCATCTCAACTTCTTCCTCAACACTCCACACTGAGAGGTACATGCCAAAACTTCATCCAGCTTTGTATGTTTGCTTTGTAAAACTGCTCAGAAGTTTCAACCCCAACGATCTGTGGCGCCAAGTTCTGACGTAGCTGCACAAGTCTTTCGTCGTCGTAGGCAGCTAATACACGTACAAATAAGTAGTTTATTGATGGTAATATATGTTCCCTAACCAAAAGTCTGACCCAAATATACCGTCATAGAACTTTACGGATGCGGATTCTGACAATAACCAAGCAACTAACAGACATTCTTTGCGTGGAAAACATCTTTTTTAACAAGACTTTTTTTTTTAACTTCACTACAGATGGAGCCAAGTAGTGTGCTACTTTCTTTTCAGCCATTTTATGTGGACACATCCTGCTTCTTTGACAACTCAGAAATGACAAGCCCGAGTCCGTAGAAATGTGGTGAAAACTTGAATTCTATTGAAATAAACTAATGGGTTTCATTGGGTAAAACACATCACAGTTCAAAACACTAGCGCTGCTAACATGCTAACAGCAGGTAGCAATATTATAGACCAATCTAAAAACACAGGCATCACTACATAAACACTTGTGAATATTTCCAAATGATGTATTTGTAAGTACCTGAAGCAGTTGTTGTGAAACTTGTTATAGGAAGCCATGGTGATGAGGCCACCCCAGGCACAGCCCAGGGAGTAGAAGATCTGGGAAGCAGCGTCGCCCCAAACCTAGAAGGTGGCCAGCAGAAAATGAGACAAGACATCCTGATGGTTCCTCATCCTGCGGTCTCGACTCCACAGCACTTAAATTACCTTTGCATCCAGGACCTTCTGCCACTGTGGGGTCAGGTAGTACTTGATACCATTGATAGCTCCATCCAGAGTGATGCCACGGATGAACAGGATGGTCAGCACCACATATGGGAAGGTGGCGGTGAAGTAGACCACCTGCGCAGTTATTGATGCTTTATTAGTCATATGATGTGGTATTACACTATCATTATAAACACTCCTAATATTTCATTATGCTGGATATACAATTGTGCGTACAGAACTGACACGTCTCACACATGCCTGACCTTCAGGAGAGAACAATACACCTTAAATAGAAAGCTAAGCTAAGCTCTACATTTATGTTTGCTATTATGTAGAAATATGAGCAACACAATGGTCTCTCTTATTCGATCTGTGATGAATATATAACCTCATGCTCAAGGAAAGTATAATGGATGAAATGTACTTAATATTCAAAAAGATTACGGCAAAAAACAATAAAATATTTATGTAGAATTTAAGAGTGGCTCATGAGTGAGTCACACAGGATTTGATGTAAAAAATCAGAATTATAGCGTAACGGCGGATGTGTACAGTCTTTGACTGACCTTTCCAGAAGACTTCACTCCCCTGATGAGACACAGGAACACAACAAACCAGGACACCGCCAGACAACCCAGGATGGGGAGACGCACGTCTCCGAAGTTGCCGATGTCGTCAGAGATGTCCAGCACATAGTGTCTGAAGGAGTCAGAGGAGTTAGTAACCTAGTGACTATGAGCTGAAATAATATATTCCTTTCTTGAAACTGTGTTTTTTGTGGTCTCAAAAGTAAAATAAAAATGTGTGGTGTTTTAGATAAGGCTCATAAAAGCAGCAGTGAGAGAATCTAGAAAACCAAAGATATGCTGAGAGACAGATACAGTATATATATATATATATATATATATATATATATTTAAATATATATATATATATATACACAAGTAACATCTGACTTATGACCAGGATCGGTCATGACCCACCCACCCGTAAGTCAGATTGGACGTCACTCGAATGCCATTCAAAATAGCCGACGCGAGGGTTAAAGGCACGACTGTAGTGGTAGAAGGCTGTGTGAGAGTGAGATGCTGGGATACTGTGCTGCTGTAACTGTTGTACGCAATGCCGGCTGGCTGCCATAACTGTCGGACGCATTGCCGGGATGCTACGTGCTGCGGTGCCAGACATTGAATAAAAAATAAAAAATAATAAGCATCTGCTGGACGTGGTCGTAAGTATGGGTGTACATAAGTCAAGCAGGTCGTAAGTCGGATGTTACTTGTGTGTGTGTGTGTGTGTGTGTGTGTGTGTGTGTGTAGAGTCCAAAAAAAGTTAGAGCAATGATAAAAACTAGAGCAAAAAAAAAAAAAAAAAAGGAAAAAAAAGCAGCCAAAAACACCACTGCCTGAGGAAGTCGAGTTTGCCTTTCTAAACTAAACATCTGTTGTGTTCCTTTGCTTTGGGGATTGTGTATTCTATTAAGCATTTCAGTGAAACAAAAAAGCAACAGAGCGGCTTTGCCTCACAGTGTGATATTGCGTAGTCTTTCATCTGCCCTGTGTTTAAATATTTCCTTTGGAATTAATTAATATTATGGTGGAGTTATTACCATACTGAGATGGACTGAATCCAATATTTGTCTTGTAGTCGTGATGTGTACATGGATTCATTGCTGTGTGGTTAATAGCTCTGTGTGGATTCGTGTTTAAAGGTTCACACGGACTTACTTCCAGTACTCCTCACTGGGGCTGGTCCTCTTGGTGCGGTTCACCACCTCAGTGACTCCAGTGACCAGGCTGGTGGTGGCGTTGGCGAGGCTTGCGTTGAGCGGGTTGCTGACCACACCACTGCAGTCGGGCGTGTTCCAGGGGTTGTTGCAGTACGTCCATGGCAGCAGGTTGGTCATGGACATGAAGAAGTAGTAGAAGGCAATGCAGATGACCACATTGTAGTAGATCCCGATATAGGTCGACACCACCATCATGCCGTACCCCACACCTGTCAGGAGACACACATCTCTGGTGAGCGTTCGCGTCCTTTTTCTAGTTAATACTATCTTTTTATTCATGATCACTGTCTGGCTTCAAGTGCATTTTGATATCACAAGTGGAGGAATCCCACCTTTGAACATTGGGCTGATCTTCCAGACGCCCAAACACCCCAGGCTGGCGAACTGACCGAACGACAGCTCCAAGAAAAACAGTGGGATCCCACAGAACACCAGCATGATGAAGTACGGGAGCATGAAGGCACCTAGCAGAGGGAGACAAAACAGAAGGTCACTTGTTTGCACTGAATGGTAGTCACCGTTTTCTTAATATTTTTGGTGGTATTTTCCAAAACTATTCCAAAGCAGAGATTATGAATAATGCATTGTTAAAATAAGAATTCATTCAAGTTGTTTAATGAAGCTTTACAAGCACCTGCAAATACGAATGAGATTTTATTAAAATATTATTACATTTAAAACGCAAAATAGACTTTTTCATGCGACAAAATAGAGAGCCAGGGCTCATCTGTGATTGTGATTTCCCTGGAGTGAGCAGAGAGGTCACTACACATTCATCCGAGTCTCTAACTCTCCCGTGGGTCGGCCAGGATCAGGAGCCAGACAGACCGCTATTCTGGGAAGTGGTGGAGTTGCGTGTGTGAACCCACTGGGAATCAGGTCACTACAACCAGGTGTCGCTGAAATGTCGTCCTCATGTCTACAGTGCGGGTAACAGCCCAGGTGACTTGCACTGAATGAGCAAATGTACATGGAAAAATTGTGGGGTAGCAAGGTCACCTGACGGAGGTTTAAGATATTCTCATTGAAATGTTCTACTATTAATGCAATGAATGAACAAATCTGAAATCTGAGTTTTATATAAAAGAATCACAAACTTTTATTCATGTTTTTTTGTGTTCATGTTGTGTGATCATTGCAAATGTTTTATTAGTGTTCTCCAGTGTGGAAGAAGAATTGTAGTTCAGTGACACTCTACAGGCGCAGAACCGTGGAGTGGGATTTAGATTCAGCCGGTACATTCCATCCTTGGTCTTCAGGTCACACAGCCATGTCCGCACCTCCTTATCTGACCATAAAAAATAATAAATAACACAGTGGAGGTGTCTTTCCACAAAGTCTGTCCGAACAGGTATTTATCCAGGGCAGTGAGTCATCACTCCCATGATCCTTTGCAACAACAACTACACCATCTAAACAGTTTGAAAATGAAATCGAACTGAATATTTTTCAATACAATTTTGGATTCATGATGTGGTTTGATGTAAAGGATTCTTACATTTTTTGAAAAAACTATTCCAAATTCCCACGTAGACAGGGTAAGCTATCACTGTTATCTAGACACAATGACTAAAAAGTGCATTACAAGGCATCACTGTTCTCAGCGTAGTCACCCTAAAATAGTAGACAAAGTCAAGAGCCAGACGTTGCATCCTTCAGTCTCTTAATACTTCATTAACTCAACATGGCAGCACGAGCAGCTGTTTGAAAGCATTCATGTGCAGAACAGAAGTGGAAGCAAGAACTGGCATCGTGCCTCAGTGACGTCGCAGGAGTCGCGCATTTGGTGCAGGTAAACAAGCATCAGAGAAGAGATGCTCAACTGTTGCTATTCTGCCCAGAATATGCAGAGCAGAAATGGGTGAACCAACTTGAAAGCAAGAGGCACGTGGCATCCATCCACATTTTGCCTTTTGGGTCAAAAATTCACCTCAAACGGGTTATGAAACTAACTGCAACACCCACTGTTGTAAACCAAAACAACATTTATTTATAGTTATGTCTTGGTTGACATAAGAACATGTCATTTACACATTAAGTGTCTCCTTCAATTTGCCACTTAATTTCACTAAACCAGTATTCATTGTTGATCTACTTAAACCAGACCTGGGCAAAGTGCGGCCCGGGGCCATATGTGGCCCGTTGCCTGTGTTTTCGTGGCCCTCATGAGGTCAGACAAAAAAATATATATATACAACTGGTAAGTCGTCATTTTTTAAATCCTGTTTTTGTTTTAGCCAGTACTGTTTCAACAGTAAATACAACACATTTGTGACTAAATATTTGTTTCTTCTTTTCATTTGTCAATTAGCATTTACCCCAAAATTGATAAAAAGAAGATTATATTTTGACATAAATTGTGTTTTTTAATCTTAAATGTTTGGTCCATAGGTTTATTATCATTTCTATAATAAGATGCATGTAAAACATTTTTTATAGGTTTCATGCCATATTTACACTTCTTATTATCCTTGTTTCCAGTGAATATTTAATGGTTCATTTTGTCCATGTTACTGAAGATTTTTTTCCATCACGTTTCGTAGTCATCAGCCCCTTTCTTTTGGCATGATGGCCCCTCACGACAGTCACAGTTTATAATGTGGCCCTTTAGGAAATTTAACTGCCCACCTGTGACTTAAACTATAAAAAATGTAATTACAAAAAATACATCGCAAAGAAATATAAATTCAGAACTGAGGTCACAATATCAACTTTTTCCATTGTTGAAGAACCTTATGTCAGACATCTCTATCACAGATTCTGCTACGATGCAGCGAAACCTGACAGGAAGAAACAGCCTTAATGGAAAAGCTGTCACTCAAAGAGCTTTCAAATAGATCAGGAATAATCCAAGCATCTCAGCTCCCGCTCCTTCTTTCTTCGGCTATACTTGACCACATAACTGGCAGACATTGCTTTTACTCAACACCTTTTCAGCTCCTTTCTTTGTGCGGTGTGTTGGGGTTAGTCTGACATTGAGGTATCGGCTACACTCCAGTCCACAGGTCTGGTCTGTTATAAATAATTCAACAGTTACTCCCCTACCAATCTGACTCTCTGACATCTTTCTGCCGCTCAGCTGCTGGATGAGTTGAGCAAGAGTTGACATTTAAAATGACAAATTTAGCAGTAATACCACATAAAATACAAGTCATTTCTCTGTCCTTTAAAGAAAGTACTCACACAACAGTGTACAGGAGTCACATGTCTTTGGGTCGACTAGAGAAGAACGCAGTAGGTGGATGGGCTGATATACATTGTTCGGGAAGTGGATTAGAAATTCCAGCAGTGCAGCAGTGGTAGGTATCTATCATTATGACCCCTCCCAACGACAGGTGAAGGGGCTGATGAAGCTTCACAATGCCTCATTTTCAGAGCCACTTAGGTGGCCCTCTCTGCGCTATAATATTTGGCGTTGAACGACTATTGGACACATCAGTTTTTACAACCGCAGCGCCCAGTGGGCTCTATGAATTGGGGCAATGCTTCATGGAGCTACGTCAGTGATGGGAATAAGGTGATAACAGAGATTCTCTTGTGAGCACTGAAGTGGTCGAGGTGCTGGTAGTACACTAGGACGCAAGCAGCACATTGAGACTTTAATGTAAATAAAATGCCTGTGATTTCATTGGTCTGTTAAATATGCTGGCAACATGATGCACATTCAGAACATCGCTGAGTTTGTTTTCATCTCTTGATGCAGGATCCCATTTTCAAACCTTGTTCAGAAGTAATGCTATGCATTTACAGACCACTGTCACCTATGTATCTACCAAAACTATGTTTTTTAGGTGGGCGTGGCCTATATTCAGGTGCACTCAAAACTCAGTTTTCAAGATGGTAATGTCCACCAACTATGTGCATGCTGTTACTAGCCAGAGTCCTCTATTCCATTCACAGCCGAAGCAACAACATATGCAGTCGGAGCCTGGTACTTTTTGTCCAGTCATAGATGACAAGCGTGTTGGCAGTTTGACTTTGCCAACTCATCCAAAGCGCCTCCATCACAGGCATCATGAAAAGCATCATAGACTGGGTAACACGCAATACTGCCATCCACTGGTGAATTTCCATACAACATCAGCGGGGCTCAATTTTCATTCCTCCTCATGTCGTCCTTTACTACATCCCTGAACCTCAATAGCTGACTTCCTCTTCCTCTTTTACCTGGTTCCTCCACCTGCCTTCATCCAGCATCCCCCCTCTGTCCTCTCAACGTGGCCGAACCACCTCAGCCTCCTCAGTTACTCCCTGACTAGGCAAACTAGTGCACACTCACACTTACAATATAAAGCCACCAATTAATCCAGGGGTGTTTTTTGGAGTGTGGGAGGAAACCAGAGTGCCCAGAGTGAACCAAAGCAAGGGTGAAGATACAAACTCCAAACAGAGACAACCCAAATTCACTCCAAGAATTCAGAGAAAATATTTGAAGTTATTGGACAGCAAATATCCCAATACTTCAGAGTAGAATACTGCTTGCAAGATTACTTTGGGACGGTCATATTTTACTGGTGTTTACGGTGGAAGCCATTAGCATAAAGTTCAATACACTCACCTCCTCCATTTCTGTAGCAGAGGTAAGGGAACCTCCAGACGTTGCCCAGGCCCACAGCATAGCCCACGCTGGTGAGGACAAACTCAATCTGGTTGCCCCAGTTCCCCCTCCGGGAGTTCTCATCCTTCTTCACAGGCTCGCCTGGAACTGCTCCATTCTGCAGCGAAACACAGCAGGAGGTGGCTGTGACTTCAGGTGAGGCATCAGAAAATCAGCTTCACAGACCGACAACTACACACAACTGCCATATGCAAGGGTTTGACAGACAAAAAATGTCAAAATGTTAACATATAAACCGACCAGAAATTCAGATCTGTGCTCTCATTATACTTCACTCATCTCAACCATGCAATTATTGTCCATTTCGGTGACATGTCCTCTGGCCTCAGTGAGCCGTGCGCACAGACATCTGCTCCAGGATTCATTTCACCTCTGTGTTTGCGGTTTGAGATGTACTTTATGATTCATTTTCTCAGCATTCGCCTCATTTTTTAGCAGCATTTTGTCAAACAAAACCCACATCTAAAGCAGCAACCTTATAAATTGGAATGCAGAAGAAGAAAGAGGCAACCACAGCTGAGGTTGTGGAGCGGGGTCAGCATCGTGGGACCATCTGATGCCAGCAGATGGAGTGATGGAGGGAGAGAGGGGGAGAGAGAAATCTGGAAAATAAGGACGACCAAATGCTTATCTGCTGCTCTTAAGGCGCTGATTTCACTTTACATCCCGTCTGCTCCAGCGCTCCAACCGCATGTTTGGACTAGAGCGTCCAGGCGATATTCATTTGTGAATCCCTTCTATGACCTTGAACCACGCTGTGTCTGCTAGTGGAACATTCAAGAGTTTACCATACACACGTGGTTGGAAAACACAAATGGTCAGATGCTTCCTATCTGGTTTTATAATTTCAGATCATCTTATAGAATGAAGACTCCTCATCCTTCCGAATAGTTGACTTTCACAGGTAAACCATGGTATCTCAGGAAACCTTTGGGTCACTTGAAGTGGGCGATGATCCCTGGTCTGAGGGTCATGAGTCAAAGTCAAGGCCTGAGATCCAGGTGTTTGCTGCTGCTTGCGAAAGACTTCAGCATGTAGTGGGCTCAAACATCAGAAACCAAGTCACCGCCAACAAATTCTGCAAGCAGATATTATAAATATCAGCAGGAAGAGAGGTGGAAACATCACCATATTTTTGTTTTTTTTAGTTTTTTCTTTTTTTTTCTTGTGACAGAAAGTAAGAGATGATAAAATAAGAAGATGAATAGATTTGATTTCCTGCTCAATCCCTTTATACATATGTTGTTTTGTATATTACTTCCCATTAATTCTTTTAACTTATATAAATGAAATTATTTACTTAAATATCCACCCAAGTTTGGGGTTAATGTAAGGGATGAAGGAATAGGGGGTAACGCTTGGGGTGCTTTCACTTGTAAGAAAAATAAAAAATAAAAAATACATTAATACAAATATAAAAATCTATAAATAAAAAATAAAGACTTCGTATCATGACTGTGTCTGCAGTCATGATATTTTATGGATTTGTCAAACAATAATCAATCATAATATTTTGGGTTTTTTTCTTCCAGTTCCTTATTGCAAGTTAAAAGAAAAAAACAAAATCAACACAGTCTGATCAGCTCATTCTGGCTTTATCTGAGCCACATGCTCTCGTCCCATTGAGACTCATTTGCTGGCAAATAAGTGGAGTCACAGTCATTTGTTAACGTGTCTGTGATTTGGTCGGAGTTCCGATCCAATTTGGCAGAAGAGAGTCGCCAACTAAAGCTGAGCCGCTGTGAGCCCCTGGACGCATCACTTAAAAAGACAAAAGGGTGCAGCTACACTAAGTCACATCTGACAGAGAATGATGGACTGTCACACCACTAACACAGCAGGAGCCTCCACTTCCATAAGACTGTCCAAAAACCGACTTGTTTTTTCCTTCAACGTTGAGCATCGGGAATCCACCAAACAGTACAATTCTCCATATGGTACTATTTCAACAAGAACTTGAGAGTGTCAGCCCCAAACCCAAGCTCAGATCTTCCTATAGAATCAGCTTCAAGAGTCTGAAGGAGAGAATAGAGAAGTTCTTGGCAGCTTCCCTCAAATCCAGGCTGGTGGGGGATCACACAGCGTAGTTGTTGATGAGGAAAAGCTCCGGCTGAAGCAGCGATCACAGCATGTCGCGCACCTCCTGCTTACTCTGCGTGCAGTTGATTTTGGATGGAAGCTCCATCAGGACCGCAGTCAGCGTGAGCAGCTGTGGGTTCTTCACGTTGCAGCCGGAGCTTGTCACGTCCTTCTGAATCAGCAACTAGGTGTTCAGAGGACATGTGCACCGCTGACCACGCGGCCTCAACCTGGTAAACACAGTGAGGCTAAAGGCATGTGGTGATGTGAAGGTAAATAAATATGAGCTACAGGTCAGTGCCAAACGCAAAGTATCTTAGTCATCTCAGACCACCAAATATGTCCGATGATTTTTGCAGTATTTGCAGTTGTTTTGCACTTTATATATTTTATTCAACAGACAACTGGAGGTCAGCTTTGAAACACCAATACAACACACACTTGTTTTCCAATATCCTTGAATGCACTACCTATTATAAACACACCGCTGGTCATGTTGACCAACCATACCATATAAGGATGCAGTTACTTCCTATAATTCTGAAGGCACCAGAGGTCATCGTCAGCTTTACCTTAAATGACACATATAGCTTTATGAAACTGGAACTTAAGGAAGCTGAATGCACATGTATTTACAAATGTTAAGACGTATGAATTTCAGTTCCTCTGCCTGAGGCAGCAACGTAAACAATTTCATCAGTCATTGACTCCTATGACGTTGATGTTTTTGATGTAAATTTCTGCAACTGTCAGGCGTTTCCAAGTCTGTGCCAGAAGTCCAGAGTAGTGGCAGCAAATCATAACTGCAGGGATGTTTGGTTGCTGGCGATGCTCAGTGGAAACAAGGGCAAAAACAACTGTGCATAAGAAAGACTGAGCTCAGTCTGCTGCTGTGGTGGATAAGTCAAACACCCCAACATTCAAATTCAAATTTTATGAACGATGTGCAAGCCACATCAGCTCAATATACAGTCGTACACATTTCAGCAGCCCTTACTAAGCCATTCAAAAACAGCCCCCGCTTTGTTGTGCGTCATCTTTTACTGGAACTGACGGAGCCAAAAAAGAACATGCTTGTGAAATCGCCGGGTCAAAGTGGAAGTAAACAGTTATAGTATTCGCCCAGCACATTCTGCTGTCAGTCAACAAACATGGCACGACCTTTGTTAAGGACAAAGTACTCATGCAAAGGTCACAAATGGATTTCTGTTATTGATCAGTGATAAAGTCTGGATGGGAGGAATTCTTCAGGTAAATCGAATCCCGGATGCCAAGAGATGATTGAGTGATGACATTGCTCAGGGATCATGGAATTTCCTCTTCAGTTCAACAACTCATCACTGCTGCATTGTGTTTTTATACACTGCTGACACCATTCAACTCAAAACTCCCAATTCAAAGTAATAAGTCAATTCTTCCTTTTCACTAATAATTTTTGAAATTTTTTTTTACCTCAGCCAAGGAATAACCATCCTCAGCCTGCTCGCACAAAGACTCAAAAATGGCAACACTGCGGCATATATACTAGCAAATACACAAATATGGTGACTGGTGTAGTTCCTACTTTTCACAAGCAGACGGCAGACACCTGTATCG
This sequence comes from Synchiropus splendidus, assembly GCF_027744825.2. NCBI lineage: Eukaryota > Metazoa > Chordata > Actinopteri > Syngnathiformes > Callionymidae > Synchiropus > Synchiropus splendidus. The sequence continues at coordinate 14,102,760 of NC_071346.1, read as the reverse complement.
TCAATCTGAGCAACATTTGACAGCGTGTTTATATAAGTTTTGAAGTAAAAAATGTTTGAAAACACAGCTCGGTCGCAGAATGAAGGGTGGATATAGTTAATACTAGGAGCAAAGCTGAGTGCAAGAGAGCAAATAAGACAGTATGAGAATCAGTGACGGCAGCGCTGTCTGTTTGTATTGACAGCTTCACAAGGAGCCAACCATGACGGCTGTAGCGTGAGTGTAAAAAAGAAACATGGAAACAGCAGCAGAAGCCGCAGGAGAAGATACAAACAATGGTGGATGCAGCAGCAACATTCATGATGCGGCTGTAGATGTTGAGCCATCATCGTCATCATTGTTGCTTGAGCGATGAGGAAGACTGTCACTGCTGGATCAGACAGATCAACACCTCCAAATCGTAATTCACGATGCCCGACGCCTGGTGACGTCATAATGTACACATGACATGAGTGAATATACTCCCATCCCATACTTTGGGTCACACTGAAGTCCACCTTTATTGCACACCTTCATCTCTAACAGTCTTCAGGCTACAACCTTTTGAAATTGCGATGTCATAATTGAATACTTCCCAACTGTTTAAACAACTAGCTACAGTCGACAGGTCACTGACTACTTCAATTGGTTTGGTCGACGAGTCAGAAGAAGTAAATAATGTTTTAAAAAAAACACTTGTGAAGTGCTGAATGTTGTTTTGAAATTTGAAAGGTAATTGTTACATCTTACTTTAGAGTTCGATGACTCTATTAGATTAGATTAGATTGAGAAACGGCCCCATACTTTTGCGATTTCGGGAGGCCACAGACATTTCGTCCCTTGTAGCCGCTTGTGCTAACAGTGACACAAGTGGTGAGGCCATGACTAGCACATTGTGGATAGAAATAAGCAGCGTGTCTCTCTTGTGCGCCTTATAGTATAGTATTGTGTTTAGCTGCACCCAATCCCAAGTCGGAGTGTGACACCAAAGCTTAAGAATGAGAGGTAGTAAGGGCCTAGGCCTAGAAGTCTAGCTAAGGAGACACGTGTGCATTATCTGCAAACAAACAGAGTCTGAGGTCCTTGAGTTCTAGTGTCTTAAACATTCCAAAAACGCAGAGGCAATCTAATCTTATCAATGACTAGAAAAGCACAGAGTGCGCGGACCTTCGCCCAGCACCTTCAGTCTACCCCCCAACACAATCTCCCAGTGTTAAAGTGTTCCTTTGCAACATTCCTGTATCCAGACGATGATCCAGATCACTCCCAAAACTGAATCATTAGTTCCTCGTCCCATTTCATGAAAAGTTCTCCAAATCCGTCCATAAGTTATTTTGAATAAAGACAGACCAAAGTGGTTGAAAACGTAACCTTGGCGGTGGTAAAAACAAACACCCGATAACGAACATTGCCAATTCAAAGTGCAACATCACGCCGACAAAAAGTGCTGCCACAGCAAGCGGTTTTTGGACCCACGCCCGCGGGGGCTGAGATGAACTTCATGTTGTGTCATGACTTCTCTCTCTAGACTGTCGCCCTGTGTCTGTCCCCTCTCTGTCCAGGTGCTGAGGCCTGGGGTGCTGGCTCCTGGCGGTCCCTCGGTCTCTCCCCACACACACACACAGCGAGAGGGAGATGCCCCCTCCATGTCTGTGTCACATGCTAATCATGGGCCATCTGTGCCTTTATATAAGACCACACATGGTCTCGTCTGTCTCTTTCACTTTCAGCAACTTTCTTCACTGCTCAAGGTCCCACTCAAAAACAGCTGCTCAGATGAACAGGCTTCAAAGAAGAATTTCTTACACCGCATGTCCAGGTATTTCCTCCTGGCTTTCTGATCATTCATAAAAAAACCAACCAACCAAAGCGGCACAACAGACGTCATTCATTTGAGGCAGGGGAGGGACAATATGATCACAAGTCAATACTGTCACAAAATAGCCATTAAAGTAAAACAGATTTCATGACAGATGGATTCCAAATACAAAATGGTGCTGAGCGTGACAAAAATATTTCACCCAACCCTGTAGTTATTTATTTAATTTCCCTATGCTATCTGGGAAAAGAAGGGCCAAAATATATCATAAATATATTTTAATTCGGAAAATAGTTTATTATTACATGTTATTATCTATTATTACTTGCCTAAAATATGTCAGTTTTTAATCAAAAAATCTTATTTCAGAAATATGGATCGAATGTAGTCAGTTAGGTGATTTATTTTCTTTATTAATTATGTATTACTATTATTATTAGCAGAACTCTTTGGATAACATTCAGACTATCCAGTTTATATTGAATTAAATAAATATCACCAGGCTGGAAGGAAAAAATAAACGTATAAAAGAACACGGGGTCTCAGGAAGTGAGTGAAATTAGTTACAAGTTACAAGTGGCAACTGAGAAGTGCATCCAGTTCACACATGCAGCAATGATGCAGCACTAAAATATTTCCTGTCTGTATGTGGATCTTTAACTGCTGGAGAGAGCATGATGACTTTTATTTGGTGCTACCCCAGTGCAGACCTTTACTAAGGGAAACAAGAACTGCTAGTTCCGATGAATGGAAAAAAAATCCTCAAACTACTTGAGCATATTTTAAGTGAAGGAGGACAGAGGTGGTGAAGAAGCTGCTGTTGGAGGAAAGACGCAGGACTGTATCTAGATGTGCAGAAAGGGTGGAATTGAGAGGGGAAAACTGGTCTTCCAAAACAACCTCTGACCACTTAAAATGCATAGCATTTCCGTCATAGACTCAACACCTCAAGCATCAGGGAGGCACCCTTTCACCAACTAATATATTTCCCTGTCAATCTTTCACTTGGGCTTTCAAAATTCTCATGAAATATTTCAGTGAAATACTCTCCATCTGTCTTTGCAGGATCAACACCACTTGTTTATTTGTTGATGAATCACATTTGAGTCGTAACATAGCAGACAGCATAGTGAAGTACAGTGATGCAGATTCATAAAATAACTCCAAAATGTTTTATTGCTTTATCGATACAGTGAATAAACAGTCAATCTTTTAATATTTCTGTCGTAAACTAAATTCCTGTCATTTTCAGGACAAGCCCGACCAAAAGCCATGAACATCATATCATGTAAAGTTAGATATTTCAGTCATAAAATGTATGACTGAAAACCTTGAATATTTTAAGGGATGCGATTGGTTGACCCTCAAAATAGTGTTGACATATCCTCCTAAAGTGTCAGATGAGTCTCTGCCACCCAACTCCGATTCATCTTCTCGGACATGTTAACAGTTTTGAAGCCCTTCCAGTCAGCGTCCTAAAGTGAGAGTTTGGTAAACATGTCTGTGTGCACTGGCTAAATCCACTCAGCTATTATAGAACTAAAAGTCCACCGGATCCCCCAAAAACAAGCCACTCAAAGCCCTCATTATGAGTGGGCTGTGAGGTGAGAGTAATGGGCCTTAAGACAGTGTAAACGTCGGCTTCCGAACCTGCAACCATGGAGGCCACATACCAAAACATTCCATTGGACAGGGCCGGAATTAATCCTCAACCACGGCTGATTAATTGAGCCCAATGGCTGGGGTGTCAGGAAGGAGGGAGAGATGGGCAAGGAGGAGGAGGAGGAGGAGGGAGCGGGGTAGGAAATAACCAGGGGGATATAGATGGGTCCCCCAGATGTGTGGGGTCCCATTTGGCCAGCTCAGTCCAGTGGCTAAGAAATGTAAACAGCAAATCACAAATGCAGCTAAGATGCCTTCTACGGAACCAAATTCTACAAGCACAAGCGGATGGTTCCTCAGGAAGAAGAAGTGTCTGACTTTGAAAAATCTATTATAAATCATGTGACAAGTTTCATGTCTTCCGTCATTAGTCTGGACAGTAAAAGTGTGAGTCAGGTGAGCAGCTTTGGAAACTGTGCCAGTGCGTCGTGCTTGTGGCACTAGAACAATAAACAGCCCAGATTTTCAGGCTTTTTATTACAGTAATAACTATTCCAGAACATGCCTTCTTCCTTCTCCGCTCGCATGCTGTGCACTGAACAGATCCTCTGGTGCATCTTGGAATTTCTTGTGGCACATTTGAAATAACAAAATTATTTTTGAACGACGGATATGATGAAACATGCCGAAAGCCAAGAAGCCACCATTAAAACTGCAGAGGCAGAACACAGGATATTTACAAAACAGGTTTAAATCCAGGCTCCAGGCTCAGTGTTGGGGAGGCTAGGAAAGGCCCTCCTCCACCAGGGTGGAGAACAATGATGACCTGAACTAGTTCTACTGCAAATTTAACCAACACCCAGCTAAACAATTCACACCTCACTCATCGTATCCACCCACTAAGGCTACATGAACGTGATGTGAAGCAAGTCTTGATGCCTGTCCACCACCTTCACCTCAACATCACTCAGTCACGAGCAGCAGACCAACATGCTGCAACAGATTGTCAGACAAACATCTCAAGCAACAGGTCTCCCTCCTCATCCAGCCTCTTCTCCCTGCGGTAAGTGCTACAAAGCAGCAATAAGACAGGGGCACAGCTTCTTTCTCCAATTCCTACAGCACCTCTGCAACAAACAAACACTCTATATTATTGTAGACTGCTAGTGTAGTTCATCACATAAGTGTTTTAGTGATGAAAATACTGAATAAATAAAGATGATCAGTGGACAGTTCAAGAAGACGTCAAGCTCAAAGTATACATTTGTGGTGGACAAACTAAAGCAAACATTGACATGTATGAGATATAAAACATTAAATACGTATGCAAACTGGAGAACGATTCATCTTTCACACAAGAATTGTATCAAAATTCTAGTTGAAAATAGTAGCATCTACTTGACTGTTGACCACCAGGAGGTGGTCTCTTGCCCTGGTTATTCCCTGGAATAGTACATTGATGCTTATTGTTTAAATGTTTTAAATATCAAATTGGGAAAACCCAAAGATTCCATTCAGTAAACTATGACGGCGAGAGAATGCTAACTTCCACTGTTACTCCAGACAGCCATATTGTCAAGGCAGTGTGAAACTTTCATGCTTATATCACCAGCCGACTTCCTTTCTAGAAATACAGCCATCAACTGCTGCACGCTTTATTCATGCGGGTCAACTTCCATGCGCACAGTTGTGACAGTGCTGTGATTTATTGTGAAGAGGGGAGAACCAGTTACATTTCATTGATGCAATGCAAAAGCCTTTGGCTAAAGCAGAGATCACAATTCAGCTTCATAATCTTTTACCTGGAGCGACCCATTTCTGATTTAGAAACATGAATACAGGCTGCAGATACTGAGACCACGAGGGAGGGAGAACATATATCTCTCATCATCAGTCCCCAGAATGAAACAGGAACGTGATCAATTGTCTTCAAGAGCCTTTAAGGAGTCACACTAAATGTTGCACATTGCTTGTATGAGTGATGATGAAAAACAATATTCAATGGTCGTGCTGTTTCAGTGAGAGGTTAAAGGTTTCATGTATTTGTTTTCGCATTTAGTTTTGTAAACCTGAAGGGCACAGAATCTTAATAAGCTCCAACAGTGTCTATGATGACCAAAAAATACTTTGGAAATATTTATCTTTCATGTTCCTCAGTCTCTATACAAATGATTTTATGACAAACCAAAGTTTACCACAGAACTATCACTTCATGACAACGGCAACAGATGTTGATAAAATTGGATATATGAACACAAGAGCTTCCCTTTTAACACATTCTCACTGTCAAATAGCAGTGTTGCATGTACACATGTTGGGCTTTCAAGTGAAGCACACACACCGCAGTGTGTAGCGTGTCGCAAAAAGACAGAGGTAGGGATAAAGATTAGACATTGGATGGCACGCCATACGCTCCATATACTACAATATATACTGTGTATATAGCGCCTCAAATGACGAATGACGTGTTTCAGTCCCGGTGATTTTGAAAGGGAGAGCGATATAAGGTGCTATACATGCCAAGTGACATCCAATGTAACATAGTGAAGACAGCTTCTCCAGGCGAGCCTCAACTCCCACTGCTTGGATCGTCACACTGGGTCCTTTTTTTTTTCTAGTGTCAACATGGACGCAAAGGTCACTTAGCGAGAGTCGCTATTCGACACCATGGGAGTGAGTATGCATGTTCCCTTTTATTAAATGCCGCACGGCTCCAAACATATAGAAGCATTTAGGAAAGCTCATGTTCTCACTCACCATCTCATCTAAAATTTTACTGCAAAACAGAACTGACAGAACACAGTCTATGCAACATGGTTTTACTGGTCAGCAACACATCAGAATTTCTGTCGGAAACCCTGTATACACGCATCTGCGAGTGCCGACAACTTCCTGACACAGGACTGCCAAAGAAACTATTGACAACTTCTGAACTGTGCATCTCAAAAACTGAGACGTTGACAGCTGGAATGCCACCCATCCCACACTTAAGGCCAACTAAAACTTTTGAGTACCCACAGCACCCACAAGAGGAAAACAACCTGCATGACATTTAAACCCCAAAAAACCTTTAGTCCACCTGGATTTATTACTGAACAACAATACACAAGAGCATTTCTGACCATCTGGTACCACTTGGTGGGTCAGATGAAATTAACCCCTGCACTTTGGACATTGAGACTTTTAGTTTCCTGTCTGGCCTTAAAAAGGATTTCACTTAATCTTTAGCCCCTTTAATCATTTGCTCCGTCAGACCTGAATATATGACATAAATTCTCTGGTCATCTTCTGCACTGCACTGAACATGTTTTCCATAACAGTCATCACTTTTTATTTATTATGGATTTGAAAATTGAGAAGAAAACTCTGGAAGAGATCAAGATTGTGTCTGTTTTTCACCGCTGAATTAAAACTTTTAGCTGTTTGCACACAAATATTTTTTGAAACAGGAAAAGGAATTTTAAAATGAAAAAAGTTGAAACATAACAGCAACTTCAGAAAGTCAAACAGAAAAAAAACCCAACATGTCTGTTGAAACCAACAGCCGGTTTGTTTCAGAGTGAGGGCCAAGTGTGGCCCTCATGTCAGTAACTCCATGTCAGTTGGTGTTGAGCCTGAAGTGACCCAGTTAAAGTCAAGTCTGGACAGCATCATGGCCACAAGTGCATTCCCATTCAAACAGAAAAGATCCAGAGTGTGAGTTGAATTTAAGTTGAAAGAACCCTTACCTTTCCATAGTCTTCCATGTTTAGGAAGTCTGAGTGATCAGACAACTCTGGTTCCTAGTGGCAGGCCACAGTGCTAATCTCCCACATGCCTCAACACTATACTACTACAGCCATGCTGCAATCCTTAAATGTCTTGCCTCAGAGACAGAAAGGGGGCAGGGAGTTTGTTATGTGAGTGTCTTTGTAGGAGGAAGAGTGAGGGGTGGGTGTGGTGAGGGCAGAGTGCAGGGGGAGCGCATCTAAAGATTGTGACAAAGGCACGGTTCTTCAACGATCGAAAGTGGTCAACAGCGGACTCCGCTATTCACCTGAACAGTATCCAGATTAGTACTGTTCTGGTGAAGCCCCGAGGGGTGGGAGGCGGGGGGAGAGGGCTGCATGGGGCCCAGGAGCAAAGACAAAAGTGTTTTTAAGGCAGCTAAGATGGAATTCCAAACGTGTTGGGGAGTGACGTGACACATCAAAACGGAGACGCTGAATGTGAATACACTCGTGGGCATTTTTAGTTGGTTTCTTCCAGACACATCAACAGGACTACTACTTTTACATTAAAACGTGTCAAGTTGGGGGATGAATCTGACCTGCCACGTCATTTTATACAGCTTAAATTGAAGTTAAATACCGGGAAAAATCCAACGTGTCACAACAGCCAATGACAACTAAGACACAAAAAATACCCAGGACGTTAAAGCTACCTAACAAACATTAAAGACATCCACAACCAGCACATCAAACAACACAAAGCTAAAAAAAAAAAAAAGTCACAAGCTATAAAACACGACAAATAAATAAATAAGTAGCCATAATATAAAATCATGACAAAAATGAATTAGTAAATCAAGTAAATAAATAAAATAAAGGTAAAGATAAGTAGATAATACAAATTATATAAATAATAAATTGCATAAATAAAAAATGAATAAACAAATCGACAAGTAACAAAGGGTGTGATGCAAAAAGTGCACCATCTCTGATGCATGTTGATCTCTTGACCCATGAAGTCTGTAGTAACCAAGCTCTTCAGTTAAACCAACATATTCTCACTTCTAATATCAGCTATTTCTGAATGGATTTTTGCATCCAAGAGAGACACGGAAGTCAGCCGTCTGTTGCACCTCACACAACTTGGTGTATGTGGCGCCACAAATGTTGAAGTGCATGACGACATACTCAGGTATGTGACCCCCCCCAACATATTAGTCCACTGAAACCTCTATGAAACATGCAACGCTGACTTCTGCATCATCATTGGACACACAAAAGCAAAAACGATGATAAGCAAAAACAAGTCTGAAAAATCAATTGTGTGACTTGTCCTATCGGTTGGAACAAAAACCTGGACCGATTTGGACACCCCTGGGTTAGACCCACATTTCCTCTTAAAGGCATGTAGTATACATCTTGCTTGCCTCAAAGCATTGAGTAATAGACCATAATATTACTGCCTTACCTCTAACAATTGATATCGCACAGGTAGAAATAAAAGTATTCTTGTAAGATGAGGATGGCTTGTGTTTCCACAACCTTTGGGGACAGGCATGCAGTAATTCCAAGAAGTGACATCACAAATGGCTGAAGATCAATTTGAAAGACTCTCTAGGAAATGTTAAAATGTAGGCCTTTTTGGAAGAAGAAACAAGCCCAAGTAATAGTATATCACATTTCCATGATCTTCTACTTAAGGGCCCTCGGCGGCACAATCTGTCTACGTCTCATTAAAAAGTCAAAGGCGGCGTGAGTGGGTGTTAGACATGTGTTCAAGCCCAGAACATGGTCAATACATATTGTGCCAGAGGTCTGGTGGCCCTCCATCAAGTCATAATGAGCGTTGACAATGAACTATTCATATACAAGACCACATATGGGTGCAGTTGAATCCTGCGTGAAGGACCCAAGTAATTGATGGGGTACTTGTTTTGGGCTTTGTGTGGTAAAATTACATTCCAAACCGGGGCTGCCCTTTGTCCTGCCATGTTACTAACCCATGAGATTGGAACACTGTGATATCTTTCTTCAACTCTGGAACAAATACTTTCAAAAATAACCTGTTGATAGCTAGTTTTAGTGACATCTAGATGCTACATGAACAACATTGTCATTTCCATTGTTATGACAGTGGCCTTAAGACTAGTTCCGTCGACGCTTGTAACAATACGGATTACAGAATTGAAAGTGAATGGGTCACGTGAAATGATAAAATAAGAAGGCAGATAATGGCTCATGTGTGCAGACAGTCCTGCAGGTGTCGATGAGGCCGTGTGCAGCGCTCCAACCCTCCACTACACTGACCCCAACAGTGCACTCCACCACCCCCTCTGCTGTTCAGTGATTTGCTTAACAAGTTCATTTATGCGTAGGTTTTCATCGTGTATGGCTGTCAAGTGATGCGCGAGACTGGCCCGCGGAACTATTGGCCCTCGCAAGCTGTTCACCTGCATCCCCCTCACCCCACTTACACACACATCAACCCACACATACAGATGTGCCGACGCATATGTCTACACATGCAGCATAAATCCCTATAGAAACAGCGGTGGAGGACAATAGTAACATAGCAAGTAGCCAGTCTCTCAAAACAGGCCGCAGCTCTCACTCGCTTTCAAGTACATCAGCTGCAAACCCTTTTGTTGGTGGTGAATTTTGTGCATTGTCTTTGAAAGCAACTTCAACAAGAATGGTCTCTAAGGAGTCGCCCTAAATCCTCTCTGTGCCAGTGCGGTGCCTTTTACTTTCACCCCGAAATCCTTCCAATCCTCACATTGTGAATCCCCTCATATCAATCGAACTGCTGTTCAATGGAGCACTTGGTAAAGAGTGGTCGGACAATTCAATTTCAATTTCTTTAGCGGATCCAACGGATTTCTGTGACTTTCACCTTGACCTTTTAAGGTTGTTGGGGCAAAACATGTTCCAGTCACAATAGACAGTCGCTCAGAAATGGCTCTGAGCGCTTCATCAATAAAGCTTTAGGAAAGGATGAATAAAAGTAAAATGAAATGCTTATACACAAACTCAAAACAAGCATATGAAAATAAATGTTTCTTCGGGAACAATGATAAGGTGATTTTTTTCTAACCTTGTCTTTGGAACCAGCTGATATTTTCTCACACCACAAACTTAGTCTTGGTCTACTTCCTTCCTACAGTACAACTGGAGTGGGAGTTACTTTATATTATCTTGCCAGCTTCCACTTTAAGTCACTTTGCCTTTAAGGTCAGTCATGTCTTCGGCAAGTCCGCTAGATAAACAGAGGATGAGGGGACTTATTTTGACACCGACATATGTCACATCACAAATGATATTAAGATTGGACCTTCATTGTTTTATCATTAAAAATACAAATGCAATTTTACAAAATAAATAAATACATTTTAATAAGCAAAAGAGTGATCCTAAACACCGGTGGAAAACATTTTTTACATGACAAATACAGAAAGATAAACTGAAATTCTCATGTGATTTACTAAAAAGTAAATGTAAGAATGAAAATTTTAGCAATATTTACAATACTGAAAATATCAATGACCATGAAAGATCCAAAACCTTAATACCTATACCAATGCAAATGAAATGAAAAAAGCTAAGCATCATAATGGTTCATTTCTTTATATATTACATATTATTGTTTAAATACCAGATTTACCATTATGATTGGAATGTTGGCATAAATCGACAAAATAAATGCCAATATTTAATAACAAACTTGTGTCAAGTATCTGTTAACAAACTATGATTCACCTCAAGTTTAAATACAAATGATGAGCTACTCATACTCATAGTTGAAACCTTTCCTTCCAACAGATGGATTGACTTGTGTAGATAAGTGGTTTATGTCATTCAAACATTACAAACTCAGATTTTTTCCAAGCCAAGTCTAAAGAAAACTTTTAAACGCATGCCGAATGAACTAAATGTAAAAGATGCACAGTCCTTGTAAGTTGAATTGATTCGTTGAACTGAAAGCCAATTCTCATTCAGACCCATTGAGTTTCAAATTGCCAGGAACTTAAGTTACGAGCAATGCTACCTTTTGACCTTCGCATCCTTAACACTTGAACCCCACGCCCCCCTCAGCGGTCTTCAAAAGGGTGTTTTCCGACAAACTATAAATGACTCAGCAAGCTTTAATGCTCTGGCTGCAAAATAAGGAAAGTCCACAGGTGGACTTAAACAGCAGTGCTCAGAAGATCAGCAGCATGTCTCAACCTGCGATGACCTCAACCTTGAGTTCCACAGAAGAAACGAAATTGTGTTAAACTTTGGATGTGGGACACTTCCACCCGAGGCTTAATCTGATCAGAAAAACAAGGATGTGCCGAGGTTCATAGCTATTACAGAGAATTCAAACGCTCATGTGGACCACATCAGCACCTATATATGTCAACAAAAACAGCTTGCATAGACAAGACTTCCTCCAGGGGGCAGAAAAATGGGCCAACTGCGGAAAAATTATTTGGCGAAGTCAAGGGTCACTGTCATTCCTGAGGCTCCGAAATTTAGGTAGGTCCGAACTTGTTTCAGCCCACAGTCCAAAGGTCTCGGGTGTCATTTTTGTGTCATATTTCTGAGCACATAAGACGATATGTAGCGCACCCATAAGTGATATTTCAAAGAGAAACATGGCTCCAGTTCTTTTGACAGATGTCACTTGGGTTCATGTGGTTTTCTTATTACACCTGCTTAAGTTCTGCACTGCGTTACATTGTACCCAAAGGGAGACCAATAAAATGGACGGGTGAAAGCCTGTTCTTGAGTGGCTGCTTGGTCTCCAACATGCGGAGAAAACTGTCGCCTTGAAGCACAGGTTCAATCGCTACTATTTCTCTCTCAGATCAAGCAGTTTTTTGTTTGTTCTGTTTTTTTTTCTCGCTATTATTACTATCATTAGCATCTCACTTAACTGACTAACCACTAGCTAGTGGGTAAATACTTTGCTTAAATATTGAGGAAAAGTGGAGATGAAGTCTTGGCATAGCACTCATTAAACAACTCGCGTGCGACATTCTATTGTTGCCGCACATTAGACATTTTGTCCAGTGAAGCAATTCCGGAATATTGATTAGCAGCTGTGTGCATTTCTCTCTACAGCTGCAAGATGTTACAGAGTCAGCAAGTGTTAACCATTTCGATGTTACAGTAGTACGACAAGCACTTGCAAAGACTCAGAAAATGTACAATATCTTCCACAAATTTCCTCCTAACCCTCAGTAGATATGGAAAGTCATACTCCGGATCAACCAGTCCAGTCATTTCTGAGAAGAAACCTATAGAGCACCACTTCTGTGGTCCATTCTCAGTGTGGCCAGAAAGTGTTTAAGACTATCCTACCCACTTATCGGGCCGCAGTTGGATCAGAACCAGTGTACATCCAAAATATAGCTTCATACCCAGTCCACTCTCTCCGCTCTAGTCTCACTTAGAAGCTCACAAATGTTTGGATTCTTGGCCCCAAAAGAGAGGAACTAATGGATGGGGAGCAAGATTAAAATGCAGCTTTTTTCACACATTCTGAACCATGTGTCTTAAACAACAATGATAATAATGTCAAACAAACAATATGTTGAGCCTCCTCACACGTGACCGACAGGCGTTCTATTGACACTTGACGCACTGTTTTCACCCGTGTATATTTCCGGGACTTTCCACCAATGCGCCGTTGTTTACAGAGCTGTTGTAGTGGAGTAATTTCATTCATCTGAAAGATCACCTTCACCTTCACCTACTTCTGCCGCTTATCTGGGGTCGGGTCGCGGAGGCAGCATTCGGAGCAGGAAAGCCCAAACTTCCCGGTCCGCACAAACCTCCTCCAGCTCCTCCTGGGGGATCCCGAGGCGTTCCCAGGCCAGACCTGAGACATAATCTCTCCAGCGAGTCCTGGGTCTTCCCCGGGGTCTCCTCCCGGTAGGACATGCCCGGAACACCTCCCCAGGGAGGCGTCCAGGGGGCATCCGGATCAGATGCCCGAGCCACCTCAGCTGGTTCCTCTCGATGTGGAGGAGCAGCAGTTCCACCCCGAGCTCCTCCCAGATGACCGAACTCCTCACCCTATCTCTAAGGGTGCGCCCAGCCACCCTGCGGAGGAAACTCATCTCAGCCGCTTGTATCCGCGATCTCATCCTTTCGGTCACTACCCAAAGCTCGTGACCATAGGTGAGGGTGGGAACGTAGATCGATCGGTAAATCGAGAGCTTCGTCTTGTGACTCAGCTCTCTCTTCACGACGGTCCGATACAGCGACCGCATCACTGCTGCCGCTGAACCAACCCGTCTATCAATCTCGCCGGCAGTAAATCTGCAAGATCAATAATTCATCAATAACTTCATCAATAATCCAGTTTGTAACTCAGATTCTACTGGTGCACTTTTGTAAGCCATCAAGTATAGAAGCATCCAATCAGGTGGCTGTACTGCAAAGTACAGGGCGGGACAATGTACTCTGCATTTTGAAGAAATACTCGACACTATTCTGCAGTGATTCATTGCAGCATATAGGAAAGTTGATCTGCTACATCTCACAGAGGAGAAGGTCACTCTTGCCCATTAGATGTACAGCATGTTTTGCCTTCCTAAGTTGCTAAAATTCAGAAAAATCCCTCTATGTATGTTGTCATACTGTCCAGAAACTGGTTGTTCCTAAAAAGTTATCTACTGAAAAACATAAAAAAAAACAGTTCAGCAAAGCGCACGTTTGAACTCCTGGCTTTACTTCATCAGATAACCAAGGTTGCTCCGCCATTAATTCTCCTCACACATCAGTCAAGCTCGCGTCGCTCTGGCCAATCAGCCGTGCATACATATCGTCCTTTTGCAGTGTGTGCCCTTCTGCAAGGCAGCTGTGAGCCTGGAAGCGTAACTTTGTGAAATCAGAGGGAGACGAAGGATTAGAGACACCACAGGGAGCTGGACAAAGGACGCACACGTGTACATGCATGCACACACACGATGTCTTGATCTATTTGTGTGCACTTCTCTCCCTGTTTGCCAGTTCCCTTGCTTGCTTATGCTTTTTACAATGAGTAAACAACTATTTTGCACTTCCGCTCCATAAACTGCAGCACCTGCCCCCAGTTGGCGTGTGTGTGTGTGGACTCGTGCACAAGCTCGACAGCGCTCCTGCCGCGCCCTGCTAACACTACCAACACCTACGAGAACACCTGAGTGTTTGTCACTTTTGGATTGTTCCGAAGCCTGGAGGTGCAGTCCTCTTTCCAAAAGCATATGAGGGGTGTTTCATAGCTGTGGGGTGTGTTTTCAGATCAGGGCCATCATTTAAGCACCGAGTAGCCTTCACACTCCTCTGAAATCTAAGGCATGAAGTCGAAAATTGTCTCTTCAAGGTGTAAAGTAATCTATATATATGATAAACAACTCCTCTGTTTTAGTAGGGAAGTGAATGTCGGCACATAAATGGGGAGGGTTCCTCAGCTGATCGCTATTTACAGAAGACTGTGTCGTACTCGCGGAGCTCTGTCGCCAACCATTTGGAGAGAAGTCGATAATTGCTTTGTGAATTAAAATGCTGAGTCAGAACCACCCAATCTCAATTTCCACGAAGGCCATACATATAAATCAGGCGGATGCTGCTCCCAAAAAGCAGAAAAGAGTCGATGTCAACTGCAAAGGCGGAGCAAGCTTTCCATGTTTTGTTCAAGAGCAATGAAATATTTCTTTCAGGAAGACACAATTTAACAAATTATTTATTTTTAATTTTATTTGATTAATAACTTTACTTTTCATTTGAGCCGCAGCTCAAGTTACACTGCAAATATTCTTTCTGCGCTGAAAAACAACACAGCATTAGAAGCATCTGCCACAGAAACTCACACACACACTTTTTATCTATCATATGACATTCACCTAAGGGCAATGGAAAGACGGAAATATTATTACAAGATAGAAAATCTGTCGTGGATAATTATAAAAATGAGTGGAAAGTGTCAGAGCAGTTCATCAGTTCCATCTTCTAGACATACTGTTGTTGAAGACAAATATATTCGCAATAAAATCTGAGTAAATAATGCTCCTCTTGTGTCATTGCAGCAGAATACAATACATGTTTAAGATGAAAAGCAAGAATTAATATGACAGGCATTTCTATACAGTTTGGAATCCAAAATACAATGTGCACCAGTCAACATAGTGGTTGATGTACTGGAGGATGAGCAAACAAGCTGCCTTCTTCCCTCAAAACCTGAGGCTGAGAGGCTACATGCTGATTCAGTGGAGTGTAGTATATTACTGTGCTATTTACAGTGAAATCCGTTCAAGTGCGTGTTCGAGCTGCTCAGTTGGCTACACAGTGTCAATGTATTGACTCACTCAAGATAAACCGTGGTGTCAGCTCACCAGCCCACACACACAAAACATCATTAGAACAGCAGAAGTTTCCAGCATCACCTTGGGTTGGGAAGCTTCAGAATTAATCTGGAACAAAACTCTTCAGTCTTTTTTCACAAAACTGTATGGAACCCGTGACTCCTTGCTAGCGGCTGATGGTGGTGGTGCCATGCAAAACTGTGCCAAAATGGTCATGTGTCTCATCTGTTCACAATGAAATGGGGCTGAACTTTTACTAGATAGCTCAAATAAAAATATAACATATTAATATTGAGTATGAACTGTCTCATTTTTCATTTTCTCAGTTCCAGGTGCACCGCATTACAAACGGTGATGTCAGAATCAAAACATTTATGATGGAGGAGATCAAACTAGATTGCGCTGAAGGATGGAAAACTTACGTTTAAGTTTCTTTTTTAGGTTTCAGAATAGCAGTCAAATATTGATAATGTGGTCAGATGAAGACAAGTTGGGAATTGGGAGGCATTTCTGTCACTATTGTGTTGTCCACACTGCAGCCTGAGCTTCACCGTCTTTCTATTCTATTATGTCGTGCCACCTATTCTCAGAATGCTGCTGCCACCTGCTGTCCCACTGAATTTGACTTGTATCGGCATCTACGATATTTGAAACGCAAAAAACGGATTCTAATAATACATATTATTGAATGCAGGACAAAAGTATTGAGCAATATCGGTGGAGATGAACTGCTTGGTGGTGGACAGCCCACATTTTTAACACAGAATTTAAAGACTCAGACTTGTAATATGTTGGTAGAAATTGAAATAAAAAGAGATTATATTACCACCGTAAACCATTAACACCAATGACTTTTTACAACATCCTTATAACAGTAAAAGCATGTAAAATCATTGAAGCGAAACTCACTTCAGAATGGACGAATGAAAAGTTTTCTGCTGAGGTTTCTATTGCATAAGAGCCTTTAATTGGAGGCATCGATCAAAATATCCAGTCGTCCAGCTCATTAATGTGCTCCGCATGTCGAAGGACGTCAGGAACAATCACCGGCCAATTAGAAGAGTACTTATTACTAGGATTATTAGTCAAGCGTGCATCCTGCTACACAGAGGAGAGAGGACAGAGATGCTGCAACGCTTGAAGATTTGGCCACTGGTGGCTGGAACCTGCTCAGTTCAGTCTGAAACTGAAGAACGTGAGTCAACATTATATGGGATTTGCAACCGTAGGCAATAAACTGGACACAGACTGATGCATTTTACGCGACATTTTCAGTCACAGACCTGTGAGCTGTACATTAAACCAGATGGGAGTACTTCTGTTTCTGGGAGTGTTTCTGTTACCCATCATTTTCAGAGCTCAACATGGCCATCTCTCAAAGCTTAGCTCAGTAACTATTCAATTCAAATGATACTGGTTAAGAGAAGTCATCACAAGTGAGGAAAGATTTTACATGACTTTAGAAGACACAGTGTACAATTTAAATCAATAAAACAACTTCCACAATTGAAAATAGAATTGAAATTAATTTAGAACTTCTTAAGATAGTTTACTAAGAGACAGGTGTAAAATTAAGATTATTATTACTAACAATTTCTATAAAATGTAAGTAGAAGCACGATAGACAAGAGGCAGTTGAGGCTGTAAGACAGACAGGAGAAAGGAGGAAGTCGGAGGACGGAGAAGAAATCCAAGTTAGAGAACAGAAAGAATTGTCATGGACAGGTGTGGATTTGTTTGTGGTGCGATTTCTTTACTTAAAATAATGTATTCAATTTAAAAATGTAAAAGGACAAACTGAAAAATAAGGGTTGTGTTGCTGTTCTATAAATTGTTTGATGGATACAAATGCAAACCGCTGTGCAGTGTCAACAGTGTATCACTATAGTAGCAGTGAATTTAAACTCCTTTGTCCAATATTTTCTTTTATTTTGTACTGCTTAAATGAATCAATAACACTTGGAAGTGAAGGTAGCTGGAGGTCAAATCTACACAATATTCCCCTGAATATTTGACTATTAAGCACAGCTTTCTAAGATCCAGGACCAATGTACCCATACATGCACTATACATATTTATGATAAATATAATGCCGTAAAGTGTTGACATGCATTTTAAAACACATATCTTCGTAGGACTCTTTTGGTTTTCTCAGGCGCCACGTAAACATGGTCGCTGCCTAATACATAGTGCACGTGTGTGTGATGATGAACTTTTTCCAACACACCATCAGTTTGTAGATTCCTTCTTAGCCTCGGAAAAAATCTGTACCGTCGCCCCCTTCTGGACATCATCATATTTTGGGCTAATAAGTGTAGTTTTCTTTCAAGAACTCTTCATCACTTTCGATGTGGTAGGGCTGTTAGGGGATAGTGCCGACCTCTTACTTCCCATATAGATATGATCTCTGACCCCTCATCCCCTTTGTAAAAGGCCTTGGTTCAGACTATTGGCGTTACCCAAGTGGGATTGGTGCGTTCCACTTTAAGTGCATCTTTGATTTTGGAACAGCTAAATGAATACATTTGAAAAAAGAAAAAACAGACACTAACAGTACAGTTGCAAGTGGATGCAAAGATGACAAGCTCAGTTTGCCTTTCAAGTGAATATCTTTTAAATCTTTAAATCTTTAAATCAATAAAGGTGATATTGATTTATAATATATTAGACTTACTAGAGTCGTCCGTATACTGAAGAAGAAGAATCCATATGTGAGGGAATTGCAGGAGGGAATTTAAAGCTAGTGTGGTAATGCCATGCTTTAAATAAAAATGATATTGAGAATCTGATCAAAAATATTTTCTCTAACTCAAACACTCCATAGAGAGATTTATTGAAGTAGAGCTTACCTCCAACTGTTTCAAGAAACTTTTTTCCACAGTACTCTATGGTAACAGTTTGAAGTGGTCTTGCGTCTATTGAAAGAAATAGAAAACTCCATTTGTGTTTTATGAGATTTTCCAGGCTAATGCGGTTTGAAAGAGACGGCAGGTCAGCTCAAACATTCATATCACGGACCCAGGAATGTTTAAGGATTTATCCGTCGGGTCGACTGAAGCAAATCAAAGCCTGGGATCACAGTTCTTTAAGATTTAAATAAGTAGACTTGACTCAGGTGTTGGATCAGCTTCACTCTTGGCATAAAAGGATTCCTTCAGTTATGAATCAGCGACAATGAACGTCATCATGAAGACTTTCCTGATAAAGGCGAAACAATCCCAGCAAGTCCTGGCATGTCATTTATGAATATGAAGCTTGACTCTGGGAATAATATAGATTCAACAACACCAATATTCTCTGGTATAAAACAGTTTTACACAGACAGCTATTAAAAAGAGTGTTTTTTTTATTTGTCAGTGTCACACATTCCATTACAATATATATATATATATATATATACATATATATATATATATATATATATATATATATCATATATCTCAACCAAATATGTGCATGTGTCTTGGATAGAGCTTTTACAACATCTAGCCAGATAGCTGAAGCACACGTGCTTATGGATATTGTTCTTTTAGATTTTATTTAGAAAACACGGTTGATTTTAAACTTTCACCAGTTACTTTTGTTGCAGAGTGATTCAACTTACAATTACAGTCCAAACGTTCAGCCATATGCTTTGGCAGCATTCCTCAGCAAGGACTCAGTCTACATCAAAATCTGATTGATCCTGTCATTCAAAGCTTTTGAGCGAAACACGTCTGGCCACATTGACAAATCTACACAGCCCAGAATCAGAGGATTAGTGTGTACGAAGCGCGTGCTTTGGGAGGATTGTTTTTAGCTCCGCATCAGACCACACACACGCTTGTGTTTATGCTCTTCCACATCACATTCTGTGGCTCCAAAACATCTTCTACCTTCCACCCACTCCTTCATTTGATGTGCGATTTGTGTACTGGCGCGTTAAATTTGTGCGTGCGAAAACTTGACACGTTTTTATTGTGTGCCACAGCTACTGTTTGTGTTTTTTTTTTTTTGGAAACTAGGAGGCTGACTCAGCTTTGACAGCAGCAACAGGCAACTTACGATTCGGCCACAATTTTGCCTTCAACCGCTTCAATTCACCCCACTCCAGCAGGATCATAGCGTTTCAACTACTACTCAAAGACAAAAAAAAAAACAAGAAAAAGAATTTTTCAGGGCAAGATCATAGTGGCTGTGGGTGGGAGAGGGCAAAGGAGGGACGCTGGCATAAATATCTCCCCTTTCTGGACACTTCTGCTTTTCCACTCTGTCACTCTCTTTCACACACACTGCTGACCGGCCCACTTCCTTACGGACCCCGTCTCTCACAGTGCAGCCCGGACTTCCCACTGCAATTACTTATAAAAACTTTTCAGGGCTGCCACACGTGGTCGGGTTTTTAAAGAGCTGCCTCCCCCTCCTCACGGGATGCGGGGGGTATTGAGTCGTCACAGACCCCCTGAATGATCACCGAAAAATAAGGCGGCAGAGACAATAGCTTGTCTTGATGAATTCAATTCTTTCACGACCCTGTACCGTTGTCCAGGCAGCTCCGGGCCAAAACAATCGTTGCTTTGATAGTCCAAGAAACACACACTCGCATGGTTGCTCTTAGAAACTCCCTCTAACTACTTCCTAATCGGGACGTAAAGATGACATACATCAGACCGGGGCAAAGGAGCCGGTTTGTCATCACCAAAAGTCGTCCTTACAAAGTGGGCAAACAGGCCGGAGTAAGGTGCGCCTTAACCAGAAGCAGAATGACAACAACGAAACAGCTTGGACTGACCTGGTCGGCGGTGGAGGCGGCAACAGTGTTCGACTCAGACATGACTGGATGCTGTGACCTAGAGGTGATGCTCTGCTGGCCACTGTAGGCTCCTTCATTCACACCTTGCCTTTCAGTTCCACAGCGAACGAGGGGTAAAGAAAACACAGTATACCCTCCCTTTTGCCCAGTCTTGATTAATGCCTGAATTACTTTCACCTCATTTCATCTGATGGAGCTCTGTTTCCTCTCCGCCTCTCTCACTCATTCGGCATGGTAGCCCACTCTCTCTCTCTCTCTCCCTACACCCCCACCCTCCTTCTACGACTCCAATGCTCCCTTCCTGCCTCTCCTCCCGCCTCTTGCAGCCTTACTTTTTACCCACTCTTTCTCCAAAGCCTCAATTACTTTCTATTTCCGCCCCCTTTTTCTGCCGTATTTTACCATTTCAGGAATATGCACCCTCCTCTCTCCTCAAACACCCCCAAGTTCCCCCCACAAATAACAGACATAGGAAAGATCCACAGTCGTTTCTCTCCACCGCCACAATGAATGGCTCGTTGTCACTCCAGCACCTAGACAGAATACAGAGCAAGTTAGCGGGAGAGAGGAGGAATCATGGGGGTGGCTTTGGTGTAGGGGACCAGGGGGTGTTGAACTTTTAGTTTGGCTGGCCGGAGTAACGCGCCACGGACGGGGGGTCTAGAGCACCCGTGGGCAGTGGCCAAACTTTCCCTCGCTTCCCCACTTTTCTTCCAACAGATTAAACTGAGGAAACAAAAAGTGAGGAGCCCACAAGTGACAAGTCTCAGAGTGAGGAGCCCACACGCCATCCACCGGACTGCCATGCCTCCCCCCACTCACCCTTCATCCCATTCACTCTGTCTCTTATTTCTTCAGTTTGTTTTCAGCGGCAGCTGCTGCAACTCTGCAGACCACCAACAACTTCCCTTTCAGCAGCACTTGACTCTTCCAAATCCTCATCTGTCTCTACAACCTGACATTGCCAGGGCCCCCACCTCACCAGTACCCAAGCCTTGCATGGTGTCGCACCAATAGCCCTAAAGATCCATGGCCCACCACTTCATGCGAGACCCTTTCAGAACCAGGCGCGTCCCTCTTGGTCCTCTGTTTGGTTTCACACATTGTGTCCTCCACTTGCCACCATATGGCTAATAACCAGCCACAAGTGTAGAGAGAAAAGTGGGGTGTGAGAGCCCGATGACATTGGCCCAAAACAATAGCTCCACAGAGATCAACAAGAACATCACTCATGCAGCCGAACGGAACACATTTCCTCTCAGCGATCCGACTTGATTTGTTGACTGGACATTGTGTCAGCGATGTCAATTGCAGACGAGGGTCTGGCACGGAGCCTAATGTGAGTTTGATTGCTTCGGATAATGGCCGCTGCCACTTGAACGGAGGGCCGCCAGTCATGTTAAACATGAGACGAGCAACGTGGACAGATTGCCATTCATCCGGCCTGTCAAGTCCAGGGACTGAAAATCCCATCAGGGGTCCAGCAAAAGAGTGACTGGCATATACCCACCCAAGTCAGTGTTCTTGGAGGAAGTGGTGAAGCAGTGAGAGGTGGTTCGCCAATGTCGTAAAATTTGATGAAGCTTTTGTTGCCCATATAAAACACTTGGTTGTGTTTTTCTTCCAATTTTCTACCAGAGCAAAAGGTACCAGAAAATGTGTTGTCACTGAGGACAACAAGTTATCTATCACTTAGCCCCTACAACGCATTGTAGCCAGGTAACATTCACGCTAACTGCTATCATGCTACAGTCTTTCTTGCTCTACTGCATGGACCGACTCCAAGTCCAACATTGGACAACATGAGTGAACTCTCCTCTCAAGGATAAGTGTTGCTTACGCAGTACAAGTACAGTGAAGAGGCAGCCGTTGTGACTCACATAAGATCCTAATGGCACCAGGCATCGTCTTAAAATCAAACCATGATGCAACCGCATCGACCTTGTGTGTCCAACGTTACATTACATGATGACATTGGTCTCCACAAGATGGCTCTGTAGTGCAAAGGCCGCCAAGCAACAACTATGTTATGAGCATGGGGTACATATTTTAATGAATACTGTTTACATTGACCACATAATTTGGTTAAGTTCCCATTTAGCTAAGTTATGTGGGAGTGGGTCGGCCTCACCTGTGACCAGGACTATGCATATTAAAGAGGTCAGGACATATCATTCCGAAAAAAGTGGTGTGAACAATAGGATCAAAATATGTGTCAATACTTACGAACAGTACCTTGACTTATAAGTGTCGAAATTTACAGGTTTTTCCAATCCGTGTCTCGAGTCCAGGGTTGTTCCCAGTACTTTAGGGCCTCTTTGAGTTCCCCAGCGTAGAGGTGGAATCCCTGCATTTTCCATAGCTGTCAATATGAGGCACGCCCTCTCTGTCTGTCGGGCAGGACTCCATTGAGCTAAAGAACATGCTCACCCCAGGTACAATCACACAACTATATATAGCACCTTTAGTGGCCATGTACTTTCATCATCATGATCATATGATCATATATTTACATGTGAAATAAATGTATATCTCTGCACAAAAAGAGCAGCACGCCAACCTTGACTTCTCCGTTTTCAACACATAATTCCACTCTTTTGCTAGTGTCACTATTCGACACTAATGGAGTAAGAATGTGTTGTCTCAGTGAATGAGAAGTAATAAAGGATGATGTCCATGAATTTGACTCAAATATTGACACGCCTTGAATGACCTTTGTCCAATCCATTGAAAAAGTTAAACAAGCGGTTTGTGCAAAGTCCAATTTACATGAAACACACTCAATAAGACGTACACACAAAAAAAGAACTGTTGACTGTAAAAGATCTGTGTAATAGTGAGAGGAGTGTGCGAAAATATTGTTTTTGCAGTGAGCTAACAGAGCACCAAATTCCTGCGTGTAAGTAGACATGAAAACCTTTTAGTTTTTGAGGTACGTCTATTCGAAAAAATAAATGCAACAATTCATCAAAAAAAAAAAAATGCTCATGTGCTATCAACGTTTCCTTACATTCATCTGACCTATAAAATGCACGTATAACACTTTTTTTTTTTGTTTTAGCATTTGAAAGCTCAGTGACAGCAATGAGATAAGTGGGACATCAAGTGGCACTAGTTTGCTGGAAATGCCTCGCTATTTCCAATCTCATAACTGACGCTCACAGAAAACAAGGAATCCGTGAACACAGCTGACAAGGCAAACCATATTTGGGTCATTGACATCTTCAGGGAAAAACTATTGGCTTTTAACATGGAAAAAAAAAGACATTGATGAGAAAATCCCATTCGTCAAGGTCTGATTTCTATTTCTATGTGGTATGATTCACCAGATTACGAGGAGTCACATTTTCAACTGCCGGCTCATTGATATCATTTATTAGTCAAAATGTGGGGGCCTTCATCGAGCGTTTGCACACTACTATTTTTGGACACATGTGAATGGCGATGAAGAAAGAGGTATTGGAGTAGGAGAGTTGGCAGTTGTGCAGCACTTGGAGCAAATGCAGGTCCAGTGCTCTGCTTCAGAGAACCCGAGCGGCGCCTTTGAGGTGGCATCACCATGTCAGGGCCGAGCCACTGCTTCCCACTGTTTCACCCACTCTGACTCTAGTTTTAGTGTTGGTCATTTTTATTTATTTTGAAATAGTTACAGAAAAAAAAAACAAGGAGTGTAATATTGTATTCAGTTCGGACCTCCTGCTGTTGACAGTTGACAGTAAATCCGATTTTCGTTCAGCACAGAACTTGGCCTGTCGTCAGAATTTCGGGCCAATGCGTGATTGAGTTTGTCACCCGTGTCCATAGCAATTAGCTTTGTGCTTCTCCTCTCCTGAGTCCCATTTCTTCCAGGTAAATCACACGCTTGGGCGTCCCAGTTAGCACTTTCACTGCAATGAATGGATCGTTTTACATGCAAGGTAGCATGAGCAGGGAGGGAGGACAGCAAATGAATGCCACTCGCTGAGGAATTCAACAAGCCGAGGTGTTGGGCAGAACGACACGGACAATATTTAATGTCTCGATATTCACTTATCAATATCGAGATATCGCAATATCTGGAAAAAATAAAAACATTGCGGTGTAGAAAAGTTAGATGTCTGTCAGTAATGATGTTTAGTTGGTCTGAGTTGTGCATTACAGGACTTGGCATGGCTTCACATGCTGGACTTCAATGTCCCGTTATAGACACGCTAACAATAGATTGTTTATTTCGCAATATTGGTATCTTGAAGGTTCACATCTGAATACCTATATGTTAAAACTAATATATTTCAGCCATGCCGGACATGTTACGGTGCACACATGGCCGCAGTGATCTCAATAAAAAGGAGATATCCTCATTCAAAAATAGGTTTTAAATCAGCAGTGTCTTTCATTCTCACAAGGACACAAGTATTTGACACACAGTACTCCATTGATTTGCGTTTCAACAAAGTGTTATGTAAAAGCTGAGCCATTTTAGGCATCAACATGAGTCCACTGTTGACAACCTAATGCGGTATACTACATCTGCCAGGCCTTTAAAGGCCACTCTGACAACAAATGAAGAAGACAGCAGGGCACTTGTGCACGTTAGCTTCTATGTGTTAGCATAGAAACATAAGGTGAAACTTCAGAATCAACTTTATTGCCATGGTCAGTGGGGATCCCACCAACCAGGAAAGTGCTTTGGATTAAAGCACTGTCATGAATAAAATAAAATAAAATAAAATGGGGGCCACAGACACACAATAATCTGTTGCTCACGATGTGGACACATGACACTTGTGTTCAAGCTAATATTAAGAATTAAACTTAAAAAGACGAGAGCTGAGAAAGGTGGGGCAGTGACATCATCATTTTAAAAAGTTGCGGATCAGTTGTCCACATGGACTCGAATTTATCCACTCTGGAACTGAGTTTCCATAAGTATCGGATATGGGGACAGCAAGCGCCAGATCTGGGTGGATGAAAGGCTTATCCGACACAGAAGCTACTGACTCTGTCTCGCGGGGACAGAGCCGCAAGCACTGTAAAACAAGATCATTTTAGAGGTTCCGAGGACAATCGTCTCTCGGAACTGGCCGTGTTACAAACCGGGAAACATAAACTGGACACTATACTTGCTTCTGCTGCACTGAAACTGTAGCAATTCAATGCTAATTTGAGAACTTCAAATGCCCACAACAATAGTACGATCACATATTTTAGTTCACTGAAACGCTCCTCCTGGAATGGCAAGGCATCTATCTCAATATTAAAACCATATCTGAAACAATTGTCACAGTGATTAATGAAGAATCATTTCCACTTGTTGAGATCCTCTAATCCAATTACAGCTCTAGTTTTCATTCAAGAGTCTGTTGAGTCACTCCGCATCTACATATCCGTCCACTCCATCAATTAACTTAATATCGTCTTGCCTTAGTCATCCAGTGCCAGACTCTGAACTGCAAAAGCCATGGACAAGGCTGACATTTTTTTTTTTAAATGCCAGCAAGAAGAACAAGCTAAGCAGGTCGGCAAGTAAAGACGGAGAGGATGATGTGATCGGAGAAGTCGAGGGAGCTGGGAGAGAAGGAGCGTCGCATGGTCACAATAGGACACCCGCTGACGGATTGCTGCAGAAAAACAGATAAAAAAAAAGCTTGTTTTGCAGCAGCAGGGCGGCTTTCTTCAGTGATAGGACGAACGTGTGAAGGCAGAGCTGGAGGAATAATAATACTTTCTTGTCGATTCCAAAGCTCTTTAATTGGAGGCAGAGGAGAGGAAGCAAACAACACGAGAAAAGAGAAGCCATGTTAAAAGCTGAGGAGTGAATGGACTGATGGTGAGTGACTTTTAAATGAGTGAGTGGATATTTGTCCGCCTGTCTGGTTTAACGTGACCTGACCTGGCCGCTGCCAGAGAAAAAAAAAAAAATGGAGAGAAAAAAAAATGAGGGAGCAGAGAGACATTTCCAACGCTTGGTTTAACCTGAAGTTTCCATGATAATTTCTCTACCCCTCCCCCGACCCTTCACCCCTCACTGCTTTGGCTGGGAGGGCCCCAGCTGTTAGGTCTGTATAAATAGCGTGAGGCTTCAGCTTGGACCCCCGGGGAGAGCGGGGCTCATTGGAGAGAAGGCAGGGGGAACAAATCAGGCCGGAAAAAGCGCACAACATACACATTTTGACAAACATATGGGACCATTGCTGGGAATGAAAGTGAGGTACATGTGACTGAAGTTGTCCACACGTGGCAGAAGTCACCGTCGGGCTGAAAATGTGACGCGAGGATGAGCAGCATCTACAGAGAGATTACATAGCCTCCCAGTATTAAAGTGCCGATGCTGCACTGACTTTAGTAAGGTGGGCAAAATCCTTAATGCGACACAGCTCAGAGGATCGTAGGAAACTGCGGATCAAAGTTCATGCTGGGCAACATTTCAGAAGTAATTCAAGTGAGTAGGGTGATGTTTTCACTGCTATGTGAATCCACCTTTCTATTGGAGAATGAACATAGTCACAAATGAAGGAGACTCAATGAGTCAATTTTGAAGTATTTAATAACTTAATTTATTGGTATTTAGAGTAGATTAGAGTAGATTTTTGTTCAAATCTTCAGTAAAAAAATTGAAATAAGTGAGTCTCTGCCGCTGATCTTCTTTCATCGTCCAAATACGTGGACTGGTTGTTACTTGAAACATGCGTCATGTGAAGTCATTCAGATCTTTAGGAAGCTGCAGTTCGATGACTCAAAAGAAAGAGCCGCCACCTGCTGAGTCAGTCATCAATTCAGTTCGAATCATCAACTCGATAGATCTGCGGCATTCTTCTGCACCAGGGAGCCATCTGGTGGGTGTCAACGTCACAACAGAGAGGAAGACAGACGGAGGACAAGATAGTGGGAGCATCCAGGAGCAGAATGTTTGCAGGGACGACCAAGGACAGGGAAGCCTGGAAGGGGGCAGCTGCTTATATCACTATTAATCTGCTGAAGTTATCTTGAGGAAAATTGAGGCAAGGATTTCAGGGGAAGAAAGACAAAAATACAAGGACACAAGAAGCAAATGATCAACCATTAAAAGTGGTGCATGAATCAGACACTCGTATGGGTTCAGGTCGCAGGGGCAGCAGGCTCAGCAAAGAAGCCCAGAGACTCTGCGCTCCAGTCTCTTCCAACAGTTCCACTGGGAGTATTCCTAGGGCGTTCCAAGGCCACCTGGGAGATGCAATCGCTCCAAAGTTGCACACTATATCGTAAAGAGAGAGCTCAGCCATTCGCAACGATAGGAGCCAGATGAGGTTCTCGGTAAGAGTACGCATCTATGAAGTCTCCCGGCGGGACTTTTTCCGGCATGTCTCTCAGGTAGGAGACCACGAAGCGGGTGATGCTACCTAGATTTATTAAGACTAAATAAGTACTGGGAGAGAGCTAGTGAAAGAGAGGTAGCAACAGAGAACCGCCAATAATCCTCGACTGGTTTTCATCAGGGGTCGGCCTCCTCCATCTAAACCTATCCTCTGCTCTTATAAAAGTTTAGATCAAAGCGTTTTAACATGAAATATGAAATATGCCATATGGAATGTAAGTTGAACAAAAGACTATGCTTATGCAGATAAAAGGTGTGGAAATCCAACACTTTTTGATGGTAAATTGACCATCAAATGAGTTGTTATCGCGGAACAAAGGTGTTGAAACAACTCAGATTTGATGGGCAATGAACGGTGATAATGGAGTAATAGATCACTTGCCGAGGACATCGACTGAAAGGGGTCAGCAAATAGCATAATGGAGAAGCAATAAATAAGTGAGGGGAGGTGTGGGTCAGAGTCGGAGAAGGGTGTCCAGCCCTGAGAAAAGCTGAGCCCCCCTTGTCCCAGGCTTATAGCTGCCATTCAACACTCACATCCTCACACAGAGCCAGGGAGCAGGTTGGGTTCAAGCGCAACAAATTACCTAAATATGGTTCTGAAAAGCGTTCATTGAAAATGATGATAGTACCAAAAGAAAGTGGCAGAGATTTAAGAGCCCTGTTGTCGGGACACAATGTCACAGCCCTGTCCATAATTTCCCCGACTTCAGACGCGGAGTGAAGTTCTATTTTTCCAGCTTAATTTGTGCGAGCTTGAAGCAGGAGGGAGGGGGAGCCATTAACCAGAAAAAGCAGGGGAGAGTAAAAAAAAAAAAAGGAAATAAAAGAAAATTTTCAGCCTCAGTGGGTTTCCCCAAATAAGGTCCAAAACAGAAAGCACTTCCTTTTTCCCCCCTTCTTACTGTGTGTACATGGCAGTTGGTGGGTTACCTTTTAAAGGCTGCCCAGCAGTGGACGTGTTTGGCATGTCTGCCTCTTGTCCTTCAATTGTACGACAAGCAATGTGTGGCCTGTACGGCGGCTTGTAACTTTTCTGCTACTTCTCATTCATGTGGTCAGTTAAAGCCGAATGGCTCAAAAATCATTTCTCTTTCACGCCCCCCCACCCCGAACTCCCGCTCTCTATCTCTCCGTCCTTTTCTCCCGGAACACATCTGTTTGTTGCCCCCTCAGCCCAGAGGCATCATCATGTTTGCTGAGAAGTGCTGTAGACCAAACTGGCTGACTGGCAACTCAATATGTTGCTTACATAAGGTCATATCAGTTAAGAGAAAGTCAGATTTGATGAATACCCAAAGAGGAAATAGTCGTAAGGTCAAGAGTGCACTATGAAGCTGTTTTATATATATAAAACAGCTTCATAGTGTCCCTTTGAAAATGCTTCATCATACACTATGAAGCTGTTTAAATATATATATATATATATATATATATATATATATATATATATATATATATATATATATATATATATATATATATATAAATATATATATATATATATATATATATATATATATATATTTTTTTTTTTTTTTTTTTTTTTTTTTTTTACAAAAGTGATAGATTTAGTAGTCTGTGGAAACCGGATCTGATACATTTGGCTCTCCCTTGCTGGCACAACTAAACAGAGCCCCGAAACCAAAGCACCCCCTTAAACTTGCCCCAAACTGGAAACATTTTAAAGACAAACACGTGCAAAGAAGTCATTTGGGAGTGAAAACAAAGGGACAGCTTTCTGCCCTGTAAAGGTTTGTACCAGGGCACCATCTGCTCATCCGCCCAGTGGAAGTAGCGGCTTCCAGGCCAGTCCAAGACAACGCGGGAAGATTGAGGATACGAGGCCAGCAGTGAACTCTGTAAAGGAGCCGGGGAATAAAGTTGTGGAGATAAAGAAACCTGACAGAAGGCTACCAGCCAAGACGGGGAGGAAGCAAGCGCCTTTTTCATCGTACAAGATTTACAGTGATGGGTTCATCCACCAGCCATCTGGGAGGGCAAATGTAAATCCTTCTATGCAAAAACACTGGAAACAAAACCGGCATTAGCACACTTAATAAAAGGTTAAAAAAAAGAGAGGAAATACATTATAGCGTTAACTTCAACGTCTGACTTCAACGTAACCATGTATGTAGACTGAGTTATTGTATAACTTTGTGGGGTGTTTACCTTCAGATAAGACCTGGGCCCCAGATAGACCCTTGCCCCAATGGGTCGAGTCAAATCGGGTGATGAGGCTGGTCAGAAAATATTGTGTATATATTGGTTTTGTTCAATAGACTAGAATCGCTCAGTACCTCTAGTTAATGGTCCTTCTAAAGAGTGTGCCCAACTCTAGCGCAGTGATAAAAACCAACAGCAGTGGATACCAGAATTTAAAGAAGTTTTCTATTGGAGCCTTGTGTGACAAGTCATCTCCCAGTGGTCACTGACATCAGTCACCTAAAACTTAACGCATACAAGTTTAAACCTCCTTCCTGGTTGGTCTGCTGAATTGGACCATAGGATCCTCTCTTAACCCAAGCTTTTTATGTTCCTTTGACATGGTACATACGGTAAAGAACATATCTGAAGAAATGTGTACCCAGGAAAGCACAAACTTACATGGTGAATCTACTAGTGCTGTAGTAGACCACTGAACCCGAGGCCAAGCCAAGACCAAGACCAAGACTTTGCGGGTCCAAGAACGAGTCAAGACTAAAAGAAAAGTGAGCACAAATACAGAATCGGAAGTCAACTGGAGTCATATGGAGGCCCACGTGTATTTCTTACTGCAAAAGAAACAGTAGTCATTTTTTCTGAACGAATTAACAACTGAAATGCTATTACTGGAACAAATCTATTTGTTTGTTCTATATTCACTTATTGGTCTCAGGTCATCAAAGTCCTGTGTATCCAATGGCCTCTGTCTCGATTCTGTCTCAGGTAAACATCTACTATACGCCTTCTATCTCCCTGCTGAGAGAATGACTGGACTCCATGGCCATCTATTGTTTTATTTTGTGCATCATGGGTACTATACCGCTACAGCACGGGCATCCAGCAAATCCATGTCAACTGCACTGTTCTGGATGGTACTGAAAGATGCAGAGCGTAACATCTTTCGTAACATTCTCATGCCGGATTCATTCACAAACTTGTTTCTTCTTCTGAAACAATTTGAAGTGTCATTGAACGCTGAAAGAATCCAAGGCATACAAGGATCTAAGGCACAGTTTTGTGCCATCATTTGCCATAGATTTTCTTTAATGTGCCACTGACATCTATAGAACAAGATCACTTCCAGGTCAGATCCAAAGGGAGGGCCCCCACCTCAATTGTCAACATCAATTTACCTCCACTTTTTGAGAGTGTGGGAGGAAACTGTAGTGCCCAGCACAAAGAGAACACAAAAAGGACACTCAAGCATGAAGCAGACAGCAATACGCGATTGCTGGAAGCAATGTAACAAAATGTCTCAAACTGACAAGACAAACAGGAGCTGGCAGATTGTTTGGTATCACGTAGTCGATTCAACGACACAAATATCTCCTTCACTACAAGGCTGACAAACCCCTGCATAGCACATATGTTCGGATGGAATGGACCGTGAAGAAGAAGCATCATCTGTATGTATGGAGCTGGTTCAAAAGAGCGTCATGAGAGATTGGGTTTATACCCCTCTCAAGACGTGTCGCCGGACCAAACGGGAAAGGAGAGGGAGAAAAGGAGAAGTGACCTGACTGCCAATGATGCCAAATCTGGAATTAAAGCAACAGCAAAAGCCTCAGACCTTTAAACCGGATCCCATCAGGAGCAGAAAAATATTGTTGTGAACCAATGCTCTGTATATTAGAAAGCGTATAGAATACTGGGTATAACCAGGAAAACGTTGCTGTTGGTGAGCTCCAGGAAACAGCAGGTGATGACAGCTATCCCTATTGGGAGCAGAAAGTCGGTTCACGTCAGGTCTCGGGGGGGAAGGATGACAAGATGATTTTAAAATACACATTTACAGTGTCACCTCAGGGCCAAGGAAAATGACAACATATTAAGTAAGAAAACAGATTAAGTGTTTGTGTTCGGAGGACCATGTGGTGCAGCAAGATTAAACAAGTTAAGTGGAGGGCGACTCATGTGGTCGTCCAACAGCTGCAGACCCACATCAAAAACAGACGGGGGGTTGAATCTCCGGCCAGAGAAAAGGTCATCTTCAATGTGCACTCACAGTGGGATGTTGCCTGGCTCGGGTGTTGAGATATAAATTGTGAAAATAGAGCACCTTTATGCAAACATTTTTGTGCTTTTCTGGGTTGTTTTTTTTTCAGCGAATGGGAATGAGGATGGGTGGCCTAAAAAAAAAAACGTCTGAGGTTATCTCTCAGACATTGCAAGTCACACTTGACTACATGTTGACGTAAACATCTGAAAACTCATAATGGGGTGGCCCATAATGCTGCTGGAAGCGCTGGGAAGGATACGTTTTTATTTATTTACACAGCAGAAAAAGAAAT
The DNA here is from genome assembly GCF_027744825.2 of Synchiropus splendidus. Lineage (NCBI taxonomy): Eukaryota > Metazoa > Chordata > Actinopteri > Syngnathiformes > Callionymidae > Synchiropus > Synchiropus splendidus. The sequence goes on along the minus strand of NC_071346.1, from coordinate 14,070,696 downwards.
ACTCACAAACTTCCAACAAGCTCAATTCCACTCCTGTTCTTTTATTGTTTGTTTTTGCCCAATATTACTGCCCTTCAAGTGTAACATCTGAAAAATCATTGATATCAATGAGCTCGAGGAGACAGCAGGTGGCAGTAGCTTCACAGAATTTGCTCGCTAGATGTTTGAGGTCATACTGCAGCTTTCTCCACAACTCTGTGGGTGATGAAATCTTTATAAGATTTAGGGAACAAGGTGGCAATTTGGATGACCAGATGTTCTTTTGCCCCATTTTCCTAAGCCATGGAAAGTGAGTTATATGTCACAGAGCGACAAGACTGATGAGTGGTCAGAGAGCAAGAGTCAAAGGGCATGGAGTGACCCAGACTACATCTCCAATCTAAGCACAAATATAGTCACGTGACCTGCTTGGATTTTGGTTGGTGGGTGGTTCTTTTAGCAGTAAATGAATGAGCTGATAGATGTAAATGAAAAACCATCCATTAGTTTTGTATGTTGTGCACCGATCTTAAACTAAAAATCAAACAGAAATGGAAGAATTTGAAAAAAAAAAAAGGAAAATGTTAGTGCTAAGAAAACAACTGCTGAAAGTCAACCACTAAAAATAAAGCTAAAGCTGTGCATTCACAGGCTCTTCAGAGCATTTTCTGTGTTTTTGTTTTCTAGTTGTTTGGTTTTTGTTTGACAACTTCATGCCATGTTTTCTTCAGACACCCTTGTATAGAGTAGTTTGAAAGTTGGCACAAAGTGACTGGGCCTAACAAGTGTGTGTAACAAGTCAACTTACCAGGATTCCGGCAAATTGCTTATCCTCCATCCTACTCGACTTTGTTGGCAAAGATCCGCTGCCTCTGTGCGGCTGTCTCCGCTCTGATGCCCCTGCACTCCTCGTGTCCGCTCGACTGTCTTCCCCTGCTTCGGTTCTCCGTTCCTCCGCCTCTGGTATTGGGGAGTGCAGCTGGAGTGGCGTCGCCGCTTTTGTGTCGTTTCGGCTCTAATCCCAAAACTTTTTTCTTGCCCCTAATCTGTGAAAGGGACATGTGACATGAGGTAGGGGGTGTCAGGAGAGAAAAGAGGGGAGAAAGACATTAGGTAGGGCAGTGGACGCTGGAGTAGGAGGGGTACAGGCGTAGATGGTCGCCATCAAAACAGTTTCACCAACTTTGTACTCTGCCGGTAAAAGCCTTAATCCCGACATTGTACACAAAATAAAGACGGCAGAGAAAGAATCTGGAAAACATGTACTGGTGACAGATTTGCATTTTTGTTGCAAAGCAGCTGCAATAACAAAGTGCCCTTTTGTGCGGAGAGATTAACTGTTAGGGCAACGATTAGACGACCCACTGACTGTTGAAGTGAAAACAAACTCTTGGAAACAAAAAGACGCCTGGCATGTTTGGTATAGGCACCATCATGTTGGCCCTATTTTCCTATCTGTTCAATGAAGAAATAGCTTGTTCTTGTACACCAAAATGGCACCATGTTGCCGCCAAATAATGCTCCGATTGTTTTCTGTGGACACAATAGAGGCTGACGGTGCTTATCAGCACCTCTGGTTTGAATCCCACAGTCGAGACCAAAAAGCTTGCTGGTTTTTTTTTTTTTCTGCCTCAAGCTTGTACTTGAACACCTGTGTTCTGGAGATAGTCTGAATTAGACCCAAATACTGGTCAAACTTACATGTTCTTCATTGAGATCAGAGAAGTTGTGGCACGTGATAACTGCTGACACATCAAAAAATGTTATTTGCGTTGCTGGTAGAGCGTACAACAGGGTGCCACGCCTTACTGGCACCACATCTGACCGATAAAAAAAACCTGTTGTGCAACATTCCTTTAAAATAAATAAGAGGGCAGCACTCTTTTGTGAGCAAAACTGCCTAACATGTTTTGGATAATTTCTTCTCAGAAAATACCAAAGTTTAGCTATCGTCACTTATCTTTGTGATAAGTTTTTGCTACACCCGTAGAGATAATTTAGAAGGCTTCTACAGAAACCCTCCAAAGACCAGAGTTTCAGGCGATTTTTCCTTTGGCTATTTGGGACCTGACAAGGGTTTTCAGATTGTCCATGCTTGTGAACGGTCAGTTCATAACTACAGAAACCACTAGAATGAGGCTAAACGCCATGGCAGATGCGGCGCAATAAACTGGGTCCATCTTTTTTTCCCCCACTCAAATGGGTGTAATGTTGTTATGTCACAACATGACCGAGCTAGCTGTGTCCCAAAATGCTGTGACAAGGTCAACATTTCAAAAAGAAAGCCTTACGTCCACGTAGGTCCTACGAGGTTCAAATCATATTCACTCTGCTGACTTTCATAGTTCTAGCATCACTTTGGAGGATAAAAAACAGGCCGTCTCCCCAGCCAGCTCACCCCCAGCACAGTGTTGGATGAGAACTCAAAATTAGCCATCAAACAGTGAAGTAAGTAGAAACAAGCTGTTTTTGTTTTTGTTTTTTTTTGGTTAAATCTTTGTCGCCGTGGCAACAGCAAAGGTTTCTCAGCGAGTGTCAGAAGACAAACGTGTTGGCGAGTGCCTCTTATTATGTGGGAAATTAAAGTGAAGGTTTCATGTTTGGTGGCTGTGAATTCAAGCGTTTCCTATCATCTCTTTAAATATGCATATTGTGTTCCATAAACCTACATGCTAGCTGCGCAGGAACAATGTGCTTCATCAATCGACTACACAGTTTGGATCACTCTCATCCTATAACTGTGCTGCATGTGTGAACTCTCTTCCTGCTGCTGGTTGATGATGCAGGGCCTTAGCTCAACAGCAACCCTGGCTATACTCGCAAAGCATCCGACAATGGCTCTCTATAGTACGTCACAGGACCCTGAATCCTTCACATCACTGTACATTATACAACTGTGCCTTATATAAACTCTCAAGTTGGATTACACTCACTGTACAAGTGTTGACTGCTAATCCACAGATTGTAACATCTCTGCCGAGAAATGCCGAGCATTTAGATAAGAGCACATACCTTATCATAAATAAGCCATTTGTCTTGCAGCGCAATGGCAGTTATTTATCATGTCTAAGCACTTATGAGCATAGGCCCAAACTTGGCAGTATTTTCACTACAATGGTCGCGAAAAGCCTCAAACACTGCAATTGCTTATTATTTTTTCCAAAATTTTAGGAAACAGGTGCATGTTAGACTGTGTTTCAAACTGAATGTTACTAATAAACTTTAACCGTAATCTAATACATTCGAAAAAACACAGAAAATAAACATCATTTTTAAGGCAAACAAAACATTCATACAGCATGCTGAATTATGTGCATTCATTCATTCATTCATTTATATTAACTTAATACCGGTAACATTGAGAGACAGAATTTGGATGTAGACTAAATGCAAATCAAATTTGAATTCAGCAGCACTATCTTAAAGAAAAAGTGCACTGTTAAATACTGTAGATTTGGATAATAAAGTCAGTGCTATTAAGTATTAAAAGCCACACTCACTCAGGAGAGCCAACATGAAAACAGGTTTTCTTACTGTCCAGAATGATGAAGATAACAGAAGCCAGAAAGTAACTGCTCTGAACCGGGAGGCAGCTAACAAGTCATGGTAGCTCTGGTTGCATCCCACTGGGCAGATCTACTCACGTATGTTCACACAGAAGGGACAGGGCCATTGGTGGATGCCAGTAGGAGTGGCAGGAGGACATTACTCGAAACTTGTCCAGGGACTTGACAGGCTGCTGGGACTTATCAGTCTTTCCTCTTGGCCAGACCAACCCCTCATGTCACCAGTGCTCATTTTACCCCTCTAATTCTGACACCTCAACTTGAAGACAAGTCTTTGAAAACGGTGAAGTGGGACAAGGAAAACTTGTCGCGAGACAGAACAATGGCACAGGACTTATTCAAATTCACGCCACATTTTTCTCATCTATTCATAAGAGGCTTCAAAATAAATAAATACTATGCCAAATCAAAATGCCAATTTAAAATGTTCAAACAAGCAACCTTTCTTTAACTGGATGTATTTCTGATCACAGGATAAAACTGCAATAATTTGATTGGTAAACAAAGGCATTTTTGTTTTGCCAGTTTCAAGAGTTCAGGGAACAAACACTTAACTCAACATGTTTGTCCTGCACTTCACAGGTAGCATCCTTCTGTTGATCTTAAAAAATGGAAAACAAGTCTTTTTTTTTTCTTCTTCAAGATGTATTGTGCGTGTATATATATATATATATATATATATATATATATATATATATATATATATTCTCCACACAAAAAATTTATTTAAAAAAATATTATAAAAATGTGACCAAACCTCACCAAAAAAACGCAAAAAATATATATAATAAACACTGCAATGCCATTGCTCTCTGAGTTGCTTTAAATAAAATAAGTTTTAAAAAAAATCCATGCAGCATCAAAACAATAGATCTCAGCTAGTAATCTAGAATATTTCTCTGAATAAACACTTTTGAATTATCTGAGGCATGAAAGAAGCAGCTACGTCGACACCAGGTCCAGGTAAATATGGGTGGTCGCAGTCATTGTACATCACTCCAACTGATGGCTTGCAATTTATAACAACGATTAACAATCCTAATAGTGCATCTTGAAAAGGAGGTGGGAGTGACACAGTTCAAAAGTTGCTGGTTCCTATTATCCAACAGTTTAAGTCAACCCCGTTTAAGGTTATCGCTTCTGACCTTAAGCACATTGAACCTCTCGATGGATGTATTTGCTTAGAATTGGTATGAGGCGAAGAGGAGAATGCTCAGGTTAAATATTAACCTCCAGATGGCGGGTGCGTTACCATAGATATCGCAGAACGGTCGCAGTCATGTCAAACTAGACAGTAAAGCTGCACATTAAAATGCTTACCTGAATTATCTCACTATAACAAAGTACTGACAACTGCAGATGTGTCCATCTGAGGTGAATCTGGGTGTTTAGTGTCCTATGCAGCGGCAGCATCTGTTGAAGTCAGAGGTCAGGAACTGGACCCTGTCGTCTAACCACCACCGTTCAAATGAAATGTATAGCTTTTGTGAAATTCAAAAGATTTATTTTAAATCTTTTGCAGGGTAAAAGAAAAGCAGGTCACATATAGCTGCAGCTGAAAAGCCTTCAAACTTCTTATCAGTCCAAACAGAGCTGAGACCTTGGTCAGCAACAGCTGCAGGGGAATGGTACGTCACACCACAAACGCTGAGTTGGAGGACTGTGTTTAAAGCCGACTTTCTATTGAATGAAGTTCCTCTCGCAACAGATGAGGAAACTCCTTATTGGGTAAATCACATGACTCACCCAAGTTCTGAGTCATTGGTGTATCTTTAATGTTTAAACAGTATAAATCAGTTTGAAATGCTCTTTTTTCTAATGTGACCGAGCCTATGGAAACACATTTTGAGAACATTAACTTCACCACAATTTCACAATTTCTACTCAAATACCCTCAAACCACCTCAGACACGCACCAAAGTCAGTCTCATCTTAAATCCGGTTCATAAATCAGTTGCCATCTACCCAGCAGCAGTAACAGACCAGTGGAGCTGTTGCACCGGGGAGTCCTCTGGTGGTCAACAACATTATGACCTATTCAGAAAAGTCACAGTACCATTTAGAAGTGTGTGTTGGGGAGGGTGATTATATTTTACTTTACATTAGGGCACTATAACAGCATATGCAACACACCCATGTGTTTCAGCGCTTTTTTTTTTTTAGGTCTGTAAATTTGTTTTAATAATTTGTTTTAATATACTTTTTTTATCGTGACATTTTTGTCCACTTCAGGCCACCGTAGATCAAGCTAATTTTTTTTTTTTTTTTTTGCGTGAGTTCATCCGGCTAGAGTGAACAAGGGATGTGTTTTGTTCACATGCAACAATCCGCGGACGTCAAAGTTCCGATAGGCTTTTATTTCGCTCCCTCGGGTGGAGCGCCGTGTCACTGCCTGATGTGGTCCGCCTGCCTGTTGCGGTCCGCCGGAAATTGGGGACTGGACTAGACCGGGACTGGAAGCGGACATTGCGCATGTTTTACCAACTGACGTTTACTGCTAAGCGCATGCGTCCATGGTGATGAAGTTTTTTTTTTTTCTTTTTTTAAATCTTTACTTCTACAATCTAGATTAATGGTTAGGGTTAGGGTTAGGTCTGTGCAGTTTGGCTGCGACAAAGAAATAAACCAAAGTAACGCTTGTTTACCGTAAAACTGCTCCAGCCCCATCATTTCCGGCGGACCACATGCACGTAAAAACGTATAATATCCAGATTTTACTGTTAAATATAGACTATTTTAACAACTATAAAAAAAAAACCACAAATTTACGCCATATAACCAGTAAACACAATTGGTAGAGCTCGCGCATGCGTGTTTCTAACATCCGGTTCCAGTCCAGACCTTCCGGCGGACCGCATCAGGCAGTGACCCGCCAATCTATGTATCTCCGATCTGCGCCGATGGTGCCAATTTTCTAAACTACTGAAAATAACCGCAGTTTGTGTCTGGTGGGGACAAAACGACCCCTACACATACAGTAACTTAAGCAAGCCCAGTCATGAGGTTCCACTTCTCTGTTTTTGGTTTTACTAAATATAGATTATTGTCAATGCAGATACTAGTCAGTCCTGAGTCACCTTGTCAGTTAGCTAGATTTCTTCATGATGGCTACCTTTGTTTAACAGGTATGTGAAGTGATTTCAAAGATCACTGACAATGCAAACACGAGAAGAATCAAGACTGTCTTGAGATTGAGTCACAGAACGCAAAAGTCTACTTAAACAAATATGTTGATCAACCTCTGCATGACTGAATGATTTCATTGTAGCTATTTCACAGCATTCTGCCAGAGAGAAGAAGCCGTTTTACGAGCGCTAGCACTAGCACGTAGCTATTGATGAACGTGTGACATTTCCTGTGTTTTATTTTCTGGTGGGTAGAGGAGGTTGTGTTCGGGTTGTGAAACAGGTGTTACAATTGGCAGCATTTCGTTCCGTTTGCAAAATAATTCAAAAGTTCAAAAAGTTTTCAGGAAAAAATGATAATGGGAAAACTTTTTTTTTTACTTTTGTTTTATCAAAAAGCAGCATCAAACGTATTAGGGTTGTTGTTTGGGTTGGCCATGATGAGCTAGCTACTGAAATAGAAAAGAGTCTAGTACGCTAATATCTGCATTCCACGCTGTGAAGTATAACAGAAATGTGCGCACACTTTCATACAGTCAGATATTTTTGTGTGTGGATTTTATGGCACCCCATATTTTACTTAGGAAATCTGCCAGGACATTGGTGAGGTCCACTTCAATGAAACTGCACAACAATTTGAACCCAACAGTGCCATCTAGTGGGCTCTGAAAATACAGACACTGTTTCATGAAGCCTCATCAGCCCATCTCTAATTGACCAGTAACAAGCAGATATTCAAAACCATTGTCTTGGTTAAAAGTGAAGTCCTCGAAAACTAACAAGCAAACATGATTCACTGTCCCATCTGATGAAGGGGGGCCTTATCTAGACCTCAATTTCACCTTAGAGAACCGTGTGCTGACACATCCCCAGTACGCAAAGAATCTGGGCGTGATACTTGACGGCTAACTCGCCCTGAACTGACAACACTGCTGCAAAACCCCTTGCAGATTTAAGGTGCACAGTATCAGGAAGACACGCCCCCTTCTGACCTTGAGGTTGGGACACGTTCTGGTCCATGCTCTCATAATCTCATGCCTCGACTGTAGCAACTCCCTCCAGGCTGGTCTGCATCATCAAACCCATGTAGCTCTTCTGGAATGAAACTCTTCGTCCTGTTGTCAACCAACCAAAATTCTACGACAAGACAACACTCCCGCGTGGCCCTCTGGATCTTCTGGAACTGAGCTGCAGTATTTTATTATGGTATTATGATGAGAGAAAAATACATTTGAGGTGTAAATCTTGAATAAAAAAAGCAACTTTCTATTTCTAAAATGGTCAAAGAATATTCGGTTCATGTGAATAGTGCTGTTGCTCTGACAAAGGGGAAGGTTTGAAAATAATATTGCAGAAAATCGCATCTTCTTTCATCATGCATGTTGTGTGTGCATGATTTCAGTGGCTGACGTTCCAGGCGGCTGACACATGAGGACAAAGACCTGATTCAGCTGTTTAGTGGAATAAACCTTTTTTTTAAGTCAACACTGAGCAACCCAAGCGCGCTTGTGAATGCTGCCCCCTAGTGGTCAAAGCTGATAAGACCCCTGTTTGAACACAAAGGTCAGGACAAATCTTACATCTACAATCACCACATAACACTTAGATTATTTTTTTTTTTTTAATTTTATTGTTTTTTGGAATTAAAGAACATCAAGAAATAGGTAGGCATCAAGAAATGTACAGCTAAAAAATACTTTGAAATAGATAAACTCATGACATCACTTTTTAAATTTACTGGGGAACAACCACATTTCTATCTATTTTTACCTTCATTTTTAAGCCTGGTTTATGAGGTTTTATTCTTTATTATTTTATTTGATTTTATTAATTTTTAAAATAATATTGTAGTTGTATTAAAAATTATTTCGTCTCATCAACTTGAGACCTTACCATACATTTAGACATTATATTTTATTATTGGGTTTTTATGATTATTTGTGATGTATTTTTTGACACTCCTGTTTTCATGACAGCAAAAAAATGAACAATATTGTCCAAAAATGAGTTGTGACTCCAGCAATCTTAGTGTACTGTTCTGAATTGAAGTGGGTGGATGGATGGATGAAGTGTTTATACAATGAACCCACCTCCGCTACAACTTCAGTCACACGCTGATGAAGTCCAAAAATATTCATGTTTATTTATGTAGCTAATTTTAGCCGAGAACAAAACACTCTCTTTTCAGGTATTTTTGTTTGAGTAAGATAAAATAGATGCACCTGATAGTATCACATTCAATCCATTTCTTGAATTTCCTTTGTCGTTTTGTCCCAAAATAAATCCATAAATCCATAGCCAGGATGACATGAACAGAGATGGAAAATAATTTATCATTAATGTGCAATGCGCTTTAGTTATTTAGATATTATTTTGTTTTTTCTGTGCATTTTTTCAATGCTGTTGCAAGCTGACACTATTGTAGTATCATATAATGTCTCCTGAAAATGGCTTATGTCGACGTCTTAGAGTCAATTTTTCCATAGGCAGATCAGAAGAGCTCAGCAGGACGAATAAATTAAATTCTGTTGGAGACACACTAATGTTTTAGAGCAGGATTTTATCATTACGGAAATGATAAATTCGAGGTTCAGATCAGATAATAATAATTATTATTGTTATTGAAGGCAAAACATATGATATAATTGTGATTTTGTTTTTTTTTTTTACAAAATAAAGGGCCATAATTAGAGGCAGTCATAACTTTGGGTAAATGTTACAAAAGTTACAAAAAAGGCATGTCATGAAAAACAAGTCAACAGGGAGGTATGAGCGCATCAAAATACACATAATGATCAAGTTTGACTCACACTTCACTTCAGAAAGGAAGCCATAAAATGAGAGTTCAAAATAAGAATACATATTATTATTATATATTATTACTATTTTCTACACGTTGCTTATTAAAATATATTCTTGATCATCTGCTTTTAAAAATTGCATTTTTTGTTTCTATTTTCACGTCAAACTCTGCCATTGTCAGCAAAACAAGCGCATATTCAGTAGAAGTAGCATATGGCGCGTGGATCTACATAAGGTGAGCAAACATGCTGTAGAGTGTGTTTGGCTGATATGGAGGGAAGTGTGTTTGAGTGTGTGCATGCATGCACAATGTGCGTTGACATGGTCCGGTTACAGTCCAGTGGATGCTTGAGGGTCAAGAAGACGTGACTCGGACGGGGCCTGCATTATGTAATGTGTTGTTGAGAAGAGCAGCAAGGACAACCACCTGTTTTCCACCCATACTGTGTTTCTTACACAGATGAGATGAGGCTTCATGAAACAGTGTCCTGATTCTCAGAGGCCACCAGATGGCACTGTCTGCTGTAAAATGTTTGGACTTGAACAAGTATTTCAATGAAACTTCCCATCAGATCTCAGGCAACACAAAGTAGACAAAGGCAACAACGTCGAAGACGATCGCACAGCAAGTCTCAGGGTCCAGACGGTAGTGCAGAACCGCAGAATAAACTGAATGACTTGTTTCTTCTGCCATTGTCAACAATACCAAACACTTAAAAACTGCATTTTCAGTTATTTTGCTCATGGGTAGACTACAAGAGGGACACATGCAAAGCAAAGTAAAAACCAGAATATACTGTACAACAGCTATTCAACTGAGATACATTGAGAAAACATTATCTGTGATCCACATCAACCGCAGATGCATTTATGCAGGCATCTAAGACCTTCAAAAAGCAGTAGCATTCAGCAAAAAACACAGAAAAAAATCACAATTCAAGCTGGAAGCACTTGACCTCTCCAATAACACTGAAGTGATGTTCTGCAACTAGGTCACGCAAACAAGTAGACACACAGCAAGAAAGTCAGTCGAGCTTGTGCTGCAATATGGACAAGCAATAATACCCTAATATATCAGTTCCAAGGGCCATTCATATCTAAGATATCTTAGAGAGTCATTTGGAAGACTGGTAAAAACATTGGCAGAGGTAGTACAAGTACAAGTGAACAAGAGGTAGAGATGATTATCAGATGGGCTGGAGCACAACCACAATAAAAATTAAAAAAAAAATAATAATAAATAAATAAAATTAATAAAAGGTAAAGAAAACAAATCAATAAATATGGTTATAATAATAAATAGAAAAATACTGCGAGAAAAATATAACCATGATAATAATGAAAAGAATAAGATATATGTTACATATTTTATACATATTTATAGATTTTATACAAATATATAAAAGGCAGTTATCACCTAACTAGAGAAGGAGTTGTGTGTGTGTGTATATATATATATATATATATATAGTGCATAATGTCTCACCATACTCATTCTGGGAACTTTGACATTGAAAATACATACAAATTTAGTGTATAAAATTATGTTTTCATTTATCCAAGGAAACCAAATTCGTTTTTCAAATTCCCCTTATCTTACATGACTGTCTTTGATCTTGCTGATAGCAGTTACATTATAAGAGTGAAAATGAGGTCCATCAACCTTTTTTTTTTTGAATGTAGACATTTGTCTCATTCGTTGAATGCAAAGTGTTTGAAATATTAATAACACTGACATGTCCGTCATTTTGAGTTTATTGATCACCAACACTGTGAGATAAATAAATAAGATTCATCAAAATGAACCCACTATTTCAATGCAAAGTTCACAGCCTCGAACCAAGGAATCATAATTCACCAACTGAAACACTTTTAACAAGGTGATGTTAAGTTACTTCATTCATTGAGTGAAGAAGAAAACGCGTGAGTCGTGTTCATTTCAGTAACCGAGTCCCCTTGAAGACGGCATCCCGCCACTGACCTGGATCTACTCCACTCTGCCTTTGAGAAGTTGAGTGCAGACACACAGAGTCTCCCACCTGACACCCACGGCGAAGCTCTTCCTGCCTGTGATGGCGTGCTCCTCGTGGCGAGAGCCTGAACCCACGCCGCCGTCTTCACCCCGCCGAATGAGGGGCTGCCGGTGGGGCTCTGTTGCATCACTGTCAACTTCCTCCTCGGTTTGACCAACGGACTCCTCCTCAAGCCCCTCCCTTTTGCTCAACCCCCCCAAAATCCAGGAGCACGAGGAGTGGGGGGCTTGAGTCACGTTTCTGCCGTCACTTTAGTCAATTCTGGAACTTCAAGACTTAATTTATGTATTTTATTTAACACAAATAACCGACATATTTTTGGCTGACTTGATCGGTTTGTGTCTCTAAAATAAAATGTTTCGGCTGTTTTCAAATGTGTGTGTTTTAGAAGACTCATACAGACACATTTCTTTCAGCATTTAAGCTCAGCTCATGCGCATAAAAACCGATTACTAATACGCGTGAATAGTTGCAAACGAACGCACGCGCTTTCAAACGGAAACCTAACTGATCAAAATCAGAGATTTTTGTCTTTAAAGAAAGTCGATTTCCCTGCAATATGATCATTAAATTTGCCAAAAAAAAGCGGCAGACGCTGACGCGTGACGGCCATTCATGAATCCACGCGCGGATCTGGAGTAAATATGTTGCGCCTATTGTCGGCTGCAGTAACCGTTGCGTCCAGGGCGTGTGTGTCGGTGTGCGTGTGTGTTGACATCAGATAGCCGCTACAGACACTCCACGGACGACTGCAGGTGTGGATGGACGGAAGGAGGGAAGGAAGAGACGCTTGCAGAAAACAAAGAGATGGCGGATGCAGATGGATGGAAGATGAGAGTCTGGCATGCAGGCGATTTACCTGGTTATTTTTTGGGGGGGGGGTGGGAGCGTTTGCTGAGGAGACAGGCAGCAGGCGCGGTGGTCCTCTGGATAGACTGCAGGGTGAGAAGAAGAAGGGAGGGGTGGGGTGCAGCTGGAGGTGGGAAATATTTGGGGAAGAGATCCATACATCAGTTACATGTGAGGTGGAAAAACATCTGAAACACAACAGTGAGAGTCGCAAACTTTGAATCTGAAGTTTCATTATGGTGAGTCAGGTGTCACACTTATGTTAGCTGACCATCAAAACTTCCTTGTTTCTCTGTCGGATTCCTTCTTCATTGGCTACATTCTATTCCACATCACCGTTCAAGTGGTCGTCTCGCTTCTGACCGCATCACTCTTTGTTGTTGTTGAACTTTGTTGTTTAACATTTACGATTTCACAGCCAATTGCTGCGACAAATTCACTCTGAACACACGGCAGTCTCTTACTGGACAAGGTCTGGAGATGAGGGAGAAACAAGGCCGACCACCGTTATGTGTGTGTGGCCCCCATAACTTGAGTCATTTTATTCATATAATGTGGGGGGGTGGCCATTATGGCACCCTATATGTGCATGTTTATGACGCAGATTCCTTTCTACGGAAGCTGAGAACTGCCAAATGGCAAAACTATTTTTGCATCCATATGTTATGTTACATGACACTGGAGGATCGGCAAGACCAGGCAGTTGCCGCACAGGCGACTCCAGGATGATGGCGATGAAGTTCTACTGTGTTGCCTCTCATGCAGAAATGAGGGTCCATTTATACGTGACACCTACCTCAACCTGTTAATGTCTTGAAGCAGAAGATTCTGATGCTTAAGCTGAGGACAGAAACTGCTTTACTTTACTAGAAACCAGACCTCAACCACTTGCCTCAATTCCAACAAATGTGTCTCTTCTAACTCATTTTCCAAGTACAAATAAGTATCACAAAATCGCACGATAAGATCATGAAATAATGTGGTGATATCACAAAATAAGTTGGACAAAACAAAGTGCTACTGATCCAAAATTAGTTCCCCCCACCTGGCAGCTCGGAGCGTCAGTACTTTTCACCTGGGAAATTGGGCAGAAAAAGGACAATGGACTGTGAAAAGATATGGGATCGTGATCACAGAACCATCAAGCATTTCACAGCAAAAATAAATGTGAAGAAAAAAAAAATCTAGATGATTTACAAAAAAAAATAATAATCAAGTGTGAAGCGGCAGGGAACATTTGTCCTGCTGACCTTTGAATACCCAGAAGTCTAGTGCTCAAATACTTGGCCAAGATAACAAGCAAGACACTCAAGTTGATAAGCCAGGACACGGCCAAGAAATGGCCCAATACTGATGGTTCTTTAGTGTCATGGACTGGTAGAATTTGAGTGACCTTTGATGGACCAATGGCTGGATTACAATACACCAAACAGGAGGGTCGTACACAGCAGCAGCTCATGAGCGAAATCTCTTCAGGCAACACCGGAGTGAAATCAGAGTGAGAAAGATACTGGAGAACAAGAAGGATGGATTTCCATTGGAAGAGAGCAGGAGAATGACATGAAGACGGAGTCATCTTCATCCAAAACTTGCGAGATTTGCAATGAATATGACAGCGATGAAGATGTAGCTTTGGAGGTGAGCAATGAAACAGGGTTGGTACGAGTTGAACAAGCTGAGAATAATTGTTTGTCCGTTGTTCTCACATTAAAACTAAGAAATAAACAAGAAAACATGCATAAATAAATACATTTTCAGAAAGAGCTGGCTTTTAATTCATTCAGTGTAAGTTCATATACGGCTTGTGGTACACATCAAACATAAGTAGTTGTTTTTTTCCCTCCAAATTTCACCTGCTCTAAGGTTATAATGCTGGTTAAATCTGGTTTTCACACCCCACACCATGGGTCAACCGCGGTAGTATTTGCGAACAGTTTCATTCTGCTGTTGGTTAGAGTTATGTCACGCTTATATTGAAACTCATAAATTTCACCTCTGGTGCCGATCTGACCTTCTGTTTGTTCTGAAGATGTGGAGACCTTTTACCAGTCTGTCTTTTTTTGCTTGTAAGCAAGATTTGGTTCTCAAATTCTGCTTTCGCAATATTTTCAATGTGGAATTCAGAATGAAGCAACTTCATATTCTTGGCAAAATCATATTTTTGTGCCCAGATTTGGCGACTCAGCAATGTTCTTTGGTGCTTTTTCACCACAGAAGTTGAGATATCTTCTGGGAAGGGTGTTGGTCGGTCAAATACTGGGAATTCACAACTTCCTATTTTGCCCTTCAATGAAGTGGGCAGCAGAATGATCCCGTGTCATGTTTTTACGATCTGAAAGATGCGACCTTGCAAGTGCTATTTGGGTTGTTTTCTATCTTATCATGATGAATTGAATCTTCTGGGGAATACTGCAACATCTAAGAGTCAAAGTCGTGCAGTGCACCGCGGCCTCCCAGTTGCGAAGCTTAGAACGATATATTTCATACGTATAGAATCACTCTACGAAAACTAGCATGAGTGCCATAGTACGTACTTCAGGCGTTTACACCTAAATTAGCTGGTCAGGACTGGGACAATACATATCAGCGTATTTACCACATGTTCAAAAATACGCCTGCAGTGTTGTCTTTTCAAACTCACCTGCTTCCAACCAGGAAACAATCTGGTGTATACTCTTCGTTCCGACTCAGTTTGTAGACACAAGTGTGATGTCCAGTAGTGGGGACTAAAATGGTGTTTTTCTGTGTTTATTACTTAAGTTAAGGCCCATGGATGCTAGCGCTACATATGGATCCGGATACAGATGGAGCCTTCAGTCCGCGTTCTGCATTCATTTAGTCTGTATTTCAACACATTTCCACAAAGCTTACGGATACGGACCAAACGGAGCAGTACCACTGGAAACCGTGGGGGACAGTGTTGCTGTTACCACCCAATACATAGCTGTAATGAGACATAAAAAAGACATAACAACGGCGGAAATTCTTCATCCTCCAGACGCGATATTTTAAACGGCCTCACTGACCACCGCCTCCTACAGCACTGCCTTCATTGCAGTACATTATCAATACTTCTTCCTCCGCCAAGTTTGTTTTGGATTTGGAGCTGAAAATAACATTTCCGTTTTTTCTGTATCATTAACCAGAACTGTCCTGTCCTGACTCAGCATTAAACAGCCACTCATGATGTTTCACCTTCAATGTTAGTGGCTCCAGATGAATGAAGTTTCAGTTGCATTTGAGATGTACTTTTCAACTTTTACTTTCAGCATAAGCTCAAGGGGCACTGACTGAATACGTTTAGTACAGTTAGTATCTGTTTATTTTTACTTTTACTCAATTGATCAGTACTCCTTCCACCTCTGACTCTGACTAACAGCGACTGCAAAAGTGTTTTGTGCGCTATATTTGTTTTGACTCATGCAGATGGATTAGAAACACTAAATATGTTGCACTACATGACTGACTTATTTCACTCAGCTCACTTCATTTTGTTGTAAAATTGCATCTACAGCAACGTGTGTGTTGGAAAGGAGGGATTCCTGTCCCCCACTCTGTCTGATCAGTGTTATATACACTCCATGCGAACACAAATACAACATTATTTGACTCAAAAGGGCCATCATTTTTTATGGTTTCAGAAGGTGTAGTCACTTATTGCCATTAGAGAGTAGAAGGGGACAGGTGCTTGTCCCAGCTAGATGGGGGGGAGACATTGGACACCACTTGTCTGAAACTTGTCTTGTCCGAAACCTGATACTAAAATAAGTTAGGATTTTACCCAACAACATACCTTCACAACACACACAAATTTCTATCAGAGTTTGTAAATTAGCTGCAAGGTATTGGTCACTAGAGATGGGCTGATGAGGCTTCATGAAACAGTGTCCATATTTTCAGAGATCACTAGATGGCACTCTCTGCTTTAAAATCTCAGGATTTGAACAAGCATTTCAATGAACCCCACATCAATTTTAACACAAGAGTGCCATCTGGTGGGCTCTGAAAATAAGGACACTGTTTCATGAAGCCTCATCAATCCATCTATTGGTTATGATGAGAAAACACTTTGGAGTGTTTGATGGGTGATGGAGAGAGAGAAGGAACAAACATGCAAAATACAAAACAACAAGGCCACACGTGGGCTGTGGTAAAGGATATTACAGCAATTTTTAATGTTTTTATTTAATCATTTGAACAAGCATAATTTACTCTGCACACACATCAACATCACAGTGTTATTGATCTCATTTTAAAGAAACAAATCCACATATCCATGACCCAAGCATAATCAAAAATAAATACATGAAATTATTATTAGAAAACTAAGTAACTTAAGTGTTCCTGCACACGCATCGCACGGCAGCAGGGGCCTTTTAAATATACATCCACAATTAGTTTATCATTTTTATCTCTAAGTACAGAGTGTTGATGACTAAAATACACAGTTACCGCCTTGAAGCCAAATGTGGTGACAGAGTGATGAGGTCAGAAGAGGTTATTCGGTCACTCTGTGTCGGGAAACATCTCAGTGATAAAGACAGAAGCCGGTGACGTAGCAAAGGTATTGAACAGCACAGAATGTAGTTTTTCCCCATGACTCCTTGTCATTTCCCCTATGTCTCATCACCATTACTGCTGGAACTGTTTGTTCTGTCATGACATTGTCATCCTTGCTACTTCTCTTTTTTGGAAAAAACCAAAGCCTCACCAGCACCAACACAGGATGTGGCAGTTAGTCATTTACGATAATTCTTTTTTTTTGTCATTTCTTTGCAAAATAATGGACACAGACGTGTGTCGACATCATCGGTTCACTCTCTGAGTTTGCTCATTATTTTCCTGGGCTTAAATGATCGTTTGGTATTAAATATTATTCCCATATATTTAGTATTTATGTTCTAAAAATAACTCCACTCATCATCATCAGGGTTTCAAACTTAGAGCCCAGGGGTCAAATGCTGGCCGATAAGTCTTTTTATATGGCGGTTGCTCAGTGTCAAAGTCAGTGTCAACTAATATAGATATTGTCAGCATATGATGTCACCCAAACATTTGTCTAAGATCCAGGACAAGTCTTTGGAAAAGCTTCTTCATTGAGTATAAGCAGTATAAATATATACACTACCGTTCAAAAGTTTGGGCTCACTTAGAAATGTCCGTATTTTTGAAAGAAAAGCACTTTTTTTTTCAATGAAGATAACTTTAAACTAATCAGAAATACACTTTATACATTGCTAATGTGGTAAATGACTATTCTAGCTGCAAATGTCTGTTTTTTGGTGCAATATCTACATTGGTGAATAGAGGCCCATTTCCAGCAACTATCACTCCAGTGTTCTAATGGCACAATGTGTTTGTTCATTGCATGAGAACGCTAATGGAGGATTAGAAAACCCTTGTGCAGTCATGTTAGCACAGCTGAAAACAGTTTAGCTGGTTAGAGAAACTATAAAACTGACCTTCCTTTGAGCAGGTTGAGTATCTGGAGCATCACATTTGTGGGATTGATTAAATGCTCAAAATGGCCAGAAAAAGAGAACTTTCATGTGAAACTCGACAGTCTATTCTCGTTCTTAGAAATGAAGGCTATTCCATGCGAGAAATTGCCAAAAAACTGAAGATTTCTTACAACGGTGTGTGCTACTCCCTTCAGAAACAGGCTCTATCCAGAGTAGAAAGAGAAGTGGGAGGCCCTGCTGCACAACTGAGCAGGAAGATAAGTACATTAGTGTCTCTAGCTTGAGAAATAGATGCCTCACAGGTCCTCAACTGGCAGCTTCATTAACTAGTACCCGCAAAACTCCAGTGTCAACATCTAGAGTGAAGAGGTGACTCCGGGATGCTGGCCTTCAGGGCAGAGTGGCAAAGAAAAAGCCATATCTGAGACTGGCCAATAAAAGAAAAAGATTCATATGGGCAAAAGAGCACAGACATTGGACAGAGTATTGCTGGTAAGGTGGGAGATTTGTTCAGGGTAAAAGGGATTTTGAATAAGGAAGGCTATCACTGCATTTTGCAACGCCATGCCATACCCTGTGGACAGCGCTTTATTGGAGCCAGTTTCATCCTACAACAGGACAGTGGCCCAAAGCACACCTCCAAATTGTGCAAGAGCTATTTAGAGAAGAAGCAGGCAACTGGTATTCAATCTGTAATGGAGTGGCCAGCGTGGTCACCAGATCTAAACCCCATTGAGTTGTTGTGGGAGCAGCTCGACCGTATGCTACGCAAGAAGCGTCCATCCAGCCAATCCAACTTGTGGGAGGGCTTCTAGAAGCGTGGGGTGACATTTCTCCAGATCACCACAACAAATTATCAGCTAGAATGCCAAAGGTCACCAATGCTGTAAAGGCTGCAAATGGAGGATTCTTTGACGAAAGCAAAGTTTGAAGGAAAAAATATTATTTCAAAAACAAATCATTATTTCTAACCTTGTCAATGTCTTACAAAATTGACTAAATTTTCTATTCATTTTACAAGTCCCGTTGGTAAATAAAAGTGTGACTTTTCATGGAAAACACAAAATTGTCTGGGTGATCCCAAACTTTTGAACGGTACTATATATATATATATATATATATAAGAACGAGAATAGACTGTCGAGTTTCACATAAAAGTTCTCTTTTTCTGGCCATTTTGAGCATTTAATCGACCCCACAAATGTGATGCTCCAGATACTCAACCTGCTCAAAGGAAGGTCAGTTTTATAGTTTCTCTAACCAGCTAAACTGTTTTCAGCTGTGCTAACATGACTGCACAAGGGTTTTCTAATCCTCCATTAGCTTTCTCATGCAATGAGCAAACACATTGTGCCATTAGAACACTGGAGTGATAGTTGCTGGAAATGGGCCTCTATTCACCAATGTAGATATTGCACCAAAAAACAAACATTTGCAGCTAGAATACCGTATTTTCCGGACTATAAACCGCTACTTTTTTTCTCGCGGTCTGAACCCTGCGGCTTATATATATATATATATATATATATATATATATATATATATATATATATATATATATATATATATATATATATACATAGTGGTTTGTAATAAATGATTCTTCGTGCAGTGTTCCATCATTGTCCATCTAAGTCTTTAGGATATGACCTCATTGTGCTAACACTGTAGATAACTCAAATATAGGCCGCCAATATTAGCTTGAATGCTAGCATGCTACATTTGTCAGCGTCAGTGACAAACTTAGCGAAGGATTGTATCACTTCCCTTTTCTGTCTTTTGTTTGCCAATAGAGATTCAAAGAAACGCTGCTCACCTCAATATAAAGGAACAAATAGTTCTCATGGTGTTTCTCATGGTCCTCGAATAGCATTCCTGTTTATCTGATTCAGCAGATTCAACACACGCAGGGAGAGAAAAGAGGAATCAAGCTTTCAAACAATTGAATGGATATGTTGTTTTAGAATACAGGAATTCCACATATTAAAGTAGAAGGCTGGTAGATAAAGGGTGTAGATGAGGTGTAGGGGATTTGTGAGCAGGTGGGGTTGGAGTTAGTCCTGCTAACCACAGGACACACACCCAAGATGGATCCAACCATGAACCAACCCGACAAGAGAGAATACCCTGAGCAGTAATTCAAGAGTTTTGCCTTGTAGTTCAGCTCCTTGCCCACATGGAGCACCAGTCTTTATGATCAGAATACTGATAAACACTTTTATTTTTTTGGCTGTGACATGCATGACTTTATTTATTTATCCCGAGATAACAATTATCACAAGATCATTTTTATGTCGTGATAATTCGTATGTCGAGATAACAGTTATCTTGAGATAAAGATTATCTCAAGATACAATAGTAAATGTCAACGCGTGCCTAACTGCCTCTCTGGCAAAGCATTTTCTCCTGTAACCACTATGTAACCACTATGTCTCCCATGGCTTCGTAACGGTTTGTCAACGTTGCAGTCACTGTCTGCAAGTCGGCACTTTAAACACTCTGATCAAGTAAGTAGTAAGTGACATACATGACTTTTTTTTTTTTTTTTTATCCTGAGATAAAAATGATCTCAAGATAACTGATTTCTTGGGATAAAAAAATTAAGTCATGCATGCCAATTCCAATACCTATAGCTTAGCCACATGTGGTATTATTTTGAGTAGAAACCACTAGATCAGAGTGTTAAAAGCGCACTGACTTTGTCATTGGCAATATTCCGACTTGCAGACAGTGACTGACAACGTAGAAAACCAGTTACGGAGCCGTGGGAGACATTGTGGTTTCAGGAGGATGTATACAAAAAGCTTTGCCAGAGAGGCAGTTACGCATGCGCTGACATTTACGATTGGATCTTGAGATAAAAATTAATCTCGCGATAAATGTTATCTCAGGATAAAAAAATAAAGTTGTCCAAATCACATCCAAAAAAAAAAAAAAAACACATGCATGTCACTTCCAGGGCTCCGTAGAAAACAACCCAAATGGAAATTAAGTACTTTTTGTGGCGCCCACTATTTTTCAGCACTGGCGTACTGACTGACTCAGACTACACCAGAAGATTGTGATGTGTTTTAACCTATTGAGAGCCATTGTTTTATCCAGGATCTATTTGTGTTTCTGTCTTGGATAAGAGGGATGTGAAGAACGATATTAAAATTATCTTAGTTATCAAAGTAGTTTTTGGAAAAACAAAAAGCTACAAGATAATTGATACTTAGATATTATTATTATTATGATTATCACTATTATTATTATTATGTTATTATGAGGTAAAAGAAGTGCGGGACACTTCTAAACAACAGATGATTTAAGACTAAGGACACCTTTTTTCTTGTTACACTGGTTAGTTTATCAATTCTGGATTTGGATGCATACACTTTAATTTTTAATGATGATTTTCCATTTCGTTTTCAAGTCTCTCCACAAACACGTGATCTATTTTCTATGATGAAATGAAGATGTATTCTATCGTCATCAAACAGCAATCGATTCGATGTGAATTTATGCTTCATCAAAATGTTTTTTTTTATGTATTTACATTTAAATTGATGGTGCACACAATGATAAAATGCATCTATACATGACATATATATTGGGACAATGAGGTATCATGAAACAGTATTGTTGATGAATCAGTGTCCTAAATCAGACACCACTAGATGGCGCTTTTGGTTTAGAAATGATGTGAGGTTTCATTGAATTGGTTGGTCAAATCCAAACATTTTCGAAAATAAGGTCACTGTTTCATGAAGCCTCATCAGTCCACCGATACTGTGTCATGAAACCTCATCTACCCATCACGGATGGCAGACGGCTCTCAGTCTCTGTCAAAAATGTGTCTCACCAACTCTGCCAGAGAATAATGTGTATTTATTTTTTATTTTATTATTATTATTATTATTATTTTTTTTTTTACTGAAGGAGCATCATTTAAGTCAGAAGCGTCAAACTCAATCGCTCAAGGGCCCAAAATATACACACTCCGAATCACAGCACCAACGGACTATAAAGCTGCACTCCTTTCAATGGAATTCCTTCACCTTCCTACATTTTTGGCGGCCAATTTTAGGTTCACAAATCTCTGTGGTTAATTTCAAGATGTGGTCTTTGTGAGTGAAGGGAGCAGCAAGAGATGGCGGTAGTCTTGTTTTGGTGCAGTATACATCAGCAATTCATTTTATTTTGAACATATGTATCTAAATGGAGTGGGTGAGTGAGTGCAAGTGAACCAAACAAATGAAAGCAACTGTCCAACTCATTGGTGATGATGCCATCAGACTCTTTAAAGCACAGCCCTGCAACATCAAAGTGGCACAAGAGAAGCGTCTGCATGAGAAGGCAAAGTCATATA
Organism: Synchiropus splendidus; assembly: GCF_027744825.2. Classification (NCBI taxonomy): domain Eukaryota; kingdom Metazoa; phylum Chordata; class Actinopteri; order Syngnathiformes; family Callionymidae; genus Synchiropus; species Synchiropus splendidus. The sequence goes on along the minus strand of NC_071346.1, from coordinate 14,048,529 downwards.
AGGATCTGGTCGACATGAAAACAAACGCTGGCACGATGAGTGTTCCGACTGAAAGCCGTGACGCTCCAGTGCCGAGGGCGGCCTCACCTGGGAGCAGCAGCTCGCCCAGCCTCAGCTCACTTCCTGCTGAAAGAAACACCAGTTGGTTGGCCAGACAAACATGTAGGGAGCTACAATATGTGGGTGTGGTGTTAGCCCACATCTTCAGTCCTTTCACGGCGTTTCTGATAATCCTGATTTTGATCCTTTTTGTGTTAATCAGGATGTATTTTCTAAAAGAAATGTAGTCAGGGCTGAATAGAATGTGGCATCTTCAACTGCTGGTTGGCCAGGACTGACAGTAGGACGTTCAAGAGGATTCTGTCCTGTGTAACTGACATCTAACTCTATGGTGGTCAGAAGAAGAGGACCTGGTCGTATTCTGAGGCACTTTGGGTTCATCCTCTGTGATGAAAACTTCACTAGTCCCAGGAGGAGGCCAAGTTGACATAGTTGTCCAGAGAGTGGAAATACTACAAACTGAAGTCTGGCTGCAAAGCTGCAATAAAAAGTAACCTCCCACTGGGATTAACAAACTTATCTGTGTGTCTGTCTTGCTTAGATGTTGTGTGAATGCGTGTACTTTCTTAACTAACCAGTAGATGGAAGCAGCAGACCAGAAACTTTGTTCTATGAAAAACTTCCTGCCCTTTTCCCCTCTGAACCTATTCGGTTTTTCACTCGTGGCGGAATCCAATACATGCAGGAGTTGTAAGAAACCAAATCATATCATCTAAAAATAATTGTGGATACAAACGTTGGTTTATTTTTTCGTGATGGTATGTTAAAGTATCTCTAACGTAACCATTTAATATGCGCGTATCTACCGTAGAACAGAAACTACAAATCATATGTATGTATGTATGCATGTAATAAAGTTATAAAAAAATAAACTAAAATTATATTGGTTATTTTTTGTGTCAATTGAATCCATGTTTACCATCTCATGTATTAAAAGTCAATTGCTCAAAGTGTACTGAATTATATTTAAATTTTTTAAACAATTGTTTGGCGACCATGAACATAAAACTTGCTCACTTCAGACCTGATGGATGGAAGTTAGTGCGCATTCATCCATGAACACTTCGCATCTGTTCAGATCACGTGTTTGTTGCTTATTTCAGCTCCATTTTTTGATTCTCTTGATAACTGCAATGGCTCCTGCATGAATTCGTAATTCGTGTTTCAGAGTGGCTTATACTACTTTTTATTTCGGTCATATCGAAAGCGTCATGCACTGAGGTTCCATATGGCAAGGTTGATGTAATGTAATGCCAATACATGGCCATGGTATACGATGGACCGAGTCACTCTGGCGCCACCTTCCGGGGGTCTTATGAAAGACAACAATAAAAACTATAGCCTTCTGTCAAATACATTTGCTTCATACAAACAATGCCCCCCAAAATAGCACTTGGTATGGCAAACAGTGTTATCTTCTTCGTAAAGATAACATTCCCTTCTTTCATTCGTTGCGCTTAAAATAAATGTATTTTCCATTTATAATAGTGTAAATGTCTATTTGTTGGGTATAATACTTTGCATAAAATGTAATGTATATTTCACGGACATTTTAATCATCACATTACTTCTATTACTTACTTAAATGTATTTTCCATTTATAACAGTGTAAATGCCTATTTGTTGAGTATAATACTTTGCATAAAATGTGATGTATATTATACGTATATTTTATTTTCCATTTATAATAGTGTAAATGTCTATTTGTTGGGGGTAATACTTTGCATAAAATGTAATGTATATTTCACGTATATTTTAATCATCACATTACTTCTACTACTTACTTAAATGTATTTTCCATTTATAATAGTGTTAATGTCTAGTTGTTGGGTATAATACTTTGAATGTATATTTCACGTATATTTTAATCATCACATTACTTTCGTTATAGAAACAGATTATTGTTGGGGTTTTTTTCCTCAACAGAGCTTGAACAACTAATATTAACACATTGTATTCCAATTTGCTTAGTATATGTGTCATAAAATTCCACATTTAACTGTGTGAAATCTGATTTTTTTAAACCAGATAATCGTATGAATTCTGACAGTAATGGCTTCAATGTGTAATTCTGCCCTTGTGGAATAAAAATAAGAAGAAATATCATTTGAAAAAAAAAAGTGTTTTATTCATACAAAAAAGTACATTCTTGGCAAACAAGAAAAATAAGTAAGAATCAGTTCATTCCTTCATTTAAAAGACGTCCGTAAGGAATGTGTGCCGTTTAGCAAAAAATGCAATCCCTGACCGGATATGTAAACATCATCCACACACTTCTGGGTCCAGCCCGTGGTCAGTTCTCCTGTCAATAACTTACTGACAGATTAAATATCTAACTATAATTTAGCACAGTGGTATAAACAAATGTACAAAAAGTCCATGAGGCACAGAGAAGTATGGCTTCAACAAGTGGAAGAGTCTACATGTGCCTCTTCATGTGGAGAGCCAGGTGGTCAGAGCGGGAGAAGGCTCTCTCGCACAAGTGGCACTGGAAAGGTCTGTGTCCAGTGTGTTTCCGGAAGTGGCGTGTGAGCTCGTCGGACCTGGCGAACTTCCAACCGCAGCCTTCCCAGTTGCAGTGATAGGGCTTTTCACCTGAAGAACAGAGACTGAATGAGCAACCAGAGCATCACCACTCATCTCAAACGTGCCACACAAAACCTTCTTACCTGTGTGTGTCCTCATGTGAGCTTTCAGGTGAGAACTCTTAGTGTAGGTTTTCCCGCAACCGGGGAACTCGCAGTTGTGCGTAGCTGCGCGTTTTCTCGCCCACGACCTGCGACCCCGCTTCTGCTTGATCGCGCCGACGTCATCGTGTGCGTAAAAGTCCATGAGTGACGGCGAGGATGGAGGGGTGAGCATCGCCCTCTGGTGGTGGTGATGGGGATGCAGCTCTCTGAACTGCTCTGGAAAGCAGGGCTGCGCGTAATGTGGCGGATACGGCGCGTACTGGTTCTGGTGGTGGTACTGTTCTTGTTGCATGTGCTGCAAGCCGAAGTCCATGGCTGAAGGGTGGTGCGTAAATGTAGCAGGGTGGACATAGTCCCCACTTGGAGTGAGCACCATGCAGGACTGTTCCGTGGGCTCGGTTTTGATTTTGTATCCAAGTGAGGATGACGCGTGGCAGTTAGCGCGCAGCTCGGTGTATTCCCGTCTGTCCGGTGGGGTTTCCGCCGAGTAGCCAACGTCCGGAGTGAGGAGCTCAGCCATGAGTCCTCGGACGTGATAGTCTGGCACCAGGTGAGGAGAGAGGCGGTCTGAGCAGCTCTGCGGAGACTCCGGCAGCGAGTATGCGCACGACTGCTGCGCTGGGGAGATGCCACCTGCGGCCTGCCGCGCTCCGCTGCTCTCGGAAGAAATCGAGTTGGACAAGATGAACTCGATGTCGACGAATTTCCCCAGCTCGTCCTCGTCCTTCGGCGGCGGCGGCGGTGGAGACTCCACGATGCTGAACTCCACTTCGATCCGTGGAGCTTTTACGCAGCTGCGCGCATCCACAGCCTGAACAGGAGAGAGAAAGTCAGGGAAAATCCACAGAAACACAGCTCAGAAAAGTCGGCTTTTACTTACAAATTGATGATCTGGGAAGGTCTGGAAGTGGTTCACGGGCATCACTGGTTCCACAACTGCCATGGTGACTCCGTTATCGAGTTAAGACAAGCGCTCAGAAACTCTGCCCTCCGCTTCCATACAGGTGAGTGAGATGTTCGGGGAGAGGATGTGAAGTTCGACGGTGCAGCTCGGGCTTCTTATAGCTCGCTGAAGTATGCCAGAGGTGTGGCCAGCCCCCCCGCCCTCCCACCCCCCACACACATAGCGACACACTCATTCACACTCCTCCCCCAGCAAGGTGGATCTCAACCAACGGCATTCAGGTGAACCGAACTGTAGCATCATTAATAAGTTTTTAAACGTAAATATTTACCCTAAAAAATTAATAAAGCAAATTTGAGCAAAGCCAAGATTCTGTCCGTATGACCTCCGTTTACATATACTGTATATAGCAAACGGAACGTACAACACCGCGTAAGTTTGCGTGGTAAATAGTTGTGTTTATCGGTAAGATTCAAGTTTTTATTTCGTTATATATATATATATATATATATATATATATATATATATATATATATATATATATATAAACATTATGCGTATATCTCACTGTAGAAAGAAACTTTTCCATTTCAAATGCTTTTCTTTTTTTATATTTAAAGCAAAAACTTTTTTGACGTATTTTTGCACTCTCTTTCTTACAAGAAAGTGTGGTCAAAGACCCTGATTCTTGTTTTGCTCATGACGGTGCATCGCCGTGTGCTTTAAAATTCTAATTTAACCCGCAGTTTCGCTCCTGACTTGCACGCATGCTCAGCCACACGCACTCGCATTAATGCGCCGGGACGTGTTAATCGTCGCCTCACTATCGCGATCCATCGAAACACCTTGTTAATCTGACTGTCAACAAACGGGTCCATGTTTTTTAATGACCCCCTCTTAACCCCCGTCCCTCTTTGGTCTTGGAGCCATTGCTATGATAATGAACGAGCCAGCGATATCAGGTACGACTCAGTCAAGCAGAAAAAACTACGAAACCACTCACATGTACCGCAGGTTATTCGTACAATTTCACGCAGCTCGCACATCCATACGCAGTGACCTCAGCTCCTCTCAATACTCCACTGACATTTTTACACCACCTGCAACACAACTACTTCTATTACTGACTTATGCAGAAACTGTCTATTTAGGATTCCCACTGAAACGAGTAGCTCTACTACTTATACAACGACAAATGACTAATTATTATTACATATATATTGTCACATATCCAATGAGTATTTATTCCAAATACTTCTACTAAAATAATTATTGATACTTTCTCAACAGTTTATTGTAACCACAGATACTTTTAACACTTCATTAATAATATGTACTCAGCTTTTACTGCCCGTAGTCAATACTACAACTTTGTTTTTGTCCATAACTTCTTACTTGTTTTTAATTTTGTTGTTAACTCAACTAGGTTCAGATCTAAGAAACATTTCCCCACCGGAGGTCCTCCCTCAGATGTGTCAAACACAAGGCCAGTGGTCCATGTTTGGCTCACTGGGTCACTCTATGTGGCCTGTAAAATTATATTTAAAGTGTACCAAAGACATGATAGATTGTAAGAGGAACATCACTGTGTTTTGTGTTAAGAGGTAAAGGTGGTGATGAACAAAAAGGGACAGTTATATTGTGTATTGTTTACACTTGCATTGACTGTGTCTGATGCTACTACTTTAAGACTATAATGTGTTTTGAATGTATTCATTCTTTTTGCTGGTGGGACACCTGTACTTTTACACCGCTACCACCATTGTCTCCAACATTCTCTACTACAAATCATTCCAGAAAACTCCTCACAAACTTTACTGCCGCATGTGTTTACTTCAGCAGGTACTTTTATTCAAAAATTCAGACTTGATTGAGTCGACAGCCGCTCAACTGCAGATGTCCTGGGAGTGGTGCTTTTATACTCTTTTATTTTTAGCTGCCGAGTGCCAGAAAAAAAAACGCTCTGCTGTCCATGATTCAAGCGGAAATGGACTCCACTTCCTGAGGAAAAACGGGACCGACACTTCCTCCACTTTCACTCTGATATCAAACTTTAAGATCACTCACGCACGAAAAAGGAAAGAATGGCCATGTGTTGAGTCTTCTTAATAATGGACTCGCGAAGCTCTTTGATGTAAAATGTGAAGAACGAAAACTGAAACTGAATCGGTTTCTCTCGTGTGGGACATAAACAAAGTCATGTAAGTCACGTAAGAAACAAGCAGCTGAGAATAAAGAGATCGAGATAAAGACTTGCTCCAGGGCTTCAGGTTTCTCCTTTTGTGTCTCTGCGAGATGACTGAAACTCGTCCAGCTGAAGTGATCTCCAAATACTTCACACTCAGTTCTTCATCCAAAACATTCCCCAGGCTGGTTATGGTAATTTAGCTGAACCTATCTGATGGAAAGGAGCACTAAATAATTTAACGTGGGCTTTTTTCCCCCTCAGAAGCGTAGATAGAACATTTTTAATAATAAATAGAAATAGAAATGTATACATTTCTATTTAGTTTTTTGCTACTATTTGGTAGTAGCAAATATTCAAACAAAAGCTTTGAAGGCCGAAGTGGAGAAGGGTTCCATGTGAACAGCAATTTTTTTTATTTCTATTTAGTTTTATTTTAGATTTTTATTTTATGATATTTGTCAGTGATTGTAGAGTTAGTTCTCAGCCACCAAGGGTACAAAAACAGCTTTTGTGAGCTCTGTTTTCTGGGTGCCCTCTAGTGACAAAAGACATATAAAGATTGTTTTTCTCAAACTTAAACTCTGTCTCTGTATTTCTGATACATAAATGTTCAGATATGCTTTAGGTTTTGTCCTTGCCTCCAGTTGATGACCCAATAACAGCCTTCCAAAGAAGGGGGCCTATTGTTTGGGGACTATTTACACTGCTAAGTGGTGCGAGAGATATTTTTTTAAAAAAGGCTCCTTAATTTCAATGTAGTGGATGTCATTGCCCTACTTTTCTAAACCATTTTAAGTGTAAGGAACTGAAGCTTTGAGTCAACATTTCATCCCTGAAAGTCCAGGGGTTGCACTCGAACCGCCAACCGTTGCTGAGTTGTGTGCGGTGTGTGCATCCAGAAGCTCTGTTCTTAAGCATCAGAAGAATGTGGACACACACAAACACACACATCAACAGTAATTATTCTCTGAAGTGCGGAGGGGAAATCCAACTGTTATCTAGAATAAATATGCTGCCTTGCAAGGCATGAAAAAGCAACAAGACCATTTTGGGTAGGGGGGAGGGAGGGGAGACGCTGGTTACCTTTCAAAAAGATATCAAAGTGCAGCAAAGGAAAGACCAGCAAACCGCCGACAGTAATCACGAGGGCAATAACAGATGCCTGAGGGGCCACAATCGCTAATTCTGCTCTTCCTGGAGCTGGAGTTTGACGCCTGCTCAGCCAAACAGTCTGCAAGGATGGAAGTTTTTGTTTTTCTTCCATGTCTGTAGGCGGCATCTCATCCGTGCAACACGGGTTTCAAAGCACCATTGAAGAAAACATATTTTAATGGGCTTTCAGTCGCAAAATAATAGATACCAATTTTGAAAATATTCATGGAAAATGGACTACTAAATAGATATATTTGAATCACTTTTGAATGTATCAACTGGGGTGAACATTGGTCAGTTTTAAAGCTGAAGCCACATGTGTCAAACTCAAGGCCTGGGGGCCAAATTGGGCCGGTCAAGTCATTTTATGTGGGCGGCCACAGCTTTAAACACTGTAAGGCTGCTGTAGTTCAACAGTTACATTCGCCGACCAAAGGGTGGCGCAGGTCATGTATTCAAGCTCTGTTTGTCCATTTCTTTGTGAACAGAATGACTCCATAAAGTACGTAAACATATTTTACTTAACCTTTCAGGGTTGCTAGGAAGTGGGTTAACTTAGAATTTGGTGGTGTTGTGCTGGTCATTTAAAGTCATTTAAATGGACTGTAGTTCAAGTCCAGATCACCGCCAATGCATGTAGATAACTTACCAGGATTGGTTTCAGGTATTGCTATCAGAACAGCTTTATATCAAGTCTATAATTCTACCATGATAATTAAATTATAGATTAGATAATAGAAGGTTTTATATAGATTATAGAAGAAACAATCCATCTGGGCATTTCTATAAAAAGAGAGCGATGATAAAATGATAAAAGCAGGTGAAAATATTGAGATGGAGTTGCGGTGAAGAAGCTCAATTATCTATTTATTATTATTATATTATTATTATTATCATTGTATAGTTTTTTTAAGGCTTCCTTTGAAGTGCTCCAGTCGACACCCATGTCTGAAGCATAGGGCAAAAATTGATTTTCGGACACTAAACCCCAGAAAGTCTCTGTAATTGAGTTTATTGCAGACACAGATACATGCACACATACACTGGAGGCTGACCAGAGGAATGGACCAATGAAGCTGTGGCGAATGAGGACATGATGAAGATCACTAACAAGGTTTGGTTCAAAGGAAGAGGCTGACCTGCTGTGGCAACTCCTGACAGGAAATGCCAAAAAAATGCCCTCATTCCCACAATAGAATCGCATCATTATTTAACATATATTGGGCAATGGGAGGAAACCTGAGCGCCGTAGGGGAAAAAATATGTATATATATATGATGGATGGGAGGACACAAAATGCACGTGGAATGACGCTCGACTGACTAGGCAGCCATACAATCCCACCTGCAACTTTATTCAGGGCATGTGAACAAGAAAAAGTGTCATATAATGTTCATAAAAAGGCATAAAAAGTACATTTAAAAATGACTGCAGACTGGGGAAGATATGATCAGAAGATCAGTTAAAAGATTCACCATGAAAAACACTGATGCAGTTGTACCTCATTGAAGTGGTGAGGACATTTTACCTTTTCTGATTATAGTATGTATGTATATATATATTGTTCTGAATTACGTACATTTCTCAAAATGATGCGGCAACATCAATAAACTATGGGAACATTTTGAGTAAACATTTACTTGAAGCATTGTTTCTAACAATACTTACTGTGGCGGGCAAAGTGTAACTGAAACTGAAATGTATAGATATTGAAAAAATACTAGTAAAAATAGTTCCTTTATTTCCTATAAAGTATTTGATTTTCATAGTCATATTACAAATATATCCACCACTGTTGATTTTTATGATTTATTTAGACAATTGAAAATAGAAAATAAGTAAAATAGTAAAATAACACCATTTTCTTTTGTTTTTTGTTTTTTGTTTCTAAAAGAAAATCCCTCTCATCCTTAAGTTTGTGTCTTCTGTATTCTCAATATACCGTATAGGGAGTGAGTTGAAGTTTCGTATACCAAAGTTGGATCATCTTTTGGACGTAAAACTGCGGTCACAACTATAGTCCCTTCATTTGAAATCCGACACAGTTCCACCGGTAAAATGAGTTCAGAAAGCCTTCGTACCACGGATGGATATCTCGTTGTCTCCCTGAGAAGAAAACAAACTTCACACCAAATGCTAATGGCGTCATTTGTTCGGTCAAACAGCAAGATCATCGGCGCTTAATATCGGCGCTTAAGTACCTGCCGTGCTAACAGGTTTAACGCCTGGCTCATTAAGCCAATAGCTCTCGCGGACTAAATGGTTTATTCGCATTAATGAAGTGTTTGGCGGCTTGTCGCCAGCCTAATTAGATCATACTTAGCGCCGCTGAGCAACAGCCTGCAATCTGGATCACTGCTAGCTAAACATCATGAGGGGCTCGATGTGGAGCATAAAACAGCCCACAACTAAACTGTGACATTTTGGAGTTGCTACATTTCAGCAATAATTTTTTAAACTCAATGAAATACTGAATATCTCTGTCAAACACGTGTAAATATCCATTCAGCTTTATAGATTTTGATGCATTTATTTAGATTTTTCACACACCTGGTGGTTGACGAGAAAATTGCAGGTAGAACACACATTTTTCTAGTAAGAAAGTTAAAAAAAAATAGAGCGACCAGTGCAGGCTAGGATGTATACTGTATGCAAGTGGAAGAACACCCTAAATTGAGGGGGAAAAAAAGCCCAACATCTGATATTTGTTTTTGACTCCTGACTTCTTGAGGAAAATAGCTTAACATGCCACATGGAGACAATAAAGCCGAAGCAATTTGAGTAACAATAACAGCAACTTAATGCTGCTCAACGGCGATTCAACCCGATCCGCCAGGTTTCATTAAGTCAGTTGTTCTGAGCAGAACTGGTTTGACTTCTTTGTGTCTTCAGTTTCAGTTCTAGCCTTCAGCTGGAGCGGGTCTAATTCAGGGGTAGGTGGTTCCTCTCCAGAAGAGGCCAAATGTGGTAGATAGATAGATAGAAAGACAGACAGACAGACAGACAGACAGATAGATAGATAGATTGATAGATAGATAGATACATAGATAGATAGATAGATAGATAGAAAGAAAGAGACAGACAGACAGACAGACAGACAGACAGACAGACAGATAGATAGATAGATAGATAGATAGATAGATAGATAGATAGATAGATAGATAGATAGATTGATAGATAGATTGATAGATAGATAGATAGAGAACAAAATCTTGACTGAAAAACAGAATGTAGACATTGAAAAAAAGAATATTGCCTAAAAAAGTAAATATAGAACTATGTTCTTATTTTAGATTTTAATACCATTCTAGTTTTCTACCTCAATTCAAAAATGTTCCAGCCAATAGCCATTTTTTTTCAATGCCAATGCAAGATGTCCTTGTTCTAGCCCCATACTGTCCTGCTTTAGCTATAGAGCAGATGCCTGAAGATCACACCTGACACTCATTTGGAAGATTGCAAATGGCAGCGTAGTCCTTTATTAAAAATGGTTTCTCATGATATGATCAACCAAAGTGAAAGTAGGAGCTATCTAAACGCATTTAGATAATGTAACATCACTGTTATTTGAACGTTTCTGGATAGTCGCTCAGAATTATAATCTCTGGCGAGTAAACACGATTTTATTCTCGAAGAATGGTCAAATCCATATTGGGTATTTCTTTTAAAAATAGAAATGCATCTTAGAATGAATCGTGATTATTCAATATTTACAATTCAATATTTGCCTCCAGACTGATCACATTCAAGATGTCCTGTTGGCTTAAGCCTTAACACCAAGCTGGAGGTGCTCCAGTCATGAGTGGACTGATGGCCTCCGCACAGAATGGGCTTCAGTCCTGCAGCTTTTTTTTTAACTTACATCTTCCTTCCAATGTGTCTCCTTTACTCTCTCCTGTTAGATTAAATGGCCTTACACAATTTCCCTTGGGGTTAGTAAAGTTTTTCTGATTCTGATTCTTTGCTAGTCCGACAGTGGGGAAATTTAACGTGTCTGCGAAAGACACCAACACATATCAAAGACATCAAAGGCTCACTACAAACATCAAAGACATCCCCAAAGATGAAAAATGGTTATTGTCAATTCATTTGTAATATTTATTTCCAATATGTCATGTTTTTTAATGAATTAACTAAAGGTCCCAGCACAGATGAAAAACCTCACATTTGATTTTAACCTTGCATTTTGATCACAGTTATGCCACCATGCCTCACAGTTTCCTTTTATAATCTCAAAAAACTGTGTCTAGGAAATACTGTCTGTTTTCATCCAAATTCCAATTTGTTCCAGTCGTCCCCACATTACAGCTATTGTGAGGTTTTTATGTTTACTGCAGTTTTCTTCAGAGTAAACCCGCTGGTTTGTCTAAAGATTAATGCCTGTTCTGAAGTGCACAGGTCAATACCGATTCGAATGGTTTGGGGCTTCGCTGACATCGTCCATTGTGTACCTTTCCACAGGTGAGAGACAACCAAAAGACCCAGAAGGTGAGTGAGAGGTCGGGCCTGACGTGTAGCGTGTAACACACAGATGGAGTCTGTAAGAGGCGAAAGAGTTCAGTTTCATGATGGCCACCTACATGGATGATGGATGGACGTCCACTCACAGCAACAGATTCAACAGGAGTTTTCGAGGGACGGACGGGGAATGGGTCGCCAGTCGGTCCCTGCTCGGTCAATACCTCGCGATTGTTAAAATAGCGAGGTTTAAAATGTCACTCGTAATGAGATTGGACTGTTTAAAGTCAATAATCTGGCTCCAGCAATACTTCCTCGTGCATGTTTTCCCTTCGCAAGCACAAAATGGAACATCATCAAGTGAAAGCGAGGCGCTAATGTGTTTGTTTGATCTCCGCTGCGGTGCTGAAGTGTTCTGAAAGCTAGAAGACAGACAGGAGAGCAAATAATTACCTTTCCCAGGTAGCCATGCTGAAAGTTTGTGGGGTGGAGGATGAGTGAAGGGCCCCGTGTGTGTTTGTGTGTGTATTTGTTAAAAAAAAAGTGTGTCCTTTTGACCCACGCAGAGAGACGGTTTTGTGTCCCTGCAGACAGAAGGTGCACTTTCAACTGAGCTGGCTGGCTATGACAACCCTGACCCCCACTGTGGGGACAAAAGGGAGGCCGAGTGACTGGGACCACCTTGAGTAGAGAGGGAAGACAGGGTCACCACGCAACCACCGACGCCGCATCTGAATTTACCGGGCGTGTCAGCGGTGTGAAATGAATTATGCACTGACATATTTGTGGTCGCCAATTTCCTCGAGGGAATCCAAGTAATGACATTCCTCTTTGCCGTCAGGTGTTCCAGCGCAGGTTCAGGCACTGTCAGCTGCACCTGCACGGAGTTTCATTCACATATTTGGCTCGGCTTCAGCCGCCTTGTTGTGTGGTGGTGAGGGGCCCAATTCCGTGATCAGTGTGGTGATGTGCAGCCGTCATTGTGTTCAGATGTTGAACAGTGATGAGCAAATGCGGTGTGTCAGTGCCAGTGGAGTTGGCACACAGAGCTGACAGGTGGAGAGGTGACTGTTATATTGGACTGCTGGTGCACAGCCATGGCTCTGAGTTATCAACCTGTTTAAATAAAGGCCCATTTGTGCTCCCTTTAGCTACGGAAATGTACCTGTCGCAGAGTACATACTTCTATGCGTTCTTTACATCGGTGATGCAGTACACCAATATATCTATCGAGGGCAGTCCAGAGTCAAAACTGTTTGACAACAACAAACTCCAAAACAAACATGGCGAATGTTGAAGAAGATAATGATTGATAATGTACCTCCTGCACAAAAGAGGAAAACAACGGCAGCGTTGTAGGAGGCGGTGCCCAGTGAGGAAGCAAAATATATCACGACTGCAACACTACCCCCTATAGCTTCCAGCGGTACTGTTCCATTTGGTCCGTATCCGTAAGCTTTGCAGGTCTGTAAAGAATGTTGGACGAAATGAACGCAGAGCACGGACAGAAGGCGCCATCTGGATCCAAAGTAACATAGTTTCCTGTCCCCAGGTAGTGTAGTCCGACTAAGAAAAATTTAAATTTCTCTCTCATTGTCAGACTGCGCTGTGCTTTTTCCTATATATAAGTCCAATCGTTGGCAATTTTTTTTTCTGTATCACTGGTCAGTGTTACAAATATATATACTGAGAGAGGAATTACGTGTTTTAAGTTGTGTATTTCAGTGTTTTTCTTTAAATATCTTTTATGGTTCATCTGCTGTATTTGCATTTTCATAAACCTAATATTTTTTTTACAATAACAATTAGAATTATTTTTATAAAAGTATTACTTGAAGAAGTAGTACTCGTTGATGTAGAAGTAGTAGTAACCTATGTCAATGTAGGTTACGGTGATGGTGTCACTGTAGATATAGTAGTGGAGATAGTTGTCAATGTTGTCTTGAAGTGTTACACCTACATCTGAATCAGAATCAGGATCAGAATCAGAATCAAATTTATCGCCATGAGTCAAAACAAAATGTTTTAGTTTGTCGGGTTGTTTCAAAAACTGTGGATCCTGAGGGCCCCCGGAAGCTCGGCCACTCCTCTGAGAGGTCATCAGGTTCGACTACATCTGGATCTAAAAAAACCTTTGATATTCATAACTCAATGTTGAGATCTTCCACTTGAGAAAAGCATGCGCTGGCATCAGTATCCGCAAAAGATCTCTGCTGTGACACAAAACAAGCACATTAACCTTCTTTGTATTGAACCTGTTTTCGTACCGGAGCTTGTTGGGGCAGACAATTAAACCTCGGAGTCAGACTTAGTCAAACAAGTGTTATCTGAAGTGGAGCCCATTAGCCCTCCAAATGTGACTGAGGGTTCGGGGCTGGAGGGCCACAGGTGGGGGTTTATTTAGCTACGTCAGCGCGCACATATGATGATAAATTGGGGGTGAGAAAACCTGTCAACCCCAGTTGAAAAACCTAAAGATGAATGAACGCTGGTTAAGACCTGTGCACAAAGTAAAGACCACCTCAGTGCTTACACAGCGGAGGAATTTGGCTGCCTCACATTTTGAATACATTAGATGACAAAAGTGGAGACCAACAGCCACCAGAGTGAATCCTTGGAAAGATCTTTCTTCCTCGTCAGAAAAGCAAAAACTCAACTCCATGCCCTTGTATCGCGATGAATACCTGTCACCTGATCATTTAATGTGAGGTGGACAAAAGAAGACGACTGGAACACATGTGGCTCCAAAACAGGTTTGTGGTTTCATGGTTATTTAATAGAACATGTTGATTCACATACAAACCTGTTTCGCTCAAAGGATGATGCAAATTGTGGAGCTCGATGTGGCACTCTGTGATCGCGTGTGTCGAGCGTTTTTACTTTTTGTCCAGTCTAATGAATGCATCTATAAATGAGCAGGAAATTTAGCTGTCAGCTCAGATTTACAGCACAATACACTCTGACCTGCACGACAACTTTGGTGCTGGAGAGTGGATTATATACTTTACTTTTTCTGCTGTAACTCATGACATTAATATTCATCGCCATTTAAAAATAAAAGCTAGCATTTAAAAATGTAAAAAGAAAGACTGTTCCTTTTATCTTATTAAAGGAACTATCATGACATGTTTGTACTGTACTGAAAACACCAATGCTTTGATGTGTTGTTGGCTGCGGTGCATCGCTGGTATTCCTGCCCTGCGCTTTACTCTGGTAAAATTGAAGAATATACAACAGGAACTCATGCTAATGTTACAAGGGACATGTGACGAAACGCTGGCCGTGTTCTGGACTACTTATATGTTTGCTCTCTACATTCATTGTTCAGAACTACGGTAGCAAAACAAACCTTTCGAATCACTAAAATGGACCACTGTGTGACTATTGAGTAGCTCATGTTGATCTCTAGCGCCATGAGGGGGAGAATTCTGTCTGACATCACAGGTGGCGTTCATTGTTACGGCCCATGCTCGATTCCAAGTGAGGGATTTTCTTATATTTCCTGAGCCCACGAAAGGTTGTTGCGTGTGACCACAACATAATTCTTGAATCATCTTCATCTGTTTGTGTTATTTATTTCTCTTTCACACAAATTCCCAAATAGTGACTGTTTTCATGCAGACATTTTTACGTAGCAGAGTTACAGAAAAATCATATATTTCTCTAAGAATTACCTGGTGAAACGTATTAAAATGAAGATAAGTAGATAACACATCAAAAAATCTTGAAAGAAACTTGAAACTGAATGACAGGAATACGTCCGCTTCTTGGGGATATAAAGTCACACATCCCCCTGGACATATGTAGGACGTTGTGTATTGTATTTTTTAAAACCACGCGACAAAAAAATTAAATCTCCCCCCTCTGATTCTTGTTTCTCTGGTGGATCGCCTCCTGATCGGCTCTGTCCCACGCAGGCGGTGGTGTAAAGAAGGACGCCATAGTTTCAAACAATCCTGGCAGAAACCACGCTTTCAATTGAAGCACATTTTGCATAGCCACATATGGGGCTGCACATACGTAATATATAGGAATAAGTAATAGCTAGTCTGACATCTGACAACCACGGTGGCCCCAAAGGGCAAAAGACAACACAACAGAAAAGTACGACCACAAACCAATAAGCACATTTACAAAAACGGCATCACAAAATCAAAATCGCAATCCCCATAGCAGAAACACATTTACAAAAACAGAATCGCAATTACAAAAACAAAATCGCAACTGTTGTTGTGCAATTTGTCTATATACCTGCGGTTTGCGTCAATGTTATTGTTTTTGGAAGTTACGATTTTGTTTTTGTAATTGCAATTGTGTTTTTGTAAATGTGCTTTTCGGTTTGTAGTCGTACTTTTCTTTTGTATTTGTCTTTTTCCTTTCAGGGCCACCACATCCAACAAAAGTAATATTATGGACATTACGATTTCACTGTAGTGGCAACCTTCAGCCGATTCATAATGTATTCAGAGTACAGTTTGCTATATAGTTTCTGAGTCAGGCTCATGTAGTGTGACTTGGATGAATGGTTAAATTCCTCAAGCAAGATGCTAATCTGTTTTAGTGGGGTTGTTATAAACTATGGTTTTCACGACAGCATAACTTATTTGAGTTTCACGTGTACAGTGCAGTTGAGAAGCTTTTGTGTCCCTGACACGCGAAGGTCCGGTGGCCTGATGAAATCATCACGCTTTTGAAATGAAAAAAAAGGTTTAGTCAGAATGAAACATCTGAAAGGAGAGATGGATTATATGCTTAAGGCTGGTGCCACTTCATTAATCCTCACCTGGAACAAAAGCCACCTCTCCTGGCTGCCGTCTGTCTCTGGTTCGACGCCCCAGGCTCTGAGGCGCTGAAACGGGTCTCGCTGGTCTTTTACAGGACGGGAGCAGGACTGGGAAAACCTCGCATGCTCCCAGCAGACGTGTTATGTTGATCGCTGTAACAGGACCTGCTCACCTTTCGCTGTTGTTGTTTTGTCACTCCGGCTGGTAAAGTGAGACGGGACCATTCTAGAGGATTTCCACGGGAAATTGTTTGTGTTGGTGGGATACTGTAACTGCACGAGTGGTAGAACGGGTCAAGTAGGTCTGCGAGTTCCTGAGAAAGGGATATGAGTGTGTGTATGGGTGAATGGGGGATCAGCTACCGTGGATACTTTTCACTGTCAACAACCCTTTTTATCCATCTGTAGTTATGAATTGCAAGTCAGTTTCCTGGTTTGTGACATCACTCTAGGAGCCAAACTACAGTACAACAAGCATGTTTAATAGTTCGGCCGCTGAATTAAAGCCATACTGAACATGAGTTGACAACAAGTCACGAGGAATAGCGAGTTCATAGACTATCGCAACTCAAGTTCCACAATGCAGTTTTGTGTTTAATAATTCGGAGCTATTCCATAGTGGTGAACTGGAAGCCCTTCTCCCAACACCAAGATAGCTAGCTTTCAAGGAAGTACCCGGCCGTCCATCACTACTACCGATGGGTGTCAGAGTTCAGTGGGAACGCTGCCTCACCTTACCCTGAAAAATGACTTTGACCCCTGCTCTCTTGACTCTCTGACCGCCCAGAGGGATGAACACATGTTGGATGTGTGATGCTGGACGCGCAGGTAAAATAACCAGCATGTAAATATATCCCCAAAAATACTTGTTCCCCTGCTGGAAGAGTTAGTTACTCCATCTAGCCAGTACATCAGTGGCAGCCAATAAAATTCACTTAATGTTTTTTGACAACAGAATGCAGGCGGAAAAGTCTATTCACTATATGGATGCACAGGTTTATTACTGCAAAAGCGACAGTTTTAAAAATAAATCAAGACCTTACTCTAAATATTTTCATTGGCACAAACTAGTACTGCATTCAGTTTGTTCGCAGTCTTGGTCTCGACTCGTGACTTGGACTCTCTATGCTCTGGTCTTGGGTTAGATGGTCTTATCTAGGACACTATCCAACACCCTCATACTGTACAACCTGATATTTACAGTCCATTGTCTTTCATGTCCTCTTGACTTTGCCTTGCTACTTTAAGTTCTCTTTTTCAGCGACCTAGTGAAACGTTATTCTCCCGGAGTTTCTCCTCCCTCCCGTGTCACTGCGACAGTATAACCCAGCTCTGCTGACCTCTGTCTTTCCTTGACACTTTGCATTCTCCACTCACGTAACCAAAACCTTCCAGAGTAAAAACTTCCTTAATCTCCCCCTCCCTCCTGCATTTTCTCTTTCAGCGCTATGATCTTTCCGGTGTTCTCCGCTTCCCTTTGTTTCCTGGCCCTCCCTCTCACTGTGTCACTCGCTGTCCTGTAGTGGAGTCAAGGGCCAAAGATAAACACCCTCAAATGTCAAATCAATCAAGCCACAGATCTAGCCCTGTAAACCACACAGAGGCCGTGTCCACACGACCCCCCACTTCTATTCTGAAATCAGTTTGCCCTGCAGCATTTGCTTATTTCGCCTAGCGGTTCTTTATTTGTGGTGACATCAAACATTTAGCGGTGCTTCATGTGTGGAAGCTTCAATTTAATGCTGCTATGAATTGATTCCTAAAAAAAATAAAACAAAATAAAAAGAATCACAAGTTCAAAATGCTGACCATCACATGTACCGTGTTGAAATAAATACGCGCATTTAAAAAAAAAAAGGTTTTATGAGTTAGATTATTAGGTTTTACTATCTCAACTACCAAGTACTACAGTACTTTCAAGAACTGGTTCGTGCATGCTTTGGCACAGTGCCAATTGCCATCCATTGCGTGTGTTGTGGTAACTGACTCATGTTCAGTGGTTTCCAGTAAATGAAGTACCAACTGCCTCACAGTTACAGCACAAGCTATTGTAGTCCAAGACTAAGTGTAATATGTCCAAATAAAACGTTAATGTTAAGGCCGCCAGAGCTACTCCTATTTTAGTGATACTTAGATTTTATTACTTCAGTTTTTCATTCACTATAGTACTCATTCAGGCGCTGTAGTCTCTCTCAGGTACACAGAATGAGTGAGGAAGGTGAGGCCCCAAAACCAGGGGTGGTCACTTCAATTTGCGAGGGGGCCACATTATACGATGCACTGTTGTGAGAAGAAGAAGAAGAAGAAGAAGCAAAATTTGTAAAAAAAACTTCAATACAATATAAATATCATATGCTGCAAATACATATTTAAAACTGTGGGTCGTATGATACTTCATTTTATATACATTTTATTTTAAGATTTAATTGGAAATCAATGCATCTAGCAGCGTAGTAGCACCAGTTTTAATTTAATATCTCCATATTAATATGTCATTTAACATTGAGTTCAGTCCTTAGTCTGACTTAAAAGGGATTTTGTTCTTAACTTTGTGTGTTTGCTTGAGACGATACGAAACATGGATTTAGTGGGTGACAATTCAATTTCCTTGGGGGCCACATTGCTTTGACCATTCTGAGGGCCAACAAGCCCTGGTTGAAAAAAAAAAATGTAACGTGCAATATATAGAATTAATGTCCAGCATTTTAAAACTCATTATACATCATGTATATATACGTTTTTTTTATGTACGTAGTGACTATCATGATAAAAGAACAAAGGCAAAATGTTTTCAGCAATGTCTTTTATTATTATATTTATTTTAGTGAGTAACAAAGGGCCACATGTGGCCCTCAGGACAGGTCTGGATTAAATAATCTGTTCATAAACTGTTTGCAGATTTCATGTGTTGACTGTGATAAGCAATTGATTTATATTTGTTTACTATTACAATTTCATTTTCAGAGGGAATTCCACGGTTCAGCCCTGCACCGTCACATGCTTGCGTCGCACACTTTCATCCACAATTCTATCTTGTCATGGTTCCGTACAATGGACTCCTTTCTTTCCGTCATTGTTCCCTTTCACGAGTTTTCTCGTGCAACCTAAAGTAGACTCTCCTCTGTTGCCTCAGTCAATGTTTGATGTTGTTTGCACAAAAGTCTGAGCACACACAAAAGCTGGAACATGCAAATGACGACAGAATAGCAGAATCCGTGAGAGCATCCTCCAGCCTTCCACCAGGAAGTTCCCTGTCAGGCTGCCATGGCCAAACAAGCTCACGTTTGGTCAGCACAACAGCACATAAATCGGGGGAACTTAGGTTGAATAAATGGATTTTGTTGACAACTTTGAGTGATAAGTCCAAATTAAATATTTGTTGTTTTAAAAGAGCTTAAATCACTAGCAAAGCCTTGCAGCTAAACAATATGGCTGTGTTTATACTGTCATGGGGTTGGAGCTATTTCAAGTTAAAGTCTAGAAGAAAACAGTGTGAGCCAACTTCAGGCACGTTGAAAGTGTTGACGTACATATGCAGAAACATATGAAAAAGAAGGAATGGTTTATGTATTTATTAGCAACGCCCTGCTCACTCAGTGTAGCTGCAGTTGGATGTTTTAATCCATGGTCTAAACCAGGGGTCTCAAACCTTGACACAACCTCGGAGAGACTCCGGGATAGGGACCGGTCCTGTGTTTTTAGCTCACATTTTAATAAATAATTGTGTTTATCTTTAGAATATTATCTGATCCATTTAGATCAATAGGACCCCCACAAATGTCTGAATTATTTGCATTGTTTTGATGACACTTGAGAGGGACTGTGGCCACACTGAGACTTTAGTTGGACACCTACAGGCGGGGCATGAAACTGCATCCTGTGGGCCACAAACGGCCTGCGAGTTTGAGAACCTGGGTCTAAACCTAGCGTTCCTTTATCATATTTAGATGTTTGATCCACTTTCGATTAGATGAAATAATCATCATTATTTACGTTGAGAAATAAATAACACATAACAACAGTATAAGTATACAATATTATAGTGTTATTATTTTAGAAAGCTAGAGTAGCAAAATTGAAACACTGTCCAGCTTTCTTAAGAATTGATGGCCCTTCATGTTAGTCCAACTATGTAATGTGACCCCTGGAGAACTGAGCATGTGAGTCAACTTATTGGTTATCACAGTTGAATAATGAACATTACTCCAAATATCTAGCTGTTTGATAACCTAATATTATTTATATTTCTTATGTATTCATATTATTACATTTATGATATCATAATAGATTTTTTAAGTCCTCCATTGAGTGTGTTTCTTAAATTACAGATAGCATCAAGAGCATGTTTTTAGTTTGAAGAAACACATTCTTGATGTTTCAGATGACAGTTTCAGTGGCTCAGACTGTGTTTACTTGGTGTGAAAGTACATGTTGAAGATGTTTTGAAATTTTAACTTTTTAAAAATTCGTTTCTGTATATTATGTTTTATTTTGTTATCTCAATACATTAGATAATAAAATACAAATTTCCCTTAACATTTGGGCCATTTGTAGTAAGTTCTACAAATAAATGCCAGTGACCATTTATTTGTAGAATTTACTCTGGTTTTTGTCAGAAGTAAATAAACATAATGAATAGATTCAAAAGACAATTCATGACACATTTTTATTAGACATTAAAATGAATGAATACAATAAAACAAAAGTCACAATATAACATAAATCATAATATACAAACTTGGGTGAATTGTTTGGAAAATTTGAAGAAGAAGATTGAAAAAAAAAACAACTTAAAAAGCAGATAGAAAAGCCGGTTTAAAAAAAAAAATATAGAGTTGAAAGGGATGGTGTGTCAGGTGTTCCACTGGAATTTGTAAAAAATCTTAATACTTTAAGTATAAACTTGTGCTGAGTCAGCAAATATTAGCCCAACCCAGTTTGTGGCACCACAGAAGCAGCAGATGAATGAATCACGCCAGTAACTTGCAGCTCAGCTTGCAGGGGAAGATAAAACTGCATTACTGAGATCATACCCGCACAAATAGACACAACTCATCCCTGCTTCGTCATCCTACGTGTGCATCCTGTCACCGAAGAACATGCAGGATGTTTGCTTGCTGCCGACGGAAGACTGTCAAGTCTGGCCTTTAAATTCTTGGATAAATTTGCCCTCCACTTGTTTATGATCAACAAATACACAAACTACACTTTAAAAGTAAAGCTTCCTCTATTGGATGAAGTGTGATGACCCTTTGGGAGACGATGCACTAAGTCTAGTGAGGTTAAAGTAATATTATTGCATATTAGACTATTTTTATGTGTTGATACTTAACAAATGGGCGAGTAACAATTATATTTATTTTAAATTTGAAGCCCTCGTGCTTCTGAGCTGGCTCAGTTTTTCTATGCAACATTAGGTATGATGTATTGCCATAATCTTAACATGTCATTTTAACTATATATGCAACTATAAGTCGCACCAGTCAAATAAGCATCATGAAGAAGAAGAAAAAAAAACACATATAAGTCGCATGAAACATTTTTGTGGAACTTATTTTGCTAAATCTGTGAAGCGGTAACACCACGAAGGTCCACCAGCAAATTTTTATTTGTCACTGCCGACTTGAACTGTGATGCGGAATGGAAAGTAGCCAACAAGTGACCTGACCCTGAAACAAGGAAGAAAAGGGCTGGGCTTTGCCCTTTATTTATTCGGTATAATTTGATTTATTTATTGCACTGATGACAGTAAAAATACTCGCTTTTTACCATGAGAAGGAAACAAATACGACTGTCTCCGCGCTGTGCACATGAACTTTAGTTTATTATGAACTTTTATCATAATGGTGTTTCTCTCTGGTTACCAAAAAACACCATAACTGTCTCCACGGTTATGACACCTGTTGTGTTGTGTTTTCCTGTGGTTCTGATGCTTCATCACACGAGATTTTGGTGACCTCCGGCATTGAGTAGGACATTCTTGATAGGTGGTGAGACAGACTCAAGATTATTGGGGCACATAACATAATATACATAATATAGTGTTTACTCCTTATTACTCAGTTGAAGAGAAATAATATTTAAGTTAATGTTTGTTTGTTTTTTTTAAATTTACAATTCGTACCAGAGTACAAGCCGCAGGACCAGTGACACTTCAAAAAAACCAAACAAACCAAACTGACCAGGTTCCAGTAAATGAGCAGCTGTCGTCCTTCAGTCCCAATACTCACCATTTTATCTCATAAATCTGTCTCTTCCTTGTGAGTTCCTGTTCTATTTTGAATCTTGCTCTATCTAATTGCGACACACAGATTGGAGTGTGATGGTCAAACCGCCTCACACGCAACTCCTTGCTAGCCCAGTAGCTTTCACAAGTGCCTCATCTTTACCCTCATTTTCTGTGAGTTCTCCATGGTCTCTCTTAGTTCTCTCTATATTTGAGCTAAGGTTAAGGTTAAGGTGACACCAAACATCATGCTCCAGTCTGTTGGCGCATTTGGAGTGCTGTTAAATGTGCTAGGACACAATCCATGACAGGACTTGTTGGACTTTATGAGGAAACTGAAGAGCACTCATCTGCAAATATTACAGAACAATTGAAGCGTTAAAGAGCATGTTCTATATTTGGCATAAGAAAACAAGAACTGCTTTCCATCGATTTACAATCCCAAACAAAGTTTTTGACTTGGACTCCATTATATAAGAGTGCACGGTGCATGTGGCTTCACTGGGGACATTCCAGACTTGATCTTCTTCTTTGTCATTAGGCATTTTCTGTCAGTGTGACTACAGCAAGTCTCCACCTAAACCTACCTTGATCATCCTCCCTGGTCAAACCTATCCTCTGCTTCACCTGGTCGCCCTGCTCGTGACCTATTGCCTCGCACCTCCACTCCAACATGTCCCCTCACTCCACACCACAAGCCCCACCCATCTGACCCTGGTGTCCCCGGTTCAGGACATCTATGAACCAAGTCCTCATCATCTCAAAATCACCTGAAGATCTGCCCTACGATTGGTCGAGACAAAATACTAAAAAATGGATGTATTAAAACAGGAAAAAACTAAAATCAAATTTCTCAAACATGTCTTTTGATGATGATCTGCATATTTGAGTTGTGCACACTAACAAATATCCGAGACACGGCATGAGTCGTCACTTATTCTTCGGCTAATGATCTGTCCTCACGCGACCTGGCATAAGACAAGAGGGCGTCTCATGTGATCTTCCTAATGACCGGTTGCCGGAACACTCTTTTTGTGCTCGCAAAGGAGTGGCTACTTACGAAAGTCGTAGCTTGAACTGTTTCCAGAAAAAGAACGCAAGAAAGAAGGCAAAAGAAATTATGTAACAAGAAGAAGTGAAATGCGAGAATGTTGTCAGACAGGGTTGCGTGATGTGGTTCTAAAGATTGAGCGTTAATATATTAACGCTATATATTAAAGCACAGTGTGCATCTAAAAGGGCAACGTTCCCCTGCATATTTTCGCATCTACTATTGAGTTTAAAAATGGTAAACATGCTACATGTACTAGTCAGAATACTGTAATCCAGTCAAACAATGTTTTTCATAGTGTTTGGCTGATGAAGCTTCATGAAACAGTGTCCTTATTTTCAGCGCTCACTAGATGGCACACTCCTCCAAAAGGATTCGAGCAACCACTTCAATGAAACCGCACATCAGTTTTAACCTAACAGCGGCATCCACATCTTATTCACATGTCCTGAATCACGTTTTGTTTGAGTTTCAGCTCTTGCATTGAGCTGAGGGCTTCATTCAGGTCACATCTCTTGTGTCAAACGCTCAGGTTGGAAAGATCTGAACTCTAGCAACAAGTCTGACCAATCAGAGTCTGGGTTTTATGGCGACGTGCAGAGAGGGAAAATCTATCTGCAGAAATGGTGAAGGGTGCCACCACCACAATTCACGACTCATGGAAGGACCTCATGCACCTCAAGAGTCGGGGGGGTCCAACTTGAGCAAGAAAAGGATGCCGGTTTTGTTGCCACTTGGGCACAAGTAGCGCAACAAGTGTCGCCAAATTGTTGATTTGTTGTGAACCTTTCTTCGTGTTATGTATTCTGGTCTTTTCTAGCATCCCGCATTGAGCTCATAAAGACAGATCCGTACAGATAACCTTCTATCATTTGTCTAAATATTTGTTGGTATTTCACTGTCACATAAGCAGATAGCGGTTAGTTAGCATTGCTACAATGTAGTTCCTCTGATAGTATCATTTTTTAACCGTAATACTAGTGCAGATATTCAAAGACTCAGAACTTGGGAAAACTTGATTCACCATTCACTAGACCAAATACGATGATGATTTATGTGAGACGCTGATTTGTTGTGGTGAGCTCTCTTCCATGTGGGTACGACAGCGAACCGACTCCCTCTGGCTACATTCCTGAGAGGTGTTAACTCGACTCATTTGAAGTAAACGCCGTCATTAGTGTCACACTCAGACGTGATCAAGAAGCCCGGACGCACCGGGAACTTGGTACGGGGCGACGTCAGGATGGAATTCCATCGCTCACCACGGGAGGCGGGTGTTGGCTCGGCCAGATTTTATTCTCGGGGATGGCAACCTTTCTTGTTACCTTTGGCTCACAGGCCTGCACAAGCCTGGGGTGTTGATTCTAGAAAGCATAATTGTTTCTTGAGAACTTGCCCTTTCATCGCCGCTGCCATCTTTTATTCTTTACATGCCTTTGAACAGGCAACTATCACAGATTCAATTGTGCTTCCGTCTTGTTTTGCGGGCATCTCATTTCTGCAAGTGTTTCGGGACAAGAAGAATAAGTGAGTCAGGTGTATTTTAGCGATCTACTGTGTAGTTTTGTCACCTGTGTCTTATTGGTGTGTTTGGCAGTTGCACCGCAGAATGCTCAGCTGCAACTCCTGGAGATTGATGCTATTAGACTCCTATCCTATAAGTATGTCGTAAATGTAGCGCACTTTTAACTGACCTTTTACACTTGGAATGTTCTCTTTAAAACAGAGTTTGAGCAACATCAGGCATGTGGACACAAGCTATGGTATATGACATCATCAGATGGCCAGAAATGTCACTTGTTGCAACCCATTCTTTTTACGTTCTATACCGACGCTGAAGGCTGCCTTTGGCGTCAGTATAGGACGCAAAAGTCCCCATTCCCAACATCAGTATATTACGCCATGGGAGTGCGGTTCTGTTGCTGAGGATTAAAAAAATCAGGGAAACAGAATTCGATTCATCTCTTTTACGGGTGGGTCCTACTGTAGTAACATTGACCCATGCTGCACTCAGAACTTAATCCAGGTCACCAGGGTTCAGTTGTCATTGCGTGTGAGGCAGAGTTTGCCATTGTTTTTGGCTCCGTTGAGGCTGGTTTAATTTTTGTGTCTGATGTTGCTCAAGTTCTCCAGAAACTCATTCGCTTTAGTACACCTTCCCAGATGTGTTGCGATGTTCAGAGAGTCATCTTATTTCTCATTTGTTGTTCTCAGCAGTAGTTGGCTACTCATCACTGGAATGGTGGAAGGTTTTTGTTGAGTTTGTGTCAATGAAAAAGTTCTTTTCTTATTGAGACCCCTGGATAAACACCTTGACTCCCCATTTCAGTTTCTATTAAATAGAAAAATACACCTATGGATACCCACCTAAAAGCGATGGGTATATTTTCAAACATTCTTATGGCTCCATATAGCTGTGGATTTGTTCCTGCAGACTCTGGAGGTGTGGATTTTAGATGTCCCTGTGCTCTGATTTCATCCCACAGTCCCACATGAGTATTTGTATGCAGTCGTGGCACCTGTATCCCTACGATGGACAGGTAACCGTCCACTCAAAGGTCAGTAAAATGAAAGAAATAGTGAGACAATTTCGCTCTGGACTCTCGACACCCAGGTGACCTCTGACTGTGAACCTCTGATGTTGCAATCATCCTGCGTGTCCTCGACTCAACCTGAGAGAGCTGACACCTGGTGAGCAGACTGTCATCAAACTGCCCCTGTTAACACAGTTTGACCCACGTGTCCCCCGGAGTTCACTTTCGGCAGCTTCATGCAGTATCAACATCCATCCTCACGACCGATCCGCACACTCCAAAACCTTCCTGTCACACACGGACAAACCCACACAAGTCCTCCCACAGAAGCTTTGCAGAGCAAACAGTGACATTACTGCGCGCTGCGTCTTTGCTTCTTCCTCTCGCACGTTGATCCTCGCGTGAAAGATTCATGCAGCGGCTGCTTTTGATTCACCGGCCTGCTCCTCGCTGATGACAAGCTGACCTGGTTGTGTAAACAGCTGCGGTGCCTGTCGTGAGATAGCTGACGTGCGTCCTGTGAGGCGGGTTTGATGTGTGACTGTGAGATCAAATGTGAGTTTTTAGACTGATTTACTGTTGGGATCCTGACCTGGGAAATATTCTGGCACGAGTCGACTGTTATTTTAAGGGTTTGTTATGGATTTAGATTTAGTGTTGTCATGACAATAACTTCAGGCTTTTTTTACTAAAGGAATGCTGATGTAATGCAGAACTTTTTTTGAGGGAAGAATGAGTTGAATTATATTATCATTATTTTTAATGAGAAAAACAGTTCGAAAAAATAAGTTTGCATCTTAATATAATTCGATTTTTTTTTTATTTAATGGTGCGCTTTTCATATACCTTTTTTTAATTAAAAAGAAAACTTGCGAAGTGAGAATAACAGAGTGTATTCAATCTTTTATGCTTTAGGTCACAAAAAATTTAAGTATTCGATCAGTTTTTTCAAATGAAAAATATGTTTCAATAATCTTGATAAAGTGACACAATGAAAACATCTTTTGAATTGTCATTAATATTCTTCAATTGAGTTGTTGTCATGGCAAAACATATTTATAGTATTTTAAGTGTAAATTAATGCGTTTATTAAGAAATGTTTTCATGAGACGGATTAAAATGGTTAATCAGAAAATCAAGAAGAAAACCAGAATTATTGTTTATTTATGCCATGTCTATGCTTTTATTGATATGTATGTAGATTTGGAGTTTTCAGTGTGTTTTTGTGTCATTTTTTTTTGTTCATAGTAAAGACAAAGGTTTTAATGTTAGCAAACACTTTCTTATTAATTAATGTTAGTAGTTCTCTTTTTTAAAATAAAAAGGTTATTAACTGAAACTATCTATTATTATGTATTGTTATAATAATAATAATAATAATAATAATAATAATAATAATAATAATAATACATTTTCCAAATTGTGTTTTCTGAAAAAATGGAAGCAAACACAAGGATTATTTATGCATTTTGTACGACAGACAACAGAATATTGCAAACTGTAGTTATCAATGGATATTTTTGACTAAGTGTCTGAAATAACCGACATTCTGCGCAGTCATGACCCAACAATAATCCAAATTCAAAGAGGACCCAGTTCAACTTTCCTGTACTTCCACATTTCACTCAACACAATGGCTCCTTGACTGTCATAAACAAGTTGTGACAGTCCGTCTCTGCCAGTGTGTGTGTTCCTACTCCTGCAGTGTTATTTGCTGTTATCCCGGGACTACGGGGGTGTTTGATATTGTCCCCTGTGGTGTGCTCTTTAGACCCTCTTTAGCGCCTGGTGGGCCAGCCCAAAGGCTAGGGCTAGCCTGTGATTGTAGCCCCCTGCAGAGGCAAGAATGAGGTGCCTGCCTCCCTCCAATTACACTCAGCCCTGCCCCATGAAACGTGGGGCTTTACGGCTCTTATCCAATATGAACCCCAGGCAATAGAGGGCAGCGAGAATGGGGCAGCAGCAGGTAGTAATGGAGCTTAAATGGCAACAGGGATTCCGCGGTGTGAGTCCTCTCCCCCCACAGGAGTCCACCGGGGCGACAGGTGAGCGATGGATTGTGCTGCCGAGGGGAGGGTTCACGCACTGACCCATGTGAACACCGTCCAGGGGAAGCAGGTCTCCACACGCACCTGGGAGCTCTGCTGATATGAATATGATCAGAAATGCAGCAAAAATGTAAATACCCTGGCAGGAATCTCCCCATCCAGTCAAGGTCAGGGCGTCAGAACACCCAAGCAAGACCTCTGTTTTCCACCAACAACATTCACGTTCAGAGTGGAATGATAAATCTCTGTCAAGCAACTGCCTGAACAAATGGGGGAATACAGTAATATTCAAGTGAACTGATGGTTGAGACAAAGGTTGCCACACCACATAGTAAACCATCATAAATGCAAAACTTGTGCTGCTTAATACACGTGGCATTTTATGATTATTATGTAGGGCATGCAACAAAAACATGTTTGGTTTCAATTTATGTCATGACTGGCAACAATTAAAGTAATTTTTCAAGCACAATTCTTGATTTAAAATAAAAAAAAAAGGGTTGATATAGTTTATGAGAAAGCAAATATTGATTGCTTTACTTCAAAAATTATTTAAACAACATAGTTTTTTTTAAAATTTAAATTCATATGCACATGCATATGAACATGCACACCATTAACAGCATGAATAAAATCGTGAATAGGCTCCAAAATTGATTCTAGATTTGGATTTTTTTTAATCAGTTTATTTAATTTATTATTTAATTTATTGACATCTTCTCCACATGAAAGTTCTTTCTGGTATTGATACTTACAAGCATTGAATATATTTTTCTC
The DNA here is from genome assembly GCF_027744825.2 of Synchiropus splendidus. NCBI lineage: Eukaryota > Metazoa > Chordata > Actinopteri > Syngnathiformes > Callionymidae > Synchiropus > Synchiropus splendidus. Next base: position 14,019,658 of record NC_071346.1, on the reverse strand, counting down.
TAGTCATATTTAGTTAATATTGACTTTTTTTTTCTACAACAAATGGCACCATACAAATTAATATATAAACAGCACTAATAATATTTTTGTTATTTTCTTTTGGACTTTTTGAGCTACATGTTTGTCCAAATTCAAGCACAATAGGAAAAAACGAAAGCATCATATGCAAGCTAATGTTGCTAAAGTTGATAAAGTGGTTACCCTGAAGCCATTTATTCCCAACTGGCATCAGTTGTGTCCATCAAGTCTACCTACTGTACAGTGAGTTATTTCGAGTCAGACCTCCAAAAATGTGACTTGGACTAGTAAATAAATAAATACTTTCTGACAATTTGTCGAATGTGGAATCTCTCTCCACACAGTTTAATGTGATTCTTCACTTGAAAGTCGTGTTTCAGTGAGATGCAGCCTGTGGAATAAAGCGCGAGGGCCTCCCTGTCATGTCCTAAAAGCCCCGGGGCTCCAGACTGGTCGTGTTGGTGCAGCACACTTTGGCAGCGAGGGTAGAATGGTGCCATCGTTTACCTGCCATCTCCTGCCCATTGTCCTGCGACGATTTCACAGAGTATTTAGTTCAGACATCAGACAGTCGATTGGGCTGTAGGCCATCCATAAATGATGATTGTGACTTTATGGTGGGAGGAGGTGGGCTGGTATTGTTGCCCCTGCTGTGAGGCCCACTGGCCGCTCCTCCCAGTCAAAACACTGTAAATCAAGTGGCGCATAAAACAGAAAAGAAAAATGGGTGAAATTATCCAGAAATTCAAAATAGAATGGTCTTGGTGACTAGTTGGGGGGGATCAATATTACCATCACACTTGCTCGGGAATGTCAGCTGAAAACGACTGGGAATCTTGTGACTAAGAAAGAGACGTGCAGGTGAACAATGCAGTTTGATAAAAACATAACTCAACTGCCCATTCTTGCTTCTCATAAAACAAATTTGTGGACATGTAGCCTCCAGAAAACACTTCCCTGGATTCCCATCTTGACCAACAGTCTTGTAAATATCCTGCTGGTTGTGCTTCCTCGAGCATCCTTGCCAGCGCAGTAGCGTACGAGACAGGGCACGGATGAGCGCTAACGTTAGGGCCCACAGGAAAAGGTGTTGTCCAGGTAATAGCTTCCCCTGCTGTTACCCCACTGTGTAGCCCCCATGGGGTCACCTGACAGCGCCCCAGCCCAGGTCTCAGCCTTGGATTTACCCCTCATTGTTCACTTGACTCCCCAAATATATAGTGGACATTCCTCTGGGTAACCTGAGCCGGCTCCTCTCAGTCCTGCAGTCATTTCATGCCTTTCAAGATGATTGTGATTTTATGGTAGGAGGGACCCAGGAAAGGGGCTGAGCAGGTATTGTAGCCCCTGCTGTGAGGGCCGCCGGGCAGAGGTGAGGCAGCGGAAGACTCCAACTTCCTGAGTCACTTGTTTCTGCCCCAGCTGTTCAGTACCTCTGCCGCCTTCGATAAATGGTCTGGGATCCACTTTGTTAGAAGTTTTGCTTCTAGCTACCAGCTGCTCTCAAACATGAAGTCATGACAGCAGGAGGAGAATTGGTGCATCCAGTTCCATAGCTGTGTTATACTCATATAGCTTCATTTATTCATGAATTTTAGTGATGGTTTTGCTGATGTTTAAATGTCAAGACCGTCCCGAATGAACAGGAAGCAGGTGACAGTTGAGTTCCTGTTATGAGACGGTGTACAAGGACGGGTGCTGTGGGGTCAGATTGGACCCAGTAATGGATATTTCTATGACTTCTGTTTATGCTTTAAAACATGCTATTTGACTAGGTACTTCAAATAAAGCTACTTTTCCAACCCTCTTTTCCTTGACCTTACATGAGTGGCTCAGACATCTGCTGTGTCTCCTTTGAATCAAAGATGTTCTTTTTTGAAACAACCAGGATACATGAGTTTCATGGGAGTAAAGGTAAAGTGACTCCATGAGAACCATCCATGAGGACCGCTGGTGACCTCACTTGGATTCAAACTAGTAACCTCTGACTCACAAGCAATGTTGCTTTTTTCTAACTGGCAGAAAACACATGAAGTGAGGAACTTTATTTTGTGGTTAAATAACAAATAATGTTTACATTTCACAGCCTTGTTTGAGGTGGTCTTGAGTGGAGGCCATCAATCCACATTTCAAGGCCCCAACTTCATTTAAATATGAACCACCCCTGAAATAGTGGCGTGTAAACGCGAAGGAATTCCCTTTGTCCGCAGCCAGTTTGAGGCCATTGATGTGAGAATCACAGTGAAACCATCCCGCTTGTAAATGCTCCTCTTATTTAACGGCTTGTTCAATTATAGACTTCGGGACAGGGAAGATGTTCAGAGGATAAAAGGCACTTTTTTTTAAGGCTTTCATTATTCCAGGTTTGACATGACAGCAAAAACAGACAATGAGTGCTGCATTAATAGAATAGCAGGAATATATAGATGCGCAATAGACATGTTTCAGTCAGTTTGTTTTCAATTAAGCAAAATCCTGTGAGTTCTATAAACCGTGATCAGGATCATGTTTATTTTATTTTATTTTTTCGTTTTTGTGGAACAGAGGAAATTGTTTTAGATTTGTTTACAGTGGAAATCTAGGTTTTTTTTTCTTTCTTTTTTTTTTTTTTTACATATCGCTTGGTTTCCAAACTGTTTCTGAGTGCCACACTTTAAGTTAGATCTAAAGTTAAGGTGCAAAATGTCAACTAACCAAATGTGTTGTTCAAAACATCTATGAAGTGGCCAGTCTTTCTAGCCTCCGATGGCGAGGTCTATTCACACCATCTCTGTTAAGCCGCTGAGAGAGAGAGATGGCCAGAGCAGAAGGAAATTATAACCCAAACACTGCACCGACAGGAACTCAATCATTTATTCTTGTTGGAGATACGAGCAGCTCTGATTCATGAGGCATTTCACCAAACACACTGGCTCTTTTTTCCCTGGGATATGATAAGACATATGCAAAGACATTTTCCCACGTCGTCCTGTCTCCACCGCTCACCTCAACCGTGGAGGTGGGAGGTGGTGGGGAAGCCCCGATGGAAGCTCAGCGACACATGTGTGGCCTTCATACCTTCATTCATTGACTGAAGTCAGCTGTGTGTTTCACACTCAACTCATGTCTTTATTTCAGATTAGAGAAATCTCTATCCTTTTTTGATGTTTAGTCACTGAAAATGGAGAAAAAACATGTTCTTTTTGCGTTGTCTGAATGGCCGAGGGACTACAGAGACTAGTTGGACCTGACCACTAACTGCCCCCCACAGGTCGCCATAATAGTCTGGGCTTGATGGCTGACTTAGACAAGGCTGAGTGGAGACCCAGCAGAGCCGATGCGGCTCATTCTAAGGTCTTGTTCACTTCCTCGACTGGGAGAGTGGCAGCACCAGTGGGGACGTGGGCCACAGGCCTTCATTCATTATCTCCTGCTCAATCCCTACAAGGAGGAAACCCTCAATGAACATGTAATTGCCTCAGCCCGGGTTAGAACTTTGAATTGGAGCTTTGGTTTGATATGAAGGTTTGTTCTCATGAAGGTGGTTTCATGCTTATAACATCACTAACTTGACAGTAATTCAGCTTTGTTATTACAGTTAGACAGACTGGTCCTGAGATCACTTTATGAACACGTTTTTCATGCTGTTAGGGATGAAACAACATTTACTGAAGTGAAGAATAAATTCAAACCCTGTTGTTGTTTTTTTTGTTTTTTAAAAAATCATTATTTGTGAGACTTGTCTCAATAAAAACATTCTGATAAAACCAACAAGGCATATCACCACCAACTTGTTCCCTGTTGTGGGAAGAGAGTCTTATCTCAATTTATGGACGACATCCTGGTTGTCTTCCTCTGTTCCTTCTACCTTTGATCCTGCAAGGAAAGATCTTGTTTTACAATTCAGCCAGTCTTCTTTCTCCTGTAGTCCTTTCCAAGCCTGTTACTGTCTGCGTAGATCTAGTTTTCAGCTTTTGACATGAGTTGGATTCTGTATTTTCGACAGCTTCTAATGTCAGAGCTAAGTTCACATCTTCATCCATGAAAGTCAGACTCTAAGGTCCCTGAAACCAGAATCATCTACTAAACACAGCCACCTTCTCTGTACCATAGGGGACCATCTACTCTTTTCATCAAGGGTTAGGGTTAAGGTTAAATTGCTCAAGTCACCTGACAAGTTCTCGATCCTGAATTTAGTTGAAAAGTAAAACAGTAAAATTAGCATAATTTCCAAATATTTTCACCAGTAAAAATGATGAAAATATTCATCATTTTATATTTATATAATATATGAATATTTTAATTTCATTTTATATAACACAGAAAATGTTATATTTTATCTGATGTTATGTACTTAAAAACATTAGTGCAGCTACAATTTTAATCTTTTCATTTTAAAATGATGTATACTATGTATTCTGTATGTTCAACTGTTTGTTCCATCCATGGCAAACCTTTGACTGACAGAAGGAAGGAGGAGTGCAGTCCTATTCTCACCCAGTTCTGTCTGAGCATCAAATAAATCAGCTATTCAGTTAAACAATAATAATTGTCATACATGCTGTATCATTTTGTTGTCAAAATCCACGATGAGACAGATGATAAAATGAAGCCACCACATGTTAAAGAGTTATTTCCAAGAGAAAAAAGGTTGGAAATGGAAATTCAGTTTCATCTAAGACCAACAATAGTCTTCATCTCTGTACAATGACTGAGCCACCTTCACTGCTTGCCCTGAAGGTTGTGATCCGACCTGTCACTGGGCTGTGTTACTAGAATTATAATGTTATATATTATAATGTTAATTTCTTTGTCACAACAGTCTTGTTCCTCTTGTGTTGTAATGAATGATGTTGAAAATGTGAACTCCATAAATGTAATGTGAAGCAACCCCTATTTGCACTTCAGTGAAAATAGTTTAGAAAGTTCACAGAGCAAACACCAGGGCTATAACTGAGTATGGGCATAGACAAAGTACCTGCAATCCAGAACAGCTCTGGCAGTTCTGGTGCACAGCAACATACCCGAATGAAGTGCTGAACATATTGAGGTGGTCCCTGGTGTCTCCTGTTTGATGGTACCAGGTGACAATTCTCAGGATGGTGGAATGATGGCACCCAAATCGTGTTGCAATAGACCTGCTTGATGCGCCGACCTGAAACAAGCCCAAGGTCCACACGCATTCCTGGTGACCATTTTGGCATGGGTGAAGTCCCTCACTGGGTGGGTTGCAAAACCTGTTTGTATTCTATGTCGATGTAGATTTGACCGTTTTAGAGTTCAGAAATCATCCTTGCAGCAGGAATAAGGAAAGTCATTGATAGCACAAGTCCATGCAGTTTAAATAGGGCTGTCAATAGATTAACATTTTTAATCTTCATTAATCGGACTAAAGCTGAATTCACTCGTGATAAATGCTTTTCATTGCCTTTGATGTTATTCTAAAGAATGTTCCTGACAGTATCTGTTATATCCTGAGAGAGGAAGCAATATTGGCCCCTCTGGAGTTGATAATATTTTTTTTCCTTTAATTTAATTCAGAACAGATTCAAAGATGATTAAGTTTTACATTAACCGTGAGTTAACTTCATTAATTGAGATGAACTATCGACAGCCCTAGTTTTAAATACCTTAACACTTCTTTTCCATTTACAGTGGTACCTCGGTTCTTGACCACAATCCGTTCCAGACGGCCGTTCGAGAAGCGATTTGTTCGAAATCTGAATCGATTTTTCCCATTACAATGAATGGAAAAAGAAATAATGCGTTCCAAGCCTTAAAATAGGCTTTTGTAGGAGTGAATGTAGAGTGTCTGCTGCAGGTGCGCTGTTCCTCTATGTGTGTGGCCGCTGCATGTGGGAGGGGTTGCTGAGTGAGTGACGTCTCTCCAGAAGTGAAGAGGTGCCCGGTGCGTGTCCAGCTCTGAATGTGCGCTTCTGTGCAGTTTGGCTGTGACAAAGTCATAAACCAAGTCACACTCTGTCCCAGACTCGCCTCATCCCTTTTTGTTCGTACTCCGATTTGTTCGAATTCCGGGACGTTCTTCTTCTCTCTTGTCAGTTCCGCCCAGGTGTAGCCAGTGTATTGATCCGATCAAGTAGGACATTTTAGAATTATCGATTGGCTGTTAAAAAAAAGAAAAAAGAAAGAAATGGAACACCAACGAAAAATAATATTGTTTGCAAAGGGGTGCACTTTTTCTTCTTGATCACCAGTCCTCCACAATGCCTCAACATTGATGTGTTGTGGAAACAGTTGTGTGTTGGATCTGCACACTTGGTGACTCACTCGAATATAAAACAGAAAAAAACAGAAAACCTACACAGGACTGAGAGAGTCAGACATTCCAATAGGACCAAGCTACACTGCGCGTGTGTTTAGTGTTCTCTGAACTCTTCACATCCATGCATGGATCCAAGCACGTATTGCCGGCTCCCTGGAGAAAACAAGCGCAAACTGGTTGTGACGAGTCGAGCGGAAGCTCTGGCTCTGGCGACCAAAGCGGCTTCAAAGGCGCCCCAAACTGACGCTCATTTACTTGTGGAGATGTTCTATTTAGATGTTGTCGCTGGAGTGGCACCTCCGTCTTCCCCTCGCCCCAACTGGCTAACATGGCCAACCGCTGCTCGCGCTTCACTGAGAAAAACACACAGTGGTTAGCAACCCCGCTCGGCTGCCCACATCAAACAGCATAAACACTTGGATAAGATCAGCGGCCATTTTGTTTGTCTTGCATCTTCGATATCCATCTCCTTGTCATGTTGTTTTAGTCAGAGCTTTCAAGTGTCCCGATGAGTTATTGCAGAACCACCCCCTCCCTCGCTGTGCCTGACTTTTTCAGACTTATTTTTCATCTGACTGTCTTGACTTAATGACATCAAATGACCAAATTACTGTCCCAAGAAATACGCATCAGTGTTTGCGTGGATAAACAAAGACACACTGACATAATTGACTGATAGGAAAAGGAAAATGTGAGTCAACCATTAGTCAAAAAATGATACAATGAGAGCATTTATTTTACTTCATGCTGTAAAATAAACATGAGATGCCATGATGAGAGTACAACAACTATATATATATATATATATATATATATATATATATATATATATAGCCGGAAAAAACATAATGTGCGCGGACGGATCAGCTGACCCACGACGCGCTTTGTTATTGTGTATAACGCAGCCTCTGCATGCAGACGTGTCCCGTTAGCTACATTTACTGACTGTTTTTTTCTTCATATTGAGGTGTAAAACCTTTCCTGTCTCCACACTGGACCGTGGTAGAGTGTCACAGGGGAGGTGCTCGCTCTCCACACCTCTGAGGCTGGAGCGCTCACTCCAGGGTTTGATGTCCTGTTGTGGGCTGGAGCTGGGACAGGGATGAGGCGAGTCTGGGACAGAGCTAAGTTACTTGGTTTATGACTTTGTCACAGCCAAACTGCACAGAAGCGCACATTCAGAGCTGGACACGCACCGGGCACCTCTTCACTTCTGGAGAGACGTCACTCACTCGGCAACCCCTCCCACATGCAGCGGCCACACACATAGAGGAACAGCGCACCTGCAGCAGACACTCTACATTCACTCCTACAAAACGCATTATTTCTTTTTCCATTCATTGTAATAGGAAAAATTGATTCAGATTTCGAACAAATCGCTTCTTGAACGGCCGTCTGTAACGGATTGTGGTCGAGAACCGAGGTACCACTGTATATATATATATATATATATATATATATATATATATACATAGTGCATAATATTGTGAGGTGGGAAAACACCTTTCTTTAAAAGACATCAATAAAGACACCAACTAGAGCACTTACTTTTGCTAACTGGCTAGCGGTGAATTCTACTTCCTGTATGTGCATTTTGTTTATGTGTATTTTTAGAGGCTCATTTTGGAGTTTGTTGCGAAGAATCTGAGGAATTTGTTCAAAAGGGTCTTCAAAATAAACAGGAAGTGTGAGTTGTCTCAGGGGCTAGTTTTTCCACTGACACACAACCACAGAATGAAGTGGCAACTATGACATTTTGGATGAGTAAAATGGCTATAGAAATGACTGGTTCTTATTGGGATCCCGCAGCAACAGACTTTATCACGATGTCTATTGGAAGTGGGTGAAATTATGAACAAACTTGAAAGGCACTCATGCAATAGCAACGTCCGGATTTAAAGCGAATTCTTGATACACTGTGTTTCTCCAGTGAGATGGTTAGCTGAAGCTACCAAGCTAATCTTCTTTAGCAACCTTCTGTGATGGTGACATATTATAATACAAATTATGTTTTCACATTGTCTTGTTTACATTGCATATATATATATATATATATATATATATATATATATATATATATATATATATATATATAGTGAATATAACGCAGATCCGCTTGTATTTCTTTTATTTTAAAGTGACTCTAATAAAATGTTTTTAGAGATGTGATAAATACTGCCCTCTAGTGTCAGTTAGAGGAATGGCATTACTCTCGCTTTGGTTGGTTGGCTTCAAATTGAACTCCATTTTTAAAGTCTCCTGCGCTGCATTGTGGATTTTGTCAGGTAAATAAAGTCAGAAGCAAAGGGAAGAAATCTTAGGGAACGATAGGTAATTTATTATATATTTATTTTTTGCCAAGAAAATTTGGTTTATTTATATTTTCTTGATTATTTTTTGCGAGAAGTCTGCAAGTGTAAGTTGCGAGAATGAAGTGCAGCTATAGGCACTTCTATTCACACTCAAACAACAACAACCAAACATAAAAAAAACCACTCACTGGTTCTTAGTTTCTTGGTTTGACACTCCCTGATCGACAGTTTTCTGTCTGCTTCCCATCAAATGTCACCTCTTGTGTTTTATCAGCGGGTTTGATCATAACTTTTCACCCACGTCTGTAACAGGATCCACTTCTGAAACACACACACAGGCGCACGCGGGTTTTGTGTTACAGCTGAGGAGCTAATCTTGAAACAGGACTGGCTTGTGTGGCGATCAAAGCTGCCTGCTCTGTCTTTGCTGGAGGCTGCGAGAGGCCACAGACGTGCTGCCGCTTTCCATTTGCACTTCAACACGTTCATTTCAATTAAATGATTCCAGAAAAATCGGCATCTGATGCAAATATATTTTCACTACACCAATTCTCGCTGCCACAATACACAATGTGACGTCATAACCCGCAAAAAACCTGATCATACTACAAAAAAAAAAAAATCCAAAAACATTCATGTTACTTCTGAAATCCACTTCTCTAAAGCGCGTGTATTTTGCTCCCTTCGCTCGGAAGCTTGTCGAGGCAAGTCATGGCAGATCTACTGACATTTCTTCATCATCATCATCACTTCCACCGTCCTTGTCGATCCACATTAGCTCCTGACTCGTCACCCCCGTCATCCTAATTCCACCCTTGGACTTGACACGGAGGTGACTGACTTCCTAACGTTTCAGAGTGAGTGGCGTTTCGCACAAATCCGGAAGCAAAAGTGATTGAGCTTCTGATGTTACTTTGCGTCGCCGAATCTTCACAGGAACCTGAATATGTTTCTGAGCGCTCGGCCATTGTCCGTCCCAACAAAAGCGATTGTCTTCGCACAAAGCTGATGTCTCTGCTGCACTGGAGAGAGGATCCCTGTGAAAGACCCGGCTGCCAGTATCGAATACACAGTTAACACTGCGCGTCAAACCCTCCGTCACTGGATCCATCGGATAAATCATTAAATCACGCCACAAAAGCAGAGGACGCGTCTCTTTCACACAGACCACATGAAAAGAGAAGAAGAGAAAGAGGGAAGTCTGACTTCCAGGGCTGAGGCCGGGCAGACAAAAGGCTCCTGAACAGCCCAGCCTCAGGACAAAATCAGATGACACTGGTGCGCAGGAAATCGCCCAAATTGTCCTTTGTCTGGGGCTACATCAAAATCCTTCTGACTTCTCATGGACGTGGAGGACAAGGGGGGAGAAGATGGATGGGACGGGGGGGGAGGAAGGAAGCAGGCTTAAGATGAGTGGAGACCGTTTCATCTCATTCTGAAGGTTTGTCTCAGCTGCTACGTGAACCTCACTCTTTAAACCTCACTCCTCATATATATATATATATATATATATACATATATATATATATATATATATATATATATATATATATATATATATATATATATAATCATTGTTATTACTCTAACATTAGCACAGGCTAGTTAGTATGTTTGCACGTAAATGTTTTGGTTTTTTACTTGCAAGTATTTGCAAGTGGGGATAATAGATATGCATCCAATATTGACACTGAAGTCGGTGTCTCTTATTGCATGACTCACTGGTGTTTCATTGGAGTCCCATGATTCCCCTCCTGTGTGACTTTTGGGCGACAACACGGAAGGAAAAAGAGGAAGTTCTTTTACAAACTTTTTGACGCCTTGCGAGAGAGAATGTGAAGTCTCAGATTATGATGATTATGATTATCCACCATGTGGCTGTTCCAGATGATCCAGAACTTAGGGGAGATTTTAGAGCAAGAGGTGCCTTCTGGTGGGCTCAGAAACCAAGGACATCATTTCATCAGGTGGTTATGAGCCAATGATCCAATGCCACTGTCTCATCGTGGCACATGCCGGTGGTGGTATGGATGTTTAGTCCCAGTGCAACCCGTCCTCACCCTCATGGCATCATGTATTGATGTTGGGACTTTTGCGTCCTATACTGACCCTGAAGGCAGCCTTCAGTGTTGCATGTTGATGCATCGGCCTTTCAATGGAGCAAAAAGTGTTTTCTTTTCTGCGTAGCCTTCCAGGTGAGGGGTGTGTATCGCATGAGGAGGCTTGCGCATGGTGGGCAAGGCACGGGGGAGTCAGCCAGAGAGTCACTGTGACTGAAATGCACGAGTTTTAAAAAGCAATTGTCACAATGTGGCAATTGCTTTGCCACATTAAACACACTAAACCCAACCACCCCTTTCTTACCTGACGCGCCAAGATATGCCACGGTGGTGCAGGTGCTTCAATTGAAAACCTAGCATGTAAACATGCAACACTGAAGGCTGCCTTCTGCGTCAGTATAGCAAAAGTCCACTTTGCCAACGTTGGAATGTTACACCATGGCAGTGAGGATGTGTTGCTCAGCATCAGATGTTACAGGGAAGATGGATGAGTAGTTGTTTACTCACCTCACCTGGTGACTGACCCCTGCCTTCGGAGAGGAATCTGGAGCTGTTCATGCAATGGAGTCAATCTGACCAAACAGCTTGCGAGCGATGTTTTTTTTTTTGTGGTGTCTATTTAGTAGGTGTCGCTACATAAAATTTGTGATTTCCAAATTTTCAATGATTTCTGCATCGCCACATAAACCAGCTGAACATATTCCTGCCATACTTACTCTCGGTTAGTGCTGAGGTTGTTGGCTCGAGAGATGGACCAATGTAACTTGCTAGGCTCATTTGAATTTAACCACAAAATGTATCAAATTAAACAGGTAAAATAAATGTAGAACAATGATACCTCAATGCTTGGTGGTGGTTAACACTTTCTGAAGGGTTTTCTTGTCACAAAGCGCTTTCGGAACATGGCAAGAATAGAGTGTATTATGCCATTTCAAGTGTAGAACGACAAGTTCTCCGACAAGTGTTTTTTTGAAGGTGAAGGTGCACGTTGAGTTCCAGAGTTGAGCTGCCCTCATGGCGACAACCCCAGATTTAAGTCTTGACTTTGGTGTAACCAGAAAGTACCACAATGGGGGCAGCGCAAAACAAGCTTAAAAGTTATCCAGCAGTAAAGCTAGAAAACATGTCTTTTTCTCACCATCCAAGCGCATCATGTTCTGGGAACACTTTGTTTGTCAGCTTGATAGGTGCTAGAAGGAGTTTGCGTAAAACATTTCCCATGTTTTTTTAAGTTATGCATGGGAACAGGTGAGTACGAGTGGGCTGCCAGCCAGCCGGTCAGGTACGGCCCGGGGCAGCACCAGCGCTCATCTGTTCAGCTAGGCAGCTGATCGAGGCAGACGTTTTCTCCTCACATCCTGAGTCATTCACGCACATTCCTCCGCTGGATTTGACTATAAGGCTGAGGCCAGACACGCCATGTTTGAAATGGGCAGGTGTCTGTTTAAAAAAAAAAAGTGACTGTAAAATATAAAGAATGGCAGGTACAGAATTAAACATGGCGCTGGTAAAATATTGACATGTGACATCACAAGCTGAAACACGGAAAAAGAGTTACATTAGCTCCATGTTGACACTGTGGTTTAGGAAAGGCGCGGGATGAATGTAATAATTTCAGTTGAGACGTTAATCATATTTACTCAGAGGATCTAATCAAAACAGTCCACAGCTTCGGAAATCCAGTGGAAACACAAAACATCGGTTGGAGCCAGTTTGCTCTGCATCTCAGCCAGCAAACGTGCTTGTGCACACACCTGAATCTGAAGGTGCTTTGTTTGTGGTCCGTTCCATCCCAGTGGGAATGTGTTTACCAGCCTACTGGTCGAACACAAGCTGAAGCAGCGAGTGAGACCTCCGCCAAGCAGCTCGCTGACGCTTTTCATGTGACAGGCTCTTGGCTTCTAGTGAGACTGTTGGCTTCACTGTCGTGTTTCAGCGCTGTTTTTGTCCCGATTTCGCTCCGTCCCCACCAAGGATGGTAGACTCCCGCAACCAGACATTCATGTAGAACACGTAGCTACCTGCTCCTTGCTGCATCATAAACATCAAATATCAAAATAAATATTACAAAAAATCAAATATTGGCTGAAACTTTTAGAGTGTTTTTGCTGCGAGATAAAAATTATTTTTTTGTGGACGAATTCGGGTAATAATCGGGTTATTATTATTGGGTTTCAGTTTAGTTCAGGGTCTTGTTTGAGTCTTAGCCAGGGTAAGAGGCCGGAGGATATGAGTCATGTTAGAAGCCTCACAATGTCCCCACAAGGATAGCAATACAAACATCTCTGTGTGTGACTGTACAGTTACAGTTAAAGTGTGTAGGAACCTCTGAAACACCTGATGGTTCAGAAGAAACGTGATCCCCTCAGCGATAGGCCAGACAAAAACAAAGCTGATAAAGAGCAGCTGAATCAAATGAGGGAAGCTGGAGAGGCAGTTGAAAGAAGTACGTCACAACTTTCATCTGATCGGTTCATTACGTAACTGAAGGAGCAGCGGAGTCGCCGCTCCAGCGAAGTGACAGCTCACAGTTGAAGAGCAGACGCTTCACAATGAAGCCCAGTGTCACCACATGTGTGTGTGTGTGTGTGTGTGTTTGTTCTCATATGCAAATGTGGCTAGTCCCACCTGAGGACCTCACTAACTGCTCATTGTTTCCTTGTTTGCTTGTGGCATGAAGCCTCGCTTCACACAGGCCACTGCAACAACAAGCTGGCCGGACTCTTCCCCTTTGACAAACTCCCGCCTCTCTCCGTGGCGGATCGCCTTGTGGATTTATCCCTCCTTTGCATGGGACGGCTGCGAGGTAATCCTCAAGTTAAGGAGACGCTGAGCAAACAGCCGTCGCCCAAGCGCTTGATGTGTGACTGCAGAATGAACAATGACGTTTCATTCAGCAGCCCAGGGACATTCCGGAGCAGGACCTGAAGATCCTCCTGAGAATGACCCACTGTATCCCCTTTTAAAGTTTGAAAAAGTCCCTACGTTACGATGCTAAACTTCGTCCCTTGTCTGTCGCCTTGTATTGATCTTGGCAGCAGCTCTGGGTGATAACACAAGACAAACTTAGTTTAGAAGATTAGAGGGGCCGGCGACACGCCTCTGTAAGTGTTACGTAAATCCCTTCTGTAAACCAGCATCATGCATGGACGGCTGGTCAGTGTCCACCTGCAGACACAGCACAGCATCCAGCAACAGCAGAGTGCGACAGAGTGACACAAATATTGGGATAAACTTGTCAATATGTAAGTGAAGGTCCTGCAAAGCATTGCACTAGCACTAAACAGGGTGGAAGGGTTTAGCGCCCCCTCTCTGTGAGTAGATCTGTTCGTTAACGCAGGTGTGCAGTGTGACAGAAGCCCGTCCATCCAGGCGTCACCTGATGTGTCTCCACCTGTAATGTCAACACTTCCTGTTTCAGTGGAAACTCCAAAACAACACAAGTCAGGCTTCACTGCTTTTGTGTCTCTACGGGAGCAGGATGTGTGCGAGTTGATATCACACACACATCAAACCCGTGTGACTACGATCGTGCGTGTGTGTGTGCATGCACGCATGTTCTTGTGAGGACATTGTAGCAAGTCCTCATGAGGTTTTTTGAGGGGTAAAACGTTCAGGTGAGCCGTTTGCTTTGGGTGGTTAGGTTGAGGGTGAGAGGCTGAGGAAAGCATCATGGCTATGAGTGTCCTCACAGAGACAAAGATCCTTGCGGGGACTAATTCTTGGAAAGTCCACGCCACAATTTAAGAATGAAAACATAGAAATAACCGGGTCGTTATAATGGGGTGTCAGTTTGGTTCAGGGTCCTGTTTAAGTCTAGCCAGGGTGAGAGGCCTGGCGGATATTAGTTATGTTAGAAATGTCCCCACAAGGATAGCAATACAAACATCTCTGTGTGTGCAGACTGTACAGTTACAGTCGACGCGTGTAGGAACCTCTGAAACACTTGTTTTACAGCTGATGGTTCATAAGAAACGTGATCCCCTCAGAGATAAGGACAAGCCAGACGAGAGGAAGAAGGCTTCCATCAGATCGTGTGTTTGTGTGCGCATGCTTTGTGCCTGATGTCTGTGGAAAAACTCAACGGTGGAAGAGAAACAGTGAAGCAACTTTTGGTGTCTCACGTTCAAAACAAAACTGAAGTGTATTTTTTCTGGTCCATGACCTCGGCAAGTGCTGGGAGCTGCTCTCTACTCCTGGTCCTCCAGACCAAACACATCATGATCAGAAGGCTGAGCCGCACAGACCTCACTTGATGGTGCTCAACCTCCGGCACAGTGTCTTTCTCACTCACAAACAGGCACCTGCAGGGACATTTTTGGGAGGGCAGGTGCTCAAGCCAGAAAGAGAGGGCGCCAGTCTTTTACTCGGTAGTCATGTAATACTCGACATGGCTGCTCCCACACCACACTGGCTTGCAGAGTGTCAAGCTAGGAGCCACCAAGCTTGTGTCAACGTCATCGATGCTTGTGTTCGACCTCATGAACCAGAGCATGACTTCAGTCTGGGCCTGACTGACGGAGCTGTGGGGGATAAAGAAGGTAGAATATCACAGGTTCTTTGGGAGAAGATTTTCGGGGAGGGGGTGGGAGCAGCCTTAGATTGACACACCAACTCACGCTCTACACTCATTTATTTTGTCATCTCCCCTTTTAGAGATCCCAAAGACCCTCAGGACCTTCCCCCCTTGCACCACAGACACACACACACACAGACACACAGAGGACCAGTGTTCTCCCCTGGGGGGCTCCCCGACATGAAAGAGGGGCTGCTGATGGAGGATGAAACAAGATGAGAGCTCCTTTTCCTCTATGTGAGTCTGGAGCAGAAAGTATAGTCACGTAGGTGAGACATTTCATTTAAACGTTTTTTTTTGTTATTTATTTTTATAAATTATGATAAAATAATGTATGTATATGTATTTATATTATTTATTACACATTACATTAATAACCATTACTATTAGTCCTATACATTATTTAATTTCTATCGAGAATTTTTTAATTGTTTTAAATAATGTGAAAGCAAACAACGAAAAAGGCGGGGCCAGATGGTTCTCTTATAAGTGTCGTTTTCTGTTCAAGAGCTAAGACCACTTTCCTGCTGTGCTCAGGTGTGTGAGAGGTCGACAGTGAGCTGTCAAAATGAAGAGAAATACTGCCCCCTGCCGGTAGTTATGTGGAATTTCACCCGGAAAATATCACGAAAATGAGCTGCAAAATAAATAAAGACAAAATAAATATACATTAGAAACGGAATGAAAATCAGCCCGGAGGATTATTTTGAAATGTTCTTTGAGTTTAACTATTTATTCAGGTGAGAAAATCAGCCTACATTAGGAATGATAGAAAGATTGATAACGTCATATATATGAGTCATAACCCTCCTCTGGTAATGAATTAATTGACCGTAATATGTAATATTAAATGGTCTGGCTTGGAACCTCAGAAGGCACCGATGCTCAGTAAGAGATCTGGCTTCAGATGACGTTTACAAAAGGCCAGGCGAGCTGACAGATGTTTGTTACTGAGCAGCGGTGTCTTCCGAGGTTTACATCCATGGAGACCTCCTCTGTGCAAGACTCGCTCAATGGTGGACCGTGACACCTTTGTCCCTGTCTGGTCAAGTTAGGGCCTTGGTTGTCATCTGTGGGTTGGTGTTGACCTCTCGGCAGATTTTCCTCACAAGTTTGGGCGACACCTTACGCTTCTGTCCACGGCCACTGAGGTTTTTAACAGTGTTGAACCTCTTGTACTTGTTGATGATGCTCTGCACGGTTGAAACAGGGACATCACACCGCTTGGAAATAGTCTTGTAACCTTTTCCTTCACTGTGCCTACGAACAAGACGCTGACGCAGGTCCTCGCTGAGCTCCTTCTTCTTGACCTCAACACTTTCCCCCTATTTATACTGTTCTGGAAAGATGTCTTTTTTTCACTTTAACATTTGGCCAACAATGTTTAATTCATTGTGACATCTTGAAGGCAGTTTTTGTATTTTTGTAAGTCTTTCTATTGTTGCCAACATACAACTGACACACAAATTTGAAAAAATACAAATAAAAATAATAATAATTCATCACAAAATAAAAAAATAAAAAAATAATTAGCAAGGCTATGAATAATTTTGAGGTAAAACATCGTAAGTTAGAGCCTCAATATCAATGTAAAACGTGCACATTGTGAACTACAAAACAATTGTTTCTGATTTTGTAAACGTATCTTTGGTTTGGTTTATAATTCCCATATTTCACTGGACAGTTGAGGCCAACTTAAGTTCACAGATGAGCAAGTCTGAGCTCAGATTTCTGTTTTACTGAAGCTGATAGAGAATCAATGGAGGTGAGCTAATATAATTGAAGACTGCAACAGACGCAGAGCGGCGACTCAAGATTTACAATCATTTAATTAATGTCAAATGTAGTTTACAAACGCGAAAGACATGTACCATTTCCAAGAATATACAAGACACAAATTAGTTGCGACACAATTTTCCTGTGCAATTTGTCATCTTTGGGGCACCAATGTTTGCTTTTTTTTTAAAATCCCGTCAGCAGGTGGCGCCACACAAGGAGCTGGAAAATAAAAGCTGGGCGGTGAATGACGGATCGCAGATGATAGTGTCGACAAGATTTCTACCCGCACGTCACTTCCCTCTTTTTTTATTTACTATTTTACAGTGGAGTCTCTTCTGCACCTCAGGACCAGTTGGGAGATTTGATCAGTTTATTTTTTTTGTCATTTCTTGTTTTCGGCAATTCTTACAATACAGACATCACATAGTACATAGTTTTACAAACACAAAGCACACCACCACCTTGGCCGCTGCTGTCGAGGGAGGGGCTTGACTTTTTTTTTTTTTTTTTATTAGGACTGGCTTGAATGACCCCACCACTTCTCGCCTCGGTCGGAGGTCCCACTTTCATTTTCCCCCCGACACAGCAGTGTGAGTAAAACCAAAGGGGTCGGAACTGAACGCGTCTTGAGGGTGATTCAAAGATGAAGAAGAAACGTGATGGGGGGCAACAGTTTCACCATCAGAAAAGATCCTCAGCTGAAAAACAAATGACACCTAAAACTTGACCGTCTAATTTCCAGTAGGTTCTTTTCTACATTTTCTTTTTATTTCTGTACAGAGAATCCCAAACAAATGTTCTTTTTTGTCAAAAATACAGGAGGCTTCTATTATTTCAGCCATTTTTTAACTCAACAACCCTTCCAACTAAAAACAGGACTTGGCTATTATATACTTGTGTGTATGCCAGGGTGTGTCATTTACACTTAACTTTGTAAACATAGAGCTATATTACATGTGCTTGCACTGCTTTTGAAGGGGGAGAATTTGGTTTACTTCACTAGAACACCACGAAAAAAAGGGGGAGACGGAGGAGGTGGAGGAAAACTCCTGTTCCAGGTTTCCATTTTGGTAGTGAAGCTCAGTTTTTATTGGCCAGCTCGTGTTTGTGTCAGAGAAGAGCTGGTGGTGATTCACAAGTTTTCCCTCAAAGGTCCAGGAAAGCGGGTGACACCCGGTGTTACAAGTGTTCGTGTCGTAGCAGGGAGAGGGGCGCGGTCAGCAGCGGAGGAGGTGAAGATGGAGGGTGCAGTCGTCACTTCATGCTGGCTTCCGTCTTCGCAGGAGTCCGTGAGTCTCTGTGCATGACGATGATTGACTGATGGAGTAGAAGGCGAGGAGGAATCGGGGAGCAGAGGGGGCTTTTTACAAGTAGACACGCCTCAGGTCTCCGGGTGACGTGATGGTGTTGCACTGCGGACACAGCTTCTTATTCCCCTGCAACGGACACAACGTTGAGTTAGTCGGTTGAGCAGCTCACTAAAAACAAAATTGAATATTGAAGGTCGTGCACCACCTAGAGGTTGCACGACGGAGTGTGATGGTTCTGGGAGACATAGATGGAGCCACTCAGGCACTTGTTCACACTGGAGTTGGAGCAGCTTTGTCATTTTCTGTACTACGGGCGCCCTCTGGTGGCAACTAGGGGCTTTACATGTGCAAAAAAGAACAGCTGCTCACCTACAAACCTAAGTCTGTCCAGATGTGTGTTCATTTTCATTGGACTTAAAGAGAACTTGACTAGATAAAACACAGAGACGCAGCCACAGTACAATGAGGACACGCCTCCTCTTCATCTCTCACTTTCATAACAAGCCATCCGCAGTGAAACAGCAGGTGACAGTAGCTCGTGCTGACAGCAGCACAAAGCTCAGTCGGGGTGGTCCAGACCACCGTCCTGCTCGCAGAGGCGCAGCCTCCTTGGATAATAGCTGATAATTACAACCACTTTCAAGGCATTACACTGATTGCACAGTCATGGAGATTCTTATCATCTGAAGTAGAGCACCAGCGGCCAAAGTTGGGTCTGTTTAGCAATCCAACCAAGAGACCTTGACCTCAAAGACAGCCAATACAGTCGGTCAGTCCAAATCAGAGCAAATAGATTTTCTCATGAAGAACTTGTGTGTTATTTACACTGCAGCCTCCTCTTTCTAATTCTGTCCAAACATCTACAGTCTCATATGAGTTGCTTTTAATACAAAAAAATCATTATTTTCTTCGATAAACGTTCAAAAACATGGACAGTTGTGATCTACATGACTAACATTAGCATCCGCTGTGTAAAAATAAAATGGTGACCAGTGTTGCCACAGTTACTTTGAAAAAGTAATCTGACTACTGATTACTCCGTCAAAAAGTAATGTAGTTACTTGAATTCAAAAGTAACAAAGTGAGATTACAAGCTACTTGTCAAGTTACATTTGGCAGCTGACTACAGCTCTCATCACCTAAACAATATATTTATATAACAATATATTTTGAGGTTGGATTTCTTGGTGGTCCAGTGTTTTTCCATGTTTGGGGTATTTTTTTTAGCATAATCTCAATTATATGAATGTACAGTCAATGTTTTACTTTGACACAATAACCTTTTTTTTGCTTTTTTTAACTACAAGGCAAAAGTTTAGTAAGTCTCAGCGTGTTACGTCTCGAGTTGGCCACCAGGAGGCAGTAGTTGCACTTAAGTGGCTGCTGTTACTCGCCCCTACACTCTGTCACGATGGAGGATGATTTTATTTCTGACGTTCGAGAGAAAATCACACACATCACATCAGTACCGTTTCTCCCTGCACCAAAGAAAAAAGAATCTATAAAAGTCTAAAAATCTATCATAACTGTCGTTTAACTTGGATTTAAAAAACCTAGTTTTTTGAGTCTGCACTTTGGACACATTTGCAAGCTGCTTTATTTCGTTCTCTTTAAGTGATTTCTGCGCGTTGATGGACCCTTCAGGGATAATACCGTCATCTATAGCAGACACTACTTAAGTAATAAGTAGTGCCTGTATTTTCAGCAAGAAACGTGCATCTCTTTCCTCACGTCTGTTATTTACTGCAGCGTAGCCGGCAGCTTGATACGTGAGCTGCCCGCGTGTTGAAAACGTGACTGGCGGGTTCCGCACATGACGTCATGCCCAAGGACGCAGTTGAAGAAAGTGAATGTTAATATTTCGCTTCCCGACGATGGCAACAACAGTAACGCACAGTGACTTAGATAAGTAACTTTATTTTGACTACTTTGTTTGAAATAGTAACGTTTTAGATTACTAAAATGCAGGGAAATTAAGGGTGTGAAACTAACAGCAGTTGAATGTGTGCTTGTGAACCTCAAGATGTCACACCTCCTCTGGGCATCAGTTTCCTCACTTAATCTCAGGGAAACTGTGCACACTGATGGGAACAAGCCTCATTTCTTGCTGTCCAATGACTGCATAACCAAAGTCCTTACCATCTCTTTGGTAGGAGAAACTTTTAGACTAGATAGCAATGGCATTTGATGTGTGTGTAGAACGTGTGTGTGTGCGTACCAAAGTCCTGAGCCAGCATTCTTCACAGTGGACGTGCCAGCACTGTATGGACGTGAGAGGCATCGTGTACGAGTCCTGCAGAGACAGAGAAGAGCGCCGCTTTAAACAGAACCCAGAAACAAAGTAAGCCCAGGAGCAACTTCACCACTGACACCGACCACTCCCTGACAAGACAGACTCAGACCATGAACCGGTGAGCAACACAAGCAGCAGCCACGGAGCCCCCGCACGAGGCAGCGGTGGGGTGGGGGGCGGCACTGGACCAGACACCAGCACGGTCACAAATGCAGAGGCCAGCAGGCAACGAGGAGCATCCCGGGGGGAGCAAGCTCAGGGAGGAGGAGGTGATGGAGGAAGCCATGGATCGGTGCTTCGTAGTTTTCCGACAAACACGGAGATGAAGGAAGGATGGAGGAGGGGTCAGGGCGGGAGGGAGTGCCTTACCCTCCGTAAGGGCTGCGGGAAGAGCCTCTTTATGCTGCCGCCGTAGCCACCCATCACCAGGCCCCTGTACAGGCAATACAGGCCTAGGGGGAGGGACTTAGCCTGTCTCTCTCCGGCCTCATTTGCCAGGGCGCGAGGGCCTGGCCACGCCCCCAGCCTCTTGATCTCCGCACCTGACTGGATAGCAGGCTTCCTCTGCGGAAGGGAGAGGTGGGTGTAGGAGAGGAGAGTGTTGGGCGAAAGGTGGCAACTAATCACAGAGGCGGGCTCCGACCGACCACACACACCGACACACGGACACACACTGCAGCGCCATACACATGACAAAGCAAGCAAGTGGTGACAAGTTCCATGAGTGATAGACAAAGCCACTCCGAAAATGATTCAGAGGAATCTTCTCTAGAAGAAGACTGGAAATCACTTATGTTGGCAATGACATAGAAGTTCTGATCCATTCAACTGATGTGGGTTCCTGCGACGGGACCGACGCACAACACTGGACCCAGATCTGTTGCCCTTGAGGAAACTGAACTGCAATAACTGGATCGCGTATGGGATTTTCTTTCCCCCATGAACCCGTCTGATCCAATCCACGAGCCCAAATATCCTCAATGTCCCTTTGCCTGACATCTTTGCGATCTCATGATGGCGCATCAAACAAGATAGTATAGCAGAGTACTTCAATATTTACACAGTGTTGCACCATTATTGATGCTGTTTTGTACAACTTCAGTGGTGCGGTATTTTTAGGTGACAGCATTAGGCAGTTCACACCGATAGAGATAAGACGAAGGTATTCAATCGGAATCGACGCATCCTCAAGGCTGTGGTATATGGAATATTGCAAGGGAAAAAGTAGCATCGAACAATCTCTAGTCAGTACGCAAGTACAGTTTTTATACTTCCGTGTTTTTTTATTCATTTCTTTTGTGATTTTGAATTCTTAATCTTAAAATTCAACTTATTTTGGAGAACTTGATAAGTATAAAGCACAAGACAAAACAGATGCATAAGAGGGGAGCTTTTGAAAGTGAGGCGCTCCAAGTTCTTTGCGGCTCTTGAAACCAGTGACATGTTAGTGGCCGACTCATTTGCGTTCTTCCCTATGGCTGAGCGATGGAGAGATGAGGGACAGTGACGAATGAGCAGGGAATAGCGGTGTGTCCACGCGGCAGTGCGTGATCGATCGCCGTGCCTTGCCCTCCGCGTCACCTCAGGCACCCACCGACCTTTAGGAAGTGCAGGAGCCGGTAATTACCCACACACAGACACAAGCGTGCGCGCACACACACACACCGAGGCTGCCGACACTGCACTGTCCACAAGCTTGAGCGATGACAGGACAGGAACTTGACACAAGGCAGGGCACACAAACTATGAAGGACAGTTGTGGGTTCAGCGAGGCTGGGGTGGGGAGGGGGGTAACTGCAGCTGAATGTCAAGCATCCGATGACTATGAATATTGACAGAATCGAAGTGGTATTGTCAGAAAAGAATCGAGCCCAATACAATAAAAGCCATCCTGCTGCTGCTTCCGGTGTTTGACATCCACATCTGATCAACCACGGCACATGTGTTCCACATGTTGGGGGCAACCATGCATGACCCCCAAACTTCACATGACAACAGCGATAATGTAACTGTCTTCAATCGAAGGAATGAAATGCATAACAAGACAACATGAAGCACTTCAACAACCATGTTCCCACAGCGTTGTCTATACTTTTACACACAAATGCAGGTTTATGAAGGACAGAGGAGGCTTTTTTGGCAGACTAACGTCTCAATATTTTTCATTTAAATTAGTTTTAATGCCATTTTTGACATCGATTCTTCAGTTTGGAGTGCAAGTCACTACATGTTCAGACTGAATGCCACATTTCCAATTTGTGAGGTGAATACAAGTTCTTAAATATAGAGAATAATTGAGAATAACAGGCCTAAAGTAGGCTGTACACCACTATTTTAATTCATAAACTTATTCAATACCAATTCAATATGTGCCTGCCCTCTATTTATTCTTAACCTCACTACTTGGACGCAAACGTTTGACAGTTCCAGAGGAGGTCTTCAAACTCACCATGCAGATGAGACACTTGTATCGGTCGCCTCTCAATATCTGTTTCTCAAGCTCTCGGATTCGAGCCTTCAACGCCTCCATGGTCGTGGCTGTGGACTCTTCTTCTGTTACTCTGCAAGGGAAGAAGAAAACTAAAATGAATGGGGGATGGAGGAATTAAGATGTGAACTGCTCACTGGAAAACAACTAAGTAAACAGTCAATAATAGATCCTGATCAGGCTTCATGTGAACAAATGTGTTTTTCTGTTCCACTACACTCCATGACCATTCATGATAAGCCATTTTACTACCATTGACGTCAATGTGTGCGTGCGTGTGTGTGTACGTTCCTTCTTTATCTTGCCTTGTGGGGACCGTTTGAGAGTCCCCACAGGTTCAAACCCCAATTTGAAGATGAAAACTTCAAAATAACGGGGTCAGTTTGGTCCTGGTTAATAATAGCCATTTGTTTTGGATGGTTAGTTTTAGGATGAGAGGCTGGAGAAAGGATTGTGCCAATGTGAAACCACCATGTCCCCCGTGTGTGTGTATGCTGGGAGCCAGACATGATTTTTGTAATTCGGAGCAGAGTGCAATAAAAAAAAAAAAAAGAAGGCGAAAACGTGGCATAGCAACAGGACAAGACGGAAATAATGGGACAGAGATGAGGCAGGAGGCATTGTGAGGAGCGAGAGCAGCTATCAAGCTAGCTTCATCGCTTCCAAATTGAGGACAGATTCAATTATTGGTGGAAACCACATGGAAATCTCTGCGCGTAGCTGCAGCTGGAGCACCAAATTTGCTAGCAATCGCATTGACAGCATTGGAGGGGCCATTTATCTTGGAAGAAGAAGAGGATCTCAGGCGAGGCATGTGTGGATGTGTATTTTTGTTTGCGTGTGTGTGTGTGTGTGTGTGTGAGAGCTCATTTGTCTTGCAGGAGAATGAGCAGGGGAACGAGGACGCCCACGGGAGGCGACCAGATCATTACCCATCTGGGATCTGAGAGAGAAAGATCACTAAAGCTTGCCGTGTCCGGAGCCACACGCGAACAATGTATCAATGTAACGAAAGCAGACAAATCTCATTTTCATTTGGGGATGGAGGGGCTCGAGGTGCTCCGCAAATGTGAACATTTATAGCCTGGCAAGGGTGAGGCGGGGAATTGCTCAAGTCAGCCAGCTGACTCCCTGATCCCACACAACCGTTGAGAGCACTCGGATTCATGCAACACCAAGGGTTCTCACCAGTCCGCAAGGTCAGGTATTGCTCACAACAAAGTTTTCACATTGTGTCGAGCTATAAAGAAGAGTACTTTGATGGGTTGAACTATCAACCATAACATTCAAATCCTCTCTCCTTTAATTAAAAACAAAGGAAGGGTTGAGGGAAAGTTAAGTTGAACCAACCTTGAGCCAGAATTTATTTATTCATCCCAACTGCATTCATGACCTACACTGAATTTATTCATCCATCCATCGCAAATGAATTCAAAAGCTCAATTTCATTTGGGAATACTTGGAGAATACCCCCCAAAACACAGAGAGGAAATCACTTAAAGAAACTTGGGGTTAGACAGACAAGCAATAAGCAGATAGCACAACCCCGGCTCACCGCGTGTGCTCCAGTGAGAGAGAATGTAATCGCCGGGGGCGAAAGGACATGACGATATGCCAGACATGCAGAAGCACCCAATCAACCAAAACCTTTTCTCGGCACAGTTCACCTCGGCTGTTTCTCGGCCACTTTTGCAATGAGTTGACCTCCATTACTCAGCCGGGGTGTGCGTGCGTGAGTATGAGAGAAGCAGCAGCAACTTCTTGTGTATGCATGTGGACAGGGAGGAGGGCTTATGGTGCATTTCAGTTAGATAGGAAGTGGGAAGTTGGAGCTGGGAATGATGTCGGAGTCTAGTTCAGCGCGTTCCAGTTAGCCATTGTTAGCACATCCAACATCGCAGTTGAACATGAAAATGTCAAATTACTCCACAGCAGCATTTCTATGCATAAACATCGCACATCGCTACATATTCGACTGATTTACTGAGAAGAAAGTGGCTAAAAGTGCGAATATACATAATATTACAAGAGCTCCAGGTTTTGTTTAGACTCAGCAGCCATCCAAGAAATACGACATTGAATTACGTAACTGGGGTGGAACTTTCGAGTGCAAATGGAACACACCATTAAAAGTGCTATAGCTGTATCTCAGGAAAACCAAATAAAATTATTTAAACACGTTTGTCAAGAAGAACGTCACGGATTCCGCCACATGTAAATGATCGTGGCGCACTGCTTAAATGAGAGCGGCCAATAACAAACTCTTGTTTAAGATTAAATATCACGTGAAAAAGTTGTTGTGTTAGTTGTATTAAAGTGAATTGGAACCCTTGAATCACGCTGAAAAATAACACATCATGGAAATGAACATGATTATGGTGGTTTCTTGTGTGTCTTTAATGGGAAAATCTCAAAGGAAACACCATAATAACTAAATGACAGCCTGTGGCTCACAGAACTTAAGCTGCGCCAGCTTAAGCTCCTAGCCAGATGTAAGAAGAGACGCACCGGGTGAGGGAGGCTACAGAATGAACTGAGATTTACACACAGAAGAAACAAATCACTTAAAAAAACTGAAGGGATTCGAGTGTGAGAATGTGTGTGTCTTACTTTTCGATCTCACTGTTTTTACATGTGCGTGGCACAGAGGACGAGGAGGAGGTGGAGGAGGAAGAGGAGGAAGTGGACGATGATGGAGTGCTAGGATCCGTCTTGGCACACTCGCCGTTACTCGTTGAAGGCATCTCTGTCAACACACAGACGGCTCATATTGAGGTTTTTTTTTATATGGAAAAATAATCTTTCTGCAACAAAGTATATTGGGATCCCAACCAGGGTAACGTCTGAATCTTACCATCACTGGCCCACTTGGAGAACTCCGACGTTATTCTGTTCGAAGGCATGCCCCCACTGCAACACATGACATAGAATTCATAAATGTGGTACTTGAAAACAAAGCCAGTGGCACGGTAGTGGCTTGGCCTCATACTTGAGCACAGCTCCCCGTAGTGCCTCCCTCTCCCGGGCTTCTCCCTGGTCCTCTCCGGCTCCAGAGCACGGGATGATATCAGCTTCAGTGTACTGGGCTTTGCCATACTCCAGGGTGTCGTCACCATCTACGTCGAGGTCGGCATCGCTGTCGGCTGCGCTTTCTTTGATACTACACGTGGCAAAACCACTTCCTGAAACAGAAAGATATAAAGGTAAATTAAGAGAAAAAACGTAATCCAATTAAACATTTGTGCAGGTTAGGTATGTCAAACTAAAATGGTATTCAAATAGCAGATAGAGACATGTTGAAAATCGCATTTGACAATCAACCCCCCCTTTTTTTTTTTACCTCCTCAACACCGTTTCCCTGATCTAAAAATGCTTCAGTTGAAAGACAAACCCAGAGATGGAGGAGGACACCAACACAAATGAGTTTGGTCAGAAGAGAAGCCATGAGAAGAGACAGGCCGGGCTGGAGGTGACTGACACATTGAGCATCAATCTGTGGCTGAGGAAGGAGGAGTGCGGTGACATGAGGGTGTGTGTGTGAGTGGCACTTCTATAAACCCGGTGATGAACGCTCAGACAAACCCTCACTGCTTCCTTCAGCCCCACTTATCCAGGGAGCTGCTGTGTGTGTCCATCACTTAGAGGACTCTCCTCAGTGTTTGTTTGAGACCATCTCTCTCTCTGTCACTTTAGGCCCATCTCTCCAACTGCTAGCGTGTGTGAGAGACAGTCCACTTGTCACTTAAGACCATGCAGTGGTAGGTACCCGTGTGTGTGTGTGTTTGTGAACCACCGAGGGAGAATTTGAAGGCTGGTGGGCAAGTGTGTCACTGTGCTAAGATGTGTGTGTGTGTATCTCAACTGGTGACACACCTGACAGCCATCTTACTTACTGCAATCCAAATCCTACAACCCAGAAACAGAACCGGTGTGTGTGCGAAGTGTGCAATGGTAAAGCTGACAGCCTTTCTATTTAACTTCCTTCCCCAATATCAAGAGTCCCATGCTAGACTCTCAGTTACAGTTAGACTGGAGTCCTGTGCTGAACTTTGGCTCCTTAAACAAAATCACCATTAGGTATGGCACATCTACTTCAATCCTTGTAGCAAACACTGTCTCCAATTTGCTCCACTGTAACTCTGAACAACACCAGGAGTGAACAGGATGGAGGGTCTAAGCGCCACGGTGATAAACCTCAGGTCCACATTTTTGGCGATCCAATAAAACAGAGCTTTTAACTTTTATTGTGTTTCTGCTGCAGAGGGGAACATATGGGAACAATGGTCGCACACTCTCGTGTGCCTGCTTGCCTTTACCACCACACATTAAAATTGGATTGCTGGACTTGGTTTTTAATATCAAGTCTTGAACATGATTGAGTAGCTCAAGCAGAGGAGGTTCAACCGCTCTGGCATCTGTTATAGAAAAAAAAGACCATTTTTGTTTGACATTTTGTATAGTAAGAAGTACATTTATTTTGTTTGTTTTTTCAACCAATATAAAAATAATGAATGGCGCAAATACAAGGTTTTAATGAGCCAAGCCCTGAAACAATCCCATTCACCCACAGCACATGTCTCCAGTGTGTTCACTGTTGAATAAAGTGTGTCTTCTGTTTGCTCCGGGTGACTCTTCCCTGTGCCTCCATCTGTCCCTCTAAGCGGTCTTGGCAGGCCAATCTAATCTGGCCAGGAAAGGTCAGCACCACTCTAACAGCCTTTCACTCACATTATGCACTGATGCGTCTCCTCTTTTTTCCCCTTCACCTTTCAGCCTCATTTTTACATCCTTTTGTTGAATAACCATCTCATCTTGTCTGGCTTTTCCTTAATTCACTTGCTTTTCAAACCAACTCATCTTGGTTGTTGTCTCGCAAAATCACTGGCTCTAACCTGCAGCTGAACAAAAGCTATGGATCAATGCGAGCAAACAATTTCCCGAGAACAGACACTGCGGTGCTGAGCAAAAAGCATGGATCTAATTTTCCGAGCACATACTTCATTTAGCAGTTATGATACAGGGTAGCTGCTGAGTGTGTGGATGCTGCAAAGCTAGCCACCATTAAAATCCAAAATTTTACTTAAAAAGTCAAAACCAGTCAAGGACAGAGACAGAGACCAACCATCTACCGATCAAGAAGTTTGGAGGACCATAAAAGCTGGCCCTATGGGCAGAGTTGTCTTGCCGATTGTTAAGATGGTTTTGGGAGGCATCTGCAATACATTGCTTTCACAAATCTTACTATTTGAATTTACATTTCATTAGAAGAAGTCCTCATTTCTCTGCCTGAAAATATGGTAGGATGAAACCCTGTTTGTGAGTCCAATATTTCCAGCCAATACTATCACGTTAGCCTAAAGGTCACAAGGCTCAGTACAACAGCTCCTTTGATATTACTGACATCTGCTGGTTATTTGACGTACATCAGCCTCACCTGTTAATGAATAATATATTCAATATCAACAGAGACATGAACATATTTTTTCTGAATATTTGCTCTTAATAGGTTTGAGAGCAGAAGTAGAAATCAATGCAGCCTAAATTAAAAAGGCAAATAATAAAAGCTTATAATAAAGGAAATATACTCATTGATAAATGTGTATTTTAATAACTATTCTAAGATTGTGTGACAGCTTTCACACAGCAAGACAGTCAGGTGCTCTCCTGAAAATGCCTCAGCAGCAACATCACTAGGGGTGAACCCGCAAGAGGTGAGCAGTGGATAACCATGCTACAACATGAACAACCATGAGTCGTTCGGAACATGTCGGAAAGGCCTCAGATTCAACATGGAATTGCTCAGTTGATGTTGAACTGGGATAGAACGCCATGACACAACTGTGACTTTTTTCTGTGAGCCACACCAAGTCAATGATGTGATTATAGACCCTGAAGTCAGGAATGAACAAAATCAAGTGTCAAGAACTTTTGTTTCGGTGCAACTTTTCCCCCACAACTGACAAGACGGGAGATAAAAACCCGACTGATCAAGCTCAGCTAAGGCCTGAACTGATCTATCTTCCAACCTTGCATCATTCCGCTCCCATAGCAATTATCCGAGCCCCCTCAGAAGCAGCAAAGAAGAATGTCAAAGGCCACCGTGCTATCTTTCTGCCATTTACAGGTCGGGTGAAGAGCAATAGATGGGGAACGGGACAAAGATATGAGACAGCTATTTTGAAGTTTGTGTCTTGGCTCCCTCTAAATCCCTGAGGGCGTCTTAACTTGCAATAATCCCCCCTGTCGAGCACAGTTACTCAGGAAGTCCTGAAATCAAACTACCACATCTAAGTGCAGCCTCTCCGAGCTTTGGGACATCGGTTAAACATTTTGGAGGTTTTGAAATAGGTGTGCTTTAAGAGAAAAAAAAACAAACGATTAGACTGGTATGTAACAAGACATAAGATGACAGAAATGTCTTAACATTAACAGATAATTTAGGTTACCAAAACAATGCAAGGATCTAATAGTTTTCCTATAAATTCATGAAATCTATATTGTTTTGGGTTAAGCAGGCAGAGTGACAGACTACCATCCAGAACGATAAAGAAACCCATCTGTGAAGTGATGGTCCTTTAAACCTTGCTGAGCTGCAGTGAGGCGCAGGGAAGTCTTCCCTCTCACAGAGTTGAATCACAAACCGAGCTTGTTCGATTTTTTTCAATGCCTCCCTCTCCTCTGCTTTGAAAGGCCTGCGTCCCATCCACCTTTCTTCCTCAGCCCCTCAAAGTGAGAAAAGGACAGTGGTACTTCACAAAGGAAAAGATCATCTCTTTATCCTGCCAGCTGGGGAGACCCCCCGTAACATCTCCATCCGTCTGGCCGGCTGTTGGATTCCACGGTTTGTCAGAACCGCCAGCAGCTTTCAAGTCAAAATCCACCTTCTGAGATGTCAGTTGAGCGTGTGCGTTTATTATCGTTTTAAGTTGGTCTCCCCGGGCCACCTCTGTTATCTGAGTCACATCACAAGGTGCCTTATTAGAGCACAGCATAAGGGTACAGCATCCGCTCATTTAATGGTGTGAGAAACAGGATGAATGGAGCATCGGGGAGAAGGTGGGGGAGCCCCCTAACGCACTGCTGCTCTTCACCGTGGCTGGGATTTCAACATTGATCTGTCCTGTCTTCTCTCACAGGCTCTCACAGGGGGAGTGAAGGGAGCAGGTGAGGCTCAGTATGCAGTGTATCCCCAACAATTGGACAACAACAGCCCCACTAGGCCAAAAATAAATAAATAAATATAGTCATGCAGAAATCAATGATTGTTCAAGTTTAGTAGCTCCGCTCCAGCACATCTGCAACATGTGTCAATCTATGTCAGCGTGTAACAATGCACAGTCATATCAAAGGTTATTTCTAGCTAGATTTCTAGATATTTTCCAGCAGCAACAAAGGTAGTGTGACCACCTTAATACATACATACAAATAGCCATCACTCATCACTTCTAATTGTTAGACAAAATATCTAGCTTCATATCACACTATTTGCACAATACATATCACATTAATCGAATCATTAACGTTAATAAAAAGGAGTATAGTTTGAAACATTTTCAACTGAAGACTCACAATGAATGAATCTGTCCTGAAAGACAAGATCAATCAGTCTGTATAATCCAAGGTGCCAGAAAATGTTTTTGACATTGCTTTGGTACCTCAACTTTTGAATTGTCAGTCACAATATTTAAAGTCAAAGAAGCAGGGCAGAAAAAGCTTCTGAGCTGGCAGAAGCTCAGCCAGTCTTCGAATCACATTTCAGACATGCAGAGGGGCACAGCGCTGGCCAGTGGGTCAACAGATCAATGCATTTCAGGCAACCACATGTGGGTCAGACCAATGCAACTTCATCACCTGGAGCCATGATATCACTGGGACCATACACCACTCATGCCCTGACAGTGCTGTTGTAAAAGGAGGGAGAATCTCTACTGATCATCATCATCAAACACATTACACAAAGCATGATCATTTTTTCTTACGTAATAAAGGCAAGACACATTTCTCAGACTTTAAAGCCACTGTCTACTTGGGCATCAGCCACCTCTGCTGTGTGTGTATATGAAGGAACCACAATGTGCATTTTGTGAAGTTGAGCAAGGGTCAGCAGAGGTGATGGTGAAATCAACATGTGTAAGAGCGTGTACCTCGGAAGCCTCCCTCCAGCAACGCTGTAGCTCGGATCCGCTTCTGCCCCGCCCACTCATACTCATCGAAGCCGCGGCCATTCTCTGCATCCACATCCGCCGAGTCATCGTCGGCCAGCGCACCCTCCCGCTAGCACAGACATAAGCACACGTTAACACCATAGCAAGTAAAAGCACAAATATAAGAGTCAGGCTGACCACATTCTGACAAGACATCTGTCATTTTTAGAGGCTCAGTTAAGATCTAAACACCAGACACTTGTTGCTTCAGATTCGTGTCTAAATCGCAAGGAAACATTTCCATGTTCCACTACTTTCATTGACAAAATCTAATTTGAGGGGGCATACTTGTAGTTTTTCTGTTAGAATGTGGCTGCAGAAATGCCTCAGACGTCTAAAGTGAATGCAGTTTGTAACCCAATTGTAATTGTAGAGGAAAGAACTGATATATATTTTTAAGATCTACTGTCATGATGAACATTTCCAATTTGTAATCACCACAAACACAGTACTAAATGAGTAGTAAGTACACAGTAAGACAGGGAGTCAGTATTTCTAACAAAGACAGACAGAACGGAAGTGTTCATCAAGAATTGGTGTCTACAGAAAGTGAAAATAGAAGCTCCATGCAAATAGTGGCAGCGAGTGAAAAGTGATCATCAGCACTGGAGAGTTGCTACAGAAGGTGAGAAGGTCAGCATCTACAGGAAGAAGGTCCGACTGGAAGGAGGCAGGGCTAGGAAGCCTATGTTGTACTACCTGGATCAGGCATTGTTCCACATGCCTACTCATCTCCTCCTCGCTCCCAGCCAAAGGGGCACTGCACAGCGGACATACCTGGCCCCCGTCTTCAGGCTTCCTCCTCTTCATCTTGCCAATACGGGCTGGGTATGAAGGAGCGGTAACAGAAAAAGAGGGGACATTAAATTTAGTCTTTTAACATTGTCAAGACAAGCAAACCATCACACAAAGAGTAATTGCGCCCCGCCGTGTCGACCCTGTTCAGTGATTAAAAGCTGGGACTTTGGAAACACCGAGGGAGAAGTGAACATGACAACCTCCGTCCCCTCCCCTCTCCGTGACATCCACCTCATCCGGCGTCCTCTTCTGTCACAGCCTCCTCACTTCCACACACACATTTAATTAGGAATTTAACAGAGCAGAACAGCCGTCACTGCGCCTCCAGTCTCTGTCGTTTTTCCTTAACTGCAAATGGCGCGCAGGGACATTAATTTTTAGCAGGCTGGGCAAGCAGAAGAGGCCAAAAGGGACTGTGGCGGGGGCCGGCGGATGAGGAGGAGGAAAGTGGGAACTGCAGGGGAAGACGGTCCCCCCCCTCGCTTACACACCCTCTTTCCCCGTGATCCTAATCAAGGGGGGCGTGCTTAAATAGAGAAAGCGAAAGCTGTTAATTAGGTCCGGCAAAGATCCATGCCCTCCCGGCACGCCATTTCTCGGCACATAAAAATGGTTCCACTCGATGGCAGGTGGAAGTAATGGGGGGCTAAAGATTAAACGTCACACGTTCAGTGCAAAAAAATGTTTAGATGACTGTGTTTGACTGGCTCTTTATTCATGGAGTAAAACATCCGTTTTGCCATCCCTCCAGTATTTTACTATTTCACCTTCAGTCAGTGAAGGCAGCAGAAGGAATGGCGGACACCCTGGAAAGGTTGCCAGTCCAGTAACAGAGCTACCTGCACTACCATTTAGCCAGAGAAGCCAAAAGACACTGAGAAATGAAAACCCTATGCCGAAACATTATCTTATCTGTAAATTCCCATTTTTGTAAAATATACTTTAATATATTCCTGACTTGTTTGTTCCCGAAACACTAACAGACTAAACACTGCACACGTGTTTGATTCATTTCTTTATCTCCTAATCTGCACTTGAAATAACAGAAATGAAGTGTAGGTTATTTCCGTTATACATTTTATTCCAACAGCTCCTCTTACTTTCGGGAGGGATTATGAATGTCTTCAAATCAAATGGGTGGTGGTACAGTTCTATTTCAACATAGTATCAACAATGGGTGATGTTTTCAAACACATTAAATTAGTTTTGATTTTGATTTCAACTTTATTATTTGGTGGGCCATGAGTTTGACGTGGTGATGGGCTTTGCTTGCTTTATTTATTTATCATATCTCAATTACTTGACAGGACAATAGCTATGACACGACAATAAAAAAATAGAATCCAGCCGTCAGTTTACAGTAAAAAGTAGATCAACTGTAGCAGACACCTTCACAACCTCATGACATAAACTTATTTATAAACATCTACAGTTTTGCATTCGCAGCAAAGTCTATTTTCCTGGTGTAACAGGACATTTGGCTTTCTCTATTTATCAGATGGATTCCTCACAATGACAGATTTTATTCAAAGTTGTTTGTGCTTGGTTGATCACTTGTGTGTTTGCTCTTTTGATACTGGGGTTTCCTTTTATAGCGGAAATGGACGCCGCTATAAACACTTGCGTATTTAAACACCGACTAAAAGCTCTCCACATTGACGTGTCAGAACAATATTGATACCTACCATTCAATCGTGTTTGCCTGTTGGCTCGAACCCGTAAAAACGTCTGTAAAGAGAGATAAAAACAAATAAATGAGACGCACGACAGCGGCAGGTAAATTCTTAAACTGGTTCAGTTGCAAGACAGTGACATTAAACTTGGGTGAATTCAGAAGAAAACCTTTGAACCTACTCCTCTCTTGTTTTCCATCCTCACATCAGGTTCGAGCTCTTTCTGACTAATGCTGTCAGCGACGCTGCAGCTGATTCCAATAAACTGCGATGCTGCACTTCCAGAATGTCACACAAACTCCAAACATAGTGCTCCGAACAGCGTTTAAAGCGGATGGGAGAGGATTGAAAGTGGCGCCCGATGTGCACATACAAACTCCAGCACGGCGGCCATGTTGGATTGTTTTGATCACGTGAGGAGGACGCTACGTTACGTCACAGTTCTGCCATTTCACCACCACTAGAGGGAGGCAGCGAGCCTCACTGCCGACGGACCAGATCTTAAAATTGTTGTTTTATTTCATATTAAATTTTAGATCAAAACAATTGTCATTCAACATTGTAACCTATTTTGAATGGACACGCATGTTTTATTGAATTCTTTTAGACGGATTCAGGGTCAAATATTGCATTTAACATTTCTTGGCGGCATCACGTGAGCAAGTGTTCCCTTTATTTGACCTTAACTTTAAACGTTATGAAAATAATTAAGTAAAGGCAAAGTGTCCTTTTCACTCCTGAGTGTCGGCGTCCGGTCTATCAGGGTTCAAACTCGAGTGTGAAGTCACAAACTGTAAGTGCTGAGCAAAGCATCTCAGTCGAGGGCTGGTGGCCCCTCAAACAGGGGCCCATCGTCCATCACCGGCACTTGAGTTTAAGACCGAGCACTTCCGACCCATCACTCCCTCCGATACCATCATTATTATGGCGGCGTTCGGGTCACACTTCAACAATGAAACGAGCAAAAGAGGACTAGAATACAGAGGCGCAGGAAGAAGGTTGCAAAGCCCTCCATTATGCTTCATTTTCAGGGTGGTAATAACAGTCCACATTGACTTAATCATTTGGATAATATAAGGTGAGTTCAGCAGTTTCACTTAATGAGAAAATCTACTTTGAAGACACGCGGCCTTTATGTGCTGTGTCATCCCCAACATATGGCTGTTAGGCTCGCCATGGACTTAATAGTTCTTTCTTTATGGTGCGAGGGGTAAAACCCACTTAACCTGCAGATATATCAAGACAGATAGAAGCGCCCACGCAAACTTTGATGAATTTAGAAGATAAAAGCAGTCAGAGTGGTGTTAAATAACCCACTCAGCGTTTCACTGGATTTACTGTATGCCCAGTTTTTACAGGAATCTAGCGTTGTGCTAAAGGGGGATTAATAACTGACTCAATGGACATGTTCAGAGTGAAGAGGGGAAAACAGTATTACACAAAATCATCCATTATTTGTGGGCAAAAAAAGGGAATTCTCCTCCAACAGTATTATTCAGCCATAAAACAAATGTACGACGCTTGCAGGCTTGAGTTTGACCTGGTATCTGTCGGAGTGGTGGGCGTCATCGGACGACAGCGGCGAGACCACCGGTGACTCTCCTTCACGCTTGATGTGCACTGACAGCAGCATTGACTACACAGGATCGAAAGAAAATCAAGATTAGTTCCTTCAAAATAAAAGCACATTCTTCTGAATAAGATCAAGTCAATGCATTTATAAGGCTTCATATAGATGTTTTGGACGTTTATAATCATGTATGGCACCTTATGACAAGGCTTATACAGTATAATAAGTCGCAGACTTGAATTTATTGAGATATAAAGACTGAAGAAGCCTGAACTATAAACTTAACCTTGGGAGAAAAATGAAAAAAAAAAGACAAAAAATTGAAAATGGGACAAAAATCACCAAACATGAATAATCTACATTCCAACGCACCATAAAATGATATTACAAAAAGCACTATTCTTTCAAATTTTGTAGCTGATAATACATACACATCCGCAACCTCTTCCATAAAGCATTATGATGTCTTATGAATATAGTAAAAATGCTTCATAGATGAGATGTCACCCAAAGTTAAAATTTTTTTTCACCAAGATTTGGTCAAAAATTGCATCCTATCATCAACTTTTGCTTCTAAAATACTCAGTTGATTGTATTTTGCTTTGCTAGAAGTGTACATGCTCTTCATAACACGCCTGCTATAAAATATTGGTGTTTACAATCGTCTCCTATTCATCAAGGGGAAGGGACCAGAGTGGAGGCTGAGGGCCTCGACAGCAGTAATCTAATAACCATATGTGAGAAATGACCAACCTCCGGTGCCGCCACAGTAAATTGGACATTATGCACGCTACTCTTAACGTCTGCTGGTGTGTGTGTGTGTGTTTAAAAAGGTCAGGAATCATTTACCTGGGGTCGCCCCGGGAATACTGCCCCAGTTGAATCATTAGAGAATGACATTTAGCAAAGCTCTGGGAGCAAGTTCGGAATCTGTCGCTGAAATGTTGCTCTTCTAAACCGACTCTGAAGCTCAAGTGAGCTGCTGCATGCCGGGAACCAAACGTTGCTGACAATGGACTTTGTTTAAAAGTCTTGGTCTTCTCCAGAACTGTATGAACAAGATATGAACGTCCTATCTGTGGGTGTGGACGTCTTAACTTGCTGCCAGGCACCTGGCCCCTCAACTCCCCTCCGCTTCATTGCTAAACAACAGCAGTGAGATGCGCAGTCACGGACGGAGAGGCAAAGCACCGCTCACCCCTCAACCCCACGCTGTCTGAATGTGTAAAGCACAAGCCCACCCACGGCTCCATAAGTGCTGCTCTAAGCCTGGGTCAGCACCTAAATGTGTGGAGGAATGGAAACGGGTCGACTAATTTCTCCCAGGGCTCCTGTGTTGTACTTGTGGGCGCTTTTATGGCGTATCTTACTTTTAACTACGCTTTTTGGTGTTTTACGTATTGTTAAAGTGTTTTGACGTTTTCCATGAGACACATTTGTTTTAAGCTTTAGTCACCTGCTGCTTTACATATTCAAGGTACGGTTTGCTGAACAAAACAGAGCACAAAACGCTGAGCATTACTAAAAAAAGCCCACCTTTGGAGTTCCTGGAGTTGCTGCTCCATCCTTGGGTGGTGGGTTCTTGCTGCAGAATAAGGAAAGAGTATACGTCACAGATGTTCATGGGTGATGTGGAGTCATTTTACATCCAAGACATAAATAACTTAACCCACCACAATATGCATTCTTGAGTAATTCTCCACTACCTGCTCCCCCCGTCATTTCCAGGGAGCTAACAGGGAGATAAATGTCTCCCACTGTCCGGACAAACTTGACATTGACAAATCCAGACAGGGTTGTCATGTTTGCTTTGACCCGTCCCCTCACTAAGGCCCAATTACACGGTAAGATGGATGGACGTTAGCAGTCACCGGGTGGGTGTTTTTGGAAGCAGTATAGAAGAATATAAAAAAGGATCCAGAATTTTTATGGCTGTGACATGATTGTTATTAATCTTACGTTAATAGAAATATATCCAAATAAAACAGAATAACATTTTTCTGTGCAAAAGCCCAGGTGCTCTACATTATACATATATGTGAGGTCATAACCAAGAGACTAAACCAGATTGCGCTGTTGGATGGAAACTTTCCTCACTTTTCATTGGACCACTTCCACCCTGATGTTGAAGTTCATATCTGCAGATGCAACTTTACTTTGGCTTTTCCATTATCAAATATTAAAACATGATACTTGTGATCATGCAAAGGTGCATCAGTTTTGTCAATAATATTTAGTTTCTGCTTTCATCTGTGGTCATATGTAGTGAGAAACAACAATATATTTTTAATTTAAGGGTGACCTTTAAGGACTAGGATCCCATCAGCCACAAAAGGCTTGGAGCCTATATCCTCCAAATAGATTGAAACCCACTGAGGTCAACACTGCTGAGGTGTTAACGTCACCTTTTTGTTAACTTTTTGTAAGTTCTGGATAGAAGAAAAAAAATGAATGTTTCCCACATTTTTTCGTTCTTATTTATCAAGATATTTAACAAAATATTTTAATATAAAGGGAATCATTAAAAATTAAAAATAAATAACCTTCAAACAATGGCTTCATTTTATTTGTTTTATTTGTTCTGTCTGTTTCTTTCTTTAGAGTATATAATCTCTGCTATACAGCTTCTAACTGCTACATGCTATCAATCTGATTTCATTTTAATCATCAAGTTTGTGCAAAAGAGCGATCTGTTCATTTTTCACTGTGTCACATAGATACAATCCTAATTTTTCTACATGCTACAGTGATTCGCTGTAGTCTACTGTCGCTGTATCTGAGGTGCATTTCATTCATTCAAAGTCTCTTGGCTAATAACAGTTGATGTAATTGTTAGGTCAATAGAGTTTTACATTTCTGAGTCACTTGTTAGTTTTGTACCATCCGTGTACACCTGCAGCTACTGTGTGTTCTGCAGGCTGAACAGCCGTCCTCACCTCCACCAACAAAGAGAATAAACACGGCTGACACAGTCAAGCTGCCGTGTAATGTTGTGGTCCCCCCCCTTCTCTCTCTGTCACTGTCATTGCTCTCCCTTCCCTCAGCCCGCTCCTACATTCATTACCTGGAGCCTCAGCAGAGGCATCAACAATAACCGCCACCTTGTTGACGGTGTCAAACAGCGACAGGAGGGGCCGGGAGCCGGGGTAGGGGGGACAGGGCTGTGATGGGGGAAAATTGCCACAATGACACAGAAGCAGGCGGTGATCGAGGGATGCAGATGGATAAATAGAGGAGAGAAAGAGATGAAATGCAGAATGCTAAAGCAGGCAAGTGCAGAATAGGGGGAGAGCGGAGCTTCTCTTTTCGCAGCTTCCTTCGCATGTTTGCCGGGGTCTATGAATTTTTGATGGCCAGGATTAAGAGCCAGGAAAACCCACCAGTCTGCCACGCCAGAGAGAAGAGTAGGGGAAGAGTGGGACAACAAAGTCAGACAAACAAAAGGCCTGCCTGCCGCAGCTGATGGGAGACAGTTGTTTTTAAGTGTGGAATTGGAAGGTGACCCGATATGATGAATAAAACTGAGGTAACCATGTTAGTGAAGGATGTAGATGTGTCGCTTTGAAAACAATGGCGTCTTGTTGTCTCCAGGGAGTGGCGAAGAACTTCACTCGATTTTTATACTCATGAGAGCAAAGGGAAGACTGAAATATGAAGGATGAAATCAGCTTAAGGACAATGTATAAAATGTTTGTGACAATAGTAACAGCTTAACAAACAATACATTTCTTTTTTGCTCATACATATGGCAACACAGTGAATACAGATGGAGTTTGTCGCCATGTTTTCGAGGGTTAGCGGTAGAGGTTTGGCAGGCTGAGACTATCACTGTTTCAGTCTGGAAAACTATTTATTTCAGCCAGGGAAAACAGTCTGAGTCAAAGCACACCATTTTCTAGGAGAATACACTCAGGTAGTAGCAAGGCACTGAGTAGTAGAAGTACAATATATCCAAAAAGCCACAACACAGAGTCAAATGCAGGAACCCACAACCACTATGTCTTCACACCAAGGCCACTGAGAAGAAGTGCAACTTCAAAATGACCTGTGTTCCAGGCTCTGTTATTTCTGCAGGTGAGGTCAACCATCACTCGTCTCACATATCACTTTTCCACAAACGCAGCCATCATTATCAGCTTGTTTTGACAAGTATTTCAACAATGAAATGAGCAAAAAAATTGGGAATAAAATTACAAAATAGCAGAAAAAGTCGCCATTGCGTTTGCAGCCTGCTTTGTTTATATAGCTAAATTGATTTAATATAACAAGTCGGCTAACGCTTGTTCACCACATAGCTAACACTCGCCCCAGACGTCATGTGATGTTCATGTTAGTTTCCTAAGCCAATATATTACTTCTATATTTTGCGGATTCTAAATACTATCGACCTATAAGTGGGTGGGTGGAGCCTAAGTTTACTACTGCAGATTGTGTCACCTAAACACTATTCTGAGGGCCAGCGCTACATGATAAAGATCGTCTTTGCTTCTGTTATTTACGTCCAAAGACGATGCAATGGGTAACAGGAACACAACTTATCTCATGTTCAAAACTTTACTCTGAATTTATTTTGTCAACAGAGAATGAATGACGAGACCAACAGAAAATAAACAGCCAAGTCAGTACATGAAAGGTAAAATTGAAATGAAAAAGTCTGAGTGTACTTTCGTGTTTATTCAAGGGGAACATACAGGTTTTTAGGTCTATACTGAAACTATCTTACGACGTTTCCGATGTTGCCACCACCGAGCTTTACCAAAGGAGAGCGTGAATGGAGCTGGAAGGGGGGAAATATGTAGATGATTTAGCCCCAACGGTCGCCTGAGTTACAGGCTGTGATAGATTTCCATTTGCTCAACTGTGTGTGATTTCCATGTCCGCACATGAGACGCCGCGAACCGTGTAGAAGCCAAAGAGCAGGTCGTCACCAGAGAGGACACGCTGGCAGTTGTAATCAAACACACGCGTCGAGACGGACCAGGCTAGACGGGAGGAGAGGGAATCAAACAGAAACCCGGAAAAATTTGCAGAACACAACGTCTGCAATTCACACACACCTATGTCGCCGCAGCCGCGGCTCTTTCATCCGGCAACCGCTGCTCGTCATTAAAGCGAGATCTACTACAAATTGGACAAAATTCCCACTGTCACTTTCAATGATAGCGGCTACCACGCAGTGTCAGGACGCGCGTGTATGTGTGTGAGAGACACTTTCACTTGTCTCCATTCTATGGCATGTTCACCCTCCTCGCCAGCCAAACACACATCACAAGTTCATCCTCATTTCTTATACTTTTATGAGCTGGTGTGAATGAGGGTTAATTGCAAGTAGCTAAATCAGCTGGCGGTGAAGTGAGACATCATCCCATCTCATCCTGGAATGACGCAATTTCCTTAAATAACCGAGGCCTGAGCGTGTGTGGGAGGGGGGGGGGTTCCAAGCCTCTAAATGGCTGGTACAGTATTCTGGAGCCCAGAGGGAAGGGCACGCGAGTAACCTTTATTAATAATTGACACACATACACCTCGCTTTATAAGTAAATGATGGATCGATCAGTCTCACTGACTTCGCATCCATCATCTATATTAAGACCTGTCCAGCTTTGTAACCCGACTGCTGGGATCTAAAAATATGTTAATGTTCCGCCGCAAAACCGTCAGGAGAGTTACTGGCAGTTTGAAGGATGGACAGGCAGCAGCGCCAGAGCAGCTTCAGGTCCAATAGAAAGCTCAGTAACAATGATATATATATATATATACATATATATTGTACAATGTCGGATGAATGAAATACAAATCCTTAAATTTTCAGATCGAAGGTTATATTTTTACTCTCTCACTCTCTCTCTCTCTCTCTCTCTCTCTCTCTATATATATATATATATATATATATATATATATATATATAAACACACATATATATGTGTATATGTATATTGTACATTGTCGGATCAATGAAATACAAATCTTTCAATTTTCAGATCGAAGGTTACATTTTTACTCTGCGATAAGATGAGGACATGCAGACAGACTACAGACTGAACAAAGGATTGTGTCTATTGAATTGAGCGGTGATGACATTGCATTTAATATTTGGTAAACTTAAACTGCTAGTACAGGCATTTATCGGATGTAGGAGATGTATTATTATTATTATTATTATTACTATTATTATTATTATTATTATTATTATTATTATTTTATTTTTAGTTAGATTTTTTGTACTTATTTTCTCTGGTGGTGACCCAGGAACAATCTCATGACTAAATAATAATAATAATAATAATAATAATAATAATAACTACACACTAGAATGTTCACTCATCGCTGGAACACTTCCACTCTGATGCTAACAGAACTTAAATTGGATAATTTGGGTGTCAAATATTAAAACATTATTTATCATGATTTATTAATTATAAATCTCTAATAATATTTTTTTAAATCAAGAACCACCCCTAATTGAAGTTCAGTAACATTCTGCAAAGTTGGTCGAGAAAGAATAAAATTCGGGGTCATTTTTCATGAAAGCTTTAACCATATATGACTTAAACATATAATTTCTCAGTTGAAATCCAATTCACATCCATTTAAAGAGGGCTTGCAAGCAATATGAGTTAAGAAATGGCAGCAGATGCGGGAGGAAAAAAGATAGGAGAGGTGGAAGGGGCTTAAACGGAAGCAAAATGAAGTGTTATGTCCACACGGGGTGACACTATCTGTTGCCCTGTTGCCTCAGGTTAATGGGGACTATCATAAAACCGGACTGCTTAGGTGGGGACCGGGTCACATACAAACATACATACAAGTCACAC
Organism: Synchiropus splendidus; assembly: GCF_027744825.2. Classification (NCBI taxonomy): domain Eukaryota; kingdom Metazoa; phylum Chordata; class Actinopteri; order Syngnathiformes; family Callionymidae; genus Synchiropus; species Synchiropus splendidus. The sequence goes on along the minus strand of NC_071346.1, from coordinate 13,977,500 downwards.
GCACAAACACACACGCAGCACTGCCAGGCGTGTGGTCAAGATAAAATATGGATTCTAATGGCTGTGTCCCATCGTTAAAAGGGCTTGCAGCTGATTTATCCGCCATAAAACGGCTCGTGCAACTGTCTTGTTGAGAAGTAGAGGAGCAGCAGGGGCAGCCACAAGCACCGGGTCACAGGTTTGAATCCCAATCCTTGAAAGAAACACTTAGCATCGAGCTGACGGCTCGCCGCGTCCTTTTATGTAGATTTACGGCTGCTAGGTAAAAAACTCGGCCTTTTTATACAAAATAAAGGATTTATGAGCAATAAAATGTTTGTCTTAAAATCATATTTTCCGGATGATATCATGAGCGAGTCAATGACGACATGTACTAAATTCAGTCTGTCAAACGATAAAAGTGACACCCTGAACATATTTACAGTCTGGAAAATGCCCTATTTTTCTTATGTATCGCACAGTTAATGCCAATTTGATTGAATAGAATGATGAAAGGTGTTGGGATAGTGGAGCTTGGAATCTTCCGAGTCAGCATTTTATATCAAGAATCCATTGCATTAAAACATTAAAATGTGTGGAAGATGATTTTTTGAAGATGATCAAAACTATTGAGTGAATTTCATCTCATAATGCCATTGTAAATATGAATCTTTTACCAGGAACACAGCCAACTTCTCTCTTCGAAGTCTATCCAGTTAGCTTTAAACATATTCAAAATCTCATATTTGGACCAAAATTCAGATTAGTTTCTATATTACCTTTATGCATTTGACAGTAAACTGTATGTTGTTTAAAAATATAGGGAGACTTTCTTCTTTGAAAATCATGATGTATAATGGAGTTTACCATAACACATTCTGCCTACTACAAAGTGTTTCAGTGTTTAAGTGACATCACAGACATCACTCAAAGCCTTGCAGGAACGAAGGTGTCCAACAGACAACTTGAAGAGACAATTTGATATGAGTCACTTTTTTCTTTAATAGTTCGATATGGTCATTTGTGCAAAATCTTTCCACCTGGTACGCAACACACATGGACGCATTATGGCTCACTCTCTGTTCCTTGGAAAGGACTCAAGACCATGTTTTTAAAGTCTAAGTCTAAGAATATTGCATTGTTAGCCTTGATCTCATCTTGGTCAAGGCAATGCAGAAGCCTTGACTTTTTGTTAAGGCCACATGTGTTCACATGTGACACATTTCCAACCAATGAAGGCTTCTGTTTTGGAAAAAACATCACCAGAGTGGTACCTCTATGCCCACTGATGGACCCTATATGTCTCAGAGATGAAGTCGAAAAGAGAGCTCTGACACCGAGCGTCAACCTGTCACTACTTAGAAAGCATTTTATTGTGGTCTCCTTCTAGTTGGTCAATATATTACGACATGGGTGTGAGGATGGGTTTGTTCTGACACCTGACTAATAGAGTTTTCTGTATTCAGTTGGGTCTGGGTGTTGGTCTCAACCCATCAACACCAAGTGCACTTTGGTCTTGACTCAGTTTGGCTTCATTGAACATAACTCATATATTTTCCTGAGAGGTGACATTTTTAAGTAAATGTTGAACATGAGACTCGATAACAGCGATGATAACTGAGGTGAAAACTTTTCTATTGCAGGTCAAATCCATCTGAAAATCGTAGACCTTGCTTTCCTGCAGTACCATGACTTCCGTCATTGTGATGTTCTGTTCTTCACCCCACGCTGTACATGCAGTATGTGACGTTTCAAACGCTTCCTTCAGGTGATATTGAAGTGGTAAATATGATATGATATGATATGACCTACCTGAGGCAAATGGCAGCTAGCCTCTCGATCTCTGTCTCCATGTGCTCCTGGAGTTCTCCAGGTCGGAGCAGGACCTGACAGATGGGACAGATTGGAGCCTGGCTGTCGTACAGCGACATCTTCTTTTTACCTGGAACAAAAAAATCATAAACATTTATGTTGCCTGCCAAACAATATTTATTTTTTTGGATCATCGCATCCTTAAATATGATAACATTGATACAAGGCTGAGCACCACAAGGCTCAGGCCCCACTGTATCACATCACATATTTCTCAAGCGTGTAGCAATGTGTCCTGTGCTACTTTTAGACCATTACAGGAGCTGTTTAGGTGTTCCTGCTCCAGGGTCAGAGTCGGGGACAGGGATTTAAGTGCTATCAGGGTGAGACAATGTACTTCAGTGTCTGCCAACACTTACTCACTTCATTGTCCTTGATCAGTGGGGCGCAGGGTGGGGCTGGTTTCTACGTGTGTGTCATTGTGTGGACCAAGACTGTGCAAGCTTCATGTAAAAATACCTCCTATTGAATATGCCTCGCTGCTTAATGCAGTGGGACATTTCCCGATCTCCTCAGATGGACTTCTTTAGAACAGAACAATAAGTCTCAGACAGGATATCCTCGAAGACTTAGGGTCAAAAGGTAGCCAGAAATGTTGCTGGTGGGCTCCCTGTCATCTGGAGCTAAAATATATACTAATTCAATAAAATATTTGAATCAGTTTCCTGCATGAAGTTGTCGTGTTGTTGCAACAAGTGAATTTGCGTTAAATAAAGATTTTAATTTTATCTTATATTAATGTCAATTCTCTTATTCTCCATACATTCTTTCATGAGTCACCATTGGAATTCTGTTTTATTTAGCTCTTCATGCCATCTTTCACTCACAGCCTCTAACACCTCACCCCAGTTTCATCTGTTTTCTAACCACATCTTTACACAGCTTACACCCCGTAGCCCCCACTTCCACCCCACCTAACCCAGCACCGCTGCCTCTTTATTGCTTTGACAAGATAATTTGAGTCATGCTGAAGCTGTCGCTGTCCGCCACAACAAACAAAGAACGATCCAATCCTTGTCTGCAGCTGATGAAGGCGCGAAGAGGGAGCGAGAGGAGGGCGGAGTGGGGGCTTTCTATTCCTCCGACAAACACACAAGCTGGATCTGCACACAGTTGTTTACTTGCAAACACCATCATGTGTTTACAGATTACTCATCTGTTGTCGTGAAGTTTGCATTTATGCAGTAATTGAATTTTAAAACGACACTTTTTCAACATCACCTTGTTTTATAAGTGACATTAAAATGCCACAGAAAGGACAGCAAAATAAAAACAACAATACGGATGTTTTTTTTTTAGTTCTAGCTTGGTCTTGTCTAAGGGTGGATATACTTGCCGACAGACCCTTAGTGGGGCCCAAGCAACGCATGTTTTCCCTGCATGATTAAAGTGTGCTTGTTCGATCTTGAATTCTAAAAAAAAGTATTACTCTCTCCCATATATTACAAGAACAACAACAACAATAATATTTTCATTGATATTTTTTGTGACAGTTGCCCTAACAGTTATCCAAAGTGCTGGTTTTCAAAGTTTTTTTTTCCTTCCACTACTATAATAAGAAAATTCTGGGGTTTTGGCAATTGACAATAAATTGACAAAGATGGGAAGGTGATTTTTTTCAGCTACAAAGCATCAGAACTTTAACAAGCTGTGGTCAATTTTGAAGCATTACTTTACAAATTATTTAAATTTGACATTCAATATCTTGTTATTGATCTTGTTTTTGGAAGAACATAAAAGTGGTAAAGAAAAGGTCCCATCACTTATCAGAACAAAGCTTGGGGCCCCTAGTTTGATGATGACGCTTCATGAAGCCTCGCCCTCATATTTTCTGACTTAAAAAGTGGATCTGCTGTTTACAGTGCCATCTTGTGGGCTCTGAAACATAGGGCACTGCTTCACAAAGCTTCGCTCTTCACTACACCCTTCACTGACCTCACTGCTCCCAAAGGAGTCTTTACGGTTGGCAAAACAAAAATGAATTGTTTAGGATTGGCAAAAAAGTAAATGTATTAATTCAATAACTCACATTTAAAACATTTTTATAAAGTAAATAAACAATAAATAAATAAATAAAATGCAGATAGATCCAATATATTACTGATTATATCATCAGAATATACCTTAATGGTGTTAACAAATTTAAGAGTACAAGTTGTGTAAAAGGCGCTTTAATATCATAATGTTAAGCAGAAAACATGAGGGGTCATTTTCTTTGAAAATAAATTCTTTATTTGTTTCACTCATGGCGTGTCCCCCTCTTTATTTCCGTTTCTCCTTTCACGTTTCCCCTCGCTGTGTCAAACGCTCCCTCAGGGAAGTGAATGATGGGGGGAGGCAGATAGACAGATAAATTCAGGGGAGGAAAAGAGTGGGGGAGTGGGGGGTTGTTGATGTGATGTGATGTCGCACACCAGTCTTGTCAGTGCCTTAAAGATGATTAATGTTGGGACACACACACCACCACACACATACCTATGTGCATCCCATATGTCCTCACACACACACACACACACACACCCTGCAGTGCAACTAGGAGAGTTCAATCTTCAGGAACACAGGGAAGACACCCGAAACAGAGAAAGAGGATGGCGGGAGGGATGAGGATGTTGGAGAGAGGAAGAGGGTGATGAGGAGTGATGAGGACGAGGGAAGAGGAGAGGGCCGGACAATAACAAGGAAATAGGCCTGACAGGACTTTTTAATGCCGAGATTCTTCAGTGAAATGCCGGCTGGTGGAGCGAGGACAGAGGGGAGCGGGAAAGGCGGAGCAGCTCTCTCTGACAGCGGTGATGGAGTGTCTCCCTGATCCCCCCTAATGTGCCAAGATGGATTGTCTCATCTCTCGTCCCTTTCTCTTCTCTCTCAATCCCTCCATCTGTCTTGTACCTGGGTGCATTCCCTCCTTTGGCTTTTCCCCATTTAGCCCCCTCTTGTTTCTCTCTCTTTATCCAACCTGACCCATCCCTTTATCATCCGCAGTTCCTGCCATCCATCCGTTTCATCTCTGTCACATGGTCAACTTAAAAGCACTCACTGGTTATGTTCATATCACAAAACAATATGTCAGCCACCTGACAGGCGGCATTTCCACCGACTTCAGGCATCCTCCTCTGATGAATCCCAGGTTTGGAATTTATGCTTCACTGGACGTGGAGACAATAGTTATTATTTGCATGTCAAGTAATTTTTTTTTTAGTACGATACTCTAATTTATCTATAATCTACTGTCAACAGCTTGTGCCAAACTCAAGGCCTGAGGGCCAAATCCGGCGCATCAAGTCATTTAATGTGGCCTGCTAGAACTTTAGATACATTTGACTTCGATAGTAATTTTAACATTTGTTGTCACTAGATCGATCATCTTCAAAGCACGTTGACATTGTGATCTATCTTGAGCAAACTTTTTGGTTTTCCAGAATTATAAATACATGTAGCAGTGAAGGGCAGGTTGTGTGTTTTGGATTCTTATACACTGTTGTACCAGGTATGATGTACGTATGATGACTGATATGTCATACGTATCATAGGTCTTGTGTGAATGAGTGTGTCAATCATGTTCAATAGCAGTAATGGGTAGATGAGGCCTCATGAAACAGTGTCCTGATTCTCAGAGGCCACCAGATGGCACTGTCTGCTGTAAAATGTTTGGACATGAATAACTAATAACTAATTCAATGAAACCACACATCATTCCTAAACCGAAATTTCGTTGCCATTATATAGTGATATGTTTTTGTGCAATGACAATAAAGAAAGTCTAAGTCTAAGTCTAAACCACCAGTGAAAATTAGAACACTGTTTCATCAACGCTGCAATACTGTTTCATGATGCCTCATCTGGCCATCACTATTCAATAGTAAAACTTATTTACCAACTTTTGAGAAAGACGCAGCATGATAATACAGCTATAGAATTCAATTGAAAGTCTCAATTGGGTCTTATAAACACTGAAAAGAAGTCCATGAATCAATAAATGTCCACCTTCTAAAAGGGAGAGAAAATATTCAACTCCAACGCTACAAAACAATACATATATTTTTTAAAATAAAAATAAATACAAAGGATAAACAACATAAAATTGTTGGAAATTAAAAAAATAACCTGATTAAATAAAACACTCCATAAGGGCATTATTGTCAGGCGATAGAATGACTGAAGTAGAAAAATTGTACTCTTAGTATTAATATCAAATGCATTATTCCTGAAAATTCAACCATCAACATATAACTTGTTAAAAGAAGAGTATTTTTGGCAACATGTCTAGCTGGTAGGGATGCTATGAGAGGGGGAAACAAAGCTGTTGTTGGCACAAATACACTGAAAACATTTCCAAGGTCTGATTCATTTGCAGTGCTTCTTTGCTCCTGACTACCCCCCTCTCTCCTTCTCTGAGGTGCAGACGAAGTGTGAATCAATAGATGGAAGATAGCGCCCAGTCACCCACCACAATAAGCGCAGGTAAAAAGGCCATCACCAGAGAGAGCGGCGATTGTCGGTTCAATACCTGCCCTGAATGGGAGCAGAGATAAAAAAAAAGGTGTCCTCATGGCTCAATGAGCTGAGATGTTAGCCATGTACTCACAACACTGTACGACCAAATCCCATTTAAGGACCCCTCTATAATAAATGTCACTGCTTTCATCCTCCACTTGACATGGATTCTTCTGGGGTCGTAGCTCTTGTGTTTTGAGTTATTCATGTCATGGGTTCGATTCCTTGCTAGTGGTTGCGATGTGATGAATAGATGTGAGGAGTGCTTCAGTGGCTTGTTGTGATGGACTGCCTCAAGTAGCTGTATATATGATGATGCTTGAGGCCCACTAGGGGGGGCTTCGGTTGAGTTGACTTAAACTTGCCCTGACTCAAGTTCAAAGTGTTACCGACAGGACATTCTTAGCATGCATTCCTCTACACTGACAAAAGTTGTGTCCTTGACTGTGTGTGCTCATGCACGTGTGTGTATTTGTATAAACACAAGATACACACAATTCCATTCCCCTGCCTGGTTGTTCTCCTAAATGAGATTTCTGACATGCATCAAGTGTTTTTGCTCACTGCCCTTCTTTCCCATTCTTCCTCTCCTCCTTCCCCCCAGGTTGCCGCCCGCCCAGCCGGTTAGCTATAACACCCGCCAACATCGGTAAACAACGAAATCTCTCAGCCGCGGCTTGGCGTGTAACCACATTACCGCGCCCGATAACCTCTTCAAATAATGTGCGATAAGCGGAATTTGATTTGATTCACAGAAACGGGAAAAGGGGGCCACTTCTGCTCTCCGTCAACTTTTTTTTCCCTCCCTCCTTCGCACCTCTTTTTCCCTTTTCGCCTGAGGGTCCAGGCCCTCCTTATCGTGTCACACCCCCCCCTCCACAGCGCTTATTCCTCCTCTCCAGAATGACACCGCCTCGCATCCGCAATCAAATAAATCCCGCCACGGTGTCAGCCTTCATTTCCACTGTCCCCCTCTCTTTTCACTGACCGCGGCAAGGTGAGGTGAGGGGCCTCGGTAAAGCTATCATCTCCATAATAGCAAATGTGAGCCCTAAAGCCCAAAAACAAGCGGCGATATTAACGCAAATGGGACCGTCCCACCATGCGTGTGTGTGTGGAAGTGAGCCGTGATTTAAACAGGCCAGACACTGTGCTGATCATGATGTGTGCGTGCGTAAAATAGATGCCGCTCATTCAGAGGACATTTGATGAAATGGAACGGGGGTCAACTTCAGTTTGCCACCCAAGCTGCGTCACACTCTGCCACGTGTGCGTGTGTCTCGCTCGTATGTTTCGCGTGCTCCCTCTCCGTGACAGTGATGCATGGCACTTTTAAATAGCAGTCGTCCACGCCCTGCTCCAAACTCATCACCGGGCTCTTCCACCATCCCTCCCTCCCTCCCTCCTCGCTCCCAGGGGTTGTCACTTTTAGAAAAGCAAATGAAATGCCTGTGCAGTGGCGGGGAGGAGGTTGAAGGGTGGCCAGATGGAGAGTTTACAATCTGGGCACAACACTGGATGTAAAAATGAATCTCCTAAAAACAATAGTTATTGGACTTTACATCGGTGTACAATTCAAGTTTACAAGTGGCGTGCTTGAAAAACTCAAAAATCAGGGGATAAATAATCTTGCTGATGGATGGTGAACTGATGATGTGTGTGTTGAAGTGCGTATCAGTATGTGTTTAATGTGGGTTTTACTCCAGGGACCTGGCGGCTTGTGAGTGTGAGCGTGTGGAAGAGGCAGCAGGGGGATGCTGCTGACATTATCTCTAACTACTGACAGCTGTTTATTCAATCAATCACCTTGTCTGTCTATGTGTGTGTGTGTGTGTGAAGGAGAGCGAGCGGAAGAGACAGACAGAAGTAAATTAATGGAGCATTAAGCAAGCGCTGACCCAGGGAGCCGAGGCACGAGCCGCCGCCACACCGGCCGAACCCAATCTGAACCCCCATCTCACCCTGCACGCACAAGGAGGAGATATGAATTTGGAAGCAGTCAAACACAAACGAAAATGAACCGGGATTAGAGGTTTTAATTGATTCTCATGATGAATGATTCATTATTAATTGAGCTCATATGAAATATTCAAAGAGGATGAATCGCCCACTGAAGTTACACCGTCCTCAGCTGAGGAAGCCTGTCCCATTTCCAAAACCTTGTTGGAGAGGCGTTCGTGGGCAAAGGAGGACACCGGCAAGTTTTGAAGTGAAGTGCTGACAAGGCATTATTGACCACCCCACATATACAGAACAACTGAAACACTTATACACTTATAATAATATATATAATAATATATTATTGTTTGATCTGGAATGAGGAAAAGGCAGGAGGCAGAGCTGGAGGTAGCAGAGATGAAGATGCTGAGGTTCTCTCTGGGGTGGATGGATCAGGAAGCAGTAGATCAGAGGGACAGCACATGTCAGGAGACAAAGTCAGAGAGGCTAGATGGAGATGGTTTGGACATGTACAGAGGAGGTTGGTAGGAAGATGTTGAGGTTGGAACTGCCAGGCAGAAGGTGGAGAGGAAGGCTGAAGAGGAGATTTATGGCGGTGGTGAAGGAGGACATGAGGTTTGTAGGTTTGAGAGAAGAGGAAGCAGAGGACAGCGAGAAGCCGAAAGGAAAAGAAGAAGAAGAAGATTGTTTGATCCGGAAGCCAAGCAACGACATTTTGTCTCATCTCTCGTCCCTTTCTCTTCTCTCTCAATCCCTCCATCCGCCTTGTACCTGGGTGCTTTTCCCCATTTAGCCCCCTCTTGTTTCTCTCTCTTTATCCAACCTGACCCATCCCTTTATCATCCGCAGTTAGCCCCCTCTTGTTGACAGTGAAACACAACAGTGAGGTCACACTGTTGTGTTTCACTGTGCAATGACAACTAAAGGAAGTCAAAAGTTCGGCGGCAGAAAAACACAGCAGACATTGTATTTATGACGGATGAAAGCCACTTGTAAGGAGTGGCGCGTGGCACTATCCCGGGTGTAATGACGCCTCTAATAAGCATATTTCCCTATCAGAGTGTTCATCTCTCACACTCTTTGCTTCCTCAGGAACACAGAAGTGATTTCTTTGTATCTCCCTCATTACCCTGCGTCTCCTTCCTCTCCCTCTTAGGCTGGCAGTCTCCGCCTCTCATTATCTCTCTCCCTCCGCGGCACGCTCTGGCGGCTGAATTAATTACCAAAGCCAATTAATGCTTGATTGGCTGATGTTTTAACTAATTAGCTTTAATGAGGGGGCCATGGCTGCCTGCTCGGTGTTAATTGAATCCTAACAGCGGAGGAGGCCGCGATTGGCGGGTAGTCGGCGACGCTGATATTGATCATATTTGGAGCGTGTCACCAGACGCCCACCCAGCTGCTAACACTTGTTTATCGCCAGCCTCGCGTACTCTCACAGGAAGCAGAGTTTCTGTTGTGTCATTCGCGACAAAGACTGGCTAATACCGCGCATCTCCTTGTCTATCGCACGGGTTAGCGCCACCTCTGCTGTTTGTGATTGCGAAACGTGCCACGCAAAGAGGAGCTGCAGATTAAAATCTTATATCAATGTCACGGCGTCCTGCCGTTACCTGCCGCGAATACCTGAACTTCATTTCCACCTGCTCTGCAACGGCAAGATCATTACAGAGGAGACGTGAAATATATGCAGAGATGTGAGGGGGCATAATGGGTTGACTGGGAGGTAAATGTTTACACACCGGTTGTAAACAGAGCTTTGCTTTCTTTATGTGCACGCGCGGGAGATGAATCCAAAGTTCAATACACTGTCTCCGAAAAACGGATCTTTTCTCGAAAAGACACGGGAGACTAAAAGTCAGGGCTGTACTCCAACGCATTTACATTCATGCCGCGACCACATCACTCCGTCAGAGTGCCTAGCGCCATCTCCGACAGATTGTCTGAGGTGGCTATAAAAATCTGCATGGCCGTGTAAAAGGCTTAATGATTTTAAAGTTACAAGAGAAAAGAGCCTGCAGTTTGTCTCATCCATCAAGTCTAGCACCGGCAACGCCGCCAAATGGCCCTGCCACCTAACCTGGCAATTTGCAGTTCAGGGCCAAACACGCGCGCTCACTCTCCATCTCTCTCTCGCACATTTAGTCGCACTTAGACTGGATTATTCCTTTATTTCTCATTTTCAGTCGCTCTCACTCCAGGCGTCCTTGGGCTTCCCTACGTTTTACGCTGTCCTCCAGCAGGTGAAATAAACACAATAGAACAATACCCCAGTGCTTTCTGGCCACAGCTGGGAGCGAATAGGACAAAAGTCCTTTATGTTATGTGGGCTGCTGAGGCTTCATGAAACAGTGGTCACCAGATGGCACTCTTGGGTCTCAATGAAGTGCTTCCTCAGATCCAATGGTTTTAGAGCAGAGAGTGCCATCTAGTGCGCACTAAAAATAATAACACTGTTTCATGAAGCCTCAGCAGCCCCTCACTACCTAGATGGAATTGTCTAAAAACGGCTTGTAGGATGACACTAGCTGGGTTTGTAGCAAAAAAAAACATCTAAAGCTTCCAGCTGTAGATGTTTTTTTTTTTTTTTTTCTGGAGGCATGTCTTTTCGAACTCAGTGGTTGTGCAGCATTGCAAGTTTGGGGCTCGTTGATAAACATATTAATGATGATGATTATTAAACATCACAACAAATTAAACAGTTCAGAAGAAAGTAACTCCAGCAAAACACTAAAAAGGCAGCAGCAAAGTGATTTACCAGCGACGATTCGCCCTCATTCCCGCCTGCTCCGTTTCTTCCAAGCGATTGTGATCACGCTGCGTCAGATCAGAGTCAGGAACTGAAGCATCTGTAAGTGATGTTGTTTGACACAACAGCGGCTCTGAATCCTCTCAGATATGCAGCCCTGACAGCGACAATAGTTCTAATGTAAATCAGATAAAAGATGGAATTGAACTCTCATTCAAAATGGCCTCTGAAACCTTTTTTTTTTCCAGATATGCTGGTGCTCGTTTTGAACATTTATGAGGGGGTGGGAAGAAACTATTTCCTCTTGAATCCCCGGCGCTAAATGATGGATTGATATCTCTCTCATTGTGGATTATATGTTCATCGGTGTGTGCGTGATGTGTGCCTACCCTCTCAGCCTCTCGCTCCCGCTCTTCTCAGGCTCTTATCTGCTCTTGTCACAAACAGAGGATCGGGGATAATCCTTCATACAAGGGGAGCAGCCTGGTCTTCCATCTATCTCGCTGTCTGTCGAGCTGTCTGGCGGCATTGCCCCTCCTGGCACGACTGTCCCCGGAATAGAAATCAAACAGACCCTAAACAAACTTCCGGTTTCATGATGTTGACTTCGGAGGTAACTTTTTTTTGACACAAAACCCTGCAGGCCACACAAGCCCTCGTCCTTGTCATGGTTTTGATAGTTTGTTGGCCACTGAGAAACATCACCAACGTCTTCTGTTTGCAGTATAAGAGTCATGGTTTAAGAGAGCAGATATTTTAGAGGAGAGAGAGAGAGAACTGTACCTTGGATTAGTAATGTTGGATATGACATCTCAAGTCCTTTTGTTAATGCAATAAGTTATTGTAATAAAAATGCAAAGTTAAATGGATTCAAACTGCAAATAATAACAATCACCAAGAAACGTTTGGATATGAAGATTATTTGTTTAATACTTCACCAACCCAACCTTTTAAAAATATATGTTTTCATATTTCTGTATAGCCTGAAACACTTTTTTTTCTGTCTAGGTTTCTTACTACTATCAAAAAATTGTATCTTTCGCTTGAGCAGATTCTATCTGTCGGCGTGGTATTACATGGTCACACCTGAGGCGATGTGTGTGTGCGCGTGTGGTGTCGCTCACTATGCCTGCAATATCAGACTGACCGATAGAGGAGGATGTTTCACAACATTTTGCTTCAGCCGAGGTATTCGTTTTAAGAGTTTGTTATTTGGTTTAAACCCCACTCAATAACGGGTTGTCGTCGACAAAATGTGCATTTGAAATAACACAAGGACTGAAAAATGGAACAACTGTCTTTTTTTTTATTATACATTATACAATGTTTAAAACGTGTATTTCCACTAGTGTAATAACAAAATAAATTACTTTAACGTTTTAAGAACAAGTTTGACCAAAAATCGAGGGACATATATGACACTTGTTTTTAAAATAAATCCCATACACTCCACAATCTAAATCCAAGACATCTCGAGGACACGCTGGCGCTCGGTTGAGATCCAGAACTCGGATCAATAAAAAATTAAAGCAACTGAGATAGTCCCCGCTCACATATTAACCTTTCTTTGTGTGTCACTCCTGCCCTTCTCTCGCTCCTCTAATAGTTGGTGACAGGAGTGAAGAGGTTTTCTTTTATTTTCAGGGAGGGCGAGAAGAAGAGGAGCGTTTTTTAAAGTTTGAGCATTGGCTGTCGGGACATCTGCGGCCATAATAGCACAGAAATGACAGCAGCACACACACACACACACACACAGACCTGCCGGCACACACACATGGAAACACACTGTCTGGGGACTCAAATCTCAGAGCAATTTTCAGGCTGGATGATTGGCAGTGTGATGCGTATTCTTCCCCTCTACAAGCCCGGCTGATAACTCCAGCTATCCCATTCCATCCCTCCCTCTCCTCCGCTTTCCATTCTCTGTTTTTAAGTTGCGGTGACTCTCTTGACACCCCTGTGCCCTGGCCCCCTCCTCGTGGCTGTCTCCATCCTCTCTGTGTCTCTCTCTGGGCCTGTTGCAGAGCTATTACAATGACAGAGGCGATAAGGGACATTTATCACATGTGCGGCAGGGTGAGTGAGAGAAAGCCCTCAACAGGTTTGGAGGGACGAACTCAGATGTATTCAACACTGCCCCCATTAAAGCTGTCGAATAAATAAAAACTAGGGTTTCACTTGAGTGCACAAACTCCTGATTTTTTTCTTTTTTTGTATTTTGCACTTGACTGAGGATAATTCCTCATAATTCAATCCTGCTGAAAAATGATGCCATGCTAAATCTGGATTTTTCCAATCCCTCCTTATTGTCATAACTCATGAGATCCAAACTGTAACAACATTACCTTTCATTTGTACAGCCTCTTGCCATTTGTTGGCTTCACATGAAGGGGCAAAGTGAGTTATTGGAGGAAGGAGGGACCAACGGTCTGGGATCTACCTGTGTGTCTGTGGAGGCTGTATAATAGTCAGTGCCACAGCTCAGTTGGAGACACACAAATGCAGAAAAGAGTCTTTATCAGGGTCAAGTGATAATGGACCTATTGTTTCAGACTCAATGCTTTTGTTGTGTTGCAGTCCGGTGGTACCACTGGATCCACAGCTGGTCCACGCAGGCAAGAGACACAAGCAAGGACAAGGACAGTCGAACTGAAGGCTTTACTTCTGAGCCTACACTGAGTTGCTTCCAGCAATATACATGTCATATAAAAATATAAGGCTTGTTACACGTATATCTTTTAGCAATTCAGAAATTCAAAGCAATCTCAAAGTTGCTTTTTTCACTTCTAGCAAGTGAGGGTAATAATGATATCCAGTAGCTTAGCATGGTCATGGTTATTTTATATTTTATTCAACGCGACTGAGTCAAAGGAGCATGCCACCACTATTCCATAATGAAATATGATACACAACTTTCTCGTCTTCGTGCACACGCTCAATCAATCTGGTGCATGCCGCTGTTTGGCTAGCATGTAGCATTGCTAGCGTTTTTGTTAGGATCCATAACACACCTTACATGTCTCCCTGATTCACAATAAGTTCATGATGGAAAGTATTTATAGTGGTAAAGCACTTATTATATTCCAACAGATTGCTGAGTAGAATGATGAAATAATCATATTCCAGCCCCAACTCTCATTGGAGTAGGGAGGCGCCGTTGCTTTCCCAACAAACATTTTGTCATCAGCATGAAAAACCAGCAAGTAGCTAATCCAAACTACCACAATGTCAGATGTGCCTTTCCTCTCACTCTAAAGAGAAGAAAACGTAACCATTAAAACATGGTTGAGACAGATAATAGTCTCTGGGAGTGTTGCTCAGTACTGTCATCTTTGACAGGCAAAGTCATCTAGAAATTCCCCTGCACTGGGGCCACTCACTGACCAGGACTTAAACCACTATGCGAAGGTGTCCTGCTGCACGACATACATTCCTCAAACAGAAAAAAAATCCAATAGATCAAACCGTGACAAGCCATTTATCTATCAGCTAAAAACATACTTTGATGCCTCTTTCCATTTCTCGCCGCCTCCCTCACACACACACAGACACAATTCTTCCTGCTACCTCCCATTTATCACGTCCGTAACTGCCGGGCAGCCCTGCCCACCTTACTGTAGGCTGTCAGGCCACCGCCTAAACAAACTGCTCCTTGATATATGAGGGTTTACCGCCGCCATAAACTTATTCACTTTTAACTAGCATGCTACCGCTTTGGCATGGCCACGCATCACCTTCACCGTCTGTGTGTATGAAAACTGCCGGTGAGGAATTAACCCCCTGGGTGCTGCTTCATAACTCACCGCCCGGTTGCTTCCCACTCTGCTTCCCTTTCCCTCCACGTTCATCTATCTTTATTCCCGAGCCCAAGCATTAGCCCAGTATCTGTTACCCATTAGAGAGTGTCTGTGACAATAGAGGAAATGGCTCAGCGTTTGAGGAAGTGGAGGAAGAGAAGCGCGGTGGTAAGGCTTCTTCCACATGGAGGTGTTTCCAAAATGGTCTTACACTCAACTATACGATTCATTCGCAAAATGTTTGTGAGATACTTTCCACTATCATTATTTATATCAATTTCTGTTCAATTTAAGCTTATTTCCTTTTATTTCGTCTCAACAAAACTCTAAAATACAAATCTTCTTTACTGAACTGCAATAGCTTTCTTATAAAAAAATAAATTCCAAATTCAATACAGCCAAAAATCTTCTTTACTTCCAATAAAACAAGGTGATTCAAGGATTGTGCCCAGTGTTCCGCCTGGCCAGGAGCTCACCTTTTAGCTCATCATTCTGCCAAAACAGTACATAAAATGAATGTTGTTGAGTTGAACTTTTTAACATGGTGGTCGTAAGTCCTTTAGAGACGAAGAGAGAATTCAAATTTTGTGGCTCATCCCGATTTCCCAATTTCACTTATGACCTACTTTGACGAAAGTGACTTATTCATAATAAAACTATGCTCGTGAAAAAGATGTAAAGAACATTTGTAGACACATTAGCAGTCGACATCATCACGTACGTTTTCAATCGTTTCTCCAATGTTGGGTAAGCTCTTACGGTGAATGAGTCGGATATTATTTCCCCCTAGAATTCTGGGAATTTGTTCAACGGGTCCCACTATCATTGCTCTGCAGGTGAGCTGCGGTAATGCCAGAGCCATGGTGCTCCAGAAACAAAATTCTCACACCACCAAACAGAACAATGCCTCAGCTATTGAGCATGCCAAGAAATGCGGTCCATAAAACACTGGTCATCATCGGTGGTCCAGTTCCTGCGCTCCTACTTTTGCCTTCCAAGTTTAATAAAGTAAATCCAGATAAACCTCAAGAACATAAAATACCTTTCTTATCAACTTTACTGTCTATCTGGATACTTTGGCGCCACCCGCACAAGGCCTTAGTTATCTGGCTCCCAGCATGCTTTGCTGCTTTATTGACTATATCTACGCATTGTTTCCAGCCAGTCTATTGGCTGACGCACTAATCTTTGGGCACATGATAAATAGATACCAGCATTAATCATTACCCCAGCAGAGGCTCACACACCACATCACACACAGCCACCTATGCACACAGCTAGTAAAGGTTAATTACAAACTTTTATTTTTCCAGGGTTTTTTTTACGATTGCAGTAAGTTACAGCTCCTTCTTATCGGGCTGTAAATTCATTAGTAGCAAACACACCTCGCTGGGCCAGATCATTTAGTTCTGACAAACAAGATTAGAGGACGGAGGGCCAGGACGTTTGATCCAGACCGAGGAGGGGCAATTCCTTTTCCCAGGAGCCCACATCCGAAACCCAGCGTCGGCAATAGCCTTAAATTACATTCACAAATGAGGTCCTGAGGATGACATGAGGAAGCAGAAATCACCACAAGTTTTAAGGTTGAGAAAAATATCAATGCTGGGTACATACAGTATGTGGAAATGGGAACTGATACAGTGACAAAAATGCAGTAGAAACACAATTTTCCATTGGAATTATTATTTTTAGGATGAAAACTTTACTGTTAAGGTGTCAGTTTATCAATGCAGTGCAAACTCTCATTGGAAAAAAACAAACAAACATTGCTGTTGCCTCTAAAAAATAATAAAAATGCACATTTAGTACATCAAATGAAGTATGGCAACAATTTCTTAGGATAGCAATGTATAATATATATATTAAGGACAAGTATATAATATATATTATAAGGACAAGTTTAAAAGCAAGTAAATAAATCACTAAATAAATGAATAATATTGGAAGAAAAACCTTAAATAACAAGCGAAAATAACACACTTTAATTGTGGATCTGAAAAAGAAAAAATTGAATAAACCCGAATTAATGTTCATATGATTTCTATTTCCCACAGCTGATGAGTAGGCAACCGATATAACCGATGAAATATCACGTTCTGTGTGTAAAAGAGAGGCACAAAGACCACACACACAAGAAATTGTAGCAAACACAGGAAGCAGGTCTGTACACCGCACACACCGAGTGTCTATGAGATACACACACTCCTGGTGGATACTTTCAACTGTGTCTCGTTTCCATTACAAGAGCGCCAGCCGGGGTAACAAGCTGATCGCTTTCATCTAACAATCCGCAAATAATAGCAGACTGGAGGGATGAGTGGATATGAAAATGGAGCATTAAGCAAACTGTGAGGCCTTTCATTCAATAAAGCGGCTGAATGTGCGCCATTACCAGCAACAAGGACGCAGCATACACAACAGCAGCAATGAAAACAGTTCCATTTCCCTGCTGTCTAAATGTTTGACTTTCTCTCTTCAATTTTAATAGGACTTTATTGGTGTCATTTTATCATAGATAATGGGTTCAAAAGCAAATAAAATGCATCCTTGAGTGGCTATAATCGCACTTGTCGCTGAGGTAATTGGGAGGAAACTGAGGCGCCAATCAAAAGTACATATATATATATATATACATATATATATATATATAGTGCTGACCATGGTGTCCAACTTAAGGCCCAGGAGCCAAATGTGGCCCACCAACTCATTTTATATGGCCAGCAAACTATATTTAGCACCGATAACTGGGTCCAAGTTAGGTCGAGATCATGACCCACAAGGAGCTCAGACTTCAACCTTCAGATGGAAGCTCGCGTTTATAAACACCATCGTATACCTTGTACAAGGCTGTTGAGTTACAGATGAATCTGTCAATCCCACTCTCTCAAGGATCATGAGATGAATGTAAGTAGAGTTGGAAAACAATGTTGCCACAATGTCATGATAGTTTGAATTCTGGAAGACCCACCCAGACACACACACACACACACACACACAGCGTCACTCGATGATTCCAACCGTTGCTGCAGGTTCTGGTCTTGTAGCAGTGTGGTGTTACAGGAAGCAAATTACAAGAGCGCTGAGCGAGGGACGGAGAGGAAATTCGGTGATAGGAGATACACAAGCGTGGGGAGGTGTGAAAGTGCGCGTGCGACTGTAAATCAGACCAACCGCAGGCCTGCAGAGTCGTGTTTCCTTGTCCTTACAGGAAGTGCACACCACAAGAACAACACGGTGTACGTTGCATAAGAGGGGACACTAGTGAGAGTGGAATCCACTTTGTGCATGTTCAACCTCATCTGCACCTGCACACATGCAGGGTCCTGTTTTGAGCCGCCCCTCACTCACTTTAATGTAGCACCATTAGAATGAACAGTCTCACACACATGTGCTTGCACACACACCACGGTCTTCTCTATAATAAGGCCATCACCATTAAAGCTGTCATGCAGCAGTGTTGAGTATTACTGCAGAGAAATTACACCTCCTCACCCGGGGTGACACGCCGTGACCTACAAACACACACACACACATATTTTTTATTTATATAAAATTCTGGGCACTCTCGGCCGGAGGATGTTGAATGGTGAAAAAAATAGCAAGCAAACACATGCAGTACTAAAGGTTGACCTTATTTAAGAGGCTGAGCAGCTTGGTAATGTCAGTTGGGCAGGAAGGAGAATGGCAGGTGACCACACCCCCAGACCATGGTGAAATACAAGAAATACCAGGATGGTTGGACGAAAGATTGATGGTACAAATGAAAAACGTAGAATGAAAAAATGTAGAAATATTTCCCACAACAATGGCGCTAGTACAGATTCATTTTACAGTGTGTAAATTGGTGTAATGGGATTTGATATTTCATCTTCATCTCTAATGTTAACATTTCTGTCGCCTGTTTGTTCTGTTCTGTTTAGTTAGTGTATAACCAGTGTCTTGTTAAGACTGACAAGGTTTGAGCCTGGAATAGTCACCAAAAATTCACCTTTAACAACACCATAATCACCAAGTAATAACCATAAATTTACAAGTAATCAGTTTATTAATAGTTAATATGTTTTTATGTATTAAAAACATTTGCAAGTCTTGTTTTAATCAGAAAAAAAAGCTTAGTTTGGCCATACAGATAAATGTTTATGAAAATATTTAATTTCATATTTTGATGAACATCTATTAATAATGCAGCTAAAGCTTGTCTCCTGAACATAACTGGCTGTTTAGCAGTACGTTTGTGTTTCTTAAATCTATAAACGACTGCGAGGCATTACATGCCCAAATTGGCTTTTTTTGGGGGCCTTTAAAGTGAGAAAATGCTGCGTAAACATCGGTTTGGCAGAAGCTGCTGGCTGCGAGCAGACTTCCATGCAGATCAAATGAAAACAGACACACACAATGTGCCTGCAGTGAGTGCTGACACATTTACCACATTAGTATTAGTCCTTCTCTCTGTCGCCACGATCCTCACAGCTGGTGTTGACATGCGGTCCCTGGACCCCCGCAGCACCCCCGGGGCAGAATGTGTGAGTGTGACATCAAGAGAGAGAGAGAGGGAGAGCGAGAGAGCTCTGCACGTGCGCACTCAGATTAAGAAAAAACAAAGCAGACTGCGGTGCTATAGAATAAACGCTATACAAATTGAGAGACGCAGGAGCGGAATAAGTGGCTGGATCGGGACGTGAGTGTGGACAAGAGAGCGAGCCAGTGACAAAGATCGCTGATGCCAGTTTCCATATGACAAGTGGCGACGTTATGAAGATGGACGGGCCGCGGAGACGGACCGCCTGACCTTTCCCAAAATGCCACATGTCAACGTGCTTTTACGTCATTCCCTGCAAAACAATATGTCAGGGGCATAAAAAATCATTATGCCCTCTCTGAATTATGCTGTTATGGCATACCGCACAAAAATAATCATTAAGATGACATTATTCCTCAGTTAACTAGGAGGGTCGAGGGCAGCGTCTCGGGACGGTCGGGACGATTCCATGAATTACCAAGCCACATTGATGTATCTTTATGACTTCGCCGTTGAACTCTGGAGGGGAGCTCGGCACCCGTTCATTTGAGATGAAAACTCTATTTAAACCTGTTTCTAAAGGGAGAGATTTGAATAAAGAATCAGGGCATGTCTTAGTTTATAGTCCTCCACAGACATCTGAATTGGATTCCAGACAGGGAATAAAAAAAGTTAATAAAAGAGAAAGTAGCTCCCGCAAAATGTGGGCTTCTGACTTACTTGTTATGGTCTCAGATCTGTCATAGTTAGGTCAGAAGGGCCAGAATATGGTGTGCACTGTAAGGGCTTAAACCTTTGCATGGTTGACATGGATCGTTCTATGACAGGTAGCTCTCACGTCTAGTATTTTTTATGTCATTCATCATTTTTCTCAAGAACAAAGCTAATGTGCCCATGATAGTCCCACAAAGAAAAAGCAACAAATTTTGAATTTTGAAATTTTGGAGGCCAAAATGTAACTATTCTACAGATGAAAGTAGATGCAATTTCTTGCTAAAAATGATGATTCATGCCCGTCCTGTAGCTTTGCATATCACCCCGTAACACTTGCTCCGGCTATTGCAGTGACATCACAGACTGTGGATGACATCACTCTAACCCTAGCACCAGCGAAGGTCTCAGCAGGCGGAAGAAAAGTCATAAGAAAGAACCTGCTAAGCTTAGCCTTACCACCCAATAACACATACTAGACCTGTATTTTTCAACTGAAATGTCATGTTAAAGGTGTGTATTATGGCTCAAAAGGTGTGTGTTTCATCCATAATGGAGAGGTATGTGTCTCACATCGTAGGGTTTAAATAAAACTTACCGTCGATGTCATCAAAAAAATGATGTGTATGAATTTTGGCAAAGGAAGTATCTACACATGTGAGTGAACGTTTGTTCAAAATACAAATGTTCCCAGCGCGAAACATATCTGGTTGCAGGGTGGACCAAATCCACTCAGTGGTGTCTTGGTGTTTCTTTTTCGCCAGCCACGTTTTTGCAGACAGAATTTTTTGTAGGTCACCCATACACGTAGCTTGACTAGCAACTGTACTCGAGAGTGACTGGATGATGAGGCTTCAAGAAACAGTCTCCCAATTTTAGTGCCCACTAGATGGAACCCTTCGCTCTAAAATCATTGGATTTGAGCAACCACTTCCAATGAAACCTCATATCAATTGTAACACAAGAGCGCCATCTTGTGGGCTCGGAAAATTAGGACAGTGTTTCATGAAGCCTCTTCCATGCTTCCAGTGCCAAAATGTGCTTGCACCCATCACGGTATACAAGTGGTGGGTTCAATAGTACATGTTGCTTTGGCCAACTGTCCAATGATCACACTTTTTTTGGTTAAAAAAAGGGACACATTCAGTGATGTAGAGTCCACCTCAGTAGTGTTCACTCATCAAATCCACTGATGCTGAAGCAGTGGATTTTCTCAATGGCAAAAAATGGAAGCATTCCAATATAGCTTTTCTAGTTTCAGAGCTTGATTGTTGGACAGTTTGGGTCATTTGACTCCGGAAAGTCAAAGCGCACCGTGAAAGGAAAATGCTTGACGTTCATTACGGGTTAAGCCCTAACGTGGTTTCAGGTGTTGACATTGAAAATTTGTCACTATTGCTGAAACAAACTGTGTTATCTCTGGAAGGTAGAAATGCCATTGTTGAGCTATTGATCCATTGGAGAACAGTGGCAGACTTTGACATTTCTCCTGGTGTTCCAGCTGGGAGATGTTTTATCTGCAGACATTTGACCGATATAACCCTTAACATGTCTCTACACGACCACACAAACACACACATGCACAAAGCCTCAAACGTGCGCGCACACCAACCCGCTGTCCATCTCTGGTAAATGTCGTCAGTCGTAATAGCTCCTGACATCAGCAGAATTGAGTTTGGAGTCGATGTGGATGTCCTCTATAAGCCAATCATCCAATCCCGGCTCCAGCGGCTGCATGGGTCGAAGGGCGTGAGTGATGTCATACTTTCTGACAACCCGACAAAAAGCCACGGAGATCGACAAAGCCAGAGCAAAGGGGGAGCGGGTTTCTCAAGGCTTCCGTGTGTCATCGGCGTTGAACACGCCGATGCCTCCGCAAATCTGGCAGCCGACAATAAAGCACTCAGTGAAACGTTTACGACTTTCATAAACAAGAGCTGGTGATTAATGTTATCCCCCTTCTTTGGGATTTCTAATAAAGTATGACACATTTACACCCTCGGTCAACACAGCCAAAGCCCTATTAAATATGTCTGAGAGGATGGATGGCCACCGCTCACACACACACACACACATGCAAACACACAGCTCGCCAACGCACTGTACAAATTAGTCAAACAATAACTACGATCTGGCGCTCTCAAGTTGTGTCACTGTCTCGGTTCCTGTGAGTCTGAATGGTCACGATGGCTATGAGCAAGTTTGTGTCGATGGGGAATTTAATGCTTTCTTGACAGTAGTGATGGGCCGATGAGGCTTCATGAAGCAGTGTCCTTATTCTCAGAAGTCACTAGGTGGCACTCTCAAGCTAAAAAATGATGCACAATTTCATTTAAATAGTTGTTGAAATGCCTTCCAGTGGGCACTGAAAATGAAGACACTGTTTCACAAAGCCTCACAATTAGTGATGGTCTGATGAGGCTTCATGAAACCGTGTCCTTATTCTCAGAGCCCACTAGATGGCACTCTCTGCTCTAAAATCATTGGATTTGAGCAACCGCTTCAGAGAGTGCCATCTAGTGCACTCTGAACATGAGGACTCTGTTTCATGAAGCATCAACAGGCCATCACTAGCCATAATCCTATCTTATTTGACAGTGTTTTTAATTAAAAAGAAAATGAAACAAATCATATTTACGACAACGCCAGCTCAAATATGTAACTAAGAATAATAGCAAGGCAATAATGACAATAAATAAAAAGAAATAAACAAAATTAAAGTTTCTTAAACGGCTAAAACACAAGGCAAAATAAATAAAATAAAATAGCAATAATAATAATAAAAATAATTCCAAATAAATGACTCGGTGAGCACAGAAAATGATTATAAATGGAGTCAACAAATAGCTTCCCTCCCCTTCAATCTAAAGTTACCTGTTTTCAAAATTAATTTAACTCACTCACTTTTCTATGACCACAAATCCATTTTACCCACCCCATTGCAAGAAGTGGTTGGCAGCACGACACATAGTTTAGCTTCACATGAATTACAACCTCTATGTCTTCAAACAAATTAATATGGATAATGACTTAGTTACAAGTCAAGCACAGAGTCAAAAGTTTAACATGGATGGAAAACTTGTATTTGCATCACTCTAAGTGGCGAGTGGAATAAACCACGGCATGACGACAACTCTCCATTATACTGTGACCGTCTAAATGTGGCGCGAGACGTTCTAGTGGGAATGAGCACCTTTGAGGGAAACATGTCGACGTGCCAATACCACAGCATGAGAGCCACACAAACTTTCTTTCACCCTCTTTCCCGTAACAGCTGACCAGGTTGATGGGAAAGATTGAATGCTGCTCGTCTGTCAGTCAGCTGACCCTCGTCCCTCTGTCATCAGACTTGCTGTGGTAAGGACTGTGAAAAGCTTCATCAGAAAGGCCAACGGACATAAAACACGACTGCAGACAGCCAAGGGTTTAAAACCGTAGCACAGCCGACCAACAATGGCAACTTGAATTAATAAAAAACATACATACCAATTCCATTATACTGCTCATTATAAGACGAATAAAAGTCGCACAGCGGAGGGATTGTAAAATATTTCATTAAGAGTTCTTACTGGAGTTTGTAAAAGCACAAAACTATATTTGTTGCACTATCTAACTGGGTTCCAGCTAGTACATAAAGCCAAATGCAGTGGAATATTGAGAAAAACAATTTCCACATGGGCTTAGTGGTGACTTCTAATTTTGAAAAACATGTTGATCAACTAAATTAACTAAAAAAAAACCTCGAATTGTCTTTAAATGCCAATATATCTAGTGTTCTAAAGGTGGAGGTGTGGACAACAAGTGGCATCCCATAGTCAACATGGTCCAGATTCTAAGCATTTCCCTCTACACTGCTATGTGTAACCATAGCAGCATTTTGGTTTGAATTCTACCTATCACCCCTGTTTACCACAGCAAACCCCTAAACCTCCCATTGTTTTACTGCTGTTGTTCTCAATGAGAGTACAACTTCAGGCCTGTTACAGCACCACCACACCCACTACAGTCACTAATATCTATGGGAAATTCTGCATTAGAAATCACCGGCTGCCAGCGAAACTTTGCGTGGAAGGGTGTTTTTCTATTCCTTCCAATAAAGTTAATAAGTAAAAAAAATCACTACTCCAGGCCTTCGGTAGCTTGTGTGCCAGTGAGTTCTTGCAAAAATGCGAGGCTCCCTGCTGGGACTCCATTCTCCGAGCCCCGACTTTTTACAAGGGAGCAATGCCTGGCAGAGAGGAGCAATGCAGCCAAGGCAAAAAAAAGGTGGGTCTACTTGAAATGACCTCAAAGCAATCTATTTAAATACACTTATTTAATGAACAAATAGACATTTCTGTTTAATGTGTTTTGACAGTTTAACCCTAAGTAGGATGTGCAGGGTGGCATTAGGTGGTGAGATGTGAATTCTTATTATGAAATCCCAGTGGAAGGGAATTGGAATTCAATAGCAGTTAGATCATGGCTTCTGCCTCAGTTTCTTTGAGGGAAAAGCCATGGGGGATTAGCAGCGGTTAGCCCATCATGATGTGAAGTGGAAAGGAACAGCTGGCTCTCAGCTAGCCACATGGTGTGATTTTTTTTTTTTTTTGCATGTGTGTGCATGTGTCAGAGAGGAGAGACAGAATGTGTGTGTCTGTGTCTTGAATTGGGGTGTTGTGGGGAATCAGAATTCACAAAGGATCGTGCAATTGTCGGGATGTTTTACAATTTAGGCAAACGCAATCTATGTATTTTAAAGCATTTATATGCGAAAATAAGCTTTGATTTTTGAAAAAAGAAATGGGGTCCATTTAAAAGTAAGAGGAAGATACAAATAAATACATACAATTTTGCATGGATATTTGCATGCAAAGTCTTCCTGAAGTCCACAACTGTCCATTTAACAATTTTGGTTCATCTGACTGGCCTGTTGACAGTTTGTGAGCAGGTACAATTGTACGGTCCTGGACTAATCCTGTGCGATGAGCAGAACCTCTACATCTGGTGCGCAAAGGAGTAACCATACTGATGAGGGTTGTGGCAGACTAAACCCTTTTTGGTGGCTGAAAAGGGCTTATTGCCATCACTGATAAAAATGATATATCAAAAATAAAAAAATAAATCAATCTTCATTCCTAGAGTAAAAGCTGGAGACATACTTGTAGCAGTAGGGATGTCTGATTTCAAATTATATATATATATATATATATATATATATATATATATATATATATATATATATATATATATATATATATATATATATATATATATAACCCTTAAATACAATAAGCTTCATGTTTTGATCGATTTTTAAACTTTAAAGGCAAACGTAACAAAAGGACGCAACACCAACAGGCCTTTTGAAAAGACGGTCCTGTAGCTTTCATCTGCGCCTTTTCAACTCACTCCCTGTTAAAATTAGAGCCGTGAAAAGCAAAGAAAGAGGCGACTTGTTCGGATGAAGGAACGTAATTGAAGGGCATTTTACCTTCTTGAATGTTAAATATACAGTGAAATATCAGCTCTAAAAATAAACAGCAAGGACATAAATAAACCAATTGGAAAGTTACTTTTGTAGATACATACTGAAGACATCAAATATATGAAGATTATATTGGATATATACAGTCAGAATCAAAGGCATTGATTTTAATAAAGAGGCCGGTTGATATTTGAAAAGGGGAATTCACTGTTGGAATCAAAAAGATTGAGTGTTAGTTGAGCTACCTTGTAACCTGGGAGTACATGTGAAGATTGAATACCCACTCAGCAGTCGTCCCTCTAACAGCGTTCAAAGAGAGCTGTTAGGATGATAGGCACAATCTCATGAGAGACCTCAATTGAAACGCAACGTGGGTCATATCAGACCTTTGTCTCACCCCCTGTGGGGTCGAAATGACAAAAAAAAATACCCCCCACCCGCCACCCCGTCAACGTCAGTTTCCCTCTCTCTTTCTCTTCCTTCAGCCGGCCAGGTCAGGCTATTAAATGTGAGAATACATTACTGAGAATGGTGGCTAATAGATTGGAATATTACAACCATACAATAATTTCATGAAAAAGTCAAGGAGGGATCATCACTCTTATTAACTCCAAGAGAAATTGAGGCTGAAAAATGTTCAAATAGAAAATGTTAATGCCAGGCCATACCACGTGTAATTGTGCCGGCACCGTTCCCTGGGCTGGCCCCATTCGTGCCACTTTATTAGTGGTAATTGAGGATATGAATTATAAATGGAGGGGGATTTTTCTGTCCGGCTCCTTATTGAAAGTGAACCGTAATGACCACTGCTATTGTTTAACCTTCATCACCATGCCTCCCCATTTCCCGCCAACCTCTTTCCCGTGTCTTTTGTTTTCTTCTTTGCCCTTCTTCTCACTTGTCATTTTTCAAAGAGGCTTTTTTTTCCCCTTTCCCATTGTCTTGTCAATATATGGGAGATGAGTATCTATATTGTGACATATTTTCATAGCTATTTGGGAAGATAACTCTTTTGCTCTATTAATAAGCCAAGCTTTGTGACACCACACCCCTCGATTGAACAAAGTTCCCACCAAAAAAAAGGTCACACAAGCTAATATTATGAGATTTGTCACATTCACTAAGGCATTGTTTTAATAATCTTCTGCAATGACTTTTGACACAGATTTATTGTTATCCAGTGTTGTCACTTGTCAGCGTTCTGCGACTAACAACGGAGGCAAATGTTTAAAGAAAGACAGAAATTTCCGTTAGGGATGTGTCATGGGGTGGTGTTCCTTTTGCAATGAAAGTTTAGAATGAAAGCAGCGCCATTCCATGGCTAACCTAATCCCAACCTCTATCTTCCACTGACATGACGCGCTGGCCACAGGTTCAGAATATGCCGAGGAAGGCAGAACTGACACATTGTCACTCCTGTGATATTAATATAGTATATTGATGTTGGGGAAGCAGACTTTTGCATCCGATAATGACGATGAAGGCAGCCTTCAGCATGTAAACACACTAGGTTTTCAATGAAAGCACATGTTCCACCATCCATGGCAGCGCAATGCATAAAAAGAATGATGTAGGTTGGGTTTGGAAAGGAGTCAAATGTCTCTCAATTCCTTCTATGAGGAACAATGTGTCAATTGTTATTTAAAACCTGTAAAACCACGGTGCGTTTCAGTCATGGCGACTTGGCGTGACTAAGCAGAGAGCCAAATAAGGGCCACTTTAGTTCTGGGTATGGAGCCACTTTTAACATGCAAAAAAATATAATAATAATAAAAATAAAAAAAAATAGAGCATCCAAAGGCATCAATTGAGCTGGTATAGGTGCTCTGTGTAAACCATTCATGGACAATGGAAAGTAGTAGCAGTCTATGGTACAGATGACAGTTCAAATGTTTCAATCTTATGAATGTGTGTAAATAGATAAGCGATGATTTCTGCACTTCCATCTCACAGTTTTGGGCCACAGAAGAAGTGCAGTACCTTCTACCTTGCAGTAATTGCATAATAAACCCCTGTGATGTGAATGCTGCAGGCAACAGTATCCAGCTGGGGGGGGCGTTGGTTTCTTGGCAACGTTTCTGAGGAGTCTACTTTTATACTTTTATACTTTTTAAAGATCAGCAGCTCCACACCTACCATCCAGCAAAGTCCATTAGCCACAGCCTTTCACCCACGACGAGTCTGCTTTTTATTTACAACATCAAACGTTTCACTTCATTAAATTACCTTTTTCTCCTTCACCCACCCCCTTCTTTCTCGCAGAGCTCTCCTATTTGCGTTTAGCTGAAGCATGTTTTCCGAAGCACGAGGAACGTCGGGGTGACGGGGGGATAAAACAGCCCTCCACAGCAGTCTGCAGTGGTTTTATGGGGGGAAATAATGGGTAATTGGGAGAAGGTATTTAATAGAAAACCGACATTGCGCTTTAATGCAACTGTTGTTGAAGGAGTCTCACTCGGCCGGTGTCTGAATCGTAGAAGACTGTGGCTCACTTTCTTCTTTTTTTTCTACTTATCAAGTGGCCTCGACTGCATGAGTCCCTTCTGTAGACAATACTGCTTGTGTCCGGAGCAGCGCTGTAATTCAACCATAGCTATGCAGCAGCCTTATGAAAGTTGCTCCCGTATTTTCCAAAAGCTTTTCACAAGATTGATTACCGTTGGCCCGCTCAAGCTACAACCTGCAATCAGATACGCCAGATGCAGTTTTCAAGTCCCACTGAAACCCAAATCTTTTACTCAGATATTTCTTTCTCCAGATATTGATTTGAGAATTTGATTTGATCTAGGTCCCTCATGTACTGTCACATCTGCAGCTTGTACTGCTGTGTGAAGCGGGCGTCAGCTGTGTGAGCATATAAATGAAACCAGAGAAGACTGAAAGCTAAACATTCTCACCGATCAATATTCCAATATCTAACATCAGGGAACTCCAATAAGTACAACGCCAGGGACACTTCAATGGCAACATCAAGGCAGTGGGGTTTACGAAACACACACACACCTGCACAAATACACACGCATGCAAACGATTAGTGAGTTTCAGATAATGATCAGGCGAGCGCCATAAAATCCATCCTACTTAGGTGAAACGAATAATCCATTCGGGGACAGGTTTCAATATGCTCCATGCTAACTACGTCATGGCGGAAAGCAGTGCGGACAATTTCTTTTTCTGGAGAAATGAAGTGAGGTCACGTCGCAAAAAAAGACGGGTTTTAGAATTAAGCGATCAATGTTCATCAAAGTGGTTAACCCAACAGGCCTTAGGCCAACAAATGTGATCAGCTAGCGGTGGCCTTTCCCGGCTGGACATCGACCCTATTGAGTCTACGCTTGCTTCCTGATTTATGGAGATCAAGACAGAAACATTTAAATGTGAACATAGCCAACTGAAGCCCCTTCAAATTCTCAAATAGCCTCCATTAGTCTGGAGCGTCCTTGTTTGGACAGGAAGGTTAAACCAATGACCCCCATCTTACCGGAGCCTGAGAGGCCCGTGCTTCAACACGTATACGTCTTTATCAGTGTATGTTTGGGCAAAGGCAGTGACCTCGCTGACCACTGGTCATCGAAGCACTGACCACCACAAGTCGATAGCCCTCTATCCCTCCGCGATCCTTCCCTCCACCTCACACCACTGCTGCTCTTCATCCCCCCCACCCCTCAAAGCACCATTTGCAGCCCCAATCAATGTCGAATTATGGGTTATTTATTGAATAATCAAAAAGGTATTATAGCCGCAGCTGTCTGACGGGTGTGCGATGGCTGACAATGGGGAAGTACACAGTAGCGCTAAGGTGAGATCATTTATCAGCGTAGCTGCCATGCATGCGTTTGAAATTAGGGTAATCGCTCGACATGTAAACAGTTGGCCTCACAGCTGCCAGACTGAGGGGCCATTTCTCACTTCCACTTATCACTGCCTGACGTGAGGTGTTATAGCGTACATGTATGCGTGAACAACACCTTGGAAGGCTTCTTACAAAGTGCACTTACTAGTGGCTGTCGTGGCTACAGAATTTATCGGAGCATTTCATGGCACTTGAGTCCTATGATTCAGGATGTAGGGTTCACTACGCATGTCAGTGAATGAACTATTTTGAATTCAGTAATGGCTGCTCTGTGCCGCGGATTGCAGTACTCCAGCACTGCGCCTAAGTACTGCGTTAGTTTTGCGCATCCCTTGCTGCAGCATTATGGAGTAGCAGAATAAAGCGCGCTCATAATCAATGTTGGATCGCATCAGGGTTTGTGCTTAAGATCCAGAGTCCCCAGGCCACTTGTAAACCAATCTCTCAGGGCAACCATCGTGTTAGAGGTCAACAGACATCATTACAGCGGGTGTGCAAGGGGGTAGAGGAGAGGGCAAAGCTGTGCATGGGTGTGTTTGAGTGAAGGGCAGATGAGAGGGAAGGCTTTGCCGCTGAGGGCAGATCATCTTTCTCTCTAGAGTTTTGGCCTGTGACGATCGACTGGATGGAGGGCTGAGGTTTTGACCTAATAAGGTTTCCCAAAAGCTTGAGGGCTGAGAGGCAAAGTGTTGAAGTAAATGACCTTTCACAACCAAAGCATTCAATTCTGTATAGGTTTTTAAAAAAAATCCAAATAGAATGTATGAAGTTTTGAGAGGCAGGATGGCAGTGAAGCAACATACTAACATACTACTCTACCCATGTCCGGCAAGACATTTCACTTTGGCGCCATTCAGAGCCCAGATTTTACGTACAAACAGAGGGAAAAATCTTCGGGATATAGAAGAAGTGAAATGGCACACTGTGTGCGGGATTTTGTTCCAACCATTCAAGAGGACACCTTTTCACCAGGTGTTTTTGTAATGTAAACAGTTGACTATCAGTCTGGTGCTGCTTGTTTCAGCTGACACCTCATTGGTTAAACTGTATGAGCTTGATCGGTTGGAACAAACATTTGCAGCACCCCGGCCCTTTGAGGACCAGATTGTGACAGGAGCAGTTGCTGGCACTCAGTGAGTTCATCATAATCGGAAGGATCCTAGCACATTGACTTCCAATGTGAAGAGAAGATCGGACTGTTGCTGTCCAACAGTGACTACTTGCGTGTCTCCCAAACACATTGTGAACTTTTGCAGAACAGTTTGCCACCCTTGTTTTTCGTGGTTTTCCATGAATAGATGGGGCAAAAGCTCTGTAGGACAAGGCCTCGGCATAGGGATGCCGTGAAACTCTCCAGTACTGAAATGATCTGGAGAAACTTCAGTGTTCAGAAAGGTTGGATTATCATAGCAGAGACTCAAGTTTATGCTATTTTGAGGGACATTCCCGTGCACCTGGTAATAGCAGGGCACATTGTTCAGCCAAACATGCTCACTGCTCTTCACTCATATCTGAAGCCACTGAAAGTACAATTGGCCTATAAGTTGTCACATGCTTTCTTTTCTTTTCACGGTTTAAATGCTGAATTTAAAAAATAGTTTCACAGATGATGTAAGTGGCCCAGAATGCATCCCTTCACTCAGAAAACAGCCATGTGTGGTTTTCTTCAACAGACGTACTGTATCAATCTGTCTCACTAGTGGGACCCATAAGTTGCTCTGTAACCACAACATGCAATGCTTTGACGGAAGACACCACAAACAGTGAAGACCACAAGAAGGTGGGCAAGTTGAAGAAGACAAAATAATCGCGGCAGCATCAGAGGCAATGTGCTAGATATGATTTCGACTTGATATCGATCAATCTATTTTTCTCCCACTCTTGCTTTTACGACCTCTTCGCTGTCGTCACTTACTGCACGTTGCCATATTTTCATCCCTGGAAAAGCATTAGAACAGCCAATGTTGGGGCGGGGTAAGTGAATTAGGATTGGTTTTTGCCTCCCGTGGCCACAGAGGGAGGTAGGGTTACCCACAATAAGATCAGAATGAGATCAATTTTGTTTCCGTTGCCATTCAAAACAAACAATGAGCACCTAATAGCCTTGCAGCATCTGTGGCCTCGCTCAGGCAAAAACACAGCACGATGGCCTGGTCGATAGATGCCGACAGCTAGATGGACGAACGTAGTCACGCATAAAAGCACAGGTTTGGATGTCTTTTTTCTCCCTCTCTCTCCTGGAGCTGCCTATAGTTAACGGATTCTGCAAAATTGGCTTGAGTGCTTCACAAGACAGCGATCATATCTGTGCAAAGATAGCGCCTTATCGACTCAGGGAGGGTGACAGACAGCAGGGATGGGCGCTCATGTCGAGCTAATACTGGCTGTGTGTGATCCAATCAGAAGGCTTCACTGACCAGCGACTGATGCTGGACCGCTGGGAATTGTATCTTTGCTTCAGTTGATGTTAAACAACCTGTATTCAAATTTCATGATCAAGAGGTAGGTGGTAGTTCGCGCAAGTGCTGGGTGGGCCATCCGTAGTTCTTTAGAGAATATGCTTTTGGATGCTATTGTTTCCTTCTGTTGTCCGTTATTATAGAGCGCAAGATTGATATGATACCTGTCGGATGAGTGGAGTAAAAGTGAGGGTTCGGACCAGTCAAGTGGAAAGAAATCATTTCAGGAGATCAAAGACACCAGGCTTTGATCTATATATTCTATCCAAACTGGAACTCCTTCAACTTTGAAGTATTGTTGTGGTCCAGCAATGACAATGTTTAAATAAGTGGGGCTTTTTTTTGTCGCCCTCTGGGTCAGGCTGTTGATGCGTACGCTGCCTGTAGAGCCGCCTGACCTCACGCTCCCCTCAGATGATGACATTAAGACACTTTGTCGTAAGGATAGGGTCACACATAGTGCACGCACATCCACACCAGGTGCGCATGCACACCAAAACAGTCCTAAGAGTGTGCAGTTAAAGGAGCTTACAATATGGTCCACCACTCATTACTGCCCATTCGTCAGGCACTTCCTTCAGTGTGTGTGTGCTAAAGAGCGCGTGAGGTCACCCTTCATTGGCTAACAACTAGGGTAACAAAGTTAGCATGGAGGGGCCTACACCTGCTGACAAACACTCACACCCTGGGGGTATCGATTGCAACCGCTGCTTTACCTTTGCCTCCGTGACCTCTGTGTGTATTTGCACCATTGCCACACACAAACACACACTTGATGCACACAACCTGCCATTTCATGTGGATCCATAGTATTTTCCACCAAATGCAGATGAACGACCTTAACCGTGACAAAACTGACACTTAAGTTTATCAACTTAAGTGTCAGTTTTGTTGCGCATCAACAAAACTGACACTTAAGTTGATAAAATTACATCATAACACAAAACCCTCTTAAGACACGCAACATAGATTTTTATGAGTCTGCCAACCTCTTGATGAACTTTAACTGAGACACGTGTGAGAAAGTCAACGCCGCTCTGAGATGAAACCTTTGCTTTGTTGCAAAAAAACGTACAGAGCTAATGACACACATTTATGTAATGACACGCTTATAAATTGCGACCACTGCACAGAGGAACTAAACCATATCAAACACACTGTTCACAAAGTCAACGCTGTCCATAGATTCACCATAATACACTGGAATTGCGGTTTTGGCAAATAAAATTATCTTCAAATACTGAAGGTCGGACTTGCCTACATGCATTCAGAATAGCTCTGTTAGCGTTCATTGCGTAAAGGCCTGTGTCTCTGACTCGCCACAGAAGGGTAGCCATGCAAGTCATCCATAGTGATTAGTAGTAAAAAATTTATGGGGCATCCATACATATGTCAGCCTGTCACTTTTATGAGCCGCAATCCACCGTGCCAGCCAGGTCACACCTAAACTGAACACCTCTCTCTCCGTCACGGTCTTGTTTAGCTGTGCCACAGGGACCTGAACTGTCAGCGCCGGGCGCTCCGGGTCCTAAATGAAGGCATCAAACACTCACATCCCCTGATGTAATAAAGGCCGGTCAACAAGCGGCCGCCTCGGGCAACACATAATGGGCTTTTTATTTCCGTTTGGTCGCACCGGTTTACAGAATTAAAGTCGAGTTTGTTGAATGGCGGAGGAGGTGGCATGGAGGTTAGTGGGAGAGCTTCAGGGTGGGTGAGGACGTAATTTTGATTTGAAGCATTCGCAAAAATATACTTCTGTCAGGTCCAATTCAGTCAACAATGTATGCTAAATATTGCATTTGTGGTAATGCTTGTTCCTGCACAGAGTTGTGCGTGAGGGTTTGGAACCTTCCTCTAAATAAAAGCAGGGAAAGTCTCTTTAGAGCTCAGATCAGTGGAGCATTTTTTACTCCGACTTTAGAATAAGCAACGCTACAAATGGCAAAAATAAGTAGCTCTGGTTGGCAGCAGCCGTTAACCTCGACTCTGACCTTGATGGTCTCTTTCTTCCTACCTGCTTCATTTAGGGGTAAGCAGGAAGTAAAGGGTCACCAGGTCAATCCGAGTTGTTCTGTACGAGCAGGTTAACTAGCGGGGCATGACAGAGACGTTGTGAACGTCCCGGACTGAGATACATGTGCTGGTATTTTGTAATGAGAGAGGGAAAACAAGAGCGCGGCAGACTGCAGACAGCGACAGGTGTCTTTTTAAGTTGAAATTAAAACATGCACAGACACACCTGCAACACGCCATCTGGTCGTTCTCTGGAGAGAGATAGTGTTGCTTCAACGCGTCCCATTATATTCTGCATCCTACAATATTTCTGACACCATTTTGAAGAAGCCATCATTTCTAAATGTAAAATTAGGGGTGGGACTTGACTCAAATAAACAAATAAATAATGCAATTATTTACATGATTCATAAGATGTTTTTGAAAGAAAAACAGCGTCTACAACGATGGAATTATTTGAAAAGAATGCTTTTATTTTTCCATAAATGGACAATGTCTGTTGTCAGTTAAAGCATGACAAAAGACTTAATTGGACATAGACGGTTGGCTCTGACAAATAGAGCACAAGCAGGATTCCATTAAAGAAGTGACTAACCATCACCGAAGTACTTAGTGAATGTCTCCCCTCCCGATAACGTAAGCTGAACTCCCCTTTTAGGTGATACTTTACTTAATTGAGTGTGAAACCTTTATCACTATCAGGAGAGCGAGGTGGGTGAAAGACAGCAAAGCAGAGGCAGACAGTGGTTAAGGATGAAGGAGAGGACAGGCGCGGAACTTCCCGGAAGAGGTGGACGAATGAAGAGATGCTGAAGGAGGTGAACCGCAGATGGGGCGGCCATATAGGCAGGTACCCTCCAAATGAACCTCCACCCCTCCCCTCATCTTAACCCCCATCGCTGCACCCCCAGTATACTGAACCCCACCACTCAGTCATGCTATTACCTCCCTGTCTCTTTCATTATCTGCTGTGAACTCTGGGTAACCTCGCCGTGGCCATTCTTTATGTCACGGTCGGCAACGTGAGCTGTGATTTAGTCTCCTCGAGTCCACCTAATTTGATTTCATCATCACAGGGCGCAGCCAGAACTGAGGGGGAAGATGCCTGATGTTATGGTTGGGAGGGAAGGTAAAGGTGATGGAGACGGAAGTGAGGTGGGGGGGGGGTCATACTAGTAAGTGTTGGCCAAATGACTTGAAGAGCCTAATAAAGTAATCATGGCCATAATAATCCTCCTAAAACACTGGTAACTATTACGGGGCCCAGTCATTAGCCAAGATGAATACAAATCTCCTCATTCCTGGTCTTTTTGGAGACGGAAGTTAACGTGTCTGTCTGTGTCAGTGGCCCCCTTTGGAGGTCGTGCTGTCTCACCCAACTTGCTTCTGGCAGGTACTTGTTTAACATGTCTTAGGGTAATAAGTAGTATCGACACAAGACGAAGGAAAGCCAGGTGGGTCCAGAGCTCCGCCTTCGCCCTGTGGGACGCTCCCCATCACAGATATAAAGGTGATGAAGCAATAGTTCTTTTTTCAAAGTATTGATTTATGTCCTGATTTGGAAGTAGTGTACGACAAATATTACAAAACATTACATTGTTGCTGTGCAAATCAACATGGGGTCATAGTGTTAAGCAAAACTGGATGCTAATGATGGATTTTTCTTCCATCTCAGCAAAAAGCTATTTATATAATGTATATATAAAACAGTATAATAGATAAAGCATAATATATAAATGTAATATCATATATAAAACAGCTGTTTATGGAATATAAGTATATAAATACATAAATAAAATATAATATAATAATAACGGTATTGTATAAATGTATTCAATGTATGTATGTCTTAGGGTAATAAGTACTATTGATACAAGACAAAAGAAAATCAAGTGGGTCCAGAGCTCCACCTTTGCCCTGTGGGACGCTCCCCATCACGGATATAAAGGTGATGAAGCAATAGTTCTTCAAAGTATTGACTTATGTCGTGATTTGGAAGTAGTGTATGACAAATATTACAAAAGGTTTTTTTTTCAAAGTATTGATTTATGACCTGATTTGGAAGTAGTGTATGACAAATATTACAAAATACTACATCGTTGCTGGGCAAATCAATATAGGGTCAGTTGCACGCGACGTAACAATAGTGTTGCGCAAAACTGGATGCTAATGATGCGAATGGTGGATTTTTCTTCCATCTCAGCAAAAAGCTGTTTATATAATGTATATATAAAACAGTATAATAGATAAAGCACAATATATAAATGTAATATCATATATAAAACAGCTGTTTATGCAATATAAGTATATAAATACATACAATAAATAAATTAATAAAATATAATAATAAATGTATTGTATAAATGTATTTAATGTATGTATGTCTTACGGTAATAAGTACTATTGATACAAGACAAAAGAAAATCAAGTGGGTCCAGTCCTCCACCTTCGCCCTGTCGGAAACTCCCTATCATGGTTGTGATTCCATTTTATTTATTTGGGATAAAGATACATACAGTGCATGTATCTTTATCCCAGCTATTTGTCAGATCACGTTATGAAAAAACGTGATCTGACAAATAAAGTGTTTTAAAAAAAAGTGTTAATCTGGAATGGGAAAATAAGCAAAAATTTAAAAGACAAAAATAGTTGGTTAAAGAGTCACATTTCAACCTACTTTGTTACTTGATTATTATTATTATTATTTATTATTATTATTATTATTGTTATTTTTATTATATTGCTATTATTATTATATTTTTATATTAGGAACCACCATGCTTTCTAAGAGTGTGGAAATTTATTTTAGGGGATAAAATAACAGAAACAGAAACATGCCAAATCATGACTAAATATAAAAAAATGACTACGTTGTATAACAAATAATCCAAAAAAATTATCTTGTTCCTCCTCAAATCCACAATCACACCCCATGATGCTAATGATGCTCACAGTTTTCATCCATGTCAGCAAACAGCTGTTTATAGAATGCATGCAAGTTCCTGAGGTCATCTGTTCTCCTGACAACAAGCCAATACAGAGAAGTTCTCCCACACTGGTGTGTGGAGTGACACACACACACACACACACCACCCATTAGAGAACATGGAAGATGATGATTAAATATAGTGCCATGTCCAAACCTATGATTATCGTTCGCTCAGCAACACAAAGAAAGTTAGAAATTCACGTGAAGGAGACCGAGGAAACTAATGGACGCTGGAGTGCAGACGCACCATATAATGACCGAGTCTAGACATTTGAGCACTTGAGTCACGATCTGCCGTCTCGTATTTGACTGCCGCACAAACACATAATGCAGCTTTATATCACATTCTCCAACCAAAACCTTGTTGTGTTGAATCAGCTTTCTTCAGAGAAGGATTGAACACAAGAGGCTGATGGAGCAGAAATCCATATAATGACATCAGGAATTTGTCGTAAAAAAAAAAAAAAAAAAAAAAAAAAGGGACGATCTATCAATGTCGGAGCTGAAATGAGCAGCCCTTCACTCTTCAACGGAACGGTTTGACGGGAACTTGTGGTAATGTACAACGATTGTTGCAATGGGATTATCTTTCAGTTGGAGGAAAAACGACCGTCTACATCCACCAAACTCCGATTCTCCGCTAAGTGTATTACACACTCCAGTGGAGAAAACACAATAAGAGGACAGTCCGAGGCAACATAGACAAAGTCAACCGGTGTTTCTCAGATTCCGAGAATTCAATTCAATTCAGTCAACTTCAATTCCTTGGTGTCCACTCGAGCAAAGATATTGGACAATGCTGTACAATGTGGCTGGGCAGACGTTTGCGCTCCAATATTCGGTCATAATCGGAGCAGAATGTTGCAGTTATGATATAATCTTATGATGCTGTTTCTTCACCCGATGATAAGCAACTCAGCATACCTGAGTGGTGGGAGGCTCAGGCAAGGAAAACCAATATTTTAAGATGCTAATATGGTCGGCAATGTGAGACCAGAATGGAAATCTTTTTGAAACCACACAATGATCTTTTGCTATATACATATATATATATATATATATATATATATATATATAGAGAGAGAGAGAGAGAGAGAGAGAGGTCTTTCATTGCACCACTGAACGGCTGTAAATCTTGACTCACATTATCCTTCACCACATTACTTATGCCTGTCTTATGTCAGTATGTGTGCAGGCATGTGTGTGTGTGAGTGTGTGTACACTTTTTAATGCCACCCAGCATCATAGAATAGGCTTGTTAAATTTGAGTCAAGGAACAGGCGCCCTCTCTCCACGCGACCGCAACTTCCCTCCTCCCTCCATGTCACCCGCCTCCCCTCCCGCCTCCCCCCCTCTCTCTCCTTACTGTGGTGTAAACACAGATTGTTAGGTTAGGGGTTAAAAGTGTTGTGCTTAGATTCTCTCAGCACTAATCTGATTTCTCCTCTCTTTGCGCGTCTATATTTATTTGGTTTTGTCAACACTCAGGTCCCTCTCTCTCTCTCTCTCTCTCTCCGTCTCTCTCTTCTGCTCTCCCGCTCTCGCTCCTCTGCCAGTGTATTGATCGTTGCTAATGGATTGGCTCTGATTCCGGAGACGTCTAACATGCTTTCCTATCCTCTTATTTTCACCCGGGGAAATCAATGAGGAAAGGCCTGCAAATTTAGACAGGATCAGGTTTTAAGGAATTTACAGCACCCGCCGGAGTGTGAGTGCGAGACGGTGGGAGTGTGTCAAGCTCATGCTGCAAATCCAAGTCTGTGGCGATTACAAGTTTATCTGTGATCCTGGAGAAGTGATGAATATAAGAATAATAATAATAAAGCAGGCGAATCGATCGCAATCTCTGGTTGACATTTTAGTCTGTCTACTACCAGTAAGTTTCTCCAACTTTTTAACTGTTGAAGAGGTGGACACAGAGGGACGGTGACTGGGATGGTGTCAGGACCAGAGAAGCTCAACAGAGTGTTACGTTTAAATCGATCACAGACACGCTGCGCTTGCTTATCTTAAGGATTCACCGAAGGGGGTCCGCGACAGACGCTTCGCTTTCTGCCTGGGAACGTGCTGAACATTTCACTTTTTGCCCAGAGTGAAGCTGAAGTCATATGTTTGTGTTGCATGTTGATGCATTAGGCTTCCACCTGAATTGTGCTTCATCTTGGCATTTGCAATTTTATTTTATTTTATTTTATTGTACAATGTACTGAAGCACTTTCCTAGTTGTTGGGATCCTCACTGACATTGGCAATGAAGCTGATTTTGATTCGGATCATCTGAGGTCTTTCCTGATACACTTTTAGCAACGTATAAAGCACATACTGCATTTGCCTACTAACATCTAAACTGAACTAGCAACAAGAGCTCAACTGATGACTTTCAACCAGATGACTTTTGTGTCAATTTTTGACTGAAAATTCCACTTGAGAGTAGACGCAACTGGGCACCATATGATGTAGAATGTGTTGATGTCTCCTGTGTTTGCTTTTATTTATTGCTTTTTAAGTGAGATCGTATTTCACCTGACACTGTGCCACCAGTTCAGACGTGTTGCCAATGTTTTCCAGGTCAAGTATGATGGAATTTAACACGAATTATAAGTGAAAGTGAACATTTGTGTATCTTAAGAGCAGCATTGCACCAGCTTCAGACGCTTCAGAAAAGCGCCTGGTAGAGACGTTTAAACATTGGCAAGAGCAGAAGTGATGAGCTGAAGATCAGGCAGGCACATCACTTCCACATGTCCACAGCTCATCCAGATCCAGCCTCAAGTGACATACTCAACTAGATCATACCCAAAACTATTGCATTGAATTTCGTCATACAACTAATGCAGTCTAATTCTATAAATATTATTATGATAAATTCAAACCATGGTTAGCAAAATAACCATTCAATTAAATTAAAAAATAGTGACTGGTAAACAATATCATATGCTATAAATGGTCTCTGATTTATTTCAAATGAGGACACAATATAAAATGAATGCGAGAGCCATAGAAATGTGTTGGTGAGAGTGTTAATGTTGCAGGTAAAGTGCACTCTCCAGTATTTTTATTTTATGTTCAGCATGAGATGATCAGAAAAGTGTCATGAAACAATATCTTAAGTACAAAATAATATGTTTTTATTCTTAGTGATACTGTATTTATAGTTTTCCTGAGGATGTGAATGAAAATAATACACCCAATTAATAATAATAATAACATCTCACACTCTCCTCTGCGTTCCTGCAAAGCTGTAGCCTAAAGTCTGTGAGCTACAATAGTTCACCAGGACTGACCTTCACACTTGCTGATGAGACTGAAGGAAATAAAAATGCAAAGCTTTGAGTTGGCTCAGACGCACACACACTGAGATGAACATGGGCAGAGACAGAGGTTCCCACTGCTACTCAAACAATGGATGAAGCTGTGTTAAATCTGAGAAGGCGATCAATGACAGTAGCAGTGTGTCGTGTGTGTATGTGTGTGTGTGTGTGCGCTTCACGCAGGGGGCAGAAGAGCCCAGCAGGTCTGCAACTCTATCCAGGGGCCAGATCATTTATAAATGGGAAGGTATTGATGACTTCAGTGCGTACGTGTGCACTTGTGTGTGTGTGTGTGTCGGCTTCAAAGGAAAGCTTGTGCGTCTGGAGTGTGTGCGTAGGTGGGAAGACATCAATGTGCTCCCTTCCTCTTCACACAGCCGAGCAAATTGGAGAAGTTGTCAGGAGTCACAACACAAGGGGCCAGCCAGCGACTGAAGAGGACTGCATGATGGGAGGCCCAATGCCAGACCTTGGGAGCCTGTGTGGAACGGTCTCTTGAACTGAAAATAGTTATTCAAATTCTACCATGTTCCTTGCAATTTTGGCCGTAGAACAATAACAAATAAGTATCAATGTTTTGAATTCATGGAGATACATTGATGCACTATACAAAACTATTGACTCTTTGATTCATTTTCTAGCTCCTTTACTGGGCTGTGGGAAAGTGGAGGCTGTCCCAGCTACCTGGGGCAACAGGAAGGGGACCGTGAAAGGACACTACATATGTGACAGGAAATAACTCCCATGGTTAATTTTCTTATGAATTAATGTGAGTTGAAGAAATGTTTTGCCACCCTAACCCAGTCCCCCCAGTCTCCCCACCCATTGCCACTCTCTCTCTCTCTCACAGCAACAGAGAGGCTGTGGCTTTGTCCTGTTGCACAAACATTCCCACCAAAAGGGGCAGAAAACCATTTACCCCCATTCCACTCTCTCGCCTCCCGACCCTGAGAGGTTGAATTGGGGCTGCAAAGGGTATCCCGCCTCACTTTGTCCACATACTTTGGCTTTCCCTTTTCCGACACACACACACACACACACACACACACACACACACACACACACACACACACACACACACACACACACAATCTCAGAGATTTGAACATGTGCACACATACAAAATGAACCCAACCGGTCAACAGCTGTACACGAGGTGACAAATTGGGGTCTTTGTCTGCTTAAAGGGGAGTGGGGATGAGGGAGGGTGGGGTGGTCCCCGACTTCACTGAGACACACACACACATTGAGCAGTTCACCACCATTGTAGCTGAGTTCCATTGCACAGCAGACAATGCAAGTTGGCTGGAACTTTTAAGAGGAGAAATATGGTGCTGCCTTTGTGGGAGGTAGAGAGCTTCAGTTCATTGAGAGAGTGATAAAGAGACAGACAGATTAACAGGAAGAAAGACACCGAGTGCATAAGACAGAGAAAGGGGGAGCTAGGGACGAGAGTTGGAAAGTTAAACTGCTGAAGTGGATGAGAAGCTCTTTCTGCTTTTGTTGGGGCTCAGTTGAAAAGTAACGTAATATTCGGTATATTACTAGTTCATTTAGAATTTAAAAAAAATACTCTGCTACTAACAATAAATATGTACTGGAGTGAGGTTAAAAAATATTCGAAAATATATTCTGTCCATAGAAATCTATGGATTATAAAATGCTTTTCAATGAGCAGGTGATCCTTTGCTCATTTTATGGTAAAGATTTAGTCAAAAACAGATTCAAAACTTATGTTCTGTCTTCACTGGTCTTTTTCCAGTAGGTAAATTATATTTTCATGCTGTTTTACAGAATGTAAAAGTCTGGTAACTTTTTATTTCACTGTCTTTTAAATTTATTTTATGTCTAAATTGTGAAAATGTGTCTTTTGATTTTACATGATAACACTGCTAGCTATCATTGAGGAATTCATTTTGATCATTTGACTTGAATTAACTCACAGCATGAACTCTTATTTTGAAGGGTCAAATCACAAGTGTATGGATAGCGCATGATGGACTAAGTGAAGTTGAAGAAAGGTATGAACATGTTTCCTCTCTGTCTTCAAAGTTGTATTGATTTTTGTGCCGACTGCATCTGCAGCTCTTATTTACAGAACCACCATAAACCTTGCTTTCCAATGGGGCCAAACATGTATTCACACATACACATTCTACTCTCTGGACACTCATTGGAACAGAAAACTGCTGACTTTAAGGCTGAGAAGAAGTGAATCACACGGCAGTTGGGAGCAGATATGAAAGAATTGCTCTTTATTTTCTCCCTTACACCGTTAGGTTTGGTCACAATAGAGTCTCGGCAAAGCTCATAAAGAGGCCCTGAATAGCCCCACAGTCTCACCACAATGATTATTACACCGGTGGGTAATTACAAAATCATGCACACACACACACACATAAATACTTGACTCCTAGCTTCTGCTTCATTCACAACAACATGTATGATGACTGCCAACAAGATTATGGTTGCTAAGAATTCATTAAATTTAGTAGTAAAAAACTTGTGGCTAAAACCAGAAGCGCACTGACTTTGAAGAGAGCAAGGAGAGATCTATCTATCTATCTGTCTGTCTGTCTGTCTGTCTGTCTGTATGTCTGTCTGTATGTCCGTCCGTCTGTCTGTTTGTCCGTCTATCTATCTATCTATCTATCTGTCTGTCTGTCTGTCTGTCTGTCTGTCTGTCCGTCCGTCCGTCCGTCCGTCCGTCCGTCCATCCATCTCTCTATCTATCTATCTATCTATCTATCTATCTATCTATCTATCTATCTATCTATCTATCTATCTATCTATCTATCTATCTATCTATCTGTCTGTCTGTTTGTCTGTCTGTCTATCTATCTATCTATCTATCACACATAGGCCTGGTATAGTGATCCCACAATAGTATAACACACAACTGTATAGAATAAAACGACTCTCTGTAAGTTGTCCCTAGCATACATATACAAGCCGCGAGGTGGTGGGTTGACCCTCGGGGTGAAAGAGCTAAGCGTTTGACAGACTCCACCTCTTAACTTGTTAACTTGCTAATTAGACCTCTCGGTCACTTCATGGGACCGGACAATAGACTGCAGGATGAGAAATGAGCAGCCTGCGACTCGCTCTCTCTTCCCTTTCTCCCCTCGCTTCCCCACTAAAAGCCAACAACCCCCCATATACACTCTACCAATGCAACCACCTGCCCCCCTATCCAAAGGACGATGTCTGTCTGTGTGTGATGGTGGTGGTGGTGGGGGGTTTAAAGACCCGCTGTTGTGTGTGGGGTCTGGTTGCCACGGGGACACAGCAAGGATTGATATTAGGTGAATAATGTTGCCCCCGTTTTCTTTTTTTTTACAGCCTATATGTTACCATCTATCTGTCTCGCATGCATCCTGCTACTGGACAAGGGGACATCAAACCAAGTGTGTGTCCAGGTCCAGGCTAAACAGGGTCAAACATCTATCCATGTTAGACTCCCGTTCCATGATTTCCGTCATTAGCCTGCAGCTTAGAGAGCTATTACTGACACAGCTGCTGCTTGCTGGGTAAACACACACACACACACAAAATGGTATAGAGCACTGCCCACTGGGATTGTGTGCTCTGTCTGTTTGTGGAGCAAGG
Organism: Synchiropus splendidus; assembly: GCF_027744825.2. Lineage (NCBI taxonomy): Eukaryota > Metazoa > Chordata > Actinopteri > Syngnathiformes > Callionymidae > Synchiropus > Synchiropus splendidus. Next base: position 13,933,714 of record NC_071346.1, on the reverse strand, counting down.
TTGCCAAATATCACAGGGACAAAACCATCGGATGTCCAACTGGCATCTTGGTGGCGTTTGGAGCCAGCGGGTGCATGAGTATGTGTGTGTCAATGCCTCAATTAGGCTTGTTAGACGTTGTCAAGCTTTGTTTTTGCTGGCTCAAACCTTGAGGATGAAAACGCTTGAAGTCATGACTTTCTGTGATGGTACAGGCCATGCAAATGTGTTATTGTTTTCCGGGCAAATACTCCTAGTCTGACTGTCACGATGAGGCTGTGGCTTTGTGTCCAGTACACTTGGGATTTTGGACAAGTGAGTGCCACTGTTTGTGTTTTTGAATGCATACAACTTAGATTTCACAAAAGGGAAATCTGAATCGACCGTTCTATGCGTTCATTTTATCCGTATTTTCACAAAGCTTACGGAGCACTACTACCAGGAACCATGGGGGGCAGTCTTGCTGTTACTACCCAATAGAAGACATAACAATGTTGGAAATTCTCCATCCTCAAGTTGCGACCACCGCCTCCTACGTCTCCATTTTCCTTTTTTTGTGAATGAGGTACGTTATCAACTCTTCCACAGTCGCCATGTTTGTTTTGAAGACTGTTGACATCATAAACTTTTGACTCTGGGGCTGCTCCCCCTGGTGGATGTGTTGGTCAACAGCAATACCAACGTAAAAATGTGTGGTTGGAAGTATGGAAATATGTGTTCAGTGATGGTAATATCATTTGAAATGGACAGGTACAATTTTGTATGTCAGTGGTCCCCAATTGCCGGGCCGGGAAACGGTACCGGTCCGTAGATCAATTGGTACTGGGCCGCACAGGAAATAATTATTTCCGTTTTGTGTATGAGCTGAGTCTGAAAGATATTTTATTTTGGAAAAAAACGTTTATTATGAAAAATGACCAGATTCTCTTGGTTTAGCCACGGTCACTTGAGAGCCAAAGTTTAACCCACAAGCTCGCAAAATGACTAGGGAACTGTCTTTTCTTTGCGAAGGGGAAAAGACAGAAGAGCCTACGACTTTCAAGAAGAAGAGTGTTTTTTACAAACAATACCAGGAGTCGTACTTGAAATATGAATTTGTCGCGGCCTTATATGACGGGTCAAAGTGGCAACTTCATACCCCCCGGACCACGTTCCAGTTGTCTAGTGTTGACCGGTCCTCGGTGATAAAAAGGTTGGGAACCACTGCCGTACGTAATGGGAACATAAATGGGCTTTTAGAAACTAGTTGAGAAGAAAGGATCTCAATCTATAGCATGTGCCTCAAGATTATTAACTCACCTTTATATTTATATATTGATTCTAAAGGTTCAGCTTATAAAGTTATTGAATTTGATGGGGAAAGTGAGGGGATGGGTGGGATGGCAGCATGCTTCCTTGTACCTGTCAACATCCTGGCGGCTGCATTCTGGATTAGTTGAAGAGAGTGAAGAGATTTACTGCTGCAGACTGAGAACAGAAAGTTACAATAATCAAGACGTGAGGAAATTAGGCCGTAGATGACAGTATGAAGGTTGAGGAATACATTTCTATGGTCATTGAAATCATCAGATTGAGTCCCTTGAATGACACCCAAGGCTTTTTACCCAGGGTTTTTCAGTGCTACATTAAGGGTCGCCAAAATAACCTTGGTCTACTGACCAAAGGCGTGAATGAAACAACATTTTTAACAACATTTATTAGCTGCACAGACGTGTCCCTTCAAAATATAACTGACATTTACAGCCTATGAAATCAAAACGTGGAGACAAGAGACACACTTGCTGGTCTTTGTGGCTCCCTTTAGCCTCGTGGCATCTGCGAACGCCGAGGGGAGTCTCCGTGTAAAATAAATGACAGGGGAGTTCTGACCATGTGCTAGCCATGTTAGAATAACACCAGCCGCTCTGGACCTGCAGGGCTGCACTCAAGCCGAACACGGGGCTCTTCCGCTAGATCAGCCCCTCCGGGGTGAAACCCAGGCTCCATCCTGGGCCCTGTATATTTTTCCCTGGCTGCCTTTCTATTTTGCCTCAGCTGCGATGGTTGGGATCAAAGACTGGTTCATCTATGCACGCTTTGTGACAAGCCACTGTGGTTGTGGAAAATAGAAACACTGTGGAAGGTCTCAAGTGTTTTCTTATCAACTGAAACATCTGAGGGCTATGACCTGGAGGACCACAGGAGGGCACTGGAAAAAAATCACGGCAGGTCAGTGGGATAAATCAAAGTCAAATTTGATAACAAAACTGAAATTGGCTTGCTACAATGTTTAGTCCAGCTAAATCAGTAGTAAGTGTTTTTGAATGATGCAATTTCGCACCAAAAGTTTGCTCTTTGTAGTGACTAGTCCAAGGCAGGACCTGCTTGGACCTGCTGATATGCGAATGATGTTAGCAGCAATGCATTCACAGCAGTTCTTCCATGTTAATCTGATCCTACAAAAATGGAATGTTCAAGTGAAACCCTCGCACAATGCAAAAAAGGGACATCAAAAACAAGATAAGAACACATATTCTGAGTCAAAATGTACTTGAAACTAATGAAATTGTCTGTCCATGCAGCATAATAACTTGACAATATTTCTTGAATCAAGAAACGAAAAAGATGTACCCAGGGTGCCATAAAATGTGCAAGAATATGGGAGTTTTAAGTTGCTTTTACTTAAAATGTGACTTTTGACAGTCTGGTAATAAGTATAATATACAAAATCTAAGCATAAAATACCAGAAAATATGTGGTTATAAGATGATTTCGCTTGGATTGTAGCTTTCAATGGCCCCAAAATAGGTGAAATAAATGACTGCTGGATGAGTTATAATATGTCTGTAGCTCAACATGCTTGAAATAAGAGTATAAGCAAACACTTGATTTAAGCAACTTCATTTTGTTACTAAATCTCAAAACAAGATTAATTTCCAATGAGCTAGGGCCAGAGATGTAAAATATCAGACCAGTCATTAATATATCAGCAATGTACCTCATTTTAAGTAGTTACTTGTAAATCTAAATTTTATTTTATCTTGAGACTAACCACATAATTTGCAGTACCGAAGCATATGCCAAACGTTTGAATCAAGTCATAAGATGTTTTCCATCAAATAGAAATTCAAGCATTTGTCACAAAAGTAATAAACAACAATCTCTTATTATGAAGTCACGCTTTCAGTGACACAGTGACCTGGACTTTCTGTTGAATTTATGTCTTTTTAAAAGGTATGTTTTGACAATATTTTTGACCTTACTAAGACCAAGAAACAAATACAAATAATAAGGAAACGCTCCGAGCCAGTTAAAAATCCGGTCACAGGTTGTTGCCCATAAGACCCTTGATGGAGATAGGGAAAGACACGTTCCATCCGCTGAGGTGAACCTCCAGCATGTGCCTCCTGAGCTAACAAGGCAGTAGGTATTGTTACAAGGACTCACTCCAACCGCACCATGAGCAAGCCATTACACCAGCACGCCCGCATCAATTCCAAAGAATCCAATTAAATTTCGGTCTTACAGTGCTGCACTCTGAAACCACAGATTTTCTCCATCGAGAATGTGCAAACACACACTGGTCGGCTCGCCTGCTCTTCGAATTCTTGTGTTTGCCGTGTGTATGAACAGAAGTGGAATGAAGCACTGATCCAGCTGTCCATGAGATCGCTGTATCCAACGCAGATTTTATTTTTGGCGAATGCTGCCCTGCATTGATCATCCTTTTCTTTGTCTTTTACCTCGCAGATTCCCTCCTCTCCACTTTTCTTGCCGATGACTTTGGCTGGCATCTGTTTAGCCGCTAAAGAGAAAACTCATATGCACGCACATTGTGAGCGTGTGTGTGTGTGTGTGTGTGTTGGTCTTGCTGGGATGGATTTGAACAAGCTCATGACTGTTCTGCCCCGGTGGCCTATGAAATGAGAAAGGCAGCCACTGTGTTGCAGACCTACACTGATAAATCTAACAGGGTTACCCCTCCATATCGTGCAACTGTGTGTGTGTGTCTATGAGTGTGTTTGCATACGTGCATGTGTGTGAATCAAGACTTATCATCTGTGTGTGCATCTTTACCCCCCGCTAGGCAGAATAGAGCTTTGCGGAGATTTAATTTTACACAGTTCAAGAAGACGTGATTTTGTGTGTGAGCAGAAGCAAGTGTGTGTAACAGTCTGTCACCTTCACCTGAGCATGGTCTTATGGGTCTATGTCTGTGCACTTTGGTTTGTTTGTTTTTTATTTACAAGTTAGATGGGTAATTGCCATGATACAGATGAACAGCCGCGCATCTTGAGTTGGGGAATATCATCTGAGGAACTCGACTTGAAGAGGCGAATGGGGCAGGAGAATGCCCATACGGAGTTCAAGGTGGCATTATGTTTGGCAGTCCCTGTGGTGGCATTGATCTAAAACTGTCTAGTCTTGGTCTTGTGTTGCTCTTGGACTTGTTTTTGGTCTTGTCTGGGTCGCGGCCCTGCTCTCTGTCCTGCCTTTTGTCCCATGATCTTGTCTTGTCTTATTTTTTTGGTCCTGGTCTTGATCTCGGTCTTAGTCTCAGTCCTGGTCGCTATCATATCCTGTCATCTCCCGTACTTGGGTCCATGATCTTGTCTTGACTTGGCTTGTTTTTTTTTGGTCTTAGTCTTGGTCTTGGTCTTGGTGTCCCGTACTTGGGTCCATGATCTTGTCTTGACTCAACTCGTTTTTTTGGTCTTGGTCTTGGTCTTGGTCTTGGTCCTGGTCCCGGTCCTGGTCTTGGTCTTGGTGTCCTGTACTTGGATCCATGATCTTGTCTTGACTTGACTCATTTTTTTGGTCTTGGTCTTGGTCTTGGTGTTGGTCTTGGTGTTGGTCTTGGTGTCCTGTACTTGGGTCCATGATCTTGTCTTGACTTAACTCGTTTTTTTGGTCTTGGTCTTGGTCCTGGTCCTGGTCGTGGTCGTGGTCGTGGTCCTGGTCCTGGTCCTGGTCTTGGTGTTAGTCTTGGTGTCCTGTACTTGGATCCATGATCTTGTCTTGACTTGACTCATTTTTTTGGTCTTGGTCTTGGTCTTGGTGTTGGTCTTGGTGTCCTGTACTTGGGTCCATGATCTTGTCTTGATTTAACTCGTTTTTTTGGTCTTGGTCTTGGTCCTGGTCCTGGTCGTGGTCCTGGTCCTGGTCTTGGTATTAGTCTTGGTGTCCTGTACTTGGATCCATGATCTTGTCTTGACTTGACTCATTTTTTTGATCTTGGTCTTGGTCTTGGTCTTGGTGTTGGTCTTGGTGTCCTGTACTTGGGTCCATGATCTTGTCTTAACTTTTTGGTCTTGATCTTGGTATTGTCCTGGTCTTTGTCTCGGTCCTGGTCTCAGTCCTGTTGTTCCCTTGGTCCCCTGATGTTGTCTTGTCTTGTCTTGTCTTGATGATGCCCATTGTTCAAGAGACAACTCATTTATAAGCGATAAAATAAATAAATGAAAGTTGCTATGACGTCTGTTTCTTTCCTCAGAGGCTCTGCAGGACAAGCTTTGAAAGTAGACCACTTCCACTGATACATTTTGGATTTGATGAGGTCTAAATGACAAACAAATGGAAGTGAACAACAGATCAACAAACAAACAGACTCCACCTCCGCCGGTGTTTACCTGTTGTCCGTAAAAGCATGTATTCATAGTTGGTCTTAAAACGAGCAGCTGTTACGGCATTTTTAACGTCACCGCAGCAGCTCGAAAACCGCGCTTGGAATGTTGTAACCACTGCGATTCTCACCGAGGGGCTCGTTCAACAAAGCAAATATTGTCTCGTGCACGCACAAGCGCACACACAAACACTCGGCATGAGAGCGCATATCTAGACTGCACCTCCCCATCATAATTCTTTCACCGCGGCACATATTCAGCGCTGCTCTGGTATCTTCAGGAGAAGCCACCGACACACCCGGGGGATAGCGGTAGTTGAGGCGTTTTATATGAGCAAAAACCTCGCTGCTGCAGTGTGTTAGCTTATGTCAGAGTGTGAGCGAAATAGAAAAAAACAGCCTGACACATTATCTCCAAGCCGTGACAGCTGTAATTGTGGAGCACATTAAAAGGGGTCGGGGGGCGGAGGGGGGACACCTCTAACCACCTTCTATGATGAAACACACACTTATGGTGGCGGCCTACTACACAAGTGCTCTCTACACTTCCACATCCATACACACATTAAGGTGCTTTCATTGTGGTCAAACAAGAAAATGGGCATCTCAGTGCTAAGTGCTTTGCTAAGGGCCCGACTGGCTAATGTGTGCATGCTGAGGCCTTGATTATATGTGTCACTATGTCACGGCTCTTTGGGAGACTGGTCTGGGAAAAAAAGTGGGGTCAACATTAAAGTGGACCTGCAAGATTATAGTTGCCCTCCCAGCACCACCAAAGCAATATCTAATAATAGTGTCAAGTCGTTTCTTCAACCTTAAATTCTTGCCTTCACTTATTTTCCCCACTCTTAAACATCATATCACACCTTTTATGGCAGATACATATGCATTATGAATAGCTAAAACTAACTTCATAATTCATCTGGCAGTGTCAGGTCAATACTGTACAAGGCATCAATAGAGCTCAGTTATTCTGGAGAGACCTCTAGCTACCATATTCAAGCAGCATGTGGATCCAGTAAGCCCTGTCAAGACTTGTTGAACAAAGGGTCTGCACTAGATCCCACTTCCACTCTATTGTCCATAAACCGCTGGACCAATTCAGCCTCATGTTAAGTACATTTCACTCCACACACACACTGACTCACACACAGGTTGGGGATTCATTGGCAACACAATTTCTATCTCGGCTTCAACTGGCGTCACAGGACATGTCACCACCTTAATGTGGTCCAATCTTCTCCCCAACACCAAGTGTCGCCTCTCATTGAGAGCTTTGCTGACCAGCGAACACTGTTTCTTAAACAATCTCTTCATCAGTCACATTTTCTCTCCTTCCTTTAAATATCGGAGAAAGTTTTTTTGTCGCCTCCACTGTGTGGCAAAAGAGGGGTATTGGATATGGCGTCTGACTCCCATTGAGCGTCAGGCTCTGACTCCAGCCTGTGTCGCCTCCCTCCCCGCGCATCCTCCCTAACAGCTTTCTATCTATTTGTCTCGGTGTCAGCGTTCAGCACCTCAAATCGCCACTTTAGCGCCTCTGCTCATTGTGCTTTCCCCGCCTGACACGTCGAGCTTGCAATTGGCCGACAAGAGTAAACATCGGTTACTTGGCATCAATCACCTCACACACAGTGAGTCTTCAATTTCGCCATAGCTCTTTCTTCTCTGTCGCAAACGTTCCTCGGACTATAGCTCAATATGAAATCAGTTGGTGAAAAACAATCATTTGATTTTCTTTTGTCTATATCCCTTATATACAGCACCAATATAAAGCAGAATTGTGCTTAACATGAGTAAAACTTGTGCTTTTTTTTCTCAAAATAAAGGAGAAACTGGATTCCCTAACCAAAGATGACATCATCAGTCAACTGAAAACTAGGAAGCAGGATCCATAAGGTTCAAGATGGCGCGGACGAAGGCTGGCCTCGAATTATTATGCGTGTTATTGTGCTTATTTTTAGTGTTTTGATGGAGCATTGGCGTGTTCTTACACACAAGATCAGTTGATGAATATCAAGGCTATGACTGTGGGATTTTATTTCATTTATTTATTTATTTTTTTCTGTTGACAGCACTTTATTCCGAAGCACTTTCCTAGTTGGTGGAATCCCCCCTCGCCATGGCAATAAATTTGATTCTGATTCTGATATAGTTATAAGAACATGGATGTCTTAAAAAAAAAGCAAACCACTCCGGAGCCTAGGCACGAATGAAACGCGACCTTGGATGTAAAAATGCAAGCTTCTTTTGTCCACAAAAACGAGAAAAAGTTTGCATTCCTTGAAACAAACTTTAGCATTTTTGCATCGTATTGGCCCCATCTTTAACTCTGAGAGGGTTGTTTACTCCGCCTCCTTAGATGTTGTTATGGCTCTCCTCACACCGGCAGAATACCGGTGCTGTGCTAATTGGTAGCAAGAACAGCAACGCTTTGGCAGTATATAATGTTTTATGCTTCTTCCTTTATCACCGTCTTTAATGTTCATGGCCGTGTGTGTGTGTGTGTTTGCCGGCTGATGTTTATTCACAGGCACTACATTAGGATCCTAATGAGGCCCTGCAGATGAGTGGGAGCCCCTGAAATGTGCCGCGTGATAAGCACCCCAACAATGATCCGCGAGCAAGACGGCGTGTTTTTGCGAGCCTCTCCATGAGGCGCTATCAACACAGCTCTCATTTGCAATCGGTAATTACAATGCTAATTAGCCCCTGGGAGCTAGCGAGAACTAGTGTATTACAAGGGTTTGATTAGGACCAATGTGTTCCCAGGAGAGGGATTTACACCTGCGTGCCATTGGCTCAAACACCTGCCTGTCACCACCACATACACTTAGAATAGACTGGGCCCTGCGGTGGCGCTGCGGAGGCGCTGCCTCTGCGATGCACAGGCTGAGTCTTCTGGGTATAAAACACCCCGGCGAACGAGTCGGAGTTGTTGTTTACGGTGTCAATGATCTCCATCTGTACTCAATCCACACACTTTCAGACACTCTCACGGATTTCATTTACCTTTTCCTGCTCTTCCTCTGTATTCATCCTCCACTCTCCATCCTCTTACCGGAGAATCAATCACCATGTTGTCTCTGCCGCTTAGATGCTGCGGCCGTTCCGCTAACCACTGAGTGCTGTGGTCCATTCTCCTTGTCTCTTTTAACATACGACCGACTTGATAACAGCCACCGGGTCATTATGCCAGCCGGGGATTGGCTCGCTTACTGCAGCGCCAATTGAATCAAGGTTGAGTGAGAGGAATGGAGATGGACTATAGACTGGAGCCGCTGCCTTTTCAACTTCTTTATTCTGCGCCAGAGTAGATTTACAATCCAATTCCAGCTTTTAAAATACGCCTGGGAGTTTCAAGATGCCGCTGTTTTGAACGGCGTCTCTGCTGACAACTAACTTTCGGGCAACATTGGTCATCACATGGTTCCAATTGGAAGCAACATTAACCTGTATTGAAAAGAAACTTGGAGACCATGGAGTTCAGAAGGTGCTTTGAGGACAACCACTGTAATGGCGGAGAGGTGAGGAACAATAGTAATCTTATTTTTTAACCTATTTTAAGTTGATTGATGATGCAGTGTTTGGTCAGATAATTTCACCTATTTTTGCTACTTTATTTGTCCTTTTGTCCTCTGAAATTTCTATGGAAAAAAAGTGGAATAAGACCTTGTCATCACTTTCAGACACTCAGTGGGAGATAAAGCATGACAATAACATCAGGTCTAATTTTCTCCTCCACTCAGCCAGCAACCTCTGAGATGCCACACACATACATTCACAAGCTTTGTTGGCACGCTGGGCACACACACAGGCACATTACCTTCTCGTGCAGTAAGACAGATGTAAGCGAGCAGCAGTTGAGAGAGGAACATGGACCCGCACCAGGTGACTGTGTACAGTATGCAGCTTGTCTGTTCTTCGAAGCCTTCAGGCCACGGAGGCAAACCCACGTGCTCACACTATACATTACCTGCTTCTTGTAACACTTATCTGGAAACATTGTCAGCCTATTCATTACTTGCATGGGGACTCTTCAATATTTTACCAGACCCTTCTAATCCCATTACTGTGGTACTCAAAAGTGTGTGTGCATATATATGAGAAAGCTGACTGTATGGAAGGGGCCAGCTTGAGATTGCGAGAGAGGAAATCAATCTTGGCAGGGCTAAAAGGAAAATGAGAGAATAAAGACGGGGCTGATAAAAGGCTGGAGGCGAAGGAGAACACAGAGGTAGAGAAAGGGAAGCAAAGAGAGACAGATTAGGGTCTGTAACATGGGCACCTGCAAGGCTAAGAGGGTAGGAGCCCATTGCCTTGGTGCAGCCTGACTGTGATGTTGTGGTTCGCCTCAGTGTACATGCTAACTGGTGGATTCGTTTAGATTTTTAACCTTAGTTTTCTTTTTTTTTTTTTTGGTTGTAGATGAAGGCAGAAGGAGGTTTTTTTCTATTCAGTTTTGTGGATTTTATAATTTCAGATTCACAATATTCAGAATGTTATCTGGCTGCTGTTTTTTTTTTTTTTGATAGTGAGGCCAAGTTACATCTTTCCATTTCAATCTCAGAAATAAAAATATAAATATTTTCTTTGTCATTTTTTTTTCTCAAGTTGAAAGCTATTTACGCTTTGCTACATATTTAACACGCCCTGCATATAGACCTCTCATTATCAAAGAATGAAACACGCACACACCCACACACGTAAAAAACATAAAAATGTGTTTCACGTCAAGGTTCCTGTATGAAATGTCACCTTGACTGGTAAAATCTTAACCATGATAGGTGGGACCCTAAGGGAAAACATGTTGGTGAATTTGATGTCTTTGCAACCGCGACTCACTCAAGTCTGCAGCTAGAAACAGGAAGTTGGGAGAGGTGGAGTTGTTTAGTATTATCAGCCCAACTACTCCCATGAGTTGTAATGATATTCAGACGTGGCATATATCCGGTAATGGAGTCTCATTGTGTAAGGTCTCCTTCAAGCTATTACTATTAGGGCTGAGTGTGAGGCTTACTGATCTCCATTCATCCTAAAAGAGCTGAGACACTGTTGCCAAGCGGCATGGGAGCGTTTTAACAGCCTGCCACACAAGTTGAGGCCATTTCTCATGGCGACTTCATAAAAGTCCGAGCCCCCCTCTGCTCTCTACTAACCCCCAACTTTACCTCTTAACTCCTGTGCTCCCCCCCTCTTCTGCCCCCACTTTGCTTCTAAAAACTCAAGTTTTAGTCAGAAGTTGTGTGAGGGAGAGTGATCAACTTACCTGAGGAGGACGGCACCAAGGTGAGGACCGCAGACGGAGCAGGAGGAGAGAAGAAGAGAGGAAAGTTAGTGTCAAAACACTTTGTATTGTCACAAGAATAGAATAGTTGTGTGTGAGTTATGCTTAATTTTAACCCACCCATGACCCCCTCCATGATGACAGGCACTATGAGTGTGTTCACTTTATCAAATTTTTAAAACCACGTTTGCGCAATTTCCCCAGTGTAATACAGAAAACTCACAACAGGGAGGACACACAGTAAAAGATTGTACACGGAGGAGCAGCAGTGTGTGTAAACCAGTACGACATATGTGCAGGTTTAAAAGTGGAGCCCACCAGTGGTTAACAGCTCCATGTAGACCAATAAAGAGCAAATGCTGTATGGTGCAATATAAAGGGAAAATAACACCGAACATGCAGCACTCATCAGGAATATGATTGAGCAACGCGGGAGATCAGAAGGAGAAGAAAGCATGGATGCTCATTAGGGCGTAATGAGAGGTGTGAGTGCGCTATCCTGTGGAACAGGCAATGGTGGTAATCGCCCAGTAAGCCCAGTATGCCGTTTCTGTTCCATGTGGAGGGCAAAGCCTTGTTGTGGTTTGAGCTGCAGAGGCCACCTCTAGCTAACAGCTCCTTGTAGACCTGTAAATTTACCTTCATAAACAGGAGAGACAGGCAGAGGAAGGAGACGGGAGAGGTGGAACCGGAGGAAGAGGAGTGGATGGAGGAAGAAGAGAAGGGGGATGGATTGTTTCCTCAAAAACATTCAGGGTTGCACAATAAGGAAGTTGTTGGGAGACGTCCTCTGTGACTTTTTAGGTAGGTGCTGTAAGCCTGCACATGTATTTATGATTCAACTGTATGGTGGGTGGAGCCCTTTGTTACGACTACTTTAAATGGAAAACCAACCAATAAATGGCGGCACTGGGTGGGGCTTGGGTTTTATTCTGAAATGAGGCTGACCCACGGACCGAGAAACAACACATATAAAACCACTTGCTTTTGAAACAAAGGAAAAATAACCAGATCAAATCCAAGAGTGTCAGAGAAGATGATAACCCTCACAATTCAAGAACGAGGCAGTGTTAGAGCTGCGCTCAAGATTTAAGTAAACTGTTTGCCATCCCGTGCAATGTTTTGGGTTGAGACGCACGCGGTGGTGATTGTTTGAGCGCCAATGTAGACCAAGTGGCACAGTGATCGTCCAGTGTGAAAGGTGCACCACCCTTATCACAACCTCTGTCTTTCTTTCACTCTCTTTCTAACACACTGGCCACGGCATCACGGCCATGGAAGGTGGAACGTGTGCCTCAATTGAAAGGGTAGTGTCTCACCATGCTGCACATGAGGCCGACGTCCACATCGCTCTGATGTAAAAAGTCCACTTGCATATTGTCTCTATTTTACGCCAGAGGTTGCATTGGCAAGACAGTATCCTCAACGTTACCCAGGCGAGCGTTACACTGCCAACTGAATCAGACGAACAGTGGACAGAGGGTTCAGAAAATAAACTTATGGTGCTGGTGCCGTGGCACTTGAGATGAGGTACCTTCACCTCCCTCACACAAATGGTCATCGTCACACATAGAACTGCTGTGACGTTTGCTTGATGGAGCTGTGTAGAAAGTGATGCCACCAATGTGCCGGAGAACACTCAGTTTGCTGCAGTGGTGAATAAACCAAGCGCCATGTGTCAGACACAACGCTCAACTCCTCCGCTTTACAATTCAACTGGAGCCTGATGTGGTTTTGAAAGCTCAACACATCTCCACTCTGGTTCCAGACTTATAAACTCCTCAGATATATAGTAAATACTCCAATATTTGTGTTTCCAATAGTGCACCCCAAATTATTATCCCTCTCTTGATACTTTTCTCCAGAGTGGAAGACCCTTTATACGTTTCAGCGGGTGAAAGTTCTCGTGAGCTGGCTGGTTTGATCATCAGCAGCGGCTCTACGACTCATTGGAGTGACGGGCCTCGGAGGAGTAGCACGCGGACACATTCTCTCAGGCCGTCTTTATCTCAGCCAATCACTTCCCCAGATGCTTGCGGGTCATCCAGGAAGTGCGACTTGGAGGTCAACCAGTGAAAAAGCAGCCTGGCCTTTCCCTTTGACCCATGACAACCTCCTACCACAAAAACAGACTCAACCTGTCAATGTGTAGCATCATCTGCACATGTCAAAGATTGGTAGAAGAGGAGTCAGAAAACATAAACCAGGGGACGCTGCTCAAGAACTCCTACAAAGGAAACTAAAACCCGAACTTTTTTTCCTGTTTGGTACCAAATTCCGTCAAACAGTAACCTATTTATAAATTTGTGCGTCTCCCTGTGTGTCTTCGAGAAGCAGCAGGAGACTTCACGAAGGAGCTAAAGAAGTCAGCGGCTATTAGTTTTACTGTTAAGACCATCAGACTTTTCCTTATTCTTTCTTTCCATAAACACACAAGCACCAACTCACACGCTGAGAAGTCAGCATGCACTGGCTAATTTTAACTTTCTTGGATTACATAAGTTTAAAGTCTTGCAAGACTTCAACCCCCATTGCTACAACTGTCTAAGCTTTCCTTGGTTGCCAGTGGTTAGGTGTCTACCCACTGTGTTACCGAATGATCCGCCATGAAAACATTTGCGCTTCAACAGGACGCTGTGGCGTTTTTCTTTTTTTTTTCTTTCTGGTATGCAAACACACAGCATCACCCTTTATAAGATCCTCTAACACTTAATGGCAGTGAAATCTCAAGAGCAGACCCTCTGTGTTCTGACTGATTTGTCATCTCTTTGGAATGTTTGTGCATCTATCATCTTTTTTCCCACATTCCCTCCCGCTCCCCCTCCTCTTATGCTAGCCCTCACTCATCTTCTTTTAGACTGAGAAAGCTTTGAGCTTCTTCCCTGCTGCCTTTGAACCCAGATCAGAGGACACATTTTGGCTCAGAGACGCGCACATCGCGTCGACTCACACTCCTTCTGAGATCATCTGCTGTTTGCATTTCCTATTGAGCTACACAAATTCCATCGCACAGAAATATTCAAATACCTTCCCCTGCATGTTTTTCTCATGCGCCTCAGTGAACGAAACACAATCTATGTGTGGTCACTTTGTCACCACAGACTTCAACAAAATGCAAGAGAACTGATCTCATCCGTTTGTAATTGATAAGGCAACCTCCGTGGCTTGGAAGGAAATATTATATGTATTTGTTATTGTTATTGTTATTTACACTTTCTCAACCGAAACAATCCATATGAATTCACATTTTTATATAATAACCCAGTAATACCCTATGCATTGTGAGACAGTTCTGTTCTGAGTTAAAACATGAAAAAATGACCTGCTGACAGTAAAAAAAAAATAATAATAATATTAATAATAAAACAATAATAAAAATAATACGTTTTTACCCAATTTCAGTTCTTTTGTTCAGCGTCTATAAAATTTTAGGTAACACCGCACACAATTATCAATGTGTGTGACTGCCATTCAAAATTAACTTGAAATAGTTTCATATTCCACCAAATCAATAAATATCCCTTCGATTTATTTATTCTATTTTTTAAAAGATGGCGAAACAGGAAAACGGCAGTTTGCAAGTGGACAGAATAAAAGGCAGCTACGGCCGTTCCTTCTTAAATTGTCACTTGTCAGTGTGTCCCTGAGTGCATGTTTAAATGAAATTAAAACGTGCATGAAAAAAAAAAAAAAGATAACAGGTAGAAGGCGGAGCGAGCTTAACTGCTACCTTTTACACCCGTCCACTCAACTGTGTATAAATCTGACACACACACGTACACACTGACAGCCACACACAAAGAAAATGGGGAGAAACAGGCAGCGGTGGCAAACAAGCGGTTCAACCACGACGATGCAATTTTGTGCAAATTTCCTCTTAAATAAACACACACAGACATTGTGTATATTGTGCAGCTATCATATAGTTGCTGTCAAAGGGACCTCCAATTATGACCATTAGGAGTCCCATCATGTCACTAGCTGTCCCTGCAGCGCCACCCCCCTGCGCCTGCCTCCACCCCCCCTTTCTCAGGGAGCAGACCCTATAATCTAACCTCACTTCGCTCCCATCACACAGATGCGTGTGAGACGTGTTGATCCTTTCACCTGTGCTTTCTTAAGAGTGACGAAAATATTTTCTTTGTTTTGTTTGAAATAAAAAAAAAAATGTGTTTGCAATAGCCATTTAAGAGCAGGAGGATGAGGAAGCAGTGCGCTCAAAGTGCCGGAGCTGTACATTGAAACCTGTCATTGAGGGAGATATACACATTTCCTGTGGGTCAGACTGTGTGTTTAGACAGCAGTGGGCTGTATCACTGTCTCTCTGTGTGCGGTTTGGACAGGAAGCCATTCGCCCCACAGCCAGGGGACAGACAGTAGTAAAGCCACCTGTTTCACTTAACAGGTACCTTTTAGTTTATGGGTGTAATAGCTTGTTTGCCACTGTTCCAATGACAACCACTTTGAAGGGTGAGTGAATTTTCTGCCCTCGGAGGATGGAAGATGCAAGGTAAACCAGTTTCTTGTAATTGCTGTGGCGCTCTCAGCATCCTTCATTTCAATGATAAATGATTCAGCAAAATAAAATAAAGACAAAAATGTAGAAAAATGTTATATATATTGAAAAATTATATATATATATATATATATATATATATATATATATATATATATATATATATATATATATATATATATATATTTGCAGCATTTTTTCCTTTTTTTTTTGTATTTTTACATTTCAATAAAAAAAACTGACTTGTGATTTTCAGTGAATTCAATGGTCAACAGCGCCTGTGGGATGATGTCACCCTCTTAGATTCACAACACAATCATTGTTTTCCTGCCGCAGTGTTCAGACTAAACTGAGAGTGTGGCGGCTTCTGGTTCTTCAGTTAAGAAACTCAATACCTTCATTGATAATTATTCCCTTTCCATGTAAATATGAGGCATTGTTCTGCAGTTTGTGATGACAAAGGAACAAAGGTGCTGCGTTGAAGTGCGCCAGTGAGGGGCAACAACTTCCACACACAGAGACACACAGGTGCAGCACCCTGTAGTGTCCCAATGTGTATTATTAGGCCTATCAGGGCCACTCTAGAAGGATTAGAGGACTGTTAGGAGAACAAGGCTTCACACATACACACTGTGACAGCTCACCACCGAGTTGTCTACACACTGCTGGACACAAAATCCTTTCTTATGTGTGTGTGTGTGTGTGTGCGTAGGAAAGAGAGCACGTGCCAGTATCTGGTGTATCATGCTGTGAACACTGAGCAAAGATATCAGTGCACCGCTGAGCCCCTTACAGAGCTAATCCATCTCATGCTCACACACATGCACGCGCACACTTCAGTAGCTGATATAACAAGCTGCGTTATTGAGTTTTATCTTGCGATACGAATGGAATTTGGACCGAATCAATCAGGGAAAGTCGCCGCAACTGTTGCTCAAGTGCCGTCATATAGCTTCCTGCTATATAAGGGCCAAGACAGTCAAAAATGTTTTTGGATATTCTAAACTTGGGTTTCCTGTCTCACCAAGTGGATTTTATGCAGCAATATTTTTGCTCTTGCTTGGAACAATGCGTCGTTGTAGCCTTACTGTCAGATCTCACACCAGGGATGAGTTGACGGAGGGCAAGAAGGGTCGCGGAAGGCTAAATGTACAGCAAGTGAGCAAATCGGCCAGTCAACGGATTTGAGAAGAAGAAGACGCCAACACAAAAGGATAATGTGTGTGGCTCTTTTCAAGGTCTGTGGGGTGTGTGTGAAATGGTAATTTGTGTGTGCGTGCAAGGGGGGCTAACTATCCCTGGTTTTGTCATGGGCGGTGTGGGGTCGGGGAGCGGGGTTGGACAATGGGATGGCAAGTCGGGGGCATTAAGCTCCCCTATAGCAAGCTGAGCGCAGTCACCGAGCCAAGGGGCTGGTCATTCCGCTGAAAGACGGGAAGGTGTGTGTATGTGGAAGGTGGGGGGGGGGGCACCAAGAAGGGGGTGACTCACTCTCTGGTGACAATTTCCACCTTCTCTTTTCTCTGACCATTCTTGTGCGTCTCTTTTCTTCAGGCTTAATACAGCTTTCAGCGTAGGGGCTGGGATGCGGTGGCCTGGTTGAAGGGGAGCGCTTATGGCCGAACAAAACTCCTTCAAGCCTGAAGGCTTTTATTACCACCAAGAACTGTTGGAGCACTTCAACTCCAGCTTTGGAAATTGAGACTCAGTTGGGGAAGATGAAGAAACTCCCCTCTGTTAACTGTCCTGGGATAGGCAAGGATAGAAAAGGAGAGGCTGAGACTTCATAGTTATTTTATGAAGTCCGATAAAACTTCAGATTTGTATCTGCTCCGTGTGGCAAATTCTCACTTCCTTGGCATCAAATAGCAACTATTTTCAGGTGGAGATCCATTGTTCCATGTCACATGTCCATGCATTTGGGGTTTCAATTGGACCACCATGCACTTTACCAATTGACATCTATACTGACCCTCGATTCGCACCCCCCCGCTTGGAATGTTACACAGCAAGGGAAACTTTTGCCACCATTGAAACACATAGCCGCATGTCTTGCACATGGAATGGTGCCTTCAATGTCAGCGCAAGACACACGTAAAATTGAGAATGGGTTGGCCTCCAGTTTTGCATTTATGATTGACATCAACTATGCATCATTGGTTTCCATGACAGTTTTAAAGGTCTCGGTCCTTGTGAAATCTCATCCCGAACACTAGAAAGATGGACACTTATACAACCGATAACAAAAGACATCTAGCTCAGGCATGAAGTTTATTTATAAGACAAAAGGAAATGTATGACGGCTTTCATGGAGAGGATCTTGATGCGGTACATGACCCATGGGAACGTGTAGTTGCTGGAGAAAAAGTGTTTCCCTTGTGATATACTTAAATATCTAACTGAAAAACCAACTTATGAAAAACTCAAAACTTTCTCAGCTAATGATGGTTGAAGCTACGAAGCCTCTGTTCCAAATTTGGTCCAGACAAACATCATTTTTCACTTGTTGGTCGTGGGTATGCTCATCAACTTCTGAATATAAGAAAACAAACATAAATGTATTGATCTAATTCTTCTACATGTTTCCGCACCCACAGGCCAATGATGCCAGGCAGAAATGAAAATAAAAGCCCCTTCAAAGTGGATTAAATGTCCAGAAACAATGGGAGGGAAAAAACTGAAACCTAATTTCCCGAAACATTAAACAGGGGGGAGCTGAAATATCACAGTGTTCTCGGTTGCTAATCTCAGTGTGACCGAAAGATCCCTCTATTCACCAGTAACAACAAGCTGCTGCGACGCTTCCCCACGGCCCTCGCACGCATCTGACTTCTGCTCTCATGTGAAACTTTTGCTTTGTTGAACTTTGTGGACATCAATTTGAAACATGGTTGTGTCTTAACAGTTGTGCTCTGTTTTGGTTTCCAGCTGTTTGTTTTCTTCACTGTACATTTGTGTTTTCGCCACCAGGTCGCCACAGCTCCAGCCGTGCTGCTTCACACAACGGAGGAACAAAGAGGTGAAAATACAAATGCCTGTGTTTTGTGGGCTGCAACTTGTGTTGGGACAAAAATCGAGTGATAATGATGTCTCAACTTTGAACTGTTGCTGCTGTTAAAACTTGTCGCGTCCTTGCATGTGAGCATGTCTGTGACAATGATCCTTTTTTTTTTTAAAAAGTGTGGAGCAACATTTTATTACTTTTTTTGAATGCGACATATGAGATGATCAATCCCTCGCCTGCGTGGCCGCTCGCTGCACTCTCAGCGTCGTCATCTGAATGTGCGACTTTCGTACCCTGTGAAGAAAAAAAACTCCCACCGTTCCCAGTAAAGGAGAATACCCCAGAAGTGATGCATGTTTCATTGTTCATGCTCTGCCTCCAATTTGCTCTCCACATTCTGCGGCCTCGGCCGAGACGTTACGCCGGCTTAAAGGACAAATCGCTCAGACAAAAAGAGAGAAAAAGAGAGGCAGGCGAGACAGAGGCTGGTGGTAGTGGGGGTGGCAGGGAAAAGATACCGAAGATCGGGCTGAAGGGGAGGAGGGGGTGCTCTCTTCACAGCAATGCAATTATGTTCTGCATTTGAAGCCGGCAGGGTTTTTTCACTCTCCGTCACTCTCTGTACTTTCCGCCGAGCCTAATAGCCATAGCCGCTGCAATTTCTACGGTACATGACATTAACATGGTAACATGTCACCGACAAAGGGAGGCATTCAAAGGCGACTTAGAAAGGAGCAGCGGTTGCGCCTGGTTAAGTAGGTCTCCACCTGCCAAGACAGACAGACAGCTAGTGTGTTTATTACCGAGCCACCTAAGGAGAGGAGAGTCCACACTGGGGTAACCTCTCCCCCTCATCCCCTTGTCCAAAAACAAATCCTGTAAAAGCGGTACAGGGAGGGAAACGCATGTCAAACGGCGTCAGGTTTCATTTGACTTCACATCGACACATATCCAGGACCACCAACTTTGGCAGCTGTTTGCGTCGGTAGCACAAACACTGTTAATGCCGACATACCACATGTTGTGATATGACTCGGTGTGTGACGGAATAACAGGTGGGAGGTCGTATAATAAAGATATAATCAGAGCTTGACTAATACAAGACGCCGTGATTTTACCTTAATGCTGTGCTTTCTATGGACGTGGATAACAACAAGTCCATAATCCCATATTGAGACACAACCAAGGAGGCATCTGTGCGACACAAGCGATTGAGTTTTTAAATGTTTAATGCTTGTTCCACCCTCCAAAAATACTGATGAAATGATTTGAACTGAATGATTTTATCACTACGACAACATTTGTATTTATAAGAAACTCTCTGTGTGGACAGCTCAAAGAATATTTTTGAATAGATTACTGAAATAAAAAGGTAATAATTACATCGACAAACTTCCGTAGACATTCTGTCCCAAAATATGTTCAGAAATGAAGTTATATACAAGTATACATTGAGAATGATGAATGCCAAATAGTGTCTTTCAGGATGATTTGTTGAGGAGTATGATAGGAACAATTTTAGGAATGAAAGTATTAGCTCAGCTGTGTTATTGACATGAACTACAATTATATTTGGGGAACACAACTATTAATAAATGAATTATTTGCTTATTTACAGTTCACAATTATGATGCTGCATAAAATGTATAAAAAGTTGGGCTTAACATCACTCCAATAAGTGCTTTTTAATGATTTATTATAGGCTAATATGCAGCTAATACCCTTAAGAATAAAGAGTTTATTCATGGTCAACATAGTCAAGCAGTGGCCTTAAATGAGGTTCTTATTTACTTTTATAGTGGACATTTTCAGGTTTCAAGAACAATGAAATCCCGAAAAGTTGCAAGTCCAAGCACTTCTACATGTTCTTACGTCTTTATATAACAGTGAGGACATGAGCGTGATGAATGGCACCGGGGCAGAGCGGAGGACGCGGTTAAAAACGGGGGCAGATGAGCAGAAGGCAGAGTCAGTCAGTCAGCATCCGTGGGCCGCCACACAAAAGAGGTTTTCCAAAAGCCAAAGTTGGGAACACAATAAGAGAAAGAATACGACGAAGCAAAACGGCAGCATGGACACAAGAGGAGGGGCAGGAGGAGGTATTGGTCGGGCAAGAGTGGGGGTAACTCCCACATTCAGCGCACACAGAAAAGGGAACCCCCCTCCCAGCCACACCATTGAAAAGACCATCTGTGGCTTGAAATAAATGTGTGTAAAAAAGTGTGTTTCTGTTTTAATTCTTCTTAACGGGTGGAGTGGCGAGGGGAGGCAGGCGTGAAAGTTCTTAAAAAAAATGCAAGCAAATTAATTGGATTGTGCTGTGAGGATGCGTGTGTGTGTGTGTGTGTGTGTGTGTGTGTGTTGGAGGGTCTTTACAACACAGGGCTACACAAGCCAAATTACACGGGGCGAGCTGGACAGACACAGCTATTTTGGAAACAAAACCACTCTGAAATCTGACATTAGGGACGCACACAGTGACTAACCGGGACAGACGTTTAGGGCTAGTTTAGGAAATCCACCATGTCCCACTCGTGAGCGAAATAGACAGCCAATGCTTTTAATGCCACATTAATCTGCTCAGTATGTTAAAGCACATACGCGCTGACTGAAACTGAAACATCACGCACTCAAGTCATATTTTAACCCCATTTGGGAGCCTTAAAAAAAACGCTGTAATGAAGTGAGCTGCTCTTTTTTTTTTCATAGTCATCCTCCCTCCAGAGTGAGACCCCCCGCCCCCCCACCACACACATACACCCTCCACCATGTCAATTAATGAAGTGCATGCTTTTCTTTTTGCCATGTGCACCAACAGGCATGAGATAAATATGCATTAGTCGAATTATCTCGTCCTGTCATTTAGCCCCTGTCCTGACGCTGACGGTCATTTGCATCCTGAGTGTATTTAAATCCGTGTTAATTAGACTCAGGTATTAGGGGCCACCTTGATACGGGACCCCACGAACGTGTTCAAGTGCTTCTTTCCCTGCCACGGGCCACGGATGGGTTTTAATTAAAAGCGAGCTGCATATTCAATAAGCATATTGTCCTCTGTTCTACTTCGATAAATACCCTATGGGCAAAAATGCGTTGATATAATAATGTTGGATGAATTAAGAATACTTTTATTGAGTCGGTAGAATTTCGTTAGAAGTTAGTCAGGTGATGCCAGAGAAAGACTGACTGCAAATAAATATTTCAGGGCAAAACAAATTCACTTTCAAACGTCGTTTTACGACAGAAAACAGGTGAGCTTGGACATAAATGCATTGAAAAAACACAGCTACAGTTAGCGGTCAAGATGCTTTTGCAAAAAATGGAACGCCGTCTTCCTCAGATCACCGCCACGTTACTACTTTCCTCATCACAACTCTTAAGACCTTTTGACATGCGCAAAGTCGGAATGCTTTATGGCAGATATACCTGCAGTTGAGACAGATTCATTACTGTAGTAACCTTCATTTCAGCAAGGGCGAGATTTTTCGGTTCATGACGACAAAGTCGGCATGTGGCAAGTCAAAACGAATGTCTTCAGCAGGTGTTAACTTTTTGTCCTCTGGTATTGGAGTCTGCAAAAACTCAAAATCATACAGTTTGCTTCTTAAATATTTTCTTCACTCTTTTTGCGTAACTTGTCATGATTCCGCTTTTATTTTGGTCCCTTGAGTCTTGTTTTGTTTTCTCCCTCCTGTCTTCCTGTTCCTGTGGCACACGGCTGGAGCCAATCAACCCCAGATCACCTGTGTATAAAAACACCTGGACTCCAGCAACATGTGCCAGATTGTCTCTCATTGTTCCCGTGGTAAATTGGCTCTCCTTGTTCATTCTTTCTTTCTGTCTGCTAGCTAGCTTATTTTCACTACTCTGTCTGAAACCCTGGTGCCTGAGTTAGTGTTTTGTTTCTTCCTGTTTCCGTGTGTTTCCTGGTTTCTTTTGTGATTGACCATCTCTGTTCATTGTGCCTTTGTCTCTCTGTTTCCAGATTTAAGTTGGTTTGACTCTCCCGGTTTGGTTGGACTCTTATTCATGTTTATGGACTTCTGCCAGTTTGGTGACTCTTTTTGGACATTCTGACTTTGCTTTGATTCTCCCGGTTCGGTGACGCTTTCTGTTGTGGTTTTGTTGATGGTAAAGATTAAAATGGTATATTTGACTCGCTCCTGCCTCCTGTGACTCTTTCATCCCACTCCACGTCTTGACTCGTGACAGAAATAAGATTGAGTTTTTGTAGTGTACTCATCTTCTAAGCGCTTGAAGTCAGCGCTAGTAAAAGATCGGAACTCCGGCAGCATTTACAATTGGAACAGACATTGTTATTATAAGGGGCTTTTATTTTGGCGACGGTCGCAGCAGACCTTCGTGGTTGGGTTTCACTTTACAATACCCGCAGTAATGGACGGGCAAAATCAATAGTTATAGAATTGCATTTCCACAAAGACATCAAAAGGATATTTATCCTTTAAATGTAAACGTATTAAAAAGACTTGTTAAACTTGAAAAGGACATCCAATCGTGCGACATAATTCCAGTGGCCTTCCGCAAACTTCCTGCAAGATAATCAAATAATGGGCCCAGAAGTCGATTTTCTCTAATAGGCGTCGGGGCAATTCAAACGATAGACTTCATAGCATTACATCACTCACTGAGCACTCTGACAAGCCATTTACTGACAATGAATTACCTCACTGGCCATAAAAGCTAAACTAATGTGAAATAGCACATATTTTAATCAACTTGGAGGAGGAGGGGGGGAGGGGGGAGTACGGCTCTCCTCAAATATTTGGACCGAGCCCGGACGTTTTGGTGGCCGGCCTTAATTCAATGAATGCGCGGGGCCATATTTGATCTGTGCTCATTTAAAACTCCGGGCATCGCACCCAAAAGTATCACAAGAGGTTAATGACTCGGGCCGGGGGGAGACACGTATTTTAATTACACTGGGCAGTGTTTTATCGTGCAAAACTAAATCGGGTCCGACGTCCCTTAAATCACAGGAAGGGGTGTCGTTTGAAGGAGACAGAGTTTCATTTAGTGTTTCGGCTAAAAGTAAGCGAAGGCGATGGATCGGGCGCTCGCGCTAACACACACGCGGGTTCAGTCTCAATGAGAACTCACTCATAAAGAAATCAATTACATCTTAAGGGAATTGATAACATTTTAGAAAGGTAGCGGATATATTACATCAAACCAATACGTCAATATTAAGGATATATTAATTACACTGTGCTGCAGTATCCGTGGAGCAATTATGGAGCAAGGTCAACGTGGTGTTTTACATTTTAAATAGATATAATATGGAGGATATAGATTAGGGCGAGCCTCTGCCAATGTGAAAACAGGAAGTACTGGTCGCGCCGCAGCTATTTGAAATGTGCTCTCGCAGATGAAGACTCAAATTCCTCTTCTTGATCGAAAGAAAAATAAGAAGAAAAGGTTACAAACTAACTCCTTGGATAAGAAGACTTTATAGATGAGCACTATAAACACCTGGTGAGAAGGCTTTATAGCTCCGTCAGTAAATAAAATAGGATGAATATGTCAGGAAAAGTAAAAGCATATGTATTCATTTGTAGCTTGAAGATGGAAACACTGCCTCAATTGCATCTCTTAACTATTCCAGTGATTCATTCGGCTGTTTTTTTTACTAAAAAGTGAGTATAATTATGAATATTCTGTCAATATTTCTAAGATTAAATAAACATTGGAATTAAAATTTCGTGTAATTTACTTTATTTTATTATAGTTGAATCCAAAGGTACCCAAATTCAACATCAAATGAATATTTAAAGAGTGTAAGTTCTTCTGAGACTAACAATACTTTAACTCTACTGATGCAGTCTGAAAATATTGCTGCTTTCAAAGTGAACAGAACCTTATTTGTACTCCTTTATGTTGAGTTTAAAAACAAGACTGACCAACCGTTACACTATGGCTCATGCTAAACTAGAGTAGCCCTAAAGGAAGGTAACGGACTTCTTAACAAGTGAGTCGTGCGAAGGAGAAAAGCGTGAATAAAAGGCAAAAGTTAGAAGTAAATCCCAGTGAGCGAGTGCTATAAATCTTCAAGTTGTGATCCACATACATCATTTATCAGCTCATCGGCGCAGAAATCTGCTGAATTTAATGAGGCAAAATTGGGCTGAGGCGTGTTGGAGTTCTTTGGAGTCAAATCAGACTGACCGGAGCTGCTTGGCTGAGCACTAAATTTTCTCACGTAACAAAGCCTGAGTGGCTGAGAAAGGAACTGCCAAGTAGAGTAGTGTGTGTGTGTGTGTGTGTGTGTGAGACCTCTTGTGTTTTGACCTATTAAACCCCGTCGGTCCCGGGCTGACCCACTCAGACACGAGCTTGACAGGACCCCCCACCCACCTCGCGCCTTCTCCCCTTCACTATCAATTATCATTAGCCCAGACTGAGCATGCATCATCTGTTCTAACCATCGGAGAAACACTCACTCCAAATGCAAATTCCACATCGGCCATTTTTCTTGACCAGAGAGGGGCTTTTCTACTCAGCTCTGATTTGGTTTGAGGAATAAAATGTGACCCGATAAAGTTTCCGTTTCAGATCAAATCATTTGTGCTGCTTGCGGAAAACAAAGCAGCCAGAAGCAACTCTTGACTGGGGCAGAAAGAGTGTGTGTTGTTGGTGTGTGAAAGAGAGGTGCCTGATGGAAGCTGAATGCCACCACCCAGCAAGCCGTGAAATCAGAAACCCTTGCCAACAAGACAGCCACCCGCACACCAGCCGTCACTCAGTCAGGCGGTGTGTGTGTGTACGCGCGGGTATGTGTGCGCCTACTTTGTACCCATCTTTCACATGGTGTGTGACCGAGACAACCAACAAGTTGTCATGCAAAAACATTTGTAATGTGCTCACTTTTTTTTTAGCGTTTTGACAGTGAATGGCGTGAAAAGATATTTCCCTTGTTTGGGTTCAGATATTGCCCAAGAGAAACAGAGGCTTCAACACATATACTTTGGAATGCTCTGCTTTTAGTTACTATGGTGTGCCCCTTGTTCTCACTCGTATATTCCAGAGCTGCTCCACAACTTATATGAAGGATTCCTGCTCACAGGTCGCTCACTGACTGTTCTCCCTACACTACACTCCCTACACACACATATATATATATATATATATATATATATATATATATATATATACGAGTCAGAATTTACTATTTAGTTTAGTCATACGAACATTAATGCGCGGAACATAAAATCTGGGCGACAAATGGGGACAGAATCTTTTTTTTCCTTTTGTTTTTATTGAAGGCTGGATCGTGGTAGTCGTGTGTGTTTTTGGTCTGTGGTCAGCTGATTGGTTGAGCCACAGCAGAGAGGGCAGAGTGAGGTTCCTCACTGGTTTATTTAGCATAATGGGAGATAGCAGTGATGCTAGGAAGTTAGGGAGGTTGTAGACCAGTCCATTAGCTAGAGGTTCCCTCCACTGTTCCTCTGATATACTGCCGAAATATGAACGCAAGTAAATTCAAATCCGACAGTGGTCCGATTTTGTTCAGAACAGGCGATAACAAGGCAGTCTTTGCAAAAGAAATACACTTATTGGCTCCAATAAAGTCAACACTTCATCATCCAACGTGATCTGTAGCCTTCTCATCGAGTCCATTTATTTTCCAGAGAGTAAAGAATTTAAAAGTTTATTTTATACCTCACAATCCCTTGGGGAGCTGCTGTTCATTGGGAAAAAAAAGTGGCTTCTCCTGCTGGAAGACTAATGGCTTTAGCATTAATGAAACTCTTTGGATGAGAAATTAATCAAGGATAGAGAGAGAAAGAAGATATTAAAAGTTTAACTGGGGCTAAGTAATTCATTACCCACCAAGAAGGCGTTTGACAGAGATAAACTCCTTCAAATGAAGATCGGTTTCTGCTTATACACTGTCAGGAGAAGTACATTGCAGAAGACTGGGAGAACAAGTGAAGGTGAAGTTACGATGGAGGTGGAGCACAGTGGTAGCAAACAAAGCAGGGAAACAGATCTTTGTCAGTGTGTGGAGGACTTTTCTTTACATTTTTTTTTTAATCAAAAAATACTTTTGGATTTAGAAAAAAAGGATATTTGAATCAAATGAACCCTGCCTTAGCAACAAATGAGATGATATAGAGCACCAATGCCTATTGACAGTTGAAACTACAAGCCAAATCCTCACTTCAACCAGATGTCCCTCAGCCATTGGAGGACTTGGTTCACTGCTTATTTGGTCTAGGTGAGGATATTCATGACTTTGGTGTTGTTAAAAAACGTTTAGAAGAAAAAGTTTGGAGCCCACATCATAGATCCCAAAAGCTTCTCCATAGTTAAGGGTTAGGATTAGCTAAAGACCAAAAGATAACCAGGAGCAATGAGAAACTTTGAGAAATAAAGTTGCGATATGAGGCGTCTCTCTGAGTTCCTTTCCATGAGTTGAGAGCTAAACTCAACTGAAACACCCACAGATGGTCTCATCACTGTGTTCAGCTTTAATATTTGCTGTCATACTTTTGAACCATGCTGAACCACAACATACAGAACAGGAAATTATTCCATGTGACAAGCCTAAGTTATGAGCTAAAATCTGGATTAGTATTTTCCAAAACTTCTTAGTTGAAGCTTCCATCCATCAGTAAGGAGCTCGAAGGTCAAAGGTAATATGTACTGAAATAAAGGAGGTACGTTCCAACCCATTATTATTGGCAGTATTGGCTTTTTCTATGTACATTTTTATTAATTTTTCATTTCAATGGGGGAAATAGATTTGACTTGACTGAATCATTTGAAAGGTTTGTCATGGAACAAATTCAAGTTGTGGCCCCTTGGTAACCATAAATGAATGTAGAAGTTTTTCATGTTTTCCTTCTTACTCCAGTCTGTTTGAATGTGCTTCATCTTCTTGTGTTGTCTGAGTCTTCAGTGGAAAAAAAGCCTCAACAATGAGCAGGCCAAAGAGAATCTGTGTTTTTCTTTAATGTAAGAAAGTGTAGACGAAGAAAAAAAAGGGGTCTAGCATCTCCGCCGCCTCTCTCGACACCCTCCATCCCTCTGCCTGCTAAATAATTCAGGACCACTTCAGCAGCATGCTTGATTAAGATTTCATTTCTGCAAATTACCATCAGGAAGCGCGTCACGCTACTAAATCACCGCAACCACAACACGCTACAAGTCTGTTTACCTGCTGATGTGGTGTAGAGGAGGGAAACGCAGCGGCAGCGAGAGACAAAGGCGGCATAAATCACGCCATTATGCCTCAATCATCTCTTTGTCTTGTTGTGATCATTATGTATTGCAGAGCACTTTGTCAACACGGTTAAGTCGCAGAGATTCGGCGGCGAGTGAGCGGCGCGAGGGGAGTTGAGGCAGAGGCATAAATACAGGAAGAGATAAATAGCTGAGAATGAGTGGGGCAGTAGTGGACGCTAATCTACTGTATGTTTAGTGACGGCGCTGAAAGTCAGTGGGAGGAAGAAAAGCATTTAATACTCTCAGCAGAAGAGAAACGCTGCCTCTAGAACTGTGACAGTTGTGAGGGGCCATTACGCCCAAAGAAAGGAGGCGAAGACTATGCAACGTGATGGAAAAATGAAAATGAACCATTAAATATTCAATGTAAGCAAGGATATTAAGAAGTGTAAATGAATGATAAAAAAAAAATAAAACTACGTACCAAACATCTTAGATCGAAGGCAATTTATTTCAAAATATATTTAGAATTTTCTTTCAAATGAATTTTAAGGAAACTACAGGAAACGATATATTAAAAAAATCGACTTATATGTTTTTGTCTGACCTCATGAAGGCCACAAAAGGGCCGCATATGGCCCCCGGGCCAGACAATTTCATTTCATTTAAAAAGATATTTTTGGAACCGGAGCTTGTTTTTCTGTGCTCTCCACCTTCACGGTGAGGGAAAACCTCCGGGGTGGACGCAGGCGACACTTAGGGAAATGACGGTGGTTAGAATGAACATGAATGTTAAAGGCGCAGGGGAGCGACAGTGGGAGGCGTTGGGACCATGGACAGCCCTGCTGCTGTTGGGATGCATACAGTATTATTAGGGGAGGTCAGCGCTCCTGCCTAATGCATATGTTTGTGTTGTCATAATGCGTGCATGGGAGCAATAGCCGGGTCTCCGAGGCCCTCTCAGGCAGCAGGTATCCAGCTCCCGTAGATCAAATAGTCCAGAAAGCCTGGACCAGGCCCAGACGGAAGCTCCTTTAGAATTATTACAAATATGAACTCGCGCACTTGGCTTTGCCTTTTGCCTCATTAGCGCTAATGCGGGTTCACGCTGGCAGATTTACGACGGCGCATGTGTTCAGACGGCTAATTAGCGGCGCGGTAGCCCAGCAGATAAGCATCACACACACCTGTAGCTCCCAGATAAGCACGGCCCTTTCATGACAGAAACAACGGCCTCTGATTTACCGCTCCGGAGCAAAACTGATGGAAACGCCCGTGTGACGTAGAGCTGCCACTGTCCCGATGCTTATTCTCTTTTGTTGTAGAGTCATAGATTTACAACTGTCTCGCCCAATTCCTGCTGTACGCGTTGACAATAGACGCTGGATTGATGGTCCAAGCCGCTCTCCGACTGTCTCCACCTCCTCTCGCTCCCTCCTTCCTCTCATGCTTCACTTGTTAAAATGCTGCTCCTAATGAGTGGAGCCGGGTGATATACTATCTGCTATCTGTCTTACGCACTCAGAAGAAAGGGAGACATTTATTTCAGTTCAGCCTTTGCTTTATGTCCACAGTCCCAGTGGTGGTCAGTTCCTTATCTCTTCCCGTAGCGCCGTCCTTTTGCTTATCTGTACATGTGTTTCTGTTATGTAAGAATTAGCCTGGAAGCTTGTTCTGCCTCCACATAGAGGTTATGTTTTCAATGGCGTCGGTTTGAAAAGTTATCAGTGGATTTGAATGAAGTTTTGAGGAAATATGTGAAATTTATTTTTGGGAATGATCCGGATTTTATTGTTTTTCTCTTCATATTTAGTGCCATTTATATAGTTTATATAGCTTAAAAATCCTTGTTTCCTTTTTCCTATGCCTCAGAAATACAGTGTTCTGGAGGTTACGGGTTCAATTCTCACATAGGACAATAAATAATCCTACGTAACTACACTTATGGACAACATTTTGGATGTATTTAATAGTTCATTTTTTATGGAAACTCTTGGACTGAAGCTGCTTAGTGGAGGTGTGCACTCTCTAAGTTCTTTGCTAGTTTTCTCTCTTTATTTTTTTCTCAAAGATTGATTTTTTATAATTATTATTTTGGCTCAGTGTAAAATTGTTTAAAAAAAAACAAAACAATCAGAGCAGCTACTAACAGAGTTTGCGTTGTGCAGTTGACTTTCTTGTGAAAAGCAAACGTTGGACTTTAACCTCAACATTGAATAAGAATGACGTCAGGTTTAAAGCTTTGAGAAAACAAATGTGGACCAAACTTACTGAGGAAAGACAGTTATCAATGGCTGCAAATCAATTTTAGTCAACTATCGGTGTTTAAAAATTGAATTTTCGTGTTGAAAATCTAGACACCTTTGGAACACTTACCTGTCTAGAGGCATAGGAACATTCTTTTGAAAGCATCCCCCATGAATATCTAATGTCTACAGGGTCTCAGTGTGGGAATTCACCAACGCATCAGCCACCGTACTGAAAGTTAAGCCCAGTCCAGGAACTGATATGAGGAGTCTAAACTTGCTGCTTTTGACTGAGAACTGTGTCGCTTGATGGCCCAACTTCCTATCAGTTAGACAAACAACCTGTAGCTGGCGACAAAAATGATTTACGCGGGTTCCACACATTTTCTTACGATTTGCTGCAGATGTGCGCCGCCACATCCCTCGGTCCTGCTCCCTCGCAGCGGAGAGAGGCCATAGATCTCAGTAACAGTCGCTATCTGCAGCCCTGAGCCCTAATGAGGCATCATAAGGAGAACAGTTTGCAGGAGCGCGGCGCTGTCTTTTATTTGGCAAACCATATCTCTTCCTCTGCTCCCGACTGCCCTCTCCTCGTCTCTCGATTGCTCCATCACTCTGCCCGCCGTATCGCTCCCTCTCCGTCTCTCTCCATTTCCCCCTCTTTTCTGCTCCTTTTGTGTTTTATCTCCCTTCCCGTTCACCCATTGAGCGCCCATCTCCCGGCCGCGCGGGTTTGAATCATATCTGGCTGTCTACATATGCTAAAGCCGGCGTAATTACAGCAGCTCTTAAATAAAGACATGCTCCTAAAGCTGTCGACTGGAATCACAGCTAAACAAGGCAGGAGGGGCCTCCGGGCGGCAACAAAACTGTCATAGATAGCGTTGGATTTATCACAGACAGCGATGAGGCAAGAGGGAAAGGAGGGAAAACAAATGTTCACATATTGTCTGAGGCACTGAGGAGAGCAAAGCAGCTAAGTTGAATTCACGTCTCAATTTGAAGGAAGTGAACGGGAGTTAAGGGAAATAAGAAAATAAGCAGTTCTGTTTTCCGGATGAAAGAAAGTAATGTGTCAAATACCTTTGGATTGTTGCAACTGCCTTTTCTGAAATGCTTTTTCTGATTATAAATATTGGATCATGAACTTCACGACTGTTAAGCATGATTTTCCATTATAGATGTTTTTCTTGGAGCTTTTTGAAAAGTTGCCATGGATAATAGTGACACACCTGTGTTTCTATGACTCACATTAGCAGACCTAGCAATGATTCACCCTGCGACCTTCATATTGATAAAACGTTTCATGATCTAGATGTGTCCAACTCAGGTTCGGGGGCCAAATATGGTCCGACCAAGTAATTTTATATGGCCTGCAAAGACGAAATGCAAGTTTAAGCGTACTAAAAACCTGATGTCCGACGACATATTGATAGCAGGACCATCAAAGATTCATGTTCAGGACAGAGTGAAACACATAGCAAGAGGAGATTGACAGCAAGAATGAATCTGGAAAATCATGAATCGTCTGCATCAAGAAGAAAAACAGAGAATCTCCAGACAGTTTTCTGACTAATATTTGATGCCAGAATGATCCAATTGTTTTCAATTTTTGTGTTTTAAATTTCTATTTTATGTCCATCCGTGCAATGTCATTAAACTCCTTCATCATAAGGTGCACCTGGCACACTGCTCCTTGTCTGAGAAGGTTCATAAGCGATTTATCAGTGTTATTTGGATTATTTTTTCAGATGTAACACAATATGTAACTACTTTTCTTCTTTCACTTACAGATCAATATTACTTCAGTTGAGTGTTTGACGTGGTAGCCACTAGCTTGACAGCGTGTGGACGCTTCTTCCACATACAATCCCTTCAACTTTGAAAATATTCAAATGAATTGCATGGAAAGGGGTGCTGAAAACTGACTTTCCTCTCGAACTCGATGAGCAGCTTCTTTGTCAATATACAAAAAAAAAAAAAAAAATGACAGATGGTTGTGAAGGAATTCGTCGCGCTATGATAATAAAAGCTCGGATCTGAATGATGCGTTATGAATCCTCAAATCTGAAATCCTGATGTCTTTAAAATAACACAATGTCAAAAAGGCTCTGTTCCGTAAAAAAACAATTTCCATCCTGCCAAACAAAGACGTCTCTTCAAGCTTAACACGTCTGCGCCTCCTCGTAAAGTCTCCCCCGTCAGTCAAAGTGAAACAGCTGAAGTCGACATCAACCATGCGTCTCCGTCTCCCTGTCAGTGAACCTGGACTTGACTGGGGCGTGATCCCAAATCCCTGTGATGGTGTCCCCCTCTGGAGAACTTTATTTCACCCATCTCCTTCTCCTCTAAATCACCCGTATTGTTTTGATTTCACTCACCGCCGCGGCCATCTTTTCTCATGCTTACACTGCTCATTTCCAAGCTTACACAGACCCATCTTTTTTGTCCTCATCTTCCCCCACCTGTGCCCTCCCCTCCTCCCCCTGGTTCCCTCTCTTTCTCGTCCTGACTTCTGTAATTCATCAGTGCAAGCAGCAGTTCAGATTGATCAGCCTCTAAAGGCAGCGCTGTGCGTGCTGCTGATGTAGCAGTAACCTCCGCTGAATAGTGAGCAGCGCATGTGTCTCTGCATGTGTGTGTGTGTGTGTGTGTGACCGGCACAGAGAGAAAGTGGAGGGGACATTTTTTAAAATGTATTAATCGCCGCGGTAACAGGGAATGAGAGTGGTTAAGACAGGCCCATCTTTTGAGACCATATGTGACACACACTCCCCGTTCCATCCTAATATCCTGAGACCAGCCATCACACACACACAAGCAAAACACACACCACCAAGATACAACACGCCATCTATTGGGAAATACAAAGCGATTTATGGGTAATCACTCCACTCCCTAACTTTGTATTCATCTGGATGTCTTGTGATTAATAGCTTTCCGCAGCAAAACTTTATCTCCCCGTGTGTTTATCTGTGTTTTGACGCCATGATCACACATAAACCAGTGTTTAATTGTTGAGGGGGAAGGTTGTGTTTCTGTTACTGAAGAGACTTCATCTGCCCGGGAGCAAGTGTGAGGGACGACTTCAGTTGAGGATTTCATTTTTGTGACGTTATCAGCATGAAGTAAGATGGTTTTTATGGAATACATAATGTGTAGTTTGGAGGGAACTTTTGTTGTATTTTATATGTTATATTTTAGCGACACAATAATGTGAGTAAGTCAAGACATTTTCAACAATATTGTAGGGAAAAATGTGATAGATTATGAAGATGTAGTACAAGTTTTATTGAGATGAGTATCAGTAAAATGTTTTCATTTGTTTCATGTAATTGTACTCTTTTTGTACTGATAAAATATCAGATTATTGCCAATCATAATTCCAATATATATACTATATTGATTTCGATATGCTAAACGTCGATGAAATCGCAGTATTATGGGAGAAAAATATCCAAACAGGGGTGTTATCACAATAGCTTCAAATTTAGAAAGAAAATGAGGAATGAAATCTGAGATTTCAGTGACAAAAGAAACGTGTCATCATTTGCGACAGGCTTTTGAAGGCGAACATGAAGCTGTAAACTTGCTGGGTTTTGGGGGCAATGACTGGGTCTGCCCTGTGGCTTCCTCCCAGCCAGAAATGCCTGGACAGACCGTCCATAAGAAGGAGAGCAGCAGCCACCTTTGCTCTATTTGAATCTTGTGTGGATGACAAAGATCCACTAATGTATGTTTGATGGAACTGATTTAATGTTCGAGAAGTAAAAAAAAAAAAGATTGGTGAACTGAAAGCCCAAAAGCTTTACTTGGAAGAAGTTGGATTTGATTTATAAACTTGTATTGCTTTCAGACGGTGTGTGGTCGAGCTTTCTGCAAGAGTGGACAGAAGAAAAAGGGCAAAGAAGATGAGCGCTCAGTAGAGGAGGAGGAAGAACAGATGAAAGCAGCAGAGGAGAAGAAGCACCGGAGCTGGTGAGGAGAGGTGACAAGGCTTTGGGGACAGACAGAAGCATGAATTATTCATCCACACTTCTGATGGACAGATTAGGGGAAAAAATGAAGAGAGACAGAGCGAGAGAGAAGGAGGAAGGGGGGGTAAGAGGAAGCGAGATTGAAAGCAGAGGAAGGGGAGGAATAAAATGACAAACAGAAAGAGAAGAAGAAAGCAAGTGAAGGGTGGAGAGGCCACACACTGGAGCTCTTTGATCCTAACAAACCCCTCTCACCCTGACACCACCATGCCATCTGTGGCCCACACTGGCTGTGTGTACGTGTCACTGAGAAAACAGTGGCGCGTTGTGATCCAGAAAAACAGACACGAGGTGCAGAGATTGTGCTTCCAATTTTGAGCCGCTTTTTCTTCAGCATGCCGCAAACTTCTGTTGAATCTGAAACAGGCAATTGTGGTTTAAGAACTCAGGTGTCTAAAGCAGAACAGAGAGAAAAAGGGAAAACCACGTGTCATATTGTTGTCCGCCGACTTTGACTTTCATTTGTTCTTTTTGTCCTCACTTATTCTCTCTTCCTACGATGCCGGACTTGTGGCGCACCTGCTTTTCATCCTCACAGCAGCCACTTTGCAGCTTATACCACTGACTGCTTCTCGGTGCGAGCGTTTATCGGCAGGGTCAGTGTGCAGCCTGTCGACATTATTCCACGTCCCTCGTGCTCCGAGGACAACTACCTCTCCGTGTCAGAGTCCACCCCGCGCCCTCCTCCGACACACATGAGTGTTTGCCCCCGGCGATCAGCCATTACGAGGCACCTTTTGCTAGGTCTAATGCGGCGGGTCGAAAAGATGTGACCTCTGCTGAGCGCGTATACATTTCACGTATTTCTGACATTGGAGCAAAGTCGTTGCGGAGAACTTGAAAGCAGGCACTGTTTTCAGGTTTATATATCGGATATTATAGAGTATTTGAAGTAGCCTGACTTGAAATGACCACCAATCCTCTTATAGGCGAGGAACTACACCATATATATATATATATATATATATATATATATATATATATATATATATATATATATATATATATATATATATATATATATATATATATGGACATTTCTTTTTAGGATGTCCACATAGTGTAAGTAAGTACAATAAAAAAAGAATAAAATTAGAAATACATAATTGAATACTTTTTTAAAAAAAGACTTAAATTGATAATTGGTATGGCTGGTTTTCCCTTCAGTAAAGGTAAACTGACCTTTCCAAGTATCAAAGAGAGCATGAAAATGAAATCAAATTGTGTGGGAATTTGTCGGCCACAAGAGTCTGAGTGATGTCACTTGACAAAACAGTGGCCTTGTAACACCCAGAACATGCAAGCGTCACATGGTGGTGAAAAAATGTTTTTTATTTAGAATAAAAACCCACTAGCTATCAAGTGCGTTAGCGTAATAATGATAATGAAAATTTGGTTTAGAGAATGATAATAACAGGTGCTCATTCTATGTCGGACTTTCCTGATGTTCCTGGTAAACCTGACTACAAAAATGGACCGACAGTTTACAAATACATTTTTGAAAGCTGGTGAAATAAAAACTTCTGACTTGAGCCACAAAACAGCCCAGGAATCTGTTGACGTCCCCAAAGTCATTCAGCTCCTTCCAAGAGCGGGTTTTATTTGGTCTTAGTGAGAGACAAGAGAAACGCAGTGCCACAGAGGTCGTCTCTACAGCGACAAGCTTCAGCCACCAGTTTGGTTCACTGCTGCTTTGCCCACTTAAGAACCGAGCCATGAAGAAATAGAGCGCCACAGAAAAAAAAAAAAACATTTCAAACTGCGTCTGAGTGTCGTCTTGTTTTGCAGCTCTGCATGGACATCTCAAAAAACATTGATTAAATTGTTTGATATATGTCTCTTTTTTAGCAGACGCTGCAGGGAAAGACACTGGGTAAATGAGGGAAGGAAGCAGGAGACATCCGACTGTGTTAAACACTTACACACACGCACTGTCGGACGCACACACACACCCTCCCCTGTTGGGTGTAGAGGAGAATCAATATGTCTTTGAATGAGGGTCAGAAGGGTTGTCTGCCCAGGGAGAGCTGACAGATTTGCTCTCTTTTGCTCTGCTAAGCCCCTGCCTGCTTCTAACACCCCCTGACACACAAACAGAGACGCATAAACATATAGATGGAGGCACACACACACAGATGTGTAGCTTCTTCAGAAGGGTCAGAATTCCGTGCATTTTGCCGGAGGGTTGTGATATTAGACGTCCAGCATCGAAATGAACCCTGCTGTGCTCCCAGATCAGTTTGTTGGAAGGAAAACTCTTGTCGAGCGAAATTACTGCCAATCCTACACTAACTTGCGGCTTATAAAAGATGATGCCCACACTGGAATTGACATGATGGGTGGCCTGAACTAGGGAAACATGCCGGGTGCCGATATGAGCGGCGTGATGGTGTCTCTTTGGCTAGGACAAGTTGAGAATATCTAACTCTGAACATAGGTAGACGGGATCAAGCTCCGCTGTGGGCGGAGTGTTTGTGAGTCATTTCAATCCAATATTTCTAACATCTAAAAATGAGTCAATATGGTTATAATATAGTTCATATTCACCTATTAAAAACCTTTGAATCGTTCACTCTTCTCTGGTTTCTCTTGAGACTCCCCCGCTCATTTGAATAGAATGAAAAAAAGTGTATTAACTAGTGTATTAAATCATGTATGTCACGTGTGTGTGTGCGTGTGTGTGTGACTGATGTTTGCGAGTGCCTCGGTGTGTACGTGTTAACATGCAAAGGCAGCAATTAGTAATCACTCATGTAGCTAATGACATCAATCAATGAGCTTTTAAAGGCAGCCATTTAATAATTACAGCCATCAATAGTCACACGCCGATTCATTACCGAGCGCCGCGGCGCCTGGAACGCAGGGATGGCTTTTATTCCCCTCTTATATCTAATAAGGTGTTTACACAAGCAGTGATTAGCACTGGAGCAGGGGAACAGGCTGGAAGATGGACTCCTCATGGAGAGGCAAAGTTTCCCCGCCGTGCACGCACGAGGAGAAGTGCTGGAGTTTGACATGCATTTAACATGCCGCAGAGAAATGAGTGGTAATAAGCACACACGTCTAGACCAGTGAAAAAAAGAGAAATATTATCAAGCATGTCATGCAAAGTTCTCTCGCCAGCAAACTGCAATACAAAAACATATATGTACTAAAAGTATTATTTAGATCATTATTATTGATGTTTAAAGCATGAGATTTGTAAAATAAAAATAAAATAAATAAATAAATAAAATGTGCCCCTGACCTAACACAATATTATCAAGCATGTCATGCAAAGTTTTCTTGCCAGCAAACTGTAAAACAAAAACATATATGTACTAAAAGTATTACTGAGATGATTATTATTGATGTTTAAAGTATAGGATTTGGAAAATAAAAATAAAAGAATATATAAAATGTGCACCTGACCTAACACAATATTATCATACATATCATGCTAAGTTTTCTTGCCAGCAAACTTTAATACAAAAACATACAAGCACTAAAAGTATTATTTAGATTATTATTATTGATGTTTAAAGTATGAGATTTGGAATATAAAAATAAAATAAATAAATAAATAAAATGTGCACCTGACCTATCACAATATTATCATGCATATCATGTTTTATTGCCGGCAAAATGTAATAAAAGAAAACATATATTGTACTAAAAGTATCATTTAGATGATTATTATTAATGTTTAAAGTATAAGATTTGGAAAATAAAAATAAAAAAATGTGCACCTGACCTAACACGTGAAATTTGGTAAAAATAAAAATAAAAATAAAAATAAAAATAAAAATAAAAATAAAAATTTGATGTGGAAGACACTATGCATATGGGATTTAATATATAGTTTCCTTCACTTCTTTAAGTCAACAAATAAAGTACCCTCACGTGTACATGTATTTTTCAGATATTATCTAATAATGAACACAACAATAAAAAAATATTTATACAACTTGCTGCCCTTCCCCACACAATAAATAAGGTTTTATGCCCTTGACCCATCCAGCAGTAAACATGAAGTGCCGCCTTGACAACTACTGGATCTGAATATGAGCTAGTCTGCACAGCATATCGGCCCTTGGCTGCTGGAGGTGTGTGCGCGCGCGTGTGTGTCACGGATGCACAATTACCAAGCAGGCGCGAATCAATAGGTGCCTGCTGACAGATGGATTAGCACGGTAAACAGATGATACACACACCGCTAAATTATTCATCTGCTGAACAGTGGGCAGGGTTTCTGCACACACCCCTGATGGGGGGGATGAACTGGCGCTGATTCTTTTTTTATTGAACAAGGATGGTGCGAGAGGAACGCCGCTGACCTGCGATCAAAACCTGAGCACATGTTCCTTCAGGTTTTTTGAGATATTCACCATCACAGCCAGGTTGGTGTCAAGTGTCTCCAAAGACGCTTGGTAACATGAAAGACAAACACGCGTGCATAAACGCTGACACACTCATCTTTTCTTTTTACGCGCCATTATCTGAAGTGCGGTGAAATGCGTGATCAACGGCGGTTTACGCCTTTAGATAAGCCCCCGGCATGTATGCAATTTGACACACGTAGATGAAAAGTATGAAGGATTTAGTTGAGCAGGACGACTGTTTAACTTTTGAAAAAACTTTGCACCAACTTTGCCTCTTTATCATCAAATCTTGGGCGGCAACATACAAATACTTCACATTGAACAGCTGTGAATTCATAGATAACATGATGGACAAAATTGAAAGGAAGTAACTTTGTTTAAATGTCCATTAAAAAAGGGTTCTTTTTTTTTTCAAATGAAAAAAGACCTTCAAATTCTCCTCTCCAACTATTGAATAGTATGGATTCAGGGTGGATGCAAATTATATGGGCAAGCACACACATTTCCTCACTTTCCGGTGTGCATATAAAACATCCATTATTGATTCGTTTCACCTTTTCAAAGAGACTTCGGTGGCCTTATTCGCGGCAGATGCTGAGCTTAAACCTCAGTGCTGTCAACTTTTCATAACAAGGGGGTTAAAAAAGTGTCCTTTTTGAAAAATCTCCACAGGTGTCGTTGGTTTGCAGCTTCTTTTTTGTGGATTAAAAATGTGTTTGTGCAAAGTAAGGGACTGTGAACAGTGCAGCCGCAGCTTCAGCACCCACACGGACCAACTTCTTGTTGGGCTCATGGATGCCATCAGCAGGAACCAATCAGATTTGATGAATAATTCAATATTAAAAAGGGTGCGACCAAATCTGGGGAGGGGTTAGGGCCCTCTCTGCCAAGCTAGTGGGCCTTATGGAAACCATTTGTGTGCAAGTGTGTGTGTGTGAAAGTGATAGAAGTGGGCAAGAAGGTGGGAGTCTGTCACACTAGACTGAATCCACAAACTGGCTGCAGATTAGATTACTTAGGAGAGCAGAGGAGGTGGGATATGGGGGGGGAGAGGATGGGAGGGGATGTGCTGAGGAGATGGGGAGAAGGATGGAGGAGCAGGGAGGAAGTTCTTTCGTCGCCTATGCATTTTGGATCTCTCTGAAAATGGAGACTGTGCTTATTTACACAGAAGCCAGAATTTAAAGAGCCTTCAAAAAGTTTTGAATCCATTTGTCCATAGTTTTCCAACTTTAAAATATCATCTATAAAGTTGCTGGCATCATGTTTTCCACATCCACATCAACAGCTGATTGTTCTACATGAGAACATACATTTAACATGCAGCAGAGAAATAGATATGAGTTGAAATAACTATACGTATCTCGACCAATTAAAAAAAGAGAAATATTACAATGGACATTTTCTCAATATAATCAGACTTGCAGTTCAGAATCAGTCAAAACTGTCCTTCAACATCTATAGCTAGGATATAAATAATGGAATTGAGAATTGTTTTTTTTTTCATGTTGTCCCAAGTCCATGCAGTGTTGCATTGAGTTGAAAGGTTTTTGTGTTTGAGCACATCTTAAAGAGTTCTCTGTTGCCAGGTGTGCAGCAGTTCTGTTAGGCTCAGTGAAGTTTTAACGCCCAGCGTCATCACCAGGGGAACAAGCTGGAATTCCGGAAACCAGGACATTATAGGTTTGTGTGTGTGCGTCTGTTTGTGAAACAGAGGAAGTGCTCTGCAAGTGTGACAAATTCCTTTGAAGCCAAGACAAGTTCATTCCAAATTTAAAATATTTTTATCTAAGTTTAAGATCCCAAAAGAACCTGTAAAACATTTGAGTGACGGTGCTGGCAAGAGGGTCAACTGCAGGTCGCTGATCCACATCAGGACACGCAACAATACGGCAAATACCACACAGGGTAGAGTGGAGTGACAGAAAGAGAGACCTGGAGTTAAGCAGCCGCACAAGCAAGACCTCACATGATATGAGAGCAGGGGGGTGAAGGTGGTGCAGGGGCTCCCTCCGTGAGACTGACAGGGAGGCAACATGAGGGACAAGCCTTTTAACATCTGGCTAAGCACTGACAGCAGGACGGACACACACACACATGCCCGCGCACACGAACACCAGTAGGCAGGCGGGTCCCAGTCCTAATTATTAGAACACTCTTACTTAACTTAACCCTGCCACCAGACCGTGACAAGCAGAGATGGAGGGGGATATGGGGGGGAGCAGATTTTTTTTTTTTTTTTTGAGGACAAGAAGGATGAGCCTCTCTGTCTCCTTGACTGGTTTTTAACCCGTCATTTGCCGGGAGCAGAGAAAGAAAACTCAAATGATAGTCCCAAGAAACAGAGAAAAAAGCAGGGTTTGAATCATCTTGTAGCCACGAAAGACGTCACGAGGTGTCGTATCATAGATTTTGTAGTCGCGTTTACTGATGGTATTTTTCATGTAAGCAGTACTCACTTTCATTTCCTAGTGTTTTTTCTCTTGAAAGAAATAGGGCAGGTGGCTGGATCCTTTTTTTGAAGGGACCCTAGCCTAAGGTATTTAAAGTGATAGTAGACCACTGGAAGCATGACAGTGGTTTTGTTTTAAAAAAGTACTGTGGAAATTTCAAATTATATACAAGAGGAAATAGCATTCTGCAACCTCATTATAAACAATATAAGTTGCCTGTTTTCTATTAAAAACATTGCCACGTCCAAATAGTCAAACACACATTTCTCCTATTCCAATGTCTCCACTTTCTATTTCACAAGACAGATGTACTTTATTTGTGTTCCCATCTCAATTCTTTCATCTTGTGCTTTATCTCTTCTCACTTCCTGCCGTGTATTTTCCTTCCCATCTTTCATCTCTCAGTGTGTGGTAGGAAATGTTTTCCCTTCTTTCTTTCTGTCTCTGCCAAGCCCTGTGCAACTGCTTCGGCGATCTCTCTTCCTCCCGATGCAAAATTCCTCATATCAAAGACGCGCTCATTTACTTTCCTACTGTGTCGTCAACGTCTACAAACGAAGCGGAGGATGACAGAAATATGTGGAAGCTGGGTTTGGCATTCAGGGTCAGGCTTCGTGTGAAGCCTTGTAAATGTGGAGTCAACGCAAACAGACGGCTACAGCTGTCACGCTCATGTCCGGAGAGGCAAACTAACAGAGACACAAGATGTGACAGTGAGACAGAAGGAAGCAGAACTATGTCATTTTGGAGTAATGCAGGACACAATCCTTTAAATCTGAAAGTCAAAAGTAATATTTATGACAATGATCGAACACGGTGAGTTTTCTTAAGACATGTTCGGGCCTTTATGTGCAGGTTTAGTGGCTGACAGGTTAGCTGGTTTAGTTAATAGCCAGCGTGCCTGTCGGAGCAGAAGAGGGATTTAAGAGGGCTTAGCCCAAGAGTCTGCCTCCTTCAGGTGCTTTGTGCGAGTGAGAGGGGACGTGTCTTTCACTCGCTTTCATGTAAATTTAGTTTACAGTTAAGAAGATGAAATCCTGCGCGAGGCGCTTAACCTTGGTTGACAGGACCATATAATAAAACTACATTTGAATGCGGATGAGATCACAAGAGTCGGGATCAGTCAGATACTCATCA
This sequence comes from Synchiropus splendidus, assembly GCF_027744825.2. NCBI lineage: Eukaryota > Metazoa > Chordata > Actinopteri > Syngnathiformes > Callionymidae > Synchiropus > Synchiropus splendidus. The sequence goes on along the minus strand of NC_071346.1, from coordinate 13,891,906 downwards.
TGAGTCTGATGGTCCTCTCAATGCTGGGCAGAAAAAACTCACTGTCAGACCTTCCATATGATAAGGCAACGGATTATAGCACATCCCTGCGCTGGGGAAGAAGATCTCATGTTGACAAAGATTCTTGTCTGATTCCAACCACGTGGTCTCAGATTGAGATCGGTTTTAACTCATTCTAGAATGTAAGTAATATCTAATTTAATATGTATGTTGGCCTGTAAACATGAGCTTTTCATGAAAATATTATCACGCTTCACATTCGTTTCACTCACTAGTTCACTGTGACTTGTGACCATAGCTTGATACCTTCAGTTGACACAGTGATCCAAAAACAAACCATCAAAGTATCAAAAAGTCCTTTCTAAAACATTGGCATACGGACACAGCTACAACAGAGGGAGGCAAGGACACAGTTGGTGGCTATTGGAGAGGCGCCTTCTCCAACATCAGTGACACCAGAAAGAAAGTGGGGAAGCCAAGTGGGGAACTGGTCATTGATGACTTGGATGAATCAGGTCTATTAACCTTGTCCTTGAGTTGACTAAAATTTCTCGTGTACACTTCTTAAAGTTGGTAGCACAATGTTCACATTATTATTCGACTATCTACTGTTAAGTATAACCCCACCTGTTAGTCTGCACAATGTGCTGTCATTTACATTGTGTTTAGTTCCCATTGATATGTTGCTATAACAAGGTTTGTGTCTTCTGTTTAAGACGGGGAAAAGCTTCTGTAGTGATTTCAATTACGGCTTTGGAAGCGCAGTAGGGCGAAACTAAACCACACCTCTGTGACTCCGACAAAGACGGCCGCTACTGTGATTGTTTTGTATTCAACTGAACTGATCACTGACTGCATACATCTTCAATGACTAACTTCTTCTCGTATTGATTTTACATCGGGATCCGTGGTGGAGATGTGGGACCTCGAGCATTATAAATCACTTTTCACTGTGAGACTGTCAGCAAGAAGCTACAGTATTTGTGAAGCGGCACAAAAGCCGCTAGATTGTTAATGTGTGTGGAAGCCAGCGAAGCGCTGCTCTCGGGAGACTGCACTAAAGTGTTGTTTGTTCTTTATGCCTTCACTGGGTCGCCAGAACCAGTCAAGAAGAAACCATAATTCTTTGCTATATGCAGCGCATGTGCACAAATTCCATTAGTAGCCCATGGTAGACGTAGCTTGTGCCAGGATCTAAATAGATTAGATAAAAAAAATCCAGCTGATCCAAGAGGCAGCCCAAGGGTTATGTCCTTATCGTCTGTATATTTGGCAGAATATATTTATAAAAACACACAGCTGTGATTTTTTGTTTTCCATTGTATTAGTCTCAGGCGGCCGAAACTCTCCTAAATGAAAAGTGGCTCACACTCAGGTTCACAATGATCTACTCACACAATGACTAAGATCGAAAGGACCCATATCCTTTGGGTTATTTCTGAAAACTGGCTCCCAAAGCTTTGTAGTCGCTGGTGTTGGAGTCGTGTCGAAATTGAGAGCAATACGTATTTCCACAGATGTGTTTGTGCATGCCAGTGTGTCAGTTGAAAATGAGAAGTGGGAGTTGTGATTGTAGGAACTTCAAACAGACACACAAATGTAGCCTGCCAAGTTTTTTGGGGGGGCAAATCTTTTGGCAACAAGGGCGCAAGCAAGGAGCTATGATGAATGCTTATGGCGAACAGCATGGCCGGTCTCTCAGTCACTGGTGCAAACACGGAGACACTAATCAGATTCCCAGCGCGTGAGGACCAAATGGCATCACTCCACTGGTGAATGCTAATGTGACCAGCGGAGCTTGTACGCTTGTGAAACAAGTATTTGGGGAGCCAAGCGAGATGATGACTAGAAAACATAAATGGAATTGTTTATTGAGGTGTGTTGAGGCCGTGTGGCAAATTTGCATTTGAAATTGTAACTTTTTTTTCAATTCAAGATGCAACATTGGAATTATCTCAGAAAATGTTGCATTCGCTCTATAGTGTTCCACTCCAGTATAAGTACTCCTTGTGACAAGTAACTGTCTAAGTCACTCTTAGTATTTTATGCAAATAGAACGTTAAGTTCCACTGTATTTTGGGTCAAACAAAAAACTTTACTTACAGCGTTCAATGCGGTCTTCTGGGCTAGAGGAGGTTTCGCGATCAGACAGGAGTCCCGACACAGCGAATATCTTTTTCCCGCTGTCCTCAACTGCCTTCAAGGCGCTGCTAGGTGAGCCACCTGGAGGAATCTGCGTGCCGCCAAAGTCGTACTCTTTCCCGTCAGCATCAGTGTAACGCAGGTGCGGTGAGGCCTCGGCGTCGAGGCAGCCTTTGAGGCGCTTGGCCGGGGTAAAAGCTGACTGGTACCCGCCGGGTGCCCCGTCCCGGTCCTCAGGAGGTGAGGCAAACGGCCTGAAAGCACCAACACCGCTGTGGTTCAGCATGCTGATTGGTGAGCAGTCCAGGTTTGGTGGAGCAAACTGATGATGAAGGTGAAGAAGCGATGGAGGAAAGTCTCTGTTGGGGAATCCAGGTGGGACGGCACCTTGGCGGTGGTACATTGAAGCAAAGGTGTACGAGCCATTGTTGAAAGGCAAGTGGACATCCTTTTCAACGGACACTGGGACGCCAAAGGGACGAGGTTGCTGGCAGGGGATGGAAGCATCTCGTGAAGCTTCCGCAGTGGAGGCCAGAACCATCAGCGCTGGGGAAGCAAGGGGGTTGGGAAGGTAAGAGGAACTCTCCATCTTGAACGCTGCTCTGTGGAGGTCCATGGTCAGTTTGTGGAGTTAAGGAACTTGTGGAGAAAGACGTGGAGGTGAATCCTCCTAGCCAAGACGACTCAAGTCCTTTCCTGCTTTAGAGCAAGTAAATGTTCTCTTTTCCTCCAACCCTAGATACAGCTGCCAAAGCTCCTATTAAATCATGTGAAATTGCTGTTTAGTTCATTCTGTATTGAGCATAGGAATTAGTTAAGCTTTTAAATGGTCAGCAAAGCACCCCTTTGTTTAAAGTCCAAGATCTTGGCTCAATGATCTTCAGGTCAGCTTAAGTCCAACGTGGTGAAGCCTCCCTCCAGTCGTTTTTCCGAGATGCCACAGAAGCCAAAGTGCCGTGAAACGTTGAACATCTAAAGGTTGTCAAAGCTGATTCCCCATCCTTGGTCTGCAAAGAAAGAAAAAAAGAGTCTGTTGAAGTGGGTAAGGTTTCAAGTGAAAGAAATCTTTTTATAATGAAAGGTTCTTGCAGAAATAAGACAAGCCACTGTTCAATCAATGCCAAACAAGAACGTAGCCTTAAAAAGAGAAGAGCAGAATTTGCCATTTATTTTTATTTCGGGAGCTGCTAGAATCCTGTGCTTGAAGTCCTAGCCTTTTGGGATAGTGTTCTTAAGAGGTACTATGTTAAAGCTGGGAACAAAGTGTCCTCAAATCGACACTGTTGATCATATCCCCACAATCCCTGGCCTTTGGGAAGAAAGATCCCAAAACTACTTTCAAAACCTCTTCAAGTTCCCATACTTTGCTCTCCGTTTTCACATTGGACTTTTCCATTCTGACTTTGCCTGTGTCCATATCTTATCTTATTCCAAATGTCCCTTCCTTGTCCTCCATCCTCTTAATCTACCTCCCCCTCCGCTCACATCTCACCCCCCTTGCACCATTTCTCTGCCTTCCTCCATCTCAGATCTTCGTCTAAGCGGCTTATTCCTACCATCTCCAAGGATGTTATTGGACCAGAACCACTTGTCTAAAGATAACAACACACACACACACGTCCTCGCTCTCTCACGAATTGGCTAACAAGTTCAGTTTCACTGAACCACTTAACACACATACTTTTTCTCCATCAAACTAAACATTTTTATTTCTTTTCGAATTTTCAACTGTCTTGAAAATGTATCCGCGTATGCCTCCCTCTCCTCCACCCCTCGGTTTCCCCCTCGCCTGCCTCCCATGGGAGATCCAGAGGGGTGATATCATATCAGACCTCTCCATCTGCCATGCATGAGCCAGAGGAAATCTGACTGAGTGAATAAATTAGCCGTACTTGACCCTGAGACCCACCAGCATCCGTAGCAACAGACAAGATTCAGTCCTCTGGGGGATTATACTGGAGTGTGCTGTCGGTTTGGCTGCGGAATGCCATGAGGCGGATGATAAAAACGATAAAATAACATTTTAAAGATGTCTATCCTCAAAGGGCAAATTGAAGGTGGTGGGCTTAGAGTTGCTTGGTTATGCGGAGATTTAAAGCAGGTGGAAATGTGTCGAACATGAGTGGCAGAGGCAGATTTAGCGCACTGTGAACACCAAAATCTAGATGAGAGCAGGTTATCAGGAGATTTGGGGGGATTTTATTCCATCAAGGGAAATTTACATGCAACTTGGTATGATAAAAGTCAATATCCGTAGAAAACTTTTGGCTTGTGCCGCTTCACTGAGCAAAATCTGAATTCGGCAAACAACATAGGGAATTGTTGAGGGTTATAAACATTATCAACATTGCTTCGTTCTCATTTTGACACAAAACATGATGGATTCACTGCAGGATAGACACAAGGCTGGATTGTTCCTGGTGTCCATGATGAAGGGCTTGAATTTCCTCTGTCGCTGCACATCGTGAGAAGTCTGAGCAAAAGTCTAAATAGCATGCAGAATGTGGAATATGGGCAAACATGTTCAACCCCTATGAGTCAGACTCCCCTCCATTTCTTGGCCAATACTCTCTCTTCCTAGTCAAAAACAGTCAACATGATCACCTTTGATATTAAAACAGTGGCAGTTCTATTACCCTTCTGAAACCCTTGCCATCCACAATAGAAAAAGAAACTGCTGTTTACTCTTGTCAGTTGGCTGCCGTGCTCATTCAAATCAATTCCCAAACCCGATCTGGGTTCTGGCACGTAGAAAAACACACACCCGAACAAGTGCCAGGAGGAAGGCGAGAGCCAAGAGATTGAGGGAGATGTGAGATGTTTTACATTACCGCAAATGTACAGTAGGACTGCTGAGGAGTGTTGAGTATGGCTTATTGCTAACACGCCTCTGGTCTGGCCCGCTGCCACAGAATCACATTTCACACCTCCTCTCCTCTTCACCCACTCATCCCGACCTACTGCAATCCATCCTCAAAATAGCTAAATGTAGCCTCAACCACTCTGCTTCTTCCCGTTGTCTCTTGCTCTCTTTCCGTCCTTTTCCCTCTCAGTTCAGACTTCCTCCCGCATAACCTCTAAAAGTATCGGAGGTGTTGATAGGGAGGTAATACACTGATAAGTACCGGGATATTTCAATTTTATTATCATTACCCAGCAGGCTGAGGGGAAGACGAGTGAAGGGCCAATGTGAAGCAGCCAATCCAATAAGAGGACACTGGATATTCCCAAGCAGGGAAGGAGGGGAGAGATACAACTGCTGCCTGGATGAGGCCTTCTTCCCTCAGACAAGCAAGGCCTCCATAAGCTAAGAGCCCATTCCCTTTCTGTTCTTCTTACCTCAGTGTTTGCTCTTAAAGATATGCCTGCAATATATCCCATATGAAGTGCCACTCATTCTGCCATTCTTTTCACACGCCTATGGATATCATCAGTGTACAAACACAATTACATCCCACACACACATAACGTCAGTCAATGCCACTTACGATCCCATTTCCCTGTGAGGAATATCACACACATTGTTTGACATGGGGTTTATGCATTTTGTAATAGAAAATGTCACAAGGGAACATTTACCACGCGGCCATAATTTGATTACAGCGTGCCGGAATCATACAGCTGTCATGGCGATATTAAACACAAATAGCGAGCGGGGCTTTTCATGTCAAATGTGCACTTTAGGTGACAATGTTGTACTGGCTGCAGAAATTGCCGTGTCAACAACAATGTGCTCTGACATCAACAGGAGACATTTAACGGGAGAAATATCCCCTGCAGAAGATGGGGCCCCCAGATTTTGCCAGAGATAATTGTGAGTCGAGGTCATAAATATGATAGATGTTCTCTCAAAACAATGATGGGATGTTATTAGCTTATTGGGCTGTGCAAGGGTTCAGGTTTTACAACAGGGACTGACAAGTTTATTTGAACATCATGCTATCATGGGCATGGTCCTGAAAATATGCCCGAAATAATCCAATTCAAATCTACATGAAGAATATCTATATATCCCTGATATTTTCTCTTTATTTTAATATATTTCTCACTGCATATTTATATCCTGTGTAGATTCATAGCAACCTTTTTATATCTCTCCAATGATTTCAAGTCCAACCAGAGTTAAGAGTTTCACCCGACCGGCGGACCACTCCACTCTGTATTCTGGACAGCCGTTGTGGGAGTGTGTGTGCCGGCGTGTGTGTTTGCTGATGTCCGAAGCAAAGAGTCGATACTATTGAAATCTACTCATTCATTTCTGGCCATGAGGCGAAGCTCAAATGTCCTTGTGAATAAGAATCACAGCCATTTATCTCTCCACTCTCCTTCTCCCTCTTGTTATTTGTCCTTGTCTTTTCCTACAGCTACAAAAGTCCCATTTCTATTTCTGTAACTTGTTCCGCCACAAACACCCTTATAATAAAAAGTGATGTTCACACTTGAGTATTGGATCCTGATCTTATTTGTTTCAAATTGTTATTATAAGTAACATTAGGAATTGGAATTCCCTTCTATATTAAAACAGGAGGTCGGATTTTTTTTAATGGATCATATCAAATACATATCATAAAATTAGTTAATCGCGATTAATCACATTTTAATATTTGTCACCAAAATGATTTCAGTTCAATCCACACACATAAACTTTAACATCAGTGCAAAGTTCACTGAATAAAGTTTCCAGAACTACATCTTCCAGTCTACGTCTTCATGGATTTTTTGGCTTCGACCAGTGAAAGAAGCGAAGTTGTGTGAACCATCAAATCTTTCAAACAACAGCATCAGATTGCATGCAAAATGTACAACCTCAAGTTCTAAACTATACTGCAAAAGTACACTTAAAATGCCCCGTTGGAGTTCTGTTTCAAAGTTGGATCAACACCGCAGCCTCAATTCAGGGTCAGAAGTGACACGTAGTGTTGACGTAGTGAGCCTGCGGTGACTGGCAGGCGAGCTTGTTGTTAGCCCTGTAGGTCTGCGACAGAGCGCGTACGTGTGGCACCAGTTGCCCGTCTATGACTCTTTATTGCGATGCTGCGCCGGCGTGTTCAACAGCAGCCACTAATCTATCCGGCTGGCAGGCAGACAGGCAGCTGGCTGGCCCAATTAGTTAACAAGGAAAAGGAGGGGGAAACTGCTCCTTCATGGCAAAGTTAATAAGAACAGTGTGAAACTTCATTAATACCCGCGAGGAGGTCGTCTCTCTTCTCCTCCACACAGAGGTCAAAAATCATGGCGAGACACCTGAAACCGAATCTTTACATTAACTAATCACAATGCTATGAGCGTGGTTCACCGGCTGCTGAGAAAAATGATAAGTGTGCTGAACAAACACCCACTGTCTGCAATCGATAGGTATAAATGTCCCAACACTGTCTTCTGCAAGTGAAGGAAAGGTGGTGGTGCGGGGGGGGGGGCTGACATCTGACACAACCCCACCCATTAGGCTAATTCTTTGACTTTCTCTTGTTGCTGATAGAAGTGATATTTCCCTCTTCCTCTATAACACCATTACCAGTCGCTGCCTTCTCCAATGCAACCAAACCATTAAACACCGAGCAGCGACTGATTTCCGTCTAATAGAAAACGACTGGACACAAGCTACTCCCCTTTCCTGCCATCGATAAAGAGAATAGTTGGGTCTAGACGCATATTTTTAGGGCAGGATAAAGTTCAGCTGTTGGTCGGCGAAGGCCGGTCGGGTGGATCTACTGCATTAACATGGTGGTGAAGCAACTGTAAATGACTCCAACACTAGGATCAATTGTCTTAGAATTGAAGTTTAAACATACACTATGATAAATGTAGTGAAAACAGCGCAATGCAATGGGAGAAAAATGACACTTTTCTGTGGCATCTTTTTGAATATTTCTAAGGTTCTGATATTGCTTCACTTAGGGCAAAATGGTGAGTTGACCTTTTAAACTCCGATGGTTTTGACGCACAGGCTTTATAATATTATTATTGTTGTTGTTGTTGAGTCGGAGTGCGTCTTCTCTCCCGAGAGAGGAGGCGGTGTTCGCCTCGTTATTTACCTGTCGCAACACTTTCAAACTGCACGTCCAATTAACTCCCAAATTGCGTTTATTAGCAGCAAAAGAGTAACACGATGAAGGGATTTGCGGGAGATGAAGGAGTGGCGACGGGGAATTATGGCATATTGATAAGACTTAATGGACCGCGGGTGGTCATCTGGTATCCACGCAACTGAGGCAGGCGAGAGAAACGGATTCGAACTTGCGTCTTTTTTGAGCCAATGTTTGTTTTTGGACGCTTCACAACCTTAAATTTATAATGTTAAAATATTCGGCCTCTCTGAGGTTGCATATTGACTGGGATGCGACATTAAAAATATATATATTTGTTTTAGGAGATCACTTCTAAGAGTGAGGAGGATCAGAAGTGACGCAAGTGGCGGGGAAAGATGAGGGAACACCGCTGGCACCAGGGCGGGATAAATAAGACCAGTAGTTGTTTTTAAAGCCGGTTTGTCAACTTCAATATGTCAGTTGCAAATTCATCAATGTGTATTTTAATTCATTTTGAAATTGATTTCCGCAAAACGACGTGACTGGCATTTAATAGCGCGCAAAACACTGAACTTTCTACAGTGACGTGGATGAATATTAATGTCGGTTTTGGAAGTTCCGTGTATTGAAAATAGACATTGTGAAAGAAGAATAATTATTAACGACGTTATTTATGCCTTAGCACATTTAAATAACGACACATTTTTTACTCATTTTTATAGTGGGCAAACGTGAGATCTGCAAAAAGATAATAATCACCAACCACTTTATGACATTTTATTTGGGGATAATTAAATACTTATTGGCTCATTATGAAACAATGTTAATTATTTAACTCGTTATTTATAAGGATTTTGCTGAAAACGACAACGAAAATCAAACTCTGAAGTGGCTGAATTTCTGCTTATTTTGCAGTCATTATTGCGCACTAATGCGTTTGCTTTGAAATCAAAGGGTTTGGCTGGTCGTTAAAAGTCTCGACTGTTGGGTCGAAGGATCGATATAATTGATCTGCATGATTTATCGAATGACAACGTTCAACTGCGCGTGCTGTTGTTATTCTAAGCATTTTTTAGAAGCAGTGATTTGTGACGATGCGTTGAATGAGCCGACTGGCACATATATAAATGTAAAGTTTGGAAAAATGATCCCAAACCGAGCTTAAATCACTTTTTTTAAATCGATTTTAAAGATTTGCGAGAGGAAACCGCACATTTGTTCACGCTCAATGACGCATTAATTTGGATAGTTTTGGGAAATGATGCAAAATGAATATTCAGATGCGACGGCAAGAACGAAATGAGACACAGATCATTCATCGGCCTTCAACACCTGAGACCGTCGCTCTGATGATATACATATTTATTTGATGGACTTAAAATAGAAAATAATTGGGTGAGATTTTGCATAAAATTAAAAGGAAATCGAATTGAATTATTTCACAAAATACCGTTAAATGTTAATCCCAAAAAAAAAAAAAAAAAAAAGTTGTAGTTTGATGTTATGACACGGTACCGGGACCGGGATCCAGCACTTGGTGGAAGCCGATTCAAGCGCACTGTGAGCGGCCACAGTTCAGGGAGGCCTCTCGGGACTTTCTCTGGCTGTGTTTTGGGGAGAGGATGTAAATTTTTGTGGCTTCCTACTTGATAACAGGTGTTTCCCCAACTGCGTTTAATCATGCGTGAACGAGTGCTCACGCGCACGCGTCATTTAAATCGCCAATAGCGCATTTCTAGATTGAAATGAAAGTTACTGAGAAGGCCCGAATAGTGTTATTTTTCCGTCAGTAACTGTTCAGTGTTCAGTCAAATTAACCGGCTGGTTAAAAATGCTAATACGGGAAACCTTAAAAAATAAAAAATAAAACGTGTTAATAATTTTGTAAAATGAATTATTAAGTCGTAGCTGAGTAAACCGGTGCATTTAAAATGGTTGTTAAAGTCCGCGCGCCGGTGTTTTCAAGGAGATAGGGATGGATACTTCTGAGACGCCTGGATTTAAAAAAAAAAAAAGTCGAGAATTTAGTCACAATAAAAACGAACTAATATTTAATTGTGTTCCTGGTTTTTAAATAAGTTCTCTCTATTATTTTTTAAAGGAAACAATTATCTCAGATTGTTTTGAAGTGTAGTTAAATATTGGTTGCACGGATCATCTGTTCGTGTGTGATACGCGCATGTGTGTGTGTAATTGTGTTGTAATGAATGCGTAATGACACATGTACGGTTCCGCCATAATCAACAATACCCTATAGTTTCCGACAGGACAGTGTTTGGCAGCAAACATGCGCGTCCATGGACTTACAGACACGTGCACGCACATCTACAAACACACCTGTAAACAGAGTCGCGCTCACTAGAAAGTCCAAATGGACCCGACACGAAGCAGAGTTTGGAAACTCCGCTGAGACAAAAGCGCACGGATCTTTGGGGTAGGTTGTTGGAAAAGAGACGCGCAATTTAAAACAGAGCCAAAACAACAAACAGACTCACCTTGCTGGAAACGGATCCCGGCTTCTGAATTGTATCCGTCACAACAAACCCCAAACTTTTTTGTGCGCGATGGAAGTCGCAGCGGCGGCGCCTGTGAGTCACGCGCGACGGCACCGGCGATGACGACCGGCGCTTCAGGGGAAGCAAAGTAGTTAACACCTCCCTGTTACCAGAAAAAAAAACCTGGGGGCAGAGAGAGGAGCGGAGAGACGGGAGGACTTTCCACGGACACACAAGGTTGAGTGGGGAGACCCTCCAAACCCCGAGACCGGTGAAGAGCAGCTGAGGCGAGGGAGCGCACGATCGCGGAGAGACGGTGTCAGGCTGGAAGGGGTGGGTGAGTGGGGGTCTCACGGTGCTCAACAACAACGTGTGTGAGGCTTGAGGCTGAGACGGGAGTGTGAGGGGGGTGGTTGGTGGTGGAGGGACAGACGAGGAGGGAGGGGTGTCCAGGGTTCAGAGCGCTGCCGCGCAGGGATCGCGACTCTCAACCGATGTGACGTCTCAAAAGTGAAACCACCATGGAGCTTTTTTCCCTCTTATCGGATGACTTTGGGACTTTTTTCTTTGCTTTAAAGTGTTAAAAACTCTGCCGGTGTTTTCTATCCCGGCGCAGACGCTCACTCGCTCACACACACTCATACACACACACACAGACACCGTCTGGTGTTTCGCTCCCCTGAGTGAACTCCAGTGCGCTTTGTGCGCAAAGTGAATGGCTGCTCCCCCTCCGTCCTCCTCTCTCCGACTCTCACTCTCTCCGCTTGCCATAAAGCCAACGGGGTCCACTTTTTACTGCGAAGCCTCCCGAGTCAGCCTTGTTTTGAGTGCGTGTGAAGTTGATCGGAGTGCTTGACAGTTGGTGAGGACCGAACTCCCTCATCAATTGTTCGAAGCTTCCAAAGAAAAACAGTGGATTTGTGAACTAAATAACCATCTTCGAGTGGAACCTGGTGTCTTGGCAGATGGCGACACTCGAAGGGAGAAGTGAAACCGGTGTCCCCGCTATACCTCTCTGATACACCCCCCTGCTGGCCACAATAAGAACTGCCGGTGAGTCCAGAACTAACAGAGAACCTTTCATAAAATAAACAATTCATCGTAGTAAAATCAAACATTCCAGAACGCTAGATTTGTCCCACAATACAAAACCAAAGATGAAAGAGGGACATTACTCCATGAATGCACCTCCAGAGAGACCAAAAACCAGTCCCCACTTGTGTTGCCATAGGTCCGCTCAGACCTGTCTGCTCCTGCGGGCCACTTGACTATAAGTTAATTTCAAGCTAAACGGGTGTTTCTCTGTCCAATGTAACCCTCCGTTTGATCTGGTTTCACGCTATAATACAGTGATGTTTTGGTAACAATAGCGTGGGAAAAGTGAAGAGTGTGTGAGTGCTGGGTGGTCTACACACACATGAGGGGCAGGCGCTGCAGAAGCAGTGCCATTAGTGCTGTGTTGTCTTGCTAATAGGCTCAGTTTGGAGTCAATGGTCTGAGTGAGGAAGAGGACCATCCATGTATTAGATTCCTCTCCATTCAAAGTCTAATGCCACTCTTTACTCCGACCCCCATGCTGTTTTCAAATGCTGCCTGAGTGTGTAGTGACTAGGAAGCACTTTGATAGCACCTGTTTCACAGTGAAGGCATCTGTACCCCCAACCCTCTCTGTAGAACAGGCATGCATCCACAGATCTGTCTGGAGAATCATACCATCTGAGGCCTCTTTTTAGTTTTGGAAGTTCCGCCGCGCTGAATAGAACCATGAAAACAAGTAGGCTGACCATACTTTTAATTCCCTGTCCACAGTCTGGATGCCTTTTTGTCCACCTTTCTGGAGGTGCACCTGACCATAGGCTTTAACACGCTAGTTCCAGCTGAAGATGGGTGAAAAACAAGCTTGACTGGAAGAAGTGTCAAGTGAAGCTGATATGCTATGGGTTGAAAACATAAACAAACGTGGAAGCACCGCGGTCACAGTGCTGAAAAAACTGCCAAGGTGAGCTGAGTTATACATTATTTCTTGGTGCGATTGTACCAGAGGAAACAGGGCTATTGACAGAAAAACTGAATTGTCTCTTACGTAGCTGCACATCCCACATTGTCTGTCAGGGTGTTTCACCGCTCCAATAAAAGAGCAACCGATAGTAAAATATATTCCTCCTTTATACCCAATTTATTAATTTAGATTTAAGATTGCGAATGTTTTGCTGAACTGTTTATAATATGAATAAATATCATACAGAGGCCAAAACATTCTGCGAAAAATAGCCGCGAACCATCGCCTCAGTTGCTTTTCCCTCGGTAGTTCAACCGCCACTTCGAGTCGCTATAAACAGATAAGGCGCCGATTTCCTTTAAAGCCACCTGTGTCAGCTTTATGACTTCACCTGGATCCGCACTGATATCCGAGGGTCGGTTTATACTTGACCTGCGACTTAAGCAATAGGTGCTTTCCAACACTTGGGACTTAATTCTTTAAACAAACCATGCTGGAGTTTGATTTACAGCTAATCTAGACTGGCGACGCTCATGTCTATCTTTCCTTTAATAATTTACGATGGGAGGAATTTATTGCCCTGGCTTCCCAGCCGTGCGTGCCGCCAAATCCATATGTCTGTGATATAATGAGATTTTAGCACGGCGAGCTTGTAAATTATGGCGTGATTTGTTCTCTTGCTGTTTTGTCAGGGCACAGCCCTTGAATGTGTGTGTGCGTAGCTCGGGGACACGGCTGGCATTTGGCTGCCACGGCGCTCTAATTGCTGACGTACACACAGATAGATGGGACCTGATGGTTGGTGTCGCCACTGGAAGGAGGAGAAGAGGGTGAAAAGCGGAGGAAGAGGTGTCGCCCCTTGGCTGGGAAGGAAGAGAGCAGAGGGATGGATTGGGAAATAAAGCTACGGGGAGAAGTGAGGAGCGGCGAGATTGTCTTGTGGCAAGAGACGCAGCTGCCAGCAGCAACTCAGCCGATCACTTAAACACACTGAAGGAGGCACATTTAGAGGACGCGGAGGAAGGAGACAGGGACACACACTAAGCCACATTCATCTCGCTCTCACATCCATTGCTCCAGGGAGCTGTTGGAAAATGAAGAATTACATGGCCCTGATCAGATTACATTAGAGAATCTGTGATTACAAGCCTTTGACTCTTGTATGGAAGAGGGAAAATGATGAAAGAAACGGATAGGAAACATACATGATCTGATTAATTATGTCATTACCTTGTATTTGTTCGGGCTATGATGCATGAGCAACATTTGTGGATGGGTAATTTCATCAGTATTTCACTGCCTACCAATGAAAACGTCTGGAGAATAAATGCTGACTTGCTCATATACACACACAAACATAGACGGTCGCAGAGCTCAGCTGGGACTTTTCTGTCTGCAGACGAAGGATGGTGACAGGTTTTCTTGCTCACCAGGGGCAGCCATAAAAAGGGAGTAGAGAAATCAGACATTTTTCTGAAAGTACTTTAGTTTCACAGTATGTTGAGGCCTCTACCTCTACAACACAGAGGGCATCCTTCCACCATCCACTGCTTAGGCAAGGTCAGGTCGAGGGGGCAGCTGCTAGACAAAGAGACCCAGACTTTCCTCTCCCTGGTCAACTCCAGCTCTTCCCAGTTGAACATGCCCATAACACCTCAGCAGGGAGGTGTCCAGCAGGACTCCAAAAAGAGTCATGTGCAGGAACAGTTCTGCTTTGAGTATCTCTAGGAAGAGTCCAGAAACTCATTTTGGCTGCTTTCAGTCACCACTCAAAACTTGTGACCGTAGGTGAGAGTATGAATTATCAACCAGTGACTTGAGAGCCTCGCCTTTTGGCTCGACACTGTCTTCTGTGTGACAAGCGATATAGAGTCCAGAAGCAAAATAGACAGATACACAGTGAAATATGGCATATTGACAGAGGAAAAGACAGGAGGCAGAGCTGGAGGTAGCAGAGATGAAGATGCTGAGGTTCGCTCTGGGAGTGACCAGGATGGATAGGATCAGGAAGCAGCATGTCAGAGGGACAGCACATGTCAGGTGTTTAGGAGACACAGTCAGAGAAGCCAGATGGAGATGGTTTGGACATGTACAGAGGAGAGAGAGCCAGTACATTGGTAGGAAGATGTTGAGGTTGGAACTGCCAGGCAGAAGGTGGAGAGGAAGGCCAAAGAGGAGGTTGATGGAGGTGGTGAAGGAGGACATGAGGTTTGTAGGTTTGAGAGAAGAGGAAGCAGAGGACAGGGTGAGATGGAGGAAGATGATCCGCTGTGGCCACCACTGAAGGGAGAAGCTGAAAGGAAAAGAAGAAGAAGACAGCATTTTTGGGTCAACTATTCCTCAGATAAGCATTGTTGAACCTAAATAGAGTATTGCTGTTAAGTCGCCAATACTTTAGTAGTTACTTTTAAACGTGACTTTAGGTTTTCCGATCACATTCACATTTAGTCCAAAGAATGAAATCAAACCAACAGATAAAAATGGATATGCAAAAAGTGCATGGAAAAACTCGTCCTACATTGGATTCTAACTGATAAACCAAGATTACATTCAAAAGTGTTTAAGACGTTCTGTACCTACTGTATTTACAGCAGATGATTCGTGATTGGTTGATGAGGCTTCATGAAACAGTGCCATTAATCTCAGGTGGCACTCTTTGTTTAAAAAGTGATATTTAAAAAGTGTGTTTCTTTGAAATAGTTGTTCTGTTCCAATGTTTATAGTATAGCACTTAGTGCCATCAAGTGGCCAATGAAAACTAGGGCACTGTTTCATGAAGCCTCATATAATGATTCCAACATGGTGAGTTTGGAGAATCATGAATGTTGGGTGATATGAAAACAAGTCAGTTTAACAACTCATATGAGCCATCTCTGTTCCCATGTGTTGCATTGCATTCTCAAAAACACACAGCTTTTGTTTATGTAACATCATTGCATTGCATTGTTGATGGGCTGCTGAGGGTTCATGAAACAGTGTCGCTATTTCAGAGCCCATTAGATCACACAATTTGGTTAAAATTGATGTGAGGTTTCATTGATGATTTTAGTGCAGAGAGTGCCATCTAGTGGGCTCTGAAAACTGGACGACTGTTTCATGAAGCACTGGATTACATATATCAGCGTCTGTGTTACTATAACTGTAACCAGAGGAAAAAAACGCCTTCAGGTTTTGACTACACAAAGTGTCCGTGGTTGATAAATTACTTTCTCCTCCAGAAACACCCTGAATTGCAAGCAAATGCCCCAAAATTTCATCGCATTAAGAGGGGACGTTGATGCAATTTAGTGCCTTTGAAAGACACATTTTTAGCATCAGAAAAAACCAATCAGTCATAGATGTGTCTTGTCAATGACCTTTTAACCCCTTCAGAAAAAGATTGCTTTCATCTCGCGGGGATTTGCAACATGTACGTCTGTTCTTTGTTTTTATATTTCTTATGTCAACACCTGAAAAAAATTGAGCCATTGAGCCAAGAATATATTGATGTGCAAACCAGTCGTATAACCTTATTTTAGTTGAATACAAAACGCTTACAACGCCTTAAACCAAACTTAAGGTAACGTTTGGATCTGACTGCTGGTGGTCAAGAGATTGATGTGACTTTCCCCCAGTGTTGCTGGCAAAGCACTTATATCATTCTAAAATATAGGAGCTTGGCAATAACGGCTGCTGTCCAAGCTCCCTTCACTTTGTTTGTCTTGAACTGATTTCAACACAGACAGAGACAAGTATAGAATTGAGCATTGCTGTACGTTGATTGTGGTCCAGCTAAATAACAGGTATTGAAAAGAGATAAACTTCAAGGCCAACTATGGGGAACTAATCCCAATGGTTCAACAGAAATATTAAATACATTTGTGGTCATCTACAGTAAACAGGTGCAGAGAGAAGGTAGAGGTTACACGACTCCTGACAGGAGCGGGAATGGCCGCAGAGTTATTGGGTGAAATCTTACATTTCTCACTGTTGTGAATTATAAAATGAAGTTTTAGAGCACTTTTTAAATTTGATCATCACATGCATAGATCACATTAGTCACTAAAAACAGATAATGAAAGGAAATGTTTGTAGTTTATTTATATATTTATTTTTAAATTCCACTAAATGACAAATTGCTCTGTACCTTGAAAAAAACTTTTCATTTTGCTGGCATGTATTTTTTTGTCACCTCACCTTTGGCACTGTACTTTGTATGAGTGTTGCAGTGCCACATATAGACCTGGCATCGACATAATTTTTTATGGATTTGCTGGGAAGAAAAAGAGGTATATATATATATATATATATATATATATATTATTTTATTTTATTTTTTTTAACAGCCAGATAGGAAAATACGTGTCTTCTTGTTGACAAATCCTCACAAAGTCACACCTCTCAAACCAATCCCTCTCTTTTCGTGTCAACCCAAAGTGTAAGAAGGTTTAAGAGTTTAAAATGAAGAGTTTACTTTCCAGTTCATAATATATGTATTAAATTCAGGTTGATTCAGACACTAAGCCGACTAACTCTGTCGGCTTCCAAACCACAGAGTCATCCATCGTCTAATGTTTATGTTCTGTTGGAGGCAGATGCTGTAGTCAGCACAAGATAGCAACAAGGCAAACTTTTGCAGCGGCAAATGCTATTGTTTGCTGCTAACACAAGTCTATGCTTTTATAAAAATAAAACTGGAAGTAAACTGTGCCAAAGGTGAACATGATAAGCTATGGGGTGTTGGTCTGCAGGTTGGGGGCTTCAGGAATGTGGTGGAGGGCCTGGTGAGTTGAAGTCTGCAGCCATACCCTTCAAATGAGATGCACCTGAGCTCACTAAGGTCATGAGAGGAAAATATAAAAAATGATCATGTGATCTCTCTCTTCAAGTGGATGAAGTGATTATGGTCAGCCATTGTAAAAGATTAAATTGTAACGTTATTTGAATGGCTGAGACCAAACCCAATATATACATAAATAAATAATGGTGAGATGAATAAAGGGATTTGGAGCTGGGTGCATTCTTCAAGGCTGAGGACGATCACAGAGCATTTCCTCCCTCATCGCTCCGGTCGCTCCGTCATCTTCAAACATCCTCGGGGAGTGACTTGTTATGCGCTCAGAGCTGTCTGCATGGTTTTGCTTTTTGATTAGAGAGAGACAAGAAGAAAGGGAGAGGGAGACGGGAGGCGCACGCCGATAGTGGAGACAGCCTTGAGGCACATGTCAAGCAATGTCACAGATAATCACACATTGTCTTAAAATAGCTTTGAAAATGACAGTATTGGGGGTGGGCTGGGGGTGATGCGGCGGCGTGAGCCATGCATCAGAGCACATGTACCATAATTAAGGACCAGATAAAGTTAATTTCTGATGTCTCCGGGGGGAACATTTATCAAGGGCAACATGCAGAAGTGCGGCAAAAGCAGCGGGAGGCTTTCATGAGCACACAATAACATCCACCCTGTGCTCAATCGGTTTGCAGTGTCAGAAAGAGAGAGACTCAAGTGAAGGTGACAGAGGAAGTGGTGTCATATCTCCACCAACTTTCTTTTTTTTTTTATCTCTGTTTAGTTCACACCATCTAGTCCAGTAAAATCCTGCCTTCAGTTCATCCTTTAAATGAGTCATGCTGTTTGACTTTTCATTAGAAGCTCAATAAAATGAGGACATTAAATTCCATTTCATATCAATATATAGTTCAGAATCGATCAATTCTTTTAAAGTTACTTTTTTATGTATCAGGCGAAATGGACATCGAAAGGGTTGTTTTGCACTTTGAATGGATGAGCAACAGTTGCCTTATTCATGACCATGTTAGTTGTTGACTCAAGTATTCCCGGTGAATCTGCAGACTCTGGACTCTACAAGCAACACATACAGTATCAAGTCTCTTGTCAGTGGCTTTAGAGCAGACCTGGGCTAAGTGCAGACCGGGGGCCATATGCCGGTATTTTTGTGGTCCTCATGAGGTCAGACTAAAACTGAATTTCTCATAGTTTCTCTGTCCTGTTTCTATTTACTAGTTCAACTGTAAATATAAGACTAGACTTTTTAATCTTTCGTATTTTTCATTCCTCAAAATACATTGAAAGAAAGTATGTTTTCAAAATAAATTTCCTTTTTTGATCTTTCTTAGACTGTTGGTCCATAGTTCTATTATGATTTATAGTGAAATAAAATGCATCTAAAATGAAATATTTTTTGTAGGTCTCAAGTTATATTTACTCTTCTTACATCCTCACATCCAGTGCATCTGTTCAGGTCTATTTTTTCCTTGTTACTTAAGTGTATATATTGAATTTTTCCCATCATGGTTTGTCGTCATCGTCCTCTTTCTTCTGGTATGATGGGCCCTAGCAAGAGTCACATTTTATACTGTGGCCCTATAGGAGATTTAGATGCCCACCTCTGCTTTAGAGTGACCCATTGATTCCCTCCTTTCCAGGTTTAACTTGGTGAGCAGTCAAAATATGTCGCTCATCTTTTCTTAAAAAAGACAGAAGGCAAAAAAAGGCATAGGGCTGTCAATGGATTAAAATATTCATTTTTAGTCTCAATTAATCGCTCTAAAATTGAGTTAACTTGTGATTTATGGCAAAACAATCACTCATTTTACATATGTTCTAAATGTTTTATCTTAAAGGGAGGTTAAGAGGTAACGCTTTGTTCATGCAAACATTCACCGTTTATGTTTGATACAGCAAACCAACATAACAGAACCTGTCAAGAGCATTCCTTAGAACAACCTCAGAGGCTCTGAAAAGACTGAAAAACTTGCTAAAGGCACAACATTGTACACATTACTGGCCACACTCAGCTTTAGTGTGACTAACTGAGATTTAAAATTGTAATATTTGACTGCCCTATAGTAATAGAACAGTCGATATCTAACATCCTTCTGACAGGAAATAAGAGGCAAAACAGAATGTGAGTTCAGTGTTTTGACATGCGTGTTCTTCCAGTTTAAAAATAAGACAAAAGCCATATTTGGACTATATGTACGGTAGCCTCACTGAGTTCACATGATGTAGACAAGTAGCCTTTTGACAACAATCCAGTCACCAAAATAAACAAATGTAATGTCCATAACAATCTGATGCAATGCAAAGGAATTTTCAATCGTATGAAAGTCTGTTTATTTGTGGAAGGAAACTATTCCAAACTTTTGTCTCCCGTGTTTGACAAGTCCGCTGTGAAACCAGATAGAACAAACAAGCAACCCTGACATTTACCCCTGAAGATTTGGGCTGATCTTTTCGTTGGAATGAATTGCTCATTCGCTCCAAAGACGGACGAAGCCGGTAGTTAGGATAAAAATAATGTTTATTCCTGAGGACGTTTAATGGTCCGTCAAATGGGATAACAAGGACGGCTGATTTGTGGGTCTTTCTCTGCAATTACCCAGCAACCCACTTCCTCCCTGTTTAAATTAAACAAGCCATTGATTTTATGATGAATATTATTGTGCCATATTCCCTGAGAGCGCTTAGGAGTGATTGCACTCAGACACACATAAAAGAGGATATAAAGAAGGGCTCAATATAACATCAATGATATGAGATCAAAAGTATTGTTATCTTAAGCACACATTGTGCAGGTGGAAAGATATTTAAAATTATTTTTACGCACATTCAAATCTTATTTAAAAACTTAATTTAAATTTTAGCCCATTACAATGCAACATATCATTATATATTTTTGTAAAATAAATGTATTTATACTGCTTAATACTCATAGATGAGTGACATGATTCAAGCAAAAGTCAACAATCCTCAGCGAAAGTTCTGTTTAATAACTTACACTACTGAATAACGTTCAGTGACTCCACTGATGACCGTCAACACAAAAAAATGTTTTTAAAGAGGCAACCTTTGACAAGTCCATCACAGTGGTCCTCTGGCTGGTTCTTCCATGAGACACTTGCTGACTCTATTAACCGTGTGTTCTCATCCAAAACCAAAGTGTGTTACACAGGGTTGTGAGCACAGTTGCTAAGCAGTGAAGATTACACAAAGAAGTCGAGTGACAAATTCAAGTGGCCAGAAGAAATATCAATTCATTTAGGACCAGTGAGCAGCAAGCCGGCTGTCAGAGAGTGTGGAGAGGGATCAAAAGGCTTTACTTGGGGTCTGACAGATGCATTAGAGACAAGAGCAGGACAGTTAATTTTGTGTGTCTGCGTGCAGATGTGTCACTCTGCAACCACGCCGACCGCAGATGAGGGGATGTCAGCCAGGTAACAACATCTCAGCACCTACTGTACGTTAGTACTGGTCAGCATAAGTTTGCTAAGCAAAGCATCCTGTATTACGATGCACCTGAATGCACAAACGATCTTTAGTTGTGTGGTAAATACATGTAAAATGTCCAACAGACAGTTTGGTTTAGAGGTGTGGAGGACAGAATTGACTTTATTTGAAAGCACTGTCAAGGACAGTGGGAGCTAAATCTGACAGGGCACTGGCAGACCTGTGTTGGTGAGTAAGCAAGTGACGGGAAGGTAACTCATATCGTAGTGCTGCTCTCCTGGTTTACACGCAGTGCAGCGGAAATCAAACTATGAGAAGTTCACCTCTTTGTCGAGGGGTGGTGGCGTGAGTTCTTCAGTTCTTCCACTTCCTCCTTAGGAGGAAGAACAATCAAAGTTTGTTTGAAATCGAAGGCGTTTCAGACTGATACTCTGTAGACAGCGATGGTGCTGACCTATAAACTAGTTTCGCCTCGGAGATCCAGAGTCAGCGTGTTGGAGAGATGGTTCAACGCCGTCATGGAGCTGTCATCATCGTCAACACGCGTTTACCTAACTCCTAAATTCAGGAATAAAATGCAATATTCAGGAGATTGAGTTATCTTTGTATTTCAAGACTGATGGATGTGGAGTATCTAAAAAACAGAGTCGAGGTGCTGCTCATGCGTGTGAGCCCCGACTCACCCAACAACCATGCTAACAGTTGCTAACGCGCTGGAAATGTTGTCTCCTTAAACCAACAAATGACGTCCTCTGATATTCTTGGGTAGACAAATGATCAAAACGCCCTGCGGTAATGCAGCGGCTAACACCGAGAAACACATGCCGCACGTCAGGTTACACACAAAACTGCTTGACTGTTGTTAGACATCATTAGACCATGGTTAGTCTAGAAGTATGTTCACTTCCGTTGCGTAGCTGAAGCTCACGCAGCTGCTCATCACCCAGTCCGGTCATAATCCAGCTACTCGGCTACATGCTAGCTTAGTCCAGCTATTAACCATGTTGTCCA